>NC_138978.1:101898716-103098716 GCF_964341445.2 Mesoplodon mirus
CAGAGGGAAGAGGAAAGAAAAGGAGGGGAGAAGGATAAGGGAGGGATGGGGAGAAAGAATGAACATTTATCAAATACTATTAATTCATGGAATAAATATTTAATAAATGCCTTCTTTATGCCAAGAACTGAAGCTCCAATGATGAACAAGACAGAGAATGTTTCTGCTCTTCTGCCGTTTCCCTTCTAAAAAAGGGTAAAAGATTTTTAACAAGTTACTACCCTTGTGATGAGTGCTAGGAAGAGAAGTACATGTCACTGTTTTAGTGACTAGTGAGTGACGTAATTGAACTCAGTGAGTTGAGGAAGAGATATTTAAGTAAGACCAAAGGATGATGAGGAATTAGATGGAGGAAGAGTGGGGGAACTGTGCCAGGCAGAGAACTGCGTGTACCTGGCAGAGTGAGGGGGAGGCCAGCAGGAGGGGCGGGGGAGGCAGGAACTCCCTGGGGCCCCGCAGTTCCCTGTGAGGATGTACAACTCTCCCTAAAATAATGGGAGGTGATCAAAGGGTTTAAGAGGAGTACTGACAAGGTCACATATACACTGTCAATGGATCAATCTGATCCTAGTGTGGAGCATGAACAGAAGCAGATGGGCATGGAAGCAGGGAGATCAGGAGGGAGGCTCCCCTTATCAAGTTTGGGGGATCCGAAGAGGGCGGTAGCAGTGAGGCTGGGGAGAGGTACACAGGATAAGGATAGCTTACTGGTTGCGTGTGGGAGATGAAGGGCGGGTGGGTGAGTCAAGAATGACTCTCAGATTTCTAGTTTAAACCTCAGGGTGAAGGGTGAGGTCATTTTCTTAGAAAGATAAAACTGGAGGAGAAGGAGCTTGGGGGTGGAAGGAGAAGGGAAGACCATGAATTTGTTACAGGAAGGGGAACTCCTTCCAGGGCCCGAGCGTGGGCTCTTGGCCCTGAGAGTCTCTGAGTTTTAGTGGGAAAGGTGGCAAATGATATAGAGAAGTAGATGCCAGAAAGGTTTTGACTGGTGTTTGTCCAGGAAAACAGATATCACTTTAAGAGATTTTAAATAGGAAGATATAGATCCAGGAAGCTGCTCACAAACCTATCAGAAAGTAAGGAGAGCAGGGAACATTGATCTCAGATTTATTGCTATCTTTCAGAAAATTAGGAAATTGTAAGAAATTGCAAAGACTCTTTAGGGGATCACATCTACCCGCTCCATGAAGGTGGTGATTTGCAAGAGAGTGTTTGAGGCAGTTATAAACCTCCCAAGTGCCTGCTGCCATTCAAGGAAAAATAATTTGTTTCCCTTCTGCCTTCCCAGTCTCACACATAGGCCTCTCACTGGCAGGACTTTAAGGACGTTAGAAATTGCGTTGCCCAGACTTACAGCCCATGTAATACAGGGAGACCACAAAAAGGTATGGGGTTGCACGCTTCGTGCCAAACAAAAATCAAAACAACAGCAATAACCGTAGCAGTAATAACAGTATCCAGCCTGGGCAGGAGAGCGTAGTGTCTCTGACACTCAGGAGTTTCAAATAGTGAACTTTACTCCTCTGGCCTTTCTAAATGTCTCCTGAGTATCCTTTCTCCCGCGTTAAACTTTTTACTGCCTGTAAAGCCCAAAGCGATTTCTATTTTCCTGACAAAAAATGACCTCCCTGACAACTGCACCTCTGCAGTTCTGCCTCCTTCCCACCCAACATGCTTGTTACTATTTTCCAGAAGAAGAAAAGAAGGATGAGAGAAACGAAATAATTTGCTGTGGATTATAGAGCCAGAATTAGCAAAGTTAACATTTTAAATCCAGACTAATCTCAATCCAAATCCCATGCTCTTTGGATCACATGAAACTTTTGTACACAGAGGGTGGAAAACAAAGACTATACAAGAAAGAGAGAGAGAGAGAGAGAAGCAGAAGAGAAAAAGTAAGGCAAGAGACAACAGCCCCATGAAAACAGAAAGTATGGAAGAAGAAACAATAGTGTTCCTTTCTTTTTTTTTTCTTTTTACATCTTTATTGGAGTATAATTACTTTACAATGGTGTGTTAGTTTCTGCTGTATAACAAAGTGAATCAGTTATACATGTACGTATGTTCCCATATCTCTTCCCTCTTGCGTCTCCCTCCCTCCCACCCTCCCTATCACACCCCTCTAGGTGGTCACAAAGCACCGAGCTGATCTCCCTGTGCTATGCGGCTGCTTCCCACTAGCTAGCTATTTTACGTTTGGTAGTGTTCCTTTCTTTTCTCTCCCCACCCCAAATCTTCTCATTGTCTTCATTCTTGTTTAATGGTCCCATGCTCACCCTGCACCCACTTACCATGCTCTCTCCCTTCCCCCTCCTCTCTTGCCCTCTTGCCCTCACCTCAGTTCAGGTCATCATTTCTTGTCTGAAAGATTGCAACTTCTCCCCTTCTTTCCAGCGCTGTCCTCACCCAGTTCATTCTTTACATTGTCGCCAGAGTGAACTTTCCAAAGCAGAAAACTGACCCTTTTCTGTGATCTTTCAAAAGCATTTCATCATCTTTTACATAGTTAAAACTTCTTAGCCTGGCTCAGTCTTATCCCGATCGACCAACCTCTCTCCGTCTTCCTGTCATTCACCCATTGCCCTGCACGTGTCCCATGGGCCAGCTACACCAATTTCCTTGCCATTCATACACAAGTCATCATTCCTCTGACTCCAGAGGAGTCTACTGATGCTTTGACTCCTCTGATGCTGTTCACTGTGCCTGGAATGTCCTTCCCTTTCCCCTTGCCAGTCTGATTCTGACTCCTTCTTCCTTCAGTGCTCTGCTTGGGAAGTTTTCCCTGACTTATTGGGCTATTGTTGATATCTCTCTTCTCTCTGGCACCATTTGCTAACCTCTGTTAGAGCACTCACCATGCTGTGTGGTAACTACTGAGTAGCTTTTCTGTTTTCCAACAAACTGTGAGCTCTTTAAGGTAAGAAATCATCTGTTTCCCAACAATAAGTATTTTCTGTATAGTCAATATCTAACTAGCAGTTGAATGAATGAATGAATGAATGAAGCTATTCATGAGGATGGTGCAATATGAAGAGACTATCTGTTGTCATAGTAACCTACTAATATGAATAAAAATATTCTCATGAGATGATGGTCAATTCAGTGAATGAAATCAATGAGGATAACATGTGATATAAAAAAGAAGTTAACCAAAGGCCAAGAGGCCTAAGAATTGGAGTGAAACACAGACGTATTTCCCTTGGCCATCGGTCAGTTACCAACTCCCAAGTAAGGAGGAACTGGTGAGAGCTCAGCTTACATTTATGCACTCTGTTTATTGTAATATAAGAATATAATGAGCTACATATGTTTGTTTTGATTGCTTAGTAAATCTGTTTATGATTTTGTCCATGTTGTATAAATTGAATTGTTGTGAAATAACCCAGTTTGTTAAAATTCTAAAGTTTAAATCTCTAACTAGGTATTGAAATTAGAAACCACTGACTCTAGAGGCAACCTATCAACCATCTAATGGCTACATCCTAGGCAAAAATGGACCATCCTACAGGCAGGTCCTTAGGTTACCACCTGGTAGTTGGAGAAGCAGGTAGGGAGGAGGTGAAAATATTTGTATCTGAATAATAATAGCAGCATTTATTGAGGACTTTCTAGATGCCAGGCAGTGGGCTAAATTGTTTTTATTCATTGTCTCACTAAAGCCTCACACCAAACCTATGGGATTTGTGTTACTATGCCATTTTACTGAGGGGGAAAGAGAGGCTTTCATGGGGTTAAGCAAATTTCCTAAAGTCTGGGAACTGTAAGTGGCAGAGCTCTGATTCCCAGTCGTCCTGACTCAAAGCCCGTGCTTTCCACCACTCATTTGCTACACTCTCTGCCTCTCTGAAATTACTCAGCCAGGGGTCTCCATAATGGGCAGCAGAGATGGCTGACTAAGAGAAAAAGCAAGCACTATAAATGACATATTGATTCATAGTAGAGTCACCTAATGAGAAAGGATTTTGTCTGGCCTGGCAAACTGAAGCTCATTGCTCAACGTTCAGCTCAAGGGGCCCCTCCGCAGTGGGTGGGGCCCACCTCAGTCCTCTTACATAAAGCTGATTTTTCCTCCTCTGTTCACATTTCTATATGTCTCTATAAGGAGGTTTTATTGTTTGTATGTTTTTTTCTTTTAACCTTGTATTGTTATAGTCTACATGCCTGTCTCCTTAATGGAACTGTGAGCTTCGTGAAGGAAGGGATGGTGCCTCATCCATCGCCTATCCCCAGCACCTCTCATGGTGCCTGGTACATAAAAACCTAGCAAATGTTTGCAGAATGATTGAATGAGTGCGTTATATAAACAATGGAGGTGGTAGTACAATCTGAGACAAGGGAAAAAATGAGAACCAGTATCTGCCAGCTTCTGCACATAGGATATGACCTAGACTTCCTCCACTTGAAAAGTGATGCTCATATTTTGAACCATTGCAGGAGCAAAAGGAAGAAAACAGAAGGGACTTTGGAAAGACAGAAGCAGGAATTTTCCTGTTCCTGGGCTCCCACTGGGTGGCTGGGCTTCTGGCTGTGATTAGATTAGCACTTTCTACCTCAGGACACTGCCGCTGCACAGAGGGGCTGTGGTCACCTTCTAGTTGTGAAATATATACTATCAATTCTGAAAACAGGTCTCTAAGTAAAACAACACACACGCACACACTCCCTCACAAAATCCGACACAAACTCAGCACAACTCAAGTTGCAAGCCAATCCATTATTACCACGTTTGCTTTCTTTCTCTGTAAACACTTCATAGACAGATGACACAAGCATTCTTGAAGCTGACAGTCTTTTCAGAGCCATACATCACGCCAACTGGAAAACTCACAGTCACCCAAAATGGCGATCTCTTAAATCGTTAGGACCTAATTTTTAAAGAGGAGAGGGCTTCTAGAGCCCACGCCTCCCTGGTGTGTACTAGAAAAGCCCTTCTGTCACAGGACTTGGCACAGAGATAGCGCACTTAAACTGGTTAATGTTACAACCACAGTTTTCAGCCCCATAGACTAAACTTTGGAGAGAAAAAATGAATACTAAATACCTGCAGTCAGCTCTGGTACTCGGAGCTGGAAATGAGTCTCTTTCCCTCAAGAAATAATAATAAAAACAAACCACTCAGAGAGTCTTGGCCTTTATTTTGGCTTACGGTCATAGTCTCTCTCTCCTATTCCTCTCTCTGTCTCTCTCCCAATTCTCTAAGTGGAACAGGTTCACCTTAAAGAGAAGTCATCTTGAAAATCTATTCAAAGCAGAGAAGGCAACCTCAGTCTCCAGGATTTTGCCACACCCAATATAATTTTTATTTCTTATGCTTTACCAGCACTGTCTTTTACCAAACAAGAAGTACAATGTACACAATGCCATGAACAGCACTATTTTGGAAGTCCTTTCCTTCTAACTGAAGATGAAATAGGACCAAGATTTTAAAAAGTAGTTAAATCATCTAGTTATCACCTCGTGTAACAATTGGTCAGTCTTTTAGGGTCTTTGCTATATTGATCAATAAAAAAATATAGTTTTCTCAGTAAAGGGTAGTGCCCAGCATTCAATAAGTGTTTATGAATGAATAAACAGATGAGAGCAAACAGTCGACCATCAAGATAAAGATGACAGATTTCATTAGAGTTCAGTTGTGTTATTATGGTCTTTTATTAGCTGGAAAACAGACAAGGAAGCCACCCGAACAGAATCATAATTATAGGCCTGCCACAACTTTGCAGGATTTTATGGAAAATGTTATTGGCTCTTGCATGCCTTTTTATAGTGTGAGCAAGGTACTTATCTCTTTCTTCCTCACAAGGATATTATAATTCATCATGTTATTGGTGCGGTTTTGAAATTTCAGTCTGTAGCTTAAAAATGCCACAAGCTAAAAATTCAGCTCACAGGTAATAGTAATCCTCAAGGGACATTTTATATATCCAACACCAGTTCAAAGATCCCATAGTGAGCTCAGTCCCCAAAGGTCGCCAGGACCTCCTAGGAGTCAATAAGAAAGTCCAGCTCAGTCCAGAGCCCCAGGACTCTCCCTGAAAGTCTAGCTTCTCAGAACTGACCTGTCCTTGGACCAAGAAAGCCAACACTCCATAATCTATCATTGCAAGGGCAATTCTAAGGCACACCTTATGTGAGAGCTTCACCAACTTTAATGAGAATTATCTGGGGTTATCTGGGAGTCTTGTTACAATGCAGATTTGGATTTAATAGGTCTAGGATGGGGCCTGAGATTCTGTTCTGCTAATAAACTCCTAGGTGATGAAGATGCCCCTGGTCCATGGATGGCCACCCTGTAGTAGCAAGAGTCTGGAGGTTTCTGGAACTACAGTGTGCCTCCTAACAGTGCCTCAGGATAGTAATCACAGAGGTGTCACATGGGCTCAGATCAGAGAGACTATACTGAATAACTTTCTATCTTAGTAGCAGCCCTTCAGAGCACAGTCTCTGGAGCCAAACAGACATGAACTGGGAATCCAGAGGCTCCCACATTCAGGAGCTTTGTCACCTTAGGCCAATATTCTTTGGATCTCAGTTTCTCCATCTGTAAAGTGGAAATAATAATACCTACTTAATACAACTATTTAAAAAATTACCAAGTATACCTAAATTTGACATCCAACTCTCCCCTTTGCTCTTACTAGCTGTGAGATTTTAGAAAAATTGCCCGACCTCACCAAGCCTCAGTTTCTCATCTGAAAAAGGACAGATACTAATACCTAACATGCAAGGTTGTTTTGAAGATTAAGTGAAATAACCCAGTGGCCCCAATATGGGACACATCCCTGAGGTTTACATTTATTTAAAAATATTATGAATATAGGACTTCAGAGGAAACAAGTCATAATGCTAAAATATTCAGAGAAAGTTCTTGGAGAAAGCAGAATATTATCTGAGTCTTGAAAGAATATAAAGATCAACAGAGTGGGCGAGAATGTTGCCATTTTTTAGGCAAGTCAGAGCAGAGAATACAATTCTCCCCCTCTTCACCTGACTAATTCTTATTCTCCTTTATGTTTCAGTTTCGATGGCATTATCTCAGGAAAACCTTCCCTCCCCCTGGGCTAGGTTAGTCTCCACGCTCTACATTATTACAGTATTCAGTACTCGCCACCATAATTAGGTAATTGGCCTCCCACACTGGTCTCTACAGTCCATGTTACTGGCACCACGTCTGCCTTGCTCACTGCTGTATCTTTCGACCCAGCATGGTGTCCAAGTATATACTAGCCATTCTCTTAAGATTGCTTGCATAACTGGATGAAACAGAATTCAGAACTCAAATGATCAGCTTTCAAAATATATTTGAAAGGAGATGTGATTTCCTTCTAAAAGTTATACATAAAATACCATAATTTCCACTCGTTCAACTCAACAATAGGAATTACTGAAGATCAACAGCCCTTGAGGCCTTGCAGGAGACGGAAGAACACAAGCATGAATAAGTCACAGGCCTGGAATTCTCAGACTAGCAGGATGATTAATGTACCAACAATGGTGGGTTAAGCATTATTATCGAGGTCTGTATGAGCACAGACACAGCAGCAATTTCTTCTTCAGGGGAGGAGTGGGAAGGAAGCAGGGAGAGCTGCAAAGGAGAGGACACGTGAGCTGGATCTTAAAGGAAGAGCAGGAATTGGCTTAGTGAACATCTAGATGGAAGAGTATTTGTTTCATCCTAACAGTGCTTCCGGAGCAGGTTCTGAAACCCAGCTCTGCCACTTACTGTTGGCCAGAGCAGGCAATTTACTCGACCCCTCTATGCCTCAGTCTCCTCATCTGAAAATGGGATTAACAGTAGACCGTACTTCGTTAGGCCTTTCATGAGGAATAAGCCACATATCAAGTGCTTAGAGCCGTGCCTGGCACCTAGTAAGAGTAATACACACGTTAGTCGATGCTGCCACTGCTTTCATTGTTATACTTAGTTGTAGCCAAAATTATTTGCACTTGTTAATCAAAATTTGTCTTTGTACCTGTAATAGGTTCAAGTTCACCTGGTGTCTGGGCACACCAGTTGAAAACAACTGATCTAAAAAGAATGGAGTAGAGACAAGGACGACCAGAGGCAGGCGAACTAGATATCAGTAGCTGACTGCGGTAATCCAGGTGAACGATGCCGTCTTTTCCTGGACTGCAGACAGCCATCGGCGCTTTGGGGTGTCATATTGGAGAGTGCTCGGTTAGTGCTACTTAGGAGGAGAGAGGCCTGAAATCTGTTGTGCATATTTAAGTGTGAGTGTCAATCAAGCAAGGAGTCCTTCTAAGAATGGTTTCTTTTAATGGCTATTTTTTGCCTCACAATCTTTAAGGCAAGAAGATGGCTTAATACATCAAAGAAACATTTTTCATTCTGTATGCATTGCTCTGAAGTAATCTCCTCTATCAATATTTCATGAAACAGACTCCCCGGAATGAGAGTGCAGACTGAAGGTCAGAGAGGGTTAGTCACTTGCAGACGTTGGAAGGTTCATCTGAAGCCCACTCATGTCACGTTCAGAAGCTGTTTATAATCGAGACAAAGGACACGACATCCTAGAGCAGAGGTTTAAAGAAAGAATTCTAGACAGACATCTATTTTAGAAACAAAAAGCCCCGCAGTTTCTTACATTCGTTACATGGTCCAGTTCCCCACTCTAAACGGTGTTCTTGTTATTACTCATCCCCTGGATTTTCCTATTTCCACCGATTAATGGTCAGATGATTCTTAACCATAAGACAACTTTGTCACATAAGATGATCTGTGATTTCTACATACTTCCTCCTTCCACCCCAAAATTTCACCAATGTGAGAGAATAATTTTGGTGAAAATCTCAGAATTTATGACAGCCTCTATCTCAGCTACATTTGTTTTCTAAGGGTTTTTTGGGGTTTTGGGTTTTGGGTTTTTTGGGGGGTTTGGGGGGTGGGGTTGGAATGAAAAGAGCAGACAGCCCACTAGAGGTAAACTGAAGAATGGTCAGATATGTGTCCCAGCCTTCCCCTAGGTATCATCATGAACTCCCAAGAACAGGAGCCACAACCGGTTCGCTTTCCTTGTAAGCATTTAGCCCAGGACCTCATGCGAACGTCTATTTTTCATATTATTTGATGATGATCGCAACCCTTGGTTTAGGTTTTTTTTAAAAAACCTTTATTATATCTCAGATGCTTCAACTGATACCTCTTTTTTTTAGAATTACGTGATAAGGGATTTTATTTTTTTTAATTTAATTTAATTTGATTTTTTTATACAGCAGGTTCTTATTATTCAATTGATACCTCTTGTTTCAATTTTGCTTTATTAATAGGTTAGAGGTATGCTTTCTCGGTCCTCTCCAGGCAATGAACGCTCCCCAAAAGCAGTAGTTCTCAAAATGAGACCCTGGACCAGTCACATCAACATCACCTGGGAACTTGTTAGGTATGCAGATTCTCCGACCCCACCCAGCCCTACTGATCCTACTGGGGTTGGGATCTAGCAACCTGTGTGTTAACAAGTCCTCTGGGTAATTCTGGTATATACTAAAGTTTGAGAACACTGCTCTAGAGGTATGAAAATTCATTTTTCACAAGTTATACTGAGTCCCAAAAGGTTAACATCAATATATCCGTTTTGTTGAATCTTCCTCTATATGTCAGTTTACCTGCATAAAATCCTCTGGGGATCCTTAGCTTGGTCTACAAAGACCTCTGCAAGTTGGTCCCCTACCCAGCCTTGCCTCCCTACTACATCTCCCTGCTCCGGGCCCACTGTGCACAGTCCTCTGTCTGCGCTATACAAACGCTGGGTCTTCTCACTAAAATACTCTTCCCCTCCTTCTTCACTTGGCAGACGCCTCTCCTCCTTGAAGACAAAGCTCTGATATCACCTCCTTCCCCAACTCTCCCAAGTAACATTAGATGCTGTGTCTTTAATGCTCCCATGTCTTTTCGTTCATGTATCTCTAATAGTATCTATTATTTTGTAATGTGTCCTTCCAATGGCCACATCCCCTGGGATAAATCTTTTTGGTCTTTGTAGTCCCAGAGCTGAGTTCAGTGCCTGACATTATCAGATGTTCAACATTTTTGTTAAATAATTGCCCGATGCCAATATCACAGTCACAGAAAAAACATCCTAACATTTATATATTCTACACTAAGACAAATACAACTAAGGTCAAGGAGAGAGCTCTTATGATTAAATCCTTGTTACATGGGCCTGAAAGTCTGTGTGAATGGAATTTAACAGTAGAAAAAGCACGTGTTTCCAAATCAGAAAACATGGGTTTTGATTCCATGCCTTGCAGTTGTTTAACCTTGAGCAGATGAGTCCCTGGGTCTCAGTTTCCTTGTGAGTAGAATGGGATGAAATAATACCTGCCTTGTTTACCTGACTAAGGTTGTTGTGATGACATGAGCTACTGTAGGTTGTGAGAGATATTATTAACATATCGCGTTCCATCCATATGCCGTTTGATCTTATTGTGTCACAACATTAACTGAAACGTGAAAGCACACAAAGTATGAAGATTTCAGTCTCTCCACTAACATGGGGCACTGTGATAGGAGGAGGGAGGAAAAGAAAAAAGAAGTTCACCAGCTGAAAAACACTCCTTTGAACTTAACCTAGCAGAGGTGTCTCAACCCAGGAAAACTTCCTGCGGATATTTGTTCTACAGAGTAACCTTGTTCGGTTTGGGGTTTTTGGGGGGTTTTTTTCCTATCTATCTCCATGCCCACTCTTCAAATATCCTCCAACTTCTGATTTCTGAAGGTGAAAGCTACAAGCAGGGTTTAGATTTGTGCTTTCCTTTCCCACCTGCCTTCTACATACTTTCTATCCCCATTCTCCACCTCTGGGAAGGCAGGGGCAGTCTGCCAATTAGGTTTATCGTCACTCTCCCAAGAGCCTCATGTTATACAATTACGCCAAACTTCAGGTTGCTCGCAGTTGGTTAGCAGGCTACTTTCAACTCCTTGCTTTTTGGTAGATATAAGGCATCTGGTGGTAGCGGGCAGGGTCTTTAACTCTCAGCCTGCTCTGCTAAGTACAGCTAATGCTTAAGGCAAGAGTAAAGGAATTTGAAATTGACTCTGGCTCTGGAAATTCTGTTTAAGGGATGTCAGCAATTTATAAAATTTAATCATTTGAAAATTAAGTTTACAGCTTTATTTATTTATTTATTGTGCTTACCTGTAATCTCCTTTCTTTGGCAGTATTTTCAGCCTACTTTGATAGCCCTGCTCAGACTCCATTAATCATATGATGTGATGACTTTCCTACCTTTCAATGTTGAACATGCTCCAAGGAAAGTCTGTCCCCCCAAACAGTTGCCTGCTATAACACATTGTAAGCCATTTTTACTATGAAGAGAGTTGTAAGATCAAATATGGGCTTTACTGTGCTGACAGTGAACACAGATATGGGCCAGGCTGGCTTGACCTCCTGCAGTAAGGATGGTGAGCAAACAGTCAAAGCAAAATGGAGAGAAAATGAAGCCAAAAGAGGAAACAGGAAGGTGAGAGAATAGACGTGCTGGAGGGAGGGGCAGGAAGGCAATGCATGAGGTCACCGTAAAACGGACGTGTTCAGTGACCAAAGCAAGACCTATAGAAGGGGCTCACATGCGTAGATAGAGAACACATAGGAGTGTTTTCTCCAGTAAGGAGTGAATGCTGATGCCCGAGAATAACTTGTTAAGAGAAATTTCTAGACTGAGGTAGAGTCCAGGAAATCTGCTGAATTTTCAATACCCATTGGGTAGGTTTCAACGAGGAACAAAGCAGTGGACCCAAGACCCCTACAAAGCTTATTATGCTTCTTGCCTGACAAGAATGAGTCAAAATAGTTTAGAGTATGTACAGGAATAGAGAGAAATAGCAGTCTTAAAGGGCCAGTTGGCATGTTAACTTGTACTACCTAAAATAAAGATCCTGTAGTTATACCCCTCTATGTAGATTCTCCCATGTGCTCTCTCCGCCCTGCCATTGTTTTTACCCTCTAATAGGTTCATGATGGATGTGTCCTGCACCACAGAAAACACTGGAGAACAGGGGATCTCTAAAACCAGTGAGGGGAAGGCCCCGTTTCCACGGGATGGTGACAACAAAGATATACATAAATACCACTTGTCAACTGGTGTTCCCCAGACTCTCATAGCTAGGCAAGATTGATTCAATTCCCATTCAATTAACTGGGAAATGTCCATGGCCTCTGTAACATTTCTCAGTTCCTGGGGGGTAAGGGGGTTGCACCTCTTGTCGTCACTTCCAGCTCTGAGCTCCCACTTACACTGAAATGTTCATTTTAGGGATCATCATTTTATGGATCATCTCACTATGTCAATTTTGTGGTCCCAGTTCCTCATCATATTGACCCAGATATTGAATTCAACCCCTTTCCTTAATTGTCATCACCCCTAATCAACAAACCTACAAAATGAATAAAACTATCACAGAGCTATTTGTGAGAATGGAAGCCTTTGTCAAAGTTTAGGGCAATGGCAGGATGTACATGACAGATACGCAACTTAAGAGAAAAAGAATATATATATGTATAACTGAATCACTTTGCTGCACACCTGAAACTAACACAACATTGTAAATCAACTACACTCCAATAAAAAAATTCCTTGATAGATATTTCTGTTCCTACAAGTCTCTTGGCCACTTCTAAGACTTGGACTCCAGTCTTCCACCATATTGCTTCACACTCTTTTCTCTCTCAAGCCCACATTCAAAAAATTCTGTTCACTTCTAATGCAGAGAAGGTCAATTACCTCTTTTGTTACTCTGGCTCTTACCAATCCATCTTATTAGGGGCTCATCTTCTACTACAGGAAGCAACCTTAGATCACATACATAAGCTATTCTACATTCCCAGTGAAAATGTCACTTCAAAATGTATTGAAGAACTATTTATTTAGTGACTCCTGTGTGCCACAAATTTAAATGCACTAAGATGTTCATGTAACCTCTCTAATCATGCAAAACTAGAGAATCTTAAATTCCAACCAGAAAGGAATGGGCAAATTCATTATGATTTTGTCACTCAGTGAAGCAGTGTGTTCACTAGGGATCACAAAATTTAACTCACATCACAGCTCGTATTTACCAAAAACTGTGCTTTGTTTAAACTCTAATTCCTCTGGTTTTGCTCCACTGGTTAGTGGGGGGAAGATAACTCATTTTCCAATCTGATTTAAAGCTTAATCTGCCTTGATAATTTAGGTGGTATTTGGTCTCCTAGGATAAAAGGGTTAAATCTCTCACATGATTTCACTTCCCTTGCTTCTCTCATTAAGGAAGCATCTGGGGAAAGGGGGCATCCTACATGTCCTTTTGACAGCAAAAATGAGATACCCTCAAGCACAGTGCTGGCTCCCTCCTCTGGTCTCTGGAACAGACCCAAGGCGGCTCTGCATCTTGCTGCCATTCCAAGCCCCTGTGTGCTCCTTGGCTGACCAGGCTTTGCCTCACTTCTGATGGCTGAACACGTCTAAGCGGTCATCAGAGGCCCCGTCCAGCCCCGGGTCTACAGTTCACCCCCAGGTTTTGCTGCTGGGCTCCCTTGTTCCGCCACAACAAATCATTACAGGCTCAGTGCTTTCAACATTACAGGCTCTCTGGGAATGGAGGGGTGTTCCAGAAAGTGCCAACCAGACCCTTCTCTGGTCCAGTCTGACCACACAGCTCCCCTTTGTAATCACAGCCAGAGCTACCCTGCTATGCACAGAAGATCTCCCAAGATCTCAAACATATGTGGGGGAAGGGTGTGGGCGGGAGCTTCCTGGAGTCTCTTTGCTCCTTCCAGTTATAAAATGCACAGCAAATTAGGACCCACTTTAATTCTTCCACTTTATTCCCTTCCCCTCTCTTCTCTGCCCCCCTTTCCTCTGGGACAGAAAGTGGACGGACTTTTATTTTGCTTCCTTTTGTCTTAAACACAGCCCTGCATTAGTAGAGCAGTGAGCTTCATGCTCCGCTTTTGAGGACAGAAGAAGCATCTCCCCACCACAGGAGGACTCTATGGCCTGGGTCATCCACATTTGATTGTAATGTGCAAGAGAGTGCATCAGCCAGAGGAATGGCAAATCCTTTCTCCTGCAACATAATCCTACTTGCATGTCAGAAACTACATATTATTTCAGTCTTACTCCAGACATGATTCCCATGCCAAGGAGGAGGACATCGTGGCCAAGGTGAAAAGGTGAAGGTCAAGTACTCAGGAAGACAAAGGAGAAAAGAATGTTAATAATTTAAAATGTATCTCCATTATAGAGTAACCATTTAAAAATATGTTTATGAATTTTTTAATAACATAGAAAATGCATAAGTTAGCATGTCATTGGAAAGAAAGCACGATAAAAAGTTACAAGATAAAATTAAAATGTATCTAGAGGAAAGGTTGAAAGGAGAGATATCAAGATGTTAACAGTGGTGGTCTCTGAGCAACCAGACTAGGATTCTTAACTTCTCTATTTTCCTGATTTTTCAAAATTTTCATAATGAGGTTATTTGTTTATAAATAAAAACTCTAAAGTAAATTTAAACATATTTTCCTGTGATTCACTCATTCAACCAATATTTATTGAACACCTGCCACATTCTAGCTACTACTCCAAATGCTGTGGGTCATGGGTACAAACAAGACCAAGTCTCTCCTGGAGATTATCATACTAAGTGAAGTAAGTCAGAGAAAGACAAATATGATATCATTTATATGCAGAATCTAAAAAATTGATACAAATGAACTTACTTACAAAACAGAAACAGACTCATAGACTTAGAAAACAAGCTTATGGTTAAGCTTCCCCCAAAGGGGGAAGATGCAGGGGAGGAATAACTTGGGAGTTTGGGACTGACATGTACACACCACTATATTTAAAATAGATAATCAACAAGGACCTACTGTACAGCACAGGGAACTCTGCTCAGTATTCTGTAATAACCTAAATGGGAAAAGAGTTTGAAAAAAATAGATACGTGTATATGTATAACTGTTCACTTTGCTGTACACCTGAAACTAATACAAGATTGTTCATCAACTATACCCCCATATAAAATAAAAATTAAAAAAAAAAGACCAAGTCACTGCTCTTGTGGAGGTTTACATTCTAACAGGAAAGGCAGGATGATGGTGATGCCAAAATAGGCCAGTCCAGGGTTAAATGAATTATGAACATCAATACAAGAGACTACTATGCAGAGTACAGTATATACCATAGGATACTGTACACTGTACTATGTACTATAATACACTATATTGTAATATACACTAGTATTGTGCTATATCATATATAGTACATACTGATCACACAGTATATCTCTAAATATAGATATATAAAAATATATAAAATTTTTATGGATATACAGTAGTATAGTAAACTATAGATATATAGTATACAAAAAATACCATGTAGCTGTTAACTATAATTAAGCAATGATTCAGAGAAATTTTCAAACTATAATCATTGGAACAGTGTACAGAGCACGCTGCACACACACATCCTTGTTTAGGTGTATCTCTTTCTGGAGGAATATTTAAGAAGCCGTTCACAGTGGTTGCCTGGGGGAGGGGTCACTAGAGATTTAGAGGATGAAATTGGAGGCAGATGTGCTTGGTATGTTTGAATTATTTAAGATGTGTTGGTATTGCCTATTTTTAAAAAAGAATAATTTAACATATTTTTAAAAAATATGCCCATAGGAACCATGTAGTTTGTTCCATCTTTTTGGACCAAATAAAGATAGTTTTAACTATTCTATCACTCAATTCTATTTAAGTTATTTCTGTGAAAAGAGTGCCAATGTACAGAGAAGGCTATATTTAGATAACGCTAAGTAAGTATCCATTTAGTCTCTCAAATACAGAAAACTTTTGGACTCAAATTATCTTTGGGGATATTTTTATTCACATCTGCCTAGTAAGCTAAAACGTTCTTGGGGGGAGGGATTCACTCTGAGGGACTTGAAAAATAGAAACATGAAGTTGTAGGGGACTCTGTGGGGCATGAAATCCAAACCCCAAAGCAAGAACCCCGGTAACCCGCATCCTTCTATTCTTCACATAAATGCCGCCAGAAGCTCCCCTGCTCGTGCGGAAACACACCCTGTCTGGGGGCAGCTCAGGTTACCACAAAGGCTACTCAGACATTAGGTGGAAACCTGTAATCACCAACTGAGTTTTATCTGCTACTCGGACTATCCACCCTCTCTGGCACCGCCTTTCAGAACTCTACTAGTTTTTCTGGATGCATGTCCAATGCCACAGACCTTAGGCTTATCTCTGACAATCATCCAGGCCAGCCCACAGGCCCCTGGGGGGCAGACCTACACTTCTTTTCTGAAGCGCTTCATGCAACGAGCCCACAGTGGGTGCTCGATTTTTGTTGCACTGAATCGAGAGCTCTCTGTGCTCCATTTGCCCTCTGGACCCTGAAATTCTTTAAGCAAATGGCTCAGCAGGGCAGAAGATGCCCCGAGGCAGTGGGACCATCCCGACTGCAAGGACAAGGGGGCATAACGGAGGAAATCAGTGATACTTTCTGCTCCTTGTGTGGCTGGGCCACTCACGGTGCATCCTTAGCAGGCTGGGCAAATGGAACCCTTTCCTGCGGCGGCCTGCACACCAGGGGCCGTAGTTAAAAGGCTCTTCAGCTGTGCGACAGGACCCACGACTATGATCTGCCTTCATCCCCATCTAATCATTTTATGGGGCATTAAGCTGCCTTTGGCTGAACTGGTCGCCAGCTGCAACAACACTCCAAGAAAGGACACGGTGCCCTCTAATGATAAAGCGAGTCACACTGACAGAGCCCATCTATATGTAGCGCTGCTCAAGAGCTTATATAATTTTTTGTGTGTGTGGTACGCGGGCCTCTCACTGTTGTGGCCTCCCCCGTTGTGGAGCACAGGCTCCGGACGCACAGGCTCAGCGGCCATGGTTCACGGGCCCAGCCGCTCCACGGCATGTGGGATCTTCCCGGACCGGGGCACGAACCCGTGTGCCCTGCATCGGCAGGCGGACTCTCAACCACTGCGCCACCAGGGAAGCCCCCACATATACTATTGGTAGCTTCTCTTAAATAGCCCTTTTCCACAGTCTCAGAATCTTGGGTTAGGAAGCTCTTGATGTCTGCACTGAGATGTTGAACCTTACATAATTTATCTTAGGCTCACCCTCCCTCTCCTCTCTGGGGTGTGGAACTACGCCCACTCGGCTGGAGGCAATTGCTTTTCAAAGGTGCCTTCGCGAAAGCATTATTAGGTGTTTAGATAGAGTGAGTGAATCTTTCCCCCTTGGCAATGTAGCGTCATATGACTTTCAGGAAAAGTCTCCCAGTTTGTAAATGCTAATGAGTCCGGTTTTACTACAGACGGTGGTTACCTTGTTGGTGGGGTCAGCCTCCATCTGTGGAAAGGCAGAGCCTTCTGGTAACCGAAGGCATCTCAGACAAGTTGTTGCTTGAACGGATAATTGCTGCGTGCCTCTCCTCGTTCTCACCCTCTTCTCCCTGCGCTCTGCTTTGCTGCCAGCACGTGTTCATTCTGCAATTCCTGGCAGCTGCTCCTCAGGGGGTAGGATTCCAGCAGGTGAGGAATGTATACTATGCAAACCATGGCAACCAGAAACACCAACATCTCTTGAAGCCCCCTGAACACCAGTGGGCACTGTGTTTGCAACAACATCCCTGTGTCAGAGCAGTCCGTGTCCTCAGAATGAGCCGTGAGCCTAGAGAGGTGGGGGCAGTATGGCGAAGTGACTAACAACACTAGTATGGGAGCCACCCTGGGTTCGGATCCCGGTTCCAAGTCTGACTAATTGTTTTAACCTGAGCAAGTCATCGAGGCTGTCTGTTACCTCAGTTCCCTCATCTGTAAAATGGGGAAAATATCTCAAAAGGAGATATGAGTTTATGGAGATTAAATGAATTAATACAATAAAGTGCTTAGCATCATGCCTGGCATGGCATCAGCCCTCAATACATGATAGCTTCTCTGGAAGACGATTTCATCTAGGCCCAAGTAGTTATTACTTATAAGCCCATGATACCCAAAGTTCTAAGTCCGGAGCAGACCTCTCCTGAGTGGCTAATGGAACGTCTCCTCTTGGCTGTCTCTGAGGCTCCTCAAACGCAGCATACCCAACACCACCAAGCTCATGATCATTCCCCATCCAATCTGCATCCTCTCCAGTGCTCTCTGCCCCTAGTTCAGCACCACCATCCACCCCGGAGTGCAACCCGAGACCCCTGCCTCTCCCTCGGTCTCCACACCCCCTAATCCAAGCTCTCTTCCAGGTTCTCATGGAGGCCATGCCAGCTCCTTCCGGCTGGTCTCCCCTCATCCTCTCTTGACCCTCTCCAATCTGTTCATCATGCAGCAGCCAGAGTGATCTTCTGCTAAATCATACAGTTGCTCTCATCACACACACACAAACGCACACACACATACACACACTGCCCCAGTGTGTCTCCCCATTAGCTCAGTGTCTCCCCATTAGCTCGTAGCATAAAAGCTAAAATCCTTATAAGAGTTGGCATGGTCTGGCCCTGACTACCTCCCCAGGTTTGTCTTGCACTTTCTTCTTGCTCTTTGGTCTTCTTTCAGATCTATGAACACAACGTACACCATTCAACCCCACGGCCTTTTTACTTGCGCTTTCCTCAATCCCTTTACCTACTTAACTCCTGAGTATCCTTCAAATTATAGCCCAGGTGCTTTCTTGAACCTCTGGTTAAAGTCAGGCTTCTTTGTCATATGTTCTAAAGAACCATGTACCTTTCCTTCAAAGCTGTGCTTATAATTAAATGTACATTTGTTGCAATAATTTGAATAATGTATATTTTCCCAATAAATCAAAAACTCCACAAGAATAGGGACTTAGGACAGTAACCAGCCCATGGTAGGTCTCAGTAAGTAACTATTTTTAGAATTAACCAATTCTACCATTCACCTAGCGCATCCCATACATTACCTCATTTAGCCTTCATGCAAACGTTTGAAGTTAAGTATGACTGACCCGTTTTAACAGATGAGGACACTGAGGCTGACAAACTAGTGATTTGTTCGTACAGAGAACAAATGGACGAACTTAAATCCAAGTAGTCAGACTAGAAGAAATGCCTCTTCCCACATATACTTTTTTTTTTTTTTTTTTTGCAGTACACGGGCCTCTCACTGTTGTGGCCTCTCCCGTTGTGGAGCACAGGCTCCGGACATGCAGGCTCAGCAGCCATGGCTCACGGGCCCAGCCGCTCTACAGCATGTGGGATCCTCCCAGACTGGGGCATGAACCCGTGTCCCCTGCATCGGCAGGCGGACTCTCAACCACTGCGCCACCAGGGAAGCCCCCCACATATACTATTGATAGCTTCTCTTAAATAGCCCTTTTCCACAGTCTCAGAATCTTGGGTTAGGAAGCTCTTGATGTCTGCACTGAGATGTTGAACTGGCCTCCATCAGAGGCCCGTGCACCTCAAATCACCGGCTTCCTTCCAGCAGCTCCACCATGCTCACACATCCTGGCCCTTAGAGGGAGGAAGAGGGAGAAAACTCTTGCCGAATGGAAGGAGGGGCCCCTGCTAATCCCGACATGATCACCCAAATGTCTCAGGCTCCCCACGTGCCCCACAGCAATCTCCGGGGGAGACCATCAGCGCTGAGGCATCACCACTTCACCTCCTTAGTCAGACTCCACCCAGGAAAACAGAAAGCAACTTTCGGTATTTCAAACAAAGGGACTTTGATGTGGGGAATTTGTTACACAGGTGGCAAAAGAGACTGATTAGCCAATCTGGGGATGGGTGGCACGCAGAGGTTAGCAATAGCTGGAAGCCATTGCCACCCCCAGGCCATAAGGATTAAGGGACCAGGAGCCTTATCTGAAGGCAGGGACCTGGGTCACCTTGAGGGTGGATGGGGAAAAATACATTGGTGAGGGAGGAGGGATAATGTACCCCTTCCAAAGATGGCCATGTTCTAATTACCAGAAACTATAAGTATGTTACCTTACAAGGCAAAAGGGACTTTGCAGATGTGAGTAGGTGAGGATCTTCAGATGGAGAGATTACCCTAGATTACTCAGGTGGACCCACTGACATCTCAAGGATCCTTATAAGAGGGAGGCAGGAAGCGTAGAGTCAGAGATGAGATGACAATGTGGGATGACAGAAGCAGGGGTCAGAGTGATGTGGCCACAAGTCAAGGAATGTGGCAGCCACTAGAAAGCAAACAGGTTCTCCCCTAGAGCCTCCAGAAGGAAGGTAGCCATGCTGACACATTGATTTTGGTTCCATAAGACTTATTTCAAACTTCTGACCTCCAGAGCTGTAAGATAATAGATGTGCTGTTTCAGTCACTAAGTGTGTGGTAATCTCTTACAGCAGCAATGGGAAACTGAGACCCTCAGCTTGTCACTTCTTCCCACACTTCAGTCTTCCCACTAGCAGAACCCAACAGGAAGCCAAGTGACAGGGGAGCCAGGGAAACATGGCCTGCAAGGGAAGGACCAGGAAAGGACCAGGGGAACATGCGGAGGACCACTGCAATCACTTTACTGCCCCTGCGGGAAGCTCATGCCATAACGGACATCTGAAACTCATTCTTCTGAATCTCCTTTTAAAATTCTATGTATATAAATCATCCGGTTGAGTGTGTTCCAATCTATGTGGGGAAAAGACTGTCATGTTAAAATCTTTTCAGTGACAGGACAAGCATATAATAAAAACAAGGCTTAGTCTCTCTTGATTTATTCAAATTCATCATTAATTATTAGAACCAAGGAACGACATCTGGCCAGGGAGTAATTTTCATGAGATGGTCTGGTTATCTTATGGACTCCATTTGATTTTTCTTATTTTATGAGCATGTAAATCAAAACAGATAACATCACCTTATCTTTCTCAACTGCACCGGTAACAGAGTACAATCTATAAAATGAACGTATTCCATAAAAACCGAGCATTCCCCAGGTTATCATGTGTGCAGGCTGCCGCCCACTGCTCCCTCCTCTGAATCATTCCCCCGATGTGACCTGGCAGCCCATCTCCATCAGCTCTGTGGTTGGAAAAAAAATGGGTCATTGCACTGTGACAAAAGGACATTCACTGCAAATGCAGCAATTAAGAAAAGTTTGAGCTCCAGTGGTCTCAAGTGCCCAGAGGAAGCTTGCACTTGCAGCGTGTGGGTGCCAGAAGCAGAGAGACTGACAAAGCAGCACCAGCACCACCACCAGCCACCAGGGACACGCTTAAGAATTCAGTCAGACAGAAGGAAGTGGCTGAAAGCCACTGGTGGAGGGGACATGAGGCCTTGAAAAAGGCTGTTTTCTACGTTACTAGCATTTAATTGAAACATTCTGGAACCGCCAGTCCCAGGACCTAAACATAGGGCATCTCAACAAAAGACTCAAATGGTAACGTTTTCATTCAGGAAAGTTTATTTGTACCTAAATGATACGGAAGTAGATAGGACTCACATCATGTAAAGACCAAGTTTCACTGGTTCCCTCACACACACGCAGACATGAACACAAAACTGCAAGAGGTCATAGATTAAACTAACTAGCGAAAAACTGATGGTTGTTGAAGCTGTATGATGGGTACACAAGTGTTCACTGTATTAGTCTTTGCGAGTGTTTTAAATTTTCCATAAAAAAGAGGAAAAGGCAGTTTTGATTTCATTGGATGCAGAAGATTTTTCATAGTTATTCTTCCCTCACATGGCTGATGTCATAAACATTTTCACCAAACTTCGCCATATCTCATGGGACCCACAGGCACTGCAGCTATTGCTAAGCCCTGTCTGATTCTCTCCGTGCTTGTGTGAAAAGCAGAAGCCTGCTCTGGCAGAGGAAGGGCGGTGCCCAGGCACAGGGCATGGGAAATGAGTGGGCAGAAGGCTGAAGGGGCTGAAGAAAACCAGGGCAGGAGCAGCCCCCGCACTGAAATGCACTGGGTAGGTCCAGAGTCTGGGAGCAGTTCACCTGTACTAGAGGGTCCCCCCTCACAGGACGCTTAGACACTAACTCAAGTTCAATTCCCTAAGCATGTATTGAACACCCATCATGAGCCAGGTCTGGGCTCTGAGCACAGAGCACATCACTATGAATAAGTGCCGAAATCTGCAATAGCTAAAGGTTCATTGTCTTCAAAAGTTGAAGAGCGTTGACCGAATTATCTGCAAAGTCAGTCATCTTAGCAGTGTTAACCTAAGGAAGAAAAATCTTAAAAGACACACTCTCCAAATGTTGCGGCTCCGCGCCACCTCCACTGAGTGCAGAGCAGGTGAGCTGATGACATGCTAGCCTCCTTTCTTAGCAACAATTTTTAAAAAGCAAGACAGGGACTTCCCTGGTGGCACAGTGGTTGAGAATCTGCCTGCCAATGCAGGGAACATGGGTTCGAGCCCTGGTCAGAGAAGATCCCACATGCCGCGGAGCAACTGGGCCCATGCGCCACAACTACTGAGCCTGCACTCTACAGTCTACGAGCCACAACCACTGAGCCCACATGCCACAACTACTGAAGCCCGCATGCCTAGAACCTGTGCTCCGCAGCAAGAGAAGCCACCGCAACGAGAAGCCCGCGCACCACAACTAAGAGTAGCCCCTGCTCTCCGCAACTAGAGAAAGCCTGCACGCAGCAACGAAGACCCAACACAGCCATAAATAAATAAATAAATGTATTAAAAAAAAAAAAAAAAGGCAAGGCAAAACTTTGCTTTTCTAGAGAGTACCAATATGGGCAAGATATGCACTGTCGATGGGCTGACTCATTTTCAGTGTTCGTAACGCATAACCACGAAGTGGAAACACAGTGAGAAAGAGATTCGTGCCAATCCCATGTTGGAACGAATGTCAGAAAAATCACAAGGGTCATTAGCTCCAGTCACACTTGGTTCTGTCGCTGTGGGGAACAGGGAATGGCAGAGAGAGGAAATAAGCCAGGATTGATAAAACGGACAGTGCAATGCCTTATCCATCTAAAGCAATGTTCCCTTCCCCCTCCTTTTCCCTCTTGACAGCTGGCCCAAACAGCCTAAACTTAGCAAGGGCGAGGTGTAGGAAACTAGATAGTACATTCTACAGTTGGATAGGAAATACTGGGCTCAATGTGTTTAAGGTTAAGATTAATTCCTCACTTCCTCTGAATCTATTTTAAAAACAGAGCAAAGGATGGCATATGCTTTCTTCTAACAAAATGACAGATGATCAAAGGATAAACATGATCCGTAAGTCAAATCCTCCTACTGCCGTGGCCCTTTGCCCACAGAATGTTTTTTTTTCTTAAGTATTTTATCATTGTGGTTAAAATTTGGTTGCCTGTGTTTATTCAGAAAACTCAGTAGTGGCAACAGCCAGAAAAACAGTGAATGGCGATTGGCGGAATTGACTTGAGCCAGTAGAACAAAGGAAACTTTTAGTGGTGTTGTTCTTAAACATCTACTTCACAGCAATAAACAAAGGCCACAAGGTTCTCTCTTTCTCAAGCCCGTGAGACTTGATGTCTGAAAGCAGAAATCTGCCCGCTGTTGAGGTGAAGAATCAATTTTTCTGATTTGCAGTAACAATCCTAATTAATGTTGCCTCGTTATTATTCCTTGTGTTCTGTAAACAAGAGCTCCCTTTCCGCATAGCCACTCATTAGGGCTGATTTAATTGAATTTCAGAGGGAAAGGCATGACTGTCTCAGGAAGCAGACGACTGGAAGCTTCTGAGAGCAGCCTTTCACAAGTGACTCACGAGGTACATGGTGTCAAACACGTGGGAGGGAAGAAGTAGCAGACCCTCTCCCCTCCCCTTTTTCCTCCAGAGTCGCGAATGGGGCTCATCACTAATTGTTTTCCTCACAGTCTACCTTTGTCTTCCTCCTCTGAGGGCTTCATTTTTTAGGTCCCTCAAGCAATGGCCCCCTTTGAGTCTTCCAGGACTCCATGTATCCAGGAAAAATGCCCTTCAATCTAGGATCCTTTCAGTATAAAGAAAATCAGCTCAGAAATTGGCAGGCCCTAAGGTTCTACTGATTCCAAATTCCATGGTTAGTGCTCCAACTAAAGTGCTTTTTTTCCATCAAGGCACTTTTTAACTCTGGGTAGAACCCAGTCTTTCTTTGAATAGGGTGTCAGTATCAAGACCATTCATTCATTCATTCATTCATTCACTGATCCTACAAATACTTCTTGAGTTCCTAATATGTGTTGGGTTCAGCTCTGGACACTGGGGGTAGGTGCTCAACAAGACACAAAAGGTGCTTGCTCTCAGAGAGATTACATCCCAATGCAGGGAGACAGACAATAATGACAATGCCACATAGAAAATAAAACAAGATGATGCAATTATAACTGCCAGGAGAGTCGATTAGATTGGATCTTCAGAGAAGGCTCTCTGAGGAGGTGCCATTTAAGCTGAGATACAGACGGTATGAAGGAGTCGGCCATGTAGAGACGGGGGAACATTCCAGCTGGGGGCACAAGAAGTACAAAGGCTACAGGCAATAGCAATTAAAGGAAGTTCAAGGGGCAGCAAGCAGGCCAGCAGGGCTGGAATGCCAGGACTGTGGGCGAAGGGCAGGCTGTCACGGCGGGGGTGATGCCAAAACCTGCAGGGCCTTCCTCGTAGACCGTGGCAAGGGGTTTAGTGCAGTGAGAGAGCAGTGGCGGGAAAAGGCCTTAAACAGGAAAGTGACACGATCGGGTTTGAATTTTGAATTTTCTGGCTGCTATGTGCAAAATATACCGGAGAAAGAGGAAGAGTGACAGTAATGAGACTAGTTAGGAAGCTTTTACAATACATGGGAAAAATAATATAAAGATAATATTAGAACAATTAGCATGCATTGCATGCTGACTGTACAGCAGGCATCGTGCTAAGCCCTTTGCATGCGTGCTCTCATTTATTTCTCCTAATTCCCCTGCAAGAACTTAAGAGAGATTAAGTTACATGTCCAAGGTCACCAGCAGAGGATGTGGATTCAAACCCAGGCAATCTGACTCCCTCATTCACCTGCCTTGGAACTTCAGCAATGAACACTATGTAAACCCTGGAAAGATATCCATTTAAGATGACCATACAGACCCCTTCTTACATATCTGACACAGTCCTGGAATTGCAAAGTACTGTCTCTAGTAATCCTGATTTAATGTCTTTGTGGATATGTGTATAGTTAAATAAGTTACACACTTTTCTGCCTAGGAACAGATTTAGCTCTGAGTATTTCCCCGAGTGACTCGATTTCAGCCTCTGATGGAAGCAGGTGAGCACTGTTGGAAATCTCAGCCATTTTTTCAGCCCAAACAATCAGTGACTTAACAGTCTCCAGCTGGGTAGCACCAAGACAGTAGTGCCTGCTTTGGAGTGTTCCCTAAGTGTTTCCGGGGTTCTCTGAGGACTGTACACACACTCCACCATCCCTGCTGGGACTCACTGGTCACCTCTGCTGAACGTCTGCTCTCTCCCTTGCCTGGCTCTTTAAGTCAAGACACAACAGCCTCCACAGCTACCAGGACCTCAACCCCATCAAGGGCGCCTGGCTCCGAACAGCATTCCACAGGGGAGAGGAGGGGTCAACTTCACTAAGAGAAGACCCAGACTCTCGACACCTGAAAGTTCTTCTCCCAAGGAGATAGTATATTCAATTTAGAAATACTTACGATCTGAGTCTGAAGCATTTGCCTCTGGTTTACAGCACTAACTTATGGGTTTTCCCAGAATAATCAGTGCATATTTATTCTAAAATTATGTGACAATTGTGTGATGGGAAATAAGCAGGTGGGGTCCTCGGTGATTGACCTGCTCCTTCTACAGCTAGAAAATGTTGGCAACTTTAAAGATAGCCCTCTCTCCAAAAACCATTTTAAGGCAGGCATTCTGCTTCATTTAAAATAGAAAAATTCAAAAATACTGCCCAATCAACAAAGACTGGAAAAATAAATTATGGTATACCTTACAAGAAAATGTTAGTTGACCATTTTTTAAAATTGTCACAGAAGAATACATATGCCACAGAAAGATGTTTCTGACATGTTGGAAACAAGTTACAAAAAAGTGATATATATCCTTTCATATATATTTATGGATTTCTGGTCGTTTTTATTAACATTTTATAATCCACATTTTCTAATAGTTTGCAGTGGAAATACTTTCCTTTGTAATATGTAAAAATGTCAATTAAAGTACCTTTTAACTCATAAAAAAGCCTCAGCCAGTACAGGAGCTGAAGGAAGACTTACAGACCAGGGTCTGAGATCCATGCAGGCCTTGGCAGTCCTCAGAGCAGCGCTGGTGCATAGAAATATAATGACAGGGGCTTCCCTGGTGGCGCAGTGGTTGAGAGTCCACCTGCCGATGCAGGGAACACGGGTTCGTGCCCCGGCCCGGGAAGATCCCACATGCCGTGGAGCGGCTGGGCCCGTGAGTCATGGCCACTGAGCCTGCGCATCCGGAGCCTGTGCTCCGCAACGCCTGCGCGTCCGGAGCCTGTGCTCCGCAACGGGAGAGGCCACAACAGTGAGAGAGGCCCACACACCGCAAAAAAAAAAAAGAAAAAAAAATATATATATAATGACAGGAGACACAAATGGGAGCCGTTTATGTCATTTGGAATTTTCTAGTAGCCACATTTAAGAAACAAAAAGAAGTGAAATTAATTTTAATAATTTGTATTACCCAATACATCCAAAGTATTATCCTAGTTCAATATGCAATCAGTATAAAAATATTGAGGCATTTTATATCATTTTACTAAGGCTTGGAAACATTTACACTGACGGCACATTTCAAGAGTTCCAAAGACACCTGTGGCCAGTGACCACCGTTTGTGAGAGCAGTGAGGGGAGGGGGGAGGGGAAGCTGGGCTACAAGAGCCTCAAAGAGAGGGTCTCCCAAGCAAACGCCAGAGAAAAGGCACTAAGTAGCGGAGGGAAGCTGAGAGAATGTTCCTGCTGTTTCCCAACTT
This sequence comes from Mesoplodon mirus, assembly GCF_964341445.2. Taxonomy (NCBI): domain Eukaryota; kingdom Metazoa; phylum Chordata; class Mammalia; order Artiodactyla; family Ziphiidae; genus Mesoplodon; species Mesoplodon mirus. The sequence continues at coordinate 101,925,636 of NC_138978.1, forward strand.
TTTGGTCTCTGGGGCTTGGGAGAAACAGCAAGCTCTCTTTGAGACCCCTGTCCTGGGGGTGAGAGCTGGGTTTCAGCTAAGGTGAGGAAGCGGAGGGAACGTTCTGTGACAAACAAGTGTGTGCGGGGGCGGGGTTTACAGCTGGGTAGGGATTGCAGAGGGCAGGCTGGGAGGGCTGGCAGAAGGCACAGCCGTGGGAGGATGAGTCAGGGACTACAATGCACAAAACAACACGGGAATGAGTACAGGCAAGGAAGCGTGTCCAGAGGGCTTGCGTTCTGGGTGGTGGCCAGGTCTAACAGGGATGAGAAGCAGGAAAATAATTGGGCCTGTGGTTCCAAACAGACCTTTGGCGAGCAGGTCCCTGTCCTGCTGGGGAGGCTTGCGTAAGTCTCTGCAGCCGGTTCCCAGTCCTGCTGTCGTTTACCTGCCTCACGTCGGCTGACATTAGCGCAACACACATAATTTACATCCTTGAAATAGATGTTCCAATGAGCTCTGGGTGTATAATCTAAAAATTTTGAAGTTGAGTTTTTTGGGCTAATCCCTCTCAAAGCATTCTAGATCTTCCTCCTCTCTAGGCCTGTCTTGATAAACAATTTCCTCAAAGGGCGTGAACTTAAACTTCACAAAATATTACCAGCTAAACATGATAACAGAAAACAAAGGGATAAAATGGAGCTAGACATTGGCAAGATTTTTTTCTGCTTTTCTAAAATATAGATCTATATAACTGACCCCTTAAATTACTTTACCAATTTTCCCAATAAATTCAGGAACTCACATAGTAATTATTAAGGAAATCCTGATATATATCAAGTGTTCATTAAATATTTGAAGAAGAAATGAAGTAAATTTATGTATGTTCTACCTCTGATCACATCAAATGACTATGTTGGTGTTATTGTAGGCTACTGCCATTTTATTTAGGCACGATAAACAAACAAAAATAAAAGTCCAAGTCAAGTAAATACCACTTCTGTATTTGTTAGCAAACTCCAGTGGAGAACACTGTTCATTTTATGGTTCAATTTTCCTTGCAAGATCCGCAAAGAATTGTTAGAAATAACCCCCCAAATCGATAACTTTCTTGAGGAACTAATATTCTTCTTCCTTCGTGATCAGAAAAACCTCAGAATAAAGGCATCCTCCTCTACAGAGGAAATGTTTCCTCTGTTATGTTTCCTCCTTTGTAATAGTGAGAACTTTTATTTACAGAGTTTCTCTTTTTGCTCTGGACACCATGAAACTCAGAGCAAAATCTGATGTTCAAGCAGAAGTTCATACAGTATTGGTTACTCCTGTAATTCATGCTCTTAATTTTCTAATACATTATTGTGTGTACACATACACACACGTGCACACAGACCTACACCTTTTTTGAAGAGATGGGACACAATTACATGTTTTAAGTTAATTGCTGCATAATGGAAGGTGCCCAAGACTTGGGCTGAGGAGAGCTGACCACGAAGTTCATCTTGCCAGACACCAGCTGGGTGACTTTGGGCAGTACACTTGCCTTCTCTAAGCTTAGTTTTCTCATCTGCAAAATAGCTACCTAGTCTCTCCCTCATGAAGTTTTGAAGATTAAATTAAATGACACGTGAAAATAAGTAGCAGATAGTGCTACTCTCCCCATACTCTTCTCACCCTATTCCGGCTGTTCACATGCCCTGGCCACACCCCAGAGCCAGATTCAGCAGATCGCACTCTAGATCTACTGAACCAGAACCCAGGGGTTATGGCTTAGGCATGTGGACATTTTATACATTTTTCTTAAAAAAGCACCAGACTTCAGTGTGTCCCCAGGAAAGGAGGCCACTAGGTGGCCTAATACACATATTATAGCCCCAAACTCTACACGTACGCAAATAATGGCTGCTCCTTGGCTCTCTCCAGGACTTCTGGAAAAATCGGCATCCTCTACTTCAGTGTCCCTCTTGGGTGAGCAAACGTCTTAAGAGCTGTGGCCTGGCAGAGGTGTGAGGGGCAAGCCCCGCCACTAGGTACCATTTTCCCCAGGGAAGACTCCCCAGTCCCCGACCCTCACTACCCCATCCAGGGTAAATTAGGTGCCTATCTAAATTCTAGGTGCTCACCTGCCTCCTGTGCAAGTTTCTGCTCTCATACTCCTCAAACCTCACATTATTTCTAATTATTTGTCCTTCCAAGAGTGTGAGCTCCTTCAGGTTGGAGCATGTGTTTTAACTCATCTTAGAATCCCTAATACATCTATTCCAGGTGTTGAGTGCATGATAAAACATCATTCCCTTCCTTCCATCTTTTCATTTATTACCTTGTCTTGGAATATTGGTTATACTCTTCCTGCTTTTTTGGGGTAGGAGTAGGAGATGCTCCAAAAAGGAGGGTGAAATCGTTTTGCTAATGGACTTGAGGATATGGGGAGGGGGAAGGGTAAGCTGTGACAAAGCGAAAGAGCGGCATGGACATATATACACTACCAAACGTAAGGTAGATAGCTAGTGGGAAGCAGCCGCATAGAACAGGGAGATCAGCTCGGTGCTTTGTGACCGCCTGGAGGGGTGGGATAGGGAGGGCGGGAGGGAGACGCAAAAGGGAGGGGATATGGGAACATATGTATATGTATAACTGATTAAATTTGTTAAATAAAAAAAAAGAATTTGGGAAAATGGTAATTAGGAAGGAAGCCAGATGAAGGAAGGAAACCAGTATTTATTGAGTGCCCACTGTGTACCAGGAAATATATTAGGCAGCCTCACCTGTACATCTCATTTAATTCTCCCAACCCTTCATTCCTAAATGCTTGTGCTCTCATTAAAGCCCTCACCCATTAACCCACACAATGACTTCAAGTCAAAAACTTGACGGAACTTGAGCAAATTTCATGAGCAAATTAATTACACATTACAGGGATACCAAAATAGCTTTTTAAAATAGAATGATACCCATTCTGCTGATCCCTAATCCCAAGAGAGCAAATCCAACATCAGAAGTCAGGAGCCCATTATTTGTATCTTGGAAGGTGCCCAAGACTTATTTGGGCACTAAGAAATTGCTCAAATTGTCAGAGAATTAAGATAATCATATCCCTTCTGGTTAAGTATCTGAGATGAAACATTCTACAGATATGTAAATTGTCAGTGGAGCTGCACTCTGGTGCAAGCTATCACAGGAATCTGTTACAAATTTCCCTGATGCTCAGCAAGGGTTAACCAGACCATGTATCAGAGTGTAGAGGGCTAGAATCCCCCCTACCGCTACCTGCCCAGCCCACAGCCCTTCTCCTTCTGTTAGCCTCAGGCTCACTCTCAACGTCCACCTGGGCCTCCCTGGTCTGCTCTCTCAGTGTGGGTCTCTGTCCCTTGCTCTTACGCCACACCATCCACAGGCTCAACTTCACCTTTACCAATTGTTAGCCAGCGCCCTTGGAAATTAAGGGTAGTGGGTTAAAAGCGTGAAGAGGGAGCATCCCCTACATATGTACATGTGAACAAAATACCTTCCATAACTTCCCTTCCAATTATGACAGGTGGGGATACTCACCACTATACTAACGAGGATTCCCTTCCAATTAGATCTGTTACCAAGTTTGTTGGCTAGAAAAGATGAGGCAGATATTACTGACTGCCTCCTCAGTGCATTCCTACCACCCTCTCCTTTGCTGACAGGATGTAAGATGCTGCTTATATCCCTGAGCAGCCACAGGCTCAGGGATATAACACGGTACTAGCCTGTAAGAGGAAGTCTGCTGCAGGCCTCAAAGAAAGGTTTCCTCCCCAATAAAAAGAGGTTCATGGAGACAAACTATCTTTTCTGCCTTTGGACATTTTCATGTGAGGACCTGATGCTTGTAGCTGCTGCAGCCATTTTGTGCCCATGAGGGGAAAGCCAAGAGATATGAAAGAAGCTGACCTGGAACCCAATTAACCAATTCTGATACTGCGTGAGAAATTGATTCTTTACTGGTTAAGTCACTTTGAGTTGTGTATTCTGTTACTTACAAAGCATCCTTGCTGAATCAATGGAAGAGCCTGAAACTTCTACTCTGTTATTCATCCTCTTCTTGTTCTCTGTTCTAGACAGAGAATAAGACCTAAGTAACAGGAATACACCTCTAATTATGGCATTTCTGGTTTCATGGAAGGTTTTAGAGTTGTCTGAGGAGAAAAGCCTTCCTTAGACCAGGCCACTCCATGGTTCTTGAAAATGGCCAAAAACATCCTGATATGTATTAAGAAATAGAAACTATGACCAGCCTCTGTCTAGCAACCTCAGCATCTCAGAACCCAGTGCAATATTGAAAAACCAGGTTCATGTGCCTTACAACAAAATTTTTTAAGTTGGGAAAGAATTCTATCCCATAAGCATCAATTATATTTGAACCTTATTCTTTTGGGGTATAGAAATCATGACAGAGACTACAGAATCCTAGAATTTTTAAGTTGGAAAAAAGTTGGAGATTATCTATAGCAAACATTTTATTTTACAGCTGAGGAGACAAATTGCCTGACTCATTTCTTAGGGACAATTACTGAGATCATGAAAACTCACAAAATCCTCACTTTTTAGTGTGAAGGAGAATTTCTTCAATAACTTTTAGACCATTTATTTTAAACAAGACAGTTTATTTCTATCAGGCGCTTGGCATGTAGAATCCTCTTTATAAATGTCTGTTGAATATCATGGAAAGAATGAACTCACACAAAAGGAAAAGAATCTGGCTTCTTGATGCTCTCAAGTTGTTGTCATAGGAAAGAGACCCTGGGTTGTTGTCCTAGGCTTCCATGTTTCTGAATTGGTGCAAGGATAAGCTATTCCTTCAAATAATTAAACCAGAATGAGTAAACTAAATTAGCACTTGTGCACAGTTTACTACTTTCCCCCTAGTATCTCACAAACATATGAGCATATGCTTATTAAACATATGTAGAATGTTGTCTTCCCACTTCTGTTTTACCAAATACTTACACCACCACTCATGGGGGGGATCTTTGTGCCCTTCTCGCCTCTCAATTCTAAAATGAAGTCATTCTGAGATAGTGTTTAAGTCAAATTCAGCTGCTCATTTCCCCCTGGGAAACTAATAAGAGAGCAGTCTCACCCTCAGACCCTATTTCCTGCCTGCCCTCAAGAATCACAAGTTTCAACAGCTGAAGGGAAGGCAAGACCTAAATAAAGTTTTCAGAGTTATAACAAGCAACATGGATAAAGTTCCTATCAAAATAACAGCGTTTGTACTTTGGCAAGGTACATACATACTAAAAAACTGAAATGAATTTGAGAAGTTTTGTGATCTTGCGTTTGAAGAGTTCAGAACCAAGATAATTATAAAGGGAAAACAAACTAAAAGTATCACCTACCTTGTAGTGAGCACCAACATGATGGTTGAGAAGCCACCACCCTCAGGCAATTTCAAGACCATAAGGATGTCAGAAAATAAGACATTAGGGCAGATATCTTAGGAAGAGGTAATATGCTTATTTAATGCATGGACAAAATTATTCCTCAACTTGCTTGGCTAGTGCAGACAGAAGGAAGCCTGAGTTGGAGGAAAGGGTGTGTAGACGCCAAAAAGTGAAGAAATGAACAGCAGCAGAAAATGGATCTGAAGTAAAGGAATTCTCCCTTCAGCCCCCTTCCAGTTTTTAAACATGACATTCCTCAGGGGCTTCAGAACATGAGTTACAGGAGCAGACAGTGCATTCCCTCCAAAAAGGTGGCCTGCCCTACCAATCTCTAGGCAGCAAAACAAAACCACTTATTTGCATTTATCTCTAGTGCATAGTTATTAGTCAAAACTTAGAGGTGGGGGGGCCTTCAAGATGGTGGAGGAGTAACGTGGAGATCACCTTCCTCCCCACAAATACATCAAAAATACTTCTACATGTGGAACAACTCCTACAGAACACCTACTAAACGCTGGCAGAAGACCTCAGACCTCCCAAAAGGCAAGAGAATCCCCACATACCTGGGTAGGCCAAAAGAAAAGAAAAAACAGAAACAAAAGAATAGGGATGGGACCTGCATCTCTGGAAGGGAGCTGTGAAGGAGGAAAGGTTTTCACACATTAGGAAGCCCCTTCACTGGTGGGGATGGGGGGAAGCTTCGGAGCCATGGAGCAGAGCGCAGCAACAGGGGTGCAGAGGGCAAAGCAGAGAGATTCTCGCACAGAGGTTTGGTGCCGACCAGCACTCACCAGCCCGAGAGGAGGCTTGTCTGCTTACCCACTGAGGCGCGTGGGGTCTGGGAGCTGAGGCTCGGGCTTCGGAGGTCAGATCCCAGGGAGAGGACTGGGGTTGGCTGTGGGAACACATCCTGAAGGGGGCTAGTGTGCGACAGCTAGCTGAGAGGGAGTCTGGGAAAAATTCTGGACATGCCTAAGAGGCAAGAGACCATTGTTTCGGGGTGTATGAGGAGAGGGGATTCCTTCCCTGTCTGCCCACAGAAGGGAGAGCATGACCTAAACAAATTCCAGAGATAGGCGTGAGCCACGGCTATCATTTCAAACCCCAGAGACGGGCATGAAAAGCTAATGCTGCGGCTGCAGCCACCAAGAATCCTGTGTGCAAGCACAGGTCACTATCCACATGCGCCCCCCACCAGGAGCCTGAGCAGCCCGCCACTGCCAGGGTCACATAATCAAGGACAACTTCCCCCGGAGAACACACAGCATGCCTCATGGGTGTTGCAATGTCATGCTAGTCTCTGCCACCGCAGGCTCACCCCACATTCCAGTTACAACTACTGTACCCCTCCCTCTCCCCCGGCCTGAGTAAGCCAGAGCCCCCTAATCAGCCACTGCTTTAACGCCTTCCTGTCTGGGCAGGAACAGATGCCTGAGGGCAACCTACACCCAGAGGCAGGGCCAAATCCAAAGCTCAACCCCAGGAGTTGTGCGACCAAAGAAGAGAAAGGGAAATCTCTCCCAGCAGCCTCAGGAGCAGCGGATTAAATCCCACAATCAACTTGATGTACCCTGCATCTGTGGACTACCTCAATAGACAACGAATCATTCAAAATTGAGGCAGTGGACTTTGGGAGCAACTGTAGACTTGGGGTTTGCTGTCTGCAACTGACTTGTTTCTGATTTTTATGGTTACCTTAGCATAGTTTTGAGTGCTTGTTATCATTGGTGGATTTGTTTATTGGTTTGGTTGCTCTCTTCTTTTTTTTCTTACTTTAAAATTTTTTTATTTTAATAATTAAAATTTTTATATTAATTATTTTATTATTTTTAAATTATTCTTTTTCTTTCTTTTTTTCTCCCTTTTCTTCTGAGCCATGTGGCTGACAGAGTCTTGGTGCTCCATCCTAGTGTCAGACCTAAGCCTCTGAGGTGGGAGATCCGAGTTCAGGACAATGGACCACCAAAGACCTCCCAGCCCCAAGTAATATCAATCAGTGAGAGTTCTTCCAGGGATCTCTGTCTCAATGCTAAGACCCAGCTCCACCCAATGCCCAGCAAGCTCCAATGTTGGACGCCCCATGCCAAACAACTAGCAAGAGAGAAACGCAACCCCACCCATTACCAGAGAGGCTGCCTAGAATCATAATAAGTTCACAGACACCCCAAAACACACCACCAGATCCAGCCCTGCCCACCAGAAAGACAAGATCAAGACAAACCCACCAGAACACAGGCACCAGTACCCTCCACCAGGAAGGCTACACAAGCCACATAACCAACCTTAGCCACTGGGGGCAGATGCCAAAAACAACGGGAACTATGAACCTGCAGCCTGCAAAAAGGAGACTCCAAACATAGTAAGTTAAGCAAAATGAGAAGACAGGGCTTCCCTGGTGGCGCAGTGGTTGAGAGTTCACCTGCCGATGCAGGGGACACGAGTTCGTGCCCCAGTCCGGAAAGATCCCACGTGCCGCGGAGTGGCTGGGCCCATGAGCCATGGCTGCTGAGCCTTCACGTCCGGAGCCTGTGCTCCGCAATGGGAGAGACCACAACAGTGAGAGGCCTGTGTACCGCAAAAAAAAAAAAATAAATAATAATAATAATAATAAATGAGAAGACAGAGAAACATGCAGCAGATGAGGGAGCAAGGTAAAAACCCACCAAACCTAACAAATGCAGAGGAAATAGGCAGTCTACCTGAAAGAGAATTCAGAGTAATGATAGTAAAGATGATCCAAAATCTTGGAAATAGAATGGAGAAAATACAAGAAACGTTTAACCTAGAAGAACTAAAGAGCAAACAAACAATAAAGAACAACACAATAAATGAAATTAAAAATTCTCTAGAAGGAATCAATAGAAGAATAACTGAGGCAGAAGAACGGATAAGTGACCTGGAAGAAAAAACAGTGGAAATAACTACTGCAGAGGAGAATAAAGAAAAAGAATGAAAAGAATTGAGGACAGTCTCAGAGACCTCTGGGACAATATTAAACACATCAACATTCGAATTATAGGGGTCACAGAAGAAGAAGAGAAAAAGAAAGGGTCTGAGAAAACATTATAGTAAAAAAGTCTGAGATTATAGTTAAAAACTTCCTGAATATGGGAAAGGATATAGTCAATCAAGTCCAGAAAAGGCAGAGACTCCCATACATGATAAATCCAAGGAGAAACACGCCAAGACACATATTAATCAAACTATCAAAAATTAAAGAAAAACTATTAAAAGCAGCAAGAGAAAAGCAACAAATAACATATAAAGGAAATCCCATAATGTTAAAAGATGATCTTTCAGCAGAAGCTCTGCAAGCCAGAAGGGAGTGGCAGAACATATTTAAAGTGGTGAAAGGGAAAAACCTACAACCAAGATTACTCTACCCAGCAAGGATCTCATTCAGATTCGATGGAGAAATTAAAAACTTTACAGACAAGCTAAAGTTAAGAGAATTCAACACCACCAAACCAGCTTTGCAACAAAAGCTAAAGGAACTTCTCTAGGCAGGAAACACAAGAGGAGGAAAATACCTACAAAAACAAACCCAAAGCAATTAAGAAAATGGATATAGGAACATACATATTGATAACTACCTTAAATGTAAATGGATTAAATGCCCCAACCAAAAGACATAGACTGGCTGAATGGATCCAAAAACAAGACCTGTATATATACTGTATACAAGAGACCCACTTCCGACCTAGGGACACATACAGACTGAAAATGAGGGGATGGAAAAAGATATTCCATACAAATGGAAATCAAAAGAGGCTGGAGTAGCAATTCTCATATCAGACAAAATAGACTTTAAAATAATGACTATTACAGGAGACAAAGAAGGATACTACATAATGATCAAGGGATCGATCCAAGAAGAAGATACAACAATTGTAAATATTTATGCACCTAACATAGGAGCACCTCAATACATAAGGCAAATATTAACAGCCATAAAAGGGGAAATTGACAGCAACACAATCATAGTAGGGGACTTTAACACCTCACTTTCACCAATGGACAGGTCATCCAAAATGAAAATGAATAAGGAAACACAAGCTTTAAATGACACATTAAACAACATAGACTTACTTGATATTTATAGGACATTCCATCCAAAAAAAACAGAATACACTTTCTTCTCAAGTGCTCATGGAACATTCTCCAGGATAGAGCATATTGTGGGTCACAAATCAAGCCTTGGTAAATTTAAGAAAATTGAAATCGTATCAAGTATATTTTCTGACCACAACACTATGAGAGTAAATATAAATTACAGGAAAAAAACTGTAAAAAATACAAACACATGGAGGCTAAACAATATGCTTCTAAATAACCGAGAGATCACTGAAGCAATCAAAGAGGAAATCTAAAAATACCTAGAAACAAATGCCAATGAAAACACGACGATCCAAAACCTATGGGATGCAACAAACGCAGTTCTAAGAGGGAAGTTTATAGCAATACAATCCTACCTCAAGAAACAAGAAAAATCTCAAATAAACAACCAAAGCTTACACATAAAGCAATTAGAGAAAGAAGAACAAAAAACCCCCAAAGTTAGCAGATGGAAAGAAATCATAAAGATCAGATCAGAAATAAATGAAAAAGAAATGAAGGAAACAAGAGTAAAGATCAAGAAAATGAAAAGCTTGTCCTTTGAGAAGATAACAAATTCATAAACCATTAGCCAGACTCATCAAGAAAAAAAGGGATAAGACTCAAAGCAACAGAAGTAGAAATGAAAAAGGAGAAGTAACAACTGACACTGCAGAAATACAAAGGATCATAAGAGATTACTACAAGCAACTATATGCCAATAAAATGGACAACCTGGAAGAACTGGACAGATTTTTAGAAAAGTACAACCTTCTGAGACTGAAACAGGAAGAAATAGATAATATAAACAGGCTAATCTCAAGCACTGAAATTGAAACTGTGATTAAAAGTCTTCCAACAAACAAAAGCCCAGGACCAGATGGCTTCACAGGCGAATTCTATCAACATTTAGAGAAGAGCTAACACCTATCCTTCTCAAACTCTTCCAAAATATAGCAGAGGGAGGAACACTCCCAAACTCATTGTATGAGGCCACCATCACCCTGTTACCAAAACCAAACAAAGATGTCACAAATAAACTACAGACCAATACCACTGATGAACATAGATGTAAAAATCCTCAACAAAATACTAGCAAACGGAATCCAACAGTACATTAAAAGGATTATAAACCATGATCAAGTGGGGTTTATCCCAGGAATGCAAGGATTCTTCAATATATGCAAATCAATCAATGTGATACATCATATTAACAAACTGAAGGATAAAACCATATGATAATCTCAATAGATGCAGAAAAACCTTTCAACAAAATTCAACACCCATACACTAATGATGAAAAATCTGAAAAAGAAATTAAGAATACACTCCCATTTACCACTGCAAAAAAAAGAATAAAATACTTAGGAATAAACCTACCTAAGGAGACAAAAGACCTGTATGCAGAAAACTATAAGACACTGATGAAAGAAATTAAACATGATGCAAACAGATAGAGAAATATACAATGTTCTTGGAATGGAAGAATCAACACTGGGAAAATGACTATACTACCCAAAGCAATCTACAGATTCAGTGTAATCCCTATCAAACTACCACTGGCATTTTTCACAGAACCTGATCAAAAAATTTCACAATTTGTATGGAAACACAAAAGATCCCGAATAGCCAAAGCAATCTTGACAAAGAAAAACGGAGTTGGAGGAATCAGGCTCCTGCCTTCAGACAATACTACAAAGCTACCGTAATCAAGACAGTAAGGTACTGGCACAAAAACAGAAATATAGATCAATAGAACAGGATAGAAAGCCCAGAGATAAATCCATGTACATATGGTCACCTTAATTTTGATAAAGGAGGCAAGAATATACAATGGAGAAAAGACAGCCTCTTCAATAAGTGGTGCTGGGAAAACTGGACAGCTACATGTAAAAGAATGAAATTAGAACACTCACTAACACCATACACAAAAATAAGCTCAAAATTGATTAAAGACCTAAATGTAAGGCCAGACACTATAAAACTCTTAGAGGAAAACATAGGCAGAATACTCTATAACATAAATCATAACAAGATACTTTTGACCCACCTCCTAGAGAAATGGAAATAAAAACAAACAAATGGGACCTAATGATACTTAAAGCTTTTGCACAGCAAAGGAAACCATAAACAAGCCAAAAAGACAACCCTCAGAATGGGAGAAAATATTTGCAAACGAAGCAACTGATAAAGGATTAATTGTCCAAAATTTACAAGCAGCTCATGCAGCTCAATATCATGAAAACAAACAAGCCAATCCAAAAAAACGGCAGAAGACCTAAATAGACATTTCTCCAAAGAAGATATACAGATTGCCAACAGACACATGAAAGAATGCTCAACATCACTAATCATTAGAGAAACGCAAATCAAAACTACAGTGAGGTATCCCTTCACACCAGTCAGAATGGCCATCATCAAAGAATCTAAACAGTAAATGCTGGAGATGGTGTGGAGAAAAGGGAACCCTCTTGCACTGTTGGTGGGAATACAAATTGATACATCCACTATGGAGAACAGTATGGAGGTTCCTTAAAAAACTAAAAATAGAGCTACCATACAGCCCAGCAATCCCACTACTGGCCATATACCCTGAGAAAACCATAATTCAAAAAGAGTCATGTACCACAATGTTCATTGCAGCTCTATTTACAATAGCCAGGACATGGAAGCAAGCTAAGTATCCATCAACACATGAATGGATAAAGAAGATGTGGCACATATATACAATGGAATATTACTCAGCCATAAAAAGAAACGAAATTGAGTTATTTGTAGTGAGCTGGGTGGTTCTAGAGCCTTTCAAACAGAGTGAAGTAAGTCAGAAAGAGAAAAACAAATACTGTGTGCTAACACATATATATGGAATCTCAAAAAAAAAAAAAGAAAATGGTTCTGAAGAACCTAGGGGCAGGACAGGAATAAAGACACAGACCTAGAGAATGGACTTGAGGACACAAGGAATGGGGAAGGTTAGGCTGGGACGAAGTGAGAAAGTGGCATTGACATATATACACTACCAAATGTAAAACAAATAGCTAGTGGGAAGTAGCTGCATAGCACAGGGAGATCAGCTCCATGCTTTGTGACCACCTAGAAGGGTAGAATATGGAGGGTGGGAGGGAGACACAAGAGGGAAGGGATAAGGGGATATATGTATACATATAGCTGATTTACTTTGTTATACAGCAGAAACTAACACAACATTGTAAAGCAATTATACTCCAACAAAGATGTTAAAAAAAAAAAAGAAGTTAAGAGGTGTTTCTCTGAAGGAGATGAGCAGATGGAATATGTGAAGACAATTATGGTGTAATAAAGAATGTAATTGGTCTTTGTCCCTGGTTCTTAGCACAGAGCTTCAAAAAACCTTTGTGATTTCCTGAGTGTTATAGGCTGAACTGTGTCACCCCAAAAATTATAAGTTGAAGTCCTAACCCTCAGTACATCAGACTGTGACTATATTTGGAGAGAGAGTCATTAAAGTGGTAATTAAGTTAAATGAGGTAATAAGGGTGGGGCCCTAATCCAGTATGACTGGGGTCCTTATAAGAAGAGAATATAAGGACACAGACACACACACATCTTGTGAAGACACAGGGAGAAGAGGGCCATCTATAAGACAAGGAGTGATGCCTCAGAAGAAATTAACCTTGCCAACACCTTTATCTTGGATTTCTAGCCTCCAGCATTGTGAGAAAATAAATTTTTGCGTTTAAACCACCCAGTCTATGGTACTTTGTTACAGCAGCCTCAGCACATTAATACACGGAGTGATAGAGTGTCTTTGTAGTGAGGTGCCTCCTGGTGGATGCCTAGATAACTTCAGGATGAGGGCTGGCCTTCAAAAATAATCACATGATTAGAGGGTTGGAACTTTGGGCAGCTGGACCTCCAGTTAGGGCAGGGGTGCTGGAGATTGAGTTCAATCATGTTGCCAATGATTTAATCAACCATGCCCAGGAAAAAGCCCCAATAGTAACTGTGGACCCAAGCTTGGGGGAGCCTCCTGGTTGGTGAACATATTGATGTGCTGTGAGCCCATGAGAAGAGGACACAGAGAAGTTCTGTGCCCCCTTCCAGGCCTTGCCCCATGTGTGTCTTCCATTTGGCCACTCCTGATCTGTATCCTTCATAATGAAACTATAATGGTGAGAATAATGCTTTTAGTGAGTTCAATGAGTCATTCTAGCAAACTATTGAAACTGAGGGGGCCATGGGAACCCCAAAATGTATGGCTGGTCTTCAGAAGTGGGGTGGCCCCCGAGACCTGTGGCTGGAGTCTGAAGTGGGTGCAGTCCTGTGGAGGACTGAGACCTTAAACCTGTGGGGTCTATGCTAACTCTGGGTATTAGTGTCAGAACTGAACTGAGTTGCAGGACACCCAGTGGGAGTCAGAGAGTTGGTGTCAGTACAGTGATAGTCTTCTGAGAACCCTGCTGTTTGAATTCTTTTCACAAAACATTTTTCTGTTGTTCCAGGTGTAAAGCATTTCTTTTGTAGAAGAAATGTTCCTCTAAAATTATTTAAGGTTCTTAAGACACTTTAGATGTGCATCTGAGTTACATTAAATGTAGCTGACTAGATGATTTTTCCAGTTTCAAATGAAATCAAATGCTGAAAATAAAATACCAATTTTGGATTCTTTTGAGAATTTTTCAAACTCCAATATTTCAGTACGAATAGAAATAATATTTACTGTTTTATAATATTGGCTTATAATATCACATTTGAATGGTCTTATGATATGTAACTCTCAGATAAAAAATATGACACAGATTACAGCCTTCTTATGACAGTACCTAAAGTTTCATGATAGTACTTAGATCATTCATTTTTTCTAGATTAGGCATACTTGTGACCAAAATTTATTGTGGGAAACAATAGATTCAAACTCTAATGTTTATTGTTGGCTTTTTAAAGCTAAAATAAGAGAGAAATGCAAATCAAAACTACAGTGAGGTGTCACCTCACACCAGTCAGAATGGCAATCATCAAAAAGTCTACAAATAATAAACACTGGAGAGGGTGTGGCGAAAAGGGCACTCTCCTACACTGTTGGTGGGAATGTAAATTGGTGCAGCCACTATGGAGAACAGTATGGAGGTTGCTTAAAAAACTAAAAATAGAGTTGTGATATGATTCAGCAATCCCACTCCTGGGCATATATCCAGAAAAAAACTCTAATTCAAAAAGATACATGCACCCCTATGTTCATAGCAGCAATATTTACAATAGCCAAGACATGGAAGCAACCTAAATATGCATCAATAGATGAGTGATAAAGAAGATGTGGTATATATATATACAATGGAATATTACTCAGCCATAAAAAAGAATAAAACAATGCCATTTGCAGCTACATGGATGTACCTAGAGATCATCATACTAAGCAAAGTAAGTCAGAAAGAGAAAGACAAATACCATATGATATCATTTATATGTAGAATCTAAAATATGACACAAATGAACTTATCTACGAAAACAAAACAGACTCACAGACATAGAGAACAGATTTGTGTTTGTCATGGGGGAGGAGGGGCTGGGGAGGGTTGGATTGGGAGTTTGGGACTAGTGGATGCAAACTATTATATACAGAATGGATAAACAGCAGGGTCCTATTGTATAGCACAAGGAACTATATTCAATATCCTATAATAAACCATAATGGAAAATAATACAAATAAATAAATAAAACATAATGCATATTATACACACATAATTGGAATTGTATTATCTTAAACTCTCAATTTTTCTCTAAATACACCCTTGCATCAGAATACCCAAAGCATTTGGATCAGAAAACCTACTTGTATTTTTGTAATAAATGTTGATCTAATGTAAAAAAAAAAAAAAAGATAAAATAACAACACTTAAAAACAGAAAGGGATGAGGGTCTTTACTCTAATTAAAGCCAGGAATTATGCTAAAAATAACAGGAATTACCTGAGACAATAAAAGCTCTAGATTACTTTGCAAAATATGTTAAATGACAATGCTGATAGAATTTTCCTATAATCATTGGTTAAATTGAAATTTAAAGTCTTGAGATGGAAAGAGGGAATAGAGTTTGAGAATATCTTTGATAAAGCATAGAAAAGGATTTACATTTAGAAAGACAAACCATTTTATTAGAATAATGACCATGAGAGTTCTTACCTAGGCATGGGTAAAGCCACTCTGTGAATCTTTATCCTAACTAGAAGTGGAGAAAAACAGGAAGAAAGAGGGAGAATACTAACCAATTTTATCTCCTACTCAAACAATATAGTTTGCTCATCCAGACAACCCAAATTTCTGGTAACAGCAACAATCTGACTTACTAATAGCCAAATCTCTAACTTGGAGATTTTTGCTGAACTTAAAATTTTAAGTGAAAGATGTGTGTTAAGGAGATAATTTGTCACTTTTTGAAATGAGAGAGAGCAAAAATTCCAATGCTTTCTTTACTTGAAAACTGACTTTCATAATTCTTTTTTTTAATTGAAATACAGGTGACGTACAATATTATGTTAGTTTCAGGTATACTAGATAATGATTTGACATACATTATGAAATGATTACCACAATAAGTCTAGTAATCATCTGTCCTCATACAAAGTTATTATAATATTATTAACCTTATTCCTTTATGCTGTATATTACATCCTCGTGACTTGTTTATTGTATAACCAGAGGTTTGTACCTCTTAACCCCCTTCACCTATTTCCCTAATCCCCTTACCCTCCTCCCCTAGGGCAACCACCTGTTTTTTCTCTGTATCTATGAGTCTGTTTTTGTTTTGTTTTGTTTTTTAGGTTTCACACATAAGTGAGATCATGTAGTATTTGTCTTTCTCTGTCTGACTTATTTTGCTTAGCATAATATCCTCTAGATCCATCCATATTTTTGCAAATGGCAAGATTTCATTTTTTACGGCTGAGTAATATTCTGTTATATATATGTATATATGTACACCATATCTTCTTTATCCACCTCTCTATAGATAGGCGCTTGGGTTGCTTCCATATCTTGGTTATTGTAAATAATGCTGCAATAAACATTAGAGTGCATATATCTTCTCAAATTAGCATTTTTGTTTTCTTCAGGTAAACTCCCAGAAGTGAAATTGCTAGATTATATGGCAGTTCTATTTTAATTTGGCAAGGAACCTCACTACTGTTTTCCATATTGGCTGCACCAATTTACAATCCCACCAACAGTACACAAGGGTTCCCTTTTCTCCATATCCTTGTCAGCACTTGTTATGTGTTGTCTTTTTTTTTTTTTTTTTTTTAGCGGTCCGCGGGCCTCTCACTGTTGTGGCCTCTGCCGTTGCAGAGCACAGGCTCCGGACATGCAGGCTCAGCGGCCATGGCTCACAGGCCCAGCCGCCCCGTGGCACGTGAGATCTTCCCGGACCGGGACACGAACCCATGTCCCCTGCATCGGCAGGCGGACTCTCAACCACTGCACCACCAGGGAAGCCCTGTGTTGTCTTTTTGATGAAAGCCATTCTAACAAGTGTGGTTTTGATACTTTAATTATTCTCAAGGTTGACATCGGGTGGTTCTAATAATGCCACAAATTTTTGGAGAAAGTCGAGACAGTACCCATAATTCCCTTTGCAGAAGCAAGGGCAAAGGAATTGCTTAAGTGGATATTAAGTTAAATTGTGTTCAAATTCTTTTTTCTGAGAAAGAAACAAAGCAGCCAGAAACTGGTACAAATGTGGTACAAATATGACAGGATAGAAAACATCAAGACCAAAGCAATTACTTCTTTAGTCTCCTAGCATGCAAACATTGTTGTAACAACTTGGAATGAGATTTGACCCCAAATTAAATGGGAATTAAGTGATATTTTTTTCCAGGAGACTAGTTAAGAAATTAAAAGGAATGTGGAGGCTATGGTTATTAAAATAAAATTTAGTCAAAGTCAATCATGTGTTTGAAAGAGAAAAGCAATTGTTTACAGATATTCTAGTGGGTGAGACAAAGGCCTCAGTTTACAGAGACCTGAAGCACACCAGATATTTTTTTTTATAAATTTATTTTATTTGTTTATTTATTTTTGGCTGCATTGGGTCTTTGTTACAGTGTGCGGGCTTCTCATTGAGGCGGCTTCTCTTTGTTGTGGAGCACAGGCTCTAGGCACGTAGGCTTCAGCAGTTGTGGCCCGCAGGCTCTAGAGCACAGGCTCAGTAGTTGTGGCTCATGGGCTTAGTTGCCCCGTGACATGTGGGATCTTCCCAGACCAGGGCTCAAACCCGTGTCCCCAGCATAGGCAGGTGGATTCTTAACCACTGTGCCAACAGGGAAGTCCCCAGATATTTTTTTTAAAAGGGAAAACATGTAATATAATAAGGTGTTCACCAACTTCAACCACAACTTAATGAGTCTCAAGAAATAGAGGAAATGTATATAAATTGTCACTTTTTTAAGGCATTGAATAAAAATTAATTATTGTAATTTACCTTAAAATGGGTCATCCAGAAAAAACCATGTGTATATGTATACGTTGCTCAATCTAGGCTGTGGGTATGTGAATATTCACTGGACAATTCTTTCTACTTTTCTGTGTATTGAAAATTTTTTATGAAAAAAGTCTAAAACTCAGTTAACCAAACAAAAAATATTTGAAAACAAATGTACAAAAGCTAAGTAATTCAAACACCCCATTACTGGTGCCAAAAGAACTGCATACCATTATGACTTTTCCTAAAACTTGGTTTAAAGGCACTAATAAAGACTACTTTCCATTTTAGGCTTATTAAAAGAGTTTATATATTTTTATTACATAATGAGAATTGAGACCCCTGGGAGATAAGTACAGTGAATAAATTTTTATTGTCCTCAATTAAAATAAAGATGTTTTGGTGCTTGTCTTTGCACCAAAGAGGTAGACAGTATTTGTCAATGAATAGAATGAAATTCTAAAACCAGTAAGTATGTGCCCAGCTGTGTGGCAGATACATGCCCCCAGGGGATTTATACTTGGACGACTTCCACACAAAATAATTAGAAATAATATAAAATGCAGAGCTAAATTGAATGTAATTATGGAGTAAAATGTATTACAGATATACAAATATAAGGCATATCTGGCAGACAAAATAATGGTCCCCCCAAAGATGTCCATGTCTTAATCCCCAGAACCTGGGAATGTGTTACCTTCCATGGCAAAAGAGACTTTGTAGGTGTGATTAAATTAAAGATGAAGAAATTATCCTGGGTTATGCTGTTGGGCTGGCTGTAATCACAAAGGTCCTTATAAGAGGACAGAAAGAGAGTCAGAGATGTGACAAAAGAAGCAGAGGTTGGAATGATGTGGGGCGACAAGCCAAAGATTTTGTCAGCCTCTAGAAACTAGAGAAGGCAAAGAAATGGATCCTTTCCTAGAATCTCTATAAAGAACACAGACTTACCATCTCATTTTAGATTTCTTCCAGAACCATAAAGTAACAGATTTCTGATGTTTTAAGCCACTAACTCCATGGTAATTTGTTGCAACAGCAATAGGAAACTAATATACCATATTATAAATGGGGGTGCTGCAGTGTTCAGGAAGAAGAGAGATCAATATTTATTAAATAGAGAGGGCTTCATGGGGGAGATGAGATATGTGAAAGGCTTTGAAGGCTATGTCAGTTAGGGACTGGCTGTCTGAATGTAACAAAAAGCTATTACAATGATGAAAAAAAATAGAGCCATTTGATGTTTTCACACCACAAAGAGTCTGAAAGTGGGCAAGCGAGACTGATTACAGTGAATCTACGATGTTAAGTCTTTGGGATCCTTTTAATTTTTGGCTTCTCCACCCTTAACATTTGGCTTTCAGCCTTATGGTTCTAAGACTATTCCACAAGATTGAGGTGACTAGGTCTCCAAACAACCACGTGCAAGCCTGTTCACTAAGTAGAAACATCTGCTTTGGACTTTGTGGGAACAAGGATTAAACCTTTATTCTATTAAGCCACTGAGATGTGGTGGTTTGTTTGACATAGCAACTAGCATTTCTTACCCTATGTAATATGGCTATGTAACTTCAAGCCTATTGATTTATCATATTTTAACAAAAAATGTGGAGGGGGTGCTATATTTAAGAGCACAGTGAATAGGGAACAGGCCAAGTAAACAGGGAATTTTCATGGAGTGCCATAAATCATGGAGTACAATATGAGACATAAAGATGGAACTCATAGCCCAATATTGGAAGGGCTTATCTTATTAAAAAAAACAAATACCCAAGAAAGGAGGCAGAGAAATGGCAACATTCCAGAGTAAATCGGTAAAGCCCTGTCTGGGAATCCAGGATTCTGATACTACATGCAAATTAGAAAGTATTTAGTTGGGGATAAAAATAGAAGGAACACAAATTAAATGGCTGTGGGCATGCTCCATAGAGCACCAAGCTAGATGAAAGTCACTGCTTTTCCAAAAGAGATTAAAAATTCAGGGTAGTGTTCAACTGTACTAATGACATTAACAGCTTCTAGAAGTCCCCTTCTGCTGAAAATCAAGTATCAGATTCAGTCTTTACTTGCCCTGCTGGTAATTTCATCTCTTGGAAGACATAGGAAGCCACAAAGGGAACCAATGTTCCAGACCTAGTTCTGACAAATAAGGGAAAAGTGGTTGGTGATTGGCTATGCCAGAAAGTGACCATGTCATTTTGAAATCTTTAATATCTCTGAGGTATGCCTGTAGGAATCACCACACATGCATCTTTCAAGTCTTTGATGGTAGCATTAATCTCTGCAGTTTCCCTAGGGATTCAATACTGCTTTCAGTTTACAAATGTGTCCTTTCTACTATAATAAACTTTAGGGGACTTCCGGGTAAGATGGCGGAAGAGTAAGACGCGGAGATCACGTTCCTCCCCACGGATACACCAGAAATACAGCTACACGTGGAACAACTCCTACAGAACACCTACTGAACGCTGGCAGAAGACCCCAGACCTCCCAAAAGGCAAGAAACTCCCCACATACCTGGGTAGGGCAAAGCGGAGAGATCCGCACACAGAGGATCGGTGCCGAGCGGCACTCACCAGCCCGAGAGGCTTGTCTGCTCGCCCGCCGGGGCACGCAGCGCTGGAAGCTGAGGCTCGGGCTTCAGTCAGAGCGCAGGGAGAGGACTGGGGCTGGTGGCGAGAACTCAGCCTGAAGGGGGCTAATGTGCCACAGCTAGCCGGGAGGGAGTCCGGGAAAACTCTGGAGCTGCCGAAGAGGCAAGAGACTTTTTCTTCCCTCTTGGTTTCCTGGTGCGCGAGGAGAGGGGATTAAGAGCGCTGCTTAAAGGGGCTCCACGGACGGGCACGAGTCGCGACTGAAACCGCGGAGCCCAGTGACAGGCGTGGGACGCTGGGGCTGCTGCTGCCGCCGCCAAGAAGCCTGTGTGCGAGCGCAGGTCACTGCCCACACCGCCCTTCCGGGAGCCTGTGCAGCCCGCCACTGCCGGGGTCCCGGGATCCAGGGGCGGCTTCCCTGGGAGAACGCACGGCGCGCCTCGGGCTGCTGCAATGTCACGCCGACCTCTGCCGCTGCAGGCTCGCCCCGCACTCCGTGCCCCTCCCTCCCGCCCGGCCTGAGTGAGCCAGAGTCCCCGAAGAGGCTGCTCCTTTAACCCTGTCCTATCTGAGCGAAGAACAGACGCCCTCCGGCGACCTACACGCAGAGGCGGGGCCAAATCCAAAGCTGAGACCTAGGAGCTGTGAGAACAAAGAAGAGAAAGGGAAACCTCTCCCAGCAGCCTCAGAAGCAGCGGATTAAAGCTCCACAATCAACTTGATGTACCCTGCATCTGTGGAATACATGAATAGACAACACATCATCCCAAATTGAGGAGCCCGGAGTCAGTGCTGTGCCTCTGAGGTGGGAGAGCCAACTTCAGGACACTGGTCCACAAGAGACCTCCCAGCTCCACATAATATCAAACGGCGAAAATCTTCCAGAGATCTCCATCTCAACACCAGCACCCAGCTTCACTCAACGACCAGCAGGCTACAGTGCTGGACACCCTAAGCCAAACAACTAGCAAGACAGGAACACAACACCACCCATTAGCAGAGAGGTGGCCTAAAATCATAAAAAGTCCACAGACACCCCAAAACACACCACCAGACGTGGACCTGCCCACCAGAAAGACAAGATCCAGCCTCATCCACCAGAACACAGGCACTAGTCCCCTCCACCAGGAAGCCTACACAACCCACTAAACCAACCTTAGCCACTGGGGACAGACACCAAAAACAACAGGAACTACGAACCTGCAGCCTGCAAAAAGGAGACCCCAAACACAGTAACATAAGCAAAATGAGAAGACAGAAAAACACACAGCAGGAGAAGGAGCAAGATAAAAACCCACCAGACCTAACAAATGAAGAGGTAATAGGCACTCTACCTGAAAAAGAATTCAGAATAATGATGGTAAAGATGATCCAAGATTCTATTTCCCAGATCCAAAATCTTGGAAATAGAATAGACAAAATGCAAGAAACAGTTAACAAGGACCTAGAAGAACTAAAGATGAATCAAGCATCGATTAAAAACACAATAAATGAAATAAAAAATACTCTAGATGGGATCAATAGCAGAATAACTGAGGCAGAAGAACGGATAAGTGAGGTGGAAGATAAAATAGTGGAAATAACTGATGCAGAGCAAAATAAAGAAAAAAGAATGAAAAGAACAGAGGACAGTCTCAGAGACCTCTGGGACAACATTAAACGCACCAACATTCGAATTATAGGGGTTCCAGAAGAAGAAGAGAAAAAGAAAGGGACTGAGAAAATATTTGAAGAGATTATAGTTGAAAACTTCCCTAATATGGGAAAGGAAATAGTTCATCAAGTCCAGGAGGCACAGAGAGTCCCATACAGAATAAATCCAAGGAGAAATACGCCAAGACACATATTAATCAAACTGTCAAAAATTAAACACAAAGAAATCATATTAAAAGCAGCAAGGGAAAAACAACAAATAACACACAAGGGAATCCCCATCAGGATAACAGCTGATCTCTCAGCAGAAACTCTACAAGCCAGAAGGGAGTGGCAGGACATACTTAAAGTGATGAAGGAGAAAAACCTGCAACCAAGATTACTCTACCCAGCAAGGATCTCATTCAGATTTGATGGAGAAATTAAAACGTTTACAGACAAGCAAAAGCTGAGAGAGTTCAGCACCACCAAACCAGCTTTACAACAAATGCTAAAGGAACTTCTCTAGGCAAGAAACACAACAGAAGTAAAAGACCTACAATAATGAACCCAAAACAATTAAGAAAATGGGAATAGGAACATACATATCAATAATTACCTTAAATGTAAATGGACTAAATGCTCCCACCAAAAGACACAGAGTGGCTGAATGGATACAAAAACAAGACCCATCTATATGCTGTCTACAAGAGACCCACTTCAGACCTAGAGACACATACAGACTGAAAGTAAGGGGATGGAAAAAGATATTCCATGCAAATGGAAACCAAAAGAAAGCTGGAGTAGCAATTCTCATATCAGACAAAATAGACTTTAAAATAAGGACTACTAGAAGAGACAAAGAAGGACACTACATAATGATCAAGGGATCGATCCAAGAAGAAGATATAACAATTGTAAATATTTATGCACCCAACATAGGAGCACCTCAATACATAAGGCAAATACTAACAGCCATAAAAGGAGAAATCGACAGTAACACACTCATAGTAGGGGACTTTAACACCCCACTTTCACCAATGGACAGATCATCCAAAATGAAAATAAATAAGGAAACACAAGCTTTAAATGATACATTAAACAAGATGGACTTAATTGATATTTATAGGACATTCCATCCAAAAACAACAGAATACACATTTTTCTCAAGTGCTCATGGAACATTCTCCAGGATAGATCATATCTTGGGTCACAAATCAAGCCTTGGTAAATTTAAGAAAATTGAAATTGTATCAAGTATCTTTTCCGACCACAATGCTATGAGACTAGATATCAATTACAGGAAAAGAGCTGTAAAAAATACAAACACATGGAGGCTAAACAATACACTACTTAATAACAAAGTGATCACTGAAGAAATCAAAGAGGAAATTAAAAAATACCTAGAAACAAATGACAATGGAGACACAACGACCCAAAACCTATGGGATGCAGCAAAAGCAGTTCTAAGAGGGAAGTTTATAGCAATACAATCCCACCTTAAGAAACAGGAAACATCTCGAATAAACAATCTAACCGTGCACCTAAAGCAATTAGAGAAAGAAGAACAAAAACATCCCAAAGTTAGCAGAAGGAAAGAAATCATAAAAATCAGATCAGAAATAAATGAAAAAGAAATGAAGGAAACGATAGCAAAGATCAATAAAACTAAAAGCTGGTTCTTTGAGAAGATAAACAAAATTGATAAACCATTAGCCAGACTCATCAAGAAAAAAAGGGAGAAGACTCAAATCAATAGAATTAGAAATGAAAAAGGAGAAGTAACAACTGACACTACAGAAATACAAAAGATCATGAGAGATTACTATAAGCAACTCTATGCCAATAAAATGGATAACCTGGAAGAAATGGACAAATTCTTAGAAATGCACAACCTGCCAAGACTGAATCAGGAAGAAATAGAAAATATGAACAGACCAATCACAAGCACTGAAATTGAAACTGTGATAAAAAATCTTCCAACAAACAAAAGCCCAGGACCAGATGGCTTCACAGGCGAATTCTATCAAGCATTTAGAGAAGAGCTAACACCTATCCTTCTGAAACTCTTCCAAAATATAGCAGAGGGAGGAACACTCCCAAACTCATTCTACGAGGCCACCATCACCTTGATACCAAAACCAGGCAAGGATGTCACAAAGAAAGAAAACTACAGGCCAATATCACTGATGAACATAGATGTAAAAATCCTCAACAAAATACTAGCAAACAGAATCCAACAGCACATTAAAAGGATCATACACCATGATCAAGTGGGGTTTATTCCAGGAATGCAAGGATTCTTCAATATATGCAAATCAATCAACGTGATACACCATATTAACAAATTGAAGGAGAAAAACCATATGATCATCTCAATAGATGCAGAGAAAGCTTTCGACAAAATTCAACACCCATTTATGATAAAAACCCTGCAGAAAGTAGGCATAGAGGGAACTTTCCTCAACATAATAAAGGCCATATATGACAAACCCACAGCCAGCATTGTCCTCAATGGTGTAAAACTGAAACCATTTCCACTAAGATCAGGAACTAGACAAAGTTGCCCACTTTCACCACTCTTATTCAACCTAGTTTTGGAAGTTTTAGCCACAGCAATCAGAGAAGAAAAGGAAATAAAAGGAATCCAAATTGGAAAAGAAGAAGTAAAGCTGTCACTGTTTGCAGATGACATGATACTATACATAGAGAATCCTAAAGATGCTACCAGAAAACTACTAGAGTTAATCAATGAATTTGGTAAAGTTGCAGGATACAAAATTAATGCACAGAAATCTCTGGCATTCCTATATACTGATGATGAAAAATCTGAAAGTGAAATCAAGGAAACACTCCCATTTACCATTGCAACAAAAAGAATAAAATATCTAGGAATAAACCTACCTAAGGAGACAAAAGACCTGTATGCAGAAAATTATAAGACACTGATGAAAGAAATTAAAGATGATACAAATAGATGGAGAGATGTACCATGTTCTTGGATTGGAAGAATCAACATTGTGAAAATGACTCTACTACCCAAAGCAATCTACAGGTTCAATGCAATCCCTATCAAACTACCACTGGCATTTTTCACAGAACTAGAACAAAAAATTTCACAATTTGTATGGAAACACAAAAGACCCCGAATAGCCAAAGCAATCTTGAGAACGAAAAATGGAGCTGGAGGAATCAGGCTCCCTGACTTCAGACTATACTACAAAGCTACAGTAATCAAGACAGTATGGTACTGGCACAAAAACAGAAAGATAGATCAATGGAACAGGATAGAAAGCCCAGAGTTAAACCCACGGACATATGCTCACCTTATCTTTGATAAAGCAGGCAGGAATGTACAGTGGAGAAAGGACAGTCTCTTCAATAAGTGGTGCTGGGAAAACTGGATAGGGACATGTAAAAGTATGAGATTAGATCATTCCCTAACACCATACACAAAAATAAGCTCAAAATGGATTAAAGACCTAAATATAAGGCCAGACACTATCAAACTCTTAGAGGAAAACATAGGCAGAACACTCTATGACATAAATCACAGCAAGATCCTTTTTGACCCACCTCCTAGAGAAATGGAAATAAAGACAAAAATAAACACATGGGACCTAATGAAACTTAAAAGCTTTTGCACAGCAAAGGAAACCATAAACAAGACCAAAAGACAACCCTCAGAATGGGAGAAAATATTTGCAAATGAAGCAACTGACAAAGGATTAATCTCCAAAATTTATAAGCAGCTCATGCAGCTCAATAACAAAAAAACAAACAACCCAATCCAAAAATGGGCAGAAGACCTAAATAGACATTTCTCCACAGAAGATATACAGACTGCCAACAAACACATGAAAGGATGCTCAACATCTTTACTCATTAGAGAAATGCAAATCAAAACTACAATGAGATATCATCTCACACCAGTCAGAATGGCCATCATCAAAAAATCTAGAAACAATAAATGCTGGAGAGGGTGTGGAAAAAAGGGAACACTCTTGCACTGCTGGTGGGAATGTGAATTGGTACAGCCGCTATGGAGAACGGTATGGAGGTTCCTTAAAAAACTACAAATAGAACTACCATATGACCCAGCAATCCCACTACTGGGCATATACCCTGAGAAAACCATAATTCAAAAAGAGACATGTACCAAAATGTTCATAGCAGCCCTATTTACAATAGCCCGGAGATGGAAACAACCTAAGTGTCCATCATCGGATGAATGGATAAAGAAGATGTGGCACATATATACAATGGAATATTACTCAGCCATAAAAAGAAATGAAATTGAGCTATTTGTAATGAGGTGGATAGACCTAGAGTCTGTCATACAGAGTGAAGTAAGTCAGAAAGAGAAAGACAAATACTGTATGCTAACACATATATATGGAATTTAAGAAAAAAAAAATGTCATGAAGAACATAGGGGTAAGACAGGAATAAAGACACAGACCTACTAGAGAATGGACTTGAGGATATGGGGAGGGGGAAGGGTAAGCTGTGACAAAGTGAAAGAGCGGCATGGACATATATACACTACCAAACGTGAGGTAGATAGCTAGTGGGAAGCAGCCGCATAGCACAGGGAGATCAGCTCGGTACTTAGTGACCGCCTGGAGGGGTGGGATAGGGAGGGTGGGAGGGAGACGCAAAAGGGAGGGGATATGGAAACATATGTATATGTATAACTGATTAAATTTGTTATAAAGCAACAACAACAACAACAACAAAAAAAAACTTTAACCTACACATCAGAGTGAATATTTTGCTAGTTTCTTAATACATCTATTCCAACTACCCATTTGGGTCCTGGGGAAATAACCACAAGACAGCTCTGTGGATCCAATGGGTCCACTGTGATGAAGACTTGGGGTAAAACTCCATTTAACACCTACATTAGTCAAAATGGTCTATGTTATGCAACAATAACAAATAACCACAAATATTGGTACCTTACAAAAACAAAGCATAATTACTTACTCATTTTACATATAATCATTGATTAGGTATGGTTCTATCCCACAGTGTCTTCACTCCAGGACCCAGGCTAGTAGCTGCCATCTGGAGCATTAACTATCTGTGAGAGAGGGAAAAGACACATGGCAAAGCATTAAAAAATGTGTCTGTATCTTAAAGCTTTTACTCAGAGTGACATATGTCATTCCTGCCTGCATTTCATAGTCAAAGCAAATCGCATGCCACTCTGGAGTTCAACATGTTACAATTCTGCCATCTTGAAGGCACTGCAGGGAGAGAAAATGGAGTATTCAGCAAATAGTCGTAAAATATACACATCATCTGACCTACATGGAACTTCCACCCTAACTTGTGGACCAATGTGGCATTCTGGAACCCTAGGAAGTAGAGTCAGCTCAGAGGCAGTGTACGGTAATCCCAGAAAAGTCTGGGGATTTTTCTGCAGAAGACTTACACTATGCAGTTGTAGCAATGTCACAGGATTCTTCCTCCAGGAGATAGGTCTTTCCTTCTATTCAAGGGGTTCCAGATTTGAGAACTGGCTCAGGTCTGAAAATAGAATAAGTAGCATTAACTCTCCATTGTGATTAAAATTAAGGCTCCAATCACAGACCTAGAACTTTTTATATTTTAAATATAAAGTTAAACTGTGTCACATAAAAGTATAACTGCCCATCTATTTCAGTCTTAGGGACAGTATGATCACTTAGCCATATTCAAAAATGTCTGTAATTAAACCATTCTAATTATCACTATTCAATCTTGGCTTGGCTTGGCAGTATCTACTTGGCCCGTCACTCTGAGATCCATCATCCACATTGAAATCAAAGAGTCCATTTCTATTGGCAGCATCTTCAGCTGTCAGTTCCAACCTTTAAGGACAGCCAGTAAAGAGCTTTCCAAGAAAACTGGTGCTCCTATTGCCAATGTCTTTCCCCAAGTTTTGATAAAGACAGTATCCTCTAAGAGGATGTGTTAGCTTGCTTGGGCTGTCATAACAAAATACTACCAAAAGGGTGACTTAACAGAAATTTACTTCCCATAGTTCTGGAGGCTGGAAGTCCAAGACTGAAGTGTTAGCATGTTTGGTTTCTTCTGTGGCCCCTCTCCTTGGTTTGCAGATTGCTGCCTTCTCTCTGTGTCCTCACATGGCCTTTACTCTGTGCCCACTCTTCCCTGGCGTCTCTTCCTCTTTTTATAAGGACCTCAGTCATATTGGATTAGGGCCCCACCCTTATGACCCCATTTAACCTTAATTGTCTCCTTAAAGGCCCTATCTCCAAATACAGCCACATTGTTAGTTAGGGTTTCATGAATTTTGGGGTGACACAATTCGGTCCATAACACACTCTTTCCTAATATGTCTTAACTTTCACATAGTAGACCTTGTAAACTAATGAATTCAGTTGCTTTGCAATTCTTCAGTGTGTAAAAGATCAAACATTTGGTCTAGTTTTTGGTTATGTTGGTCCTGTAATTCTAAAAGATAAGATTTTATTTGGGGGCAGTCACAGAAACACTCTGGTTTTCTGAGAATGTCTTAAGCAGACATTTTTAAACCCTGAGCTTATCATTTCTTTCTGTAATCTCTCCAGTGCCCTCAGAAAAATCTAATCTTCCCTACAGTCCCTGTGGTTCTCACTCCAACAATATCCACATATTGCAGCAGCTACTTGGTTTCCCAAAACTGTACCTTTACTATTAGGCACTTTATTCTATGTAATACAGGTAATAATTTATGTAACTATTTTGTCATTAATTAACAATATCTCTACTAAGTAGGTCATCACTATTTCAAATATAGCAACTCCAATAACAAAGCCTAAATTCCTATTTTTGAAGGTCTTTTTCTTAGAGCCTCTCTTGGAAAGTGTTCAGTCAGGAAAAAAAAAAAAAACTATTATAGGTAGTCTAAGCAGGAAATGATCTAATACAGTGGTCTCATATTGTTGAACGGTCTCGAGGGGTGGGTAGGAGCTACCCATCAATCAGGAAACCACATAAATCTTCTGGTAAAGCTACAGCTGCTAGGTCTAATAGTGAATGTGAGAAAGCCACTTGCAGAAACGCATGTTAATCTGTCACCATTTCTGATGGAAGAAGAAAAACCCTATCTCACTTCCTCCTTCTAAATCTTTCATTAGCCTACTGTAAACAAGCACTGCTGGCAAAGAATTCTGGGAAATGTAGTTCCCAGGATTCTAGCCTCTATCATACAGGGGGAGACCATGACTCGTACTGAATGTCAACAGACATATACCTGGCACACATCCCTTTCCAGAAGCTTTTGGAGGATATGCCCCACAAAAATGAAAGATTAAACCAACAGAGGAGGAGATCGTGAGATCCTAGAAACAGAATTCAGGACAAAAGAGAGCCAAAAATTTTCCAAGATAATGGGAACAGGAAGTCCTAGGATGACAGCTGTGTTAGCTGCCTATAGAGCAGCCAGCCCAGATTAGAATAGGAGGATATAGGAATTTAAGAAAGGACTCCAAAGAAAACAAATGGAACTGATAGAATAGTATGACTATATTCAGAGGATTTTTACAGTTCTGTTGGAAAGATAAGGAAGAATTAGGCATAGGTATAGGTACATAAAAACCTAAACAAATAAAAGCAAGGCAATAATTACTCCAGGAACAAATTTTAAAGTGCACTACTTGGTTTAATGAACAATATTTATAGTCATAAACTATAAGCGCTAAATATTAGTTTGATCAAAATTGTATATATAATTATGTTGGAAGGTGGGGAGGGAAGGAAAGTCAAAATGGTTGTGTAAAAGAGTTAAATTCTAGGGCTTCCCTGGTGGCGCAGTGGTTGAGAATCTGCCCGCTAATGCAGGGGACACAGGTTTGAGCCCTGGTCTGGGAGGATCCCACATGCCGCAGAGCAACTAGGCCTGTGAGCCACAACTACTGAGCCTGCGCGTCTGGAGCCTGTGCTCCACAACAAGAGAGGCCGCGATAGTGAGAGGCCCGCGCACCGCGATGAAGAGTGGCCCCCGCTTGCCACAACTAGAGAAAGCCCTCGCACAGAAACGAAGACCCAACACAGCAAAAATAAATAAATAAATAAATAAATAAACTCCTACCCCCAACATCTTCTTTAAAAAAAAAAAAAAAAATTAAATTCTTACCTTCTGTGATAAGATGTATAGGTTAGTTCTAAAATGGATAAATCTATAAATAGTAATATGATCATATTAATTTTAGAGTTGGAGGTAAATATTAGAAGAAACAGCTAAAAGATGTAAAAGTGGTTGATTCTCGGAAGTGATTTGTGGGAATAGGGAGGAATTGAAAAGGGGCCTGCCATTTTTTGTTAAGAACCTTGTAGAATTATTTGACTGTTAAAACTATATACGTACATGCATTAGTTAGTTATAAAATACAATAACGCTTTTTAAAAGTCTGAATAGGAAATAAGAAAATGAAGACACAAGTTGTAGCCCAGTGCCTCTCAAACTTTAATATACATACAAATGACCTGGGAATCATGTAAAAGTGCAAACGCTGCTTCAGTAGATCAGGGGTGGGATCTGAGAATCTCCAATTCTTTAAAGCTCCTGGCTCACGAATATACTTTGAGTAATAAAACTGTATACCATTCCTTGTCTTAGGGAAAGGGAGAGAGATAGAACTAATTAGAGGAATACCGGGGATAAAATGAGGTTTTAATCATGAGAGATTCTATTGTACCACCATTACTTCTTTCCACTCTTCCTTTTCTGCCTGAAAATCTACTCATCCTTCAAGACCTAATTCATATACCAACTCCTCTGTGAAACTTCCCTGATATTTTGCCCCCTCCCAGTTTGAAGCAAAATTATTTCCCAGGCTGGGAACTCCCAGAAAAACCTACACCTATGAGAGTCCTTATCTCACTGTATTGTTATAGTTGGTGTCTTGTCTGTTTCCTGCACTGAGGTATGGGGACATAAATCATGATTTTTCCCCCCAAATCTGTAATCCTTGAATTTAGCACAGGTATGAGAAATTTCAAAGTTTAAATAAGTGTTTAGAAGAAACAAATCACTAAGGAATTAATATAGTAACAAATTATAGTCATTAGAACTATTTGGAAGACAGATCCATGCTCATTGGCGACATTAAAGAAGAGATTTCTTTATTTCATAGGAAATTGATGACCATATAATTCCCCTCCTAAGATTTCATAATTCTATGCCTTGGATGTTATGAAATAAAAATAAGATGAATATATGAAATAGTATTTCCAGTGGAGATATGATGCATTCATTAATTTATTCTGGGGAATATTTTTAGCTTTTAACATATCTGATTATAATTGATAACCTAAGTAATAGGAAAAAATATTCTTTAATATGGTATAAATGTCACTTAATATGGTAAAAATGTGTCCTTAATAGAATAGAAATAGGAACCTACACTAGGTTTTAGCTGTCAAGGTCACTTTGGTAAGATTCAGATCCCAAAAACAAAACTGACCTCAACTTGGCAGCTTCTACACCCTAAATTATAGGACTGAAAAGAAAGTCAGCACAGGCTAATTAGGGTGATAACCAGCTGTTAGTAACAAGCAAATGGGCCTAGAGAGGGCATACCGCCAGCACCGATTTTTAAATAGCAAGAAGTTCATTAAAACAATAAGGAAAGAGCAGTAAGGGAGTGACACATAGTTCCAGTTAGTTCTTCCACGTCCTTGGAGGTGGGACGTGCCAGCCCCGGGCTGGATGTATCATTTCAGATCCTGGACTGAAGGCTGCAGATGTCTGCTGTTGCAGGAGCTAATGATCATAATTAGAAAAATAACTAAGAAAAAAATAATGTAACAAGGGGAAGGAGGTGGGATAGCTGATGGTCGGGCATATGCCAAAATTTAGGTTCAGTTTGTACTTCAGGTCTGGAAGAGAACTTACAGATCAGTGACTGGTCAGTGGTTCTTGTGCCTGGATGCACATTAGAATCACCTGGTTGCTTCTAAAAAATGGCTGATGCTGGAGTCCCACAACCAGGGATTGTCTTTACTGGGTCCTGGCTGGGGTCTGGGACTCAGGGTCATTAATATGCTCCAGATTACCCAGTTTTTAGTTAATTGCAGGCTAGAGATGATCATTGTCGGTATCCAGGTGTGCATATGCTTTCTCCTACCCAACTTCTGTTGTAACCATCCCCTGATATGCCGTAAATGCAATGGGCGGCCTTGCTCAGCATTTCAAGAACAACTTTCATGGTGAGATCAAAAGCATACTCAAAACCACGTGTGGCTCAGTCCAACTGGAGAGACCATGTCAAAAGAGCCTTGTTTATATCTGGTAGAATCTTGTCCGCTCTTTTCCACTCATCACAGGCCAATCTTGCATAAGCCAGCAAGTTATGAGTAAGGTCTGGGCAAAGAAATAATAATTCTGTAATTCCCCATTGGCCTGCTTCATCCTGCAACCAAACAGCTGTTTCTGCTTGCTGAGTGTGCGGCACCCCCCCCCGACACACACATACACACACACACAAACTGTAATTCACACTCAGCTGTAACCAGACGGTTCTCTCAAGCCATTTGCAGCTGCTCCTAAAATCCAAAATGATCTTATCACTGATGTAATGGCACTCACCTAAAAATATCAATACTTAATTGCATCTAACCCTGATAAACATCTTGACAACTATATTATAAAGAAATCTAGTTGGCCGATAATTTTTAAATATATTCCAAATGGACAAAAATGCATCATGGTAACTGTGATTGAGCTTGTTACCATGGAACCCGCCTCCCACTCCAGCATCAGACAGCTTCTTGCTGCACCTGATCTATCTAGCCAAGCGGGCAGACGTCAGAAAACCACATAAGCAAAATTCACTAAGATCTTATGTTTGCTTTTTAGTATACTAAAAAAAATACTGACTCACTAAGAGGTCTAGAATGCAAGGCTTCTCTTGTCTTCGAAGCATTTTTGAGATAAGTAGCTTTCATACTTTGATGTGTATCAGAATTACCTGGGGAGTGGAAGCTGAGAATGTGTATTTTAAAAACTGATTTATTAATAGACTTTATTTTTTTAGAACAGTCTTAGATTTACAGAAAATTAAGGTGATAATAGGGAATTATCTGGCAGTCCAGTGGTTAGGTCTCTGCGTTTCCACTGCAGGGGGCACGGATTCTATCCCTGGTCAAGGAACTAAGATTCTTCAAGCTGCGCGGCACAGCCAAAAAAAAAAAAGAAAAAAGAAACGGTGATAATACAGAAAGTTACAATATACACGTGTTCCCCACACACACAGTTTCCCCTATTAACATCTAACACAAGTTTGGTACCTGTGTTACCATTACCATTACCATCCTTCTATTCCAGGATACCACATTACGCATGTAGTTGCCACGTGTCTTTAGGCTCCTCTTAGCTGTGACAGTTTCTCAGACTTGTTTTTGATGCCCTTGAGAGTTTCGAGGTGTACTGGTCAGGTATTTTGCAGGAAGGCCCCCTACTGGAATTTGTCTGATATTTTTCTCATGATTAGACCGTGGATTATGAATTTGGGGAGGAGGATCACAGAGGCCAAGTTCCATTTTCATCACAGCATATCAAGGGTATATACTATCAACATGATTTATGACTGTTGTTGACCTTAATCATCTGGCTTACATAGTGTCTGTCAGTTTTCTCCAGTGAAAAGTTACCTTTTTCCCCCTTTTCACATTGCACTCTTTGGAAGGAAGTCACTTTAGCAGCCTATAAGGAAGGAGTGGGGGTTATACTCCCCCTCCTTCATGATGGAGGATCTCATAATTTATTTGGAGTTTGTCTGGATGGGAAATTTGTCCTCTCCCCAATTTATTAATTTTTTTTAGCTTTTTTTTTTTTTTTTTTGGCGGTACGCGGGCCTCTCACTGTTGTGGCCTCTCCCGTTGCGGAGCACAGGCTCCAGACGCGCAGGCTCAGTGGCCATGGCTCACGGGCCCAGCCGCTCCGCGGCATGTGGGATCTTCCCGGACCGGGGCACGAACCCGTGTCCCCTGCATCGGCAGGCGGACTCTCAACCACTGCGCCACCAGGGAAGCCCCCCAATTTATTAATTTATTCAATAATTTATTTATATCAGTATGGATCTAGGGATATTCATTTTAATCTATTTTATACTTTGGATTATAATCTAAAGGCATTTTATTTTGTTGCTAAAATGTTCAAGCTTTGGCCATTGGGAGCTCTTTCAGTTGGCTTCTGTGCACATTTGACATACCCCTTTAGTGTGTGTATGTGTGTGTACATATCTATAAATATTTTTATATTAACCATTTGTATCAATGTTAATGTGAGTTTTTACCGAAGCCTCCAATTCTAATCCATTACCATATAGATCATTCTCTCCCTTTTCTGAAAGAAACTTGGAACCCACCATACACCATTCATTTACTTAACTGTTTGATTCCAACATACATGTACAGCAGTGTCAGAATTGTTAACACTTAGCCCCCATGAGAAACAACTTCTCTGACTAGAGTTCAATAAGTATATGCACTCCCTTTTGCCTTTGGTCTAACAGACTCCACCCATTTCCAGCGTTACTCAGGTCAGCACCTTTTCCCTGATTCCTTCAATGAGAGTGTTTCTTATGCTTGTAATACAGTTAGATTCTCTCATCACAGTCTGCAGTCTTTCCTGGGATCACTGACCTCCTAAATAATCTTTTTATTTGCATATATTAAGATTCACTTTTTGTGTTGTAAAGCTATAACAAGGTTTGACAAATGCATAATATCATGTATAAATCATTACAGTATCATACAGAATAGTTTCATCACCCAAAACATCCCCTGTGCTCCAACTATTCATCCTGTCCCTCCACCCTCCAAGCCCTTGGCAACCACTGATCTTATATACTGTTTATATAGTTCTGCCCTTACTAAAATGTCATATAATTGGAATCATATATTATGTAGCCTTTTCAGATTGGCTTCTTTCACTTAGCAATATACATTTATGGTTTCTCCATGTCTTTTCATAGCTTGACGGCTCACTTCTTTTTATTGCTGAGTAATACTCCATTGTATGGATGTACCACAGCTTGTTTATCCATTGACTTATTAAAAGACATCTTGGTTGCTTCCAGTTTTTGGCAATTATAATTAAAGCTGCTACAAACATTTTTGTGCAGGCTTTGTATGCACATAAATTTTCAACTCAATTGAGTAAATGACCTAGGAGTGTTGTTGCTAAATCATATGCTAAGACCATACTTAGCTTTGTAAGAAACTGCCAAACTGTCTTCCAAAGTGGCTGTATATTTTGCATCCCCATCAGCAAAGATTGAGAGTTTCTGTTGCTTCTCATCCTCATCAGCATTTGGTGTTGTCGGTTTTTTTTTTTTTTAATTTTAACAGTTCTAAAAGACATGTAGTGATATCTCCTTGTTTTAATTTGCAATTCCCTAATGATGAATGATACTGATGTTGAGCGTCTTTCACATGCTTCTCTGCCATCTGCATATCTTCTTAGGTAGTGTTTGGGAATGTGTGTTTTTTTAACAAGAATTTTAAGTGATTCTGATGAAGACCAAAGTTAGAGGACCATTATTCCACACCCATCATTTGCCACTCACCTCGACTTAATTCTTTGTCTACATTATGGTCATCCTAGATAACAGCAGGGACATTTTTCCTTTTGCCTGATTTCACAGCTAAACATGTTTTGTCTTCGAAATTTCACCACTTACCTGAAAAGTGATCTGCACCCAAAGGCCTCAGATGGAGGTAAACGTGAATGTGCCTGTGCCTGTGCCTGTGGATGGGCTCTTGGTTTACACTCGCAGCTTAGAGACACACTAATTTCTATACTTTGATGACTTTGTACCCAGGGAAGTGTGATGCTATGGGTCATCATCACCTGGTCCATCTGTCCAGGATCCCCCCAGGTGGGGATATCTGGTGCCACAGCTTTCAGTTCACAATTCAGGACACATGTTCTTTCTGTGGAAATATAATGGAACACGTAAGTCCGTTTGTAAACAGTGTGATGCACAAATTACAATAAGGCTTAAAACTTAAGTATAAGCAGATAGCTTCTCTTCTCACACTATGAACATCAATTCTTAAACAATGACCATTGAATCCAACACTGTTTCTATTTTTTATTTGAAGAAGAAACTTTCTACTTTCTCTAAATTCTGAAGTCAGGGCCTGTGCAAACCAGACCTCCTGGAGACTTATCATTTCATACCATGTTCTCAGGAGCTTCAGAGAGCATTATCGTTTTCCTAGAGAAGGGGCCCTTCACCTCTTTACCTCTCCTAATCTACAATGGGGTATTCTCATACCTGCCCAGATCCTCTCAGAGAGGATTAGCAGTTTATTTACTCTCTTTAAAAGGTCAGGACAGACCAAAATAATAATAATAATTTGCATAACAAAAATAATTATGCATTCCTTAAAATCTGCAGGTGTCACTAATTGCCTTCTCCTTGCACTCCCAAAGAGGGAAGGCTTCTCCTTGCACCCCCAAAGAGGGAAGAATAGGCACTTGGAGACCAAGTGCCTATCCTTCCAGCTACCATCCCCCATGTTTTGCAGCTCTGGACAGCTGTGAGAGTTTTTGCATCTAATTCCTTAAAATTATTTAGTAATTAGCCCTATTACCTCCTCCTGAAGCCACCCCTAGGTTGTCATTTTTATTCCAGCTTTTGATGAGTTATTCCTTAAAACCTTTTTTTAAAATTTCTCCAAAATTTTAAAGATGTTTACAGTAAAGCCATTTTTAAAGGGTTATAATGTAGTTTCTTCACAAGGTCTTGAAGAATCCAGCAATGGAAAACAAGGTAATATCTACTGACTCTCCCTAAAGAATGTAAGCTATCTTCTTTCTGTATTAATTTTCATCTGCCTTCGTTTATGTGGAAATCCATTTGAACAGGAACTATATTTATCTATATGCTCTGTATTATATATTCAGTTGGGCTCACTGTCAGAGATGTATATATACCTGTCAAATTATGGCAATTGGTTATTTTTGGCTGCATTGCTGACTTAAGCTATGACCTTCCTCAAGTCACATAGATATTTCTCTTTTTCAAGTTTCTCCTGTAAAAATACTGACCCACTTAAATAGAAACATTGTGAGGATTAACTGAAAAATTGTTCTGAAAACGTCAGGGCCTATAAATATTTTTGTTAATGTGTTAAGCTATAAATATATACAATGAAGAAAGAATTTGTTTTTTAATTTCAAAAAAAACCTGTCAGCTTGAATAGTTTAATATTGTTACCTATATTTCCCAAGTACAATGCTAGATTAAAAGATAAAGAAAAACCTAACACTTTGTTTTCCCCAAGAAAATAGCCAATACACACCAAGGATTTTTTCAGATTTTTAAAAAATGTTTAATGTTCACATCGAAGAATTTTCTGGAATCTAAGACTAGGAATTGATCATAAAGATCATGATATCAAGCCTCCTACCCAAAGTAGGGCTGTAATGTTCTTAAACCATTTATAGATCTGACCATCCAACCTCTTGGTAAAGTCTAGAAGAAAGCTCCACTTCATACAGTGACCCTTTCAAGTGTGGTGGAAGGTATTTATTAGAAATATCTTCCTTTAAATGGAGATGAAGTCTTCTTCCTTTGAATTCCAACTCTTTGGTGTGCCTTCTGGAGCTAAACACAGTAAATCTAATCACTCTTCTCTAGGACAGCCTTTCAACTCCTTGATGACAATTGTCAGAGCCACTCAAAGGTTTTTCTTCTCCTATTCCTCAGTTCCTTCTTTCATTCCTAATGTGACATGATTTCCTGAACTGTCTCCTTCCTGTTTGTCCTCTCAAGACAGGCCCCAATTTCTCATGTTACTTTTCAAATATAGTACTGAGGACTGATGACAGAACTTGCTAGAAGTATCCTCCCAGTGGGAAATAAGGCTGGGGCCCACCTCCCTTCCTGTCCTCTCTCTGGCACCGGCGCCCAGCTGCAGGCAACGATAAGATGCTCTGCACCTGGGCCCCGCTTTGCTTCCTGCCCTCCAGCCAAGGGCTTCAGCTGCAGATGATCAGAGCTCCCCATATCTGGGGCCCCACTATACATCCTGCCCCCTGGGTCCCAAAGGCAGGTGCTACTCAGCACTCACTTCCCACCAAACCCCACCTCCAGCTCCCGCAGGCCCTTGTAAGCTTCAGCACTGAAACCTCTTTATTCCCAAGGACTGCCTGCTCATCAGTGATTTGCCTGACTGCACGATGGAAATCCCTGGGGTCCTTTAAAAACTACTGCTGCTGCTGCGCTACTGATGATGCTGTCAGAGACCCTGATAGAACTGGGCTGGCATAGGACCTAGGCATGGCGCTTTTTAAAATCTCCCCAGGGAGTTTGAAAGTGCAACCAGGGTTAAAAATTGCTAAGGAAATCTGGATCCTTCCAAAGGCTACTCCTTCCTATGTGTAGATGTTTTATCTCCCCCACCCCACTGATCACTCAGTAGGTGGTTCCCCTAGTTATGCTTCACCCGTGCTCCCAGGTCACTACTGTAGGCACTTAATATTGAATACTGAATGAACAAATAACCTCATGTTTCTCTGAGGCCCACACCCTCTGAGAATGACAACCTCTTCTCCTCTTCATCCTTGCGATATGCCAATCTCTTGTCAGCTCCCTCATATCCATCATGAACTTGGGGTCATCATTTTTCTCACCATCTCATCATCATTTGCCAAGGCACCAATGCCCACATTGACTGTGTTTCTACATCTTGGCCTACACTTCCTTGATCTCAATTCTGATGACTTCATCTCCACTCCCCCTCAGCCACCCAGGTCCACACTCAGACTTTGTTGTCATTCACAACAGCTCCCCCTCTGAAATTCTAAACTCCACTGTTTAGAGTGGAGTTTATCCTAAAAATTCTCTGTCCAGTTCTTGTACTCTTTTTAACTCCTATCCCAATCTCTCTTTTCGTTCAAAGCCAAGCTTCAAAAAAGCATAGTTTTCACCCACCAACACCTATCTACTCCCCAACTCACCTCACTCTGGCTTCTCATCCCAATGCATCACAGGAACTACTCTTTCTAGGGATACTTCTAAGTCTTCATTCACTTGCAGTATTTGGTGCTTAGTGATGGTTCTCAGCATTTGGTGCTTCTCTCTAAAACCATTTCCTCCCTCAGTCCCTTGAACACTCTCTGGCCTACCTGTTACTTCACTGACAACTATCTTAAGTGTCCTTTGCAGGTTCCTCTTCTCCTTCCAGACTCTTGGCATTGCCAGTCCCTAATGCTTCAGTCTGGTCTCTTAATCACCTTTAAACTCTTTTAATCATGCCTATTGCTTCAACTACTGCTTTGACACAACTCCCAAAACTAAATCCCCAGCCTAGATCCTTTTCCTGATGTATGAATTGAATTTCAGTTTACTACATACCTCTAAAAGCAATACCCCACCATTTTCTCAAATTCAGTATATTCAAAGCAGAACTTATTATGTTTTCCCCACTATATCAGGATTCTAAGGCCAAAAGGAACTGCAGAGTCTGTCTGATTCAATCTCCAATCCCACAACTTCAAGAACTCTCTAAGAATACAAGCATTAGTACAGAAGAGCTACCTGGTGGTTCATTTAACTCAATAACATCCTAGGAAGAGCCCTTTTGGAAAATACACCCCCGATTGATCCCTCTCCTGGGTCCTCTATCTTAACATATGACATCATCTGTACCTAGTTGCCAAAAGCCAAAAACATCGAGAGTCTGCTGATTTCACCCTTCTTTGTCAATTCCTCATCCAAGCAATCACCAAGTCCTATTAATTTTGCCTCCCCAAGCTCTCTCGGATTCATCCTCTCCACCGTTTCATCCAAAAATAGCTATTGCACATCTATTATCTTCCAGACACTATTCTAGACTCTGGAGACACAGTGGTAAATAAGAAAGTCATAGACCTGCCCTCACCAT
Organism: Mesoplodon mirus; assembly: GCF_964341445.2. NCBI lineage: Eukaryota > Metazoa > Chordata > Mammalia > Artiodactyla > Ziphiidae > Mesoplodon > Mesoplodon mirus. The sequence continues at coordinate 101,965,693 of NC_138978.1, forward strand.
CTTCATACACAGTATCAGTCTGGGTTCAATCAGAGGGCGCAGGTGCTACCCTCATGGTCAGGCTGGAACCTGTCCAGGGCAATTGACTGTTGCTAACTTAGCCTGTTCTGGCTCTGGCTGGTTCTGCAGTTTTGCTTATGTAGCTTCTGCCTTAGTTTCTGTTAAGCAAGCACAGAAGTGGGCATAGACTAACGGACTGTGGCGCAGAAAAAAGAAAGTAAGTCAGTCTCTGTACAAGTGTGGGTCTCTTCCCGGTGACCCCACCACTAGCTCTGGAAACATCCTCATTGCCAGTGATGGAAAGGATTCTCCTCTGTCCTTTCTTCTTTGCATCACTTCTGATTAGCCAAGCCTGTAGTTTGCATCCTTGCCCTGGCTACCAGATGGGCTTATAGAAATTAAGGAAGTTGAGGAGTACCTTCAAGATGGCAGGGGACTAAGACGTGGAGATCACCTTCCTCCCCACAAATACATCAAAAATACATTTACATGTGGAACAACTCCTACAGAACACCTACTGAATGTTGGCAGAAGACCTCAGACTTCCCAAAGGTTCCTGGGGCTCTGGCCAGGTGTCAGGCCTGAGCCTCTGAGGTGGGAGAACTGACTTCAGGACATTGGACAACCAGAGACATCCCGGCCCCACATAATATCAATCAGTGAGAGCTCTCCCAGAGATCTCCATCTCAACACTAAGACCCAGCTCCACTCAATGACCAGCAAGCTCCAGTGCTGGATGCCCCATGGCAAACAACTAGCAAGACAGGAACAAAACCCTACCCATTAGCAGAGAGGTTGCCTAAAATCCTAATAAGTTCACAGAAACCCCAAAACACACCACTGGATGTGGTCGTGCTGACCAGAAAGACAAGATCCAGCCTCATCCACCAGAACACAGGTACCAGTCTCCTTCACCAGGAAGCCTAAAAAAACCACTACACCAGCCTTACCCATGGGGGCAGACAACAAAAACAAAGAGAACTATGAAGCCTGCAAAAAGGAGACCCCAAACAACTAAGTTAAGCAAAATGAGAAGACACAGAAATATGCAGTAGATGAAGGAGCAAGGTAAGAAACCACCAGACCAAACAAATGAAGAGGAAAGAGGCAGTCTACCTGAAAAAGAATTCAGTGTACTGATAGTAAAGATGATCCAAAATCTTGGAAACAGAATGCAGAAAATACAAGAAACGTTTAACAAGGACCTGGAAGAACTAAAGAACAAATGAACAATGATGAACAATACAATAAATGAAATTAAAAATTCTCTAGAAGGAATCAGTAGCAGAATAACTGAGGCAGAAGAATGGATAAGTGACCTGGAAGATAAAATAGTGGAAATAACTACTGAAGAACAGAAAAAAGAAAAAATATTGAAAAGAATTGAGGAAAGTCTCAGAGACTTTTGGGACAACATTAAACGCACCAACATTCGAATTAGAGGGGTCCCAGAAGAAGAAGAGAAAAAGAAATGGTCCCAGAAAATATTTGAAGAGATTATAGTTGAAAACTTCCCTAATGTGGGAAAGGAAATAGTCAATCAAGTCCAGGAAGCGCAGAGAGTCCCATACAGGATAAATCAAAGGAGAAACATGCCAAGACACATACTAATCAAAAATTAAATACGAAGAAAAAATATTGAAAGCAGCAAGGGAAAAGCAACAAACAATATGCAAGGGAATCCCCATAAGGTTACCAGCTGATCTTTCAGCAGAAACTGGGCAAGCTAGAAGGGAGTGGCAGAACATATTTAAAGTGATGAAAGGGAAAAACCTACAACCAAGATTACTCTACCCAGCAAGAATCTCATTCAGATTTGACAGAGAAATTATAACTGTTACAGACAAGCAAAAGCTAAGAGAATTCAGCACCACCAAACCAGCTCTACAACAAATGTTAAAGGAACTTCTCTAGGCAGGAAATACAAGAGAAGGAAAGACCTACAATAACAAACCCAAAACAATTAAGAAAATGGTAATAGGAACATACATATTGAAAAATACCTTAAGTGTAAATGGATTCAATGCTCCAACCAAAAGACATAGACTGACTGAATGGATCCAAAAACAAGACCCGTATATATGCAAGAGACCCACTTCAGACCTAGGGACACATACAGATTGAAAGTCAGGGGATGGAAAAAGATATTACATGCAAATGGAAATCAAAAGAAAGCTGGAGTAGCAATTCTCATATCAGACAATATAGACTTTAGAATAAAGACTATTACGAGAGACCAAGAAGGACACTACATAATGATCAAGGAATCAATCCAAGAAGAAGATATAACAATTGTAAATATTTATGCACCCAACATAGGAACACCTCAATATATAAGGCAAATGCTAACAGCCATTAAAGGGGAAATCGACAGTAACACAATCATAGTAGGGGATTTTAACACTCCACTTCGCCAATGGACAGATCAACAAAAATGAAAATAAACAAGGAAACACAAGCTTTAAATGACACATTAAACAAGATGGACTTAATTTATATTTATAGGACATTCCATCCAAAAACAACAGAATACGCTTTCATCTCAAGTGCTCATGGAACATTCTCCAGGACAGATCATATCTTGGCTCACAAATCAAGCCTTGGTAAATTTAAGAAAATTGAAATCATATCAAGTATCTTTTCTGACCACAATGCTATGAGACTAGATATCAATTACAGGAAAAAATCTGTAAAAAATACAAGTACATGGAGGCTAAACAGTATGCTACTAAATAACCAAGAGGTCACTGAAGAAATCAAAGAAGAAATCAAAAAAGACCTAGAAACAAATGACAATGAAAACATGAGGACCCAAAACCTATGGGATGCAGCAAGACCAGTCCTAAGAGGGAAGTTTATAGCAATACACTGCTACCTCAAGAAACAAGAAACATCTCAAATAAACAGCCTAATCTTACACCTAAAGCAATTAGAGAAAAAAGAACAAAAAACCCCAAAGTTAGCAGAAAGAAAGAAATCATAAAGATCAGACCAGAAACAAATGAAAAAGAAATGAGGGAAACAATAGCAAAGATCAGTACAACTAAAAGCTGGTTCTTTGAGAAGATAAACAAAATTGATAAAACATTAGCCAGACTCATCAAGAAAAAAAGGGAGAAGACTCAAATCAACAGAATTAGAAATGAAAAAGGAGAAGTAACAACTAACACTGCAGAAATACAAAGGATCATAAGAGATTACTACAAGCAACTATATGCCAATAAAATGGACAACCTGGAAGAAATGGACAGATTCTTAGAAAAGCACAACCTTCCGAGACTGAAACAGGAAGAAATAGATAATATAAGCAGGCCAATCTCAAGCACTGAAATTGAAACTGTGATTAAAAATCTTCCAACAGGGCTTCCCTGGTGGCACAGTGGTTGAGAGTACACCTGCCGATGCAGGGGACACAGGTTCATGCCCTGGACCAGGAAGATCCCACATGCTGTGGAGCAGCTAGGCCCATGAGCCATGGCTGCTGAGCCTGTGCATCCAGAGCCTGTGCTCCGCAACGGGAGAGACCACAACAGTGAGAGGCCCGCGTACCACAAAAAAAAAAAAAAAAAGTCTTCCAACAAAAGCCCAGATGGCTTCACAGGCGAATACTATCAAACATTTAAAGAAGAGCTAACACGTATCCTTCTCAAACTCTTCCAAAATATAACAGAGGGAGGAACACTCCCAAACTCATTCTACGAGGCCACCACCACCCTGATACCAAAACCAGACAAAGATGTCACAAAAAAGGAAACTACAGGCCAAAATCACTAATGAACATAGATGCAAAAACTCTTAACAAAATACTAGCAAACAGAATCCAAGAGCACATTAAAAGGATCATACAGCAAGATCAAGTGGGATTTATACCAGGAATGCAAGGATTCTTCAGAATATGCAAATGAATCAATGTGATACACCATATTGACAAACTGAAGGAGAAAAACCATATGATCATCTCAATAGATGCAGAAAAATCTTTCAACAAAATTCAACACCTATTTATGATAAAAACTCTCCAGAAAGTTAGGATAGAGGGAACTTACCTCAAATAATAAAGATCATATATGACAAACCCACAGCTAACATCATTCTCAATTGTGAAAAACTGAAATCACTTCCACTAAGATCAGGAAAAAGACAAGGTTGTCCATTCTTACCACTATTATTCAACATACTTTTGTAAGTTTCAGCCACAGCAATCAAAAAGAAAAAGAAATAAAACGAATCCAAATCATAAAAGAAGAAGTAAAACTGTCACTGTTTGCAGATGACATGATACTATACATAGAGAATCCTAAAGATGCTACCAGAAAACTACTAGAGCTAATCAATGAATTTGGGAAAGTAGCAGGATACAAAATTAATGCACAGAAATCTCTTGCATTCCTATACACTAATGATGAAAAATCTGAAAGAGAAATTAAGGAAACACTACCATTTACCACTGCAACAAAAAGAATAAAATACCTAGGAATAAACCTACCTAAGGAGACAAAAGCCCTGTATGCAGAAAACTATAAGACACTGATGAAAGAAATTAAACATGATGCAAACAGATGGAGAGATATACCATGTTCTTGGATTGGAAGAATCAACACTGGGAAAATGACTATACTACGCAAAGCAATCTACAGATTCAATGCAATCCCTATCAAACTACCAATGGCATTTTTCACAGAACCTGATCAAAAAATTTCACAATTTGTATGGAAACACAAAAGACCCCGATAGCCAAAGCAATCTTGACAAAGAAAAACGGAACTGGAGGCATCAGGCTCCCTGACTTCAGACTACAGTACAAAGCTACAGTAATCAAGATAGTATAGTACTGGTACAAAAACAGAAATATAGACCAATGGAACAGGATAGAAAGCCCAGAGATAAACCCATGCACATATGGTCACCTTATCTTTGATAAATGAGTCAAGAATATACAACGGAGAAAAGACAGCCTCTTCAATAAGCGTTGCTGGGAAAACCGGACAACTACATGTAAAAGAATGAAATTAGAACACTCTCTAACACCATACACAAAAATAAACTCAAAATGGATTAAAGACCTAAATGTAAGGCCAGACACCATAAAACTCTTAGAAGAAAACATAGGAAGCACACTCTTCGACATAAATCACAGCAAGATCCTATTTGACCCACCTCCTAGAGAAATGGAAATAAAAACAGAAATAAACAATGGGACCTAATGAAGCTTAAAAGCTTTTGCACAGCAAAGGAAACCACAAACAAGACGAAATGACAACCCTCAGAATGGGAGAAAATATTTGCAAACAAAGCAGCTGACAAAGGATTAATCTCCAAAATATTCAAGCAGCTCATGCAGCTCAATATCAAAAAAACAAAAAACCCAACCCAAAAATGGGCAGAAGACCTAAATAGACATTTCTCCAAAGAAGATATACAGATTGCCAACAAACAAATGAAAGAATGCTCAACATCACTAATCATTAGAGAAACGCAAATCAAAACTACAGTGAGGTATCCTCTCACACCAGTCAGAATGGCCATCATCAAAAAATCTAGAAACAATAAATGCTGTAGTGGGTGTGAAGAAAAAGGAACCTTCTTGCACTGTTGGTGGGAATGTAAATTGATACAGCCACTATGGAGAACAGTATGGAGGTTCCTTAAAAAACTAAAACTAGAACTACCACATGACCCAGCAATCCCACTACTGGGCTTGTACCCTGAGAAAACCGTAATTCAAAAAGGGTCATGTACCACAATGTTCACTGTAGCACTATTTACAATAGCCAGGACATGGAAGCAACCTAAGTGTCCACCGACAGATTAATGGATAAAGAAGATGTGGCTCATATATACAATGGAATATTACTCAGCCATAAAAAGAAATGAAATTGAGTTATTTGTAGTGAGGTGGATGGACCTAGAGTCTGTCACACAGAGTGAAGTAAGTCAGAAAGAGAAAAACAAATACCGTATGCTAACACATATATATGGAATCTAAGGGGAAAAAAGTGGTTCTTAAGAACCTAGGGGCAGGACAGGAATAAAGATGCAGGTGTAGAGAAGGAATTGAGGATGCGGGGAGGGGGAAGGGTATGTTGGGATGAAGAGGCAGCTTTGGGTAAGCTGGAGGGAGTGGCATTGACATACATACATTACCCAATGTAAAATAGATAGCTAGTGGGAAGCAGCCGCATAGCACAGGGAGATCAGCTTGGTGTTTTGTGACCACCTAGAGGGGTGGGAGGGAGACACAGGAGGGAAGGGATATGGGGATATATGTATACATATAGCTGATTCAGTTTGTTATACACCAGAAACTAACACAACAATGTAAAGCAATTATACTCCAATAAAGATGTTTAAAAATTAAAAAAAAAAGAAAGAACGAAAAGCAGAACCATTTAGAGTAATAAGAGACTTATTATAATAAGGCAGATTCCTATGGATTTGACCGTATGCAGCCTGGGGAACTGACTAAAGAGTTTATGTGCAGTTTGCTCCTTCATTTGGTGCTGGTTTGAAGTCAGCAGGGCAGAAAGTTGGGGAGGAAAGATGGACCAGTAGTGGGAGAGCAAGGATAAACTGGAACCCCCAAGAGTAAGTTGGAACCTAAGAGGAAAACTCATCAGTCTCCCATCACTTCCAAGCCTTCAGCCTTTATCCAGAATCTAAACCACGGTTGGCCGAGAAATCAGAGGAGCTGAAAGAGGAGATCAGCAGTAGTTGAATTAGTTGTGGTCCCAGCCGCTGCCTCATGCAAAGAAGGTGAACCAGCAGATTCCAGATTATGTGTTTGAGCTGCAGCAACGCCCGACCCTATATCAACTTTCCATGTAAACATGGCTGCTGCTTTACTTTACCCTTTCAAATCTTTATCTTGAAGCCAATCCTAACTGAGAACCACACAGGGAAGGGAATTCTGGGAAGTCGAATTCCGGTTTAACTCAGCTGACTAGGTACAAAGCCACTACATAATCGCATGGCTCCACCAACCTCTCATCTGTCCCATTCTAATCCACCCTTCACAGGGTCTTCAGGAGATGGTTCTCACATGCACCTCCAACCACATTGCTCCCTGAGCCACAGCAATTTCCCACTGCCTCTCCATCAGCAATAACACAGAATGTAAACTTGTCTGCATAACGTATTAGTCAGGATCTGGTATGTTTGAAAGAGACAAAAGCTCAAAATAATTTTCATTTAAAGAAAACAGAAATTTATTTCTGTCTCAGGTAGAAATCTGGGTAGGTGGTCTGGGGCTATACCGTTTTCCATGGCATCAGGAAACCAGGGACCAGGCTTTCTATCTTGTTCTGTATGGTTGACATAATCTTCTTTCCAAAATTTAGATGGAGAAAGGGACAAAGACTAAACAAACCAAAAGGATGCACTCATGCTCCACTGTCTTTAAGGCCCTAAGAGTAGAATTCCTGGAGCCAGGTGACACAGTTTACAGAATTTAGTTTCTGGCCACACCTAGCTTCAAGGGAGCTTAAGAAATGTAGTCTTTAATCCTAGCAGCTATGTGCCCAGCAAAAACGTCTATTGCTAGTTGAAGACAGAAGAAAACAAATATTGGGGGACAATTAGCTTCTCTCACATGTGACATATAAGAACCCTCCCATCACCTGCCCCTGCCTATTTCTCTAACCACATTTCCTGCCCATCCACGCATATTTTCATAGCAAAACTAGAATACTTGATGTTCCACCCAACTCTCCATGAACTAGCCTAGTTTCATGACTTTACACATGATGTTCCCTTGCCTGGAATTCCCTCCTCCTCTCGCCTACTTATCCTCCACCTATTTATCCTCTAAGACCTCATTGGCTATTTGCCCAGGTGTCCCACCTCCTGCCCTTTCAACAAATACTCATTACAATAATTGTATCATCATATGACAATTGTTTGTTGCCACATCTGTCTCCCTTGCCTGAGTTCCTTCAATGTGGGACTGTCTTTTCAGCCCTGAATCTCAATATTTGTCCCAGTGTCCAGTGCATAATGCATAGGAAATGTTTGCGGAATGAAGACTTGCAGGGCACAAAGGGATAGGTATTTTATTCAGCCCATATACTGTATTTTTATTAATGCAGTCTAAAGTAGCTGGGGGCAGCAGCCAGCCACAGGCTTACAAGGCTGTGGATTGCTACATTGCTTTTACTGTTTACTGAAGAGAGATCAAGACAGAGGCTGGACAGAAAAAAAGAGCTTTCCTGAGGAGAGAAGTAATCGCTTCTTTATCTCTTAAACACAGGATTGAGGACAAGCACAGATGGTTCCCTCACTCTCCCTGAGACCTCAGGGAAAAAGACAAAATGTCACAATTCTAGAGCCAAAATGCTACAGGAAGTTTAAGAAGGCTAGAAGAGGGTCCCAGGAGACAAACTAAAAGCCAAAATGACAAACATCGCTCATCATTGAGACATAGTATTCTTAAGGCTACATACAATCTGATGGGGAGATAGCCAGCCCTACCCCCACCAGTAAATATTTCCTGGCCTCTCTAAGACATCTCCCCAATAGGAAGGCCTTTGAGATGCTGCTTTGTCACCACCCTCACCCCATCATATTTGCTGTTCTTCTGAAAGGATATAAAGGCTCTTCCTTTGACACACAAATACTCAGAGCATTAGGGAAAACCCTTTCTGGCAATTATTAGTATTACAGCTGTCATTATGTTTTGCTGAAAAGCAAATATTAAAAATATATTCAATAAAAGATATTTTGAGAGAAAGCAGTTGACTAAACTGTACCATCCTAGCTTGTTATTCAGAGGTTCAGTAGTAGCCATGTGTATGTGTGTGTGCGTGTGTGTGTGAACAATTCTAAGCCTTGATTGCATTCTCTTATGGACCATTTAAAAGAAACGCCACAAGAGAATGTTTCCTGAATTATTTTAGATGACTACTGACAGCCCTTTACAAAGCCCCATAAGCTGCTGGTGTTGGTGTAACCCGAGTGCCCTTTTACCCAGCAAATTCTACTTCTAGGAAATCATCCTAAGGAAGCAATCAGTGATGTATGCAAAGATGTTTCTAAAATGGTATACATCTCATCACTGTTCATGATAGTGAAAAAATGGAAATGAATGTCTCATACTAGAGGATTGGCAAAATATACTCTGTAGCCATAAAAATGATGCTATAGAAAAACATTTATTGTCATGGAAGGATGTTCATGAAGTTAAGTAAAAACATGAAGGCTATAAAAAAGAATATTCAGTGTGATCATATTTTACAACATGCATTGGCTGAGCACATGCTGACCCAGACTCAGGAATCTGGCTGATTTTCATTATGTCTCACCCAATATGTCCATTTGTGTTAAAGTTTGAGAGTTAATGAGTGTCTGACCATAATCTTTATGTACCTATAAATTAAGAAAGAGAGAGTAAAGGCTTCTGAAAGACCCCAAATCCTTCTTTTTGAGATTCAAAGTTTTTGTAAATTGTCTGATGGATTGGGAGTAAGAGGGTCTAAGTCTGAATTAGGAAAGACTAGTGAGAATCCCAAAAGGAACTTACCGTGTAGGTGGAAGGAATCCAGAGCAGTGGTTTGGTCTTGGCATCAAGGGCTAAGGCTCTGGGTAGTAGCCTCTGTCTCAGAACTCCTCCCCAACTCAGGCACCCTGGAGAAGGACTTGTATTAGAAGGGTCTTAACCCTTGGGGCCCAGGGTATATTTCTGCAGGGCACAAAAGGTAAGGCAGAGAGAAGACAAGGAGTCCCTCTTCCCAAAAGGCACCACGGCTGTCATTTATCCCCGTGGTGGTGGATAACAGAGCAGGGCAATGGGGCCTGCAGGAGTGGGGGTCCAGCTGGCCAGATCCCTGCAGGGCTGCCAGGGCCTCCACAAAGCTCTCAGTGGTCACCCAGTTTGTCCCAGTGATAGGAGCAACAGCCACCTCGCTACAGAAACACGACTCATCGGGCACAAACAACCTTGCTTAGAGGCTTCTCTCTACCGCCACCTGGATCTCATTTAATTGAGCCTATCATAGAAGGAGCTATCCCCATGGGAGTGAAATTTGGATCTCTGGATTAGTAGGCAACACCCATTCCTGCTCTGCCAACTTCAGAGCAAGCTATTCTCAGTTGGTGGTAAACTCTCTGGAGGCTGTTCCCATGGCCAGTGGGAGCCACAAGGGGGCGCCTGAAATCCTAAACTACCTGTGGGTACAGTTGACGTTTGAACAACACAGGTTTGAACTACAGGTGTACACCTATACAAGTATCAATAGTAAATACTACAGTGTTACAAGATCCCTTGTTGGTTTAATCCTACAGATGCAGAACTCCAGATTCAGAAGAAGAGCCTAGTCAGAGGGCTGACTATAAATTATACGCAGATATTCAACTATGCAGAGGGTCAGTGCTTCTAATCCCCCACAGTAATTCCAGAAATACCAGAGAAGAAAGACACTGGGAAAAGCTGGACTTTTGTTAGTTTGGTTAATGGGATTTGGGAGTCATCTTTTGAGGTATCAACGTGAGGATGACCAGGATGGGGGTGGGGGGAGGAGGGAGGGCACTGTCCAGATGATGACGAATCTCTGTCCAGTGTACACTTGCTCCCCACACTTATTACTCTATCTAGAACAAGATTTGTTTGATGTTTGGAACAATTGTACGTGCTTTTAGTATACGGAAAAAGTGTGGACTCTCAGAGGTAACTAGTGGACTCCAGTGAATGAAATTAAAGGAATGGCTTTCAAATGTTTACTTATACGAGATTCAAGAGAAACAAGAATTTAGCCCTATTAGAAAAATAGAAGGGATTTGGTACTCCTAAGGTCTTAACTGGGACAAGTGACCATAACGTTGAAATCATCCGGATGATCACCTAAGCCCCTCCCTTAGGTGGGGCTTGGGATTCCATGCCCAAGTCCAAATGCTTCCTTCTTCTTCAGGGTGGAATCTCCTGAAGAAGGGGTGGGGATAACGAGGAGATGGTCACAGCAATAACTGTATGCCTGGGCTGGGGATGGGTGTGTAAGTGGTGATTCACCAACAGAGGACAACCCCGGCCCATCTGAAGTATTTGCCAATACTGTAGGTGAGAGGCTGGGGAGCTTCTGGATATTTTTCTCATCCCTGTCTTGACTGCAGATTCTGCCAAAGGGCAGAAACAGCTTCCTCTCCTGAGGCTTTCACAACTGGGACACCTTGGTTAATTCTTGAAAATTTTTGATTTAAAGACACTTCAATCCCCAGAGAATGGAGGAAGAGATGGATGGAGGAGGAACACACAAGCAAGGAGTAAGGTTATGTCCTTCCTGAGTGTAATAGAATTAGTGTTCAGGGAAACAGCATATAACAGAGATATAAGAAACTTGACCCTGAAAATAACACCATAGAAAGAGTGCTCTGCCTTAAGTCAACATCTGGTTAGAGCCAGTGATTAATGACATCACCTCAGGGGTGATCATTTACTTCATTGTCCAGATCAGGATAACTTGAGCATGAAAGGAGACCCTAGTGATATTTACACCCAAATAATAGGCATAAAACCAGGATTGTCTTAGACCATCTGGAATGTATGGTCACCTAATTGTTTCTAAGTCTTATAGTCCATATGCTCCCATTGGGTGATTGCAGAAAATCAAGGAAAAATTTAAAGGTCATATGAATGACTGCATTCTAAATAGATGTACCAAAATAGATCTGTGTACCAAAGCCATAAATCCAGGATACTCCAGAGTAAATGCCAGGAAGCCAGTTGTTTTCAAGAACTGTTGTAAGAAGTGGCTGTTATCAAATGCATAGGACTTATCAGGATAAATAAAAGATAATATTCTTCATCTCATAAGGGTCCAATTTAAAAGGATGGCCCAAGGGATCTTGGAGCTACTGCTGTTTTCTAGAAATTAATGGTAAAATGACTAATGACATAAATTATATGAAGGTTTGTTTTATAACCTAATTTTATTTGGCAAGACCTTGGAGGTTCATGAACATAACTATTCTCCATCTGGGAGATATGAGCTTATAGTTACACCATGACAAATATTAGCCCTGCTAGGTCTTCAGTTTAAAAAAATATGTAGGAAATAATAGAATTGCAGCAGTGATGAAAATAACTCTGCCACTGCTGTCAGCTCAGGTTCATCAGTGATAGAGAATTAAAAACCTTCAAGTTCAGAGGTCTGAGTGGGAGTGATCAGGTCATGACTGTGGCACTATTGTGGAAAGGCAGACAGAAGGGGCAGCCCAAGGACAGGAGCTCCTAGAGGAACCCTATTGCCTCAGCCCTCCTGGAAGGAGGAGAAAGATGTGTGTACATGCATTTAAAGCCTCAACAAATTTCTAAATTTGAGTTCATGAGCCAGCATTTGCTGACACACCCTCCCCCAAATCTTTTATTTTTTACCCTCACTCTGTCTCTGAGGGTTAGGAGCAATGCTTTGTCCAGATAATTTAAAGGAGAAGAAGCTCAAGGTTTTTGCCAACTAGTTCATCTCAGATTGAAACTCAATACACTTATCATAAATTAACTTTCCTGCTGCCAAAGTACAAGTACAGCTGAGAGTCAGGACTGTGTTTACGGAGTGCTTCTCTGGATATGGAATGATGACAATCTCCTAATGTCTGAACTTATTACCAGTGTCAAACTGGATATTACTGGAGAGTGGTAGAACACAAAAGGGAAGGCAGAATCCTAAAAATTGCTTTAGGACTCTGTTAAGAATGTATGATGCCACAGCCAAGGAAGCGATTCTCTCCACTTCGTGTTAGATGAGATGAACTGTAGCCTCTTCGAGGACACATGAATGACCTCAGCACAACAAAGTATGGTCAAAGGGAGATGGACAGTCATGGGAGACCTCACCACAGCAGCAGGGAAGTATCTGCCCAGGGCTTGCTGGTCAACTGCAGCCTGGGAAGTTATATCCAGGGCAGCAGAAGAAAATGGCATAGGGAATGCTATAGACTGAACATTGGTGTCCTCCCCAGATTCTGATGTTGAAAGCTAATCCCCACAGTGATGGTATTTGTGGGTGGGGCCTTTGGGAGATGATTAGGTTATGAGGGTAGACCCCTCATGAATGGGATTAGTGCCCGTATAAAAGAGACCCCAGAAAGCTCCCTTGTCCCTTCTGCCATGTCAGGACACAATGAAAAGACAACCATCTATGAACCAGGAAGTGGGCCCTCACCAGACACTGAATCTGCCCACACCTTGATCTTGGACTTTGCAGCCTCCAAAACTGTGAGAAATAAATTTCTGTTGTTCATAAGTCACTCAGTTATGTGGTATGTTGTTACGGCAGTCCAAATGGACTGAGACAGGGAATGAGGCACCTGAGTTTGCTGGGTTCCCAAACATCTACGAGATGTCCCACGGGCTCCACAAACAGATGTAAGCATCTTTCCAACAGTAGAAATTCAGAAAGAGCAAGAGGGGTAAATTTTAAACATTGTTCTAATGTGCTTTGGTTAATACAGGTTCTACAAATAAGACACTCTTTTCTTTCTTTTTCCTCCTAGTTATGTGATTTTATGAATAATGTTTTTAGTTACAGTTATAGTCAAAAGAATCCTGTTTTGATTATTTTATCTCCTATTGCCAAATCAAAGGCAGAATGCAAAGCGGTATGTGCACTGTTAACACAACTATCTAAACATATGCAAGCGTAAGGACAGAAACTAAAAGGTAAGATACAGAGAAAGAAAGAATTGTTTCTAAAACTTAGAGACATATGATATTTAAAATCAAAATTTATTGTCTTTATATGTTTCTAGTCATGATAGTTCTGAGTCACTGATATTTCAGAACAAGTTTTATTCAGAGATCTTTTATCAAAGCAGTTTAGAAATATGAACTCTTTAGAAAGATTACTTTCTCCATAAAAATGTCAGATTTGGCAATTGATTATATACTAATATCTCAGTGAGTGTCCCCACCCGGTCCTCTAAATATTGGATGCTATCTTCAAATATGTCAGGAAAAGGGATGTACATCTAAGTGAGAAACAATTGTTCTTAAAGGAAAAGAAGCCTTTCTCTTTGAATGTTATCTGTTCAATATTGACAGTTACAAAAGTTTTATCAGAAATGGGTTTTTAAAATGTGACTCAGAGTACATTGATTATTAAATGAAAGGAAAAAGCTGTAACTCTGGTCTCCTATCTCCTAGCCCCGCACCATTCCAAACCCCTCCACTGCTTTGCAGCACAGCTAAACCCGCTGTTCTCATGCTATCGGAGAGCAGAAACTCTCTTATACCAAAAAAAATGTACACATTCCTCATTGGACCATGCCGAACCTGATGGTCAAATAGTACAGAGGAAGTTCTTTATGCCTTTCACAATAAGAGGTTTCTAGAAATGAGGCATATTCATTCAACCCTAGTAGACTAAATCAACTGAGAATGAATGAATCATTTTTGGATATCAGTGTACTTAGACATACAGGAATCCTCCAGAGATGGTGAACTGGCAGGAAGACTTTCCCAGGAAACACATCTGTTTGTGATATTAGGAACCCAGGGCACTGACCTTATGAGAAGAAACTTACACCATTTCTCACTTTAGCAAATAACAAGGCTCAGAGCTTGGGTCAACAAATAGGACTCCAAGGGATTGTTTAATATCAGTGCAAGGTCAGGGCCTGAAGGCAACAAGCCATCAGCTGGATGTTGCCCTTGGAAATCTAGAATGGAAGCCAGCATGAGTCCCAATTCTCCTGCCAAATAGAACTACATGCTCCAATTACCCCAATAGTCTGGCTTCCTCTGCATCTGTTTGAATATTGGATTCAAGAAGTTCCTCAAAATCAAGAATTTAAGACAAAATAAATCAATAGATAAATGAACTATATTTTATTGTATTCAATGCCTGCCACAAACATTTGATCTTAGGGAAATAAAACAGCATTCCTATAGGAAGGGAATGCAAGATTGGAGTGAAATCAAAGCTGTTTTCAGGGGTAGTGAGGGGGAAGACCCACCCTTCTTTCATCGCGCAGGTGAGTGGTGACCCAGAGAGGCAGCTGGAAGGACAGGGGAACCAAAATATTTTTGTTTACGTATAAATTAACCTAACCCACCTCTCTATCTGAATTCTCTTTTCCTCTTCCCTCCCTACCCCCTGTATGATACAGCCACCAATGTAAAAAGGGACAGTGGAAGGAAGTTAAGAATTAATCTTTGTTGTACATCTACTAAGTGCCAGAAATTCTAGTAAGTGCTTCATTCATTTATTCAAAAATATTTTAAAGCATGTTCTAAATGTGAGGCACGTGTTAGATATTAGAGATACAACCATGAAAAAGATATAATGACTGGCTTCAAGAAGCTTACATTAGAAGACAGATAGGCAAATATGCAATTACAATACAATGAATGGTTGTTTTCTTGAAGGTATATACAAACTATGATAGAAGCATAGAGGAAGGGAGTACCTAACTTTGCCCTTGGGAAACTGGGTAACACTTCTTAAAGGAAGCAGAATTTGGATTGTTATTTAAAGGGTGAGTGGGAGTTTTACAGGTGGACAGTGTTTATCAACATTCTGGAACTTCATCCTTACAATCCTGTGGAGTATGTGTTTATCACCCCTATTCTTCAGGTGAGGGACCTGAGAAGCAGAGATGGTGTCTAAGGCCCCACAGCTAGTAGGTAGCACAGCTGGGACTTGAAGCCAAAGTCCACGCTACTTCCACTAGGGAGACGACCTCTCTCTTCAAAACTATGTTTTCAAACATATGCCCCTGGGCAGGGGAGGGGGGTTGTCATTGTTTTCATTTTTGTGTTTTTTCTCTTTCATAACTGCTCTTGATGTTCATGTTAATCTAATTCTATTTTATAAAGAATAGAGGAAAGGATGATCATGAGTAGATGTGTGGTATGGTCTTGTTTATCTAAGCTGATACATCCTAACGATAACCCTGGGCCCTCTATCAACCAACCTAGGAATGATCTGGAAAGAAACTTTCCACCCCACAAAACCAAGAATATCTGATGGTGTCACAGAAAGTTTTACTTACTCCATTTCTCTACTTGGGGACTCCCATGCCTGAAAGTTGAATTCATAAGACTATTGCCTAAAAATCAAGGAAAAAGTAGGATGTAAACTATAGCCAGACAAAAACTCATGTTCTAAGTGTGAGGCACAGTGCTAGATATTAGAGATACAGCCATGAAAAAGACATAATCACTGTCCTCAAGAAACTTACATTACTTCCCACAAAATCATCTATTCAAATCTCCTCTTACATTATGAGGTCCATAACACAAGGTCCTTAATATAACAGGCTTTAAAAAAAAAAAAAGAGGTAGTGGTGATATCTGGTCATTTCTCTCAGTAACTGTTTATGTAACTTCTACTTTGAGGCTAATGATGTCTTGATATCATCTGCAAGTAATTTTTCCAAGTCCCTAACCCTTTAGGATTTCTTCCTCACATTGATCAGGAACTATTCCAGTGACCCCTTATTTTGGAAAATTAAACTAACCAAACATGCAGGAGGCAAGTGTTTCTAAATTATCACACAGCTATTAAAATAATGAATGCCAAGTCTGCATCACATGAGTGCTATTGAAACTTCAGCCAGAGTATTTCTTTAAAATGTTTTCTAGTAGTATGCATTTTCTTCATCCTTAATGTGAAAGTCCAATACGTGGAAAGTTAAGAGAACCCTTTCCTATTCATTTAGCCAGCTAACTACATGTTAAAGTGGGTAGCCAGAGGTAGGAATAGAGTAATAAGAGACAGATATCCTAATGTTGGAATCCCTCACTACCTCCTCCTCCTCTTCCCCCCTCCTCCTCTCCCTCCTTCCTCTCCTCCTTCTCTTCCTCCTCCTCCCCCTCCTCCTCCCCCTCCTCCTCCTCCTCCCCTTCCTCCTCTTTCTCTTCCTGTTCCTCCTTATGCCCCAGCCTATTATTATTTTTCTTCTTTCAATCCCAGTTGGCACATAAGTTAAGATTGATGTCAACTTGGAGGGAGGACTCTATATTATGGCTCAGTATTCTTGGCCACAAAACTTTCCCTCTTCAGTCTAATCTCAGGAATGGGTTCTGACCTGAATATACCACTAGCTACCCTGACTCCTCTACCCATATCTGTCTCTACCCAGACAAGAATCCTAGATTCCATCAATCCCATCTCCAAATAAATGGGGAGAATACTGACAAACAGTTACTTTCCCTAACCCACTCTAAGTCTCCCAGCCACATCCAGCCCTCATGTTTCCATTAGAAATAAGGTATATGGATGACCAGCTAATGCTTCCCCTTAACTACCTGGGAAGATTCTCCTCAAGAGATAACTAAGAAAACTCTCACCAATAAAGATTGTTCTTTGCTAACACAAAGCCTCTGCTACTCCTTACCTCAGTTGCCCACACCAAACCCCTAGTCTAATCTAGTCTAGTCTAGATATAGTACACATAGCATAGATGTACCTTGTATAGGTACCTTGTATAGTATAAATAACCCATGACTTCCATCCCGTTCTCAGGCAACCCCCAGTCAGCTCTCACTTCTCATATTCTGAGTACCCATACTCCATTGAGTCTCCTCCACACCTACCCACATACTCAAACTCTTTTTATTACTTTGTCACTTAACTCCCACAATCCATATTCCTTGGGACAATTTCTAGCTCTCCATTGCAATATTCATACCATTTCCTCTCTACCATCTTCCCCAAACTTTTTCTCCGAGGACATACATGCGAGCTGCACTACATTCTCCCTCATGCTGTTATTTACTCATGGCCAGGATCACCAACCCCCTATCTTATACTGAGGACTTCAGAATCTTATTATCCTCATGAACAACTTTCACCTCCATGTGATCATCCATTCAACAATTTAGACTCAAAATTTATTAATATTCTTGATTGTAACAAACTTCATTCACATTCCACTTCAGCAACTCACTCTGAAAAATAAGGTTACTCTAAATAAACATTTGATTCTGAAGCTCTAGCAAAAATAAAGTGAACTCTTCTAGCCTATCTCTGTCCTGTCTTTTCCAGGAATCAAATAGGGTACAAGCTGTCAGAATAATCATTCAAAGAGTCAGGATCATGGCCTCAACAACAATCTCTCTTTCATTAAACTGCATCAATAATCACTTCAGGAAGACTGTTCCCTCTCACCAACACAATTTAATCAAGGATCAAAGTCCTGCTAGCTTTACCTCCTAAATATTTCTTTAATGTTTTCCTTATTTACTATCCCTACTTCCATTAAATCAATTTAAGACCTCATTATCTGTTCACGTACAGTATTTTAACAATCTCCTAATTTGTCTTCTACCTCTACCTTCTCTCCTCAAATCTGTTCTCCAGTTAGCCATGAGAATGGTGTATGTGAATTGTAAATCTGACCATGTCACTTCCCTGTTTCAGCGTTGTTCTAGGGAGCCTAATCCTTGCACCAAGATGAGGAAAAGGATTAAGAAGCATAAGTAATAGCAGGAAAAAGTTATCATTATTTTCAGATGTTATAATTGTCTACCAAGAAAATAGAATCAACTGAAGATCTTATGGAAAAAACCAAACGAGCTTTTTGGCCAACCCAATATTACAACTAATAAGAAAAGTCACAAACGTGACCAGTTATAAGCATGTGAAGAAATTAATCGCTTTCTTGAATACTAGTAATAGCCAGATAGAAATAATAATAATAATAATGGAAAAGAGGCACCATTCACACTAGCAAAATAGATATCTAGAAATAAATGTTAAAAGATAGGTGCATATTTTTAATTAAAAATCATATCTAAAAATTAAAAATAGACCTACCATATGATCTAGCAATTCCACTCGTGGTTATTTATCCAAAGAAAACTAAAACACTAATTAGAAAACATATATGCACCCCTATATTCACTGCAACACTATTTACAATAGGCAAGATATAGAATTAACCCAAATGCCCATCAATAGATGAATGGATAAAGAAGATGTGATTTATATATATTGGACCATTACTCAGCCACGATAAAGAATGAAATCTTGCCACTTGTGACAACACGGATAGACCTAGAGGGTATTATGCCATGTGAGATAAGTCAAACAGAGAAAGACAAATAGTGTATGATTTCACTTATGTGTAGAATCTAAAAAACAAATGAACAAGCATAATAAGAGAGAAACAGGGTTATAGATACAGAGAACAAACAGGTGGTGGCCAGAGGAGAAGGGAGTAGGGAGAGGAAAGAAATAGGTGAGGAAGATTAAGAAGTACAAACTTCCAATTGCAAAATAAATGAGTCATGGGTATGAAATGTACAGTATGAGGAATATAGTCAATAACTATATAACATCTTTGTATGGTGACATATCATAATTAGACTCATGGTGATCATTTTGATATGTATAGAAATATCAAATCATGTTGTATAACAGGAACTAACATAGTATTATAGATCACTTATACTTCAAAAACAAAAACAAACAAACATAGAAAAAGAGATAAGATTTATGGTTACCATAGGCAAAGGGGGTAGAAGGAGGGGGAATTGAGTGAAGGCCATCTTAAAAATCTTCTGAAATAAAAAATTTTTAAAAGATAGGTGTATCATTTTTATGGAAAATAATTTTTTTTGTTTTTGCTAAAAAATATAAAGGAAGACCCAAATAAATCGAGATTCAAGCCATGCTCCTGGTTAGAGAGCTGTGATATCATAACAATAGCAATTACCCCCAAATTCATCTATAAGTTTAATGTAATTCCATCAAAATCCCAATGGGAAAGAAGGAAGTATTGTAGAGACTGCTAGTTTTCCACCCCAATATATGTTCTTTAAACTCTCTTCCTTAGTAATAAAAATTTAAAATTTAGGCTGGGCACCTGGCCACATAAAACAAAGAATATATTTCTAGGCTTCATAACAGTTAGGTATAGCCTTGGGACTGTGTTTTGCCAATAAGATGTAACTATAAATGTTGTGTGGCAGTTACTAGGAACCCCTCTTAAAAGGCAGCTGGCATGCCTCCTTTGCCTCTTCATCCCCACTTACTTCTTCCTCCAGATGTTAAGGCTGGAGTTTGGGCAGCCATTTTAGACCATGAGGTAGAAGCCAAATGTTGAAGATGGTGAAACAACAGGAGAGAATATTCTGGTGTTCTATTAACCATGGACCCACCATAGTGGCCCTGCTCCAAGTTTTGTTTGATAGAGAAATACACTTTTATATAGTTTAAGCCACTGTTGGCTTGTGGTTTTCAGCTGAACTTGGCCCTAATCAGTATCATGCACAAGAAGGATGAATATACAAGAACAACTAAGAAATGTTTGACAAAGATGAATGAAAGAAGACTTGTCATCTCAGATGTGTAAATATACTCCAAAGCTCTAGTAATTAAACAGAGTAGCACTGGCACAGGAATAGACTATAGCTCAATGGAACAGATTTTAGAGCCTGGAAACCCTCTCATCCCCTGAGCCACAAAGTCCTCTGACACAAAAACATACCCAGCTTATTCATCATTTATACTCAGCTGAGCTGTCTCCATCTCCAGAAACCCCCATTAGATCCCCACTCTCCACTCTGGCTGGCTCAGGTGCCCCTCATTAAAGCCATCACAGCACATAGTTTTGTGTTATACTCAAAATTGTGTTGTAATTATCACTCAGTGTGTCAATCTCCCCCACTAGACTGGGAGTTCCTTGAGGGTAAGGATCATAGTTTATCTAATCCCCAACAATTTACACAGTGCTTAGGGCTCTTAGATTATAAACTCCAGGAAGGAGTGGATCATAGCACCATTTTTCAGTAACCCAGCATCTGGTAGTTAGTAGGCACATTGATGAAGGAGCAATGAACCACTAATGAATCAACTGCCCACCTGACTGTACCCTTGTTGTCATCTCTTTAGTTGGCCTGAGTCAATGCCCAGCCCCTACTCGAGAACTTGACTTTCAGGAATTTATGTGATAGGCCTAATACAGCAGAGGCAAAGAAAAAAAATGGATACACAAAGATGTTCACAACAATATTTTCAATAATAGAGAGGAAAAATGCAGGTAACCAGACAACCAAAATGTTTAACTTTAAACACGGACCTCAATTGAGCAAACATTTATTAAGCATCTACACAGTAGCAACAGATAAATGAGATACAGTCCCTGCTATGGATTCAATTGTATCCTCCTCCAAAACATACTGAAATCCTAAACTCCAGTGCCTCAAAATGTGACCTTATTTGGAACTAGGGTGGTTGTAGATATAATTAGTTAAGATGAGGTCATACTGGATTAGGTTGGGTCCCTAATCCAATGACTGGTGTCTTTATAAAAAGAGTAGAGAGACACACAAAGAGAATGCCATGTAAACACAGAGGCAGAGACTGGAGTGATGCAGCTGCAAACCAAAGAACACCAAGGACTGACAGCCACTACCAGAAGCTTGGAAGAAGCAAGGAAAGATTCCTACAGAGATTTCAGAGGGAGTACATCTCTGCCAGCACCTTGATTTTGGACTGCTAGCCTCCAGAACTATAAGACAGTAAATTTCTGTTGTTTTCAGGTCACCCAGTTTGTAGTACTTTACCACTGCAGCCCTAGAAAATGAACACAACCCTTATCTTCAGAAACCTGTATCTAATAAGAGACAAAGATACAAATATTTCCACCATGGAGTAATAAGACCAAAAAATAAAATTATGTACAGCATTCAAGGGTAGTAACAAGTAGTGGTTAACTCTACTAGGAATCTATGTTGGAGAGAATTCAGATAAAACTTTACAGATACAGTGATGTTGGTTTGGGGAGTGGATAATGGCTATATGAAGGCCATTGAACAAGGTGGGGATGGGGAATAAGAGGATATTCTTCCAGGCACAGGGAGCAGCCTGTGCAAAGCCCAGATGGTGTGAAATGGTATTGTGGCTCCAAGAACGGCAAGTAGCTCACTACTGCTGTCTTTCAAATGCAAGTGAAATGAGGAGAGAAAATATTGACCTAAAAAAATGCAAGAAGCAAGAACCAGATCCTACAGCACTTTGTATGCCTTGTCAAGGAAGCTGAAATTTATCCATTCCATGATGGGAAGCACTAAAGTTTTAAAGGGAAGAACATGATCAGATTAGAAAGGCCACTCTATGGGGTAAAGTGAAGAAGGAATTGGGGAAGAATATGTGTGTCACAAGCCAGACAGAAAGACAAATTGATAGACTGACTTTTTTTCTGTCCTTCATGATGCCCTCTCTTTCCACCCACACCTTCCACCCCTCATCCACTCCCAGTCCTGAGGCGACCACCATGCATCAGGTTCTTGTGTGGGAAGGAGGTTAATCATTTGTCTCTATGGTTCTAGGTTACAATTAAGACAAATTGGTATAAGTGTGAGAGAAGATACAAAAACAAAAAATTGTCTCATTAGAAAGAGCTTTAAAATTATTGCAGGTTTTCCCCAAATGTGACCTTATATCACTTCTGTGAAGAGGGGGGGGATGTTCCATGGCCAAATGTTTGCAAAATTCTGGCTTAAACAAAATAGAAAGTTTTCCCCATTCTGATTTTTGCAGAGCTCTTATTATGCTAATTTATATGATGACTCTCGAAAAGGGGGCAATTTTATAAAATGTTTCCCTAATGTATTTGACCTCAGAACTCTTTCCTGCAAATTATCACTTCCCAAAATAAAAAACACCCTGTGTTGAGGTGAGTTAGCATTTTCTAATGAGCTAGTGATCCCCCCTTTGCTGGCATGTTTTGTGAGAGATTAGCCCTCTTAAGGATGATGTAAAAGAAAATTTCTCCATTGAGTGGGATGTTAGATTAAACTACTTCTGAAGTCAATTACATTCAATCCCAGGATCAGACTACAAGAGCTCTCTTAGGCAAGAAACCCAGTCCTCCCCCCACCCCACCCCTGAGAGCTGCCCAGCTCCAATACCATGCCCAATTGTGTGGCTTCCTTTCAGAAATGCATCTACAAGACTCGTGTAACTTAAGCTACTCCTGATTTTTTCCAGGGAAAATAAAAATCAAATACTTTACTGTCTCAAAGGAATGCTGTCATCAATAATTTAAGGAGGGCTGGAAGGGGACAAAGCCAGTCACTGTCTAAGGGCATGTTAGGAGGACATACCTGTTGTCACCAGAATTACCAGAGAGGCTACATGGAATGGAATCATTCAGAGCCAAAGATGAGTGGCAGGAAGAAGGGCAGGAAGAAATTAAGAAAAATAATTTCTTTGCCGACTGAAGAAACTGCTACTCTATCACAATCCCTGTCAGCCCAATGATGCTTCAGACCCTGACTCTCTTCCCACCTAACTCAGCTCTGAGTTACACAAATACATCTGATTGGCAAAACCTAAATTACAACCATCACCTTAGGGAGTCTTAAAAATGTGATTTTTAGCTTTCTAGCCTCTACTGTACAAGAAGGCACACTAGAAGGAAATTACAGTGGGTGTGGAGAAGGCCAAACAAACCACAGTATCCCACACACACATATACAATACTTACAGAAAACAGGTATTTTGGAAAGAAAACAAAATACAAAATAGAATGAGTTGAGTGGGGTTCAAAGACAAGTTATAATCTACTTCAGGAAGCTCCTGGTGATCCATTTACCCTACCAATCACTAATAGCCAGTCACAGTTAAGTTGAGTCTGAGTTAGGATAAAAGATGTATAGCAATATGTATAACTGATTCACTTTGTTATACAGCAGAAACTAACACACCATTGTAAAGCAATTATACTCCAATAAAGATGTAAAAAAAATAATAAATTTAAAAAAATAGTAATTTCATTAAGGAAAAAAAAGATGTATAGCATATGTTCTTTCATTTTCCCTTTCCACTCCTGTGGCAGACATTAATAATCAATCCCATTACTTTTGTGTTAAACCTAGACTCAATTTCAAATTCCTTTTCAGAACAATGCAACAGGCAGCTAGTAACATCAATCAGAATTAACAGGCAAGTTGAAAATTGTCATCCTTCATTCTATTGTCGTAACATTTTACTTTAAAAATTTTAGGAAACTCTGGTCTATCATGTAGTGCCACAAAAATGATATGAAAACAAAACAAAACAGAACAAACAACTCCCTGAAATTCAGAGGTTTAAAGCAACACTCATTTATTATTGTTAATGCATCTGCATGTTGGCTGATCTAGATTAGGCATGGTGGGGGCAGCTCTGCTCCCCAAGTGCCTTATCCTCCTTGGACCAGTGGGCTAGCCAGGCATGTTCTTCTCATGTCAATGACAAGGGTGCAAGAGGGGCTGTGGAAACGCACTGCCTAGGTTTGGAACTGGCACACTACCACTTCTGTGCACATGCCATTAGCAAGAACAAATCACTAAGTTGAGCCCAAAGTCAAGAGTAAGGAAACACCTTTCAGCCACAGTAAGGCCATGGCAAGGGTGTGGAAGCAAGGAGTGGTGAAGAATTGGGTATAAAAATGCAAACTATCACAGGTCCTCATCAAGGATCGTTATCATCTCAAAATAAAATTGTGTGTAATCTCTAACTTTCATTGCCAACATTGCTGAAAAATCCTGCCTTACATTGCAAGACATTGGTCCTTGTCAATTAAGAATAGAGATCCACAGAGAAGTTCAGGTTGACATTAGGAGCTTAGGAGCATTGAAGTGGGCATGAAATCTGCTGGTTGAGGAAGTGGTATCCTTAGAAGTCTAAACCAGCACAAAGAACTGCAGCAAGTGGTGGTCATAGTAAAGTGACCAAGATAAGGGCCATGTGTACTTGGAGCAGCTCTATTTGTTCTCAGCAAGTCACTCATCATAACATCAGAGGCATGTGACAACAATCATTTTCATGTAAAGGCACCAATTTGCTTCTATTACTCAGTACTACTTATGAAGGAATATGTTTAAATTTGTCATTTTGATAATCTTAAAAAGCAAATAGCCCTTTTCACCCCCACCGCCACCCATGTGTGTGCGCGGGGGCCGCCCTACCAGCTCGCCCTAGTCTTTTGCTTTCTTTTTCCTGCCCCTGGCCTCCCTCTCGCGCCCGGAACCACAGTGCTGTGCTCCGCTTGTCATTTGGAGGCGCCCAAAGGTGGATCCGGGCTGCCCTGGGGGTGCAGTGGATAAGCATCCACCTGCCAATGCGGGGGACACGGGTTCAAGCCCTGGTGCGGGAAGATCCCACATGCTGCAGAGCAACAAAGCCCATGCGCCACAACTACTAAGCCTGAGCTCTAGAGCCCGTGAGCCACAACTACTGAGCCCATGTGCCACAACTACTGAAGCCCGTGAGCCACAACTACTGAGTGAGCCACAACTATTGAGCCCATGTGTCACAACTACTGAAGGCTGTGAGCCACAACTACTGAGCCCACGCGCCACAACTACTGAGCCCGCGTGCCTAGAGCCTGTGCTCCACAACAAGAGAAGCCACTGCAATGAGAAGCCTGCTCACTGCAATGAAGAGTAGCCCCCACTCGCTGCAACTAGGGAAAACCCACAAGAAGCAATGAAGACCCAACTCAGCCAAAAAACCCCCAAAAAACAAAAAAAAAAAGGTGGAGCCAAATTCCACTCCCCTTGAATGTGGGCCAGATTTAGTGACTCGCTTCTAATGAATAAAATGCAGCAGAAGTGATGTGATGTGGCTTTTGAGAAGAGACCAAGCAACTGGTTGCTGATCCTGCACTCTGCTCCCCGTAAGTCATCCAAATGGCAGCCTTGGCTTACCTTTCCTATGACATCTGTTAATAGCTTGAGGGCCAGAGGATCATGAACCAAGGAGTCAGTGTAAAAGGAACCAAGGAATTTCTTTGGGTTGGTTGGATTGTCCTGGGCACACAGATCTGGACACATGCTGAATCCATGGGAGATTCTTCCTTGTGTGAAGGGGAAGGAACCACCTTCAAGTAAAGCCCATTCCTGAGGGGTTAGTGTTAATTGAAAAGGATTCTTTTCAACCCTCATGTTGTGTGCAAAGAGAAGTTACTGTAGCCCAGCTAGTTAACTGTATTTACAAAGGATCTACTGGATTCCAAATGCGAGAGATGACCCAGCAAAAAGAATAAAGTTAACTCATCTAGAAATTCAGATTTAAGTAAGTTATCCTAAAGAGAGAAGACAAGTATATAAAGATGTGTGATCAAGGTTTTCAAATGTAACGTGGTTATAATAGAAAAATACAGAGGCAGCCTTTCAGTTGGGGAATATCTAAATAATGACAGCATATCCATAAAATATATTATCATGCATACAACCATCAAAAATGATGAAGCTCTGTACTCACTGACGTGGAAAGATGTCTCCACGTGCTGTTGAGAAGGAAAAGTGGATTAGAGAACAATGTGTATAGTTTGATATTGTGTGTGTGTATTCAAGAGTCACAAACTCACTTACCTACAGGAACCAAGCAGGAAATGGAAATGAATGAAACAGGCCAGTTTGTAAACAATAGTGAATTGTAGGGACTATTGCAAACTGGAGAGCCTGTGGTAGTTTGTGGTCTGATGAGAGATTTAAATGAAAAACAAAACAAAATCAAGTAAACTGTGCCAACCAAACTAAACTTGTCTGCAGAAATGGAATTTGGTCCTTGAACCATCATATACTTTACAACTAGAACAACTACCAGGACTAAATTGTGTCCCTCCAAAATTGTGTCCCTGACCCCCAATGTGATTGTATTTGTAGATAAGGCCTTTAAGGAGATAATGAAGGTTAAATGAGGTCATAAGTTGGGACCCTCATCTGACAGGACTGGTGTCCTAATAAGAAGAAGAAGAGACACAGGAACTCTCTCTCTCTCTTCCTGTGAACACACAAAGGCCATGTGAGGACATAGTAAGAAGGCGGCCTTCTGTAATCCAGGAAGAGAGACCTCACCAAAACCCATCTGTGCTGGCATTTTGATCTGGGGACTCCAGAACTGTGAGAAAATACATTTCTGTTATTTAAGCTGTGCAATCTGTGGTCATATTCTGTTATGGCAGCCCAAGCTGACTAATAGAGATAGGGTCTTACCTCCATGTGCAAAACATACTTTCAGCTTAGGAAACTTCTCAAACACTCCACCCATGATCATGGAGCAAATGGCTGTGATGGTCTCTGCGGGCATTCCTGGAAGATGAAACAGTCATGACATATAGGGCTTGTCATCATGAGCAAGAAGTTCAGTGACGCTAATGGCAGGGAAATGGGACCTTGCTGAGAAACACGGGGTCCCTGTGCCCTAGCATGGCTTGGTTGTATGCAGGCCATTACTTTGGCAAGCAGAAACCATGTGACACTTCCTATTTGCTACTTGCAAGTAGAGTCATCTAATGGGTAGAACAGTCAAGGAGCCAGAGGACCTGTCTTTTGCCCTGATTCTCCCAGCTTCCATTTTGTGTGCAGTGGGGCAAGCAGAGTACAGTGAGTCTAGGCAGAACCCTTTCACCTCCAATTTTTTGCTTCTTGGGCTTTGACAAGTAATTTAATGCCCCTGAGTCTGGGCTTCTTCACCTGTGAAATGGGGACAGTGTTGCCCATCTTGGAAGGCTATTGTGGAACCTTGCAAATGATGATGTTGGGAAAGTTCTTGGCCAGAACTTCACATTGGAGGGGCTCAACAAATATGATTTGCCTCCCTGATTTAATTTCCTCATCTGTAAACTGGGGTTAATAATGGTTAGCTCTTGCCACTTAGTGAGTGCTCAATAAATATTAACTAATATTAATATTCCTGCCAAATCTTAACTGCTTCTTAGAGCTGAGGTTGAAAATAACTGGATTAAAATGAATTATTTCAAGTGCTTTGTGCTTCTAGAAGAGGCAGCTTGTCCATGCCTGATGCCTTCACCTCCATGGAGTCAATCTGGGCTATATTTCCAGATGACTGCTTTTCAGACTGTGATTAAGAAATCTCTGGGCACTCCGTGACTGAGCCCTGGGCCTTCTGGGGAAGCCTGATTCTCTGGCTGCCTAGTGGCGCTTTACTGGTTGTTCATCCTGCCTTAGACCTGTCACTTTTCCATGGACAGAGATGCCCCTGGCTCCCTGGATCCTTGGCCTTTTGAGAATTCTGGAAGCATGATGGATTCACATCTATCTGGGAGTGGTTTGTGGGTAGAGTTTCCTGCAGGTGGGGGGATGGACAGCATCACTTCCTTTTGGTCCTGTGATTCTGCTTTCCATTAACTACCTGGACAATAACCCCACAATCATTGTCCATATAGGAGCCAAAGTGGAATATTTATAATGTAAATTGGATCACGGCCCTCCCCTGCTGGGAATTCTCCAATCTCCTAAAGACATCCTTTGCATCCAGAATAAAAATCTGAAATTAAAAAAAAAAAAAAAAGCAAATATAACTTACTGGTAATAATACGTAACTAGAGTACATAGGGTGCTATAAATTTTGGGGAATTTTTGATGCTATAATGAAAAAAATTACTAACAAAAAATGTTTTAACCATACATTATTATGAAAACATGACATTTTAACTATAAATCTTCATGAAAAGCAACTGTATAATTTGATGTTGTATATTATATTTGTAATCACTGTTTTGATACCAGTTAGAATATATGAGTACAGTTGTTGGATCCACCAAAGCTATAAATCTCTTTGAATAATTTTTCTATCAATAAAACTAAATTTCACAACACTTGGTGTTCCTAATTCCTTTCAACACAGCTTAGTCTCAATACTTCCATTAAGGATTTTTCTTTCCTCTCTCTTCTTTTATGCTCACAT
Source organism: Mesoplodon mirus (assembly GCF_964341445.2). Lineage (NCBI taxonomy): Eukaryota > Metazoa > Chordata > Mammalia > Artiodactyla > Ziphiidae > Mesoplodon > Mesoplodon mirus. The sequence continues at coordinate 101,994,324 of NC_138978.1, forward strand.
CTATAAACACTAAAAATCATGCAGGGTGGGGAGGAAGGTAAGAAAAGATATTGGTTTAAAAAACTAGGTGGCAGAATCCTTCTAAGAGAAAAGTACCTTTTACTTATAACATCCTGATTGGCCCTTGGTTGTAGAAAGATATCCCTTAAGATGGGTGCAGGACAGGGGAAGAGTGAAGAAAAGAGAATTAAATTTCCCTATGTAATAAGTAAGAAGTTTTTGTGGAAAGGGAAGTCGGGGGGGGGCGGTCTGAGAATAAGGTAGAAACCGAGGGAGGAGATAAAAGAAGATGGTATCAACCAAAAAAATAATGCAGGAAGCTGCAAATAAGAATACGGGCTTCCCTGGTGGCGCAGTGGTTAAGAGTCCGCCTGGCGATGCAGGGGACACGGGTTCGTGCCCCGGTCCGCGAAGATCCCACATGCTGCAGAGCGGCTGGGCCCGTGAGCCATGGCTGCTGAGCGTGCGCGTCCGGAGCCTATGCTCCGCAACGGGAGAGGCCACAACAGTGAGAGGCCCGCGTACCGCAAAAAAAAAAAAAAAAAAAAAAAAAGAATAGAATTCATTTTGGATCTTAAGAATTATAATTCCAGAGACACACATTTGGTTTACCCCAGAAGAGCATTCCAAGGAAGAGAAAGAGCCAGGGGCTTATAAAGACAAAAAGCCACGAGGTTGTTAAGGTGCCCAGTGAGAATGGTGATTGAATCTGACCTGAGTCAGAAAATATTCATTCCAGAGTTTCCAGAATGGTTCAACATATGCAAATCAAAGCCATACACCATATTACCAAAATGAAAGACAAACCACATGATCATCTCAAAAGACCAGCTGTCTCCAACCTTTTTGGTACCAGGGACCAGTTTCGTGGAAGACAATATTCCCCTGGACCGGGAGTGGGGGATGGTTTGGGGTTGATTCAAGCGTATTACATTTATTGTGCACTTTATTTCTATTATTATTACATTGTAATATATAGTGAAATAATTATACAACTCACCATAATGCAGAATCAGTGGGAGCCCTGAGCCTGTTTTCCTGCAACTAGATGGTCCCATCTGGGGTTGATAGGAGACAGTGACACCTAAAGTGTGTTGCTTATGTACAGTCTACTCCGTAATCTCGTTTTGGTTGCTGTCACTGCAGAAAACCATACTTCACAAAAATAGGATATTGGAAATGGAAGCAGGCTTTTCAGTGTTTTTGTGGCAATCTCAGGATATTCCACCTTGACCTTAATCCAGAACGTATGGAGATTTGAAGTTGTCTCAAACATACTTTTAAGGCCACCATCATTTGTGATCTCAAGCTGTGGATCCTCTTCCAGCACGGACAAAGTCGATCCACCTGGCTTATACACAAATGGGTCACAGATCCATTCCTTCCCAGTTTGGGGGTATTTTGTGGTTGGGAAGTAATGCTCAAACTCTTTTGAAAGCTGAGATAAGTGATCATGCACCAGCTGGGAGAAAGAAGGCCCTGGCTTAGTCTCTTTCAAAATCTCTGCTAATGTTTGAAGCATGTCAAAAATCCCAATATTCACTCATTGCCCCCATAATTCCAGTTTGGCTTTGAGTGCAGCCACTTTATCTGCCGACTGAACCAACAGTTGTTGTTCTCCCCTAAATTGATAGACTGAGTTTGTTGAGCAGGTTGAATATGTCACACAGGTAAGCAAATTTTGTGACCCCCTTCTGTGTCACTGAAATGTGCCGCCAGTGGTGACTGTTTTTCTAAAAGAAATCTCTGGGGTGGCTCTCATAACTCAAAAACTCTGGCCAGTGATCTGCCTTTAGAAAGCCATCTCACTTCTATGTATAAGAGAAAATGTGTGTGCTCTGCGTCCATCTCCTCACAGAGCTGCGTGAACAGATGTGAGTTAAGGGCATGTACTTTAATGTGGTTGATAATTTTAATCACCTCCTGCAAAACGTTGTTAAATTCAGGTGACATTTTTTGGCTAGTCAGCATTTCTCTATGGATGACACAGTATGTAGACTTACATTCAGAAGTGATCTCTCTGACCCGAGTAGTGAAACCAGAAAGCCGTCTAATCATGGCAGCTGCTCCGTCCGTGCATATACCGACACAAAATGACCAATTCAGTTTTCCTGATATGTAATCATTCAAAGACTTGAATAGTTCTACAGCTGTGGTGTTGGTTGGCAACAAGAGTGCACATGACATATCCTCATGCACATCCTTCTGAAAAATATATCACACAAAAACAAGCATTGTTGCCTTGTTGTCAACATCGGTAGACTCGTCAACCTGGATTGTGTACCACAGTGACTCATTAATCCTCTCTAACAATTGCTCCTCAATATCCTCTGCTATTTCATCAATTTGTCTAGTTATAGTGCTAGCCGAAAGAGGAACACGTGTCACTTTTTGAACTGCAGCCTCTCCTAAAAGTTCACAACAGATGTCCTTAGCAGCAGGCAGGATCAACTCTTCACCAATAGTAAAGGGCTTCATAGCTTTAGCCATGCGGTTAGCCACTAAGAACGATGCTCTCAGTGCAGACACATTTGACGAAGTGGTAGCCTTCAATAATTGCTCTGTTCTTCATGTTCACGTTTATTTCTTTTGAAAAACTCCAAAGGTTTGTCTTTTAAAGCAGGGTGCTTGGTCTCCATGTGGCAAAGCAGTTTTGAAGGTTTCATGCCTTCGTTGGATAGCCGGTCACCACATATTATACAAAGCAGGCTTGGAGAATGTGAATCACCTGTTGCAATGAACCTGTAATTTAAGTAGGACTCTTGGTATTTTCTTTTAAATGCAGCTTTCTTTTTGCTGGCAGTCTTAGAGTCTTCTGCCGTCTCATCATTGGGTCTTTCCCCCTTTTCAAAGAAGCTCTCCAGAGACATTTGTTTTTTACTCATTTTGGTTAGGGTTAGGTTGTGGGCTTACCAAAACTGTGACTGAGCAAGTGCACAGTGCAGGAAAGAGGTGCAGACAGAAGTAGTAAATAAAATAATGGGCGGGGCTTCCCTGGTGGCGCAGTGGTTGGGAGTCCGCCTGCCGATGCAGGGGACACGGGTTCGTGCCCCGGTCCGGGAGGATCCCACATGCCACGGAGCGGCTGGGCCCGTGAGCCATGGCCGCTGAGCCTGCACGTCCGGAGCCTGTGCTCCGCGACGGGAGAGGCCACAGCGGTGAGAGGCCCGCGTACCGAAAAAAAAAAAAAAAAAAAAAAAAAAAAAAAATAATGGGCGGGCCAAGCGCAGACTAAAATAAGTATCGGATTCTGACTTAACGCCTGCCACCAGATGCAGCTATACAACTGAAGTACATCAACTCACTTGCCACTATAAAACCTGCCACCAGATGAAGCTTAATTTTCACTTGCCACTCACTGATAGGGTTTTTTTTTTTTTTTTTTGGCTGTACGCAGGCCTCTCACTGCCGTGGCCTCTCTGGTTGCGGAGCACAGGCTCTGGACACTCAGGCTCAGCAGCCATGGCTCATGGGCCCAGCTGCTCCGCGGCATGTGGGATCTTCCTGGACCAGGGCACGAACTCGTGTCCCCTGCATCGGCAGGCAGACTCTCAACCACTGTGCCACCAAGGAAGCCCACTGATAGGGTTTTGTGTGTGTGTGTGTGGTACACGGGCCTCTCACTGTTTTGGCCTCTCCCATTCAGGAGCACAGGCTCCGGACGTGCAGGCTCAGCGGCCATGGCTCACAGGCCCAGCTGCTCCACGGCATGTGGGATCTTCCCGGACCGGGGCACGAACCCGTGTCCCCTGCATTGGCAGGCAGACTCTCAACCACTGTGCCACCAGGGAAGCCCGCTGATAGGGTTTTGATATGAGTCTGCAAGCAGTTGATTTATTATGGTCTCTGTGCAGTCAAACTTCTCTGCTAATGATAATCTGTATTTGCAGCTGCTCCCCAGTGCTAGCATTACCCCCTCAGCTCCACCTCAGATCATCAGGCATTAGATTCTCATAAGGAGTGCATAACCTAGATCATTTGCATGTTCAGTTAACAGTAGGGTTTGTGCTCCTATGAGAATCTAATGCTGCCGCTGATCTGACAGGAGGTGGAGCTCAGGCAGTAATGCCAGTGATGGGGAGTGGCTGTAAATACAGATGAAGCTTTGCTCACTCACCCACCGCTCACCTCTATTGCAGGATCCCTGCAGTAGGCTCAGAAAAAGCACTTGACAAAATTCAACATCCATTCATCATAAAATCTCTCATCAAAGTGGGTATAGAGGGAACATATCTCAACATAATAAATCTATTTATGACAAATGCACAGCCAACATAATACTCAATGGTGAAAAGTTGAAAGCTTTCAAGTTCAAGACAAGGATGCCCACTTCCATCACTTCTCTTCAACATAGTATTGGAAGTCCTAGCCACAGCAATCAGACAAGAAAACGAAATAAAAGGTATCCACTATTTGTAGATGATGTGATACTCTGTATAGAGAACCCTAAAGTCTCCACACAAAAACTATTAGAGCTAATAAATTAATTCATCAAGGTAGTAGGATACAAGATCAATATACAGAAATCTGTTGCATTTCTTTACAGTAACAATGAAATATCAGAAAGAGAAAGTAAAAAAAAAAAATTCCATTTAAAATTGTGTCAAAAAATAAAATAAAATACCTAGGAATAAACTTAACCAAGGAGATGAAAGACCTGTATGCTGAAAACTATAAAACACTGATAAAAGAAATCAAAGATGATTCAAAGAAATGAAAAGATATCCCATGCTCTTGGATAGGAAGAATTGATATTGTTAAATGGCTATACCACCAAAAGCAATCTACAGATTTAATGCTATCTCTGTCAAAATACCCATGACATTTTTCACAGAACTAGAACAAATAATCTTAAAATTTATATGGAACCAGAAAAACTCAGAATTGCCAAAGCAATCTTGAGGGAAAAGAACAAAGCTGAAGGAATAACACCTCTAGACTTCAAATAATACTACAGTAATCAAAAGTGTGGTATTGGCACAAAAACAGATATATGAATCAATGGAACAGAATAGAGCCCAGAAATAAACCCACGCACCTATGCTCAATTAATCTATGACAAAGGAGGCAAGAACATACAATGGAAAAAAGAGTCTCTTCAACAAGTGGTATTGGATAAACTGGACAGCTACATGTAAATCAATTAAATTAGAACACTCCTTCATACCATATAAAAAATAAACTCAAAATGGCTTAAAGGCCTAAATATAAGACATGATACCATAAAACTCCTAGAAGAGAACATAGGCAAAACATTCTCAGATATATACTATAGCAACATTTTCTTAGATCAGTCTCCCAAAGCAAAAGAAATAAAAGCAAGCATAAATAAATGAGACCTAATCAAACTTAAAAGCTTTTGCACAACAAAGGAAACCATCAACAAAACAAAAAGACAACCAAATGGGAGAAAATATTTGTAAACAATGCAACCAACAAGGTATTAATTTCTAAATACACAAACAGCTCTTACAACTCAATAGCAAAAAAATAAACAACTCAATCATAAAATGAGCAGAAGATTTAAATAGATATTTTTCCAAAGAAGATATACAAATGGCTAACAAGCACATGAAAAGATGCTCAGCATCACTAATAACAGAGAAATGCAAATGAAAACCACAATGAGGTATCACGTCATATGGGTCAGAATGGCCATCAACAAAAAGTCTACAAATAATAAATGCTGGAGAGGGTGTGAGGAAAGGGAACTCTCCTCTACTGTTGGTGGGAATATAAACTGGTGTAGCCACTATGGAAAACAGTATGGAGGTTTCTTAAAAAACTAAAAATAGAGCTACCATTTGATTCAGCAATTCCACTGCTGGGCATGTATCCAGAAAAGACAAAAACTCTAAATTGAGAAGATACATGAACCCCAGTGTTCATAGCAGAACTATTTATAACAGCCAAGACGTGGAAACAACCCAAGTGCCCATCAAGAGATAATTGGCTTAAGAAGATGTGGTATACCTATACAATGGAATATCACTCAGACATAAAAAAAAAAGAAATATTGCCATTTGCAGCAACATGAATTGACCTAGAGAATATTATACTAAGTGAAATAAGTTAGGTAGAAAAAGACAAATATATATGATATCACTTGTATGTGTAATCTAAAAAATAATACAGGGGCTTCCCCGGTGGCGCAGTGGTTGAGAGTCCACCTGCCGATGCAGGGGACACGGGTTCGTGCCCCGGTCTGGGAAGATCCCACATGCCGCGGAGCGGCTGGGCCCATGAGCCATGGCCGCTGAGCCTGCGCGTCCGGAGCCTGTGCTCCACAACGGGAAAGGCCACAGCAGTGAGAGGCCCTCGTACCGCAAAAAAAAAAAAAAAAAAAAAAACAATAATAATAATAATAATACAAATAAATCTGCATACAAAACAGAAATAGACTCACAGACATAGAAAATGAACTTATGGTTACCAAAGGGGAAAGGGGGGGATAAATTAGGAGTATGGGATTAACAGATACGCACCACTATACATAAAATAAACAACAAAGATTTACTGTATAACACAGGGAACTATATTCAATATCTTGTAATAACCTGTAATGGAAAATAATCTGAAATATGTGTATATCTTTATCACTTTGCTGTACACCTGAAACTAACACAATGCTGTAAAAACTACACTTGAATTTTAGAAAAAGAAAGAAAATATTTGTCCTTAAGGAATCACAAGTTGTTTTAGGGTATGGGTCCAATAAGTTGATAGACTTTCACAAGTTATTTTAGGTCTGATAAGTGTCTTGAGTTTCTGGCAGAGGTTTTGATGACTTCATCAGGTCAAAGGTCAGATTCCATCCAGGCTGAGATGTGTGTAAGTCATGCTTCCTTAATGGCACCTTGCTCCATTTTAGAGAGCTCACTTAGCAACACCAACCTCATTTTTATTTTCCTTTCATCATGGAGAGACAGAAGACCAGTAAAGTAACAAGAGACCAGACAATAGATGTCTGTGCAGAAATTCAAAGTTGTGGGCATAGCTGTTGATCTTGAAGAACAGGGATAGCTAATATTCTATTTTAAATTGCTTTCTAGGCTCTGCTGCAATATCACACAAACATGACATCAACCTCCAAATCATGAATAAATGCCTACAATATATTTCATAGAAATCAGAGAACTCTTCCCTTCAGGTTAACCAAGAGCAAAGAGAAGGGAATATCCATGAAAGGTGAAACAGAGAGAAGAAGAATTTGTGAGCAGAAAATGTGAGCAAGAGGTGACTAAGAGAAATGCAAGCAGGGTTGCTAGATAAAATAAAGTATACCCAGTCAAATTTTAATTTCAGATAACAGTTTTTGGACTAAGGATATCTCAAAGACTGCCTGAAATATACTTATATTTTAAAAATTAGTGTATTATTTGCTAAATCCAGCAATCCCAAATGCAAGCCTCCTCCACCCAAGAATCTTTAGATCTATTGTAGCAAGTATGTGTTTTTCTTTTTAAGTTGAGATGATTAAACATTTTCCCCCACCTTCCAGCCTACAGGAGGACCTGAGGAATTCCAGACAAGTGACTAATATGTAAATGTATCCATTTACCATGTTACTAGCTAGTAATCCATACTAAACCAGTCATCTATTTCTCATGTCTTTTTAGTGTGGTCATGGTACTTTAAAATGGGGACTATTGTCCCAATGACTTTTGCTTTCTGTGCTACAGAAGGAATAAAAAGTAAAGACTAGAAGTAGGCTTCCTTTTCTGGCATTATGCACAGATTAGATACTCTGAACAACCCTCAAAATTGAATCAACTAAAATGCAGGATAAAATGTTTCTTAAAATATTTTGAATGCATCACTGAGCTGCATTCAAAGGAATCTACAGAATCCAGAAATGAAATGAGAGCAGGAATTCTGAGTGGTAAGCAAGTATAAAACTCTGCATGGAGGGTTTGTGTTAATCCTGGAGAAACATTTAGTTAAACTGCAGGATGCATGGGGGAAATACTAGATACTACCTAAGGTAGGGCTTCGAATAGAAGACCCCTGCACCAAACAGATAGCAAAGAGCTACACCCTCAGAAAAAAGTAATGAAAAACTCCTCTATGCTGAAAGGAGCAGTCGACCTCTACCTGGATGCTGGGTGGAAAGGGAAAAAATATTCCCCGTAAGATCTCATAACCAGAGGGCTCTCTCTCACGGGTTCAAACTCTAAGTTCACACCAATTCTGTGGTCCAAAAACTCAAACAGAATTTAAAGTGGCCCCAGGGGACTTCCTGAAAAAGAATGATGGCAATAGCTCGAAGTTATTGTATCTCCACAACTCATCATGAAACCAAACTGAACAACCTAAAGATGCTGGCAAATGCTCACCACCAGAAAGAGACCCCACCCAAGTAGAAAGCTAGAAAGCAGGTCTGAGAACCCGTGTAACTGAGAGAAGCCTTCAAAGGCTCCAAGTCTCAGTTCAAAAACGACACATGGGGATGGGAAAGGACAATAGTCTCAGCCTTTCAGAATCTCAGATACCCAGGAATTTCCCTCCAGAGTCTCCCAATTGATAAACCCACGAGGAAGCCAGCTGACATGGGAACCCATCAAACAGGGCCTTAATTGTCAGCTTCCTACATTACAGAGCAAAACAGGGGAGGGACGAAGAATAGGGTCATGAGCAAACAAGCAAGCGGCCAGCACAGCCACCCCTTCCCTTACTGCTGTTATCCTGGCAGCGCTTTGTCAAGGAGTGACTGTGCAGGGCAGAGCCTCTGCCCATCTACACTTACCTTGCAAAGTTGTGTGAAGCCACTGAGGTTTTTGAAGTCATTTAGTACTACAGCACAACCCAGGTTTACCTTGAAAGACATGGAAATTGGTATTTTACCAGTTAGAAGGAGGACTCTACTAATAACAAAAACCCTCAACAGGGGACACTGGCTTAATGGTCAGCTGGTCAGCAGCAGGGAAATTAATTAGAAGCTAGAATGGCAATTGGTTTTATACAGTGGGAAGCATTTGGTAGAACTATCACCACAGTAACCCAGAAGGCAGATCATATATCTAGTGAATTTATAACCCTAGGGAAAGAGTTCTGAAAGCAAAATGTTAGTTATATGTTTTAGTTACAATTGGCTGCATTCAACAAGTTGCCACGGGGAAGATAGGAGCTCACAGAGGATCTGGCTCGTTTGCAGAAAAGGGCGAGAAAGAAGAGAGTCCACAAATTGATGGACTTGTACAGTGTCTCTCAACCTTGGGGTAATATAACAATTGAGGAAGTTTTGGTACAAAAAAGGCCAATTAAAACTCAGCTTTGGGGAAAATATCTGGTCAAGGTGCAGATACCTGAATTAGTGATCAATACCTTCAAAATGATAATGGTGGCTGGGAGTAGAGGTTGAATTAGTAGTGTAATAACCAATAAATCCTCTCACTGGAAAAATGGCTCAGGGAAAAGATAATAAGTTTAACTGGGATTTGGGGCTATTTTTTAAACACGGATACTAAAAAGAGAATATGATAAACAGCTTTTTGTAAATTTGAAAACCGGATGAAATATACCAATCCTTTGGGGGAGAAAACGCCTTATCAACAATAACTGAAGAAATAGAAAATCTGAATATTCCTACAACCATTACATAAATTTAATCAATATTTTTAAACCTTTCTACAAAGAAAATTAGACCCAGAGAGCTTCACAGTCAAATTCTACCAAACATTCTAGTAAAAAATAACTCTAATCTTACATTAATTCTTCCAGAGAACATAAAAAGAAGAATCATCCCCCCCACACACTCATATTTTCAGGCTACCATAATTTCATACCTAACCCAGACAAAGACACTACAAGAAAGGAAACTGATCACCAAGTTAGGCTCTACTCATGAACACAAATGGAAATATCCTAAGGAAATAAAATAACCCTGAATCCCAAAATTTATAAAATGATAATATAACATGATCAGTTATTTTCCTTCTCAGGAATAAAAGTTTGACCTAAAACTAAACATTAATTAATCTAAATGATTATTTCAATAGATATAAGAAAAGAATTTAATAAAATTCAATATCCATTTGTTATTTTTTAAAAACCTTAAGAAACTAGAAATAGTAAGTCCCTAACTTATTGAAGGGTATCTAAAAATAACCAATAGCCAACCATACGTAATACAGTGCTTTCAGGACAAATACTGTATGGTTTCACTTATATGTGAAATCTAAAAAATAAAACAAATGAACAAACATAACAAAACAGGAACAGACTCATAGATATAGAGAACAGTCACCAGAGGGGAGATGGTAAAGGGATGGGTGAAACAAGTGAAGGGGATTAAGATGTACAAACTTCCAGTTATAGAATAAATTAGTCATGAGGATGTAATATACAGCATAGGGAATATAGTCAATAATGTTGTAATAACTTTGTATGGTAATAGATAGTAACTAAACTTATCATGGTGGTCATTTTGTAATGTATAAGAATATCAAATTATTATGTTGTACACCTAATACAATACTGTAAGTCAATTATATGTCAATAAAAATAAATACATAAATAAAAATAAAAATTTAAAACCTAGTGCTTTCAGCAGTTCACTGTCAGTCACTGTCTGGCACAAGACATGGATGCCTATTTACCTCAGCTTCTACTTAACATTGTACTAGAGATCTTAGCCTGTACAGTAAGACAAGAAAAATATTTTTAAAAAGGATTTGAAAGTAATAAATATGCCAATATTTGTATATTGTATGACGGTCCACATATAAATTCAAAAGCAGCTACAAATCATTAGAGTTAGTATCAGAGTTTAGAAGTTGCTGTTCACAAAGTCCCTACAAAAATGTCATTTGCATTGCTCTACACCCTCAACAACCAGTCAGAGATAATAATTTTTTAATAGGTACACTTTAAGGCACTTAAAAAAATACACGTAGTGGTTGAGAGTCCGCCTGCCGATGCAGGGGACACGGGTTCGTACCCTGGTCCGGGAAGATGCCACATGCTGCAGAGCGGCTGGGCCCATGAGCCATGGCTGCTGAGCCTGCGTGTCTGGAGCCTGTGCTCCACAACGGGAGAGGCCACAACAGTGAGAGGCCCACGTACTGCAAAAAAAAAAAAAAAAAAAAAAAAAAAAAAAAAATACATTTAGCTAAGGGAAAATCTTAACAAAAGATGTACATCCTTTTACAGAAAAAATATATAAAACTTTATTGCAAGGGTGTGAAAGACCTAAACAAATGGAGAGACATGTCCTATTCTTGGTGAGAAAGATTTAATATCATACTGAAGATAATTCTTATCAAAGTGACCTTTAGATTCACTTATACACTTTGCAGATTTCCAAAATATTGTTCAGAGAAACATACAAAAGGAAAACAACTAGGAAGAGAATACTTAACACAAATTTTAGGGTAGTTATTTTTGGGGGGCGCTGAGAAAAGCATTAAGTTGGGAAGGTATTCACTGGAGCCTTCTGAGGTTTTAATAATGTTCGGTTCCTTAAACTGGGGCATAGCTACACAGGTATTTGTTTTCTTGTTTTTCATTAAACTGTACATTTGCATTTTACACACACTTGACTTATGTTTCAAAATTCAAAAAAGCAAGAATACTAGTAAATAATTTGCCCAAATTGTCCACTAGCCTATAGTTCCCTAAAACACTCCTGATAATGTTAACCCATTAGACTTTGTAAGTACCAAGAGGGTTGGCCCTAAATCTTGCTCTTCATACCTTTTCCCTTGTCTAGTACAGTACCTGGGATAAAAAAAAAATAGCTCTATGAACTTTTTTTTAATGAGTGAATAAATGAAGCCTCATTAATTCTCTGTAATGGCATGCATCCATCCCAACACCACTTACTCTTTTCCTAAGAACTATGCTTTGTGTTCACGTATCTCTAAGCTTTGCTGGTGTTCCTATTATTTCCTACCCACTGTCTACTGGATTTGCTCTGCTGAAATGCGTGACTCACTTCCTCATATATGTTTAATGAAGTTGTCAGCAAAGCCCTTTTTCATTAGACAGCCTGGCTTGTGTTTCACTTAAGGTCTTATTAGCATGCCTAATTCTACTTCCTGAAAACACAGTTAATTAACCTGCCAAATCTGTGAATGTAGCCCTGCATCACATTTAGTTTGCATTTACACACCAAAGGAAATTGGGGAACATACTTCATTTCCTGGGACTTGAGTAGCATGGCAAGAGCACCTGGGGCTTTGTGGGGAGTCCACAAAGAAGGAATTGAGGTGGTAGTTGGAACACCGTAGATTAGGCTCAGCTCTTGGCAGCAATAGTGACAGGAGCCCATCTGCTCCAGTCTCTGGCAACAAACTCCTGAGCCCACCTTGACTCAGGGTTCTGGGCTCAGTCCCCATGAAAAGCTGCCATAACACAGATTAGTTCTCCCCAGAAGGTTATTGCATTTTTAAAAAGAGACTGATGGTCCCCTCCATACTTCCCAGGGGCTCATGCTCATGACTGGCTCTGGGATGGGGTGTCTTCTGATGACCTTGACAAAGTAACACCAAGCAACTTGGGGGTTTCCATGCCATTTTGGGAGAAACTGGGGGCCCGGGGAATGTGAGGCAAAGCTGACACACATCCAGACTAGCCCACTCTCAGGCAGCCACAGAGACCACCTGAGTCTATCAGAGGCTCCTCCTCCGGCTCCTCCTCCCTACACTTAACCTCCAGGGTCCAGGACTCTTGATGTAAACAGAGTTCCTGCAATAGGCCCAAAGCTCCTGAAGGAAGACATGCAGATTAAACTCTACGTGTGATTCTGAGCTAATTAGATATATAAATATAACGAATTCAGAGTAGGAAAATAAACTTAATAGAATTCTAGTTCTTGGGTCTCAATTGCTTCCCAAGGTAGTTTATGCCCAGAATCATGGAGTTGAGGGTACTTCCTGCTGCTAACAGCATGTCCATCTCTAAGCAGCACCAGCAGTTTATGGCCTTGGGGATGGACTGAAATGGTATCATTTTGTCTGGCAATCCAAGCTGCCTTCTGGACCCTGAAGATGTATAACTTGGAGCATGTTGTGCTACCTTTCTCAGCCTCCCTTTTCTTATCTGTAAAATGAGGACCACATGCTGTCCTTCTAGGGTTGTTGAGAGGGTAAATGCTATGACATATATGAGATGGTTTGCATGGAGTAAACCAATAAACTGCAGCTACCTGACTCAATATTATCATTATTATTCCATCTCCCTCTCACATTGCCTCCTGGCCTCCCAGAGATACTGTCTCCCTTCCTTCCCAGAAATGCTCCATAGACTAAAACATTGACTCTGAGTCAGAATGTCCTGGGTTCCAATCACAACTCTGCCAATTGATAGAGGCACAACTTTCAGCAAGTCACTTACCTTTTCAAAACCCGTTGGAATAATAGTACCAAACTCAAAAAATCCTTATCAGATAATTCACGGAAATCAGTCAGTTCAATTATCGGTAAACAATAGTCATTATTATTACTTCCTCAATTTCTCAACTCAAATTGCTAGTATCCCAATACAGATTATCTTAATTTATACAAAAGAAAAAGATTATTAACAGATTTAACCCTCAGAATCAGTTATTCATAAATCAAGAAAAATTTCTCATTAGTGGGAATACTGGAGAGATACTTTTGAGCAGGAGGATCTCCCTGCCTTTCTGGGCCCTCTTTTCATACCCACACACTTTAGAGCACAGCTTAAGAACTGCCCCTGACTTCTAAGTGGAGTCTGATGCCTGCTCTGAACCCTCCAAGACCAAAAGACTGTTCTTATTCATATTCTTAAAGGAGTAGAACAGCGTGGGGGTGATTAAGCAATTATTTCCTTGATACAATGCCTTTTTCAACTTTTTCCTTTTTGGCAGTTGTTCCCTCTTCTTTTAATTTGGCAATTTAACATCTCTAGTTAAAGATACTTCTGTAAGCCAGAACTCCTATGAGTGTAACTTGCATATCTACCCTGGGGACACATAAGGGTATTTCCAAGGTTCACTCTGCCCGGTGCCCCATGCCTTGTGGGAAACGGGGTGTGGGAGGGTGACTTTGAAGCTGGGGCAGGCTGATCTGGATGAGAGCAAGTGACTCTTACGGCACTTTTCCTTCATAGTAAAATTCCTTAACATTTGTCATTAACTAATTTGCGGATTCTGTTTACTGACCTTCCCCCCTTCCTGCACCCAACACGCACACACTGGATATTACCTCCATGATGCTGGATTTGGTCACTGCAACATATCCAGCATCTAGCACCCGGTGTGCACTTAATAAGTATCTGTTGAATAAATGAGCAAATTTAAAGTTTCCTGTGGAAGAAGATTCTCTATGTCCCTCTCTCTCCTTTGGAATAAATTCCATTTTTGGGGTAGGATTTTAGGGGCCATTGAGGTGAAGGGGAAGGCATCAGACAGCTTTATTTCTGATGTAATTGGATTAGAGCATGTGGCCTGGATGTGTAACTACATGGACTTCCTAACGTTCCCAGACTGAAGAGACTTACCAGCACCCACCCCTTATCCCCAGCTGAATAATCAGAGGCCTCCCTGACCAGGTCAGGCCACATCATGTATGGCAGAAATCAGATCAAAATAAGCCTGTTCTATGGACAGGCAACTCCAAAAGGAGTAAAGTGGAGGGAGTGGGCTTCCCTGGTGGTGCAGTTGTTGAGAATCTGCCTGCTAATGCAGGGGACACGGGTTCGAGCCCTGGTCTGGGAGGACCCCACATACCGCAGAGCAACTAGGCCCGTGAGCCACAACTACTGAGCCTGCGCGTCTGTAGCCTGTGCTCCGCAACAAGATAGGCCGCGATAGTGAGAGGCCCGCGCACCACGATGAAGAGTGGCCCCCGCTTGCCACAACTAGAGAAAGCACTCGCACAGAAACGAAGATGCAACATAACAAAAATAAATTAATTAATTAATAAACTCCTACCCCAACCTCTTCTTTAAAAAAAAAAAAGTGGAGGCAGGCTGGCTGAGCCACACGTGTTCAGGTCCTCCCAAAGTCAATCAAATAAGTTGCTTTCTCCCACTCCCCTCACGTGGGGAGGAATGAGCTGAGCAGTGGATTAAGTACAGGTCAGATGCATCATTTCATCCTGGAAAGACCCACCTCCAGCAGATCAGCAATCAGTTAGCCAAGGGTCTGGTGAGCCCCAGGCTGGGGTCATGATGCTGAGCCTACAAAGGGCCAGCCCAGCTCAATGTGACAGGTGACCAAGAGAGGGTCCTCCAGACCTGGCCTGAGCTGCCACATCAGGAGACAGGGAAGATGTCTTCATGCTGTGAACCAGGCTGATGGCCTCCACAGTGCCACTGGAGACAGAAAGGCCACACACACACACACACACACACAGCTCCTAGGGCACTGCCTAGCCAGCTTGGGAAATGTCCCCAGGTTCCCGTGTAAATGTCAGTGGAGCCACTCACTGGAGCAGGTGAGAGAGTGGCCACAGCCTGAAGGTCAAATGACTGCTCAGGCTTGTCTGGAAATGAGACCCTTTTCCAAGGTCCTGAAGGGTATGGAGGGAGCAGGGAGCAGGCAGGGCCTACACACTCAGTCAGTCCTCAGCAAGCCAGTCCTCAGCCTCCTTCTCTAATGCCCCTCGTTCCCCTCCCTTCCTTCTGGTACCTCATCTCTCTGCCTAAATTTCCCAGTGCTCTTGTACCTCTGGCTTCCCAGAGCCCACCCAGACCTGCCCTCCCTGAAGTATCCCCAAAAATCACAAAATTAAGTCTCCGCTTTTCCCATAATTATTCCCATTCCCAAAATTCAATCTCCCTCAAGGAAGTTACACTAGATATTAGGAAGAAAACATATCATCGAGTTAATTTACACAAAGTTTCCCCTTTTTTGGTCCAAAACACAATTTAGTAGAATTTCACCCGCAGGTGTGTCCCCTCTTTGCCTCTGCATGTGATCACCTCTGAGTGTAATTTCTGGGATGTTGCAGCAAGTTGCAATCCCATGGGACACTAATCTTGCACTGAAGCTGACACTGATGATAGCAGAATAGAAGAAGAAAGGAATCTGGGTCCTCGATGACATAATTGAGTTGATGATTGTGACATGCCTGGAGCCTGCCTGCCCTTATCTTCCTATAGATTTCTTGTCATGTAATACAGTAATTTCTTATTACTGTATTACTTATTACTAAATTCCCCCAGGATTAGGGGGAGTGTGTAAATCAAGCAAATGTAAGATCAGATTCTGGCTTTATTTAAAATTTCAATATTTTGCTCATTGTGAATTTTTTGCATTAATGTTGACTTTTTTAAACATTGCATTTAAATGGTATTAGTCTTTATTACTGACTTTTTTGGTGTCCTCCCCCAAATTTGCACCCAAGGCGAGTCCCTCAGTTACTTTACCCTAGTCCTGGCCCTGCTACTTTTTGTTGTAACTTTTGTTACTCACAGCAAAAATCATCATCAGAATGAAAAAAGTGGGGGGCAGAATTTGATAAAAGCTGTTAAGGAAGTTGGTTATCCATACGAGGTAAATGTTGAAGTGAAGTTCTAACTTTAGACAGGCCTGGGTAAATACCTACGTGCTAAACCTGCACTGCAGGAAGGAGGGAGAGCAAATGCATGGAGGTGAGTTACTGAGCCACCGCCCTGCAACCAAAACAGCTCACTGCTTGGTCTCGCAGGATGTCTCCAAAAAGGTGACATGAAAGCACTGTGTCTTGGAACTCCACAGAGGAGCACGGACAAGCAATATAAAGGCTGGTTTTCTCCTTCCCCTCTTCTCTTTCTTGGTAGAAGTCCACCTGCTGGGGCTTTGACTCCCTCACACTCCCTGGTTGTGTGTCCCTCCAGGCAGCCTCTGCAGAAGTTCCAAGCCTCCCCAGGTCCCATCTACTCAGGGTGCAGGTATGATGGACTCTCCTTCTCAGTCAGTGCCACACAACAGCTCCTTAATCTATGGCCTCAGTGGCCATGGCTTTATAACCATGAGAGCAAAGAGAACCATTGCCAGGGTAACTCTGGCCAGGAAACAGGGCAGGTAGCCAGATCCAGGCAGAGCCAAGGAGATTTGAGATGGCACATAAACTGGCTCTGCTACAAATCTTCGCCTCCCATTTTACACAAAAGTAATTCCCAGGGCATTAAAGACTTAACTATTCTTCAAAGAACAATAAACTACAAAAATACTAGAGGAAAATAAAAGAGCATAGCTGTATTATCTGGGAGTAGGAAAGCCTTGCTTAAACAAGATGAAAAAAGAAAAATCATAAGAAAAATCATTATCAGTTGTACTAAGAATTAAGCTTTTTATAAACAGTGGTTCTCAACTGGGGGTAATTTTGCCTCTCGGGGGACATTTGGTGATATATTTTCCCTGCCCAAACTGGGGAAGTGAGGTGGGATACCATTGGCATCTAACGCCCTGAAACCAGGGATGCTGCTACACGTCCTACAATGTCCAGGACAGCCCTCACAACAGAGACTTATCCAGCCCAGTCTGTCAGTAGTGCCAAGGCTGAGAAACCCAACCATAAAAAAGGTTAATAGACAAGTTAAAGACAGAGAAAAGCTGTTTGGCATATATGTCCCCAATAAAAGATTAGAGTCTACTATGGAGAGAGACTTACAAATCAATAAGAAAAAAAAGTCAACAGAAAAATGAGATATTCCTCATCCTTTCAATTGGTAAAAGTTTTAAAAATCTAACAATATCAAGTGATAATGAGAATTTAGGAAGACTCTCATATACAGCTGGCAACCATGTAAACAGCTGTCCAGTACAGCAAGTTATTTGACGGAATATTTTTCAGATTTGAAATGTTGATATCCCACTAATGGAACGTCAGCAAATGTGAGGTGTGCCTTTATTAGATCCATTCCTGAGAACACAGGTGTGAGCGCCTCTTGGCATCTTCCTGATGACGGGATTTGGAGCTCTCTTTAGCTTAACTTCAACCATGCAGACAAGAATAAAACAGAAGGAAGGCATGTGATTGGCCATGTGGATAAAGCCATCTTTCTACCTGAACTGTTCACCTTGCAACTATTATGTGAGAGAATATAAATGTCTATTTTCTTTAATCAGCTGTATTTGGGGTCCTCTTTGCTGAAGTAGTTTGCTTTTACCCAACTAACACAGTTGACCCTTGACCAACATGAGGGTTAAGGGGGCCAACCCCCCTGCAGGATCTCACATCCATAGTTCCACATCCAGGGATTCATGTACTTATTTACATATTTTCTGGTACATGTTTAGTGGAAAAATCCACATATAAGTAGACCCGTGTGGTTCAAACCCAGGTTGCTCAAGGGTCAACTGTACAATGTAGGTGTGTGCAGTGTGTGTAAAAGCACAGAGAAAGATCTGGAAGACTACACACAAAGCTCATAGTAGTTTCCTCTGGGCTGGGGGATGGGCTTGAGATCAATGGTCAAAGAACTCTTTCTGCGATGTTTCTATTTTAAATAAGAGAAGGTATTCACACACTGTGCATTTTTAAAGATATCTTTTTAAAAGAAGTGACCAAGATTATGTTGCCAAAACCCATTCAACAAATGGTAACTACTGTTGGTAAGAGGCAGGTACAAGGTAACTGAGAGTATACACCTTGTTCTCAGGAGAGCCAGGTCTGCAGTCACGTTCCAAAGTCTGCTGCCGGACCTTGGTCAAGTTGCTTCATCTCTGAGACTAAGTTTCTTCAGGCACAAAACAAGGACAATACTGCTTCCCTCACATGGCTGTTGTGAGGAATAAAGGAGATAAAGTATGTAAAATTCTTAGAACGCTGCCTGTCATTTGGAAAGCATTCAATAAATCGAAGCTATTATTATTATTAGGATATGTGTGAAAAGCAAAAGAAGAGCTCTCTGATTTACTAGAAACATATTTGTGAAAATAAAAATGAAAGGGTTATATAGCTGGCAATGAAGGACAGAAACAAAATTTAGTTCCATTCACGTGCATGTGTTGAGCACCTATTATGTGCTAGAGGAGTACGACCTAGTCTCCTGCCCCTAAGAAGCTCAGAGTCTAGTTGTGGAGACAGATGAAACTAAACCTGTAAATATGATTTAGAACCTCTAATCTACGCAAAAAGAGAAATTGGCCGTGCCTTCTATAGTTCATTGGAGAGACTGGAATAGGAGGGCTTTCAAAGGGAAGATAATAGAAAACATGAATAGAAGTTTCAGAGGCAGAAAAAGTCAGGACAAGGCAGTATGGGCAAGCAGAAGCCATGTGCAAACAGATGAAACAGGGCACCACCACCGTTTGCTGGAATCTAGACATGAAAGTAGTAGCAGGGGTGAGAAAGAAGACTCTAGAGGTATCAGAGGCCCAAACAGGGAGGCCTTGAATGCCGTCTTTAAGATCTAGCAGCAGGATGGAGGGTGGATATGAAAGGAGCAAAGCTGGGAAGCAGGACAAAAAGGAGGGAGCTACTGCTGAAATTAGAGCAATGAACACAGTAAGAGCAAAAGGGACCCAGAAGAGAGGCTATAGAAGCAGCAAAATACGAAGTAATTGATGCATTGGACATGGGGGAAAAGAAAAAGGAAGAAGCTGAGGATGGCCGTCCGGTTTCTAGCCAGCATGACTGGTTGTATTTCTAAAACACAGAGCTCAGGAGGTGGAGGAGAGAGCCGTGCAGCAGGTCTATTTATAAGTTCGGCATAAGGACAAGCCAGCCGATTGCTGCGCTGCCAGGTCTGAGGGTGTGCATGCTTGGGTGGCATCACCAGATACTGGAGCGTGATGCTGGACAAGGCAGCTACTGGCCTCTGCTCTCCACTGAACCCTGGAAATGGCATCTACCTCATGGCCCATGACCAAGTGCTTAAATATGTCCGAGAATGGCCCAACTCACGTCTAAATGCAGCTCTGTCATTCATGAGCATTTCTGTTTTCATTTAAACCTCATCAGCTGCCAGGGTTGCAGAGACAGAAGATGGAAATGGGTTATCCTGTATTAGAGTCCCTGGTATCCGAGTGCCTAATGTTTAATATTTTCAATTAAATCATGAGGAAATAGTTATGCAAACCATAATTTTGCCATCCACAGGGAAATTATTAGCTTATTATCCTTAAGAGGCTTGTACCAGGGCATCTAAATCTTTAGATAAGGAGCTAATTTAATTTTAGTCCCCCTTCTGCTAAGATTTCATACTCTGGGATAATATATACAAAAAAGGGAAAACATGTGAGGTCTCTGGGTCAAGAATACTAGTATGATTATTAATGAGTAGAAATTTAGCTGTTTTACTTCTTAAAACTCTAAAGTTCCTTCTCACACACTATCTCATTTATTCTTAAAGATAATATAAAGCAAAAATTCCAAAAACAATATAGCTAAGTTATACGTGAGGCAAACTGCATTTGGGGAAAAGTCTTATTTTTATATGTGTATATTACCAAACTTATAACACTGAATTATAGAGTTCTGCAGCTGAAATAGACCATTCCAGAGAGCATCACTTGTTTTAAAGGTGAAACAAAGGCTCAGAGCAGATAAATAGCTTAGTGAAGTTCACACAGTTGAGTTGTAGCAAAGAAAGGACTACTTTCCAGGTTTTCTATCATCCATCTAGCATTCTCTTCTCCACCTCATCCTATTTCCATTACTGACAACTATTCATTCTTTCAAAATGCAGGTTTCAATTTTGAAACTAAAAAGTTTTCATTATCCCTAGTTAGCCAAACCCATCTCCCTTATTCTATAATATCTCTACCCACTGGCTTTAACCTTTGCTTTCCACTGGTTTTTCTAAAGTTCATAAACTTATCACCCTTAAAAATGAGAGAGCATGCCTCTGATCCTGCCTCCCCCTCAAGCTCCCTCCTCCCCCTCCTCCCTTCACAACCCAGCTTTCTGAGCGAAGGTCCACACTCACGCTCTCCTCTTCCTTCCCCCCATTCATTCCTCAGCCCACTGCCATCTGGAGCCTGCTGCTGCTACTCCCAGAAACTCTTCTCACTGCAGTCACTCAGGATCTCACACCTGGCAATGCCCAAGGACCTGTCCTTGCTGGACGTCCCTGCTGCACGTGACGGTGTTGGCCATGTCTTCCTTTGTGAAAAACTGTCTCATCCTGGGCTCTGTGATGCCAGCTTTTCGGTGCTTCCTTCCTTCCTTCTCAGTCTCCCTCATGGGCGCTCTGCTTTTATGAGTAGGCAGGGCTGTGAGGCATGGGTGAGTGGACCTGGCAAGGAGCGGAAGGGAGACACAACCATCCTCAGATACAGCTCCTCTCGACATCCTGCAGCCACCACCCCAACTCAGTAGTCCTGCCTTTCCTTCCTTCATTGATTCACTCAACAAGTATTTGTCAAGCACCAACCATATGCCAAATACTGTACTTGACCCTGGGGATGCAGCTATGAAAGATGAGAGTGTAGTTTCTCTGCCTCCAGTTTGTACCGGCCTCCAATTCACTCCCCTCCAACCCATCCATCTTCTGGAAAGATCTGGCAGGTCCTGTCACTCCCTTCTGATGAAATCACTCCAATGGCTGGCTCTTTTTTGAAGCCCAGCTCCTCAGCATGACATATATCTGGTTTTAATCTATCTGTCTAGCCGTTCTCCACAGCGAACACTCCAATCACACAGAACAACTCACAATTTCCCAAACACACACACCCTTTCATGCCTCTTTGCCTTTATATACTCTGCCTCTCTCTCTCTCTCTCTCTCTCTCTCTCTAGAACACCCTTACTTATCTTCTTTGTGTGGCAAAATTCACTTCATCCTTCAACACTGAGCAAAAATGTCATCTCCCCTATGATGCCTTGTCAACACCCCATCTGTTGTTCCCATTGTACAAAGTCGTTAAATCACTTATCACTTTAAATTGAAATTGTTTTTTCATGTCAGCCTTTTCAATAGACTGTGAGCTCTGAGAACAAAAACTACATATTATTTATTTTCACACATGCCTAATGCCTAGCAAAGTCCCTGGTAGACAGTTATTAACACAGACACCAACAAAAACATGTTGAATTAATTACTCTATTTTCAGTGGTACCACAAATCCTCGGTACTTGTGCATCCCATCAACATTTAATATGTCTTGGGTTGATTTCATGTTCTTTACCATTGTCTACATCTCACTACTTCTTTTTGTTCTATTTATGTACTTCAAGAGGAAAAGACAAAACCTGACATCTTTTCTTATCCCTCAGGCTCCTCTTCTTTATTAAATTGAAACCAAACTTCTTAAACCACAAAAGACTTTTGGTTCAAGCCCCTCCTCCTGTAGATAGCAATGAGGACAGATTTCCTTTCACTGGATTTGATTTATTCCTTCATAATGGAATAAAGATCAACTTCATGGAAATGGTACATACAACCAGAGGAAATGCAATGACTAATGAGTGAGATATTATATAACAAAACAGCTTAATTGGCTATTCTTGATTTAAAAAGCAGAGCCTCTATAGTTCACAATGTTTAATTTCCTTTCATTCTTTCTAGTTTTGTCATTGTGTAGTAATTACTACATACCCCTCTTTGAAAATCGTGCCTTCTGCTCATCCTATTCCTGCTCTTGTAAACGAACCACGCCCACACACTAGACCTCACTGGGATTGAATTAAAAAGTCACTGCACAAGAAAGCAGGTCAGGGCCTCCCTGGTGGCGCAGTGGTTGAGAGTCCGCCTGCCGATGCAGGGGATACGGGTTCGTGCCCCGGTCTGGGAGGATCCCATATGCCGCGGAGCGGCTGGGCCCGTGAGCCATGGCCGCTGGGCCTGCGCATCCGGAGCCTGTGCTCCGCAACGGGAGAGGCCGCAGCAGTGAGAGGCCCGCATATCGCAAAAAGAAAAAAAAAAAAAGAAAAAGAAAGCAGGTCATTGCTCTGCCTCCAGGACGCTGTCCCCTCCCCTGCCCCCTTGTGCATCCCATTATTTCTCCCACTCAGTGTTTAGGTTCCTTCACACTCCCACATTTGGGGTTTGTACCATGGCCTCATACTTTCTTACCAACCATGAATCGATGATTCTGTTTGGACCAGCTGTCCCTCCCCCCCATGATAGCCCCCAGCAGTGCCCTGCCTCAGGTCACAGAGAAGCACCCTTGGAAGCACAAGCTTCAAGGAGCACCTCTCCCACCCCAACAGGGGAGGAAGATTGACAGGTGTCATTGCTGAGCACAGTCCTACCTGCACACTTTTTAAACTCCCCCCTCATCACCTTCTTGCAAACCGTAGCCTCATAAAAGTCTACCTCCCCCAGCCTCTCCCATCCTCCCCTCTCCTACTCCAGCCTCTCTCTCCCATGAGGACACCACGTAACCAAACCAAAAAATAAATCCACCAATGATAACAAGTGCTAAAAACTATACTAAAAAAAAAAAAAAAAAACAAAACAGACAGACAGAACCCTAGGACGAATGGTAAAAGCAAAGCTATTCAGACAAAATCACACAAAGAAGCATACGTATACACACTCACAAAAAGAGAGAAAGAGAAAAAATATATTTATCTTTTGGGAAGTCTGAGGTCTTCTGCCAGCATTCAGTGGGTGTTCTGTAGGAGTAGTTCCACATATAGATATTTTTCTGATGTATTTGTGGGGAGGAAGGTGATCACGTCTTACTCCTCCGCCATCTTGAAGTTCTCTCCCACATCCACCTCTTGTTAAACCCCATCCCACCGAAGGCCCTGCCATCTGACAACTTATTCACTAGCTCTCATTCATTAAAGACTTTAGGTAGCTGGATCATGAGAAATTGTCAGCTCTCCAAACTGTTTCTCTCTCAGATTTATAACTCAAAATCTCTGTCTGACCCACCCTCTCTCCTCTCAATTTATATGCCAATCATTTCCACCACCTTTGTTTTGAAAATTCATTAGGACCTCTGGTCCAACAACCCACACACTGCTATGCATCCATCTCCTCCTTTCCCCTTTCTCTGCTTTGACTCCACGTTCCTGACATCAACAATTCCCTCTCCAGTATTTGCAATTTCCTTTCTGGTCTGCACTTTCACAGCACCTGCCCAGTTAAACCCTACGTGGTGAATCAAGCTATGTGCTTTCTTGGTGCTTACATTAGGAACATAAATACTGGAGAAAATCACGTGTGGGAGGGCAGGATTTTCTTTTCTGTCACCCACTTATCTTCTTCCTCTCATTGTCCAGGTGACCTTCATGAAGGGAAAGCTAACAGTCCATCCTCAGTACTTACCTTATTTGGCTTCTAACACAGCCCGTGTTTCAGATTTTCCTCTAACCTCACTGTTACTCCTTCTAATCATCTGGACTGCTTCCTCCTCTTCTCTCCGACCTTTTACTAGACGGGAGCACCCAGCTTCAGTCTTCATCCCTTGTCATCTCCTCCTTATCTCTACTCACTTCTCTGATAATTAGCTTCTGGCTTTAAATACCACCTGGATGCTGTTGACTCTCAATGTCTATGTCTACCTCTCCCCTGAATTCCAGATAGGCCTTTTTGAATTTTGCCTTAGATATCTCAGAGGCATCTCAAATTTCAAATGCTTCAAACCCAGTTCTCTACCTGCCCACTCAGCCCCACCTTTTTTGGTATTAACATAGTCTTTCCATCTCGATAAAAGGCAACTTCATCGTTCTATCTTTCTTAAGTCAAAAACTTAGTCATCCTTGACTCAACAATTTCCTTTAAACCTCTGTCTAATCTGTCATCTAATCCTATCAGCTCTCTATCCTGCTCTCCTCTATGTAGGAGGCCGGAGAACATTACCCTTTATTATAGTCCTTTCATCTCAACCATTAATGACATCATTTAAATGCAGTGGTCAGAAGGAAACAAGTTTGCTGTGGTTCTCAACCTTGGCTGCACACTGGAATCATTGCGGGGGGTGGGGGTGGGGGTGAGGCAGTGCCTGTATCCCACCTGCAGAGATTCTCATTTAATTGGTCTGGGGAATGGCATACCGCTCCTGGCCCCCACCCAGGTGATTCTAATGTGCAGTCAAGTTTTAGGGCTTAAAGAGGGAGACCCAGAGAGACCTGTTGAAAATCATTAGGATTAAATAGTGTTTAAATGTCAAGTAGATTTCAGAATCAGTATCACACACTAAAAACAATATCTCCCAAATTAAAATAAACAATAATAATAATTAAAACTGGAAATCTATACCAATATGTTCTATTCTTTTTGAATAGGCCTTATAATTTCAATCTTTACTTTCATAATCTTTTCTTTCTAATTTTTATAAGAATCTTTTTTATTAGTTCTATATACTGATCATTTGATGAGAAAATTGTACTCCCGGCTAAAAATTGGCCAGATTATCACCAGATCTCAGCTCTGGATCCTCTCTGTGTTTTCTTTTCAAGCACTGACATTTCTCTGAATCTTGAGGGAAATGAGCTGAAAAGCTTATCCCAATATTAGGCAGTTGAAGGACTATAACAATTTAAGAAGGCCAGTTTTATTACCTTGATTTTCTTTTTCAGTTCTCAAGCATTTCCCTCTGAAGGCATCAGGCTCTGGGGTGACCAGTGTGCAGTTTTTTAATGATAAGTTAACAAACAAGGGGAAATAGACAATTGAGAAGTTAAAAAATGATAGGGAAAAACAACTCAAAGAGTGGTGGGCGAGAGGAAGGAGAAAAAAAGAGGCAAAGGAGGTGAAGGCTGGCACTTCTCAGTTCCTGCTATCAGAGGAAGTTGGGAAAACAGGTGAGCAGCTGGTGGACCCTGTGACGGGGGTGGGGTGGTGGTGGTGGGGGGGCATCATTACATCAGAACCTACCATTTCTCCTCCGCATCCTAATTTCTATTTTCCTCTGATTCAAATTTATGTTTGTTAGAATCTGTGCAATAAAGTGTTTGCAGTCTTATTTCCCCTGAGAAATTCCCTATGGATGTCACAATTGTACACCGAAAAAATATTTATACTTATGCAGTTGCATAACATTGAAACAAGAATTTAGCATTAAAAAAAAACCCTGTTTACTAGCATTGAAGGATACTTTAGATTAATCCAAAAATACAGATTGATTTGCCTAATAGTAATATTAAATTTTTCCCATGATGCTAATTATTCCAGGGATATACCAGAGCAAGCTTGTCTTAATCTGAAACCTAAACTGTATTTCTTTTAAAACATGTCAACCAGAGTGTAATCAAGGAAAACAACTTTTTGTTTAAAAAAAAAAGCAAAACAAAAAACAAAGGAGAATAGAGTAAACTCAATTTTGTGAGTAAACAATTCTGTGGTGTATTTTACTTGTTTGTTTTATTTTATTTTTACACTTATTTTACCCCTCCTTGTACTTCCAAGCTTGAATTATGACTACACTTCTCGAAATATTTTAAGCAAATGAAAAAATATTCATCACACTATTAAAACAAATACCCCAAAATATCTTCTATGGTCACAGTTTTCATATCTGAACATTTAAATATAACTCTGTGTTTGACCAGTATGCTTGTTTTTTTTCAATCATTTCTAATTTGACTTGTAAAACACAGAATTTTTCTATTTTTGAAAAATTGTCTTAAAAAATAAGAACAAGCCTTTCTCTTCAATGTTACACATAAAGGACCTTCTTTGTCACCTTCTCTCCTGGAATGGTAACAAGCCAACCCTACCTTCCCTCCTCTAAACAAGGCAATGATGGTTCATGCAGGAAATTCAAATCTGGCCGGAGGCAGCCCAGTGATTTTCCAGAAGGAGGCAAAGGGAGAAAGCTGAGAAGCTCCGGGTATCTGCAGTCCGCAGAGCTGGGAGAAGTCGGCCACCCAGTGGAGGATGGAGGCCATGACGGTTACTTGTAATAGTTTGGTGCAGGTCTTTTGGGGCATCAAGAACTCTTCTACAGAGTCCTGGGTCATAGCTTCCATTCGAGACATGGTGTACTATCGGGAAAATGCCAACAACAAGCAGCCATATTTAAACCCAAGACACAAAATGTTCTATAAATGACAACTATGCAATAGTGCCCTATAAAAGAGCATAAAGTAGTGCCACATAAAGTACTGAGTGTTTAACAAATCCTGTCTCATTTCTACAGTGATTACCAATGTATTCTGTGTGTCTTTTCCTACTCAATAGCAAAAACAAGGTGGGAAGGATATTTATCCCCCATTACTATGATTAAAGTTGTACTTTTTCAGTATCTGCAGAGAATATTTTTCATCTGTTCAGATCCATGCAATAATGTACCTCAGTTTATGGCTCTCTTTCAAAAGTGACTGACATGTTCAAGCAAAGTTAAGGGAGTGGCAAAAATGGGCAGAAGACCTAAATAGACATTTATCCACAGAAGATATACAGATTGCCAACAAACACATGAAAGGATGCTCAACGTCCCTAATCATTACAGAAATGCAAATCAAAACTACAATGAGGTATCACCTCACACCAGTCAGAATGGCCATCATCAAAAAGTCTACAAACAATAAATGCTGGAGAGGGTGTGGAGAAAAGGGAACCCTCTTGCACTGTTGGTGGGAATGTAAATTGATACAGCCACTATGGAGAACAGTATGGAGGTTCCTTAAAAAACTAAAAATAGAACTACCATATGACCCAGCAATCCCACTACTGGCCATATACCCTGAGAAAACCATAATTCAAAAAGAGTCATGTACCACAATGTTCACTGCAGCCCTATTTACAATAGCCAGGACATGGAAGCAACCTAAGTGTCCATCGACAGATGAATGGATAAAGAAGATGTGGCACATATATACAATGAATATTACTCAGGCATAAAAATAAACGAAATTGAGTTATTTGTAGTGAGCTGGTTGGTCCTAGAGTCTGTCATACGGAGTGAAGTAAGTCAGAAAGAGAAAAACAAATACCGTATGCTAACACATATATATATGGAATCTAAAAAAAAAAAAAAAAGAAGGTTCTGAAGAACCTAGGGGCAGGACAGGAATAAAGACGCAGACGTAGAGAATGGACTTGAGGACACGGGGAGTGGGAAGGGTAAACTGGGACGAAGTGAGAGAGTGGCATGGACATATATACACTACCAAATGTAAAACAGCTAGCTAGTGGGAAGCAGCCACATAGCACAGGGAGATCAGCTCGGTGCTTTGTGACCACCTAGAAGGGTGGGATAGGGAGGGTGGGAGAGAGACGCAAGAGGGAGGAGATATGGGATATATGTATATGTATATCTGATTCACTCTGTTATACAGCAGAAACTAACACACCATTGTAAAGCAATTATACTCCAATAAAGATGTAAAAAACAAAAAAAAAGTTAAGGGATCTGGACCTAGAGCCCAGGCCAGGCCACCCACATATATTTGTGCTCTCTTCTTTTGTCACATTATTCCAGTTTGCTTTATGTTTTAAATGATTGTTTTTCAGGTACACATACAGGCATCTATTTGAAGGCATCAGTTCCACCCCTTCCCACCTCCAGTCCTGGTCCAGGTATCGGTAACTCCCCATACGTCTGTCAGCTGTTTCTCTGAATAAAATGCTTCTGCTATTTTCAGATCTGTGGGGGGCAGACTGCCTTAGTTTGGGTTCCCTCAGAAGTAGATCATGAGACAAGGATTCAAGGACAGGATGGGGAAGTAAGATGAGGTGGGGAAGGCAGCCAGGAAAGGGTACACCACCAAACCAGCTGCCACTGTGGGCACCTGGAGCCAGACCCCAGGGCAAAATGGAGCCAGTGGACAACGGAGCCCAGGATCACTGGTTTAGGGCTGCTCCTGTCAGCAAAGTGAGTTCTGGCAGGCAAAACCCTGGAGCAAAGAAATGCAGAAGCTGGCAACTGGACACAGAGCCGCTGTGTGCTGCCATGGTCAGGACCAGGTTGTCTGGGCAGGGCATTGGTTGCACCCACTACAGCCATCGTACCTAGATGAGCAAGTCCCTAGCACACACCCTACTTCCCCTTCCCATCCTCCCAATACCACCATTTTTTAATCCTTCTTTGGAAATCCTTGCAACTTTCAGTATATACTAACAGCTTTCTCTTTTGTTCCATCCACAATAGGCAGCATCTCATCCTCTAAGATGAAGACTTGCAGACATCACCCCACCGCCCAGCCTCCCACCTCTCAACTTCTGATTATATTTTCTTTCTCAGTTGCATTGTTCTATAGCTATACTAAGTCCTGGGAGTTCAGTCTATAGTTTAATTTTAAAAGTGCATTTAGGCGTCCGTGCCCAAGCCTCGCGGGGTCTGCGGCCGCAGCGCGAGGTACCGGAGCTCGAGGGGTGGGGTTTGGGGTCGGGCCAGCTGCCGGCCCGGGAGTCAGGACATGTTCGACGCCATCATAATGGCGGATGAGAGTTTTCGTGGGGAAGGGTATCAGGAAGGCTATGAAGAAGGAAGTAATTTGGGTATGATTGAAGGAAGACAGTATGGCATGTTACATGGAGCTAAAATCGGATCTGAGATCGGGTGCTACCAAGGTTTTGCTTTTGCTCGGAGATGTCTCCTGCACGGTTCTGCCACTGAGAAAGACAGCAAAAAGATGAAGGTCTTAGAATCGTTGATTGGAATGATTCAGAAATTCCCTTATGATGACCCTACTTATGATAAACTTCACGAAGACTTAGACAGAATTAGAGGGAAATTTAAGCACCTTTGTTCATTACTAAATGTTCATCCGACTTTAAAATTAGTGCAGAAGGTTCCAGACTTTCATGTTGAGGATGACAGATGCACAAAGATGAAAACATCAAGGAACATCAAGATGTTCGTATGTTAAGTGTTGAAAAATGTGATTAAAGGCAAAACAATGATGGGGGATTCATTGTTTTGTAGGGAGGGTTCCAGCTTGGCCTGTGAACAGGCTTCCTTCCCCCGAGGTCTGCCGGATCGCCTCGGTGCCCCCCATGGGGCCCCTCCACACAAACCCATCCTTTGTTTGGCCCTGTCTGCTCTGCAGTGTGAACATGGCCCTGACAGAGCCCTCGCAGGGCTGCTCTTCTCTGGTCCAGGGTCCAGGCTGCCGGCTCACAGGTTCTCATCACCTGGCAGGCCTGGCTGGATCTAGACTCGGGTTGGCTCTGGATAGGATAAACCTCCCCTTTACCCCCTGGGCTTTGGTCACTGCTCAGAGGGACAGTTTTTTTAAAAATGAGAGCCACAGGGTTGACACGAAGCAGGTTAATGGGAAGGAGTGATGGGTTCTGTGACACTTATTGACCCTTGAGATGTGCCAGTGCTGTGACCTGCTTCTCATGTTTTATTTAGTCCCTTCAGGAACCCATGAGGTGGGCGTTATTCCCCTTATAGATGAGGAAACCAAGGCCCAAGAGACTGCCTGGTCCAAGGGCACTGGGCAGTAGAGCTGGTACTCCAGCCCTGTCTCCTGGTGCCTGCTCTGGAACGCACAGTCAAACCCACAGGCTTGGGGTCCCTGCTTGCAGGTCCCTGCTGTGCCCCGTGGAGTCCTGGGGCGTCATCCCCTGTGGCCATGGACGTGGGCATCTGGTTGAGAGGAGAGGCCAGCCCTGTCCCCAGGGAGCCAGGACGTGCTCTTCCTGTGTCCCCAGGTGGGTGGGGCTCTGCAGCATCAAAAATGGTCAAGAGGAGGAGACTTTAAGGCCACTTTTCTATGTGCAGAAACTTAGGGGCCTTACTGCAGCCTTCCTTTTAGTGTGAGTTCTTCTGTCTTCTGCTGGACTTAAAAGGCATCATCTGTACATACCGCACGGCCTCAGATGCGCCTTCGTCACAGACACCAGCAGCGCTTATCTCTGGCTAGTGGGATGGAGGGGCTTTTGTTGTCATTTTCCTGGGTGGATTTTTGTGCTTCCTAAACTATCTGTTTGGATAATGTATTATTTTTATAATTGGAGAGGAAAATAAACAGCATATTTTAAAGCAAAAAAAAAGTGCATTTATGTGACTACACAGTATTTTTCACTGCAGAGCTGGTGTTCACTATAATTACATTTCTTTTGTATTCAGTCTTTTCCATTTTTCCTGAAGTTTCTGTCTTTTAATGTTCTTGCACTTTTTGCCTTTGTTTCATAATGACATTTTTCCTTAACCTCTTCTACCCATCAGGGATCAGGTGTTCTGTTGAACCCCTTTTCTCTGTAGAGTTTCTTTCCAGTGCCCTCCATGGTGCTGCTCCAGTCGGGACTCTCTCTGCACCTATTGTCAGCATCAGACTTCCTGACACTGCTTTCCCTGGTTGGATCCACTGTTGCCTATATCCCATTCTCCATTTTTTCTTGGTATATTTACTCCCTAGTTTTACTTGAATATATCCTAAGAAATAATGTGTGGGAAGTAAACTTCCTTTCACTTTGGAAATTTATTGTTCTCATCTTCAGCTTAGTAAACAGTTGCATTGATTTTGACTCTAGATTATCACTTTTCTACTTTCTAGGGATACAGCTGCAAAATCTGATGCATTTTGATTCTTATTCCTTTGCAGATGGTCTGTGTTTCCTCCTCCATTTTGGAAGCTTTTCAGATCTTTTCTCTTTACCCTTGGTGTTCTGAACTTTGCAATGGTGGGTCTAGATGTGTGTGCTGCCAGAGGTGCTTCCAAAGGCAGAGGCACGGGGAGAAATACCCTGGCTTCTCTCTTCCTCTGCCCTCCAGCCTCTTGCCAGTGCCCCCACTGGCCAGCTCCCCCTTGGAGCAGCAGACCTGAGAGCCTGGGAAACATTACCTGGAGGAGTCACACCTAGGAATACAGAGCAGGGCAGGGGAAGGGCAAGGGATAAATCTGAAGGCAGACAAGCCCAGGACCAGGGCAATTAAGATGACAAAATGTCATATAGAATACAATCTCACTTTGCTTTTTATGGTTTTAAAGGTTATAAAGGTAAAACATACTAGTTGTACAAATTCAAACAATATGTAGGTCTCCATTAAAAAGTGAAAGTCCTCATGCACAGCCCACCCATGATACTTCCTGCCCCAGAGAATAACACTGTGGGTTTCAGTAGAGATCCTATCTGTGCATTTACAAGCTTTATAGACACAGGCACATGTGATATGTACATAACACATTCTCACTGTTTCTTTTACATCCCCTTTGCTCAATTCTGTCAGGCTGATTAAGTTCTCATGTTTCCTTTCTCTTCTTTAAGTAGATTAGAAATTATACAGCTATTTTACAGTTTTGACTCAAATAGTTCAATGAAATATTCTATATAAAAATATATATGTATATATAAAATATGATGTGTCTCCATTACTCAGCCTAAGATGTAACAGTATTGCTGAAGTATCCAGAAAGGCCCATTAAATTATAACCCCCTCCCACCCAACAACAACCACTAATTTGAATGTTGCTTTTCTTAAAACTATATTTTAAACTATATGTTATTTTTAAATACTATACTGGTAACTAATTGTGGTGGGTTTTTTAAACTTATATGAAAGGTGACATATCATAAGTATTCTTATACAACTTTCAATTTTTACTCAATATTTGACTTTTTGTTAGATTCACGCATATTGCTATGAAACTACAAAATATTATCAAGAAAAATTTTTTTAATTCATAAATGGAGAGAGATACCTTCTCTTCTGACATCTTAAGAAAGATGTCATTTCTCCCCAAATTAATCTATAGATTCAATGTAATCCCAATCAAATTTCCAGCAGGCTTCACTGTAGACATTGACAAGCTGATTCCAAAATTCATATGGAAATGCAAAGGATCTAGAATAGCCAAAACAACTTTGAAAAAGAGGAACAAGTTTGGATAATTTACAGTACTTGATTTCAAGACTTATGAAGCCACGGTAATGAAGACAGTGTGGTATTAAAATACACAAATAGATCAACAGAACAGAATAGGGTCCAACAATTGACCCACATATATATGGACAACTGATTTTCAACAAAGGTACAAAGGTGGTTCAGTAGAGAAAGAATAGTCCTTCTAACAAATGGTACCAGAACAATTGAATATTCATATACAAAAGCTAGAACTTCAATCCATACCTTGCACCATACACAAAAATTAATTCCAAACAGATGATAGACCTAAATTCAAGGCCTTTAAACTAAAAAATTTCTAGAAGAAAACACAGGAGAAAATGTTCTTAAAATTTTAAGAAAATTTTAAAAGCTAAGAAATTTTCCTTAGATATAATACTATGATTCAAAAAGAACAAATTGATAAATTGGACTACATCAAAATTAAAAACTGCTCTTCAAAGACATAGCTAAGAGAGCGGAGAGACAATCACCAGATTGGGATATACCTGAAAAAGGACTTTCATACACAATATAGAGAGAGAACTTTCACTACTCCAAAATAAGGCAAACAACCCCCCAGAATGGTCAAAATATCTGAAAAGACACTTAACCATGATGAAACTTATAATTTGATAAGCCTTGACATATGTATACACTCATAAACACAGTTTTTACCAAAACTGGTAGCAAAAAAAAGCACATATCTTGAGGGAAATGTACATTAAAACCACAATAAGATACCATAACTCCTATTAGAGTGGCTAAAATTGAGAAATATCCACAAAGGCAAGGATGTGGAACAAGTGGGACAATCATGCCACTCCTAGGTATTTACCCAAGAGAAATTAAAAACATATGCCCATATACAGCTTGTACATAAATGTTCATAGCGGCTTATATGTAATAGCCAAAAACTGGAAACAATGCTAATGCTCATCAATAGGTCAGTGTCCATAAGCAAGTAGTAGAATATCCCTATAATGGAACACTACTCAGCAATAAAAAGGAATGGACTATTGATACATAAAACAACACAAAGGAGCCAGTATGCAGAGTCAAAGAAGCCAGACATTTATATGAAATTCTATAAAATGCAAGCTAGTCTATAGTGATAACAAGTGATTTCCTGTGCAACAGGAAACTTTTAGGGGTGATGGTATGTTCATCATCTTGATTGTGTTTATGGGTAAATAGATATGTCAACACATCAAATTATACACTTTAAATATGAGTAGTTTATCGAATGTCAGTTATACGTCAAGAAGGCTATGTAAAAAATACGACTTTCACCATTGTAAAGCAATTATACTCCAATAAAGATGTAAAAAAAAATATGACTTTTGAAGACAACTTATGTCTAAGAAGATCTGCTTGAGAAGTTACAATGTCTCCTTACTAAAAATTAGTTTACTTTTGTTCTTCCAAACAAGTTTATTAAATTTGTAACTTCCTCCTTAATCTGTACTACTTTGTACATATTATATATGTAATTGGTATGAGGTACATACTTGTTGGCTCACTTTGGAAATCCTGGAGTTTCCATAAAAATACCTGGCTTTGCTCTAAGAAATATGCACTGCAATAGATGACTCCTCCCACAGCAGGGAAAAGCCTGGACAGTTCATTTTAACATTAAATTGGCAATTATGTACATGTGTCCACTTAATTTACCCAGCCAAAGCTGTCAGTATCCTCATGAGGGCCGCAATCAACAAGGATACAGAGACCATCCCCCACCCCAGTTAAAGTCACCATTCTATTGCCTGGCAAAAAATGATGCCCCTCAGAAGGAGCATATACGATTTGGATTACACTTTATGAGAGTCAAGAGTATAAACTTTGGACCCAACAGGCTGAAGTAAACTTGGTCTTAACTCACTTTGTAGATCATCTTAATTTGAATCATCTGAAACTGAACAAGCGTATCTGGCCCTAAGTGAAAAGCTAAGGCAAGATAGGCCATAGTGGGCTTCCCTGGTGGCACAGTGGTTGAGAGTCCACCTGCCGATGCAGGGGACACGGGTTCGTGCCCTGGTCCAGGAAGATCCCACATGCCGCGGAGCAGCTGGGCCCGTAAGCCATGGCCGCTGAGCCTGCGCGTCCGGAGCCTGTGCTCTGCAACGGGAGAGGCCACAACAGTGAGAGGCCTGTGTACCGCAAAAAAAAAGATAGGCCATAGTGTTAAAATTTAAAAATTAAATCAATAACTAGGCACTAACAGTTTATACTTTGGGAATGGTGGTCTTTGGGCTGCTGTGGGTAAAGCTCCCATGACCAGCACCCTCGAAGCCTTGCTCTGTGGGCCAGGTGTCACTACTTTACTGGTCCTGTGCTATCACCACCACAGGTAAAAACCAGCCTTCCCATTTCACTTTGCATTGATTGGATGATGGAACAAATACAAGGATCTACTTAAAGAGTTTTGTAACTCCTCTGTTCCCAGTCAGTAAGACAAAAGGTAAATTATGGCAAGAAATCCTTGGAAAATACTGTTCCTTTGGGCTGAGGCTCCTAGGCATTTGCTATATGACTATCCAACCACCTGGGAAAGGAAGAGCTTGATTGTACGAGTGTTCCCAAAGGCTGTGCTGTTTGTTTTTAAAGAGAGAATTTATACAAGCTCAACAAGGGAAGGCATGAAGTGGGCTGCAAAACTCATCAGTCAATTCCCCCTCTCTCTCTCAGAAATTAGGCACGCTTGATACTTGGAAAGTCTATTTAGTGACTAGAGAACCATATTTATGGCCCGTGGTGCCCCAAATGGGCAAATCTATAGTTGAATAACATCATGAGCAATTATCATGGTGATAAATAAGGCTGTCGGTCCATTTCTCACCTTGAGGGCATGTCCACAGCGCTGTACTGAACCTTCTTCTCCAGGTCCTTCTTCCTGCCCCTCCTGACCAAGGGGAACTCCACTGCTGGGAATTCTGAAAAGGGGAGGTAAATACCTCACCAGGAGTCACCATCTGCTTGTAAGTTAATAGTACCATAAAAACATAGAAAGAACTTTGCTGAATAACATCATCTTGGCCAATGTATGGCTCTTGATGTTCTCAATCTTTGTGCTCATTGCCTTATAAGAAAAATAAGTGAATTATTAAGGCTTGGCAAAGAGAGGAGCATCTCTCTTAATCTGGTCAGAATTCCCTAAAACAATAACCATATACTAGTTAAAGAAAACAAACATATGAAATAGCAAAATTTTCAAACTATAGCAAAATTCTTCAGTTGTTTACTGACTTTTTCCTCTGCTTGATATAGTTTTATTACCTTATGAAAGATTTTCTCGTTTTTCTCCAGAAGGGACATCTTTATAAAGAGTAAAGAGGGAAGGGAACAAAATCTGAGGAGGAACAAATCACAAACGGATGGACTTTAAAACTTCTCCTCGGGCTTCCCTGGTGGCGCAGTGGTTGAGAGTCCGCCTGCCGATGCAGGAGACACGGGTTCGTGCCCCGGTCCGGGAGGATCCCACATGCCGCGGAGCAGCTGGGCCCGTGAGCCATGGGCGCTGAGCCTGCGCGTCTGGAGCCTGTGCTCCGCAACGGGAGAGGCCACAACAGTGAGAGGCCCGCGTACCGAAAAAAAAACAAACAAACAAACTTCTCCTCACCTTTAGTTTGCCTGAAGTTTCTTCTACTGTAAAAGCCTCAAGCACCCAAGTCATTATTACCTGTAAGTCTACACTTGCACCTTATCACCCATGTCTTCTGAGGGCTTACACTCATATTCCCTAAATCATCCAAAAACAAAACAGATTTAGAAACAGTTCTAACTCTGAGGAATCTTATCATCCTTTTCCACATTACAATTAATTTTACCCTCTTCTTCCCATCTCCTTCCATCTCCTTGAAAAGTGTCAGCTCTCAATGATACTGTTGACTTTTCACTCAGGACACTACTTACCGAACCATCTGGTGGTGAGGCTACATTGCCACATATCAGTAACGTTCTGGGCATTTAGAGATTCTGTAGGCTGAACGATGTGTTGTTTCACGTGAGCAGAGAACACCACTCTGCAGCACAATAATGCTCATTTCTGAGACACAGAGTACAAGGGGAAGGAGGTGTTTTGAGAGCCTACAGCAAGATAACTGAGTGAAAGACTAATTTGTATTTATTCCCCTTATATGTTCCCTTTCATCTCATTTCAGACAAGGAGGCAGGGCTTTAATATCTCCTTCCCTCAGTGATTTTTAAAAGTGGAAAACAGAAGTCACTTTCAATCAGAGGCTCTTCTGTCTTTTGCAAGCATCTAAGCTACCTGCAGAGAGGATGTCAGGAGTCCCAGGGGATGAGCAGATGGGTGCCTTTAAGAGCAAAAAGAAAAAGGGACAAACCCAGGGCCTGGAAAGGAGACATAGGTTGGTGGGTCCCAAGGTAAGGAGAGATTCATATTCAACTCCTAACCCTTGCAGAATGGAAAGGCCAGATCCCAGGTACAGATGCCCCATGTCTTACCAACTACCCCCATGCCAAGCACAGCACAGCCATGGGGTCCAAGGGACCATACAGGCTGCAACAAAGGGCCCCTTAGCAGCAACTGGTAGACCATGACCAGTGTCCATAGGGGCCAAGATCCCAGGTCACTGGCACAACACTGAGTGGTATAGGAGCTTCCAGCTGGATTTAAGCTAATTTAAAGAAAATTCAGAAATGTCACATTTTTTGCACGTCCCAGTTGGCACACTAAGATTCATGTGGAGACCTCCCCTGGGGGTTGAGTGATGAATATCTGCAGCTGACATTGATTACAGGTGCTGGAATTTAAGCTAATTCATCCTGAACCCATGGTCATGACTGTATTGTAGAAAGCTGTGTAAAAAGATGAGTGTAAACTCTTGGAAAACACACCTGATTAGCAAATACCAAGGATCTGCGATAAGGTTCGGTTTGAAAGAGTAATTCATAATGCTTTAAAATCCCTGGCCCTCTTTTTTTTTTTTTTTTGCGGTATGCGGGCCTCTCACTGTTGTGGCCTCTCCCGTTGCGGAGCACAGGCTCTGGACATGCAGGCCCAGCGGCCATGGCTCACGGGCCCAGCTGCTCCGCAGCATGTGGGATCTTCCCGGACCGGAGCACGAACCCGTGTCCTCTGCATCAGCAGGCGGACTCTCAACCACTGCGTCACCAGGGAAGCCCCCTGGCCCTCTTTTAAAAGTAACAAAATACAAATCACTTCTTCGGTTACTATTATCTTGACTTGGTGGAAGTAAATTCAAAGCAAGACAATATCAACTAACAAAAAATAAATAAAAGGATTGTTTTCAATATTGTACAATTTGTATAAATTATAAACAAACAAATAAATCCTGGGCAGTTACAAGGTGGTCAGAGAAGGAAGTGAGCACAATGACAGCTTTGTTGGTTTGCTAAGATTCAAGTTCTCTAATTCTTAGGAAAATATCTAGAAAGATTTTAAGGTCTCTAAGTTAATTCGTCTTTTTGAAAATTAAAATCCTCCCCAGAGAAGGAAAGGCAAAGAGTAGCCTATAGACATGCCACCTGGGGAAAGGGCCACTACGTTGGGACAGCAGTTTCAGGGAAAACCATTGTGTGTGTGATGGACACGACAGTTACAGAAACTGCAAGGTTTTCCAATGATGTTTCCAATAATGAGACTCCCACCCACAGAGGAGAGACATCTGAATCTTGGTTAGGAAACATTACCAAGGAACTGTGGCTATTGCAGTACCGGAAGTGCTCAGCAGACAGGCCTCCCTCCAGCCCTCTGTGGCTTCATCGCCTAATACCTTCCTTTTTGCTCACCCCACTCCAGGCACACTGACCGCCCCTATGTTCCCTCCACCCACGGCCTTTACCTGCATTCCCTCTGCCTGGAATGCCCTTCCCAGACACCAGTGTGGCCTATTCCTGTGCCCCTTTCAGCCCTTTATTCAGACAGCACCTTCTCAGCAAGGTCTTCTCTGCCTAAAATTGCCACCTCGGCCCCAGCATTGCTTTCTGCACTTATCACCATCTGACCTATTACATATTTTACTTCGTTTGTTGTCTGTCTCCACTAGATAATCTCCATTAGGAAAAGTATGGAGTCCTGTTCAGTGCTGTGTCCTCAGCCCCTAAAAGTATCTGACACACAGTAGGTGTTTAATAAATTCTCACTGAAAGAACCAATGAGCAAGTGAATGTTTACAGAATAAATGCCAAGTGGCCCAGGCTTGGGGCACTTCTGCTTTCACAGCAAACAATGCTGCAGTGGCCATGCCCGAGCATCTGAGTATAGGCTTGTGGAGCCCAATTTGCAAACAAACAAAACAAGCAAAAAACAAAAACAAAAAAACCAGGAGGCTGTGAACAGGTGTCTTCAATTGCACTGTGGTCAGAGGGCTGCAGCAGGTCCAGGTCCAGGCCCAGGCAGCTTGGACCTCAGCACAGCTCTGTCCTACATGGAAGCAGGAGGGCAGATGGAATTTTGCAGGGCATGCTCTCCCGGAGAGCGATTTGATGAGCTCAGTCTGCTCTGTGTTTCTCCCAAGCAGGGAATATGGCAAAGGAGGAAAAGGAGGGTTATTGGTTGCTCCTCTTCACACATATCATTACTCGTTTTGTGCTCTTCTCAAAACAAAGAAATTCCATGAGAACAAAAGAGCTGGGAAAATTCTTATTTGGGCATAGGAAACCTATGCCATACTTTTATACATGTGACCTGATATAAAGCTCAAAAAACAAAATAGTATAAAATGCAATGCCTGTTCCCATGAAGCTTACCCTCTGGATGGGGATACAAGACAAATGTGTAAGAAACAAAATGGTGACATTTTTCTAATAAAGGGTCCTTGAGAGCCAAGGAGGGCAAATACATTTTTCCTGGAGGCCGGGTAGCATTCAAGTTGGAAAGCAGAATTTCTTTGCAGTCTTATGTTTTATTTTTTAAAATCAAATTTTATAATCTTTATAGTTGTAAAATCTACATTATAAAATTTAATTTAATTACCTACTAGTAAACTTACTTAGCTTTTGTTTCCCACAACTTCAAGACAAACTGGGGGCTTCCCTGGGGGCTTCCCTGGTGGTGCAGTGGTTGAGAGTCTGCCTGCCGATACAGGGGACACGGGTTTGTGCCCTGGTCCGGGAAGATCCCACATGCCGTGGAGCGGCTGGGCCCGTGAGCCATGGCCGCTGAGCCTGCGCGTCCAGAGCCTGTGCTCCACAACCGGAGAGGCAACAGCAGTGAGAGGCCCGCGTACCGCAAAAAAAAAAAAAAAGACAAACTGGTACTCCACGAAGATGTGCCAAGGAGCCCTGTGACTTCGGACTCTCTTTGGCACTATGAGCCCGGGGGTATCACCCTAAATGGTAAATGTGGAATTTGGACATCACGAAAAACATCATCTTATACCAAAATATATGACAGAGGTAATAACTGTTATGGCTGTTCAGAAAAGGCCAAAATATTTGGAAAGACTACAGTGAGTCTTATTCAGTAATATTATACAGACTATTCAAACTGCTGCCAAAGATATAAACTGCATGACAGCCATTTTTTGCCTTAGTTACACTATTTTTTTTAAATGAGGAAACAAGACATTTCAAAAACAAACATATATGTATTTTTAATATAAACAGAAAGTAAATATGCAGTAATGCCAGAAATAAACTATCTTCAACTCCAGGCTCTTTTCAAAAGATACAAGATACACAGATAAACCACATTCATTCCTTACAAATGTTAAAGAGCAAACAATTTAAATTCATAATGAACAATGAATATTTTTCAGTAGCTGAAATTTTACTCATTCCATAATTTTACAAGTGAAAAAAGAGCTAATCATGTACCTTAATATTGTCATTTATGTATTACTCAAAAGTACAAACACCCTGAAGATAGAGTCCCATTCTTATCATATGTATTATAAAAATACTGAGACATTTATCAGGTATAATTAATATAATAAAAACTATATGTTAGGATATGTTTCACAAACACAAGTCCAACATTTCTCTCTGGTTCAGAAAATATGAGAGGTAGGTTCAAATAAAGTAAATGCCTATTATGTCACTAGATTTCCATTAAAATGTTGGTAATTTATACAAATTACTAGAAATAAAACTTGAGTTTAAGAACTAAATTGAATATGGGGATATGAGTATATGTATAGCTGATTCACTTTGTTATGAAACAGAAACAAACACACCATTGTAAAGCAATTATACTCCAATAAAGATGTTAAAAAAAAGAACTAAATTGAAAAATGATAAGAATAACTTCAACTAATAAATATTTTTCTAAGTCCTAATCACACAAATCAGAAAAGATAGTTGATTACAAAAAATGGCTTCGGTAAAATAAAAACATGCCATCAATATTATAAATCAAATTTTCTATATCATAATGTGTTTCTAAGCTGGGGGCAAGAGAAAATATGAATGTACATGTTTGTAAATTGGGCCTTTCATTTATAGTACCAAATATATAAAATTAATATATACTACTATTAATATACACTATTCTCCTAGCTTTGTGGTGCCCAAATTGAGAATTACAGGGTCAAATAAATTAAAAGTGAGGGGGAAATGAGAATGCCATCTACCCATGATCAACCTACTTCATGTAATTAAGAAATTTCAGATAACCAAGAATGGTCCCCAGAAGCCTTCCTGATTAAAATGGAAGTCTGATTCAAGTAGGAAACAAAGGACAAAGAGAAGAGAGATGCTCTTCAGAAACTGATACAAGTAAAAGGGTTTTGTTTCCTGGTGCTTTTCAAAGCAATGACAATAAACAGAATTTTTCAAGTAAGTTGACTTGTGTTGATAATTTAACAGTAATATACTGACAATCAGTGTGTCATCCTGGGAACCAAATAACAGTACAAGAAAAATGGAGAAGTGTTCACTGAAATAAATATTATTTTATCACTCTTACACAAAAATCATATAAGTGGACTAGGGTATTCACATGTCTTGAAGTTCTGTTGCTTATGTTCATTCTTATTCAGCTTAAAAAAAGAATATAGACCTTATACCTATTTGGCTGCTGTAAGATTATGTTTTCATGCAATGATTCTCCATGAATGGTTCTACAAGGAAATTTTAAGAAGTTTATAAAGACATTCAAAATATATAAACAATTTAAGTTTCTAGGTTTTCCAATCATTTTGTTTTTAAGAAGAAGACATTTAAGTATAAAGGAATTGGCATAATCTTGAACCAACCAAAATAAAGATCAAAGATTTATAATTCACACAAAGCAAATTTAGTTCAAGCAAGTACATTTTTTCAGATTTAGGATTCCAGGCAGAGATTTGTAGAAAGGACTAATAAGAAAAAATATAATTTTATTGCCTTTTCAAAACTGTATGAGTTTATCAAAACAATGATTTTTAGCATTTCTGAATGTATAAAATTGAGTCCAAATGTTTGAAGTTACCATTGATATGCTCTTCCCTTTTGTGAAAAAAAAATACAGCTTCTTTTTGCCATGGACTTGTTGCAGTTCTAGGAGAAAAGGTCACTCTGGAGATGGCTGAAAGTTTCAATAATCATGCTAAAGCAAAAAATTCATCATGTCACTTCTGAGTTACTCCTAAAGTTTGTCTCATATTTTCATAAACCACATAACTGATGCCTACAGCAGGGAGCACCTTCATAAAGTTTGGGGTGATGCCTCTGTAAAGTCCTGGTATTCCTTCTTTAGAAATGATTCGTCGAAAGAGCCCAACCATGTTCAGCTGTGGGGCTCCTTCTACCATGGCTAGAAAATTAAAAAAGAAACCAGGCTAATTTAATATTCATGTATGTTTTATTATGACTATGCAATTACGATTCAGAATGATTTTCTAGAACGAACAGAATAAAAGGATAAAATTTATTCCAAGGGGCCCAAGAAAGTGACCCTTTATATAATTCTCCCTCTATGGCACCTAACAGTGAATGCCCTGATTATAACAAATATGAGTGGTTACTCTGTGTTAGATATTGAGTTAATTACTTTATATACCAATCCTCTAAGGTAAGTGTTATTATACCCATTTAATAAGTAAGGAATCGGAGGTTTAGAAAGATAGAGAAACTTGTCCCAACACACTTAGCTAGCCAAGTGGGAGAGCTAAAAGCTGATGGTCTTTCTCCTCCGTAAATGGAATGAAAACTGTACAGCATTGAAAGAATCAGTAGCAACATATGTAAAGCAGTTGGCATCTGTCAAATTCTCAGTAAATGGTGGCTGGAGTTGTTTGTTATTATGGGACCTACAACTTCTGAACTGTGATTCCTCCCCACTGTGACACTGTCTCCTCGACTTTGATTACACAGCGCCCTCCTGGCTCTCCTGCCGTCTGATTGAGTATTCTCTTTTCTTATGATTTGCTGGCTTTTATTGCTATGCTAAAGTAGTATTCATTCTGTGCCTTTCTTTCACTTTCTGCTTTATCCCTGGCCAATCTCACCCACTACCATTTCTTTAAACAGTACTCCCTGAGCATCGAGACGCCTCTATCCCCATCTCTCTTCCAAGTACCAACCTCCCTCCCGCAACCAAGCAGTCAATCATTAATTAACCAGTACTTCCAATGTAGATGATCTGTAAATACAAATGTAAAGAGTGAAAAAAAAATGTAAAGAGTGGACTGCATGGCAAATGCAAGTTTTACTTTTTGGAACTTTCTGGAGTTTGGGAGTCTTTTTCCTGAATATTTTCGATCGACAGTTGGTTGAATCCACGGATGCAGAGCCCACGAATATGAAGGGCCAACTGTACTCTTAAAACATGCACTCTCAACGGGAGCATGAAAATCTTACTCTGTGCATAAACCACAGATATACATACAATATATGCACAGAGTATCCGTGGTATTAAAATTTCATGAAGAGGAACTGATTTGGAAAAGAATTTCTAAAA
Organism: Mesoplodon mirus; assembly: GCF_964341445.2. Classification (NCBI taxonomy): domain Eukaryota; kingdom Metazoa; phylum Chordata; class Mammalia; order Artiodactyla; family Ziphiidae; genus Mesoplodon; species Mesoplodon mirus. Next base: position 102,037,759 of record NC_138978.1, read on the forward strand.
AGCTTCCTTAAGGAGGCAATAATGCAAAAAAGGTTGAGAAATACTGTCTTAAAACCACACTCTGCTGTCTCAGTGGAACCTGAAGTTCCAAAAGCATGCTACTGATGCAGTACTTTATCAGTGTCATCCTTTTAGCCAAAACTCACCTTGAGCCTGCATGCGTGTTCTCACCAAAGCCAAGGGGTAGCTGGCCAGCTGACCACAGGTGCTGGATAAGGCACCACATCCCAGCAGCACCATGACTCCAGGGTTTACAGAGTCTTTGGCAAAATTATCTAGCCAATGGGACTTCAAGAGCTGCCAGAGAAACAGAAAAGAAGAAAAATAATAAACAACTAACTTTACAACTGCTTTCACTCAACGTGAACGTTCTCACTGCTACTCTCATCCTTATGAGACAGGACACATTTCTGCAAGATTGGGTGGCACAGCCACTGTAGGAAGCAGCAGCTCTGTAGAGAGGTGGGGAAGCCACAGGGGATTCAAAACATGAGAGGTGTGACTGGGTGCTCATCTTCTTCTAACTAAATGTGAAGATCAACAGCACACCAGACTAGGATCTAAACATTTCCTATGGTGCTTATCAATAAAAATAATATAATACTACAAACTGCATCTCATTTTGTACTTTACACATATGTTATTTCATTCAGTCCCTCTACAAAAGCTCTGAGGTGGAGCTATTCTTCTCATTTTAGAAATGAGGAAAATTAGTCTCAGTGGGGTTTTCTAAACAAGGGTGCTGAATCAAGTAAATGGATCCTCAGGCCATGCTTCTTCCCTATTATCCTAGGTCTTTGTAGTTCCATTAGAAGGCAATTAATTGAGAGAAATGTATAATGTACTTTTTAAATAAAAAATATCTGAAGTATTAAAATATATGCTAATATGTGGGGGAAATTATATACTAGTTTAAATATTTTAAGATAAAATTTAACTGCATACTTGGACCTTACAATTATATAACGAGAATATCTCTATAAATTTGAAAACAAAGATTATATTTAAGTGTCTTATTTAAGGTCCATTTAGTACTGTAATATGACAAGAAATAAAGTCAATAAGGCTAAAGACAACCATGTCTGAACTACAAAAGTAAGAAAAGAGAAGTGATTCACTAGAAACTAAGCAACTATTTACACTATTAACACCAGAATGGGGGGGGGGCTAGGAAAATGCACTTTTAAAACAATTAATTTAAAATCCTATAAAATATACATGATCTTGTAAGTCCTCTCTGTGTGTCCCATAATCATTTTCTTCTACAGCCTAGGATCCATTATTATTCCTTGCCTCTCAGATCTCACTATATATTTTTTTTACTTATTTATTTTATTTATTTTTGTCTCCCCCTCTTTATTGGCTTTGTACCCCTCAATTTATAGATATTCTCAAAATTCTATCACCTTATGAAGGTTCTCTGGTAACATCAAGGTCATAACAGTGGGGTCCTGATCCAATAGGATTAGTGTCTTTATAAGAAGAAATACCAGAGAATTCATTCACTCAACTCTCTCTCCCTCTCCCTCTGGGAACATAGCAAGAAGGCAGCTGTCTGTAAGCCAGTAAGAGAGCCACACCACAAACCAAATCAGCCAGAACCCTGATCTTGGACTTCTAGCCTCCAGAACTGTGAAAAAGTAAATTTCTTTTGTTTAACCCTCCCGGTCTCTGGTATTTTGTTATGGTAGCCCAAACATACTAATACACTACCCAAAGCAAACTGCATATTCACTGTAATCCCTATTCAAATTTCAATGACATTGTTTGAAGAAATAGAAAAAAAATTCAAATAGAATCTTAAGGGACCCCACCTAACCAAAATAACCTTGAAAAAGAACAAAGTTAGAGACCTCACACTTCCTGATTTCAATGTATATTACAAAGCAACAGTGATCAAGATAATGTGGTGCTAGCATAAAGACAGATACATAGAATAATGGAACAAAATAGAGAGCTCAGAAGTAAATTCTTGAATACATGGGCTCATGATCTTCAGCAAAGGTGCCAAGACCCCACACTGGGCAAAGGACAGTCTGTTCAACAAATGGTGCTGGGGGGACTTCCCTGGCAGTCCAGTGGTTAAGACTCCGTGCTTCCACTGCAGGGGGCATGGGTTCGATCCCTGGTTGGGGAACTAAGATCCCACATGCTGTGCAGTGGGGCCAAAAATTAAAAAAAAAAAAATGGTGCTGGGAAAACTGGATACCCACACGCAAAAGAATAAAGTTGGATCCTTATCTTACAAGATATACAAAGAACTAACTCAAAATAAATCCAGGGCCGAAACATAAGACCTAATACTATAAAATTCCTAGGAGAAAACACAGGATAAAAGATTTAGGACCTTGGCTTTGGCAACAATTTCTTGGATATGATACTAAAAGCAGAGGCAAAAAAGCAAAAATAGACAAATGGATTTCATCACCTTAAAAACTTCTGTGAAGCAAAGAAAACAACCAACAGAGTGAAAAGGTAACCTATGGAATAGGAGAATATATTTGTAAACCATATATCTGATAAGGATTTAATATCCAAAATATGTAAATAACTCCTACAATTAAACAACAATAAAAAATAACCTAATTAAAAAATGGGCAAAGGACTTGAATAGACATTTCTCCAAAGAAGATAAATAAATGGACAAGCATATGAAAAGATGCTCAACATCACTTATCATCAGAGAAATGCAAGTCAAAAGCACAATGAGATATTGTCTCACACCTGTTAGGATGGGCACTATCAAAAAACAAAAACCAGAAACGAACAAATATTAACAAGGATGCAGAAAAACACAGTTAGTAGGAATGAAAAATGGTGCAGCTTCTATAGAAAATAGTTTGTTCCTCAAAAAGCTCAACACAGAATTACCATATGACCCAGCAATTTTGTATACTGATAGGTATACACCCAAAGGAACAGAAAGCAGAGACTTGAAGAGAGATCAATACTTGTATCCCTTTTTCCCAAGAGGGGAAAGTATCCTTGAAATTAATTCAACCCCTCAACAACTGATGGCATTCCAAGCTCCTCAACCCTATCAGCAGTTTTTGCCCTTAAGACAAGCTTGGAAGGTAACATAAACTTAAAACTCAAAAAAGTCCCTGAGAGACTCAGCAAAATCCACAACCCACGTTGGGCAGGTTCATTTGGCTCCCTCAATTAAAATTCAAATTGACCGCGGTCAGCCTCTTCCTAACATTAAACAATATTCTTTAAATCTTGAGACCTTAGCAGGAATTAAACCAATCATAGAGGAATACAAAACACAACACCTCATAGTCCCCTACACTAGTCTCTGTAATACACCCATTCTCCTCATTAAGAAACCCCACAGAGGAGGATGGAGATTTGTCCAAGATTTGAGGGCTATTAATAACATTGTCATCAATCATCATCCAGTTGCCCTTAACCCTCATACTCTTTTAATGGCAATACCTACAGAGAATAAATTTTTCACTATAACTGACCTCTGTAGCATCTTTTTCAGCATCTCTGTGGATTGTGAAAGTCAAATTTTATTTGCTTTCATGTGGGAAGGACAATACACCTGGACTGTCATGCCGCAAGTCTAGACTAAAAGCCCTTCCTACTTTTTACAGATCCTAAAAGCAGATTTAGCAGGTGTCATTTTTCTGTAAGTGTTCATCCTTTTCAATAGGTTGATGACCTTCTTTGTTCCTCTTCCAATGGGGCAAGTGAGCAAGATAGCATCCATCTCCCCAAGCTGTTAGCAACTAAAGGTCATAAAGGTCTCTAAAGAGAAGTTACAACTTGTTCAAACACAGGTCAAATACCTAGGACCCTTGATCTCGGATTAAGGACTCCTTTAAGACCCTAATAGGATTCAAAGTGTCTTAAATTTCCCTTAGCCACAGACCAAAAGACAACTTTAAAGATATTTTGGGCTGACTGGATACTACAGAAACTGGATACTTAATTTTTTAGTTGCCCAGCCTCTCAAAGCTTAAAGATCAGATCCTTTAGAGTGGGAAGAAAACGTCTTTAGGGCTCCAGAGCCTGAAAAGTGGACTTTGCAGTCCCCTGCTTTAGGACATACTAATTATTAGCTTCCCCTTTTCCACTTCATGTACGAAAGAAGAGAAATGGCTTAGGAGCGCTTACTCAAAGGCACAGAGGTCAACACCAACCCCTTGGATATTACACTCAACAATCAGACCTGTAGCCAGAGGCCTTCCTCCAGCATGAGAGCTATTTCAGCAGCAACAGCCCTTAAAGCATCAACTGAGGAAATAGTTATGGGCTCTCCACTCACCATCTATGTTCCCCCATGTGGTAGGAGGCTTGCACAACTCTCATCACTCTCAACACCCTCCTGCAAGCTGTCTTACCCCACATGAAATATCATTACTAACTTCTCACATAACCCTTTCCCGCTACAACAACTTCAACCCTGCAACCCTTCTCCCTTTACTTAGTGACAAAACTCCTCGTGACTGTCTGACCCTGACTGATCAGTTATTAACCCTTAGAGCTCACTTACAAGAAACCCCTGTTGCTAACATTGAGATTTCATGGCTTACTGATGGTTCTTGTTTGAAAAATGGCAAAGGAAAATATTGGTATAAATGTTTCAGTGATGGGTATGCAATCAGCTGCTCCTTTGAAGTAACTGAGGCAGCTCCACTGCTGACTGCTACTTCAGCCCAGCAGGCAGAACTCCATGGTTTAACTAGAGATTGCACCCTAGCAGAAGGTAAAACTGTGAATACCTATACAGATTGTCGCTTTGCCTTTAGGGTAGTTGATGACTTTGGCATGCTTTAGAAACCAAGAGGATTCTTAACCTCAGGGGGAAGCCAGATTAAGAATGAAAATTGGGTCAATAAGTTGTTGGAATCGATCCAATTTCCATCTGTCCTAGCCATCATTAGGGTACCTGGGCATCCAAAATTAAATTCAGATGAAACCAAAAGAAATAACTTGACTAATCAGGCCACAAGGACAACTGCCTTACAAGCCACCAAATCTCCTAGGAGTCATTTCCTGTGCCTCCCTGTTGCCCAATGGTCTAACCCTATGACACTGACTCCTTGAAATAACCACTGGAAATTAAAAATTCCCCCCAACATGGGACATGACTTTCTGGGACAGGTCCATCCCAGCAATGTGAGACAAAGCAAATCTGTAAGTTGATTGGCAATGCTTTTAGAGAATGATCTTGATCAAAAGGGGGATATGTGACATAAGATGGAGTCACTTATGTCAAGGGGTTTTAAAATGAAGCTGGAAGGCCACTCAAGAGGTGGACCTTATGCCTGTCTCACCAGGTGGAACCATAAACATATGAACTGGGCCACACCACAGATAGTCCAAGGACTCTGCAAGAACACCTGCAACTTGTCACAGTAACGAACTCTTACCTCCCTCTAATGATAGCCTTAGCAATCAATCATGTTTAGCCAACTAGGTTCTGCCTTCAGCTCCAACTAAAATTCTTTGTAATGCAAACCTCCCTTCTTTGCCATTAAAAACCCCTGACTTGGGCTTCCCTGGTGGCGCAGTGGTTGAGAGTCCGCCTGCCGATGCAGGGGACACGGGTTCGTGCCCAGGTCTGGGAGGATCCCTACATGCCGCAGAGTGGCTGGGCCCGTGAGCCAGGGCCACTGAGCCTGCGCGTCCGGAGCCTGTGCTCCACAACGGGAGAGGCCACAGCAGTGAGAGGCCCGCATACCGCAAAAAACAAACAAACGAAAAACCCTGACTTTTACTCCCTAGCAGACACTGTTCAGATTGATACCCAAATCTGTGTGTACCGAATTGCAATTATTTGATCCCAAATAAATGCGTTGTGTTTGATTATTGCCTCCTAGGTTTCTTCAGGTTGACAAGTACAAGGAATGAATCTATACTACCCACATCAGTGTCTTGGTTTTATCAATGTTAAATTTTAACAAACCAAAGAAAATGTGCCATTTTTGCTTATTTCTCTCTCCTCAAAAAAATCCCTAGTATCATCTGCTAAGCTGAACAACTGTATCTGTAATAACCTTTTTTTTAAAATTGAACTATACAGTTAATTTATAATGTTTTATTAGCTTCAGGTATACAGCAAAGTGATTCAGTTATACATTCTTGTTTTCAGATTCTTTTCCATTATAGGTTATTAAAAGACATTGAATATAGTTCCCTGTGCTATACAGTAGGTCCTTGTTGTTAACTATTTTATACATAGTGGTATGTATATATTAACCCCAAACTCCTAATTTATCCCTCCCACTCCCACTATCCCCTCTGGCAACTATAAGTTTGTTTTCTATGTCTGTGAGTCTATTTCTGTTTTGTAAATAAGTTCATTTATATCATTTTTTTAGGTTCCACATATAAGTGATATCATATATTTATCTTTCTGTCTTTCACATAATATGATAATCTCTAGTTCTATCCATGTTGCTGCAAATAGCATTATTTCATTCTTTTTTATGTCTGAATAATATTCCATTGTGTATAAATACATCTTCTTTATCCATTCATCTGTTGATGGCCACTTAGGTTAACTTCCATGTCTTAGCTATGGCAAACAGTGCTGCTATGAACACTGGGGTGCATGTATCTTTTCAAATTAGAGTTTGCTCCAGATATACACCCAGGAGTGGGATTTCTGGATCATATGGCAGTTCTATTTTAATTTGGCAAGGAACCTCACTACTGTTCTCCATAGTAGCTGTGCCAATTTACATTCCCACCAACAGTGCAGAAGGGTTCCCTTTTCTCCACACCATTATTATTCCTTTTCTCCACAGCAATTATTATTTGTAGACTTTTTAATGATGGCCATTCTGACTGGTGTGAGGTGATACCTCATTATAATTTTGATGTGCATTTCTCTAGTAGTTAGCGATATCGAGCATCTTTTCATGTGCCTGTTGGCCATCTGTACGTCTTCTTTGGAGAAATGTCTATTTAGGACTTCTACCCATTTTTTGATTGGGTTGTTCTTTTGATATTAAGCTATTTGTGTATTTTGGAAATTAATCCCTTGTTGGTAGCATGGTTTGCAAATATTTTATCCCAGTCTGTAGGTTGTCTTTTTGTTTTGTTTATGGTTTCCTTTGTTGTGCAAAAGATTTTAAGTTTAATTAGGTCCCACTTGTTTATTTTTGTTTTTATTTCCATTACTCTCGGAAACAGGTCCAAAAAAATATTGCTGTGATTTATGTGAAAGAGTGTTCTGCCTATGTTTTCCTCTAGGAGTTTTATAGCATCCAGGTATACATTTAGGTCTTTAATCTATTTTGATTTTATTTGTGTATATGGTGCTAGAGAAGTGAACAACTATATATGAATGTGAAAGTATTCTCTTCATTAATAAAAATAATTAACAGTGAAATCTAATACAAAAGTGACCACAGGCATATGGGGTGTCACATTCAAGGAATTTGAAAAGAAAGATAAAAGAACACACCTTTGAATCTACTTTTGGTTACAAACTGTTTCCTGGTACATATGTACCTCTCTATATAAAGTCAAATTCTAACAATGAGAACTATTTAACTACATTTTCAGATTCAAAAGATTGCTACAAACTCACCTCATACACAGCAAGATCTATACCTGCATAAGGTATGATGCCTAATAAATTGGGAACATAACCTTTGTAAAAAGCTCCCATGCCTTCATGTTTCAAAATCTTCTTGGCACAATCAAACATCCCAGAGTATTGTCCAGTTTTGCCTACAGCCAGCCTGGTTTTCAGAACCTGGTTATGAAAGAATATAATGAATATTATTATTCACATCAACGCTATCATCACAGAATTCAAAAGAAGTAACTTTGCAAAGAACAAATATCTAGCATATATTGTCACTCAAATGACTGTCCAGTTTGTTGATGTGTTCTCTCTCACATATTATCTCTCTTAAGGGTCTAAGACCAGAGCCAACAAGATCCCTTTTGCTGTAAAGATGATCTGAATTAGGGCAGTGGCAGAGGAAATATAGAGAAGATAATCTATTGACATCTTAACAAAATTGTGACGTATTAGATATGGAGGGTGGGGAAAATGGTAGTGTAAAGGATGATCCCAGTGTTTCTAGCTTGGAACTCGGGATGGGGCCAGCAGAGAAGAGGGAAGGTGATGCTATTTACTGAGATGGAGGATATAAGAGGAAGCCTAGCTATTGAATTAGGATATTTTTTGAGGGGTGTGTGGAGTAATTGAACAATCATATTAAGACGCCTGCAAGGAAAGCTATATTAATATGCATACCACAAAGGTGAAAACTAACAGTATTTCTTAAGTCTTATCAGTTATTGAAAAACGCTTTGTCATATCAATAAACATATCTACATCTACAATATTATTCTTGCTCTAAAGCAGGAGTTGGCAAACTCTTTCTATAAAGTAAATATTTTCATCTTTGCAGGACTGAAATACCAGGTCTCTGTTGCATATTCTTTGGTACTGTTTTTTTTTGTTGTTGTTTTTAAACCACCTTAAAAAGGTAAAAATATAAAAACCATCCTTAGCTCAAGGGTTGTACAAAACAGTCCACAGGTCCATGGTTTGCTAACCTATGCTCTAATAAAAGGATGTCCAGTTAGGATTACCATCACCTAATCAAATTCTAAGGTTCCATTATGAACTTTATGGTACAGAAACTCTTTGGAGAGGAATGGGTGCTATAATTCTTATCAACACTATGGGAGCCAGCCTCCAAGATGGCCCCCAACCATCCCTGCCTCCTGGTATTCACACCATGTGTAGTCCCCTTCCACACTCTACCAGGGGTGGTCTTTGTGACCAACAGAATAGAGCAGATGTGACCAAAGATTGCAGCTTCTATCTTGGGTGCTCTCTTTGATAACTGATTTGGAAAAACCAGCTACCATGTTGTGAGGATACTCAAGCATCCTATGGAGAGGACCCTGCAATAAGGAACTGATATCTTCAACCAATAGCCAGGAAAACCTGGCAACAAACACGTGAATACGCTTGAAAACAGATCCATCCCCAGTTGAACCCTGCAGTGACTGCAGCCCTGGCTGACACCGTGCTATAGGCTGTGAGAAACCCTGAGCCAGAGGAACCCAGCTAAGCTACACCCAGATTCCTGATCCACAGAAACCATGAGATTATAAATACTTGTTGTTTTAAACTGTTAATCTTGGGATAACTTGTTACACAGTAATAGATAATAATACAAACACCATTAATGCAATCAGACTTCACAATGGCACTTACCTCCATAGGATAAATAAATGTCTGTGCAGTTGCTCCAGCCATGGAACCAGAAACAAATCTCTCAAAGGTTCCTACTTTTTGTCCTTCCTCAGTAAGCAACTTCTTGTACTGTGTAAATAAAGTTTTAAATGCACATTAATACCTGCTACAGAATGAACTGTGTTCTTTCCCCCCCCCTCCCCCCGCCACAAATTCATATGTTGAAACTGTAACCTCCAATGCGATAGTATTTGGAGCTGGGGCCTTTGGGAGGTAATTATGGTTTGATCATGAGGTGGGGCCTCTCTCTCTTTCTCTCTTTCTTTCACACACACGTTCACTCCCTCCCTCCTTCCTTCCCTACCCCTCACCCCTCTCTCTCTCTCTCCCCCCAGCATGTATGCATCAAGGAAAGGCCATGTGAGCACACAGTGAGAGGGTGGCCATCTGCAAGCCAGGGAGAGAGAGCCCTTACTGGAAACTGAATTGGTCAGCACCGTGATTACAGACTCCCCAGCTCAAGAACTGTGAGAAATAAACTTCTGTTGTTTAAACAATCCAGCGTATGGTATTTTGTTATGGCAGGCCAAGCTAAGACAACACAAAAATACAAATCAGCTCCTAGAAATCAACTGACAATATGATGTTTCTCAAAATGCACACACTGCATTAACAATATCTAACAGAAAAGCAAGGTTTGAATGCTAATACATTCAGTTTACTGGACAGTGATTTTCAAGTTAGAATTCCACAAAACACAGATGATCCACAGAGGGGACCCGGTAGCTCCTTTGCTAAAACAGATTCATCACAACATTCTTCCTCAGATGCACAGGTTAATAAAGTGTTCACAGTTTTTAGATATTTTCCCCACAGTTTTCCTTTTTTTAAGATGAGTTTATTTTCACCAGTATAAGTAAAACTAATAAATAAGTGACAAATATTAACAAAACAACTTAGAAAAACAGTTTTTGTAGGTAATACATTTAACTATACTAACATGTCGACCCCAGAGCCTGCCTGGCCCACCAGTACTAAAGCAACCGACATGGCTGATCTGGCCAAAGGGGGAAATCTGGCACAAATGCAGCCAAAATACCGATAGGGCAGGGTGTTAACATCATGGGCTCTACAGTCAGGCAGACCTGGGCTTGAACCCTAGGTCTATGTGGCCCTGAGCAAGTTTATGAACATGTCCACATGCGATTTCCTCATCTGTGATAACACCAGCTTCACGGGGTTGTTGAAAGAATTTGATAAGATAATACACGTAACACAGCACAGTGCTGGGCAAATGGCAAATGTTCAGTAAATGTTATTGTTGTTATTATTATTATTACTAATATATTCAATATTTCTTTCTACAACTCGGAGAGAAAATCTCTGTCTGAACACAGACTGTGGTTATAAGCCAGGCAAACCAGATTCCTTCTCCTAGAACTGTGAGGTGGGTCTACAGGTATAATTAGGCACTGACACCTGAGGGAGAAATACATAAAGCAATAGAGAAGCAGACACATGGAGAAGGGACAGGTCAGTGAGGTTCCACTTTCTGCACTTCCTGAGGCTCCTCCCCTTAATGCCGCAGGCACTTCCACAGTGACCCCCACCTCCAGCCTGCTTCCCTGAGCCAGCCAGTCTCTGTTCCTTCAGATCCAAAGAGCCCAATGCAAAAACACAGGAATACTTTCTCCTAGTAAAACTGTGTTTCTCTGCTCATGATAAAAATTAAATATATCATAATTTCACAAAGTTCCCCAAATAGCAGATATCTGCTTACCCCCAAAGATCAATGTTTCCACAGGCTCTATTTCCTGAACTGCACCAGAATGTTAACCAAAACTCCCTTCTGTGTAGGCCCTATTAACTTTCCTGCATGTCAGATTATCACAATCATTAAATATAATTTATTGAAAACCTTCCTGCATATGAACAGGAACCTCGGAGACATCGTTTACATCGTGTACCCCCATCCCAAAAGCACCCATCAAAAGTATTCTTTAGTGATTGGTGAATAAATATTTAAAGTGTAGGGGTTTGGGGCTCCTGAACCCCAGAACATACAATGCACAAAGGTAAGAGTTGAGGACAGAGAGCCTGTACAGGGTTAGGCAAAGGGACAGGTGCTTAACACTATGTCACCAAGCTTAATTCCTACCCCAGAAAGGAGATAACAGTCACAGAGACTTTAAGTGGCTTGCTCAAGGCCATAGAACTTGACTTTCTCAAAGATGACTAAGCTGTGCTCTCAAAGCCAGCCTGGAATCCTTTCCAGGATTTCAATTTTCTTCCTTCCTTTCTTTCTTTCTCTCTTTCTTTCTTCCTTCTTTTCTTTTCTTTTCTTTCCTTCTCTTCCTTCCTTCCTCCCTCCCTTTCTTTCTATTTTCTTTGCTTCTTTTTCTTTCTTTCCATCCATCCTATCTATCTCAACTCTCTCTCCATTTGTTAGAATACCTATTTCAACCTTCTCCATTCTCCTCCAGCTTCCAATACCACTTCCTCCCTCATTCTCAAAAAAAGTCCTTTCTTGGGAACTCAAGGAAGAACAGAGAGGCGACCAGGCAAGGATATCTTGGTATTCCTGCCCACTTCCCACAAAATCACCCGCATCCACTTATATCTTTTTCTTCCCGAGCTGACATGAGAAGAGTCCTCCACACAGTCAAAGGCTAAACCTGCCAGCAGACCGGTTAGTACCCACTTCTCCCCCAGCCCCTCCACCTCCACTCCCTACTCCACACACATACTTCCTCTGAATACCTGCTGCACTTGTCGTCAGTCTCTCTCACTTATATTTTTTAACCTCCTTCTTTGTATTGACATGCTTCCTTCAGCCATAGGCATGTCATTAAAATGAAACATATCAAAACCCAACATCCTTCTAACCTATCACTCTCTCCCTCTTCTTTTCTCCTTCCCTTCACTGAAGTCAAGCTCCTGACAAAGGTGTCTACTGTCCAGTTTTCTTCACCTCCTGTTCACTTTAGTTCATTTCAATTGGTTTCTCATCTCATTACTTCACTGAAACATTTATACCAAGCTTTCCTATCTCGGAGCTGGTAAATTCTGAAAGATAAACTGTTTATTGTATTTAGTACCCTGCAGTATTTGACCCTTCATGGAACCCTCTTCTTCCTCTGACTTCTAGGCCATCGCTTTCTCTGGATTTACTCCTGTCTCTTTGGCTGCTCCTTCTCAGTCTCCTCTACAACTTTCTCCTACTTCTCCCTGGGCATATCCCCAGAACTGTTATTCTATAAGCCTTCTTGAGGGCTCCATTCCAAAGGCTTCACCTCAGTCACAACCTCCCTGTCCTACTGGACAGCTCCTTGTACGTGTTACAGAAATAGCTCAAACCCAGCATATCCAAAATGCAACCTGTCATTTTACCTCAAAATCAGTTCCTCTTGTTTCTCTTATTGTATTCTCTACATACTTAGTTGCTCAAGTTAGAAACCAGAGTATCACCCTTGATTCCTCTTTCTCATCTCTACACTCACTCTGTGAGTTCTGTTGTTTCTATTTCCCAAAATAGTTTTCAGTTCATTTCAGTTTTTCTTCAATCACTACAGCCGTCTCCTTATACTGGTACTCATCATTTCTTACCTGAATTCCTGAAATATTTCCTTAAATAGTCTCCCTGCCTCAAGTACAGCCTCACTCTCTTCCAATACCTCTTCACTCTTTTCCACATTGATCTTTCTTAAATGTAAATATACTTATTCCACTTCCCTACGTAAGATGCTTCAATAACCCCCTCACCACATTCAGGATAAAATCTAGACTCCTATCACATTTGGCTCCTGCCTATCTGTCCAGCCTGCTTTCATCATCATCTTCCTGGACACACACTCCACTACACTTAAGCCTAGTGAACCACCTTCAGCTTCCTTAGTGAGTGATGCTCTCCTGTGCCAACATTTCTGTCCACAGGCTGCTGCTTCTGCTCAAATACCCGTCTTCCCCTTCATCTTAATGGACTTAAGACTCACACTCATTTAGTGAGGATTTACTGGCACTGGGGAAGGTGCTGGGAACACACACCTGAAAACAGATCCTGCCTAAGAAAGCTCACAGTTTCCTTAAGAAGAGAGATAAGTACTGAGATCACCAGAATTCAGCGTGAGAGTGTTAACAGAGGGAAACAAAGGGAAGGTGTCCTGGAGGAAATAACTCCCGAGCAAAGTCTTGAAAGATGTTCACCACGATATGACCTATAGGAAGAGGAATGGTGTGTGTGTCACTGGAGTGAGGGGTGGGGGAGGGATGACTGTAAAGTACCCTTGGGATATGTAAGTGGAGATGCACAGATATGCAGTGTTCAGGTGGATGTGCAGGTATAGAGATGAAGAGAAAAATGTTAGAATGGAAAGCAGTTAGAATGCAGATGGCAGCTGAAACCATGAGAACACAACACCGTACTGCCACCCTGTTCCTGATATAATTGAACTGCTATGGCAGTGAGGACCCAAATGGACTGCAGCTTTATCCCATGTTGATGTGTTTAAGAGAGCTACGTACCAGGCTGAAAATATTCTTTTCTTCGTTTTCTAAGCTATTAGTTATTCAATGAACAAGACCTACCTGAATACAGAAGTGAGCTAGTTAGGTACTCTGGGAAATTTGAGAATATATATAGCATAACATTTATGCCAAGGTAGTTTACAACTCACTGGGAAAAACAATGGATTTTCCATTATCCGATGGAAAATTGGATATTCTGTAAAATAGTACTATAAGGAAACCAGGCAGGAGAGGCATCAGTTTTGGTTGGGATGCTTAGGAAATGCTTCTCATAGGAAGCTGGGCTTTGGGCTTAAGAGAGCCCCGAGGGATGAAAGGACCTTCAGCAGGGGGCAGAAAATGGACAGGCATAATAGGTCCCAGAGACCACAAGAACACTATACCACACTGTGTAGAGCGCTTTCTCTTGATCTCTAAGAAAAGTTAGCATGCAGTAATTAAATATTGTGAAGAGGCCTGAGAAAGGAGCCTAGCTGGATGCCTGTTGGTAGTGTTCAAGGTAAGAATCTGCTAAGTAGCATAAAGTATAATACATACATTTGCTTGCAATAATACAGACTTTCAAAAATACTGACTTCCTGCATATGGAATAATGGTTTTATACTTGAATACTTATTTATTTTAGGGTCTGGTTTTCCTATCATAAAATCCAAGTCTGTGATCAGAATAACCTATAGGTATCTAAAATGCTGGCCCTTACTAGTCGTGATATGTATCCTCAAACATTCACAGAAGGAAAATATACTTCCCAAAGATAAGCTGTAATTAAAGTCATGGAGGCTAGATTTTCTTCATTGTTTTCTTTGCTTCTCTATTTCCTAAGCCAAGAAAAAAACACCACTAGACTTTGTAATCTTCTCAAGAGTATTCTGCTGCTCAAGAACAAAATGTTCTCCAAAATTATCAAAACTCTATTTGAAATAATACAAAATATAAGGTGGGGTTCAATTTCAAGGTTCTTATCGTCTATGGTTAACAATGATGGAAGAAATAGTGGAAAGAATAATTTTGTGCATGCTTAATTAGACAATTCTGCTAATGACAAAGAGAAGCCAAACTCTAAAATCCACTACTGTATTTCCTCTTAACATCAAGTTACGCTGAAGCAGCATCCTTATATCTAAGCATCCTAAACAATCTAAGTCAACAGAGAAATTGATTCAGAGGTAAATGCATTCATTCATTTACTCATTCACTCACTCATTCTACACTTACTGAGCACTTATCACACGCCAGGCTCTGTCTAAATGCTGGAGTGCACGGAGAAGAAGCCAAGCCCCTGCCTTCATGGAGCTTTCACTCTAAATTCAACTCAATTTTATTGCAATGTCAAATTACACAAAGGACTTCAACTTAAAAGTTTTCCTTCCAGATGCTGGATGGGGATACTTTCACAAAAACTTATGTGAGTGTGCAGCTTCTATTCTGAATTCAAAATGAATAAGCTAAAATCTTACGTTTCCTTTAAGAGCTACTTAGACCTAGAGAAATGGAAATAAAAACAAAGATAAACAAATGGGACCTAATGAAACTTCAAAGCTTTTGCACAGCAAAGGAAACCATAAACAAGACCAAAAGACAACCCTCAGAATGGGAGAAAATATTTGCAAATGAAGCAACTGACAAAGGATTAATCTCCAAAATTTATAAACAGCTCATGCAGCTCAATAGCAAAAAAACAAACAACCCAATCCAAAACTGGGCAGAAGACTTAAATAGGCATTTCTCCAAAGAAGATATACAGACTGCCAACAAACACATGAAAGAATGCTCAACATCATTAATCATTAGAGAAATTCAAATCAAAACTACAATGAGATATCATCTCACACCAGTCAGAATGGCCATCATCAAGAAATCTAGAAACAATAAATGCTGGAGAGGGTGTGGAGAAAAGGGAACACTCTTGCACTGCTGGTGGGAATGTGAATTGGTACAGCCACTATGGAGAACAGTATGGAGGTTCCTTAAAAAACTAAAAATAGAACTACCATATGATCCAGCAATCCCACTACTAGGCATATACCCTGAGAAAACCATAATTCAAAAAGAGACATGTACCAAAATGTTCATTGCAGCTCTATTCACAATAGCCCGGAGATGGAAACAACCTAAGTGTCCATCATCAGATGAATGGATAAAGAAGATGTGGCACATATATACAATGGAGTATTACTCAGTCATAAAAAGAAATGAAACTGAGCTATTTGTAATGAGGTGGATAGACCTAGAGTCTGTCATACAGAGTGAAGTAAGTCAGAAAGAGAAAGACAAATACCATATGCTAACACATATGTATGGAATTAAAAAAAAATGTCATGAAGAACCTAGGGGTAAAACAGGAATAAAGACACAGACCTACTTGAGAATGGACTTGAGGATATGGGGAGGGGGAAGGGTAAGCTATGACAAAGCGAAAGAGAGGCATGGACATATATACACTATCAAACGTAAGGTAGATAGATAGTGGGAAGCAGCCACAGAGCACAGGGAGATCAGCTCGGTTCTTTGTGACCGCCTGGAGGGGTGGGATGGGGAGGGTGGGAGGGAGGGAGATGCATGAGGGAAGGGATGTGGGAACAGATGTATATGTAAGACTGATTCACTTTGTTATAAAGCAGAAACTAATAAAAATAAATAAATAAATAAAAATAAAAAATAAAAAGCAGTTTTATCTACAAAAAAAAAAAGAGCTACTTAGAAAAGAACACAGAAGTCTTTTTAAGTAATATGAAATTCAGAATCCTAGAATTGAGTCATGATGGATCTCTGAGGTTATCTGGTCTAATCTCCTATAAGAGAAATTCCTCATGGAGTATATGTGAAAAGTTATCATGTATTAAAATAATAATCTAAAAAGCATTGTATGATAATTGTTATTGAATCAGTTTTTTAACTCCCCTTTGTTAACAAATTCCACAGGTGATAACTATTACCTGTTCATATGCCCAGAACTTAACAGCTGTCTCAGGAGCAATTTTAATGACATTTGCACCATTTCCTCTCCAAAGTGAGCGGATACCTCCCTCTTTCACCATCTGTCGAAAGCCACCATATATGTTCATTTTCTCTGATTTTGAACCATGGACCTAAAAACAAAAGCAAAACAATATTAAATACTGGTGGGATGTTATTATTACTATTTCTAAAGTAACCACACAATCCACTCTCTTTTCTTCAGTATTATTTATTACTGCATGAAGATGGATTTGAAAATAGAATATAGAAGGTTGAGAAAATATATAATGGGAAGAACTATTACCATCATTTTAGAAGACTGACTCTGAATCTAAAACTAAGAAAAATTGTAACCCTCAGTGTGGGAAAGCAAACAGAGAAGGCATGATCAAAAGTAAAATTATGAACAACGTTCATAAGATAAAATGAACCAACTTATTATTTATTAGGCTATGGAACACGCTTTGGAACATGAGCAAGTTCAGTATAAGAAAAATTAGAAAAATATACTGAATGTAATATATTATCCCTCCCCCTGAGAAGTAATACTGACATGAAATATAAATGGGACTCAAAACAATCTGGATGTTATGTTTATCAGAGCTATAGAGAATAGAATACACACAGCCTGACACCAAAAATAAAAATTGTAACTTCTACAGCTTATCTCGAAGTTTCATGTACCAACTGCCTAACCCAGTGAATACTGATGAATTACCTGGCTCATACTTCCGACGTGATAGTTGTTTAAATAAACTAGACCTTATGCTTGCCTCTATATAAAACTGATTAAATCTAATAAACCAAAAGTAATTAAAGAAGTCAGCTATTCTTCTGATTGTTTCTGCTTACACAAAATGAGTGACTACTATTAAAAAAAAAAACCAAGAAGGGAGGAAGAGAGAGGCTGAAGACTAAAGGTCAGCCATGAGGGCAGTATATGATCTAGTCACAATAAAAACTCTGGACACCAAAGACTCAGGTGAGCCTCCTTGGTTGGTGTGCAACTCTGTGCATATTGTCACATGCCAATGTCAGGAAATAATATATTCTGACTCTCTGGGGAGAAAACAACAGAAACTCTGCATTTGGTACTTCCCTGGAAGCCCTATGCTCTTCTTTCCTTGACTGATTTTAATGTATATCTTTCACTGTAATAAACCATAACCATGAGTATAAAAGCTTCCAGTGAGTTCTGTGAATTAATGAATCTGAAGGTAGTTTGGGGAAACCCCTGAACTTTCAGGAACTAAAGTCTAAATATATCCATTTTATTTTAAATAAACTTCACAATAAAATATGACAAAGGAAAAGATGAATGCTTATTCAAGCTCTCTCAACGTCAATTTACTATTGTTCCTAAAGAAAAACATACAGCCCAATTCCCTCTTCTTTTTTTTTAAAGCAGTATCTTTACCCCTAAACATGTTTTGAGATGCAGGTACATTCTCAATGGATGCTAGTTTAAAATATTGTCAGAAATCATTTTGTACAGAAATCTAATGGCAAATATAAAAAGTGCTGACCACAGGTATAACAACACAACTTTTAAAAACCTTTTTTAAGCAGCTAGTATATTCTAGCAGGGTGCTCCAGCCTACCAAGCATTTTCACATACCTTACACTATTTAATTCTTACAACCACCCTTGTTAGATATTCCTATTCCCATTCTAGAATGAAGGAAAATGAGGCCTCAGGGGTTTCATGCAGTGTGAGAACCATGAGCTTTAGAGGCAGAAATACTCCATTCCTTGTCTAATTTGTTGTAAAGGAAAAGTTATTTAACTCTCTGAGCCCTGTGTTCCCCACAGATAATATGAGGATAAAATCCTCTCATGCTGGGTTACTAGAAGATTAAATGGGTTACCATAATGAGCACCAAATAAATATTAATCCATTCCTTTCCCTCTTTCTTTTCACTGTGACCAGCCAAGCCTACACTGCTAGTAAATAGGAAAGTCAGCTTATAAACCCAGGTCTTGCCTGCCAACCTCAGCTTTAGAATAATTTTTTAAGTTACATCCTTGTTCCAAGATTCTAGATTTCAGAAAAACCTTCTTTTGAGAAAGAACATAAAATATAAGGAAAATATAAGTAATTTAAAGAGAACCCTACAATAATGGCTAGAGATTTCCTTTTCTAATTAAACATTTGAATAGTCACAGAAAGCCAAGATTAAAAGTTCACCACACACATGTGCCAACAATTTAAGGTTTGGTCAAACACTGATATACTTAACACGGACTGAATTTAGGATTAATAGCAATAAAATTGAGAGATTTCTTTTTAAAGGTATGACTATCACTGCGAAATTTTAAAACTTTTTTCAAAGCACCGTATTTCTCATTGTTTCAGAATATTTTGGACAAACTTAGAAGATCGCAAAGCTCACCTGCATCATGACTTTCAGACGATCCAAAGGGGCAGTGCTTGTTCGAGAGACGGCACCAGCAACACCTCCTGCCAAAAGCTGCCTCCACCACTGCCCCGACTTCTTTTCATCTTCCGTGAATTCATCTGGAATAGTTAAACTATCTCCTATGTCAATACCCTGTTAAAATGGAAGAAAGAGCCCCAGGCTCCATCAATTAAAGGCAGATCATTCCAGAAGGTTTGCTTCTTTGAAAGAAGAATTACATATTATTTTATAATTAAGATCAGCTTCAATCCTTAGAAAGTACTATACTGAACCAATCTGAGCATATAGGCAATTATAAGTAGCCTATTCACGCTAAATGAAGTACAGTATCAGTCCGCAAGAAATGAAAATTAACAGTAATTACAAATTTACAAAACCAACAATTACAACATTTTTCTTAATAGATTCAGAATAACTTTTCTCTTCTAGGCCTAAGTCAGAATGAAAGAGCAGCATTTGATCAGAGGTAGTGAATCCTTAGCTACAGAAAGAAAATAATTTGTCAGTTCTTCAAAGATACACACTTTATCTCAAAATTATATCCACATTATACTTTATAACATGATATGTGCTCTAAATATGTAAATAAAAATTAAATTAAAACTGTAATTTGAGTACCCCTAAACTCATTTCCTATATAGATTGTCTGTAAATATTTTTATAAATCTGACTTGTCATTTAAAACATGCAACAGATTCTATATAAAATTTAGCTTACAGAGAGGTATTGTTTAAAATGATCTACCTTCCAATCTTCTCTAAATATTACTATAGGTTACAAACATAGCTTGACAGAAACAAAATTCTATAGTAGTATTTTTACAACTTTATTATCTAAATGATTCTAATGTAAAAGATTTTATAGGTAAGAGTGTCAGGGTAAGGAGCTTTGCTATAGTAGTAACCCTCTATTTCTTCATTTTACTATCAATAAAATGGATACATGATTGTAGCCTCAACTATTACTATCTCCAAAGATACAATAAGAATTTGATTATGTAAATATGATTTTACATAAGTATAAAATTTATCAAGGCAACTGAACTACAAATATAGTATTATTTTATACTCATAGTTGAAAAGGCATTAGTCACCAATAATTCTACAATGCTCTAGGTAAGTTTAGGCATTGTTACTAGTAACAATGTGAACCCCAGGCTTCATTTAGTGCATATAAAATGTACTGAAATCCAGGAATACGTATAGAAGTCAAGCCCATTAGAAAAATAAAAATTCCCTCAAAGAGTTCCCATTGTTTTCAGGAACAGATTGCAGAATGAAATGAATTTCATTTACCCCAGGATATTTCAGTAGGATATTAATGAAATTTAATTAAAATTTGAAAGTTTAGAAGAATACAGATGGATAGGTGTGCAATACTAAGCAGATGAGCCAAAGATTTTTTTTTTTTTTTTGTGGTATGTGGGCCTCTCACTGCCGTGGCCTTTCCCATTGCGGAGCACAGGCTCCGGACACGCAGGTTCAGTGGCCATGGCCCACAGGCCCAGCCACTCCGCGGCATGTGGGACCTCCCAGACCGGGGCACGAACCCGTGTCCCCTGCATCAACAGGCAGACTCTCAACCACTGTGCCACCAGGGATGCCCGAGCCAAAGATTTTTTAACCTTCCATGACTATTATTATAGGTGCCTTAAGCCAGAGATAAATGTAGGTGGTTGACTGAACAAGCAAGTTTCAGAAGGGATCTTTGGTCATTATCAACCACGAGGTACTGAGATTATTTAGGCAATATATTATCTATACAAGTAAAAGCCCCGGGACTTCTCTGGTGGCACAGTGGTTAAGAATCCTCCCGCCAATGCAGGGGACATGGGTTTGATCCCTGGTCTGCGAAGATCCCACATGCAGCGGAGCAACTAAGCCCGTGCACCACAACTACTGAGCCTGTGCTCTAGAGCCCACAAGCCACAACTACTGAGCCCATGTGCCACAACTACTGAAGCCCACGTGCCTGGAGCCCATGCTCCACAACGAGAGAAGCCACTGCAATGAGAAGCCCACGCACCTCAACAAAGAGTAGCCCCCGCTCGCTGCAACTAGAGAAAGCCCACCCACAGCAACGAAGACCCAACGCAGCCAAAAATAAATAAAATTAAATTAATTAATTTTTTAAAAAAAGCTTTATTATACTCCGAGTATACACCTAACAGACTACGTAGAACTCTACAAGTTAAAGAGCTATTGAGATGGGTACCATGGCCCATAAGTGTTATAGAGTGCTCTTGGATGATAACCATACTAATTGCTTACAGCTCCAAATAAGTATAAATTAATACATAAAGCATACTCACAGTAGAATGTTTCCAGAAACGGATAATTTCCTCAATGTCTGTAACAGGGTTAAATAAGAAGTAGTCTCTCCATTCATTCCAGTCCACTGTCATCGTCCCATCAGCATCGATGCTGAAAATAAAAAGAAGCTAATTAAAGAACAAAATAAAATGTGTAAATAAAACTAACATTATTGGCCATGTTGCAGAACAACAACTTTCTCTTCCAACTTAATATTCTTAAAAGGTTTTTGGAAATGGCAACAAGCATTTGATGATCTGTTTTAATCGTTTAGATAAAAATAGACCCCCAAATTACAGGTCTCACTAAAGGCTACTTTTGGTGCTCTGTCAAACTCCAAGTCAATGAGCTATCAAACACTAATGCTGGAAGATAAAATTGGGGGGTAGCAATGAATGAATTTATGATCCATTTTTTCTCACACTGGCTCAAAAAGATAGTTCTTAATGTTCTATTGTAACATTTGGATGTGACTTCAGAATATACTCAAAATACACTATCAATTTCCTTCTCCAATTTTCTCTAAGCTAAGAAAATTACCAATGATTGTAAAAAATAAAATCAAACTTGGTGATTGGCCTTCTGAGTCTTAAGAAATCCTGGTACCTTATCTTCAACATTTAAAATTAACATATTGTAGCCTTGGATATTTTTCATTAACTTTTTGCTTATTGTAGTAGGTTCTTGGCAATAATGTCATTTGTACCTGTTTATTTTCCTAAAAGCAACTTTAAACTGCCCAGGATTTTGATAGTTTTGTTCACTACTGTAGACCCAGCATCTAAAGTGGGCAGTACAAAGAAAGTGCTCATTTATTTATTGAATTAATGAATATATCTGAAAAAAAAGTTTTGGTGTCTCCTCTGAATTTTATATTTATTCTATGACTTGTGCGAAAGTGATGCATAAAGATGGCAGTCAGATAAAATGCTATTTTCAGATATTTATGATTATATTTTCCAGTGCCACTTTTAACTTTGATTGCATACATGAAATTACACTTAAACTTTCAATTGTCCCAGCACACAGGTGTTAACATTCCATATTTGCATAAGAGTCCTAGTTACTACTGATGTTTATGACACTATTCTTCTGGATTAAAATATTTAGAGCTCTATTTTTTTTTTTTTTTTTTGCAGTACGCAGCCCTCTCACTGTTGTGGCCTCTCCCATTGCGGAGCACAGGCTCCGGACGCGCAGGCTCAGCGGCCATGGCTCACGGGCCCAGCCGCGGTGGGATCTTCCCGGACCAGGGCACAAACCCATGTCCCCTGCATCGGCAGGCGGACTCTCAACCACTGCGCCACCAGGGAAGCCCTATAGCTCTATATTTTAATCACTATTTTCTATTTTAATGCAACTGTTTATTGTCTGACCCTACCCCTCAACCCCCCCCCCACGCATGCAAGCATCCTCCACAAGGCAAGGATTTTTTATTTTATTCACTGATATGACCAAAGTGTCTAGAACAGTGCCTGGCGCAGAGCAAATATTTGTTGAATGAATAAATGAATTACAAACTCTGCAGCTTAAAGCCACAGAACACTTAGTGCTGACAAACTTCTTAAATAAGATAGTCTCACTGTGGGTTTAAATTGCGTTTCTCTTCAACTTACTAACGAAGTTGAGCATCTCATCATATTCATCTGCTATTCATGTTTTTTCCCTTGTGAAATGCTTGTTCATATATTTTGCCCATTTTTCTAATGGGTTGTGTCTTTTTCTTAAATATGTATAGTTCTTTATATAGTTGATTTAATCCTTCAAGTTATAAATTAGCAAGTACCTTCTCTTTGTCTTTTCATTTTATTTATAGTGTCCATGAATAGATGCTCTTAATTATAATACAGCTGAATTTATCAATCTTTTCATATATGGTTACTGACTTCTGTATTTTTTTTAAATAAATTCTTCCCTATACTGAGATACAGACATTTGCTTCTTTTCCCTCTAAAGGTACTGCAGTGTAACTTTCACATTTAGTTTGATTTTTTAAAATTGAAGTAAGGTTGACTTACAATATTATGTTAGTTTCAGATGTACAGCAAAGTGACTCAGTTATATGTATAATTTTTTCAGATTATTTTCCATTATAGGTTATTACAAGATATTGAATATACTTCCCTGTGCTATACAGTAAATCCTTGTTGCTTATCTATTTTATGTATAGTAGTTTGTATCTGTTAATCCTATACTCCTAATTTATCCTTCCTACCCTCCCTTTCCCTTTTGGTAACCATAAGTTTGTTTTCTATGTCTGTGATTTCTGTGCATGGCGTGAGGCAGGTACCCAACTGTATTTCCGTCTGCATGGATAACCAGGTGCAGCAGAACCATTTATTGCATAGTCTCTCCTTTTCCCAGGGATTTGCAAAGCTACTTCTCTCATGTGACAAATCCCAAATATGGATGGGTCTGTTTCTGGGATGGTATGTTCCACTTGTCAACTTGTCTATCTGTGTGGCAATACCACTAAGTCTTAATTATAGCTTATAACAACTCTTTGATATCTGATAGGGCAGGCCCCCAGCTCCTTAGGGTCCTCCGAGAATGTCTTGGTTATTCTTGGGCCTGTATGGTTTCATTTTTCTCTAGAAATGTTTCATAGCCCAAATGCTGGGGAAAAGAGAACAACTGAGAGGGTGGTTCAGGATTGGGGGAAAGTAAGTAGGAGTGGTGGAAGGAATCGATCAAGAGGAGATTGACGGACTGGTGGAAATGAAGGGGCCAGAGATCTGTAAGTCAAAATGCAAGTACCATAGGAGCAAGACAGTGTAGAATCTGGAGGAAGAAGGGTCAAAAGGTAGGATACAGGTTTTTAAGACTTCAGATGAGGAGTGGCTTCAAGTTATGATACAATCCTGAGAGGGAGTGGGCTGCTGAAGCAAAATGGAATAAAAGTCTCAGGTGTGTTGAGGAAGGCAGGAAACACTGACGCTATAAAGAGGAGTCACCAGCATGAATACTGAAGTTTCCTAGGACTTAAAGAGAAAATGACTATTTGACAAGTGCCAAGGTCCTCAATAAATGTGGAGAGGGAACTAGAGATAAGAAAATTAGAGGAAAGAGGGGTGGAGATGAAAGCCTAAATGGAAAATGGATTTTACTTGAGAGCGGAAGATAAAGATAAATGAAACACACATGTTTGGGAGCAACTGCTTACCTATTTCA
This sequence comes from Mesoplodon mirus, assembly GCF_964341445.2. NCBI lineage: Eukaryota > Metazoa > Chordata > Mammalia > Artiodactyla > Ziphiidae > Mesoplodon > Mesoplodon mirus. The sequence goes on from NC_138978.1 coordinate 102,062,328, forward strand.
GCTACTCCCCACCCATATCTTCTACTGAAAAAGTAGAACTAGGAGGCTTTATTTCAACCAACTGATTCCTATTCTCATACTCTGATGACTCAGCCTCAGCTGTTTCAATCAGCACCTTTCAGACTTCTCTCCCATGAATTCAGTTTTGAGTATACTAAGAGACAGTGAAATGGCAGAAATGAAGCTGACATTTGGAGATATTATGAGTCACACTGACGGCCGAGCACTCAAGGGAAGGTCTGTGATTTCCACTACTGAAAACACAATCAGATTCTGCCTTTTAAAACACTGTGAGATAATAGAAAATATATAATTTGGTCTCTGTTCCCTATTCCTGGCAAGAGCCCCTAAAGCCCTTGTAATTTCCTAAGTGATAAGAGCACTAGGGCATCTTTTGTTCTAATGAGGCAACTCTGGGTGGGCTCCTGGATGGCTCCTGGATGAGGGCTGGTCACCAGAAAAACCAAGCCATGATTAGAAGCTTGGAATTTTCAGCCCCCTTCCCACCCCCATCCCACCCCAATTCTCCAGAGGGGGAGAGGGACTGAAAATGGAGTTAATAATTGAGCATGCCTACATGAAGAAGCCTCCATAAAAATCTCAATAGCATGGGATTTAGGGAGCTTCTGGTTAGCAAACACATCCATACACTGGCAGAGTGAAACACCTAACTCCACAAAGACACCTGTGCTCAGGACCCTCCCAGGCCTCTCCTTACGTATCTTTTTGTCTGCCTGTTCATCTGTATCCTTTATAATATCCTGTAATAAACTGGTAAGCATAAGTAAATGTTTCCCTGAGTTCTGTGAGCTCCTCTAGCAAGTAACTGAACCCAAGGGGGAGAACGTCACGGGAACCTCTGATGTATAGTCAAGTCAGGCAGATGTGGGTAATCTGGGTACCTACTACTTGAGATTGGCATCTGAAGTGGAGAGCAGTCTTGTGAAACTGAGTCCTTAACCTTTGGGATCTGACACTACCTCCAGGTAGACAATGTTAGAACTGAGTTACATTGTAGGACACCCAGCTAGTGTCAGCTAGAATTGCTTGTTGTGGGGAAAAACCCCCACATATTCAGTGACCAGAAGTTTCAGAAGTGAAGTGTTTTGTGTGAGTGGTAAAGGAGTCATGTAAAAGGGAAAACAGAGCTTCTTCTACTGCACCAGCCCTGGAGGCCTTGAAAGAGTCTTCCCATTCCTACACTTTAGGTATACGTGTACACACAAAATGAAAAGCGAGAAAAAGGGGAGAAAGATATTGAAAGCACATAGTGAGGAATGGTAAGGTACAAGGATTTGTTCTAAGCCACACTTACAAAGGCAGATCTCTAATACAGGATACTAAAAGTAAAAAAAAAAACCAAAAAAAACTGTCAATAGAGGAAGAGCTTACCTTTGAAGAATCAACTCTGCTTGTTGTTTAGAAATAGTTAGACCTAGTATCTGGAGAGACTGGACAATTTCAGAAGCCTCAATTTTTCCTTTAAAAAATAAAATTAAAAAAAATTAAAATAAAAATAATTAAAATAAAAATTATAAACTCAGAACTGATAAGGACCTTAGAAATCATGAATTTCAAATCCCTCACTTTATAAGGGAGAGCCTTGAACTGATTAAGGTAAAATTGTGAATTTAATCTTTAATCATTAGAGAAATACAAATCAAAACTACAATGAGATATCATCTCACACCAGTCAGAATGGCCATCATCAAAAAATCTAGAAACAATAAATGCTGGAGAGGGTATGGAAAAAAGAGAACACTCTTACACTGCTGGTGGGAATGTGAATTGGTACAGCCACTATGGAGAACAGTATGGAGGTTCCTTAAAAAACTAAAAATAGAACTACCATATGACCCAGCAATCCCACTACTGGGCATATACCCTGACAAAACCATAATTCAAAAAGAGTCATGTACCAAAATGTTCATAGCAGCCCTATTTACAATAGTCCGGAGATGGAAACAACCTAAGTGTCCATCATCAGATGAATGGATAAAGAAGATGTGGCACATATATACAATGGAATATTACTCAGCCATAAAAAGAAACGAAACTGAGCTATTTGTCATGAGGTGGATAGACCTAGAGTCTGTCATACAGAGTGAAGTAAGTCAGAAAGAGACAGACTAATACCGTATGCTAACACATATATATGGAACTTAAGAAGAAAAAAAAAATGTCATGAAGAACCTAGGGGTAAGACAGGAATAAAGACACAGACCTACTAGAGAATGGACTTGAGGATATGGGGAGGGGGAAGGGTAAGCTGTGACAAAGCGAAAGAGAGGCATGGACATATATACACTACCAAACGTAAGGTAGATAGCTAGTGGCAAGCAGCCGCATAGCACAGGGAGATCAGCTCGGTGCTTTGTGACCGCCTGGAGGGGTGGGATAGGGAGGGTGGGAGGGAGACGCAAGAGGGAGGGGATATGGGAACATATGTATATGTATAACTGATTCATTTTGTTATAAAGCAGAAACTAACACACCATTGTTAAGCAATTATACTCTAATAAAGATGTAAAAAAATAAATAAAAACTAAAAAAATTGTGAATTTAGATGAGCTATAGATTTGCTTAAGTACATATTGCAACACCAACTCAAATTTCAACAAATACATTAAACAAATATACACACATTACTTCATTCAAAAATCATAACAGCCTTGTAGGTAAATAATGACATTCCATCTAAAGAAAAGACTGAGAGCTTACATGGCCTTACCAAGAAATGACATTAAGAAGCAGCAGAACTGAGATTCAAATCAAGATACTCTGACTTTGAGGTAAATTCAATTAAGCTAGGATCTATTAATTTTAAAGCATGCATTTCTACATTTTAATAAATGATTAAGCATTTATTATACATAAAGATGTAAGGCACTGAGTTAAAAGAAAGTAGAAAATGACTAAATGAAGCCAAAGAGTCTGGAATATTCTTTTGAGAAATCTGGCAATAAAAATAAAGCGGGATAGTAGGATGATGGAAGTAGGAAAATTATTATTATAAGAGCAATTAGAGCATGTTGTAGAAAGGAGAAGAATCAGAAGAGAAGAAGAAAGAGAAAACATAAGCAATAAATGTAAGATTGCATTTCCCTCAAGCATCCCACAGACCCATGAGGATTCTAAGACTAAGATGCATGGAACAGGTAAACAAACCAAAGGGTCTGATGCCAAACCAGGATTAACAGCAAAGTTCTCCAGGAAAAGGGGAAGACAAAAATTACTGTTAGTGGTGAAAGGAAAGACTCCCTTTAAGGGAAGGACTTTGAAGGAATGACAGGATTTGGAGAGACTTCTCCCAGGGGGAAGAAAAGAGCAGCATGAGAATCTGGACAATGTAAGAGCAGTTGGAGGTGTCACCCTGTTAACGATGAAATTTTTCAAATATCGCTCTGAATAATCTCCTTTATGATTGCACTCTCAAAGAAGTACAGTTGATTCTCATTATTCACTGTAGTTACTTTCTATAAGGTCACCATGAACACAGAACTAAAGAACCGAACCACTGTTCCTAAGGGAAATACAGGGTTAGGCTCCTGTGCCTCTGGTCACAATATTCTCATCAACCAATCAATACAAAACCTTGTTTTCTGTGTGTTTCTGTTTAAAGACACCTTGCTTAATATATATTATTGACTCATAAACATTGAACTCATGGTCAACAGCACTATAACTCATGCCTGAGTGAAGCTTTTCTGACACACGTATTTTCTTCCAAAGGCACATCACAGCCTTCCCACATTTAAGAACACTCGACAGCATTTCAGCACTGTTCTTGGGAGCCATTGCAAATAGTGAAATCACCAATAAAACACAAAAATGCAAAAAACATAGCACCAAGTAGACTGCAGAAGGACTTGTTTACAATAAAAAAGCTAAAACAAGAATGCAGCGCATCGCCTCTTTCTATCTCAGCTTTAGAAATGTGCTCACCAAGAAAATGAAATTTGTGGCTGCTCAGTGTAAATCCATGAATGACTGCAAAAGCACTGTGAGTATTGATCTGGGGGTTATTTATGGAGTTAAATTTTAGCAAGTAGAAAAATTCTCAAATACAGAATTCATGAATAATGAGGATAGACTGTATATGCTTTGCTTTAAGAAAGTCTAATAAACAAAAGTATGAACCTATAATGAAAAAGTGTTTTTAAATACAAAAACAAGATAAACTGAGGGGAAACTGTTTGTATTTACTACAAATTTCATCTTTAACACATTATAAATCAACTATACCTCAATAAAAAATAAAAATATTTCACCTTTAATTATTTCTTCTGGTTCATTTAGAATTTTCTGAAATGGACCATTGATACGTGCATACTGGACGTACTGAACGATCAGCCTCTACTTATCTACTTAGCCTCTACTTATGGTACTGAGGTAGCTTCATCTCCCGCTACTGCCTGCCCTAACACTATATAGACAGTCCCTTCTCTGCAGCTGAACTTTAGAGGGTTCAGGTGGGATGAAAGTTTGTGGGAAGAAATAAATTTGATTGTAAGAATTGAATTTTGCTACAGGGTTGGACTAAGGTAGACTTGAAACATACAATGTAAGGTTTATGGGTGGTAACAAATATTCTAACAGTACTACTTTCCACCACAAACTCAGCTCTTCCTAGCCAAGTCTCAGATTTGAACGATCATCAAAACCGTTCAAAGGGTTTAGTTGTTTCTTGAACTTGCCTTGAGTCTAACTGAAGTTAATGTTCAGTAAAAATCAGGGATCAGCAAACTATAACCCTCTGGCCGAATAAGGCCAGTTGCCTGCTTTTGTAAATAAAGTTTTATTGGAACACAGCCATGCCTACTCATTTACATATTATCTATGACTGTTTCTGCACTGTGACAGCAGAAATGAGTACCTGCAACTGAGATTACACGGCCCACTAAGCTAAAATACTATCTGGACTTTTACCAAAAAAAAAAGTTTGCCTATCCTTGATATGAACCATATTTTCTCTCAGTTTATTTGTTTAACTTGTTTCTTGAATAACAAATCTTGAATGAAATGGCCTTGACCACTCATGCGTGGGGAGGGGTCTGAGGCTGCATTATACATTTTTTAAATAAATGCCCTCTTCCTATCAAAGGTTGCCTCTGGTGATAAGGGTTTGATAGCTCTTCCCTTTCTCTTACGGTGGCCCTTACTTCTTGCTCCACATGACTGGGACTCTAACTCCAAGCTATTAATCTAAATAGAAAAACTATAATCCCAATCAGAAGGTATATATTTAAAGGTCTATCTGCTATTTTCTTTTCTAACTTTCAGAATCAGAGCATCTTCTTTGATCACATGTAATTCTTTCAAAAAAACTATCAAATATAAGATAATCTGAAAGTTGTTTAAATTTTAGAATATATAATACTCATGCTTAGTATGAATAAAAATAACTCTCTTGCCCAGAGAGCAAAAAAACATAATTATTATTTTTAACCCATAGCTTTAAGTCAAATCAGTATAAGGTTCCATAATTAATATTTTACAAAGGCCCTACTCACAATTTATGATTCATTGGGCAAAGCTACATATAACTTTTCTTCACTAAAAACATTCTATACAAAAATCACATTACTAAGAAAAACAAGTATTAACACAAGTAATAATTATCATCTAAAAATAGACTGACTAAATATACATTGTTTTAGACTTTTGGAAGCATGAAATGTGCTTCTTCATAGCTGGTGATAAATAGAAAAGAAAGACACACCATCATTATTTTTGTCCAAACTCTTAAATGCCAATTTCATTTGTTTCTCATGGTCTTTAAGGTACTTCATAAATTCTTCAAAATCCAGCTTTCCGTCTCTGTTGACATCACCAGTAGTAAAAATTTTCTACAAAAAAGAAAAATATTAGAGATATTTTTATATGGGTTAAAAATACTAGATTTTTTTGTACAAACACGTCAAGCAGATTGGCTGTTTTCCTATTAAGACTTGTATTTTATAAATCCCAAGATATAAGACAAAATCTTGACCTAAATTTAAATGTTTAAAAGAGTATTTTTCCCTTTAATTTCCAAAATTAAATAATCTTTTCCTAAAGATGATTCTTATAAAAAGCTGTCATATCAAACTATCTCTATTAAGAAAAATCATTCCTTTTGAGAAAGAAATAATATTATTTCACACAAATATATGTATTAATATATACACACACATAATATATATATACATAATATATATGGATACAATATATAAAATTGATAATACTATATATATAATTATATGAATACAACAATATATAAACGGATACTATATATATACACATATAATACTATATGTATTATACATACACATATGTACATGTATAATACTATATATTATATATACCTATGTACATAATACGTATATACATAACACTATATATGGACACACATACATACACAAGATAAATGTATTACAGTAATCCCAGGTTAGGTTAACATATTTTTTTTTAACTTGTAATTTACCACAGTAACAGAATAAAAAAGAAAAGTCATGTGGTTACCTTAATAAATGCGGAAAAACATTTGATGGATTAAATATCATTTGTGACTAAAAACTCTGAGCAAACTAGGAATGGTGCTTCCTCAAACTAATAAAGGGTATCTACAAAGAATTCTAGCCTTTTTTGTTTAAACTAGTATGACTAGGATTCTCTTATCTGCAACCTAAATGCCATCAATTATTACTTACAGTTTTAAAAGCAAATACATTTGTAGTGTCACTGAAAAATAATTATTGCTATTTAATTACTTTTACAAATTAGATTGAGGATGATTTTCATCTGGAAATTATTTTCTGATTACTCAACACATACACTGAGATTTGTATAATCCAAGAGAAAATGTCACAGCGTTCTGGGGCCCCACTTACGTACTGAAGTTTCATTTAAGAAGTTTATATTTTGGTCAATGAAAGTAACAGTGAACAACTATCCTTTTAGAAATTACAAGTTAAAGGACATCTCTAACGCTATCTTTGAACAGCCTGATTTTTTTATCCATATTTCATTAGCCTTTGTTACGGTAAATAAAGATTCCCAGAGTTACAACTGTCTAATGACTCTGACTTTTTTTTTTTTTTTTTTTTTGCGGTACGCGGGCCTCTCACTGTTGTGGCCTCTCCCGTTGCGGAGCACAGGCTCCAGACGTGCAGGCCCAGCGGCCATGGCTCACAGGCCCAGCCGCTCCGCGGCATGTGGGATTTTCCCGGACCGGGGCACGAACCCGTGTCCCCTGCATCGGCAGGCAGACTCTCAACCACTGCGCCACCAGGGAAGCCCTAACGACTCTGACTTTTGAGCTTTCTTGACTATTCCTCTGTGGAAATAAAGACCAGTCAAAGGAGAAAAGGAAAGGCTGTTTATTCTGAGATTACTATAGCAAGGAAGTCAACCACTGTCACTTGTATTTTGGCTCAAAGGCAGGAAGAAGAGTGGGAAAGCTTTATAGTAGGAAAAAAAGGAGTTTTGGGGTGCGCCCTGATTGGAGACTGTTGGCCTGGGAAAACTGTAGGCGGGCTAAAGCAAAAGTGGGGCATCCTGTGTGATTGGTTAGGGGGGCACATTTGGCTCTTTCTGGTTGGTCCTAAGTTGGAAGCAGGGACAAAAATTGGGGAAAATGTCAGTTATCAATTAATTTCTGGCCATCTGGGGCTGATGGTTACACAAGTTATTGTTTAGCTTCCTGGACTGTCACTAGAGATAGCATTCTGGCTTCCAGTAAGTCTGATTTACAGCGGGTTGGCTTCCTGGATTGTTTATTATAGACAAGGGGTAGTTTTCTGGGTAGGTCTTAGGTCAAAGTTCAATTTTTTTTAAATTGAAATATAGTTGACATACAGTATTAAGTTAGTTTCAGGTGTACTACATAGTGATTTGACATTTGCACACATTATGAAATTCAAAGTTCAATTTTAAATATGGTCTAACAACTGTCTATTTGCATATTCAGTCTCTCACCTTTCACAGCAAAAAACCAAACCAAATCAAACATCATTCAAAAAATCTGTTATCAGAATAAAAAGTTGTATCTTTTCTTTCTTAGCAGTATGTAAGTACCATTTCTATATTTAAAAAATCAATTGAATTCTCAATCTATATAAATAAACTTCTACTACAGAAGCTGGAGACATGGGGAAGAAAACTCACATTAAAACTTTCTAGAGGGCTTCCCTGGTGGCGCAGTGATTGAGAGTCCGCCTGCCGATGCAAGGGACATGGGTTCGTGCCCCGGTCTGGGAAGATCCCACATGCCGCAGAGCGGCTAGGCCCGTGAGCCATGGCCGCTGAGCCTGTGCGTCTAGAGCCTGTGCTCCACAACGGGAGAGGCCACAACAGTGAGAGGCCCGCGTACCGCAAAAAAAAAAAAAAAAAAAAAAAAATTCCTAGAGATGTCACCATCACCTGAGGAAAAGCCACATCAGTTTCCCTGAAATATAAGGTTTTATGCGGCTGGTGCAGAGACTCCCAGAGTTTTGATATGTGAGACATCATCAGTCATAAAAAGCCTTTATATGGCTCACACCACCTCTTACCAAAAACAAAAGACAAATATGCAAAAAAATTTGTTTTGATAAAGAAGAAATATGTTTTAAAGGGTTAAACTTGTTTATGGCATAATCCTGAATTTCTTATGAAAGGTTAGTTTGTATCAAATAAACAAATATCAATACAAGTCACATGTGAAAATCTAAGTACAAGAGTAGGTTTAAAAAAGCATGGAGGACATTTAGGTTTAAAAGGAAAAACACAATTTAAAAATCCAAGTAAACTTTACAGAGATAATATTTTGGACTGGTCTGGTCCATGGACAACATCCAGTCCAGGCCTCTGGTGTTACAAATGAGGAAACCAGGATACAGTGCTTGGCATATAGAATGTGCTCAAAATACAACTGATCAATGACTAAGTGAATGATCAAAATAAAGACTCCCAAAGTTCACATGGCTAATAGGAAGAGTTTTACCAAATCTTAACATGACAGAACTCATTTGACAGTTTTCTGAGCATGAAGTGCCAATTATCTTAAATGAATTTGCCAGTCTTTAACTCTCATGGCTCTCCATCTATTGGGTTAAACATCCAAAGAGCAAAGATCATTGGAAAGTAATAATTATACTCAATAATAACTTCTGAACAGAAGATAACTTGGAAATACACTGATAGAAATATGCATTAGGCACTGCATACTGAGAAGGATCCTCTCATCTAGGTTGCTGGGGAAAAGATTTGCAAAGGAAACAATGCCCAAGCTCATTCTTCCGAAGTCTGATGATAAAGGCACCTTATGAGGAAACATTAGCATGGGAGAAACCCCAAGAGTACAAGCCACTCAGACTGATTGCCCTCCTTCCAAGAACAGAAACCAAAATACACTATTAGAGAATTTCCAACTACCACACAACTCCCAAAACACACAGTGATTATGCCAGTTCCCCAAAGTGGGAAGAGAGCATCTTTGGCCTAAATGCACATCTAGGCTACTAATAACAGATGAGTACACTGAACAAGGTGACTCCAAAAACAAGGTTTCAGCCAACATCTTGACAGCAATTTGAATTTAGAAGTGTTATTAAAGCCAGGGAGAAAATTGAGAAAAATGCCTGAGAGGAGTATTAGTAACGTTGTTATTCTTCATACAGTAACGTTGGTAATAGACCTGAAAACTATAGTGGGGCCCAGCATCAAGCTTGGGAACGTGTAAATTTGGCTTTACCCTTCTCTGCCCAAGGCCCCTCCAGAATTCTCAGACCCAACATCTCTCCGACCACAGCCCCACTGAAGCCCACCTTCCTTTCATCCTTTCATCCTGAATGACCCCTATATCCTGCAGGCCTTCCTGAAGTTCAAGGATGTCCAGGGTCCCATCTTCATTATGGTCTAGGTACGAAAACAGTTCTTCATAGAAGGTGTCCACCTGGGGTGTCTCTGGCAGCAGAAGTGCTTCGGGTGGTCCACACTGTGACCCCCGTTAGTCTCTCCGAGGTGGAAGTGAGAGGGAGGATGATGATCTCTGCCCACCACAGGCCGAGTTGGAAAAGACCTAAGGTAGCAGCCGCCTCTCTGCTACCAAAGCCAAAGCCCCTGGGCCAGGTACAGAACGGAAAGGGGACGGTTCATCGCCACAGCTCCAGAGCAGAAGCACGAGATGCGCTGGGAGCCTCGGAGCGGTTGGTGCTTGAGGCCAGGCCTGGAGTGTGAGGCCATGGAGTTCTGGCCTCACTCCCAGATCAGCCAATCAGACTCCCTGTTTCCCACCTCACTCCAGGAAGAGCCTTTTCTCCAGAAGCTTCCTGAGAGACCTCCGCACAGGTCTTTCTCTAAAGGTAGAACTTCTTTTTAGAGAAAAGTGGGTAGGGGAGTTTTGAGACATGGACTATGAGGCCATAATGACTGGTGGTGTTGGTCCAACATTTTTTTTTTAAGTTGTCTGGTCACACCTAAGACTTCTTCTTCTAAGGTTAAGGCACTTGGGAATTATTGTAATGAAGCTTGGGACCAGAATGAAAATCTGATTATGTGGGCCTTTCCTTCTGTGATCCTCTCCCCCAGTTCCTTATCTTCACTCAGTATCTGCAGTGGCTCCAGAGCAAGGCTGCTGAACAGAAGGAGTCCCATCTCCATCTACACAGATTGTGGCAGCACACTTGGGAGGATAATCTCAAAATGGGCAGAAGTTAAGTCAACTGGGGTCCAGGAGATACTCATAAACAACGTTTATGGCATCTTCTTAATCGCCACTTTCCGTAACCACTGAGAGCTCTGGCTTCCCTGTACACATACCTGTGGTCCCTCATCTGGCGCCACTGGAAGTGTGGAAGTGTAGCTTCACAGTCAAAATTCCACTTTTTACATAAGTTACTTATAAAAATATGGAGTACTCTTTAAAAACTTGAATGTTAAAATTCAGATGGAGTAACAAGAACTCTCATGCTGGTGGGAATGCAAAATGGTACACTTTAGAAGACAGTTTGGCAATTTCTTACAAAACTAAACACACTTTTACCATATAATCCAGCAATCATGCTCCTTGGTATCTACCCAAAGGAGCTGAAAATGTATGTCCACGTGAAAATCTAAACACAAATGTTTGTAGCAGCTTTATTCATAATTGCCAAAATTGGAATCAACCAAGATGTAGGTGAACGGGTAAGTAAACTGTGGTACATCCAGACAATGGACCATTATTCAGTGCTAGAAAGAAAAAAGCTATCAAGCCATGAAAAGACATGGAGAAATCTTAAGTGCATATTACTAAGTGAAAGAAGCCAATCTGAAAAGGTTACATACTGTATGATTCTAGCAATATCATATTCCGGAAAAGGCAAAACTACAGAGACATTAAAAAGATCAGTGGTTGCCAGACGGTTGGAGAAATGGGTGGAAGGATGAATAGGCAGAGCAGAGAGGATTTTTAGTGCAGTGAAAAATACCCTGTATGATTCTGTAAAGATGGATACACATCATCATACATTTGTCCAAACCGATAGAATATACAACACCTAAGGTAAACTATGGACTTGGGGTGATATGTCAATGTAGGTTCATCAACTGTAACAAATGTTACCACTCGGTGTCAGATGTTGATCAAGGGGGAGGCTATGCATGCGTGGGGGCAGGTGAGATATGGGAAATCTCTAGACCTTCCTCTTAATTTTGCTGTGAACATAAAACTGCTCCCCCAAAATAAATTTTTTTTAATTCATAAAGATAATCTAATCAAGCCATTATCTGTCAGTTTTTGCTCTATTTACTCATCATGTCAAGTACCGAAAACACAAAGAGGACCATCCCATGTCCTTGAACTACCCACGGGTTTGCCAGGAAGAGATTATGCCATGGTTAGTCATAAGTACTACTGCAAGCTTCGCAATAAACGTTTCTCCCCAGAGCTGTTGAGCAGTGACAAACATCTAATGTTGTTTCACAAGATGTGCTGTGGCCCAATCAACAAGGAATTCTCCAACAAAAGAGAATTTTACAGTCCACAGGGAATGATCCTTCCCTGGGCATTGCAGAGAATGCAAGTAGTCACAAAGAGTCATAGAAGACAGACATCCAGGAAGGCGCAAGAATCTAAAGACCAAGTAGAAAAGATAGAAGTCACAGCCAGACTTCTGAATAAAGAAAACAGACTAACAGCATTTTATACAACTGATAGAATAGAGCAAAACATAGACTTGATCATCTCATCATTTTATTGCCTTAACTCTAAATCCAGATTTTTTTTTTTTTGGTTCTATACTATTCTGAAGTCTTCCAAGCCTAAATTGAACCAAAATAAGCATACTTCCAGCTAAAACTGCTGACTCTTCATCATCAGTTTATTTTTCTGATTTCCATTTCAGTAAATTAAAATTCAGATTATTTCTTCTGCTCTTTGATGTTCTGAAATTTTTTTCCTCAGAGTACCTCAAATGACATCCAAACATTGGGATTGCTTTTTAAAAATGTTCTAACGTGGTCTTTGATGAAAAACAAGGAGGAGGAGGAGGGGTAGGCAAAGAGGGAGGAGGGAGGAAACGATGGAAAATACTCCAAAAAGCAGACAGAATTACTAGATTCTTGTGGGAAAATTAGTAATAACTACTGTATCTCCTTGTCCCTCATACTACCTTCTACTCTCAATTCCTGAGTCATAGGAGAACTTAATGTGAATTTTATCTCTCCTAAAACACTAATTTCATAATGAGGAGATTTGGAAACACATAGAAAAGCAGGGTCACTCATATCAGAAGAAACCAGAGTGAGTTCGTCTCTAGCTAGTTCTTAATTTTGTCTCAGGACTTGCCTTGATGTCTTTTCCCTTCCATGTATACTTTTGGAACACTTAGTAGTTATTGTATTCCTTATTATGTTCCACATTCTTTCCATTTAAGGCCTAAAGGAACTTAAACAGAAATCTGCTCTCTTCTACATGCTAAATTCGTTACAAAAGCTTGGCAACGTGGAGATGAGATCAAGTCAGACGGAAATTTATAGAGATTTCACTTTAGGTTGAGTATTTGTTTTAGATGCAAATTATCTTGAAACCTTCTCTTGAAGAATCACCCCATAGTTCTCATTTCTAGATACTCAAGTGGGTAATCTCCCCAATCCTTGACATTATACAAACCCTTGACCTATGCCTCTGAAATTCTCCCCCATAAAGACTGACCATGTAACCCTAATTCCAAGTATGTGATTGGCTACTGTCACTCAGGCTCCCCTCCACACCCTCTCTTCCTCCTGTTTTTGCACAACCACCAGAGTGATCTTCCTAAGTCATAAGTCTGTCTGTGTCCCCTCTTGCTTAAAATCTCCCAAGTGCTCCCATCACTCAAATGATAAAAGTCCAAACCACCTGGCAGGTCCTCAATGCCTTTCATGATCTGGCCCTTGCCTGGCCCTGACATGACACTATTCCTCAAGAAGGCCAACTGGTCACTCGGTGGAAAGTCAGTTATATTGGGTGCCTCCTGTGGTGTAAGGGGCACTGGGTCTTCCTCAAAGGAAGGTAGGGGCTTCCCTTTCCTGTCCACAAAGGTTCAGATAGCACCACTATCTGGGGGCTTGTGGAATGCCTGATCCACAGGCATGAAATCCCTACAGAACACAGCATCTGACCAGGGAATCCCTTCATAGTGTAAGAGGTGTGGACATGGGCCCAAGACCACTGGATCCACTGGCCATTTCACACCCCACACCATCGGGAAGCAGCCAACCTCACAGAATGCTGGAATGTCCTACTGAAAGCACAGCCGAAGAACCACCTAGGAGACGATATTTGGCAAAAATGGGTTGCCACCCTTCGGGATGCCGTTATATTCACTAAATCAGAGACCTACCATGTAGCTCTGTGCCCCCAAAAGGAAGAATACACTTACTATCACTCCCAATGACCCAATGGGGACTTTTTGCTTCCCGTCCCCACAACTCTGGGTTCTGCGGGGCTAGCTTCTGGTCCCCAAGCAGGATAGATATACTCTTGTCAGGGAACACAATGAGGGTCCCATTGAATTACAAGCTATAGCTTCCACCTGGACATTTGTAACTCCTTGTGTCCAGGGACCAACAGGCAAGAAAAGAAGTCACCCTCTTAGTAGGTGTAAATTGGCCCCAATCAGCAGGAAGCAGGGCTGCTTCTACACCACCGAAACAGAGAGGAATACTTACGGAACTCAGATGATCCATGTGGACTCCAGGGATGCCCAGTTATAACTGTGAATGGGCACATGCAGCAACATTGGCCTGAGAAGCTCAGACACTGCAGAAAGGAGAGTTTGGGTCACACCACCAGGTAAGTCACAAAGACCTGCAGAGAGTCTAGCTGAATGTGAGTGGAATTTAAAATAGACAGTCAAGAAGGGAAATCATGAGTACCAGTTGTGACCAAGTGAAGCAATGGGGACGGTAGTTTGTCCCACTGTCCTCCCTGAGGAAGAGAGGCTGAGAACAATAAGGGAGCACTTCCCAAACCTATGCTGAGAAGCACATCTGTGGGTGCCATGGAGTGGCCTGTGGAGGCCAGGTCAGATCGCTCTAAAGGCGAACACTCCTGTTTCCTCTCCCTTACCCTTCTTTTGCACACCCAATCCCATCTTGGTTTCTGCTCCTAGGAGAACCAGAAATGACGCAGTTAGCACCAGCAGTAGCCCAAGACAAGAGATGAGAACATGGGATTTGGGAACTGGCTCATTCACTGCCCAGCAGGCAAAGAGCCCTGAGTGGAACATGGGGCAAGGATGATGCCTTGTACAAGGTGGGAGCCCAAAGCTGAAGATTTCCCAGCGGTGACCTGGAAAAACAACCTGTTTGAGGGGAACACCCTGGCTAGTACAATGACTCAGGCATTTGTAAAATATGGGGGGAACCATGTTATAAGGGTAGGCAAGAAAGCATAATGATGAAAGGAGCAATTCACCAGGAAGCTAAAACGATGCTAAATTTGAATACACCAGCAGTATAGTCCATTATATAGTCTGTTTTTAAAATAAAAGGGAAAATCAAGAGAATTATAAAGGAAAGTTAGCAAATGTACAATCATAGAGGAAATTTTGACACCCCTTTTTCAAAAGTGATGGTAGTAACAGTTTTAGATAATTTAAAGGCTAATTGATTGCTTATTAGGTACCATGAATTATTCTAAATACTTTACATATTTTACTTCATCTATTCTTCACAATAACCCTATGAGATAAGTACTCATGTTACTCTGTCACAGATGAGGAAACTGAAGCTAAAAAGATATTTTTAATGGCCCAAAGTTAACTAGTAAGTAGCAGAACCAAGATCTAAACCCAGGTGGTTTGACTAGATATTTCTTATTTTCTTACAAGCTCATCTATGTATGTAAAAAGATGTTTATCTGTAAAAACTATAGAATCAATAAAAAGATCAGTGGTCGGGGGTGTGGGAATGAATAGGCAGAGCACAGAGGACTTTTAGGGCAGTAATAATACTCTATATGATATTATAATAATGGATACATGTCATTATACATTTGTCCAAACCCATAGAACATACAACACCAAGAGTTAACCCTAAGGTAAACTATGGACTTAAAGTGATAATGAGGTGTCAATGTAGGTTCACCTTTGGTAAAAAAATGTACCATTCTGATGAGTGATGTTGACAATGGGGGAGGCTATGTACGTGATGTTTAGAGGCAGAGGGTGTATGAGAAATCTCTGTACCTTCCCCTCAATTTTGTTGTAAACAAAAAACTGCTCTAAAAAATAGTCTTTTATATATTTATCTTATTTTAACCAACATTTCTAGGTATCTAGCAACAGGAGAATTTTTGGTTTTCTTGTCCTACATATGCTGGAATTAAAAGCACTAACAACTGCTTTACAGTTAATTTTTTTTTCTTTTAATTATTTCAAATGATCTACTGTCTTGTTTAGGGTATTTCAAATCACAGCCTTAAATCTTTTTGTACCACTGTGCTTAGATCACTGAGACAATGACCCTCATCTTCAAGATGTTTGGTCTTAGTGGAGGGCACAGTCAATAAATAAAAATAGTACCTTTTGAAAATTATAGCAGTAGTGATATAGGAGCCAAAGATCTACAAATAGTAGGGTGAGACCAACTCTCCTATAGAGGGTGATCCAGAAAAGCTCATCACAGAGGAGGTGATATTTATTTAAAAAAAAAAAACTCTATTTTTTCCTAATCATAAAAATAATAATGTATGATCATTTAAAAAAACTGAAATACAAAAATTGTGAAAAAGTAACAAGGTAATTTAACTCCTACCATCCACAAGTAATCATTATTAACCTTTAACTGAAGAATATACCCATCAAAAAAGAGTGCTGGGAACAGTTAATAATATCTGGCATGAGCACAGAGTGATACTATGTATATGTATATGTATGTAGGTATAAAATATATTTTATGTATATGTATAGAATACATATATTGTGTGTGTGACAGATATACGCCATCCTTTTCTATATGTTTGCATACACACAGTTTTATACAACTTATTTTATAATTTGTTCTTATATAAATTTTGGAAAATTAAAGACATTTTTTATTCCTGAGTTCCTCTCTCTTTTTATTAATCAGTCTTGCCAGAGATTTGTCTATTTTGTTCATATTTTCAAAGAACCAACCAAAAAAGCATATAGTTGTAAATTTAAAGCACACATTTAAATAATTCATGGGTCAAAGATGAAATCATATTGGAAATTAGAAAATACTTAGAACTAAGTTACAACAAAAGTACAAACTTATGGGATGCAACTAAAGAAGTGATTAAAGTGATATTGTGGCTCAAAATTAATAAATCAAGCAATTATTAATAACTCAAGAAATTAGAAAAGGGACAAATGAGTAAACCCAAAGGAAGTAAAAGGAAATAAACAAAAGTTAATGGAAGAAAATTTTAAAAACGGAGACAATCTTCAAAAAGTACCAAAAGTTGGTTCTTTCAGTGTATGAAGAAAAAGGACAAAGGTTGAAGGGGAAAAAAAAAAGATTGGCAAGAAAAAAAGATTTGGCAAGATTGAAGAGGAAGCAGGGGTGGCGGGGAGATATCAGGAATAAAACAGAGAACATAACTACAGATACAGTCAGAACTTTTAAAAAATCACAGGTGAATATAAATATTATGAGCCTTGGACAGAAAGGGCAGTTTCCTAAAAGTTGTAACTTACTAAATCTGACTCAAGAAGAAATAGTAACCTGAAGAGGCCTGTAACTACTAAAGACATTGAATGAGTAGCTTAAAATATAACTACTATAAAACAGTTTTTGGCTCTTATAGATTAATCACTTTCCCTCTTGGGATAGGGAATGCCAAAGTGTCCTCCTACGTTTCAGTAGGGTTGGAGAGGTTCTAAATATCTCTGCTGATAGGGGCTGCACTTCAGGGACACAATAAAAATGACTCAGAGAAGCTGAAATTGCTCATACGATGGGCCAACCCTTCAGATCAACTTATGTACTTAGGGCATTAAGAATGTCTTAAACAATGGAATGTCGCCTCTCCTCCTCAACGGGAGGTTGGGGGAAACATACCACTGGTTTTCAAACAGTTTTGAAACAGTAGACAAACTAGCTGGTGTAAGAAAGCAGCTTCGAAGAGATACAAAATGTGAGACTTTTTACAGAACTTGGGGCCCACTGAAGTGTGAGAGCTAAAAAAAAAAAAAAAAAAAAAAACCAAAAGTGGCTAAATTTTTGCATAGGCTTAAAAAGGCCTGGATGTATTCAGACCAAAAGTACTGGGGACAGGATTTTAAATTCTTAGAGTGAGTCAGAGGGTCCACTGCACTAATTTTTCTGAAAAAGTACCGGTAGCCTTTCAGATCCTGACGCGCATCCGTTCCGGGTTACCTGGCCCCATTTCCGAGCTTCTGAACCCACTCGCGGGCTGGAAGCCACAGTTCCAGCTACTTCCTGCAGAGCCGCAGGCAGCCGCCCTCCGTCCTGGCAGCGCCCGGAGTCCCCGCAGCCTTCCCGGCCCTCGGGCCCCGCAGCGACCCACCTCCTCGGCGTCCTGGCCCAGGGGGATGCCCAGGCTCTTGAGCCCCTCCTGCAGCTCGCAGATGTCCACTACGCCGTCCTCGTTGCGGTCCAGCTTGCGGAAGAGGGTCTCGTAGCGCGTCGGCGGCTCCGCGTCCTGGCAGGCCGCCGCGGGCAGCACGACGCCCCGCAGCCAGCGCAGCATGGTCCCCGAGGCGCGGGCCGGCCCAGCCGAGGGAGGTCACGGGGGCCGAGGGCTGCTCGGGCGCGAGGCCTGGCTGTAAGGGGACCGCGGCGCACAAGCTGAAAAGAGCCAAGTCTCCACCCGAGCTCGGCTCGGTGCACGGGGAGTGGCCGCTCCCGCTGCTGCCTGGGGAGGAGCTCGCCCGGCGCCGGCCTCCCCGAGAGGCGCGGGGGACGGGCCAGACGCTGCCTGGAGCGGGCAGGAAGTGAAAGGGCTGCAGGGTGCGGCCCGGGAGGGGCTGTGGGACCTGGTGGGTGAGCTCTGCGGCGTCCCTAGTGGAGCTGTCAGGGGTGCGGCCCGAGGAGCCAGTCCCGGGAGGTTGTGGGATTCTGCATCAGCGTATTAAAGGTGGAGCGGGGGACGGAGGTGGGGGGGTGGGTGCTGTGAACTGGAGGACTGAGGGAGCAGCTGGAAGCTCAGGTTACTTAACTTCAAGCTCCCTTCCCTTCGGGCTTGGAACCCTGGCGAACTGCCCAGAAACAGTCCTCTCTGCAGGGACACTGGGCCTTCTCGGGCTTTGTCTCGCACAGATCTCGCACTTTTTCGTGCAACTCCACGGACACTACACATCTCTGGGACTGTTTTCTTTTCTTTTTTTTTTTAACAGCTTTATTGGAGTATAATTGCTTTACAATGGTGTGTTATTTTCTGCTTTATAACAAAGTGAATCAGTTTTACATATACACATGTTCCCATATCTCTTCCCTCTTGCGTCTCCTTCCCTCCCACCCTCCCTATTCCCACCCCTCTAGGTGGTCACAAAGCACCGAGCTGATCTCCCGGTGCTATATGGCTGCTTCCCACTAGCTATCTATTTTACGTTTGGTAGTGTGTATATGTGGGACTGTTTTCTATTCACAAAAAATGAGAGAGTTGGGTGGCTGCTCACCTGGGATGGGAATTAAGCTTTAAGAAGCAGAGGAGTTAAATCTGAAAGCAATTAAGAAACAAAAAGGAACACTTAAAACTAATACGGTATCATATAATTATAGCTCCACAAAACTGGGCACGGGGTTGGGGGGCACTCAAGGGTCTTTTGCAGAAACTGTCAACATCCATCCAGGTGGGCGGCAGTAAAAAGAGGGATTACTTTGCTCTACAGCTTAGTTAGTGTGATCTGCCCCGATAAATCTAAGGGAGCATCTGCCATCAGCACTTATTAGGAAAACCTCAGGCCCCTCCCTCTCAAGACGGATGCAGTTACAAGGCTTGGGGTTTACTGCCCAGGAAAGACAGAACTTCTTACTGCATAACATGGGATAAGCAAAGAACAGTGGATCTCCAAAGAAAATACCAGACAGGGTCCTAATCCTTCAGCTGTGTAAACGTGGAGATGTGGCATAACCTCCCTGGGTAGCCTCTCTCCTCAGTAAAATGAGAGTATGAATATCTGCCTCATAACAACAAGGTTGTATATTGTATGTGAAAGATCTTAACACTCTCAAGTGCCAATCAGATGAGACATTAATTGTAATAATTCTCTGTTCATCCACAGCTGCTTATAGAAACTATCACAGTGTTCCTGTTACCTGCAGGAGATACAGATCTGTATTTCTACTATAAATAAGGATCTGCCCACGTTTTCTGAAACACTAAACAAAAACTAGTTCCAACAAAATCCAGGAACTCAGACCTTGAATTTATTTCCCCTCATACTATTTTATATATTTAAGACATATGCAAATCTACAGTTTGTAAACTGAGGACTGCTTGTTTAGTAAAATCATTTTGAAACCAATTTGTTTGCTTATTTTACTTACAATTTCCAGTTTTGTTAAGAATTATCCTCTTCCTTTGGAAAGGCTTTCAAACATCATCAAATTTTCTATCCGTCTTTAAAAACCTCTTTCAATCCCTGTGATGAACACTCGGTACTTGAAGAGAAGCTGCTTGAAATGGTCACCTCAGACTTAAATGTTTTTCTTCTTCTTTGTCTTTTCTTTCTTTTCTTTCTTTGGAGTAAATAGAGGAATTATCTATCAAAATTTTGACTGAGAAAACTTATGTTCACACAAAAACTTGTACAAGAGTGTTTACAGCAGTTTTCTTCATAGTTGCCAAAATCCAGGAATAAGCAAAATTTCTTGAATGGGTGAACAGATAAGCAACCTGTGTTACATTCATACAGTGGAATACTACTCAGCAATAAAAAGGAATGAACTGATGCATGCAACCATACAATACATGACATTCTAGAAAAGGCAAAACTATAGAGACAGAAAACAGATCAGTGGTTGTCAGGTGCTGAGGGACAGGGAGGGAGTGTTGGAGCTGTTCTGTGTTTTGATTATGGTGGTGTTTATGCAACTGTATGAGCTTGTTAAAATGCACAGCACTGTGCACTCTCTGGAAATATACCTCAATAAATCTGACTTAAACATAAGTAAAATGGAATAAGAATTCTTAGCTCAAAAGATCACTGTGAAAATCAAAGTAGCTTATGAAGTACCTAAACTTCAAGACTAGCTACAGAAAATCGTGGTTGCAGACCAGCAGCATCAGTATCACTTGAGAGCTTCTTAGGAATACAGAATCTCAGCACCACCACCCCAGGTCTACTAAATAAGAGTTGCACTTACACAAGAGCCTCAGGTGATCTTTCACACATTCAGGTTTAAGAAGCTCTGCTACCACTCAAAGTGTAATTTGCACACTGGTGCCAGACTGTAGGCTGTTACCTGTTCACAACAAGGTAAATCAGAGATTAAGAGGAAGCATTTAGAAACTTTACAGCAGTGTGATAGAGTAATTTCCTATTTGTTGAATCTAGTACCTAAAAAGAAAACCTCAAGGCTTGTCTTTTTATTCCAATTTTCGAATAATTCATTTTTAATTTTTCAAATAAAAGTATCTGTCTGCAATGAGTTAAGAAAACACTGTTACCACACCTAATAAAGGTATAATTAACAATAGCAACTTCAAGCATGAGAAAAGAAAATGTTACATAGATATTTAAACATCTGCATGAGAGAGGGCATCCCTACCCACTTGTATGCTGGTAATTCTCAAAGACCAGTGTTCCTACAGAGGTCAAGGGCAGAAACCCTGAACTCATTCTCTTCCTTAGCCCAATTTATTTCCATGTCAGGAGAGAAGTCTGGGGTTCAGCTTGCTTCCATTTTTCCCAGCATCTAGCCTTCTCAAGTACTACTTGAGAAGTCTTCCACTGGAACAACTTTTGAGCTTAATTTCATCTACTTTGGTCTTCAAAGACCTCTTTCAAACACCTACTTTGAATACCATATAGTTAGGGGGATCTGCTTGAATAATCGTTCTAGATTTTCAGAGTTTTAGCTGGTAAACAAGTTTACCCTTTTTATTTACTGGAACACTTAGTTCCAATAAGACCAAAGTCTCAGCTGGTCCACAAAGACCTGATCCTATTTCAAAATCCTGGTCATTGCTGTCTCAAATTTAAGTGACCACAAAGTGGGCTAAGAGTTTGATTGGCTCACTGTAAAACCATCACTGGAAAGACAATTTTATCATACAATGAGTTTTAAATTTGAATGTTCTTGTAGTCTTTAGGGGAACAATAATCATTTTAAGTTTTGACTCATTTATAACATTAAGATAAGTGGATATTCTCCCCAGGTTTTCCAAGGCATTTAGGAGACAGAAATCCAGATAAGAAGGTGAATTCTGTCTCTTGCTCAGCCTATCCACTATCTCCAATCCACCAAAAGGTAAATGCAGACAACTCTCAATCACAAAACATGGCACTTAATTACTGAAAAACTGCCATTATTATTGAATCATGTAAATAATTCCCATTTCAAACCAGTTGTGTCAAATTCAAACTGGATTCAAAACCACATACCTCATCACTTTGAAAATAATTATGTGAAAGACTGTGTTCACACCATCTTCAGTTTGTGAACATTTGTGTAAATTTTGTCCTAAAGACAAATAGATTGAAAGTGCAGGGAAAAAAAATTGCACATCTATTGAAGAATCAATAATCATGGAAATTGTATCAATATTCTATACTTATGTTTTTGTATGTAAAGCCTCCATCTCCCTCCCTACTTCCCTCCCTCCCTCCCTCTCTTCCTCCTGGAATCACCAGTTAAAAGCTATTAGGCAGGCTTGAGGAAAGCTGCCCAGCATGGATCAAAGCTTAAGGAAAAAAGGAAGCTGAGCAGGGCAGCAGTCTAATGGTTGGGAGACTAGTTACATACAAGAGGATAGAGCAAATAAATAAATATACTGAGGATAATGACAGCTAGGCTTCTTGTTGTCAGGGAAGTGAGTTACAAATATGCCAAGAGGAAAGCTAGAATGAACCCTATAGTGTCGGATTTGAATTAGTGGTATTGGTGTGAATTCATGGTTTTAAATATTTTTAGATACAGAAATATAGAGGGGTGTCTGTACTCATGGAGCGTACAATTTAGTCAGAGGAGACAAAATAACTTAACTATACCTCCAGGATACTGTAACTGGAAGAAATTTGGGCCATGTAAATAACAATAAAACTAAGAATCTATAGAACAATAAAAATTTGCTCCTCTAACATTCATTTTAACAGTTTTACTGTGCAGAGAGAAATTTCAAATGCACATTTTTCATTTTAAAGTGTTCATAACTCATATTTAAAATGGGGGGGAATTTTTTGCTTTTTTTATTTCATTCATACCTTATTGCTATATATACTCAAAAATTAAATGTCTTTTACATTGTTTCCTTGTGTCTTCATAATACCTTCAAACTCATGATCACTTGTTTCTTTGTAGTAATGTGACTGTACTTGTATCTTTTTAATAAGTTTGAAATAGTCTGCAAGAAATTCAATTTGCAGAAAGTCCATCTTTTTAGTACATTTTCAAAGTGTTATTTTTCCTTTCGAAGGAAAAGGATCCACTATTGGAAAAATAGCCACAATGTAATGTTGCTACCAACTCAGTAGAGGGTGCTGCAACTTAAAGATGAAGAATAGCTTTAGGATAAATACTAGTAAAAACGGAGAGGGAAATGTAGGCAGGAGGAGATCAAAGGAAAGAAGGAAGATTAGTGGGTCTTTATTTTTTTAGTAATCAATATAATAGTTATGGATTCCTAAAATATACTCACAAAAAAATACAGAACTAAAGTATTATTTAAAACCTGGGTATAACGCAGCATATTTTTTCCTTTTTAAAAAATATTCTCTGTCCATATTCACTCACTATGCTCTCCAATAAAACTAAAGTAAATCAACAGAAAAAATGTAATATATTTATCTTAAAAATTATTTTATATGTTGCACACACAATCTATTGCATCAGCAACCTACTATCAATAACAAAATCAAAGTTTCATATGGAGTCAGGAACTTTATAATCCCTGTGAATGATTTCTCAGTGACTCAATCATCTATCTAAGCCCTGAAGTATATAATGTAACTTGGTACTACAAAAAAAAAAGGGCAAGTGATGGTTAAAGTTCATTTTGTAAACCTTGAAACCTTCTGTTGTCAAAATGTACTGCTTTTTAAAGTTGTTGTAGTGTTGATTCTTCTTTGTTATTGTTGTTCATTTTAATTAACCTTCCCCTTTAATGTCTTCAAATGTCTTCTAGATGTTGACTCTGTATAAGTCATTATATTATGTGTGTGTACATGAATTTAGTCATATTATACCCTAATTTCATATTTTCTATTTTCAAAAAAATTTTTTTGAGGAAACTCAGTAGGCTCTAAAGAGAAAGTGTTTGGAGACTCCAACTACCAGAAGCCCAGTCTGAGCTAACTTATGCAAGAAGAGAAGGACTACAGCTAGAACTCAGGTAAAACAAGAAGCATGAACTGGAACAGCCTCAAGATTCTGAATGTTGTGTCTCTGCTCCCATCTGTGCTCCTGCTTCTGTCTTCTCCCACAATGCAGATCAGTTTTCCTCACATAGTAGGAAACATGATTGTAACTAACAGCTCCCAGTTTTATATCTTACTACCTCAGGCACCAGAGACAGCCTTTTGTAATGCTCTTTCTGGTACTAAGTTCTCTAAATCCTCATGAGGGACTCCTTGACTTATGTTAGGTTAGGTGCTCACCACTGGAGAAATTAACAATGTCCGTGGGCCCAGGATTATGTCAATGCATTGCAGTTCCCAGTGAATACAAATAAGAAAGTAGAGAAGTGCATTTTCTGGAAGAGGATCTAGATGTACAAATAGATTTGTCTTATTAAATTTAATTGACTTAGGTTTCAGTGTATCAGATTATATATAATTTGTCAAATGTTCAAAAGTCAGTTCCAGGGCTTCCCTGGTGGCGCAGTGGTTGAGAGTCCGCCTGCCAATGCAGGGGATACGGGTTCGTGCCCCGGTCTGGGAAGATCCCACATGCCGCAGAGTGGCTGGGCCCGTGAGCCATGGCCTCTGAGCCTGCACGTCCGGAGCCTGTGCTCCGCAACGGGAGAGGCCACAACAGTGAGACGCCCGTGTACAGCAAAAAAAAAAAAAAAAAAAAAAATTCAGTTCCACTTGAAAACAAATCAGAAAAATAAAGCATCTCTGAAACTGACTTATTTAAGTCAATGGCAAAATGGGATTCAATTAAAAACCAAATTTATAAGCAACTTTGTAGGAACATACATTTTATATAAAGTAATGCAGAATTAACAGGCTGTTAAATAGAAATTTAACTAAGATACCAAGACAGCATATATCCTAAGACAAAATGAAATGCAAGGCCATAAAGCAGAATTTTCAAAGGAAGTAGTAGTAGAAGTCAGTTTTGTGGCCCTTGAACCCCTCTCACGCACATTGAGGGTAAAAGGGGTTCAATTAGAAGAGGATTTTTAGAGACAGCTGCTGCTGTACTGAGTGCCCCTTCGACTCAGCCCCACATCCCACCCAGGGAAAAGGGTACCTGTCCCTCACCTGCAGCCTAGGGCAAGGAACTTTAGTGAGACTACCTGAAAAGTTTGATATAAATCTCATCAGTTTTGAAGACACAGTGAACTGGTATCTGATTCATGCTTAGGAAATGTGTGCTAACCATTCTCACAGTAAAGTGAAAGAGAAGCTGCTGCCTTAGGCAAGTTACACTCTCAGAGTTTGTTGAAACAAAGAATATGTGAATATTTCCCCTGTGAAAAGATGTGGGCTGTGAAAAAAATGCCAAGGTGGAGTTGTCTTAGATCCTGTCTAAAAGGGTTAAAGGGCTGTCTGAAGAGATAAATGAACTTCAGCAGAAAAAATGGTGGAGGCACCAACAGATGTCTAGAGATTGAAGAAGGAGACATAAGTGACCAACCAGGGAGAATACATGATACCCACCAAGAAACTACAGAAAAGAGTTTCCTAGTAACTGGCTGGGTCTCCAAAGAACCTGCAAAAGACCTGATAAGAGAAAGAAAGAGTTTCACAAGATGTCAAGGCAGAAAACTCAGTGTTGCTCACAACGGTATTAGGTAAGAACTGGCCCACTGGCCCTTTCCTCTCCTTTCTATTCTATTGTGACTCTGATGGGATTAGCAAACTAGAGAAAATGAATCCTAGAAGGAAAAAAAGAAAAGCCAAAAATGCCCATCTCTTTCCTCACAGGCCTTTTGTCTGCAACAGGCCTGAGCAGAGGTGGAGGAAGAAATTTTAGCTTTAAATAGAGATTGAAGTTTTGATGACTACACTGGGCCAAACATACTAATTACTTCCTTGAAGAACCTTTCATTAACTGAAAGTGATAAGTTGTGCAATCTGCCCTGAATTTCATCTAGAACAAGGGAAGAACCAGCCTCACAAAATGAGTTCAGAGTGACTCTGGGAAACAGTTACAAAGCCCTAGTAATTACATCCCACAAGTTATGCTTGTTTCCATACATAAACTACTCAGCTACAATATCACCTCACACCTGTTAGAATGGCTATTATCAAAAAGGCAAGAATGAGCTTCCCTGGTGGCGCAGTGGTTGAGAGTCCGCCTGCCGATGCAGGGGACACGGGTTCGTGCCCTGGTCCGGGAAGATCCCACATACCGTGGAGCGGCTGGGCCCGTGAGCCATGGCCGCTGAGCCTGCGCGTCCAGAGCCTGTGCTCCACAACGGGAGAGGCCACAACAGTGAGAGGCCCGCGTAAAGCAAAAAAAAAGAAAAAAACTTTAGAGACCCACAAAATTTAGAGTAAGCTTTTCTTTCTAGGATCACCTGTATGAGCCTGCTGCACCACTACTTCTTGGTATGCTTATTCTATCCTTCCCTGGTGTGGCTACTGTACTATGAGGTTATCACACTCATATGGTCCTTCCCTTGACATAATCTTCTACTTTCTTATGCCAGTGTTCTATTGGTTTGACTTTTCCAGTGATAAGGTGAAATTTGACATTTTCAAACAGCCCTGTGTCTTCCTTAACCAGACTTTTTTAAGTCATTCACAGAACCTATAGCTTTTATAGAAGGGACTTTCTTCTATCCTTTCCTTCCTGATATTTTCAGTGATTATAGTTATTTTAAAGGAGATATAGCAGATGTCAGGTCAGAAATTCATTCCTTCCTCTTAAGGCTTTTCCTCTCTGATTATAGATCAACTACCTTTGCTAAGAAAAAAAACTCTGCTGGGGCTGGCATCAGTATGTACTCTAACAGAACAATTTTACTTTTCTTAAAGCTCAGTTTCTACTCTAGACAGCAAGGAAAGTCAACTACACTAATTGCTTACAGGAAAATCACACCAATGACAGTTTTCCCTTGTCTTTCCAGTAATAGGTCTGAGAATCCTACCCCAAGTGTATTACTCTCAACTATTCAGGAGTTGCTCCCTACCTCACTCTGTAGTTTGTTATTAATATCCCATCATCAATATTATTAATATAATTAGTATCATCATCACTACAATTATGTACTGGGCAGAAAATCAAATTATCTAGTAAAAATATTTCACACAAACCCCATGGCAAGTGAAACAGTGTCCTTAGATATTCCTTTAAAAAATGTGTATGCATTCCATCTTACCTTCAATTTTTCTAAGTGAGCACAGAGAGGGAAGACATCAGAGCTTAAAGTATGGGACTAACTCAGTAGGTGTTCAATAAGAGTAATACCAGCTCCTAGGAAGCAACTTGGAAATTTGTGAGATAATTTTTAAATTATTTTTTAATAAAATATTAACTTTAGAATAGTATTTCATTTACAGGAAAGTTGTGAAGATAATACAGAGAATACCCAGGTACCCCATGCCCAGTTTCCCCCTATTATTAGCATTTGCAATTAGTAAGGTACATGTGTCACAGAGAAGAAATACTGATAAATTACTATCAACTAAAACCCATACTTTATTCACATTTCTTTAGTTTTTAACCTGCTGTCCTTTTTAGTTTCCAGGATCCCAGCCAAGATACCACATTCTATTCAGTCATCATGTCTCCTTAACTTTCTCTTGGCTTAGCTGTGAGAGTTCTCAGACTTTCCATGTTTTTGATGACCTTGACAGTTTTGTGGAGTACTAAACAAGAATTTTGCAAACTGCCTCTCAATTGGGATTTCTCTGATGTTTTTCTCATAATTATGGGATTTTTGGAAGGAAGACACAGAGGTAAAGTGCCATTCTCATCACATGGTATCAGTAGTACATCGTATTAATATAACTTAGTCTATGTTGACTTTGATTACCTGGCTGAGGCAATGTTTGTCAGAGTTCTCCAATAAAAGCTAAGTAACTTTTTCCCCCTTTCCATATTACTCTCCTTGGAACACACTATGCATAGCCCACACTTAATGAGTGGGGAGTTGAGGGAGAAGTATCTACATAAATTATGTGGAATTCTTCTGCAAAGGAGATTTGTCTATTCTCCTCCATTTATTGATTTATTCAATCATTAATTTACATTAGTATGGACTCATGAATATCTTATATTGGGTTAGAATCCAATACTACTTCATTTTGTTGCTCAAATTTTTCCAGCTTTGGTGATTTGGAACACTTTCTATGGGCTCTTGTGCCCCTTTGACGTATCTCGTTCAATGTGCGTGTGTGGGGGGGGTTGTTTTATTTGGATTTGTGGGCACTTTACTTTCTGGCACTACAAGACACTTCAGGCTCATCATAGGTATTTACTTCTCCAGTCCTAGTATCAGTTAATTCCACAAGGAGTCCTGCTTCCTTTATTGGAGAATGGTATTAGAAACCAAGATTTGGGCATAAGGTGTGCTGATTGCTACTGAGGTGTTGTTTCTTTGAGGCCATTTCAGCTGACAATGCAAAGAAATATACATGTGTATGCTGACCTGTGTAAATACACCTAACTACAAATGTTCCCTATATGTAACTATCTCTATCTATATTAAGATAAACATGAGTTCTTACTGATGTCTCCAGCAGTAGTCCTTACTGCACAGTACAAGGCCTTCTGCCCTTGTTTATCTGTAACCTCTCACTCCAACAGTGACAAAGATGGCTCCCACCATCTGCCATCATTTACTTAACTGTTAAATTTCAGTATACAGGTATAGTGGTTTCAGAATTGTTAAACTGTACCCCTGTGGGAAGCAACTGTCATCAACTATAATATTGTGCTCATGTGCAGTTCCTTTTTCCTTTAGTCTTAACAGACTTGTGGTGGCACTTTTGATTGTCATAATGTTTGTAAGGGTGGCTCTGACATTTACAAGGAAGGACTCAGGAATGCTAAATGTCCTGAAATGCAATGCACAATTCTCACAAAATATTGCATATATGACTTTTAAATGTCCCACTGACCATCTATTCAAGTAAAACCTGTTTATTATCTATTTTTACAGTTATAATTTTCATTAAACATTTCAAGAATGTAACTATCATGTAAATTAAGGAAAAATTATACTTCTTTTGTTCAGAATGTTACCAAGCAATGTTTACCATTTTGGAAAATAATGTCACTGATGGTAGCACTGCTTGTGGTATTTGAGCTGCCAAAGCAACATCTCTGTGTTACTGTGCATCTGTTGTTATCACATTTGCACAGGAGGGAGAGGGATTCTATGTATGTATACAAATATGCTTATTTTTCCTTTATTTCAAATGCCAAATACAAGGAAAATTTGTCTAAATGTTCAACTGAATATATTTTGTCTTACTTGGAGTTCTGGGTTCCATTGGAATGAGGTAGATACTAAGTTTTTAGTTGTCCTACTTCTCCTAGAAACCCGAGGAGAAGGAAGAGGAAATAAAATCCCTTAAATACATTTCAGTGAAATAGGAGACAGCAAAAATCTGAAAACTCAAAAACGGGCATGAGTGCTGCCTTAAGCTCCCTAAGAAGTTGGCGTAGGTGTTTGTAACACATGTCCTAGGGAAGAAGAGAGGACTCAGCAGTAGGAGATATCAGAAATCTCCACAAAATGTTGTATTCTAAGAGAGGGCCCTATGTGTAGAAGAAACTATTGTGAGCAAGACTGAAACTAGATAGGACACCAGGGGGAGAGGCGAAGAGAGAATGCTCAGGAAATGCTGGTGGACTGAGGCTCTGAAGGGGCAGATCTCACAAAGTTCCCACACACCAAAATTTCTAAAAGTGAGTGCAGCATCTTGGAAGGTGATTACTTTGTTTCCTGGTGATGGAAACCTATAAAGAATGTGTGGAAGCCCAGGGGTCCTAAACTAAGCTGGCTTCTGAGAGCAAGAGGAGATATGCCTATACAAAGGCAGGTATTTTAAGTTGTTCCCCTGAGCTATGAAGCTTGGAAAGTTACCTTGGCCTCCCCTACCAACCCCACTGGGACTTCTAATCCAGAAATTTCCATCTCCTTCAACTATGGTTAACAAAGATGAATATGCTCAGCATTTAGACTAAGGTATTACAGGCATACCTTGGAGATATTGTGGGTTCAGTTCCAGACAACCATGATAAAACAAGTATTGAAATAAAGCAAGTCACAGAAGTCTTTTGGTTTTCCAGTGCATATAAAAGTTATGTTTACACTATACTGTAGTCTATTAAGTATGCAGTAGCATTATTTCTTTAAAAATGTACAGATCTTAATTAAAACTACTTTACTGCTTAAAAAAATGTTAACCATCGTCTGTGCCTTCAGCAAGTCATAATATTTTTGCTGGTGGATGGTCTTGCCTCTATCTTAATGGCTTCTGACTTATCAGGGTGGTGTTTGTTGAAGGCTGAGGTGGCTGTCACAATTTCTTAAAATAAGACAACAAAGAAGTTTGCCACATAGATTGACTCCACCTTTCATGAACAATTACTCTGTAGCATGCAAGCCTGTTTGATACCATCTTACCCACAATAGGACTTTTTTCAAAATTGGAGTCAATCCTCTCATACCTGTTGCTGTTTTTTTTTTTTTTTTTTTTTTTTTTTTTTCTTTTTGCGGTACGCGGGCCTCTCACTGTTGTGGCCTCTCCCGTTGCGGAGCACAGGCTCCGGACGCGCAGGCCCAGCGGCCATGGCTCACGGGCCCAGCCGCTCCGCGGCATATGGGGTCCTCCCAGACCGGGGCACGAACCCGTATCCCCTGCATCGGCAGGCGAACTCTCAACCACTGCGCCACCAGGGAGGCCCCCTGTTGCTGTTTTAACAACTAAATTTATATAATATTCTAAATCCTTTGTTGTCACTTCAACAATCTTCACAGCATCTTCACCAGGAGTAGATTCCTTCTCAAGAAACCACTTTCTTTGCTCATCCATAGGAAGCAACTCCTCATCTGTTCAAGTTTTATCATGAGATTGCAGCAGTTCAGTCACACCTTCAGGGTCCATTTCTAATTCTAGTTCTCTTGCTATTTCCACCACATCTGCAGTCATTTCCTCCACTGAAGTTTTGGACCTCTCAAAGTTATCCATGAGTATTGGAATGAACTTCTTCCAAATTCTCCTTAATATTGATATTTTGCCCTCTTTCCATGAATCACAAATGTTCTTAATGGCATCTAGAATGGTGAATACTTTCCAGAAGGTTTTCAATTTACTTTTCTCAGATCCATCAGAGGAATCACCATCTATGGCAGCTATAACTTTATGAAATGTACCTCTTAAAGAATAAAACTTGAGGGCCGGAGGAGACAAGATGGCAGAGTAGAAGGGCTTGAGCTCACCTCCTCTCATAAAAACATCAAAATCTCAGCCGACTGCTGAAAAACCATTGATGGAAAAGAGTGGACCTACCAAAAAAGATATTCTACATCTAAAGACAAACAAGAAGCCTTCACAATATAATCAGATACCATACCCACCAGTTGGGCAAGCCACAAACTAGAAAATAATTATATCACAGAGGTTCTCCCACAGGAATGAGAGTTCTGAGCCCCATATCAGGCTCCCCAGCCTGGGAGTCTGGCATCAGGAGGAGGAGCTTGCAGAGCATCTGGCTTTGAAGGCCAGTGGGGCTTGAGTGCATGAGCTCCTCCAGAGGACTCAGGGAAACAGAGACTCCACTCTCGGAGGGTGCACACAAGGTTTCACGTGCACTGGAGCTCAGGGAAAAGAAGTGACTCTATAGGAACCCGGGCCAGACCTACCCATGGGCCTTGGAGGGTCTCCTGGGGAGGCATGTGTTAGCTGTGGCTCACTGTGGGGGCAAACACCCTGGTGGTGGAGTCCCCTGGGAATATTCATTGGCGTGAGCTCTCCTAGAGGTCACCATTTTGGCACTGAGACCTGGCCCCACCCAACAGCCTGTGAGCTCCAGTGCTGGGACACCTCAGGCCAAACAACCAACAGGGTGGGAACACAGGCCCACCCATCAGCAGACAGGCTGCCTAAAGTCCTGAATGTACAGCTGCCTCTAAACACACACTTTGACACATCTCTGAGCACCAGAGGGACAAGACCAGCTCCACCCACCAGTGGGCAAGCACAAGTCCCTCCAAGCAAGAAGCCTGCACAAACCCCTGGACGAATCTCACCCACCCGGGAGCAGACACCAGAAGCGAGAGGAACAATGATCCTGCAGCCTGTGGAAAGGAAATCACAAACACAGAAAGTTAGACAAAATGAGTTGACAGAGAAATATGTTTCAGACAAAGAAACGAGATAAAACCCCAGAAGAACAACTAGGTGAAGTGGAGATAGGAAATATGCCTGAAAAAGAATTCATAGTAATGATAGTAACAATGACACAAGATCTCAGAAAAAGAATGGAGGCACAGACCAAGAAGATACAAGAAATGGTCAACAAAGAGCTAGAAGATATAACGAACAAACAGAGATGGACAATACAATAACTGAAATGAAAAATACACTAAAAGAAATCAATAGCGGAATAAATGAGGCAGAAGAACGAATAACTGAGCTGGAAGACAGAATGGTGGAAATCACTGCTGTGGTACAGAATAAAGAAAAAAAGAATGAAAAGAAATGAGGACAGCCTCAGAAACCTCTTGGACAACACTAAATGGAACAATTCACATTATAGGGGTCCCAGAAGGAGAAGAGAGAAAGGGCCTGAGAAAATATTTGAAGAGATAATAGCCAAAAACTTCCCTAACACAGGAAAGGAAACACTCACGTCCAGGAAGCACAGAGAGTCCCAAACTGGATAAATGCAAGGAGGAAAACACTGAGACACATATTAATCAAATTAACAAAAATTAAAGACAAAGAGAAAAAATGAAAAGCAACAAGGGAAGAGCAAAAAATAACATACAAGGGAATCTCCATAAGGTTATCAGCTGATTTCTCAGCAGAAACTCTGCAGGCCAGAAGAGAGGGGCATGATATATTTAAAGTAATGAAATGGAAAAACCTACAACTCCACCCAGCAAGGCTCTCATTCAGAGTTGATGGAGAAATCAAAAGCTTTACAGATAAACAAAAGCTAAGAGAATTCAGTGCCACCAAACCACTTTACAACAAATGCTATGGGAACTTCTCTAGGAGGAAAAGAAAAGGCCAAAACTAGAAACAAGAAAATTATGAATGGGGAAGCTCACTGGTAAAGGCAAACATACAGTAAAGGTAGGAAATCATCCACACACAAATATGATCTCAAAACCAGCAATCATGAGAAGAGGAGAGTACAAATGCAAGATATTGGAAATGCATTTGCAATTAAAAAACCAGCAACTTAAAACCATCTTGTACATATATAGACTGCCATATCAAAATCTCATGGTAACTTCAAACTGAAAATCTACAATAGACACACACACAAAAGAGAAAAAGCAATCCAAAACACAACACTAAAGCTAATCATCAAATCACGAGAAAAGAAAAAAAGAGGAAGGGAGGAAAAAAGACTTACAAAACAAGTCTAAAACAATTAACAAAATGGCAATAAGAACATACATATCAATAATTACTTTAAATGTAAATGGATTAAAGGCTCCAACCAAAAGACATAGACTGGCTGAATGGAAACAAAAACAAAATGTGTTTATATGCTGTCTACAAGAGACCCAGTTCAGACCTAGGGACACATACAGACCGAAAGTGAGAAGATGGAAAAGGGTATTCCATGAAAATGGAAATCAAAAGAAAGCTGGAGTAGCAATACTCCTGTCAGACAAAATAGACTTTAAAATAAAGTCTATTTATTTTTGTCTCTTTGTTACAAGAGACAAAGAAGAACACTACACATTGATCAAGGAATCAATCCAAGAAGAAGATATAACAATCATAAATATACATGCATCCAACATAGGAGTACCTCAATATATAAGGCAAATGCTAAATAAAAGGATAAATTGACAGTAGCACAATAATAGTGGGGGACTTTAACACCCCACTTACATCAATGGACAGATATCCAGACAGAAAATCAATAAGAAAACACAGGCCTTAAATGACACATTATACAGATGGGCTTAATTGATATTTACAGAAAATTCCATCCAAAAGCAATAAAATATACATTCTTCTCAAGTGCACATGGAACATTCTCCAGAATAGATCACATGCTGGGCCACACAGCAAACCTTGGTAAATTTAATAAAACTGAAATCATATCAAGCATCTTTTCCTACCACAAAACTATGAGATTATAAATCAACTACAAGAAAAAAAGTGTAAAAAACACAAATATGTGGAGGCTAAACAATATGCTACTAAATAACCAATGGATCACCAAAGAAATCACAGAGGAAATCAAAACTACCTAGAGACAAAGGAAAACAAAAACACAATGATCCAAAACCTTTGGGATGCATCAAAAGCAGTTCTAAGAGGGAATTTTATAGGAATACAATCCTACCTCAAGAAACAACAAACATCACAATTAAACAATCTAACCTTACACCTGAAGCAACTAGAGGAAGAAGAATGAACAAAACCCAAAGTAAGTAGAAGGAAAGAAATCATAAAGATCAGAGCAGAAATAAGTGGAATAGAGACAAAGAAAACAATGGAAAAGATCAGTGAAACTAAAAGCTGGTTCTTTGAAAAGATAAACAAAATTGATAAACCTTTAGTCAGACTCATCAAGAAAAAAAGGGAGAGGACTCAAATCAATAAAATTAGAAATGAAAAAGGAGAAATTACAACTGACACCAGAGAAACACAAAGGGTCATAAGAGACTACTACAAACAACTATAGGCCAATAAAATGGACCACCTAGAAGAAATGGACAAATTCTTAGAAAGGTGCAATCTTCCAAGACTGAACCAGGAAGAAATAGAAAATATGAACAGACCAATCACAAGTATTAAAATTGAAACTGTGATTAAAAACCTCCCAATAAACAGAAGTTCAGGACTAGATGGCTTCACAGGTGAATTCTAGCAAACATTTAGAGAAGAGTTAACACCTATCCTCCTGAAACTTTTCCACAAAATTGCAGAAGAAGGAATATCCCCAAGCTCATGCTATGAGGCCACCATCACCCTGATACCAAAACCAGAAGAAGATACCCCAAAAAAGGAAAATTACAGGCCAATAGCACTGATGAACTTAGACGTAAAAATACTCAATAAAATACTAGCAAACTGAATCCAAAAGGATCATACACCATGATCAAGTGGGATTTATCCCAGGGATGCAAGGACTTTTCAATATCCACAAACCAATCATGTGATACACCACATTAACAAACTGAAGAATAAAAACCATATGATCATGTCAATAGATGTAGAAAAAGCTTTTGACAAAATTCAACAATGATTTATGATAAAAACTCTCCAGGAAGTTTATAGCGGGAACCTACCTCAACATAATAAAGGCCATATATGACAAACCCACATCTAACATCATACTCAACAGTGAAAAGCTGAAAGATCAGCTATAAGACAACGATGTCCACTCTTGCCACTTTTATTCAACATAGTTTTGGAAGTCCTAGTCATGGTAATCAGAGAAGAACAAGAAATAAAAGGAATCCAAATTGGAAAAGAAGAAGCAAAACTGTCACTGTTTGTGATGACATGATACTATACATAGAAAATCCTAAAGATGCCACCAGAAAACTACTAGAGCTCATCAATGAATTCAGTAAGGTTGTAGGATACAAAATTAATATCCAGAAATCCCTTGCATTTCTCTACACTAACGACAAAAGATCAGAAAGAGCAATTAAAGAAACAATCCCATTTACCATCTCAACAAAAAAAATAAAATACCTAGGAATAAACCTACCTAAGGAGACAAAAGACCTGTACTCTGAAAACTACAAGACACTGATGAAAGAAACTGAAGATGACAGAAACAGTTGGAAAGATATACCATGTTCTTGGGTTGGAAGAATCCATGTTGTCAAAATGACTGTACTATCCAAGGCAATCTACAGATTCAATGCAATCCCTATCAAATTACCAATGACATTTTTCACAAAAGTAGAGTAAAAAAAAAATTTAATTTGTATGGAAACAAGAAAGACCGCAAATAGCCAAAGCAATTCTGAGAAAGAAAAATGGAGCTGGAGGAATTAGGCTCCCTGACTTCAAACTATACTACAAAGCTACCGGCATCAAAACAGTATGGTAGTGGAACAAAAACAAAAATATAGATCAATGGAACAGGATAGAAACCCAGATATAAACCCATGCACCTATGGTCCATTTATCTATGACAAAGGAGGCAAGAATATACAAGGAACCAAAGATATTCCCTTCAATAAGTGGTGCTGGGAAAACTGGACAGCTACCTGTAAAAAGAATGAAATTAGAACATTTTCTGACACCATACACAAAAATATACTCAAAATGGATTAAAGACCTAAATATAAGACTGGATATTATAAAACTCTTAGAGGAAAACACAGGCAGAACATTCTCTGACATAAACTGCAGCGATATCTTTCTTGATCCACCTACTAGAGTAATGAAAATAAGAACAAAAATAAACAAATGGGACCTAATTAAACTTAAAAGCTTTTGCACAACAAAGGAAACCATAAACAAAACAAAAAGACAACCCACAGAATGGGAGATAATATTTGCAAACAAAGCAACCGACAAGGGATTAATCTCCAAAATATACAAACAGCTCAGGCAGCTCAATGTCAAAAAAAACAAACAACCTAATCAAAAAATGGGCAGAAGATCTAAGTAGACAAACAGATGGCCAAAACTCACATGAAAAGATGCTCAACATCACTAATTATTAGAGAAATGCAAATCAAAACCACAATGAGGTATCACCTCACACCAGTCAGAATGGCCATCATCAAAAAGTCTACAAACAATAAATGCTGGAGAGAGTGTGGAGAAAAGGAAACCATCATGCATTGTTGGTGGGAATGTAAATTGATACAGTCACTATGGAGAACAGTATGGAGATTCCTTAAAAAACTAAAAATAGAACTACCACATGACCCAGCAATCCCACTACTGGGCATATACCCTGAGAAAACCATAATTCAAAAAGAGTCATGTACCACAATGTTCATTGCAGCTCTATTTACAATAGCCAGGACATGGTAGCAACCTAAGTGTCCATCATCCAATGAATGGATAAAGATGTGGCACATATATACAATGGAATATTACTCAGCCATAAAAAGAAACAAAATTGAGTTATTTGTATTGAGGTGGATGGACCTAGAGTCTGTCATACAGAGTGAAGTAAGTGAGAAAGAGAAAAACAAATACCGTATGCTAACACATATATATGGAATCTAAAAAACAAAACAAAAATGGTTATGAAGAACGTAGGGGCAAGACAGGAATAAAGATGCAGACCTACTAGAGAATGGACTTGAGGATATGGGGAGGGGGAAGGGTAAGCTGGGACAAAGTGAGAAAGTGGCATGGACATATATACACTACCAAATGTAAAATAGATAGCTAGTGGGAAGCAGCCACGTAGCACGGGGAGATCAGCTTGGTTCTTTGTGACCACCTAGAGGGGTGGGATTGGGAGGGTGGGAGGGAGGAAGACGCAAGAGGGGAGAGATATGGGGATATATGTATATGTATAACTGATTCACTTTGCTATAAAGCAGAAACTAACACACCATTGTAAAGCAATTATACTCCAATAAAGATGTTAAAAAATGTGGTTAAACACACAGAAATTTTAATACTAATAAGTATAGTTTATATATTATTCTTAGAAATTAAAAAATTACTGCTAGACAATAGACATAATTGAATCTTTGATAGTAGGAGTAAGTTAAAAGCCAGTAAAAATATCCTTTAGTACTCATAGTTATTATTCATATTCATCTAATTGTGGATAAATTAGAAACTAAAACACACACACACACCACCATTATTTTTGTTCAGACTATTAAATGCCAGCCTCATTTTTCTCTCATGGCCTTTAAGGCATAAATTCTTCAAAGTCCAATCCAGAATCAGCATTGGCATCTACAGCTTTAAAAATATCCTACAAGAAAGAAGAAACTCATTACAGAGATGTATTGCAAGTAAAGCTACTATACCATGCTAACATTGGCACATTTCACTCATGCTGATTATGATTTCTACCAGCATCCATTGTCCTAGTTTTTCAATCACAGCTACAAAGCTAAGCACATTAGGTGATTTTTAATTTGTGGAATACTGGAGTCAAAAGGCATCATGTCATTCCAAATAATTATGAGTCTTATATGTAAGTAAGTATTTACCTGAGGTAAACAATGAATGCCAAGTAGCTTGAGGGAATAAAGATATGAAGGTACATAGTCTTTGCCATCAGAGACCTCACACTCTATTAACTAAATGATAGAAAATATGTGAAATTCTAGTATGACCCACAATCAATGATTTGAGACCTAGCCTTATGAAGTAACTCACTGGGGTGGTCTGCTTTTTTAAATAAAAAATTAAAAATCATAACTTTTAGATGCACATCATATATATTTCTAGCAGACTCCTACCTCAAAGGCAGAGACCATGTCTTGTTCATCCTTGTACCATCAATGGCTAGCATAAAGTATGACATTCAAAGGTCCTTAATCTGTATTTGTTGAATTAATAAATACTGTGAACTGGGCAATGGACTAGGTGGTAGGGATTAAAAGAAAAGCAGATGCAGTCCCTGCCCTGAAGGAAGTTACAGACTAGTAGAGACCATTCACATAACCAAAGAGAATTTGTTAGGTGATGTGATGGGAATGTATTCAAGGTACAGTGGAGTTTGGGGGGATTCAGGAAAGTCTTCACAGAGGGAGAGGACTTGAATTGAGAATTGCAGAGAAAAACTGGCGTTAGCTGGGCAGACAAATGGGACAGGGCATTCCAAGAATATGTGACAGTATCTGTAAGCAGGCAGAACATATGTTAGTTAGAAAAAACAATAATAATGATAATAATAACAGCTAATATTTATTGATCACTTACTTCTAAGCACTTTATATGTACACTGCTCTGACCCATTTCTGAGAAACAGGCAAGGCTGATAGCCTTCAATGGGGACCACAGTGGGAAAGTGCTCTTCGACATGTCCTAGTCATAGAGCAAGCAGCCCTGCCTCTTGGGCCACCTAACTCAGCAAACTCTATGGTACTGGAAGTATCAGAGGTATGAAAAGATATTGTGTGGAGTTTATAACAAGCCCCAAAAGGAGAGTCTGCAGCAGAAAACTGTAACAGTTCCTGACATGCTATGGGGCCCTGGTAGAAACAGATTGCTTAAGTATGGGACATCAAATGACCTTACAGCCAGGGTTGACTATCATGAATTGGGTTCTGTCAGACCCACCAAGTCATAAGTTTTGGTGAGCCAAGCAGCAATCCATATGATGGAAGAGTACATCTGAGATCAAGCACAAGCAGAATCAGAGCACAAACAAACAAAACAAAGAATGGCTCAGATCTCCAGGCCCCACCACTGTTATACCATCACCTCTCCTTAAACTCACTCCTACAACGATTTGGAAGTTCATTATGACCAGCCAACACAGGAGGAAAAAGGAAGAAGGATAAGCTTGGTCCATGGATGGGTTTCTGAGTATGTGAATGCAAACTGAAAACAGCCTGATATGCACTACAACACCACTCAGGAATAGTCCAGAAAGACAGCAATAAGGGGAGAGAAGAATGTCAAGTGGTGTACCTGATCATTCACTTTATGTAGGAAGAGAAGTGACCAGAAATAACAATATATAGAGACTCATGGGCAGTGGTGAGTAGTTTGGTTGGATGATCAGTAGCCTGGAAAGAAAAAGATTAGAAGATCAGAGACACAGAGGTCTGGGGAATATGCATGAGGATGGATATATGGGAGTGAACACAAAGTAAAAATATTTTCATATTGTATAGCTGGTACCATGGAAGAGGTACAAAACAACCAAGTAGACAGAGTGACCCAGCCAGCTGAAGTCAGCCAGACTGTCTCATCAGCTGACATAATGAACAGCAGTGCTGACACAACGGGCTCTGGAATGGAGCAGCCATGGTAGTGGAGATAGATGCTATCCATGGACCAACCAGTATGGGTCCCACTTACCAAGCCTAATATAGCTACTGCTGCTACCAAATGCCCAACCTAGTACCATCAGAGACTAATACTGAGCCACTGACACAACACCATCCTTTCAGGGAATTTACCAGCCACTGAGCAGCAAGTTGATTACTCTGAAGCTACTCTACTCTGAAAGATACAGTGTTTCATCTTGACTGGAACTGACACATATTCTAAGCATGTGTTTGCCTTATTTGCCTGCAGAGCCTCAGCTAGCAGAACAATCCAAAAGAGTGTTTGATCTTACAACATGTGTATATACAGTACATTGTATTGGACCAAAAGTCCTATTATACTGCAAATGGGCCATATAATGACGACAGGACCCACCAGTCCTATCACATAAAGCACTACCCAGAAGCTGCTGGTTTGCCATAGTGACAGAACAAACAAGTGGTTTTCTTCCAAGTGACAGCTTAAAGATAATACCCTTCATGAATGGAATACCATTCTCGAAGACACAGTATACACGCTAAATCAGTATTCATGCTAATGTTCCTATATCCCTACCATTCCTCTCTGATTCCTACCTCTCTGTCAGGTTTATTCTCTGATATTCCTTCTCACGTAAGCAGAAGCCTAAGATACACACTGAGGTGTAGTGTCCTGGAATTCTGACCTAAAAGAAGGATGTATAACCAGAGACTGTCCTAAGAGACGGGACAGGGACAAAAGAAAAATAAAGCCATGCAGATGGTTTCATTAAGTCATCAATCTGAAGGTACTAAGCAGAGTGGGAGGATATAGGATTTGAGATAATGAGATAAAAATCAAATCAGAGCAATACATTTTGGAGCACAGAACTCTTAAGGAATTTCCTGAGCCATGGGAACCGTTTGGATCTCTAACACACACACACCCTCACTGATACAGCTGAACAAGTATAATAATATCAGAAGACTGTTTTGCACTGATAAAGTGGAAATAGAATAATTGTTTTCTCTTGGTATTCTGAAACTTCCATCTAAACAGTTTTTAAATAATCAAGACTCATCTAAGAAGAAAGACATCCCTAATTTAGGCAAGGTACTAAAACAATCAGCTAAAGTGTAAACACATGGATCAAGGTGTGACTCCCCCTCCGTCTTTCATGTGGGAGAGCAGCTCTGGGTACACATGTGTGCCTGTCGTTTGAAGAAGGCCCTGAAGTGTGACTCCTGGGCCGTGAACCTTTAGAGAAAAGATAAGGTATTTGACCCCTGCATTCACAAAGGCTAATGCAGCCCCTGAAATTCTGTGCCAGTTCAGTAAATGGTGAACGAGTCACCAGAAACCTACTCAGCATCTCCCAAAAAGCCCGAGAGAAGGCTGCGGTGTTTGTGGAAAGTGACCGTTTTGAAAAGCTGGAGAAGGTGTTTTGCTGGGCTGCCTTATCCCTCGTGAGGGGTTCATGGAAGAGAAGCCCACTCAGGGTCCTTGGGAGCAGCTCTGGAAAGGGTGAGTCTGGATTTGAGACAGGCTGGGACCTGGGACACTTTGCTGCAGTGCTTGCACCTGGACAATCATCTCCTCCAGCAACAAAATACAAAAAAACTATAAGGGACTAAAACTAACTGCTTACATGCACAGTTGGGGCAAATTATGAACAACAAGGTACAAAAAGACCAAGAACCCAACTGCCACTTCTAAAGAGCCCAGAGCAAAAGCAGGAGGTTGGGAGCAAAAGCAGGGTACTGCGCATGCCCCCAGAACGCAACACCTCCCAAGGGGTGGGCAAATCACCTAAGCCACGCCTCCCGCCTCATGTCTGGACACACCCCTGCCCTCATCCCATATTAGGAGCCAGCTCCCCTCCCACCCCCAGGGAGCAA
This sequence comes from Mesoplodon mirus, assembly GCF_964341445.2. Lineage (NCBI taxonomy): Eukaryota > Metazoa > Chordata > Mammalia > Artiodactyla > Ziphiidae > Mesoplodon > Mesoplodon mirus. The sequence goes on from NC_138978.1 coordinate 102,104,086, forward strand.
GCAAGGGAAGCTGTTGCTTGTTTTCACTACCTCCTGTTGCAGCAAGGGCCCCAAGAAAGCCTTTCCTGAATTTCTTGTCTGGCCTCCTGTCAATTTTTATCGATTAAGGAAGGCCAAGAACCCTGGTGGGGAATCTCTCTGGGCTGGCGGGGCCACATTCTCCCGGCCACTCACCTTCTCTGAGTGCAGGCCAAAAGAGGAGCTCCAGTTTTTCAGGCCCTCTTGGAGCTCCACGATGTACACCAGCCCGTCGCCATTGTGGTCCAGGTCTTGGAAGAGAATCCTGTAGCGGAAGTAGTCGTCGTCGTCGGTATGGCAGGTCGCCGCGGGCAGCACGAAGCCCCGCAGCCAGCGCAGCATGGCCCTGCCGGCGCTGGGCCGCGGCGGCGGGGATCGCAGGCCGCCTCTCCTTCTGGTCCCAGCGAGGGCGTCCCGCCGGCGGCCGCGCCACCTGCTGCCTTCTCGACGCCGCGCTCGCGCAGGGCGGCGGGTCCGCGCAGTCAGCGTGAATGCGGCCGCGGCTGGACGCGAGCCGCCGCGGTTTCGAGCCGCCTAAGGCGAGGGGCCCCGCGCCTGTGGGGCGGAACCAGGGGAGCCTCGGGAGGCCCGCCACGTGGGAGGCCGTGGCCCAGGCGCCGCGCTGGAGTCGGCCCTCCCGGAAGTTGGAAGCTGTGGCTCCAAACGCGACGGCCAGGACCGTTCCAGCCTACGGTGGACCCGGGAGCTGAGGGGAGTTTGGGGAGAGGAACGCCTACCCCAGCGTCGAGAGAGCGCTCGGGCGTCGAGGATCTCTCCGGGCAAACGCAGCGGGCCTGCGGCAGCAGGCAAGTGACTTGCCCTGACGAGCACTTCTAACGAGAGCGTCCAGTGCCCCAGCCGTCAGTCTCGGTCTCTGTCTTCCCTTCCCTGGGAACCTGGGGTTGTTTCCAAGAACCCGTCTCCTCCTCACCTCCCACTTCTCCTCCATCCACTATAGTAGGAAACTATAGTAGGAATGTAATCAAACTGCTCACCAGGAAAAAAATTACATTTATCATATTATGGCTAGTTATGTTTCTATCTGATGACAGGAACAGTCTTACTCAATCTCCCCAGAATGTAACAGAGTTCTACACAGAAAAAGACTTCCATATTTGTTTAAAGTATGGAATTATTAAATCTGTAAACAAGGTTAGACTCTCCAGAGGGGTTTTAATTCCATTGACCTGTAAACCTAACTTTTTCTAGTATCTAGTGTTTGGCGTGGGACTTAAAATCTCTCCATAGTTTGTTGTTGTTGTTTTCTTTCCCATCTCTCTATTCCTTTATTAACTTCTTTCAACCATAAGATTAAAAGCACTAGAAGACACACTTGAGCTTGAATCCCACCTCTACCGCTTACCACTTATGCACCCTTAGGCAAACTACTTAAATCCTCAAAGACTCCATTTTCTCATCTGTAACAATTATACTTGACTCATAAGATCATTATCAAAGTGAAAAAAATGATATAGAGTGTTTACAACTGGCCCATGGTGAGCATTTAAAAGTTTGCTGTTACTACTTTCGTTGTTAGAAACCATATCCTTACAACAAGCAGTATGAAAATTTTCTCAGTGGGCTATTTTGGTGTAATAGTATCAGTTGTTTAAAAAATTCCTAGGGCTATGGCAGATACTTTGGACTGGCTCTTCCAATCCAACCTTCATTCTGCATTGCTCTTTGGAGACTGTGGCATGCTCAAAACTGCATTTCTAAACTCCTTTGAAGAGAGGGTTCTGTATGAAAATTAGATTCCTCCAAAAACCTTACACAGAATTTGGAAAGAGTAAGTAAGACTGCTTCCTCCTGTTGTTTCAGCACGCAAGCAAGGTCATGAATATTAGAGTTTAGATAAGTTTTGCTGCCAGGACTCAGCATTCCAATGTTTATTCACCAATTTCATGGATATCTTGAAGCAGATCTGACAGTGGTGATGGCAGCTACAACAAATTTCTGACCTCTGAATTGCAGCTATGTTCAACTCAGTGTAGTTCAGGGATTATCTTTATTTTTTTCTATAAAGAACTAGATAGTAGGGCTTCCCTGGTGGCGCAGTGGTTGAGAGTCCGCCTGCCGATGCAGGGGACACGGGTTCGTGCCCCGGTCCGGGAAGATCCCACATTACGTGGAGCGACTCGGCCCGTGAGCCATGGCCTCTGAGCCTGCACATCCAGAGCCTGTGCTCCGCAACGGAAGAGGCCACAACAGTGAGAGGCCCACGTACCGCAAAAAAAAAAAAAAAAAGAACTAGATAGTAAATACTTTAGGCTCTGTAGGCCACATACAGTCTCATTATTCTTTGTTTTTACTACAAACCATGAAAGGAAAATTGAGAAATTAGACTTCATCAACATTTAGAATATCTGTTCATCAAAAGACACAATTAAGAAAGTTGATATTCGGGACTTCCCTGGTGGACCAGTGGTAAAGAATCTGCCTTCCAATGCAGGGGACATGGGTTCGATCCCTGGTCATGGAACTAAGATTCCACATGCCGCGGGGCAAATAAGCCCACGTGTCAGAACTACTGAGTTCGCGTGCCTCAACGAGAGAGCCCACGTGCTGCAAACTACAGAGCCCACGCGCTCTGGACCCCACATACCACAACTACAGAGCCCACGTGCCACAACTAGAGAGAGAAAACCCACATGCCACAAATAGAAGCCCACACGCTACAACAAAGAGCCCGCACCACAATGAAAGATCCCACACACCTCAACGAAGACCCCGCGTGCCGCAACTAAGAACTGACGCAGCAAAAAAAAAGTTGATATTCAAGTCACAAACTGAAAAAGAGTTATTCACAATACATATTGCTAACAAATGACTCCTATGCAGAAGTTTGAAGAACTATAAGGCAGTAAGAAAAAGGCAAACAATCCAATTAAATATCTAGAAAAAAAATTTTAAAACGTGTACAGGCACTTCAAAGAAAGACTATCCAATGGTTTCTTTTCTATGATTTTATTTTATTTTTAATTAATTTTTATTGGAGTATAGTTGATTTACAGTGTTGTGTCAGTTTCTGTTGTACAGCAAAGTGAATCAGTTATACATATATCCACTCTTTTTTAGATTCTATTCCCATATAGGTCATTACAGAGTATTGAGCAGAGTTCCCTGTGCTATACAGTAGGCTCTTATTAGTTATCTATTTTATATATAGTAGTGTGTATATGTCAATCCCAATTTCCCAATTTATCCCTCCCCCCCCTTTCCCCCTTGGTAACCATATTCCAATGGCTTCTAAACAAAGGTGTTTTTTTAAAGATAATCAAAGGTGAATTCCAGAGGCTACACTATGTTTTTAAGCCCTCAAAGTCTGCAATTATAAGTCTTAAACAGTAATTTATCGCTCTGGTAATAATATTTAAATTGACTTCTCTGTTTTCTGAAATGTAAAAGTACTTGTTCAAGTTTCTTTGTTTCTTCAGTAATTCAGAAGAGACCTTTGGAATTTCCTCCATCCTTTGTTCATAAAGGTATAAAAACCTCTAACGTGGTTGAATTTTTATTAAAATAGTTTGAGAATCTGTTTTTCATTTGAATTAACACAACTGCCCATCAGTAGAAGATTAGATAAATATACTCACATTTATGTATATGATGGAATGCCATGTAGGTGTAGAAATGAATGAAATAAAGTTACATGTATCAGCATAGATAAATCTAACAATGTTCAGTGAAAAAGCAAGTTTTAGAAGATGTATAAAATATTATGATATATATTTATGGATACATTCATATATAGAAAAAATATTAAAATGTGCATGGGAATGAAACACACCAACTTGAGGATAAGGATTACTTCTCAGGAGAGGAGAAAAGGAAAGGTGGTGTTTGAAGCAGAAATGAGAGAAAGTCAAATATAATAGTATGGTGATTACTTGACATTGATTATTTTCTTCATGAAATGCTACATATTTAATTTTTAAGCACACACACACACACACACACACACACACACACATGCTTAAAGGTGGAACCAATTTACTCTTTTTTTACTCAGACTGGCGAAAACTGATCATGAAAGCATTCAATAAATGAAAGATATTAATTGAATAATAATTGTTCCCATCTCAGATAGTCATGTTTCAATAATGTTACTTTCACAAATAGCCCACAATTTTAAATGATGTTTGACTATTTGTATCCAGGACAGAGAACATAAACAAAATTTCTACTATTTAACAAAGACCTAGTCCTGATAATCAAGGAAATTCAGAGACACAAGTCAAGATTTCTGAGGGAATTTGTAGCTGTGGCAATCTTGAATTAAATGGCAGTTTTGGAAATGTTTCTAATTTATTTTATTAGTAACAAGAGAAGGAGGAGTTCTTTGTCTTCTGTATATTAAATAGGAAGACAGCGTATAACACCTATCACATTGTGGGTACCCAAATGTTTAACTACTATCAACATTTTACATCTCTATCTATCCCTCTCCTTCAACTTTGATGCATGAAAAAATTGTGACTTTGTATACATATGTGTATATATTGTGTGCATCATATTTATGCATGTATGTGTGTGTATATATATATAACATATTGGCATCCATATGTATACATACATGTAAATATTTATTGTCTTACTTTATGGTTAAGTGGAATAAAACACATGACTGCCTATAGAGCATTTATTACATTTTTTTCCTTTACTCCGAAAGCTCTTCAGAAGCCAATTCAATGATTTGTTGAATCCTTGGAAGAGTAGATCCACACATCTAATTCGCAGGCACTCTTCTCCTTTTGTTCCTTGTCCTTTATAGGCAACCTAGTGGGATTAAACCTACTTTGGCCAGCCTGGGATTAGACTTTTCATGTCCATATGTAGCCTTTTTTTAAAAATTGAGGTATAGTTAATTCACAACATTATATTAGTTTCAGGTGTACAACAGAGTGATTCACATTTTTAAAGTTATATTCCATTTATAGTTATTAAAATGTTGGCTATAGTCATATATAATCTTTTATTAGTTTGGCCAAAATGTTCCTTCATTTTTTTCTGTAAGATACTCTAGTAGCACTTAGTTGTCTTTAACTTCATTCGAAACAATTTTGTTAGATTGTATGTGACAGCTATCATATCAGTGTGCATTAAAAAAAAGACAATAACCTGATGAATTTTTGTGTAGCTATTTTAATATAGAAGATGGAAGAAAAAAGCAACATTTTTGGCATTTTATGCTTTGTTACTTCAAGAAAGGTAAAAACACAACTGAAACACACAAAAAAGATTTGTGTAGTGTATGGAGAAGGTGCTGTGACTGATTGAATATGTCAAAAGTGGTTTGCAAAGTTTCGTGCTGGAGACTTCTCACTGGACTATGCTCCACGGTTGGGTAGACCAGTTTACGTTGATAAAATCAAATCAAGACATTAATTGAAAACAATCAACGTTATACCACATGGGAGATATTTTGACATACTCAAAATATCCAAATCAAGCATTGAAAATAATTTGCACCAGCTTGGTTATATTAATTGCTTTGATGTTTGGGTTCCGCATAAGTTAAGCGAAAAAAACCTTCTTGACTGTATTTCTGCATGAGATCCTCTACTTAAATGTAACGAAAACATTCCATTTTTAAAACAAATTGTGATGGGTAATGAATAGTGGATACTGTACAATAATGTGTAATGGGGCAAGCAAAATGGGGCAAGCAAAATGAACCACCAACCACACCAAAGACCGGTCTTCATCCAAAGAAGGTGATGTTGTGTATATGGTGTGATTGCAAGGGAGTCCTCTATTATGAGCTCCTTCTGGAAAACCAAACAATTAATTCCAACAAGTACTGCTCCCAATTAGACCAACTGAAAGCAGCACTCAATGAAAAGCATCCAGAATTAGTCAACAGAAAATGCATAATCTTCCATCAGGATAATGCAAGACCACATGTTTCTTTGATGACCAGGCAAAAACTGTTACAGCTTGGCTGGGAAGTTCTGATTCATCCGCCATATTCACCAGGCATTGCACCTTCAGATTTCCATTATTTCGGTCTTTACAAAATTCTCTAAATGGAACAAATTTCAATTCCCTGGAAGACTGTAAAAAGTACCTGGAACAGTTCTTTGCTCAAAAAGATAAAAAGTTTTGGGAAGATGGAATTATGAAGTTGCCTGAAAAAATGGCAGAATGTAGTGGAACAAAATGGTGAATACATTGTTCAATAAAGTTCTTGGTGAAAATAAAAAATGTGTCTTTTATTTTTACTTAAAAACCGAAGGCACTTTTTGGCCAACCCAATATATATTAATTGGGTTGTATATAGAAATACTTCTGGCTGTATCAATAAAATAAAGGGAAGATACATAAACTCACAGGTTAAAATCAGAACATTTCTCCAAATCCAGGAATATAGAATGCACATAACAACAGTTCCAATTTATATGCTATGTTGCTATTCATAAATCTTATTCTAAAATAGAGGAAAAAATAAATGGCAAAATACTTTAAATGCTTCAGTGGATCTGATCCACTGAAGCATTTAAAGTATTTTGCCATATGCCATTATTTTAAATCAATACCTGATCTTTATAATCTGTAGTGTTACTGAGGGATCCAACTTGCCATTTATTTTTTCCCTTATATTTTAAAAGTTCACCAAAAAAACTTAATTTCTAATAGTTTTTAATTATAAAGCATGGTACCATATTAGTTTCACATGAGGCACTTGCTTTATTTTAATCTTATTTATGTGAACTTTAGAAGCTGAATTATTGATTAGAATCCTATTAATAAATTCTATTAAGAAAAAATGAGAATATGACTAAAAAACTGGCTTGCTTTTCTTAAACTTATGTTCATTGTGTATTTATATTAATTTTAATTTTTAGGAAATTTAACTTAACAGTTTAATTCAATCATTACTAGTTTATTAGTTCCCTGTCTCAAGGATCCCATCCTTCTCCTATAATAAGGAAATAAAATTGCTCTAATTTCACAGAAAATTAAATCACGCCATTTAACAAGAGAGAAAAAACTGTATCAATCATTCTTTTGAATTTTAACACTCTTCCCACTAAGAGCAAATTTTAACTAAATTTTAATAACCTTGAGAAATAAGACACAACTTCAAAGATTAGAGTAACTGGAAATCTGTAATAAAATCTGCTATAAAATGGCAGAAATATCTTTGTCCTAAAGAACACTTGAGAATTGGTCCAATACAGTTACTAGTTACTGGCTGTAATATAAATTATACTGTGTAATTTATAATTATATCTCATTAAATTTATAATTTATAATTATATCTCATTAAATCACAATTTTAGAGTCAATACTGTCTTTAAAATATATATACAAATCTTGAAATATCTTTCAGTAGAAATTATATATATACTCATATATATATACTCATATATATATACTTATATATATATACTCATATATATATACTTATATATATACTCATGTATATACTTATTATATATATACTCATATATATATATATATATATACTCATATATATACTCTTTTATATATATATATACTCATATATATATATATACTATACTCTTTCAGTAGAAATTAAAAAGAAGCAAAATACAAAAGAACCAAAGGGAAAATAAGAATACTATTCATCTTTCACATAAGTTTAAAATTTCAAAGGGGGGGGTTCCAGTCAGCCTTCCTTTATTCTTTTTTCTTTTTTTTTTCAATTAAAGTATAGTTGATTTACAATGTTGGATTAGTTTCTGGTGTACAGCAAAGTGATTCAGTTATATATATATATATATATATATATATATATATATATATATATATATAGTCTTTCATATTCTTTTCCTTTATGGGTTATTACAGGATATTGAATGTAGTTCCCTGTGCTATACAGTAGGTCCTTTTTTATCTGTTTTCTATATAGTAGTGTGTTTCTGTTAATCCCAAACTCCTAATTTATCCCTCCACCCCTTTGGTAATCATAAATTTGTTTTCTATGTCTGTGAGTCTGTTTCTATTTTGTAAATAAGTTCATTTGTATCATTTTTTTAGATTCCACATATAAGTGATATCATATGATATTTGTCTGATTTACTTCACTTAGCATGATAATCTCTAGGTCCATCCATGTTGCTGCAAATGGCATTTTTTCATTCTTTTTTCATTATTGCATTCTTTTTTATTCCACTGTGTGTGTGTGTGTGTATATATGTATATATATATATATATATATATATACCACATCATCTTTATCCATTCATCTGTCGATGGACATTTAGGTTGCTTCCATGTCTTGGCTACCGTAAATAGTGCTGCTGTGAACATTGGAGTGCACGTATCTTTTCGAATTAGAGTTTTCTCCGAATATATGCCCAGGAGTGGGATTGCTGGATCATATGGCAACTCCATTTTTACTTTTTTAAGAAACCTTCATACTGCACCAAGCTTTCTTTATTCTTGATATGAATTTAAAAACGCAGTATAAAGGATAGTAAATATATATTAACTCATTCCGGGATCCTCTTGCCTTTTTTAAAAAATACAGATTTAAGTACGAGAGCTCTCAAGTTTTTCTGATTTACTTTGTTCACACTGGTAACTTTCCTGTAATATTTGGCAATGCTAAGAACCAAGAGTAAACTAAAAATGTCTGTATCCACAAGTAAGAGTGCTCAGTAAGGGAGCAATAGGTCACAAGTATTCCATTAGAACACTGAGGCATTCTGATGCCATGTAATTCTGTTTAGGACTTTCTATTTTGTTTTATTCAGTCTAAAGAAAGAAATGAAGCTCAAACACCACTGTTTTCCTATTAATTATAATTTTTAATGCATTGGTTTTCTCTAATGCTCTCAGATTTAAAATATATATGTAAAGCAATGTTAGCTTTTTAAACTATAAAGTAGAAAATGCTGCAAAACTCCAAAATATTCCAATTTTGTTCTATAACATAAAATTATATTAATTATATAATTAGGTTATATTTGGTAACATAAACTGCATTTTAATCCATTTAAATGCAAATTTCTGAGTGTTCATTAAAATGTAGAGAAGCTTAAATAGATTTTATGAATATTAAAATCTTAATTCATAAATATCTTAATAAACTGTAATTCTGGCTTACGTAAAATTAAAATTCAATATTTAAGTCTAATTTATATGTTTATCTTTATAGAGAATGGCTATAGCATATTTTCATACAGACCTCTTGAAATTTAGCGAGAAAGCCAAGACATTCTCATGCTTATAAAGGTACATAAAATGATAGTTCAAGATTTCCTTTTTATGCTATTCCCAAGGGTGGTTTTACTGACTCAAACCATATGGCTTATGAATACTGAAGGAAACAACTTTAAGAAATTCGGAGTCCTGCCTCTGAAAAATCCTGTCACTCCACCTCTTTTATAAATTTTGCAGAAGACACTAATCATATTTAGATGTGGAACTCCTAGAAAATGAAAGGGAAGGGAAAATTCAAGTTAATTTGATATTTTAGCTTTCTTTCAAACATCGACTAAGGTAAAACATATGCTAAAACAGATAATAAAATACAATTAATTAAATTATTTTACAAGCAGCCCCAAGGGAACATCTGTGATTGATCATATTATGTACATAATCAGGGACTCTAATGGAACGATTTGATGCTCATCTCTATTTAACTTTCTTTCATTTTAGGAACAAATTCTGTGCACTGATGGTGAAATTTACTTATAATTATTGTAGACTTATAATTTTAAAAGACTATCCAGACATATAGTGATACCGTAATCAACATCTCAAACTCAGAAACAAACTCAAATGTGTTTCTCATTCGATATTTCTTTTCTCAGGGAATGGCTCCACCACTCATCTAGCTGTTGAAACTGGAAACCTGAAAGGCATCCATGGCATTTCCCTCATCTTACATATCCAAACCATGCCCATCAGTGCTACCCTCTAAATATCTCTCAGGTACATCCATTTACTTCCATGTCCACTGCCATGCCTCCAGCCTTCAAACTACCATCATTTCTTGCCTAGACTATTCTAACAGCCTTTTACCATATTATCACCTCTGTCATTTTTTTCTCCATACTTTAACCAGAGAGAACTTTTAATTATGCAAGTCTGATTATGTTACTGTCCTGCTTCAGTAATTTTCCATTATGCTTATATACAGTATGTTCTGGCCTCTGTTTCCTCCTCCCACCTAACTTGTACCACTCCCTTGCTTTCTGCACTCCAGCCTTACACCCTACTTTTCAGTTTCTCCAATGTCTTTTTGCTTCCTCCCTCTTCAAGCTAGTTGCACAGGCTTTTCCCTTTGATTGAAAGTAACTCCCCCTACTTTTATCTATTTAACCCCTCCTCAGCCTTCAGTTCACGATCCAGGCAACACTTCCCAAAGAAAGTTTTCCAGAACTGCCTTTAGATTCCCCCCATTATAGTCTTTAGAGAACTTCACTTTTCTTTTGTAGCTCTTATCAAAGTTTACATATTTGTGTAAATTTGTAATTAATAGTATCTTCCCTACGAGGCTATCAATTCCATGAGAGCAGGGACCAATATATTTTTTTCTTCTCAAACCCCATGTGCCTGGCACATTGCACAGTACCTGGCAACATTCTCAAACTCCTTAGCTAGCATTTTTCTCCCTAATCATTATATCATTTTCCCAACATTGGCATAGCTGAATTGAGTTTTAAAAAGCAGTAGAGAAAAGTATGTCTTTCTCTATTTGTTTTAGTCTAAGCATTTCCTCTCTCCACCCACCCCCCAAAATATAATTCCTTTGAAATCTAGAGAAAGTCCCTTGAACTTTTAGAAAATATTTACTCGCCATGGAATTCTTGGAGAATGTTCTATTACTAGAAGCATTTTGTGTATGTGTGTTTTTTTTTAATAGAAGCTAACAACATTTCTCCCAGTTTATATAATTTTATAAAGGAATATGGAAAACATGCTTACTTTTTTTCCATCTGTGGTTTTATACTTTATTTTTTTTAATTGAAGTATAGCTGATTTACAATGTTGTGTTAATTTCTGCTGTACAGCAAGGTGATTCAGTTACACATATGTATAAATTCTTTTTATATTCTTTTCCATTATGGTTTATCACAGGATATTGAATATAGTTCCATGTGCTATACAGTAGGACCTTGTTGTTTATCCATTCTATATATACTAGTTTGCATCTGCCAACCCCAAACTCCCACTCCATCTCGCCCCCACCCGCTCCTTGACAACCACAAGTCTGTTCTCTATGTCTGTGAGTCTGTTTCTGTTTTGTAGATAAGTTCATTGTGTCATATTTTAGATTCCACATGTAAGTGATATCATACGGTATTTGTCTTTCTCTTTCTGACTTAGTATGATCATCTCTAGGTTGATCCATGTTGCTTAAAATGGCATTATTTCATTCCTTTTTATGGCTGAGTAGTATACCATTGTATATATGTACCACATCTTCTTTATCCATTCATCTGTTGATGGACATTTAGGTTGTTTCTATGTCTTGGCTATTGTGAATAATGCCACATGTATCTTTTTGAATTATAGTTTTGTCCAGATGTATGCCCAGGAGTCAAATTGCTGGATCATATGGCAACTCTATTTTTAGTTTTTTGAGGAACCTCCATAGTTGCTGCACCAACTTACATTCCCACCAGCAGTGTAGGAGGGTTCCCTTTTCTCTACACCCTCTCCAGAATTTGTTATTTGTAGACTTTTTTTTAAATTTGTTTATTTATTTATTTTTGGCTGCGTTGGGTCTTCGTTGCTGCGCGCGGGCTTTCTCTAGTTGCAGTGAGCGGGGGCTACTCTTGGTTGTGGTGTGCTGGCTTCTCATTGCAGTGGCTTCTTTTGTTGCAGAGCATGGGCTCTAGGCATGCGAGCTTCAGTAGTTGTGGCGCACAGGCTTAGTTGCTCCGCGGTATGTGGGATCTTCCCGGACCAGGGCTTGAACCCGTGTCCCCTGCATTGGCAGGCGGATTCCTAACCACTGCACCACCAGGGAAGCCCCTGTAGACTTTTTAATGATGGCCATTCTGACCAGTGTGAGGTGGTATCTCACTGTAGTTTTGATTTGCATTTCTCTAATAATTAGCGATGTTGAGCATCTTTTCATGTGCCTGTTATCCATTTGTAGAACATGCTTAGTTTTTTTTCCCAATGTTAAGCCTATTTTCCCCATTGATTTTCCCCCAACTGATTATTGTAAAAATTGTAAACTACAAAAAGAGTAGTACGATGAACATTTGTATGCTCACCACCTAGTTTCAAAATTTGACATTTTGCCATATTTATTTTTTGCCTCTCTTTTTTCTTTTCTCTGTACATAGGTATAAATATGTGTGTGTGTATGAGTGTATGCCATTTGAAAGTAAGTTACAGACACTATGACACTTCTTCCTTAAATACTGCAACATCTCCTAAAAACAAGGACATTAGTCCACGTAACCACAATACCATGATTATGCCTTAGAAAATTAAAAATAATTCCCTGTGTTACCAAATACCTCCTTATTCAAATTTTCCCAATTATCCCAAAAATGTCACTTATAGGTTGTTTTTTTCTCCAAACTAAAATCTAAACAAAATTCACTCATCGCACTTGGTTGTTATGCTTCTTTAGTTTCTTAATCGAGACTAGTACCAGTCTCCCACCACCACCATTTTTTCTATGACAATGACTTTCTGAAGAGCCCAAGCCAATTGTCTTGTAGAATATTTCACATTCTAGATTTGTCTGATTGATTCTTTTTTTTTTTTTCTTTTTTTTGCGGTATGTGGGCCTCTCACTGTTGTGGCCTCTCCCGTTGCGGAGCACAGGCTCCGGATGCGCAGGCCCAGCGGCCATGGCTCACGGGCCCAGCCGCTCCGCGGCATATGGGATCCTCCCAGACCGGGGCACGAACCCATATCCCCTGCATCGGCAGGCGGACTCTCAACCACTGCGCCACCAGGGAGGCCCTGATTGATTCTTAATAGTATCATTTAAGTTAGTTCTCAATCCCCTGTATGTACTTTAGGTCTGAAAGCATACCCAAATGCCAGTAAAGCATTCTTTGGCAAGGGTACTTCACAGCAGAAGTCATGAACTTCATATTACATCAGGAGGCATATATGTCAGGTTGTTTTACTGTTACCAATGCCAAGTTTGATCACTTGGTTAGGGTGATGACTACCCATTCTCTCCATTGTCAAGGTATGTTCTCCTTTTTGCAATTAGCAAGAAATCTAATGGATGATACTTAGGCATTATGTGACTATACTATTCCCCAATACCATTTAACTTAATAGTTTTAACATTCCTTGATGATCCTATGATTCATATATTGATTTTGAAATATCATTACTCTGTATACTAAAAAGAAAAATAGTTGATTACAGGTTTGAGGGCAGGGAAAGTATCAATACAAGTGATCAGGAAGCGTAATTTTCCAAAAAAAACACAGAAGAGCCCAGAAATGAATGTGGACATGTCCAAAAAACAAAGGCAGATTTTCAGTTCCAATTGTAAGAGTAGTTTGTGTCCACTAACCCTCCAAATAAAAATAACTATTAAAAGATGAACCAAATACACAAAATCACTGTTTGAGAGCAATCAGTGCAAGCAAGACAAGATCACTGAGAGAAGGAAAGTATACAAGTAAGCATTACATTCAATCTGATGTTTTCCCTTAGCCCATTTGGCCATTTTCAGCATTACAGCACAGTGTTCAAGCAAAAACAGCAATGTTACTGAACTGAGGACAGAAGTGCCAGATACTTGAGGAGCAAAATCATGAAACAGAGTTAGTACTAGTGAAGTGAGTCCAAAAATCTCTGTGCAATTTTCCCTTGGAGCATTGCCAACTCTAAAGCTGTGCAAAATGAGGTTTCAATAAAGCCAGCAGAAAAGAGCATTTGGAAGGCTAAAGGTGTAGGAAAAGATTTTAGCAGTAACACAGTGCTAGATAACAGAGGTTGGATTTCAAGCCCAACAAGGTGGGGGGCTGTGGTAACCACTCTAGTCTTTCAGATAATGCCCAGGAAGAGTCACTGTCTAGGGGTAAGGACCATACTCTGAGAGTTCCTTGGAGAAAAGGCAAAGCTGAAATAGGTCATTCCTCACCAAGTCTAAACAGGTTTTAGATGATCCACCTATACTGTAGCTACCTACCAGAAGTAAGCTTAACCCTGTTAGGAGAAAAATATCATCCAGAGTCTACGATTTTTCATACAAAATGCCCATCATTCAATTCAAAATAATGAGACATGATATTTAAAAAAAAAAAGATCAAATAACTGAAAACCCAGAAAGAAAAACAGACACTAAAAAATATTCATATGTTAAATTTAAAATAATTGTGATTAATATGTTTAAGAAATTTTTTAAAAAGATGGAGGAGTTCACAAGAAAACTGGAATCTATTTTTTTAAGAATAAAAAATGGAAAGTCTAAAATTGAAAACAAATACTAAAGACTTCAATGTATGAATTTAATAGCAGATTAGACACAGCAAAACATAGGGTTAGTGAACTCTAGAAGATAGGTTCAGTAAGAGAAAAAAATGCAGATTGAAGCACAGAGAGGGGGAAATAAAGAACAGAAAATACAGAAAAGAACATAATAGATATATGGGACATGGGGAACAAAATCTAACATACATGTAATTGGAATGTCAGAAAAAGACAATGGGATAGAGCAATATTTGAAGCAATTTTGGCTCAGAATTTTCCCCAAACTGACAAAAGCCATCAAAACACATATTTTAAAACCAAGGGGAGGGTAAATATAAAGCAAATGACATTTTAGGCACATAATAGTCGAACTGTTGAAGACCAGAGGCAGAGAAAAATCTTAAAAAGCATCTAGAGGAAAAAAGAGAAAGAAAATACAGTATCTTAAAAGAGCAACAATAAAACTGATGGCTAACTTTTCAACAAAAATTACGGAGCTCACAAGACATTGGAATAATATTCTTTTACTTTTTTTTTTTTTTTTTTTTGTGGTACGCAGGCCTATCACTGTTGTGGCCTCTCCCGTTGCGGAGCACAGGCCCCAGACGCACAGGCTCAGCGGCTGTGGCTCATGGGCCTAGCCGCTCCACGGCACGTGGGATCCTCCCGGACCAGGGCACGAACCCGTGTCCCCTGCATCAGCAGGTGGACTCTCAACCACTGCGCCACCAGGGAAGCCCTAGAATAATATTCTTTTAATGTGCCATAAAAAGAGACAAAACAAAAGCTGAAAGAATCTGTTGCTAGCAGACCTCCACTAAAAGACCTTCTAAAAGGTCTAAAAGACCTTCTAAAGGAAGTTCTTTAAGTAGAAGAGCCCTGATTGCCTAATCTTTCAGGAAGCTTATTATGTCAAATTGCATTTCTTCTAACAGCAATATTTTTATTTCAGCACTTCTTCACACTCTTAAATATTCTTGAGGACACCAGAAAGCTCTTGTTTATGTGGGTTATAAATATCTATCAATATTTTCTATAATATTAGACATTAAAGCAGAAAAATTTTTAAAACAAGAATACGTTCTTATTAACCAGCAGAGCAATGATGTCATCACAAATCTGAAAAACTTTCATCATGAGAATGCAAGTGACAAAGGTAAATAACATCTTCATATTATGAAAATCATTTAGACCTCAAGGACCCTCAGAAAGGGTCTCAGGAACCCACCCCCAGAGTCTCCAGATCATGCTTTAGATGAATGATTAAATGGTTTTTAAATATCAAAATAATTATTTTAATCTAAAGATAATAGACAATGCCACTGACTTCTTGTAATGGGCTGAATTGTGTCCCACCACCACCAAAATTCTTTTGCTAAAGCCCTAACCGCCAGGACTTCAGAATGTAACCATATTTGGATAAGGTCTCTAAAGAGGTAATTAAGTTAACTTAATGAGGTATTCAGAGTGGACCCTATTCCAATAAGTCTGGTGTTCTTGTAAGTAAAAGAAGTTTGGATACAGTTGTGCCTGTGCACAGAGGAAACCATGTGAGGGCAGAAGGAGAAGGTAGCCATCTACAAGCCAAGGAGAGAGGTCTCAGAGAAACCAAACTGCTGACACCTTGACTTGGATTTCTAGCCTCCAGAACTACAAGAAAGTAACTTCTCTTGTTTAAGCCACCTAGTCTGTGTTATTTTGTTATGGCAACCCTAACAAACTAGTGCACTGCTTTTAAGGCCTTTCCTCATTTAATGATTCCCAAACTTGACTAATTATCAGGTTTACTTAGGATTTAAAAAAAATTTTTTTATTGAAGTATAGTTGATTTACAATGTTGTGTTAATTTCTGCTGTACAGCAAAGTGACTCAGTTATACACATATATACATTCTTTTTTATATTCTTTTCCACTATGGTTTATCCCAGGATATTGAATATAGTTTCCAGTACTATACAGTAGGACCTTGTTGTTTATCCATTCTATATGTAATAGTTTGCATATACTAACCCCAAATTCCCAGTCCAACTCTCCCCCATCCTCCCTCCCCCTTGGCAACCACAGGTCTATTCTCTATGTCTGTGAGTCTGTTTCTGTTTCATAGATAGGTTCATTTGTGCCATATTTTAGATTCCACATATAAGTGATATCATATGGTATTTGTCTTTCTCTTTCTGGCTTACTTCACTTAGTATGATAATCTCTAGTTGCATCCATGTTGCTACAAATGGCTGCAAATCATTCTTTTTTATGGCTGAGTAGTATTCCATTGTATATATGTACCACATCTTCTTTATCTACTCATCTGTTGATGGACATTGAGGTTGTTTGCATGTCTTGGCTATTGTAAATAGTGCTGCTATGAACATAGGGGTGTATGTATATTTTTAGTTATAATTTTGTCCAGATATATGCCCAGGAGTGGGATTGCTAGATCATATGGTCATTCTGTTTTTAGTTTTCTGAGGAACCTCCCTACTGTTCTCCATAGTGGCTGCACCAGCTTACATTCCCACCAACAGTGTAGGTGGATTCCCTTTTGTCCACACACTTTCCTGCATTTATTATTTGTAGACTTTTTAATGATGGCCATTCTGACTGGTGTGAGGTGATACCTCATCATTTTGATTTGCATTTCTCTAATAATTAGTGATATTGAGCATCTTTTCATGTGCTTCTTGGCCATCTGTATGTCTTCTTTGGAGAAATGTCTATTTAGGTCTTCTACTCATTTTTTGATTGGATTGTTTGGTTTTTTTGTTGTTCAGTTGTATGAGCTGTTTGTATATTTTGGAAATTAAGCACTTGTCAGTCGCATCATTTGCAAATACTTTCTCCCATTCTGTAAGTTGTCTTTTCGCTTTGTTTATGGTTTCCTTTGCTGTGCAAAACTTGTAACTCTGATTAGGTCCCATTTGTTTTGCTTTTATTTCTATTGCCTTGGGAGACTGACCTAAGAAAACATTGGTACGATTTATGTCAGAGAATGTTTTGCCTATGATCTCTTCTAGGAGTTTTATGGTGTCATATCTTATGCTTAATTATTTAAGCCATTCTGAGTTTATTTTTGTGCATGGTGTGAAGGTGTGTTCTAACTTCACTGATTTGCATACAGCTGTCCAACTTTCCCAGCACCACTTGCTGAAGAGACTGTCTTTTTCCCATTTTATATGCTTGTCTCCTTTGTTGAAAATTAATTGACTGTAGTTGTATGGGTTTATTTCTGGGCTCTCTATTCTGTTCCATTGATCTGTTTGTCTGTTTTTGTGCCAACACCACACTGTTTTGATTACTGCAGCTTTGTAGTATTGTCTGAAGTCTGGGACGGTTATCCTCCTGCTTTTTTCTTTATTCTAAGGATCGCTTTGGCAATTCTGGGTCTCTTATGTCTCCATATAAAATTTAGGATTATTTGTTCTAGTTCTGTGAAAAATGTCATGGGTAATTTGATAGGAATCACATGAAATCTATAGATTGCTTTGGATAGTACTGCCATTTTAACAACATTAATTCTTCCAGTTGAAGAGCATGGGATATTGTTCCATTTCTTTGAATTATCTTTAATTTCCTTTATTAATGTTTTATAATTCTCAGAATATATTCACTTAAGATTTTTACTTAATTTTTCAACTGCAGATCAAGGGTCAGAAAGCAAATTACAGTAGGTTAAGGAAAAAATAAACAATGAGGAAATAAAGTATAGATGAGACTTCACATCCTTTGGAAGTAAAGGAATGAGAAATTGATAGCAGTCATAGTGAAGGAGGAAGAGTTAGAGAGAAAATTTGTATTTTTTTGGTTTAGGTGTTTGTTCTATTTTGAAAAAGAGACTTGAAAGTGATTCCAATGTCCAAGAGGAGTACTGATAGATTAAGGACCTGGATCAAGAGCCAAGGTAGAACACTCAGCCACAGTAAGAAAGAAAGACACTATCTCTGGGACATAAATGATAATAATGATGATATCTCACACTTATATAGCACTTTCCATGTGCTGGGGCAGATCTAACTATTTCACATATATTAATTTAATACTCATTAAAACCCCATGAGGTAGGTCCTACTATTATCTTACAATTCTGATGTTTATTTTTTCTCCCTTCATCATGTTAGTATGACAGAACCAACCTTCCTAAAGCCAACTCGGCCTACTCCATGTCTGCTGCCATGCAGCTAAACATGGCTGAAGAGAACACACCCATACTGACTCGTCTCATTTTAAATTCATGATCATAAAATCTTAAGTGGGCCTTTAATTATCCCCTAGAATACCGTATTTCCCATGACCATTTACTCTCCCAACATACCAAAGACCATTTTTTCATACTTTGTCCACTGTCCTAAAACTTCTAACACTAGATGATCCTAAAATTCATATGGAAATGCAAGGGACTCAGGATAGGCAAAACAATGCTGAGAGGAAAAAAAGAAAAAAGCCAGAGGAGTCACATTTTCTAATTTCAAGCTTATTACAGAACCACAACAATCAAGACAGTTGTGGTACTGGCATAAGGACAGACATACTGATCAATGAAATAGAATTTGAGAGTCCAGAAATAAACTCTTAACATGTATGGTTAATTTCAACAATGGTGTCAAGACCATCCAGTGGAGAAAACAGTCTTTTCAACAAATGGTATTGATACAACTGGATATCCACATGCAAAAGAATGAAGTTAAACCCCTGCCTAACACCATATTCAAGAATTAATTCAAAATGCATAGTAGACCTAAAATAAGAGCTAAAACTATAAAACCCTTAGTAGAAAGCATAGATGTAAACCTTCTATGTTCTTGGATTAGGCAATGGTTTCTTATATATGACACCAAATACAATAGTAACAAAAGAAAAAATAAATATATTGTACTTCCTCAAAATTTAAAACTTGTGTAAAAGACAACCCATGAAATGTGAGAAAATATTTGCAAATCAAATATCTAAGGGACTTGTATCTATTATATGCAAAGAACTCCTACAACCCGACAATAAAAAGGCAAATAAACCAATTAATAATAAACAATAGTACCACTTTCTATCTACAAGGATGACAAGATCGAGAAGACAGGTGCTAACAAGTATTGGCAAGGATGTGGAGAACTCAGAACCCTCATTCACTGCTGGTGGAAATAAAATGGTGTAGCCACTTTGGAAAACAGTTTGGCAGTTCTTCAAGAGGTTAAACATAGAGTTATCTAATGACCCAGCAATTCCACTCCTACATATATACCCAAGAGAATGAAAACATATGTCCACACAAAAACTTATACTCTATATGTATAGCTGATTCACTTTGTTATAAAGCAGAAACTAACACACCATTGTAAAGCAATTATACTCCAATAAAGATGTTTTAAAAAAACTTATACTCAGTTTCATAGTAGCATTATTAATAATAGTCAAAAGATGGAAACAGCCCAATTGTCCATTAACTGGCGAATGGGCAAACAAAAGATTGTATATCCATATAATGGAACAATATTCAGGAAAAAAAAGAATGAAATACTGATACATGCTACAAGATGGATGAAACTTGAAACAATTTTGCTCAGTGAAAAGAAGCCAGTCATAAAAGACCACATACTGTATAATTACATTTATATGAAATGTCCTGACTAGACAAATCTATAGAGACAGAAAGTAAATTAGTGGTTTCCAGGAAGTGGAGGAGTTGGGAATGGGGAGTGACTGCTAATGAGTACAGGGCTTGTTTTTGGAGTGGTGAAAATGTTCTTGAATCACACAGTAGAGATGGTTGTACAACCCTGTGAATATACTGAACTGTACACTTTAAAATGGTAAATTATATGGTATATGAATTATATCTCAACAAAAATTTTTATGATAAAAAAATCTTGTCAGATATGGCATTCCTCTGCTCAGAGCCCTCCAAGAGTTTCCCATTTCACGCAGAGCAAAAATTAAAGTCCCTTCTATGATCTGCAAGGCCCTAAAAAACTGGCCCCCCACTCGCTCTCTGACCTCATCTCCTACTAATCTCTTCTGGCTCACCCTGCTCCAGCTGCACAGGCATGCATCTACCCTAAATGTTCTCCCTGTAGCTGTATGCATGGCTCAAGCCCTCACTTCCTCTTGTCTTTACTCAAAAGGTATCTTTTCAGGAAGGCCTTCCAGTCCCTAACACTATCTACTCTCCTCCCCTGCTTTGTTTTTCTCCACAACCCTATCATTAACACTTCAATTGTTTATTGTTTATCTCCCAGTGAAAGAACGTTGAACTCCCTAAAGATGGGACTTTCTGTCTCTTTTGTTTGGTGCACCAAGAACAGAGCCTGGTACATGCAACTCAATAATTATTTATTAAATGAGTAAATGCCCATTTTTAAGGTGAGAGGATTCAGGCACAGAGAGGTAAAACAAATTGTGAAGCCATAGTTTGTACTCAAGCAGTCTGAGTCCATGATCCTAACTGCCATTCTAACCATTGACAAGAATTAAGAAGTCTTCTGGGGTGGAAGGTGCTCAGGATTACCAAAAAGGAAGGGAGTTGGACAAGGAATGTCATGCTTGATGGTCTGTCAGAATCAGCTGCAGAGAATGACCAAAGTAAAACTGGACACTACTAACACAGAAAATAGGTCATTATTATTTTGCACTCTCACCCCATCCCCCAAAAAACTTATAATTTTCCCTTCCTTTTTTCTGAATCAAGTGACTATAATTGATTTGGAGTAGATCATTATTATAACCAGGGATTATTCACAAGAAACCCCAGAACAAAAGTAACATGAGCCAAATCAGACTTCTGACACTAGGGAAAAAATGGGAAGCAAAAGAATATCATTCAGTCTTCTTGGTGGTCTGAAGATCAGGAAAGAGGTTTTAAAAACAGATCTCCAAGTTACTGATATACCAGCTATAATGAAACCCAGCAACAGATGGAGTCACCAAGCGAGAGTGGGCTGTATGCAGGGAGAGAAGAGGGAAGGTCGAGGTCAATATTTATAGGAAATGAGCTTGCAATCCTGAGGAAGAGAAGCCAGCAAAACAGACTGCTTTAAAAAAAAAAAGTGTTTTCTATTCACTCAGTTTTAAATATATCTTTTATTTAAAATTTTTTCAGTTGTATTATATTTTCAGATCTAATAAATCTGTTGTAAGCCCATCATGGAAACAAACTCACCTCATAGAGAGTGGTATCTACGCCTGCATACAGTATGACAGAAGACTAGGAATATAGCCTTTGTAAAAGCCTGTTACCTTTTCAAGCTTCCAGATCTTCCTGGCACAATCCAATAACCCAGAATACTGTCCAGTTTTACTTACAGCCAAATTAGTTTTTAAAACCTGAATATGAAAGAATGTTATAGGGTCATTGATCAGCTTATCCAACCCAAGGCAGTTCCATAAATTGTGAGCTACAGAACTCATCCATTGTTACAGAGTTAAAAGGAGAAAACAATCTTAGGTCAAACTGATTTTTCAATGACAGTATACCTACTGTCATTTTCCTACTGTTCCCTGGAATATTTTACTTTTGCATACTAGTATGTTACAAATACAGTGCTTAAATGCTTTTACCAAATTTCTGAATTTAACTTTGCAGGAAGAGAGAGTATCTGAGTCCAGCTCTGTCTTCTTTTTGTCCAAATTACATAATAGTGTAGCCACAGCTATTGTGCTATGACTCAGATAAGGAACCCAAAAGAGAATTGATGCAACCACTTTGGAAAACAAGTTGGAGGTTCCTCAGAAAATTAAAAGTAGATCTATCCTATGATCCAGCACTTCCACTTCTGGGTATAATGCCCAAAGGAAATGAAAACAGGATTTCAAAGAGATATATGCACTTCTATGTTTATTGTAGCACTATTGACAATAGCCAAGATATGGAAACAAGCTAAATGCTCATCAACAGATGAATATACAAAGAAGATGTGGTGTATGTATATGTATATATATATATATATATATATATATATATATATATATATATATATATACACACACACAATGGAATGTTATTCAGCCATGAGAAAGGAGGACATCTTGCCATTTGCAGTAACATGGATGGACTTGGAGCACAGTGTGCTAAGTAAAATAAATCATACAGAGAAAGACAAGTACAATATGGCATCACTTATATGTTGAATCTAAAAAAGCCAAATTTGCAAAAACAGAGAGTAAAATGGTGGTTATCAGGGGATGGGAGGTAGGGGGGATAAGATAGATGCTATTTAAGGGTAAAAACTTGCAACAAATAATAAATAAGCTCTAGAGATCTAACATACAGTATAGTGAATACAGACAACATTCTTGTACTATAATCAACCATCTCGCTAAGAGACTAGAACTTATTTATTCTAACCACTTAAAAGAAAGGATAATTATGAATGTGATTGAAGTGCTAAATATTGCTATAATATATAAATGCATCAAATTAACATACTGTACACCTTAAATTTACACAATATTATGTCAAATATATTCAAAAAAGAACCTAAAAGAAAAATGAAGCTCCTACAACCTCCATCCCCAACTTAAGTATCCTAATAAACTGATATTAGGATTTCACAAACATCAGCACATGTATATATATACACACACCTTGTGAATGGCAGGTTTATTAAATAAAATATATATATATGACAGCACACACACAAATACCAACATAAAGAAAGACCAATAAAAAAGAAAAGAAACACTAAGGAACTTATCCAGATAAAAGGATGTTAAAGAGACCTGACACATGATCCTGAAATGGATCCTGAACCACTTAAAAAAGAAATTACTATAAAGATGATTATTAGAACAATTAACAATTAAAGACAGTTGAATAGGACTGTGGATTAGATAACAGTATTGTATTATTGTTATATTTCCTGATTTTGATAATATATAAAAGAAAGTTCTTTGTTCTTAGTAAATTCACACTGAAATTTTTAGAGGTTAAGGGGCACAATATTTCCAACTTGCTCTCTCTCTACATAGACACACACACACCCCACATGTATGGAGACAGAATGTGCAAATGAGGCAAAAATGTTTAATGGAAATTTGTGTAAAGAGTATCCAGAATTTCCTTGGACTAAAGGAGAACATACGGAAAACCCTGATGACACTGAAGTTTAGTATGACAGAATGAGCTATGTCTCCTTACCAAGTATAATATGTGGGCCTCAATTTTATACTATTTGTTCCTTTTTCACTGAGAAATGCTACGATAGAAATGTATTTGCAGGAATCTCCTTATCTCCTACTAAATCAGTTGCTTCTTTAGTGTGCAAATGTAAAGGTACATAATCTAAAGGAAGTACTGCTTATCCTAGATTACATATAAATACTTTCAGACAAATACACAGGTCAGGGGCTTCCCTGGTGGCGCAGTGGTTGAGAGTCCACCTGCCGATGTGGGGGACGCGGGTTCGTGCCCCAGTCCAGGATGATCCCACATGCTGCGGAGCGGCTGGGCCCGTGAGCCATGGCCGCTGAGCCTGCGCGTCCGGAGCCTGTGCTCCGCGGCGGGAGAGGCCACAGCAGTGAGAGGCCTGCATACCGCCAAAAAAAAAAAAAAACAAATACACAGGTCAGTTTAGACTTTGAAGGGAAAATAATGTTAAAATTTAAAAACCAACATGGAAAATCTATAATGTTTTTAAAAATTGGATGTTTCTTCCTTATAACTACAAAGAAGTAAAAAAGTATAAACATTATAGAAAAATATATTCAAAACATATTTAAATTACATACATCTGCTCTGACTCGTAGCTCTAAAATTAATCACTTTCATGTTTAATCCAGGGTCTCTGTGTGTTCCTTGTATTCATTAGTTTGGAATTTAGAAAAAATAAATAACAACAGAACAAACAAGACTTTAAAACAAGTATAATTAATATCCTCAGAGAAATTGCATCTCCTATATTGCATCTAGGAGGATGGCTCAATATTTGCAAATCAATAAATGTGACACTTTACATTAACAAATTGAAGAATAAAAATCATAGGATCATCTCAAGATGCAGAAAAAACTTTTGACAAAATTCAACATTCATTTATGATAAAACTCACAAGAAAGTGGGTGTAGAGGGAATATATCAATACCTCAACATAATAATGGCCATATAAGACAAACCTACAGCCAACATCATACTCAATGGTGAAAAGTGAAGATCAGGAACAAGACAAAGATGCCCACTCTTGCCACTTTTATTCAACATAGTATTGGAAGTCCTAGCCACAGTAATCAGACAAGAAAAAGAAATAAAATGAATCCAAATTGGAAAGGAAGAAGTAAAACTGTCACTGTCTGCAGATGAGATAATACTAAACAGAAAATCCTAAAAAGTTGCCACTAAAAAACTATTCAAACTAATAAGTGAATTCAATAAAGTTGCAGAGTACAAAATTAACATACAGAAACATCATTGTTAGTGTTTACACAAACAATGAACTATCAGAGAAAATAGGAAAACAACCCCATTTACAATTGCATCAAAAAGAATAAAATACTCAGGAATAAATCTAACCAAGAAGATAAAAGACTTGTACTCAGAAAACTATAAGACATTGATGAAAGAAACTGAAGACAACACAAACAAATGGAAAGATATACTATGCTCATTGATTAGAAGGATTAATATTATTAATATGACTATATTACCCAAGGCAATCTATAGATTCAGTGCAGTCCCTATCAAAATACCAATGGCATTTTTCACAGAACTAGAACAAATAAGTTTAAAATTTTTATGGAAACACAAAGGACCCCAAATAGCCAAAACAATCTTGATAAAGAAGAAGAAAGCTAGAGGTAACACACTCCCTGATTTCAAACTATACTACAAAGCTACAGTAATCAAAACAGTATGGTGCTTGCACAAAAACAGACACATAAATCAATGGAATTGAATAGAGAGCCAAAAAATTAACCCATACTTATATGGTCAATTAACCTATGACAGATGAGGCAAGAATATTGGAGGTACAATGGGGAAAAGACAGCCTTCTCAATAAATGCTGTTGGGAAAACTGGACAGTAACATGCAAAAGAATCAAACTGGATTACTTTCTCACACCATTTACAAAAATAAACTCAAAGTGGACTAAAGATTTAAATGTAAAACTTGAAACCACAAAACACCTAGAAGAAAACATAGGCAGTATGTCCTTTGACATCAGTCTTAGCAATATTTTGTCTCCTCAGGCAAAGGGAAACAAAAGCAAAATAAATAAATGGAACTACATCGGACTAAAAGGCTTTTTCACAACAAAGGAAACTATCAACAAAACAAAAAGGCAGCCTACTGAATGGAAGAAGGTATTTGCAAATGATATATCTGATAAGGGGTTAATATCCCAAATATACAAAAAAACTCATACAACTCAACATCAGGAAAAAAAAACAATTAAAAAACGGACAGAGGACCTGAATAGACATTTTTCCAGAAAAGACATACAGATTGCCAACAAACATGAAAGGATGCTCAACATCACAAATCATCAGAGAAATGCAAATCAAAACCATAATGAGATATCACTTCACACCTGTCAGAATGGCTATATCAAAAAGACAGCAAATAACAAGTATTGGCAAGGATGTGGAGAAAGGGAATGCTTGAGCACTGTTGGTGGGAATGTAAATAGAACTACCATACAATCCAGCAACTCCACTTCCGGGTATTTTTCTGAAGAAAACAAAAACACTAATTTGAAAAGATATATGCACCCCTATGTTCATTGCAGCATTATTTACAATGGCCAATATATGGAAGCAACCTGTGTCCATCAATAAACGAATGGATAAAGAAGA
Source organism: Mesoplodon mirus (assembly GCF_964341445.2). Classification (NCBI taxonomy): domain Eukaryota; kingdom Metazoa; phylum Chordata; class Mammalia; order Artiodactyla; family Ziphiidae; genus Mesoplodon; species Mesoplodon mirus. The sequence continues at coordinate 102,130,253 of NC_138978.1, forward strand.
TGTGATATATATATATGATATATATATATATATATATATCATACATATATACAGAGAGATCAAAAAGAAAAACAAATCTAAAATTTAATAGTCAAAAATTTCCCAGGGCTAGGAACATGACAGGTGTTTTCATTAAAAAGATCCAAAATTAACTGAGTAATATGAAAGAAAAGGGTCAAAATCTACACATTTCATGGTAAAATTTCAGAAACACAAGAAAAGAAAATCTTGTGCTTCCCTGGTGGTGCAGTGGTTAAGAATACACCTGCAAGTGCAGGAGACACGGATTCAAGCCCTGGTCCGGGAAGATCCCACATGCCGCAGAGCAACTAAGCCCATGTGCCACAACTACTGAACCTGCACTCTAGAACTTGCATGCCACAACTACTGAAGCCCATGCACCTAGAGCCTGTGCTCCACAACAAGAGAAGCCACCACAATGAGAAACCCACTCCCCACAACAAAGAGTAGCCCCCGTTTGCCACAACTACAGAAAGCCCGCGTGCAGCAACGAAGACCCAACGCAGTCAAAAATAAATAAATAAATAAATAAATTTTAAAAAATAAATAAAGTATATTTTTTTTAAAAAAGAAAGAAAATCTTCAGTGCTTCCAGATTATTAGAATTAATAAGAGTGATGTAGAGTGGTTGGATACAAGTTTAACTTAAAAATCCAAGAGTTTTCATATATACCAGCAATAAACATTAGCAAAATCTAATGGAATACATTAATAACAACAAATATCACATCATACCTAGTAATATAAAAGCCTCAAAATGTGTAAGACCTGTATAAGAAAGTTATAAACTTTATCAAAGAATACAAGGAAAGGTCTAAATAGAGAGAGAGAGAAATATCTCATTCCTGGGCAAAAATAATTCAATATTGTAATTGTCATTTCTTCCCCAAATTCACTCAGTACAACTAAGAGTCAAAATCCCAATTCAGTTTGTTTTGGGGTTTTTTTTAACAGAAACTTGGCAAGCCAATTCTAATGTTCATATGGAAGGGAAAATGCTAAAAAAAAAAAAAAAAAAAAAGAGCAACAAAATGTCCATCAACAGATGAATGGATAAAGAGGATGTGGTGTATATATATACAATGGGATATTACTCAGCCATCAAAAAGAATGAAATACTGCCACTTGCAGCAACATGGATGGACCTAGAGATTATCATACTAAGCGAAGTAGTCAGTAACAGAAAGACAAATACCATATAATATCACTTATATGTATAATCTAAAATACAATACAAATCAATATATCTATGAAACAAAAACAGGCTCACAGTTATAGAGAACAGACTTGTGGTTGCCAAGGGGGAAGGGGGGTAGGGGAGGGAAGGAATGGGAGTTTGTGATTAGCAGAGGCAAACTATTATATATAGGATGGACAAACAACAAGGCATACTGTATAGCACAGGGAACTAAATATATTCAATATTCTACAACAAACCATAATGGAAAAGAATACAAAAAAGTATATATATATATATATATATATATATATATATATATATATATATATATATATATATGTATATCTGAGTCACTTTGCTATACAGAAGAAATTAACACAACATTGTAAATCAACTATACTTCAATTAAAAAAAAAAAAAAAAAAAAAAAAGAACAGCAACAGAAATGCCAGCTTAGATATCACAGCTCTGGAGACACTGCCCAAGCAATAGATTTTCCCTACTCAGTGACTACTAATGATAAGAGGATTGTGGCTCATTTGAAAAAAAAAATAGCCATAATTTTCATTAAGGATAACAAATCTTTTTTCAACAGTACTTACCTCTAAGGGGTAAATAAAAGACTGAGCAGTGGCACCAGCCAAAGAAGCAGAAGCAAATTTCTTTGTTCCTAATTTGGCTCCTTCAGAAGAAAGACACATCTTATACTATATTAACAAGAGTTCAAAAGTATGTTAGCGCTCAAAAGTCCCAGAAGGCATACAATTTATTCAATATCAATGAATACCTGGGCAATTTAATTTATAGTTAAAAGCCAGAATGCACATTACCTAGTACCTAAATATAGTCATGTACATTAGATAGGGGGCCTCAACCTTAACAGTAGAGACTTCATCTTGTACCTCTTTTTGCCTAGAATAAGACCTGGTATGTAGCAGACATTCAACAAGTTGATTATGATAAGGAATAAATATCACGAAAATGGAGAACTTTGAGATGGAAACAACTGAGAACCTTATGCAATAAGTTCTGATGGCAACCATGTCAAATTTTAGTGAAGCAACATGACATGACAAACAAACCCAGGATAACCTTGGCCTGGTCATTTACTGAGTGATCCAGGACAAATTACTTAACTTCTCTAATAACTCAGTTTCTTCATCTGGAAAATGAAGGCAAGAGCCTTGTTTGTTCTGGTCACCATTATACCTGCAGTTCCTACTTTGCAAGATTGTTATGAAGATTAAACAACACAATAATGCACACATGTAAAATATTTGCCATGTAGAAACTAAGGGAGTGGTCTTTATTATTGCATATATTAATTATAATAAATTTTTCCTTATAGAATGGATTTTCAGCAGAATATTTCCTTGGCTTCTGTGATCTTTATTTTAGCTTCTCATTCCAAGCCAATCAGTGCATCCTATCCCTCTGCAAATAGTGATTAGTTCAATGATGAATATATGATATAACCCTGACGAGTGAGACCCAAGGAAATGTTTTAGGGCGACTTCTCAATAGAAGCTTCCTTGCTCTTCCGAGGGAACTACAAGGAGAGTCAGCTCTCTTCTTGCTACATGCAAACAAAGAAACATGAACCCCTAGAAGCTTCTGGCAATGATCTTTCAATCACAAAGGAAGCAAGTTGTAGGACAATGCACTTGGAGGAAGTCAGAGGGAAATAGATGGGGGGAAACTGAGTCTTTGGTTACACTGTTGAACTGCTAAATAAAGCCTCATCAGAAGTACACCTTATTTCTGAATGTGAGATAATAAATTCCCTTTATTAAGTAAGCCTGAGTCACACTTTCTGTTATTTATGACCTAAAGATTCCTGACTAATATGGTCACTTCAAGCTCCACATGCCCAAAACTAAACACACATCTTACCCCCCAAAAATCTTATAATCTTCCTAAAGGACAGATGCTATTTACAAAAATAGTACACTGTGAATGGTGCCCCTAGGGATGTGTGACAAACGGCCCCAGTTAAACAAACTAGAAACTTCTGTATCTCTCTTATGCTCCACAATTATAACAAAATCTTATCTACTTCCTAAATATCTTTGGGATATGTCCACTTGTCTCTCTCCACTGACATCAGTCTCATCTCCCACCTGGGTTACAGCATGCTGTCCCAGCGGTTCTCCCTGCACAAGCTCATACCCTTCTTCCCTTCTGCTTACCTGTCTCTTCAGCCTCATCTTTAACCACAATCTCCACTGTAGCCATACTGAGCTTTTAGTACCTCAGATACACCTTACTCTTTTATCTCCAGGGCTTTAAACATATTGCTCCCTCTGCCTGGAAAATTATTTCCTCTGTCTTTCCACTAGAAATTTTCCACTTACTCTTTGGATTTCAACTTAAATGTCACTTCCTTGAGGAGGCCTTCCCTAGCCTTTCAACCTAGTTAGAGTCCCTCTGTATCATTTTCCCACAGTATCCTGTATTACAGTTTATGTAATACTTGGTACCACTCTTTATTGAGTGCTTACAATGTGCCAAGCTACTTGCAAGGTAGATACTGTTTTCCACATTGTATGGATGAGACAACTGAAGTTCAGAGACATTATGGGAACTTGGCCAAGTCCACACAACTAGAATGTGCCAAATACAAGTCTGTGGTCTCTAAAGCCCTGCTCTGTCCATCTCTTCCTTTTGTCTCCCTTGATTCAACCATATTCTTGTTAGAATTCAGTGAATTTAGTAAACTATTGTGAAGTTCCATGTAAAAGCCCAAATGAATGATATAAAATAGCTCTTATGGAGGAAATATTAAGACCATAAAGAAGAAATTTCTTTTAAAAACAGCATTAAGATAAAATAACAGCATTATAATTATATAGTAATAATACAATTATATAACTTTACAATAATGTTCCAACATAGGTATTAACAACTATTTCCCTTTGTTTTGTAATAACCCCAAGTGATTTCTAAAAAATAATTGAATAACTTCCCTTTGTTAATAAATGTCATAGGCAGTACATATTTACCTGTTCATAGGACCACACCTTAACAGCCCTTTCAGGAGCAAGCTCGAGAACGTTCACACAATTTCCTCTCCACAAAGAAATGACACCACCCTCTTTTATCATCTCTATTAAATGGTTTATTATCCACATTCTTTGTTTCTAAACTCTGAGCCTTGAAAAGGAAAGGAAGAACTTTGAAAATCACATATTATAATTTTCAAGTGATTGGCAGGAGAGAGTTAAAATTCCTAAAATGTTGAAAGTCTCTCCTAGTAGGGAAGCAGCAACTGTTCGGGTGATTAGACAGCTTTGGAAGCATGTTTATTTTAATCCCTGCACTATAGCTTAAGAAGGGGACACCTTACACATGGAACACAGAAAAACATGCCACAGACATGGTTGCTTTGTTTCCTCCTCCTCAAGGGGATGAGCAAATGGCTCTCCCATCATGAAAAGAGTGAATCAGGTGTAAATTTCACCTGAAGGATCAGGGAAGCAACATTCCTGAAAAGTTAAGGCAACTGAAACTCAGAGAATTTATTGCTAACAAGTGAGTATGTGGCCTTTAACGAGGGTGATCAGTATGGTCAGTGAGAGCAGAGAAAAAAGGTGGAATCCAACTAATTCTGTGGCCGAGACCTGAGACCTTTCTCCAGGGCATGTATTAGAAAAGAGATATTCAGTTTAGCCTTAAGACAGTATCAGAGAATGAGCCCTGGACATTGACTATATTTCATACAGCATAAGAAAAATTAAACCCGGAACAATGTGATTCAGCATGTGAGTGAAGATAACAGGAAAAATAAAGGATAAATTCAACAAATATAGTCCAGTAAGAGAAGCTACAAATCAGTTCAAAAATAAGAGGTATGAAAGAGCTATTTGTTTTTAGGGGACCGGCAGCCCTTGCAGTATGATGATTGGATACTTAGTAAATGTGGAGGGGATCAGCAGGTTCATTGTAATACATATATGAGGAGAAAAGGAGGGAAAAACTGACCAAAAGATGAAAATACAAACAAACAAAAAAAACCCCAAGAACAAATAATGTTATATATAATACTTATATTTAAATGGTCATACAGTGTTAATTAAATATTCTTAAAAGTATGTGAAAATTCACACTTTTAGTAGATATGTTAGGAGGCAGTTGCATCTATATTTATGTATATTTATAGCCTCATTCTTTCTAAAATTTCATCTGGAACATTGTCATAAAATACACATACAATGTGGTCGATAAATAGAAATAAATTAATTAATATCAAAAAAAAAACCAAGAACCAGTATGAGGATAATCACCAAATCAGTTGCAGCTAGAAGACAATTACCAACTCTGTATTGAGGAGAAAAAGACACTTAAACTCAGAATGATACCTGTATTTTACAGCCACAGTAATAAATATGTTTGCTTTGTGCAATAAATCTATAAAAGAGAGCTGATAATCAGCCAATATATAAAATAAGGAAATATTTCTGAACAAGCTAGTACATAGTCACTGAGCTAAGCCCTTGCATACCCACCCGCTACTGCACCAGTCACTGCAGCTCTAGGGAGTCCCAGGTGGGCTCCACATTAAAGGGGTGCCTGCCCAGGTGTCTATTAACCAGCCTACATACCTGCCCTCCTACCAGCAAACTGCCCCCTTGTGTCATCCCTAGGCCTCTCTGTTCAGAGCAAGTCCAGACCAAGACAGGGAAGACAGATGGTGACATTTGCACCAGACAGGCATATGCTAGGTATGTATCCATCTTACCCCAGAGTCTGTGACATGTGACAGCCTACCACCAGCCAATGCACTCCAAAAGTTACCCTCACATTACCTTCACATTTATTGGTACTGCAGCCTCTGTGGCATACTTTATATATATATATATATATATATATATATATATGTGTGTGTGTGTGTGTGTGTGTGTGTGTGTGTGTGTGTATAAATTTATTTATTTTAGGCTGCGTTGGGTCCTCGTTGCTGCACGGGGGCTCCCCCCAGCTGCGGCGAGCGGGAGCTACTCCTTGTTGCGGTGCGAAGGCTTCTCACTGTGGCAGCTCCCTTGTTGCGGGAGCACGGGCTCCAGGCACGCGGGCTTCAGTAGTTGTGGCTCCCGGGCTCTAGAGTGCATGGGCTTAGTTGCTCCGTGGCATGTGGGATCTTCCTGGACCAGGGCTCGAATCCGTGTCCCCTGCATTGGCAGGTGGATTCCCAACCACTGCACCACCAGGGAAGCCCTCCATGGCATTCTTTAGTCTACACAGGTTGTTAAATATTTTTTAAATCACTCCTACTATAGAGTCAAGTCATAATGTAATTTGGTTTTTCTCAAACATTCTCCTTTGAGTGACATAAAAAGGTATTGATATATCAGGTAACTATTTCTGTGTAACAAACCACCCTACAAAACTAAGTGGCTTAAAACAACCAATTTATTTGTTTGTGATTCTATGGATTAGCAATTTATACTGGACTCAACTAGGTGGTTCTTCTGCTGTCCTTTCCTGTGGTTACTTATGTGGCTGTTGTCAGTCATCTGGCAGTTTGGCTGGGGTTGGATGGTCCAAGATATCTTCAAGCATATGGCTGGTGGTTGGTTCTGGCTGTTAACTGAGCCTTTCTCTCTCCATGTGGTTTCTTATTTTCGAGTTGGTTAGTCCAGGCTTCTTTACATGATGGTCTCAAGGTTTTCAAGTTGGTTAATCCAGGCTTCTTTACATGATGGTCTCAGGGCATTAGGAAGGCAAGAGCAAAAACTGCAAGACTGCTTTGAAGCAGAGGCTTGGAAGTCCCACAATGTCACTGGACATGGCCAGCCCAGATTCAAGGGATGGAGAAATAAACTCGACCTCTTGATGGGAGGAGGAGCAAAGTCACATGGCAAAGGGGTGTGCCTTCAAGGATAGGAAGAATTATGGAGTTATCTTTGCACACAATCTACCACAAGGAGGTATGGCACTAAATCCATTGAGAAAGGAATGTGGTTCTAGCACACCACTTGGCTTTACTTAATGTAATATTAATGTTATATTTAACATAACTATTTCATCATGAGAATGTAAATGTTATTTGATTTTAAACTTTTAAAATCATATTATAGACAAGACATAGAGGATGTAAATATGATTATAGAACAGAAAGTAATATTAACAAACTTGATAGTTTTATAAAGGATATACTTTGTCAAAAATGCATTAGTAAGATAAAAATACAAGTGACAAGATTCATTCCAGTATTTAGGTCCTTTTGGAAATTTTGGTGCACCAATTATTGTCTCTCTTGCCAGCAAGATCTTTTATAAAATAATGTTACCTGGTGTTTGGGAGGATACAGGGAAACAGGTTATATCATACATTACTAGGAAAAGTAATGTATGATAAATTGGTATTACCTTTTTGGAGGGGAATATGACAGCATATCAAAAGCCTTAAAATATGTATCAAATTCCACTTGTGGTAGTGGCAAGCTGGGTAATTAGGAATGAACTTCCTACTAAGGAAAACTGAGAAAGCTGATGAAATATTTTTTTCTTAAAGTTTCTTAAAGGTATCCATGAGCTAACAAGACAGAGACATATTCCAGGGCCAATATCTAGAAGAGAAGGAGAAAATCCAGAAAGGTAAGATTAACACTCAAGTGTACTTCTGGACCCAGAAGAAACAATTGTGAAATTATTTGAAAAATCAGTTGTTGTTTTGTGACCTCCCAGGATTAACAAAGAACAAAAGGCAAAGCCCAGGGCTCATGGAAGGTAAAGGTCTGACAAACCACCTCCACTTTAAACTGGGACTTTGCAGGTCTATCCCCTCACAGTAGAAGAAACCAGCCTCTTACAGCATGGCTTTGTATCACCTGGGTGGTCCAGGGAACTTCAAGACTCAAATTTGAATTAAATAAAGTGATCCCAGATTGACAGTGATCCCAAGCACCTAAGAGAAACAAATAAAAATCTAGTCTGAAGTTGGATGTCATCATCTTAGTCCTCAACTTATCACTACAAGTGATATTTTTAAAAACAACAACGAAAACTAATGGAGGAAAGAAAAGTAGAATGACTTTTTAAAAGATAGCAGAAGGCGAGAAAGGAAAAGGAAAATCTTAGAACATGCAGGACAAATAGAAAGCATAAAATAAGATGGTAGCTTTGAACAAAAATATCAATAAGTACATTAACTGTAAATGGAATAAATCTTCCAGTTTAAAATATAATAAAATCCAGGGAATTCCCTGGCAGTCCAGTGGTTAGGGCTCTGCACTTTCATTGCCAAAGCCCTGGGTTCAATCTGGTGGGGGAACTAAGATCCCACATTCCTCCGCATGGCCAAAAAAAAAAAAAGGAAGAGCCCACCAAGTGTCAAGCACAATGGATGAAAAAGAACCTGCCTAAACTCACATTGGACAATTTCAGAGCACCTAGGGTAGAGGCATGACTAAATGCTTCCAGAAAGGAAAACCAGGTTTTCTACAGAAAATCAAAATGGCATCAAAACTTCTCAGGAGTAATACTAGATGCTAGAAAATAATAGGGTAATGCCTTAAAAGTTCTGAGGGAAAGCATTTTTGACCTTGGTGTCCATATTCAGCCAAACTGCCAATCAAGGGGAAAAGAAAAATAAAATAATTTTAGACACCCAAGAAATTGACTTTCAGTAAAAGTGGTACAATGACCACACATGTTTATTCCCTCTTCCTCCCCAAACCACACAAAAATGGTAGTAAAGTAACAAAAAAGGCAATAACTAGGTCTCTCCATGATTATTAAGCACCCCCCTTTCACTTTTAAAAGTATCTCGGTTCAGATGAAAACTATATGGTCACCTCATTACTAATCTGCAAGGAAAAAGTGTACTAGTGATTGCAACAGGTTTGGGGAAGGTGGAAAGCAAATAGAAAAGTGGTAACTCATTTAGCAGAGTAAAACTTATAACTTAAGTGTCTATGGAGGGGAATGAACATAGAAGTCAGTTTTCCCTTAAAAACCCATGAAGCTTTATTCCCTGGAGAAAGCAGAGAATAAAGTATCTTGACTCAGGAATACAGAATTCAAGAATTCAGTGAGGTATAGGACTGAAAACAAATGGATTAAGTGAATAAATTTGCACAATGGACAGTAGGCCTCCTGCCCCTTTCCCCTGCTTTGTACCCAGAATACCAGCAGCCAGACATGCTCTCTTGCTTTGTATATTTCTATAAAAATTAGAGATATATTTGTTCCTCTGTGACCCAAAACAAGGTAAAAAGAGATAGTGACTGAACGTTGTCATAGGCCATCATTTCTGCCTTGAATAGAACAATGAAAAGAGTGGACACCCTTCTCATCTTGTTTCAGTTGTACATTCATACCCAGAGACTTGGCCACCAGGCTCAGGCAATTTCTTCACTGCCTGCACCAATTTGAAAAGGACCCAAAACTTTTCAGAAAACTGCAGAATTCCACCTACAGAGCCCTGCATTTGATAAGGAATAAAGGAGTGCCACTCTGACCAGTCTCTGTCTCTTGCTGTCATGATTTCCAACCCATGTAGAGAATCAAGAGTATTGTGTAGGGCTTCCCTGGTGGCGCAGTGGTTGAGAGTCCGCCTGCTGATGCAGGGGACACGGGTTCGTGCCCCGGTCCGGAAAGATCCCACATGCCGCGGAGCGGCTGGGCCCGTGAGCCATGGCCGCTGAGCCTGTGCGTCCGGAGCCTGTGCTCCGCAACGGGAGAGGCCACAACAGTGAGAGGCCTGTGTACCGCAAAAAAAAAAAAAAAAAAAAGAGTATTGTGTAGGCTTCCCTTCCCTGGCCCCAGAAAAAGAGATTTCCCTAATTTTTGCCCTCCCTAGAACACTAGAACTAGATCATTAGGTTATGTTTAATTATTTGTTTATATATCTGTCTCCATCAGTAACTCCAAAATCCATATGGATGAGAATGGTGTATTATTTGGTTGTTATACCCTCAAGGTGAGTTGAGTGCCTGGGAACTTTATTGAATAAATGAGTCCAGGAGATTACAGGCAATGAATAATTTGCCCATGAGAATATCAATAAGTGTTGAAATCCTTCTGAAATCTTTCTTTTTAAAAGCATCAAATATTATTCACATTACTCAAAAACATGCATATGAACTACGCAACACTCCTGCATTAGGATTTTCAGACGCTCTGATGACACTGTGCATGTTTGAGCACAAGTACCCACTACGCCTCTGGCCAACAGGTATTTCCATAGATGGCCAGATTTTCTCTTTTCATCAGTTAAATTATGAAAAGTCCATCTATCTCCATCAATTCCCTATTAAAACAAAATAAATTTTAAAATAAGTAACATTATAATTAGATGACCTCAGATGAAAGTGTTATCTCCTTATAAGATCTAAATAATGTTTTATATATCTCAGCTCCACAGCAAATTAATATCAGCCTCTCCCAGAATTTTGTACTTTACCAACTAGTGTAATTTTAAATCACTCATTTTGTACTTTATCAACTAGTGTAATTTTAAATAACTCATAAATTAGCTTGAAATACTGTCAACTATAAATTAATAATATCACGTTTATCATGTATCACGTTTGGATATCACATTTAGGATAATCTTTACATTTCCCATTTTAAAATCTCTATACAATTTTCAGTATAAAATTATTTGTCTGAGATTGAATACGAAAAGAACAACCTGCCAAGTTCTAAGAAATATTTTTAGCCATAATGAAATACAGGCTACATAAACTACTAGTGAGATAATAGTTATTTAATTGGCAATGATGTAAAAGTATAATATCTTCAGTGTTCAAGATCTAGTGGATCCCTATGTTATGTCCAGTCAGACTCTTTACCTCTAACAAAACAAATATAAAATATCAATATATGACATACCTTTAAAAGCAGTTTCCTTTTACATCTTTACCTACAGTGGAATTGAACAAAACCTGGGCCTTCCCACGCAGTGCTCGGAGCAGGTAATAAACTCTGCAGTATATATATCACAAGTAGGAGGTTTTCGAGAGTCTAGAAGTTTGATCACATATGTCATGATTAAAGACCTTGGATCAGGAGTCAGGTGGGATTCAAATCCTGACTTCCCTAGCTCCTAATTGAATGAACTCTCTGGGATTTAGTTTCCTCAAACGCAAAGGGGAGCAATACTAATACCTAGCCGGATAGGCTTGTTAAGATTAAATAACTTAGAGCATAAAAAAACACTCAGCATAAAGCTTGGTACTAAAAAGTTCTCAGTGAATGTTAGCTACTGATATTATTATTTGTAAAACATAGATTGCTTGATAGCAATTTGGCCTCCAAGTGCTTGGCTGTGCTTAATCATGAGCAATAATGTGACTATGTAATAGCTCAATATCTGTTTAAGAAATAAAAATTAACATTTACAGAGCTAAGCCAGCACTGCATCGAACAGTTATATGTGTCGTCTTTAATTTTCATAATAACTCTAAGAAAAGTAAGTATTATTATCCCAGTTTTACAGTTAAGAAAACTGAAGCCCAGAGAGATTCAATAATTTACGTCAACTCACCCAGATAGTAAATGGCAGAGCTGGGATTTGAACCAGAGCCAGCACTCTGTTTCCACTCCACAGAACTGGCTGCTTTCCACCTCTGGGCTGTACGGTTACAGTGCCAAGCATATCTGTTTCCTGTGAAATTACTATAAGCCAAACAGTGGACCTGCCCACTGTGGAACAAATGAAGTGCCGTTTGTTAGCACTATATCCAAAAAGGAAGTTCATTGAGTTTGTTTTAAATTACTTTATTAGGTTATCACAAACACTGTATCATTTAATTTTCAAAATAGGTATTTTCCATGCCTGTTTGCTCCTTAACTCATTATAAAACAGAAAACTTATCCTATAGTAGGCATAAAATAAATGTATTTTTCATTGACTTGAATTTCCTTTAATCATCTCTAAAAGGAAGGTGCAGAATGAACACTACCAAAAGGATAAAATCTCCTCTTAATGATTACATATTTACTAAAAGAATGTTGGTAACTAAAGAGTTTCATAAGGCTCATGTTAAGAGTAAAGAAGGTACACTATTACAGCTAAGGCAGTAAGGTTATTCTACCTGTCAATTGTAATGTGATCCTACTGGTCATCTCCCTTTCTCAGAGAGACAGGACATATGTATGCATGTATATATTTGACCCTTGAATAACACAGGGGTTAGAGGCACTGATCCCCAGGTACAGTCGAAAATCCATGTATAACTTAACAGTCAGCCCTCCATATCCTAGGTTAACCACAGATCATATAGTACTTTGGTACGTATTTATCGGAAAAAAATCTGCATATAAGTGGACCTTCAAGGTGAAGTTCATATCTGCATTGTTCAAGGTTCAACTGTATACATATAATCATGGGACATAGAACAGTGCAGATTATAATTTGTAGTCACTAAGCAAAAATTTTAAGATATTTTAAGAAATTTTGAGAATTTTAAGAAATTATGAAGCATAGATATTTATATGCACTGAGAGACAAGAACTATGCTGACTATGAGGTATATATGAATATGAAAAAAACTAGGACTTTGGCACTCTTTCAAAAAATTCTGCTCATAGTTTATTCATTCATCCAACAAATATGTATCAGTAAAGTACTATATGACACAGCAATCTGCAATTCACACTCCCTACTTTTCAGGCAAGAAAATAAGCAACTATAATACAAAGTGATGGTGCTGAGTAGGAGTAATCAACTCTTCAGAGTGTAGTTACTCTCAACAGATGTGTGCCTTTTGCAGGTTGAAACATTGGTTGAAGTACATATTATATGTCAATTCAGATTTTTGGCATCATACAAATTTCTGAGGAAACATTCTATAGCATCACTTTTTTAATCAGGAAATCTTCACTAGATAAGTTTCTTACCCCATAATTTTCTAACAGTACACAATGCATTACATTTACACCCATGATTCATGGAATAAAATAAACAAATATTTAAAAAGAGACCACTTACAGTAAAACGGCTCCAGTAATGGGCAATTTTTTCAATATTTCTTGCAGGTTTAAATAAAAAATACTTCCTCCATTCATACCAATCCACTGTCAGTGACCCATCAGTATCCATACTGTATATTAAAACAAAGAATATGCTCAAATACAAATTATGAGTCATAAATTTTAAAAAGCATTATCAAAATGACATCTCATAATCTCAAAGTCAGAAAATTGGGGATATAGCTGAGCTCTGCCCATTGTTACTTTTGTGATGTAGAGAGTGCATCTTACATCTCTAAACTTCAGTTTATATAGGAATAATTCCTACAACACAGAGCTATTAGAGTATTAAATGTGATTATATGCACAAGGGCCTTGTAAATTATAAAGAACTAACAAGCTGTAAGTCAGAATTACAGCATCCCCATCTTCTAGTATTTCTCCTTTAAACATTTCCCCTTCTTCCCATTTGTAACTTCATCTTGTAACTTCCCTAGCAATCAGAATGATGGCTGACAGTTATCCTTTTTAGTTATAGATCTTAGAGGACAATTTTCACTTTTATGGACATCAAATATCTCATATCAAAAATATCATAAGAAACCCAAATATCCATGGAAATATAATTTTCATTAATATGAAATAATAGTAATCAAACCAATTTTAAGAATTTTAAAGAATTTTAAGAATTCTCATCAGGGAATTTCTCAAATCCTTGAATGAAATTAAGAATGTGAAGAAAGATAATGAAATATATTGCTTTGAAATGTGAGCTTCCCAAAATTTCAAGTTATTCATATTTGTCTCAGGTAGCTCCCTTTCTCATTTTCCTCAGTGACTATTGCTAATTTTCATACATCTCCTCAAGCCACCAAATCAATTTCTGACACTTACTCTCGGGCCATGTGGTCCCCCATTTCTCCCTGAAACGTGAGTGTTTAAGCATCCTCATCCTAAAATAAAATCTCTTAACCCCACCTTCCGCACTGTCACCCCCTATCTCTCTCTCTGCCTTTGCAGTAACACTCTTTAAAGAGTTGTCCACCTTCTGTCTCCAATTTCTCCTCATTGTCTCTTGAACCCACTCCCATCAGGTTCTCACCACTAGTACCCCACCGATAGCCTTCACAGCACTAAATCAGTGGTCCATTCTCTATCTTCATCTTCTTTAGCCTATCTGCAGCATTTGACAAGATAGTTGTCTTCTCCTTGAAATATTTTCTTCACTTGTCTTCCAGAACAGAGTATTCTCCTAGCCCTCCTCCTTTCTCTCTGGCTGCTCTTTCTCAGTCTCCTTTACTGGTTTCCCCTCATCTCCCCGCCTCTAAACATTAGACAATACCAAGACTCAGTGTACCATACTCTCTCTTTGGTTATCTCTTCCATTCTTATGGCTTTAAATACCATCTATAGGCCCATGACTCCCAAATCCCTTGCCTGAGTTTTCCTCTGAACTCCAGATCCCTATTTCAAATTGCCCACTTCACATCTCTACTTAGATGTCTGGTTAGCATCTGAAACTTAACAAGAACAAACCTGAACTCTGATATCTACCCCATTCCAAACCTGCTTTTCTCAGAGTTTTACCCCTCTCAATACATGGCAACTCCATTCTTCTAAATGCTCAAGCCAAAAATCTTGACATTATCCTTGACTACTCTCTTTCTTTTACACCCCGCCCACAACCCAGCAGTAAATCCTGTCATCATTTCAAAATACATCCAGAATTCAATCGCTACATACCTCCTCCGTCCTGGTACAAGCCATTCCCAAATGTTGTTTGTATTATTGCCTAGCTGTCCTCCCTGCTTTCACCCTTGTTCCCTACAAACTATTCTCAACACGTCAGCCAGAATGAGACTGCTAAAATCTAAGTTAGATCATACCACACTCTGTTTAAAACCATCCAATGACTTATCAGAGGAAAAGCCAAAGTCCTTATAATTTCCCACAAGATCATATGTGATCTGATTCCTGTTAACTCTTAGAATTCATCTCCTGCCACCCTCTTCCTCATTCACTCTATTCCAAACACACTGGCCTCCTCTCAACGTCCTAGCCTTGTCAGACACACTGCCTTCCTGGGGACTTTGCTCATGCTGTTTCTTTTGCCTAGACTGCTCTTCCCCCAAAGACCATCATGACTCCTTCCTCACTTCTTCGGATCTCTGCACAAATGTCACCTTCAAGACCTTCCCAACTCACCATATCTAAAACTGCAGCCTTCCTACCACTCACATATCCATACTGTTTTCCTCTCCTGCATTATTTTTCCACTTATCACCATCTAACATAATTTGTTTATCTAGCTTACTGTTTTCTCCTCTTGTTTATCATGAGTTCCACAGAGCAGGACTTTTTGCCAGTTTCCTTCAATACTACATCCCTAGCACCTAGATGAATGTCAGGCACTTGATAAGTATTTGTAGAATGAATGAATAAATTTCTCTCTACCCACTTTTATCCTTACCTCCTATGTTCTAGACTCTGAGAATGAAATGTTGACTCTTATTCAAGGACCCTCTCCCTCTCTTGAGCTATTGGTCCCATTCCCTCTCAATCACTAATCTCCTTTCCCTACAACATATCCAGCATCTCTCTTTCTGCCTCTGATGGCTACTTCTCCACAAATCTCTCCTATCCTTCAAAAAATAATAAAAATAAAATTTAAAGAGACTTGCTTAGTTGTCTTCTCCTTCTTATCTAAACTTCCCAAATCAGTAAACCACATTCATAGTACCCACATCCTCACTTCCCATTCATTCAATAGCTTTATGCAATCTGACTTAGCCCTTTACCACCCTACTGAAACTGCTTTCACTGAGATGCCCAGAAATCTCCCAAATGAGTAGATCCAGTGGATTTTTTCAATATTTATGTTACTGGTCCTTCCTTTTATACTTGATACTTTCCACCCTTGGCTTTTGTGACAACATTAAATGTCAGAAAACATATATTGATCTGTTAGTATGTTACAGACACCGTGCTAGGCATTGACTATAAAATAATGGATAATATACTTTGGTCCCTGTCTTCATGAAGCTTACAGTCTAGTGGGAACAGACTGTAAAGTTGTTGTAAAAGCAAATACCAGCAAAACCAAAAAAGTTTCAGAGGTTACAGTCACATCTAAACTAACACCTACAGAATAAGTAGGAGATATTCAAGTGAAGGAGCTGGGATGGGTCTCCCAGACAGAGAGAACAGTTTATACAAGGATTGGAGGAATGAGAAACCATGGTTTTGAGGGGTTTTTTTTTAAAGACTGAAAGAAGATCAGTTGGCCTGGAGCACAGAATGGAAGGAGAGTTCAAGATGATGACGCTCGAGAGGTAGGCCAGACCATGTGGAGCCCTGTAGACCATGGAAAGGAGCCAATGTTCCATCTTAACCCTTGTAATAGCATCAAGTATTAATATGGATATGAAAATTCTAAATGAAGTGATAGCAAATCAAATTCATCTATATACTTAGAAGAGCAACAAAAACCATGTTTCTATGAATAAATCCAACAAAAGTTACATAAGACCTTTATAGAGAATATATAAAACTTTTAAAAGACATTAAAGAGAATCTAAAAAATGAAGACATATATAATATTCATGGAACAGAAAATGTAACATCATAAATACATTACTTCTCCCCCAAATTAATCTATAAATTAAATACAATTGCAATCAAAATTCCAAAAGGGGTATGTGAGTGTGTGTATGCACATGTGCATATTTGTATATTTATCCAAATAAGCTGATTCTAAAATTTATATAGAAGAGCAAAGGTCCAAGAATAGCATTGACATTATTGAAGATGAAGAAAGTAAAACCAGATATCAAGATGTATTCTAAGGTGATAGCAATTAAAACATGTGGTAATGATGCACAATAGACAACAATCAATGTAATAGAATAAAGAGACCAGAAACACATCCATATACAGATGGAAATTGAATATATGACAGAGGTAAGCATTTCAAATTGTGGGAAAAGGATGAGACCAGTCAATAAATGGTGATAAAACAACTGACCATATAGAAAAATATGAAACTGGACACCTAATTTCATAACATACACAAACATCAATTACAGATGAATTAAAGAAAGAAATGTAAAATACAGAATTTTTAAAATAAGATATAGATTAACATTTTTATATCCCAGGGTAAGGAAGAATTTTCAAGATGTTAAAAGCATATCCATAAAAGATGGACAAATATGATTACATTAAAATTTAAATTTTCTGCACAATGAAAAAAAATCTAAAAATGAATTTAGAATAAGCAAAAAGCTGGGGGAAAACATTGCAGTGCATATAACCAACATAGGATTAGCATCCAGAATTTAGAAAGAATACCTACAAGCCATTAAGAAAAAGATGACCAATTCAAGCTGAAAAGTAATCAAAAGACATAACATAGGTAATTCACATAACATAGGTAATTCATATCCAAATGGCCAACAAATATATGAAAAAATATTCAGACTCACTCGTAATGAGGAATATAAGTAAATTAAATCAAACTATATTAAAACAACAGGACCATATTTCTGACCCATGGGTTTGGAAAATATGTAAATATTAGAAGACTACAGTATCAAGTAACAGGAAGGAAATACACTTCTAGTAGAATACTAAATTGGTACAACCACTTTGGAGAACAACTTGGAATATGTAATTAAAGTTAAATGTCTGCATGCCCTACAGTCAAGCAACTTAACTGCAACTTAACAAGGAGATGTATACAAGCCTATTCATTCCAGCATTTTTTGTACTAGCAACAAAACAAAAATTTTTTAAAAACCTAAATTCTCTCGTCATCAGGAGAATTCATAAATAAATTGAATTATGTTCATTAAATAGAAGCTGTACACTGACTAAAATTATTGAACTACAGCTATATGCATCAACAAATCTCAAAAATAGAAGGTTTGGAAAAATTTTTTAAATATGCAGTATGCTACCGCTTAAATAATGTCTTAAAACATGAGAAACAATATCATGTTTTAAGAATACATCTGTAGTAAAATATACACAGAGATAAAAATTTGTATGGGAATGATAAATTCAGGATAGTAGTTACTTCTGGCAGAAGAGAAGGAAATGGGTTTAAAGACACTGAATACTTCAGTTGTTCATAATGTTTTATTTATTGGAAAAAATCTGAACCAAATATGACAAACTTAAATATGACAAACCCAGTGATGGTATGGTTGTTTGTAATATAATTCTCTTTATTGGTCTGTATGTTTTCTTGAATGAAATAGTTCATAACAAGTTAGGTTTATCCCAGGAATGTCTAATGTCAGAAAACCTACTACTATCATACATTATATAAATAGGTCAAGTGAAAAAAACAGTATAGTTTGATAAAATTCAGCTCTCTTTCCTGATAAAAGATATTTTTCTTCAGTGTTTTCCTATGTGTTCCTATCATAACTTTTGCCACACTGCAACTGCACTCCCCGCAGCCCCATACACTCTGCAAGGGTGGGCACCAGGACCATCCTGTTTACCACTTAATCCTCACTGGCTACTAGATGCCTGGCAAAAAGCATCAATCAATATCTGATTGATAGGTAACTTGATTGATTGGATGACTGATGGATTGTCTAACAGTACAAAGTATATAATCTTACAAAAAAACAACAGATACATGCATAAATATAAAATAGATATAAAATTATATCAGTGGGTTAATATTAATGTATGAATGTAGCTTCACCACCATTGCTACATGGATTATGGTGACCTTGGGCAAGTTACTGAACCTCACTATTCAACAATTTCCTCATCTGTGAAATTAGGAAAATAATAAACTTTGCCTCTAAAGTCTTGTGAGAATTAAAGGATATAATATATGTGAAGTACTTATAAGGGTGCTAGCAAACAGATGATTATGGGCTATTATTCATGTTTCCATAAAGTTTCCATAGTTGTCATTTTCATAATGAAAAAGGTTTTTGTTTAGTTTTTTTGGCTGCCCAGCATGCAGGATCTTAGTTCCCCAACCAGGGATCGAATCCACACCCCCTGCAGTGGAAGCACGGAGTCTTAACCACTGGGCCACCAGGGAAGTCCCGAAAAAGGTTTTAAAGTAAATAAAACTTAATTTTAAAACATATATACATATGTAAGAGCTGATCTTTCAAGAATCTTCAATGCCTCTTTTTCAGAAATATGTATACCTATTAAGTTGAGAGTTGATAATTTCTGAAGTATCAATCACTCCTTTGAAAGAATAAAGAAAATAAGCATCAACTGGAAGGTCTGAAAAGATACAGAGGCAAATAGTCAAGCAGTATTTAGCGCATTATCACAACATTCCATAAAACAACAAAATCCCAATTATTTCTTCTACCTGCCAAGATAAAAAGAAAAGACTGGAAAGCCCATATAATATTTCCTGGATCAATAAAATATTTACCCTCCAATATTGCTCAAATCAGTCATTCTTGCCTCTTTCCTTTCCTTCACCCTGCACATTCAACCACCAGATGTGATCTGTTCTGTGCCTAAATATCTCCCAAATCATTTATTCCCATCACCACAGTCCCATCGCGGCTTAGATGCCAGTCCATGCTCCACACAAATATGGTGGTGTCATTACATCCCTACTGACAACTCTTCAGAGGCTTCCCACCTCATTCCCCCTTAGGATCCAGTCCAGAAACCTTCACAGACCCCCAAGGCCCTCCATGATTCTGCCTGTGCCAGCCTCCCAGCCTCATCTCTGACACTTCCCCTCGCTCTCATGTCAGCCTCACTGGTCTTCCTCTAGTTCTTTGGACATGAGCTGCTCCTCTGAGGTGACCACAGCCTCCCAACAAGCTATTTCCTCTGCCTGGAACACGCTTCCCAACCCTTCACTTAGCTAACTTTTACTGATCTTTCCAGATTCAGCTGCACCACCATTGCTACATGGAGCTTCATGTAAAAACCTTATCAAAATGTTATAAATATTTCTCAGATCTTTAGCTAAAAAGCATATTATTCAAAGGGTATAACATTTTTGTTGGTGGTTTCATTTTTGAAAGATAGTATGTAAATAAAAACTACATCATTTAAAAATATTCCTTACAAGTAATCACAATAAAACAAATGACAGACTTAAGTAAATGAGTTTTTAATAACCTTTCAGGGAAGCCAAACACTTAATAATAAACCTTTACTAAAACATAGTTAAGTTTTGGATAAAATTGCTAACTGTATAAAAACAAACTTTCATTATTTGTGTCCAAACTCTTAAAAGTCAACTTCATTTTTATCTCATTATCTTTAAAGTGCTGCATAAATGTGCCAAGGTCCAGCAGATAATGCTTGTTAATATCAGCAGGTTTTAAAATTATCTCTAAGAGGGAAAAAAATGATATTAGAGACAGATTCAGACAAGATAGATTACAAATTACAGTGTTTAAACATTAGTATATTTATCACATGTAAATTAGATAGTCTACCATAAATTACTACTGCCTTAGTTTTAGAGTAAAATTTCTAATACTGAAAACATAGACTCTAAGTATTAGAATTTTAGAGAACTTTAGCAATTGACTAGTCTTCTCTTCTACTCAACAGTCATGCATTTATTCATTCACTCAACAAGTATGTAAGGAACTGTTCTAAATGCTTGAGAAACAGAAATGAATCAGCTATAGCCCCGGCCTTTGAGAAGCTTACAGGCTAATAGGGAAAACACCAAAACCACTGTGATAGAAAATGTTCAAGGATCAGTGGGTAACAAAAATGTGAGAGCTCTGAAGGAGGGACGGAGATGAAAGAAATCTTCATAGAAGGGACTTGAATATTTTGAAAATGAATAGCAAAAGGTGAGCAAACAAAGAAACAAGGGTATGAGAAATGTAGCAGAGACTACCAGCTGTCCACCAAAATTCTTCATCACCTTGTAGGGACACACAGCTGGACTACATTTCCCGCCTCCCTTGCAGTTAAGCATGGTTGTGTGACCAAGATCTCACCAACAAAATATGAGTGAAAGTAATGTGTACCACTTCTAGACCTAGTTAATAAAATCCTCTCACATGTAATCCTGCATGCTCATTCCTTTCACAGCTGAATGCAGATGATGATGAGACCCTTGAGGAGGATAAAGCCACAAGAGAGAAAGAACCTGGATCCCTGAATAACTGCAAGGTGGAGAACTGCCCCACCAACCTCAACACCCACCAAGAAATCATGAAGAGCTTTCAATACCATGCTAAGAAGTCTGGACATTTCCCATTGACATTGTCAGTCCCTGAAGAACTTTAAGGAGGGTTATGAAATAATCATGATATACTTTTAGATATGTCATATGGTGGCAGTGTGGAAGAAGAAATGGTGAGAGGTAAAGGCAGGAAGACTGGTTGTAAGACTGTTACAGTAACTTAGATGAGACATGGTAGAGGCCAGGGCTTACCCGAAGCAATGGGTATAGAGGGAAGGGACCTGGTTATGAGATATATTAAGGAATTACACAGGACCCTGTGATTAACTGGATGTTGGGGTAAAACAAAGGAGGCATCTAGAATGACTTGGTAGTGGAACACTTATCCAAGACACTGATCACAGAGGGAAGTAGAGAGCCTCAGGAGCTGGGAATATCTATCAATTTGTGAGTCACCCACTAAGATGATAGTTAGAGCCTTGAAAAGTAATCTCGGGGCTCACCCACATTTGAGACGTAAGCCAAAATAGAGTCATAAAGGGATCTGAAAAGCAGCAGTGGGAGAGTTGAGATCAAGTGCCCAAAGGGGAGATATGGGGGGGACCTCATCAGTGTTCCATACTACAGAAAGGCCAAAAAACAAATAACTGGAAAGATCCCTCTGAGTGCGGCAATGCAGAAGTCTTTAGTGACCTTTCACAGAGGGGAAGAATGGAGGCAGAAGCCTCACGTCAGACAGACAACCGAAGAGTGAGAGAAGTCAAGGCAGAAAGGGTAGACTTGGCTCCATCAAAGACCTTGACTGCACAGGAAGGAGACTGATAGGACAATATCTAGATGGGGAGGTGGTGGGGGGAGCCAACAGGAGAACCACTGCTATTAGGAGAAGTTTGAAAATACAGGACAAAGAAAGGGAATAGTAGAAGTTGTACTTTTCCCACTTTAAAGGAGATGAGAGGACGAAAGGACAGAAATATAAGTGGAAAAACCAACTTTGAAAAGGACAAAAAACACCTCTCTCCCTTAGACTGGAGGAAAGAAAGTGAGCATGAGTATAAATAAAGGTAAGATTATAGTTGATGTATTAAATTTACTGAGGCTGCCTTAAGCTCCGTAAACAATTTTAAGCATTTTTCCTTTATTTGATCATTAGTCATCATCATGATCCTATGAGACTAATATTATCCCTATATTACAGCTTAGGACACATTATGAGAGAGCCAGAAATCTGAGGGAGTTCATGACAGTTCACCTCTATTTACTCAGTGAAGTAAAGGGCATGGTCAGCTACTGGAAGGCAGGAGCAAGGACCTTGTGGCTGGGATAAGTAGGGTTTCTCAACACCAACACTACTGACATTTGAGACCAGATATTTCTTTGCTATGCTATGCATTGTAGAGTGTTTAGCATCGTCCCTGGCCTGCACTCACTACATCCTTCACGTCACACACACACATCCCCCACTGTCACAGCCATCAAAAATACCAAATGTCTCTGAGGGACAAAAACACTGCTGGTTGAGAACCACTGGGATAAATAGAAGATAACACTGACAGGCTGATAAAGCAGAAGACCCAGCTCTTTACTGAGAACAGAGATGGAATAATAAGATTCTGGAGCTGCATTCTCCTGGCCTGCACTCACTACATCTTTCACATCACACACACACACATCCCCCACTGTCACAGCCATCAAAAATATCAAATGTCTCTGAGGGACAAAAACACCCCTGGTTGAGAACCACTGGGATAAATAGAAGATAAAACTGACAGGCTGATAAAGCAGAAGACCCAGCTCTTTACTGAGAACAGAGGTGGAATAATAAGATTCTGGAGCTGCATTCTGAAGGAAAGTGTAATTTCATCAGTTCCTTTGCTAATTCTGTATAATTCAAAGCAAGTGCAAGAAAAAGAAGAAAAATCCAGTGAAATCAATACATGTTATATATAATTAAGACTGGCATCTGCGGTTGGGTAGGCCTCAGGAAACAAACCATCAATTTCCATCACATTGCAAATAGCATCATCCCACCTCCCATTTCTCTGACATACACTTTATAAATCCTAAGAAATATGGACTGAACATTACATGTTACTGTGCTAACTGTATGGTTTTTCTGGATTCAGTGTTCTGTGCCCTCACATACATCATTCAATTCAAGCCTTCCAGATGGAAACTTATTAAATACTATTTTCTCTTACTGAATTTAATTCAGTCACCTCAGAAGGAAAAGATTTCTACAAAACCTGGTGTCCCCGTCCCCTTTTCAAACACACGTGCACACATGTTCCCATGCTGCTGATAGAGCTGATAGTCTCTCAGAGCAGCTTTAAGTAAAACAAACACTTTTTTTTTTTACTGGGTCAGTTGGTTAAATGTACAGCTGTGGAAATCCTCTGAAAATACAATAGTGAGTATTGATATTGTCATGTGTTAAGCTTAAGGATAACTCTACACTACAGTGTAGGGTATAATGTTATGGCGTAGTATAGCGATTTCTACAGTGTTAGGTTAAACTGAAGCTACGTGGTTGTAATTAGTGTGTTAGTATCAGAGCATCTCCCTCTCCCTGCATCTGGAGTAGCAAGTGCACACACTGGAAAGCCCCAAAAGGGCTCCGTGGTGAACACTCGCCCTGCAGTGCCAGCCACATTTCCCAAGCGATGGGATGACCTTGGGGAGAGCCCAGCAGGAGCCATCAAGACAGACCCTTGGGGTTTCCAAGAGGGGAAAACGAATTTGGGCCCAGGCCTAGGCAGTTGGTTCACTGCGGGGGTTTCGTTAACACTGCAGGAACGCCAAGCGGGCCTTTTACGTTTCGAAGGCTTGGACCCCATTTTTAGGCAAGATGGGAAAGTCTTCTATATGTTTCACCGTAGCAGCTCACTAATGGGACACAAACTTGTGGAAAGTGCTCCAACAGAGGGGCAACTCTGAGTGAAGCAGCTCACACGGAAAGAACTTCTGAGCCCCGAAGGGTGCTCAAAGGGCTGAAGGGGTCTTCTCTGCCCCCACTCCCATATCACCCCAGTAGGGCCTCCAGCCTCGCACTCTCCCTGCGGCGTGAACGCACCGCGGCCCACCTCCCCGTCCTGGCTGAGAGGGATGCCCATAGCTTCCAGTCCTTTCTGCAGTTCGACGATGTCCACCATCCCGTCCCCGTGGCGGTCCAGCTTCTGGAAGAGCTCTTCAAAAAGGCTATCGGATTCGTTTTCCTGGCCAGCCACGGTGGGCAGCAGGAAGCCCCCTATGCCGCGCAGCATGGTCACGCAGCGCCAAGGGACCCCGAAAAGTGGGAAAGCCCCAGCCGCAGGCCGAGCCGCTAGGGAGCCTCCGCGGGAGCGGCTGCTGCCAGCAGGCGGCGTATCAGCTGCCCCTGGAACGCGCAGTCCTATGCCTCTGGCTTCGGTGCCAGCGGGCGAGGAACGCCCCCTTCATTGGCAACAACGCTGGTTCCGTATTTGCTTCTGCCAGTCTTGGCTGGGGGCTGCTTGGAACCACCTTCTTTTTTTTTTTCTTTTTTTTAAGGTTAACGTTTGGCTGGGAATTCCCATACAGAACAGTCTTAATTCAAACTCCAAAGTGGCTGAGGGTAATCCCATTGTTGTGAATTTTTAGGGGAGATTTTTTTCAGTTTTGTGCTCAGAGCCAAGGCTGGTGTCGATCAGCCTCCACGAAGCTACCCTGGGCCAGTTCTCTCTCTTCCTCTTACTAGGCCAAAGCTTCATCTCCTATTTTCATGGTTTGTTGAAATCCAAACCCCTTAGTAACAAAGGGAGAAAATGTTAGGACTTCTTTTTATATTTATAAAAGGGAAAAAATAAGCTTTCTAATATTTAACATGAATTGACAATTGCACATATATACAATATTTAAATAAGTGTACCCAAAATGAGGGTGGATGAACAAAGAAATTTACTCTTGTGTAATGGGAGTGATCACCTGGTCAGTGGGTCAGTGAGCTAGTTGAAAAATTGGTGACAAAATCAGCAGCAGTCAAGGAAAGCCACCAGAAGCACTGCTCAAACCAAACAGACCAGTCATAGCAGTGGAACAATGGAGACCAGCACTGAACACAGACAGGAGACCAGCTGATGCCAAAGGGTGTGCTCTAATAATCTGCTCAGGCAGTTTGTTCCTTAGTCCCAATGCTGCAGAAGTCACAAGTAAGCCACATCCCTCCCTCAGACCCCTGGACGCTCTCTTAGGGAGAGAATTAGTGAGCAATTAGTGAGCAAAAGGAAGTAAATACTATCTAAAGGGGCTAATTCTAAGTTTAAGCTTTAAAACTAATTAGATGTTGGCTTAACTTTTTTCCCCTAATATCTAACAGGTGGGGCTCAGGAGAAAGCCCTGTTTAGGCAAATAAAGTACACTTTCTCTACGTATCTGAATTTAATATGAGCTGAGATTTAGGAGCCTTTGTCCCATTAGTATTCTTCTGGACCCATGTTTTGAAGTCCTCTCTCAGTACACTGATACTGCTGATTGTTTCTTTATGATCTCCTGATGTTGGGCAACAAAACTGAAGTTGAAAGCCAACACCTTAGGATGACAAAGCAGAGGATGGAAAGAATCCAAATTCTTGATTGCATCACTAAGCCAGTGAACCACTTCTGGAATCAGCTTCTGCTGAACCTCTTTGCACAGTTGACAAACTAAACCTCTGTTATTTAAGCCACTTGTTGTTGGATAGTCTGTCACAGCTGAAAGTATCATAACTTATAGAAAAATCATAACTCGTGTAATAATTACAAACTGGAGGGAGTGTGATTCTCTTTATCACTCTCAGTTTGTAATTATTCTATGAGAACATAACAGAGACCCTAATATATATACATATCAGGGAATGAGGGAAGGCATCCTGAGGTTAGGAGATATTAAATCTAAGACCTGAAAGATAAGTAGGAGTTGGCCAGTGATGACTGAGGAAAATAGCATTCTTTGCGCTTTTAACATTGCTGAGAAGAAAAAGAATTTGAAAAGTTCAAAGAACTAAAGGAAGGCTACTGCTACTGGAGAATAATGAACAACAGAAAGAGTGGCATAAACAGATTAAAAACACAGGTCATGTTAAAAATCCTACCTTTTGGGCTTCCCTGGTGGCGCAGTGGTTGAGAGTCCGCCTGCTGATGCAGGGGACACGGGTTCGTGCCCCGGTCCCGGAAGATCCCACATGCCGCAGAGCAGCTAGGCCCATGAGCCATGGCCGCTGAGCCTGCGCGTCCGGAGCCTGTGCTCCACAACAGGAGAGGCCACAACAGTGAGAGGCCTGCATACCGCAAAAAAAAAAAAATCTCTACCTTTTATCCCAAGAGCAATATAGAGCTATATTAGGGTAAATTACGTTATGCTGTGATAACAACTCCAGAATCTCAGTGACCCACAGGGTAAATACCTCATTTGTACAAATACCCGTTGTAAGTCAGCTGTGGGCTCTACTCCTAGGATGTTGTCCTTACTGGGGTTCGAAGCAGCTACTATCTGGAACATAACTGGTAGCCATGGCAAAGAGAAAAGAGAAAATGGAGAAGCATGCTGTGGCTCTTGAACTTCTGCTTATAGGTGACATATTCAATTTCTGTGTACATTTCACTGGCCAAATCAAGTGACATGCTCTCCTGACTTTAAGTCCTCCTGCAGGGAAGGATGCTGAATATTGGTGAACAATATTACACTCTAATCCAAGAACTGTCTCAGAATTTAGGTCAACAGAATAAACATGATTTAATTCACAATGTAAAATATTCCTCTAGAGAGTTCCCCGATGGCCTATAGGATTCAGGGCTTTCACTACAGTGGCCCGGGTTCAATCCCTGGTCTGGGAACTGAAATCCCACAAGCCACGTGGCACAGCCAAAAAAAAAAAGAATCCCTCTAGGTGCTGTGTGGAGAACAAGAAATAAGGGAAGAGTCAGTGAAATGAGATCAGTCATAATACTCTTGGAGCTGTCAGCTTGAGCTACGGTGGTGGCAGTGGAGAAGGAGAGAAGCAGACAGATCATGATATATTTTAAAGGTAGAATTGAATAAACTTTGGGAATGACTGGATGAAGGAGAGAGTGATCCTGCTATAGACTGAATGTTTGTGTCCCCCAGAATTTCATATGACATGCTAACCCCCAAAGTGATGGTATTAGAAGGTGATTAGGTCATGAAAGGAAGCCTCATGAATGGGATTAGTGCCCTTATAAAAAAGATTCCAAAGAGCTCCCTGGCTCCTTCCTCCTTGTGAGGACACAGCAGGAAGACAGCATCCGAGCTTCCCTGGTGGCGCAGTGGTTGAGGGTCCACCTGCCGATTCAGGGGACACAGGTTCGTGCCCCGGTCTGGGAAGACCCCACATGCCGCGGAGTGGCTGGGCCCGTGAGCCATGGCTGCTGAGCCTACGCCTCTGGAGCCTGTGCTCCGCCACGGGAGAGGCCACAACAGTGAGAGGCCCGCGTACCGCAAAAAAAAAAAAAAAAAAAAGAAGACAGCATCCATGAACCAGGAAGTGGGCCCTCACCAGACACTGAATCTGCCAGTGCCTTGATCTTAGACTTCCCAGCCTCCAGATTGTAATAAATTTCTGTGGTTTATAAGACACCCAGTCTATGGTATTCTGTTATAGCAGCACTCTCGGACTGAGACAGTACCAAAAATAACTTTTAGGTTTCTGGCATGAGACACCATGAGACACCATGTAAATGGGATTGCCGAGCTCTGAGGTGGAGGAGATTGTTTGGGGATAAGATCAAGAGTTCAATTTTAGACATGTTAAGTTTAAGATGACTGTGAATCAAGCAAGTGGCAAAATTGCATGCACAGCTCAGGAAAGAGGTCCAGGCTAGAAATGTAAATTTGCAAGTCATTGGCATACAGGTAGCTTTTAAAGCTATAGGAAAGGAGAACATCACTTAGAAAGTATGGAGTAAGATGAAGGCCCTAGACCAAGCTCTGGAAAACTCTAAAACGTAGATGTCAAATGCAGGCAACACAGCTAGCATGGCATAGTGGTACAAAGCTCAGGCTCAAATTCAAGCTGCCAGCGTTTGAATCATCTGGAGCAAGTTACATAATTTCTCTGAGCCTCAGTTCCTCATCAGTACCAGTTCTGTCTCAACAGTCTGTTGTAAGGATTAAGTAGAAAACAATACTTAACACATGGCCTAACACTTTAAAAAGCACTTTATAAATGATAGTTGTTTTTATTTTTATTTTTATTAAAGGAGACTGAGAAAGAGCCTTCAGAGAAGTAGGGGAAAACAGGCAAGTGTTAAAGAAGCCATAAGATGAGGCTGTTTTTAGAAAAAGAGAGCTGCCAAAAGTGTCAAAGTCTACTGAAAAACTGAGTAAAATTAAAAGCTGAGACTGAAAATTGCCTTTTGGATTTGGCAAGAAACACGCCAGCATTTTTAGTGACTTGGTGAGGAAGAAACCAGATTGGGGAGAGTTAAAGATTAAATGGATGTCCACCTCATACTACGCACAAAAATAAATTCCAGATGAAGTAGATATAAAAGTAAAATGTGAGGCTTCCCTGGTGGCGCAGTGGTTGAGAGCCCGCCTGCGATGCAGGGGACACGGGTTCATGCCCCGGTCAAGGAAGATCCCACATGCCATGGAGTGGCTGAGCCCGTGAGCCATGGCCGCTGAGCCTGCACGTCCAGAGCCTGTGCTCCACAACAGGAGAGGCCACAACAGTGAGAGGCTCGTGTAGCACCCCCCCCCCTCCCAAAAAAAGTAAAATGTGAAACCTTAAAATGTTATGAAGAAAATCTGGAAGAATATCTTTGTGATCTCAGTGTAGAAAAGGAGTTCCAAAACAAGACAGAAAAAGCATAAACCCTAAAGCACAAATGTGATAAAACTGAAAACATCTGTGCATCAGAACTCATCACTTAAAAGGTTAAAAAGATGAGTTACAGATGGAAAGAAAATACAAGCTTATAAACAACAAAAATAACATTCAGAATATGTAAGGAATCCTGTAAATCAATAAGAAAAAGCCAACCTAATAAATGGACAAATAATATGAACAGGGATCTCACCAGGACCTATAATCTATTAATATTTTCACCTTGTCAGTGCCCTCACCTCATCATGTTATTTTTCTCTTTACTTCCACTTAGATTCCACAATCCATCACCTCAATCAATACCTTTCATATCCCTTTAAATTTCTGGTCCCTTTTTCTTTGCCTGATTCATTTGGGAAAACCATAACCTTGAGTAAATTCAACTCCATGTTCTCTGAAGCTTCGCCCCTATCTATGGCTGACTATAGCTGTAGATGCCCTTCCTATAATGCAATTTTTTTAAAAAGTACAAATTCTGTTGAGAGTTTGGAGATACAATGGTGGAAAGATGAAGGGGGCCCAGGCTCTTTGAAGGATGGCTTCCAGTTCTTCAATGAATGAACGAAGAAATGGTGAAAATGAGGATGTTAAGATGTGAGGGAGAGAGGGTCAGAAAAAGAGGATGTGAGGGTCAGAAGTTTGAAGAGATGGAAGAAGGGATAGAGAGTGGGAAGGCTATGTTACAAGAGAAACTGGGTCAGATTTGGGGGCACTTAGGGTACCAATGTGTAGCCATGAATTTATGGAATATCATTTGTGAAACTTACTGTGCATATGATGAAACCCAGAACTGGGCACCAGTCTCGTTATAGTTGTAATGGACCCAGCGCATTACATCAGCACCTTTGTTCAGAACTACTAATATACCAACCTCCACTCTGCCATGTCATGGAGTTTATTCGACTCTACTCTCCCAAAGGCTCTGCACCTATTTATTCCACTTAATATACACAGCTTATTCATGCTTATGCATGATGGAGCAGTAAGACAAAAGGAGCCAGGATGCTGGAGCCTTCTTATCAGCCCTGAACTACCTATATTTACGTGAAACAGAAATAAACTCAGCCCTTCAGCCATCATAATTTCAGCCCTTCTGCCCCACAGCTGATTCTAATTCTAACCAAAAAAATCCTCAATTAATAATACACAACTAATCAGAATAACAGGTAACCAGAAAAATGCCCAGGTTAAATCACAATCTAAATGACGATGAACATAGGTTTAAAACTGTTAAAATATATTGAAGTTAAAATAACTTTAGCATTTGAAATGAAATCAATGTGTTGCAAAAATGTTTTACTAATTTTATATAAATCTATGTAATAATGATATTTATGAAACAAATTTATAAAATAATGATAAATGAAGGTTGCTATAATTGCGCAAATTGCCTCAACATACCATTTATCCAACATTTACTGAGTGTATATACTATGCTAAGCAATATGCTAACTACTAGGAATATGAAGATAAATGAAAGAGTCTCTGACTTCCCTTGAGGAGCTTACAGACTAATGATAGAGACATAAACAGATGATATTTGATATACTTAGTTTAATATATTTTTTAAAATTAATGAACAGATTTTGTAGATTTAGCAATAAACAACATTTTTTTTTTTTTTTTTTTGTCTTTTAGAAGAGATCCACTTTGGAGTGGGGGAGAAAGCTAAATGTAATTTGGCTTGCTGACCAATAGAGGGTGATAGAATATCAGAATGACAGCTTAAGAATGCCTTTATGGACCAGGTTGTAGGCATTTTTCTATAATTTATTCAATTAATACCATTTCCCAGACTCGTTGACATATTTCGCTATGAACATACAAAGCAAATAAATTCACTCTGAATAAAATACATTTATGATTTGGAAAAAATACAGTGAAATAAATAACAAATTTCACTTATTCATGTTTCAGTTTTCATTCATTTTTAAACTTTTTTCTTCTGTGTCCTACAATATCATGAAAGCTTATCAACTGAAGAAATATATTGTATCAGGTTTTTTTTCTCATAAGTGTTGCAAATATAGTTCATCTGTCTTAGTATCTTTCCAAGAATGGTCAAGTTAATGAAACCCAATGCAATGGGAACACCAAGCCAGCTGTGGCTGTTGACAGAAGATAAATGATAAAAATCTTTAGGACTTCCCTGGTGGTGCAGTGGTTAAGAATCCTCCTGCCAATGCCAGTGCAGGGGACACGGGTTCGAGCCCTGGTCTGGGAAGATCCCACATGCTGCGGAGCAACTAAGCCCGTGCGCCTCAACTACTGAGCCCGCGCGCTAGAGCCCACGAGCCACAACTACTGAGCCCACATGCCACAACTACTGAAGACTGTGTGCCTAGAGCCCATGCTTCACAACAAGAGAAGCCACTGCAATGAGAAGCCCACGTACTGCAGTGAAGATCAGCCCCTGCTCACCACAACTAGAGAAAGCCCACGCGCAGCAACAAAGACCCATCGCGGCCAAAAATAAACCTTTATATTATCTGTGAGTAATTTTTTTAATTTATTTTATTTATTTTATCTTCCCAGACCTGGGCTCAAACCCGCGTCCCCTGCATTGGCAGGCAGATTCTTAACCACTGCACCACCAGGGAAGCCCTTGTGAGTAATATTTTAAAGCATGAAATTTGATTCCCCTCATTTAAGTCAGTTTCTTTGGCTATGATTCATATATAAATGAGATTGGAACTTTTCAAAACACAACTATAGTAAAGCATTTTATGTTAAAACAGTGTGTTTTCTACCAAAACAAAACAAAACAAAGATTTCTTCAACAGAATGTGTTTTGTTTAAAATTATTGTGGGGCTTCCCTGGTGGTGCAGTGGTTGAGAGTCCGCCTGCCGATGCAGGGGACACGGGTTCGTGCCCCGGTCCGGGAAGATCCCACATGCCGCGGAGCAGCTGGGTCCGTGAGCCATGGCCGCTGGGCCTGTGCATCCGGAGCCTGTGCTCCGCAGCGGGAGAGGCCACAGCAGTGAGAGGCCTGCATACTGCACAAAAAATAAATAAATAAATAAATAAAATTATTGTGGAAGTGTCTCTCTTGTTTGGATTATTATAAAATTTGATTCTCCCTTTTGAAGGATATCAGTTGGCAATTATTTATGGAGCACCTATTTAGCTGCTCAATTTATGTGCCAGAACAAATTAACAAATTACCAAAAACTGAGTGGCTTAAACAACAGAAATTCACTCTCTCACAATTCAGGAGACCAGAAGTCTGAAATCAAGGTGTAAACAAGGTTGGCTTCCTCTGGAGGCTCTGAGGAAAAATCCTTTCCTTGCCTCTCTCCTAGTTTCTGGAGGTTGCCAGCAGTCCTTTGCTTGTAGCTATATTGCTCCAATGTCTGCCTCCACCTTCACGTGACCTTCTCCTCTGCGTGTCTCTGTGTCTTCACATGGCCTTCTTATAAAGATACCAGTCATCAGATTTAGGGCCCGCCCTAATCAACTATGACCTCATCTTAAATAAGTACATCTGCAAAGACCCTACTCCCAATAAGATCACATTCTGAGATTCTGAGTAGACATGAATTTGGGGGGGCACTATTCAACCCAGTACAAGTAGTAATGCTATCTTGTATATCTTCAAACAGCTCTTAAAAGAGAAAAAAATAATATGGTTTTCTGTTATGGAAATAATATGGAAACTGAATATACTATATTCAAAATAGACATATCCCAAAGTCCACTCAACTGAATCTTTTAATTTTATTTTTATTATTTTTTACTTTTACTTTATTTTCATGTTCATGTATTTATACCTTGTCTTGTTCTATAATGGTTTTGAGCTGTCTTATAATAACATTTAGATAGTAATGTGCACAACATAAAATATATGTGGTTCACTGTTAATAAACAGTGTACACGTTTTACTGAAACCCAGTAGAATTAGAGATTTAGCAATAAAGGAAGATACAGAAAAACCCTTTCTATACATGGAATCCAAAAATTTCCATCACATGAAATTCATGGTCACGTTGCAATGTTAAACATCTCTTCTCAATTAGTTTTCCAGTTACTATGTGTTTTATTTGTCTTCATTTATGAGATGTGTAAGAAATAAACCAATTATTAGAAAATGTGCACCATATACTGAACTGAGAAAGCCCCAAATAATCACAAAGTAGTCATTTTCTGACCCATTACTCTGCAGAAGATACTACCTTTAATTGATCCCTCATTGAGAATTGCAGCCAGGTGGAGGATGGGAATGAACTGACAATTGAGTTGTATCTGAATTCACATTATCTCAGAGACATTGTCACATTTTTAAGATAGAAAATCAAGACCAGATAATGCTAAAACACAGATGATAAAGGGAAATATGGTCCCTTGCACCATTCTCATTATCAGAAAGGAGAAAACACATCAGCTCCTCTGGAGAACCCAAGTTTTTTGTAGCAGTGAGTTGTTTTTAAAAATGTCTCACTGAGTAAATGAAGGGAGAAAGTAATGTCCTTTAAAAACTCCTAAAGTAATTGCAATAACAGGAAAGTCTGCTTCTTGTCAATTGTTTTGTTACAGTGGAGGCCAAAATGCTGAAACACAACTCAGCCAAGGCACTTGTGAAGGGCTAAGATAACATAATCACAGTGGTTGGTTGTTCCAGCATATTCCAAGGATAGAGGTTAGTGTTACTGGAAGAGTAACTGAAACAAATATCCTTCCAACATGCTTCCCCAACTACCACCCTCCCACTTGGCATTTAGGTCCGTACGGGATGGCAGAGCCTCCCAGCTTATGCTGACTGATGAGAATCCAGGAAGCTAACATTCTGAGCTGCTAGATCTATACATGTTTTAAAAACAAGTGAGCAGGTAGTAAAGTTACATTTCTTAAGAAAATTAAAGAATCTATGTAGAAAACAGGACAAGTACTCCAATGGTTCCTGCAAGGAAACTCAGGATTTTCCTCAAGAAACAGTTCTGGGGGCTTCAAATTCAACACAGTAAATCCAGGGAAAACCTTTGTCTTCTCTACTTCCCTACCTTCTGAGACCTAATGATAACACAGGAACAAACCCAGAACGATAGAGAGAACAGGAGAGTTGCCAGGGGGTGAGGGATTAAAACAAATTTGTGGAAGATGGAAAAAAAACTAGAAACCCGTGGTTAGATAAGAAAGAATGGGTATGGGCTTCCCTGGTGGCGCAGTGGTTGAGAGTCTGCCTGCTAATGCAGGGGACACGGGTTCGAGCCCTGGTCTGGGAGGATCCCACATGCCGCGGAGCGACTGGGCCCGTGAGCCATGACTACTGAGCCTGTGCGTCTGGAGCCTGTGCTCCGCAACAAGAGGCCGCGATAGTGAGAGGCCCGCACACCGCGATGAAGAGTGGCCCCCGCTTGCCACAACTAGAGAAAGCCCTCGCACAGAAATGAAGATGCAACACAGCAAAAATAAATAAATTAATTAATAAAAACTCCTACCCCCAACATCAAAAAAAAAAGAAAGAATGGGTAGCTCAGAATATGCAGGAAGGGAATATCAGTGGAAGAGAAGGTCAGTCTCTACGGCAGAAACCCGCAGGAGCTTTACACGGAGTGAGCAGGTACCTCGGTGGGCAGGAGGCAGAGGGGAGGCTACACTAGAGGGATGTTTGAAAATGTGTCTAGTACATGGCACCTGACTGCACCAGACACCTGCCTACACTCCCTACCCTCTCCTCCCGTTCCTAAATACCTGGAATACCAACTAGCGTTTGACTTCTGCTCCCCTCCAACCAAAAAAAAAAAAAAAAAAAAGTTTTCTTATCTTGAAAAATTGAATAAACTGACTGCAGAGAATGAGGACTGCTACGGCTGGATGCTAGTGCCCCAAGTAAAGCTCTCCCCATTCTTGCATTTTGGAGTGCCAAATCTCCCCCACAAAAACTAAAAGTCTCGGGCTTCCCTGGTGGCGCAGTGGTTGAGAGTCCGCCTGCCGATGCAGGGGACACGGGTTCGTGCCCTGGTCCAGGAAGATCCCACATGCCGCGGAGCCGCTAGGCCCGTGAGCCATGGCCGCTGAGCCTGCGCATCCGGAGCCTGTGCTCCGCAACGGGACAGGCCACAACAGTGAGAGGCCCGCGTACCGCAAAAAAAAAAAAAAAAAAAGCAACTAAAAGTCTCTAGCATTCTTACCCTAAAATGAAGACAACCAGTGGATAAGCCTATTTATAGAAGCAGCGGCTGGCTGTCTACCAAGAATTTGTGCTCCTCATTCCTTAGTGTGATGCTTCTTTGGGGTAGTGACTGCCCAGCCAGGGACTTCATTTTTCAGCCTCTCTTGCACTCTGGTGTAGTCACCTAACTAGTAAACGTGGGTAAAAGTGATTGATATGTGTCACTTCCTGACCAGAGCTTTTGAGAAAGCTGGTGTGCCTTTTCAGTTTCTTGTTTAACCTCTGGCAGCAGGAAGCAGAGGCACCAAGACCCAAGGTGATGCTGAAAGTACCAGTGGAAGGAGCCTGGGGCTCTGAATCACCACATGAAAGAAAGCCACCTGCCAATCAGAGAAACTTGCATTGGGCTGTGACAGATGAGAAACAAACATCTATTCCATAAAGCCATTGCAGTCTGGAGGTTTGTTTAGGTAACCTAATAATGGTTATTGGGTAATTCAATAATCAATTGTCCTTTCTGTATGCACAGAGCTATCCCACAGGAAGACAGACCTATATATACAACAGTAAGAAACTCCTAAAAGCTATCTAGAACAGTCCCATTCGTAAACATAATGGGCAACTAAAGATCACAAGATCACAAAAAAGTAAACAAGCAACATTAAAAGAGAAAGACCAATATAAATAGTAGTGATCTTAGGGGAAAGGCACAAATTATCTACAGAATAGACAAAGAAACTTTAAATTTTTTAAATTAGCATTATCAGAGAGACTTGAAAAGATATTGCTTCCACAAAGTTAGAATTGGATGCTCCTACCTCTCACCCTGATCTCCCCCACACACCAAAATAAAAATCAGAAAGGAGAAAGACTTCTTGGAAATTAAGCACATGATTGCTGAAATTTTAAAAATCAGTAGGAGTTGAAAAACAAAGTCTAGGATCTCTCATAGAACATAAAGCAAAAGATAAGATGAGAGAAAACTTTAAAGAAAAGATGAAACAAAATCCAGAAGGTCCAATATCCAGCAAACAGAAGTTCAAAAAAAAACAGGGAAGAATAAATATATATATATATATATATATATATATATATATATATTCATTAATAAATAAATAAATATATATATATTTGCCTAAAAGCACTGGATGATTAATTCTCACACAATTAATGCAAGGAGGGCTTTCAGTCACTAAATGAACTTATTAAAATGTCTACTGAGCAATGTAAAGATGATACGTACTAATATTCTGAGAAAAAATTGCAGGTAGGCTGAGTAGCTTGGATTTGGATCAAAAAGGGCAGGGAAAGATATACAAGTAGAAAAAATATATTAATTCAGTTAACTTTAATATATGGTTTACTGGAACCCCTCACAGAGTTTTTCAAAAGAACTTAACAGATTTTATTTTAATAAGACACAGTAAAGAGGAAATGGTTTAAAAGATGTCATCAATGTTTTATTTAACTAAGAACTGCCCTTCATTTAAAGGCAATGATACAATTTCAAATAGGAACTTCCTTCTCAAGAAATGGTATGATGATATAATGTTGATTTAACATACAATCTTCAACAAAAATAAAGTTTATACAATTCACCTGGAAATAAAATGCACTGAGCATTTATCATGTTAGTCAATGTAATTCTCCATGGGTCACAATTTTTATTATAGCTAAGAACAAAACAATATAAAGAAAAGTTGAATAAACCAGTCAAGTTCATAATTACCCTGATTTTTTAAAAATACAAATAAAATGTAACTTTCCAAACAAATCCATTCAATAACCATGATCACACTAGATTTCATTCTAATTTTTTTAATGTTTAGATAATCACATAGTATCAAGTCTTCAACATAGTGAATTCCATTTTGTTAAGGGAAAAAAATAATAGAAAACAAGTGGTCCTTAAATTTTCTTAGCTCATCATAGCATATTTGTGTAAAATTAAAGTTTTGCTTCCATATACATATATATATATATATATATATATATATCCTCCAGAGTTAAATAAAATCATAAGATCATAAGTATTCCTAGTAAAGGAGATAAATGAGTGCCAAGAAAAATGAATGAAAAAAACCATCGGGCTTCCCTGATGGCGCAGTGGTTGAGAGTCCGCCTGCCGATGCAGGGGACACGGGTTCGTGCCCCAGTCTGGGAAGATCCCACATGCTGCGGAGCGGCTGGGCCCGTGAGCCATGGCCGCTGAGCCTGCGCGTCTGGAGCCTGTGCTCCACAACAGGAGAGGTTGCAGTGGTGAGAGGCCTCGTACTGCAAAAAAAATAAAAAAAGAAAATCTAGACACAACATCATGAAATTTTAGAACACCAAATACTGAGATTTTTTAAATTAATTAATGGCTTTTACTGTGGTAAGAACACATAACACAAGATCTACCTTCTTAGCAAATTGTTAACTTATAGACACCCTGTTGTAGAGCAGATCTCTAGAATTCATTCATCTTACATAACTGAAACTTTATACCCATTGAAGAGCAACCCCCATTTCCCCCTCCCTCCAGCCCCTGGTAACCACCATCCTACTCTCTGCTTCTATGAATTTGTCTATTTTAGATAACCTAATATAAGTGGAATCATGCAGCACTTGTCCTTTTGTGACTGGCTTATTTCCCATAGCACGATGTCCTCAAGGTTCATTCATGTTGTTACATATGGCAGGATTTCCTTCTTTTTTAGGGCCAAATAATATTCCATTGTATTATTTTTTTAATCCATGAATCCATCAATGGACACTTAGGTTCTTTCCAAATCTTGGCTATTGTGAATAATGCTGCAATGAATGTGAGAAGAGAAGGGTTTTTTTTAAAGCCTTTAGAGAGGAAGAGAAAAAAAGTTCACTAACCAAGGAACAGTAATAAACTAACATCTAACTTCTTATCAGTAATTCTCTGTGCAAGAAGATAGTGGAGCAATACCTTCACAGTTCTGAGGGGGGAAATATGTTTGAATATAGAATTCCATGCTCTGCCAAACTATAAATTGACGTGAAGGCATACTAAAGACATTTTCAGATTTACAAGTACTCAGACATTTCATCTCCCATCTGTTTTTCATGATGCAGGTTTTTAAAAATATTTTCCAGAGAAATGAGGTGCAAACGAACAAAGAGGATGATATGCAATATAAAAAAGAGTGCAATTAACCCAGGAGTCTAATGAAAAACAATTCCAGGGTGAGGCTGTGCATTGGGTTTATAAAACAATCTAAATCAGAATAAGAAGTCAGTGGGCCTCAAGTACAATGTCTTCAAGAAGAAAAATGAAATTTAGTCTTTGCAAAAGATAGAATGGTTATGGAAATGGATGATATCAGCGATACGGTAAAGAAAACATTTTTTTTCAACAAGATAAAGGACAATTGGCAATTCCAGGAGAGACAAACAAGAATTGCATTCTAAAAACTCATGATACAAATATGAAGTCAGCTAAAATGTGGCATAATTTTAAGCAATTTATGAAATTATAAAAGAACGTAATTTGGACACTAGAACATTCTTTAAGGAGCCCAGAGGTCATGATCTTGGACCTGTAAAAAAAAGAAACAATTTGTGAACATTATTTGGCTCTGCAATGAACAATAATTAAATAATCATAATAACATAAGTTGGGGAAAAGGTTGATTTTTAACTTTCAGAATCAACCTATAAACACTACATGAAAGGTGGGTTATAGCACGCACACCACAATGAAAAGTAGCTCCCACTCTCAGCAACTAGAGGAATCCCACGCACAGCAAGGAAGACCCAATGCAGCCAAAATTAAATAAATAAAATATAAATAATTTTTTTTAATCTAAAAAAAATGAATTTAGCATTAACCTTGAAAATGTAAAAACAAAAGTATAGTTGACAGAATATGGCATGTATAGAATATAGAAGAGTGGAAGGTGGAAAACAGGAGTTACTAGTCTCATCAAAGTATATCCAGAATATGACTGCTTCTCACAAATTCCATGAGCACTCCCTGCTCAGAACTCCCATCATCTCTGTCTGGTTTACTGCAATAGCCTCCTAGGTAGCCTGCCTACTTCCACCAATGCCTTCCTACACTTCCTACACTTATTCTCAACATAGAAGCTATACAAATCCTCCTAAATACAAGTCAGACCATGTTATATCTCTGCTCAAAACCTTGCAATGGCTTCCCATTTCACCCAGAGTACAGAGAAAGTCCTTATATTGGTCCATATGGCCCTACATCATCTCACCCTCTGTCATCTCTCAGATCTCATTGCCCACTACAGGCCCTTTGCTCACTCCATTCCAGCCATACTAGCCTCCATTGCAATCCTTGAATGTGCCAGGCCCATTCCAGCTTTGGGATTTTTGTTATTTCATATGCCTGGAACTCTCTTCCCTAAAATATTTCATATGGATAACTTTCTCCCTGCCTTTAAGTCTTTGCTCAGATGTCAGCTCTCAATGAGGCCAAATCTGACCACACAGTTTAAAATTGTTACTCCCACCTCCCTGACTCCCGATCCCTTTTTACCTTGTTCTACTTTTCTTTTTCCTTGAACATATCAATGCCTACAGCAGGGGTTCCCAACCCCCCAGTCCGTGGCCTGTTAGGGAGAAGCTTCATCTGCCACTCCCCATCGCTCCCATTACTGCCTGAACCAACCCCCTGCCCCGTCCCTCTGGAAAAATTGTCTTCCACGAAACAGGTCCCTGGTGCCAAAAAGGTTGGGGACCACTGGTCTACAGTATACTGTAAATGTCTCAACATCCCTCCCCTCACTTGAATGTAAGTGCCAATGAGGCTGGGATCTTTTTTTTTGCTCACTGAGCACTTAGAATAGTGCCTATCACCATAGCAGGTGTTCCGTAAGTAATCGTTAAATGAATAAATATAGCTTAGGAGTCAAGAGATTATATAAGGCTGATGGGACAAAACCTAAAGCTTTAAGTATATTATTTAGAAATATAAAAAACTGGAAAATAAAACTATAATAATAACTATCAAAATCCAGAGGGGATAGCTAAATTCTTATTTTTATTATAGGCAGTGAATAGATAATGGCTTTTAAATTGAGAAACTAAGAAGTGGCAGCAACAGCATATAACTGAAAGCTTGGAGATGATTACTAGCATACTAAAAAGAAAAAGTTACTAAGAAGTGGCTGCTACCTCCATGTGTGTATATATATATATCTGGTATAAACATAGAAACAAAGACTTGAAGGATACACACCAGGTTACCTGCCGTTGTAAATTCTCAGGACATAAAGGGGTTTATAAAATAAAAAGGAATAAAAGGGTAAAAACCAGTAATTATAATGATTTTAATCCTTTCACCAAACAAAGGAGGTCATTTGCCTCTGGAAAGTGGGACTGAGAAGTGGGGCAAAGAACTGTTGTTTTTCAGTATAAATTCTTCAATAATATTTTATTTTTACCGTGTACATGTATTACTGTGAAAAAATTAAAAGAGGAAATTAATTTTTTTAAAAAAGGAAAAGAATAAACAGCACATAAACAAATACCCAATAGATTCCCCAAATACCATCATGGCCAAGATGATGTTGGCTTGGAAATTTTCAAAGTGAGTGTTACCAATTGATCACCATGGTTATAAAAAATAAAATGAGATGAAATAACACTAAACATTTGGTTTTAAGCACTTTAACTTTCTGATATATACCTGTATGGATTTCAAAATGTTCATCTATTATCTAAAATTGTCTCTATTTGAAAGCAAAGGCCTCCTCTCATATCCACCTGTCAGCTGCTAGAGAAATTAGTCCAGTATTTTAGCATTTGACCTATTTTCTTCTTTCTGGATCATACGGGTTGGCTCTGCCTCTTTGTGTGTTTGCCGAAAGCAAAAGTAACACGCTAAACCAAACATTTGTCACTAAACAGCAGGAGATTTCTTACTTTTACCTAAAAGAATGTTTGTTAGACAGAAATACTGTAATCATTAAACAAAGACGAGGCCCAGTCCTAGTGATGGTGTAACCTTAGACCTCAAGGTCTCAGGGAACAGCCTGCTTCTTCCCATTCTCACAAAGCCCTGAAGGATGCAGCCTCTCCTGCAGTGCTGTCAAGAAGGAGAACTGGCGGGCTTCCCTGGTGGCGCAGTGGTTGAGAGTCCGCCTGCCGATGCAGGGGACATGGGTTCATGTCCCAGTCTGGGAAGATCCCACATGCTGCGGAGCGGCTGGGCCCGTGAGCCATGGCCGCTGAGCCTGCGCGTCCAGAGCCTGTGCTCCGCAACGGGAGAGGCCACAGCAGTGAGAGGCCCGCGTACCACAAAAAAAAAAAAAAAAAGAGAGAAGAAGAAGAACTGGGAGGAAGGTTCTGATGATGAGGGGATATACACATCTACACAGAGTTCTGCAAAACTCAAGGGCTGAAACTAAAAATGGCCGTTATGGTCAGCCCTAGTATCTGATACCAATATTCTCCCAATCCCTAGCAAGCCTGGGGGGAGTGATAAAGATAGCTCCTGGCCAGACCTCAGGCAAAAGAGAAAGTCTGGTTCTCAACACTGATTGTGTCACCAGAGGGAAGGTGTGGGGAGAACACAAGGAGTTAGTACCAAAGAACAAAGTGTTCCTTTATCTCCACAGTTTATCTTTAGGATGGCAATCTTGCTGTTACCCTGGTTAAAGATCAACTTACTACAGCAAAGGTTAGTTGACAAGCCATTCAAGGCATTTAAACCAGTAAGTGCTAAAATTGTATCTGTGCATTTGTGTGTGTGTGCTTTTGAGAAAAGGTCTGAAGACTATATTGCAGCCCCCATTGGGAAAATTTATTATGTAGTTTATTAAGTTTATTACACTTAGTACAATTAAATTTTGGAGGACACAAAGATGACAATGTTTGTTTTAGAAGTGTTAATATTATGCCACTTTTTCCCTAACAATGTTTATTATACAAGGATTGTCAGTTGAGGTCAGTCTTGGTTCTTGGAAGAAAGACCACATTATCACATAATTACTTACCCACCCCCACATTTTCTCAAATAGTGGGGCAAAAGATCAGAAGGTGACTCTGCTTTTAAGTACTTTAAATTTCAGAAAAAAAAATTCCTGTGATGCCCAAATCTTTCAATGCTGTTAAAATGTAGACTTTTAAAACATCAGTAACCAGGAATCTCTACTAAGCATATATGCAATTCCTGTCCTCAGTCTCAGTGATCTCAATGCCATCCAGGTGTCCAAACTAGAGCCCTGGGAGAATTCTTGCCCTCTCCCTCTACCTTATTCTCCCTATCCAATCACCCCCTACAAAGTCCTAGACTATAATTCTAAAATACATCTTGTATATGTATGACTGATTCACTTTGTTATAAGGCAGAAACTAATAAAAAAAATACATCTTGAACCTTCTCATGCTCTCTAGTTAAACATATTCCTGCTCATCACTATCTCTCAATTGGGCTGCTACAATAATAATTTTTGAAGTGAAAATAGTAACAAACATTTCATAATACTTACTATGGGTCAGGCACCCCTCTAAGTGCTTTACATATATTAGCTCATTTATTCCTCTCACAACCCTATAAGGTGTTCTAGTACACCACCACTTTAGGATGAGGAAGTATGCACAGGGAAGTTAAGTGACTTGCCCAAAGTCACACATCTGCGATGTGGAGAAGCCAGCAATCACCTCTTACACTCCGCATTCACACCTGTCACCCTCTGATCTGATGTCCAATCAGCAGCCAGTGTGATTGTCTGAAACACTTAACTCTCACCAGAACCAGAAACTCTCATAAGGTGAGAACAGAAAACAGCTTTATTCTTTTCTTCCCAAAAGCCTGATCAAACCAGCTCTGCTGGTTTCCTAGTACCTAAGAGAGGTCCCTTGACCTTTTTGGTGCTCTCAGTTAATAAAAATTCTTCTTTTTAGTCACAAAGTAGTCCCATTTCAATAATAAAAATGCCCAGTCTAGTGTGTTTGTCAAAACCTGCATTTCATTACAGTTAATGCTTCCTCCCACCACCCACTCAAACTGCTTGGGCTGGAGGCCTTGATGGTGGGGATCAGCTCCTCTCTTCTTGCCCTTTTCCTCTTCATTCTCTCAGCTGGCCTTGGGCCAGCCACGGGTGGAGGAGCCAGAGAAGGAAGAGATAAGGAAAGTTCTTGTTTGACAGGCACAGGTGTAACCTAGCATTGGTATACTCTGGCTGTGGCAGGTATTTCAAATTGACTCTTGTTCTCAGGGTTGTTTTTATGAGCACCTTGGATGTTCCTCTGGGAGCTCCTCTGACCACAGCTTCCTTGAAGCAGGCAAGACCTCCACCTTAGCTGGACACTTCTACCCCCACCCGACCCCCAGCCTCACCTTCTGCCTCTGAATCTGATGGCACATCTCCCCCTTCTTTGTGCTAAGGTTGACTGGTTTAGGCAGAAGGCTTCTTGGGCATGATTCTTTTTAAATGACCCCAGGCATATATTCCTACTAAGGGTTTCATACCTTTAAGATGCCAAGGAAAGGGTTAAAGTTACTTTCCAAATACAGTTCTTTATTCTAATGCCAGAAAACTTTTCCAAGTATTTCTGTGTCCCATGGAATCCAGAGGATGCAAGTCAAATTCTCCATGTTGTCTCCCTAAAGCCTTCCTTACTAGGCCTGAGGCAAAGTAAAAACACCTGTCCCACCAGGCTCCCAGGGGTGCAGGCAAGACACACGACACATTGAAGATTCTTTCCATGAGAATCTTCCAAATCTCAACTAGCTCCTCAGCCCCTTCAGTTTTAGCCCTTGGATAGCCTTAAGATAGGCAGGGGAGTAAGGATCCACAGAACTGGTTTTTAGACCTTCTTTGTAATTCTGGCATTGATGATCTGATTCTAATGCTGAACTCTG
The DNA here is from genome assembly GCF_964341445.2 of Mesoplodon mirus. Taxonomy (NCBI): domain Eukaryota; kingdom Metazoa; phylum Chordata; class Mammalia; order Artiodactyla; family Ziphiidae; genus Mesoplodon; species Mesoplodon mirus. The sequence goes on from NC_138978.1 coordinate 102,174,322, forward strand.
GAATATGGGGATAAGTGGGGCCCTCAGCTGAAAGTAAGTTAGAAAGAGTCCTGTTTTAACATCTGGTTAGAAATACTAAAATATTATGTCTTTCCATTGCTATTAGGAGCCAACGCCTTAACATGTTCTATGGAGCGCTGCGTGATGTGGCCCCTGCTTGCCTCTCCAGCCTTGTCTCCTGTCACTCTTCCCTGGGCTCAGCCACACTGGGCTTGCAGGTCCTTAGATTGTCTAAGCCTTTCCTACCTCACAGCTTTCATAAATGCCTAGAATGTTCTTTCTCCTACCATTCTTTGTCTTCTCATTTTTCAGGTCTCAGTTTAATTATTACCTCATTACAAACGACTTTCCTGAAATAGCTTCCCACCCCCAATCCATTATTCTCTCTTATATATACTATTTTACTTTACAGCACTTATCACAAGTTATATAATTGTGTGTTTACTAGTTTGTGGCCATATGGCCACACACTGCTTACCTATTTACCAAGCATTTCCATTTTCCTCCTGGGCATACGATTGGACTGCATTTCCCAGCCTCCCCTGCAGTTAGAGGCAGCCATGTGACAAGTTCTAGCCAATGGAATGGAGGCAGAAAAAGACCACTTCCAGGCATGAAAGCCTTCCAAGTTTGACTCAATTACCATTGTGAACCTCATCTAGGAAACTCCAGGGGACAGGGGTTCTGCCACTTACTGACTGTGTGACCTTGAGAAAGTTGCTTAATCTCCCTGTTCCTCACTTTCTTCACCTGTAAAGTAGAAGAATAATGTCTACCTCATTGAAGGGTGAGGTTTAAATAAATGAGTAAATGAAGGTGCTTAGACTAGAACAATGGCTAGTACATAGTAAGTGCTCAATAAATGGTGATAATATTGTTATAATGGATTTTTATTATTATGGAATAACTAATGATATCAGCAAACATATGTAATAAGAGAAATACAGATTGGCAAGGTTTAAATTGATAAGGTAGAGAAAACAGACTTTTTTCACATTATAAAGGAATTTTTAAAATCATAACCAATAAACATGTATTAGGATGAACAGAGCAGGACTTGACTATGTGAGAGGTAAGAAGTAGCAGAGAAATTTAGAATTAAAGGCTTAGAAACCTCTGCCAATTAAAGATCAATCAGCAATGAAAGTAAAGGAATTCTGAAAATATAACATAGCCATTCAGATTTGATTAAAAACCAAAAAAATCAGTTTATATACCACTTTTCAAGAACACATCAGTGTAAAGTTAAAGCATATCTGTATTTTTCAATACCAAACACCCACTTAATCAGCAAAGACAGATGGGAGCCCTTTCCTCCTGCCCCTGCCCCTTCTACATTGCATAACCACCATATCCCCCCCTTTTACCAACGACTTCTATCTGGGAGTCAGCAACATCACTCATACTGTAGCCCAGGCTTATCAAACTAGTGCAAGGCCAATATATTTGGCCCCCAAAAAAGAGTTTCCACAACTGCAGGTGCTTGATTAGCTAAGATATGTGTTAAGAAATCGTCTGCTCTAAAGATAAAACCAAAAATTGAAGCAAGTCACTGGATAACTTTGATAAAACTTGCTTTTAAATCTGTTGCTTATGCATTTACCTCAGTTTCCTTTCTTACGTGTTATTGGAAAAAGATTTTTTTCCTTTATTTTTTGTCATCCACATTATTATTCTGTTTTGGGGGGTTATTTGTTTTGTTTTTTGTGGGGTTTTTTTTGTTTTTGTTTGGTTTGCTTCATAGTAAAACCATCAGGGTGAGATTTTGACACAATCTCCTTTGGCCAAACTGACTTGCCGTGCATGTAGCGGTCTTCTTGTTCCCACAAAGCAACTTCCCATCTTTTCTTAGCTAGTATTTTGAAGCGTGCCAAAGAAGGGAAATAATACTGGCTGTCTTGACATACCTTAAGTCTTGACCCCACTCTACCTCAAAAAAAAAAAAAAAAAGCATTTTTATAAAGATAGCTCTTAGGATTTAAAGGATAAATTTACACGAGTAAAATTAAATGTAACATTAAAATATCAGACTAAATGGGCCCACCGCATATTACTACTGTAATTCTTTTCAGTTTGAAAGTGAAAAGCCACAGATATGGACTAAGGTTCTGTTTAGAACAATTTGTGTTATAAATGGACTCACTTTTCATAACAGATCTTCCCTATCCACTTATTTAGGAAGTACTCTGGTAAAACAATTATTAAACCCTTAAAAAATGTTTTTTAATCTTAACCAATTCTACTGAAACTTAAATATTCCTTGTTAGAAAGATTATACAAATAAAAATTATACTTTCCAGCTGTTAAATTATATTGGATTGCATTAGTCATGATAATGACAGTAATTGTCTATGGACTATTTATTTGAAATATATTAACTGCATCAGATTTAAACTAGAAAGCCCCTGAGTTTGTGTTCAAAGAATATGTAAGCTAAAAGCTTAAATCCAGTCCATCCATGGATGGATGCTTTTTTTGTTGTTAAAGATCTTTCTGCTATTTTAAGAATCTCCTTGGTTAAAGATTTTGAACACAGTGAAAAATCTATACATCTCAGACACTGGGCTAAACAAGAAGGTCAGGTTAAGGTTACAAGAGGCATTTCTCCAACTTCTCAGTCTGAGACCATAAATATACTCAAGTAATAAAGGAAACAACATTGAATATAAGCAACCTGGACACTCATTATTACCATAGTGCAAAATTCAAGGTGTCCCCTAGCACACTTCACATTTTCATCACTGGCATCAGTTAAAGTGAAATGAATATATAAATTTCCAGAATATAATATAAATATATTTCTTCCCTACAAGAGCATACTTTCTGTATCAATCTTAATCCCTCCTTCCCTAAAATTGTTTGAAGTACCACCATCCTCTCTGTCATGGAGGTTAATAATGTTGGAGTCTTTTTTTTTTTTTTTTAACTTCTTTCCTTCTTCTACCACCATATGCAATGTGTTGCCAGGGCCTATTGATTCTAGCTTTACAATAACCTCTCATGAGTCTTCTCTTTTCTAACGACTCTGCTAATATCCTAACTCAGAGCCTCATAACCTATCATCTGCACTGCTGTAATAACTAGCCTTCTAACTGGCCCTTGCATTAGCCTCTCCCTAGCCCAATCTATCTTAAACACACCTGTCGGATTAATGTTCCTAATGAACAACTCTGATTTTTCATTCCCTTGCTCAAATACTTCACAATCTACCAGCCTAGCATTTAAAACTAGGACTACCCAGCCTAGCATTTAAAACCAGGTTGTGGCCGCAGTCTATCTTTCCAACCTGTTATTTTCTACTCCTTTTCATAGCTACTTTCTCCTTTGTTTCAACTCAGACTCTTCTCCTCCCTAACTTCGTGCTTCCTTCCTGCCTCGCTCTGTTGGCTCAAGTCGGAAATGCCTTTCCTTCCTCCTCTGCATTTGCAGATCCTACGCTTCCTTCAAGGCTCAAGGTCCAGCCTGATGCCACATCCTCCACAAAGCCTTCTCTTAACGTCTCATCTGGAAGTAACTGCTTCTTCTGAGGTACACTGGTAGTTATGTAAATGCCTCTTTCTCAACTTACTTCTGTTTTATTTTCCCTACTCTCAACTCCTGGAGAAGATCCAACTCTTATTTGCTCTTGTATCCTTGAATTGAATATTTGCATTTTGGTCAACTAAACAAATAAGAATTGAATAAATAAATAAATAAATAAATCCAATAAACAAGAGGTATTTAAGGCAAGTACGAATTTCATGTAAAAGAAGACATGATCTAATGCACAGAAAAATACTGAACGGTATTATAGCTAGACACCAGTTAAAAAAAAAGAACATTGGAAATGAATAAATATTTATATCTAGGTAATAACATAAAATAATCTTTTCTGAGAAATATCCCCTCAGAGTATTTATTCTAACTGATGCAAAGTTTTACGAGGAGTTTTTAATGGACAAACATGCCTAATACTTTCATTTCTACTTTCTTTATTATTAATACTAGCCAATGCTGCTGATTTGGCTCTAGGTAGTTGAAATAACATTTGAAACATCATCAGTTCATATTTAGGCCAACAAATATAAAATTGAATTGAAACACCATCAATCCAAATATAACCAAACCCATCACCTGGTGATTTATTTCCTGAAAAATAGAGTCAAAGTCTGTTTTTGTTTTACTCTAAACTTTTGAGATCACCTTTAAAACATCATCAAATTCATTTTTTTCACACATGCCCAGCAAAGAGCTTAGTACATAGAGAAACAGTCACTAAATATTGAATGAATGAATCTACAGAATAAGAGTGCTGATAGAATTTTTCAGCAACTAACTCTGAGTAATAATGCTATACTCAGAAATCAAGCCAATAATGAGCTGGAGAGAAAATAGGTGCTCAGTAAATATTTGTTGAATTTAATTAATATAATTTTAGAGCTGGAGAGGATCTTAGAGATGATTTGCCTTCTGTTAATTTCTCTTTCCTCTATCTGTACACGGTGTTTTTGCATATGTTTATTGAAGCACAGTATTAGCAAGTATTTATTTAGCTTTTCTCCATGTTAACTCCTTGAAGGCAAAGACATTGTGATGACTCACCTTCCCCAGGTAGCCTGATGTTTGGCAGATTGTAGGCACTCAAATGCTTGCTGAGTGAGTGAGAGCTAGTCTAGACCTCTGACACCCAATATGGCAGCCATTAGCCACATGCAGCTATTTAAATTACTTATAATTAAATAAAATTTAAAATTCAATTCCTTAATCATACCAGCCATATGTCAAGTGTTCAGTAACCACATGTGGCTAGTGACTGCCATATTGAATAGAACAGAGAATATTTCCATCATTACAGAAAGTTCTATTGGACTGTGCTGGTCTAGACTATTTCCCTCATTTTGCAGAACAAAATGAGCTAATGGAAGTTGTCACCTGCTCAAAATTAAACCATCAGAAGCAGAACTGGGATTAAAACCTGGAACTCCTAAGTCAGCGTTCATTGTTGTTAAGTCGCAACTCTGATTCATTCTAACTTAGGGCTAGTGATATTATGAGAAGCGTGGTCTTTATCTTATGATTGCCATAGAAGCTATTTAACTTTTGCATTGTAATTGATCAATTTGCAGGTGTTATAAACAAGAAGTTCTCTGTACCTCTGGTGTAAAGGAGAAAATAACACTAATTTTAAAAATGCTTTCCAGGTGCCTAGCTACACAAAATATTATAATATTCTATTGTGCCAATTTAATTAGAAAATGCATAGAATAGGTTCTGGTTTAATGGTTGCTTTTTGGTTTCATTTCTTTAAAGCATTCCTCTTTGGTTTACTAATTTATAAAAATTACTTGGATCTAAATCAACAAATTAATAAGATTTGTTCAGATTTGAGATTCAAGGTTGATTTGGTTTGAATTCTTAGAAGATTTTCTCACCTGCTTTTGAGAGCTTCAGTAATTTCTAAAATGCTCTTAGAGAAAGAGCCTCATTTTCTACAACTTCCATAACCTATTTGTTTATGAAATTAGTATTTAGTGTTCTCTGGAAAGAGAAATCTGGTTCTGCCCAATAGGAATAATTATAAAGAGGTAAGGAAGTAATCATTCCCATGGCTACCCTTATATTAGACTATGAAGGAGACATGGAAAGGAAGGACCAAATCAAAATTTAAGGATCCCCCAAGTGCTATCAGTCTAGGGCACTTAGACTATCACACTTGCCCAGTGAAAGAACACTTCTTAATCCACTCTAGTTATGTCCCGACTGGAAAGAAGTTGTTGAATAAACATTGCGGTTTCTGATAGAAAAGTGTACAATCTAGTGCTTGTTTTTAAGAATCACAAAGGCAATTTGCTATCTTTCCATAGAAATTTGAAAAAAGGTAAAAAAGAAGTACTGAAGAGATCAAGTTTCAGAATTAAAGGAGGTGCCTCAGAAAGTAATCTGTTTCTTTCACTGAAAGCTTTTATCCTTTTATCCAGGCAGACTAGTATTCAAGACAACTAAATGTCAGTACTTAGGTATCAATAACATTCTTATTTAACTACAGAACCAAAAAAGGAGGATGTGTTTTTATTGTCATATTTCCTTTGATGTGAAGTTAAAAGGATTTTGCTTGGCTGGGAATGTTATTATTCAAACTCCTGTGTCATTCTCCTATAATCATTCCTCAATAAAGCTAGTATAGTTCGGTTTTAGACAATGGAAAATTAAGGCAAGTATTTGATCTACCATTCTTAGAATGTATGCTTTTGCAAACAACCCAGTATAGGAGTGCTTCCCAAAAATGAATAACATATAGGAAAAAAAGCCATGAACTCCCAATGTTAATTTAGATTACTATAAGATTTCATAAATGGGGCTTCCCTGGTGGCGCAGTGGTTGAGAGTCCGCCTGCCGATGCAGGGGACACGGGTTCGTGCCCCGGTCCGGGAAGATCCCACATGCCGCGGAGCGGCTAGGCCCATGAGCCACGGCCGCTGAGCCTGTGCATCTGGAGCCTGTGCTCCACAACGGGAGAGGCCACAACAGTGAGAGGCCCGCCTACCGCAGAAAAAAAAAAAAAAAAAGATTTCATAAATGTATTTTAAACATCAAATTAGATCTTATAACTTTTATATAACTCTAAAACAGTACAATTTACAAATTAAATGTATCATAATATTCTAAACAAATGTCTCAAATTAACGACAATAGTTGAATATTTGTTCATTTAGCGAACATTTATTTGAGGATATACTTTGTTCCAGCATAGAGTATATAATACTAGCTGGTACAACAAACACACCCCAAATTTAAGTGGTTTTAAAAACTAAGTGCAGTGAAATAAGCCACTCACCAAAGGACAAATACTGTATGATTCCATTCATAAGAGGTACATAGAATAGTCAAATTCATAGATACAGAAAGTAGAATGGTGGTGGCCAGAGGCTGGGGGATGGGAACATAGGGAGATATCATTTAATGGGCAAAGAGTTTCAGTTTGTGATGACAGAAAAGTTCTGTAAGTGAATGGTGGTGATGGTTGTACAACAATGTGAATCCACTTCATATCACTGAACTGTACACTTAAAAATGGTTAAGATGGTAAATGGTATGTTATATGTATTTTACCACAATTTTTAAAAATAATTTTTAAAATCACACAAAAAATTAAATGCTAATTTCTCACTCACTTCACAGACTGATACCTTGGTCAGTGGGTTTGGGAGAGTGAGTGAGAGACTCTGCTATAAGCTGCTAATAAAACACCCAGGCTGATAGAGCCTTTCTCATCTTCAGCACTTGGCTTCCAAGGAGATCTTAACATAACATTCAGCCATCAGATGGGGGAAGAGTGAAAGAATCACATGCAGGAGTTTTGTATGGACTAGGCCTGGAAGATGCATGCATTTCATTGGCTGGAACTCAGGCTTGCAGCAGCACCTAATTGCAAAGCAGACTGGAAAATATAATCTGTGTACTCAGGAAGAAGAGAAAACAGGTTTGGTGGTGACCTAGCACTCTATGCCATAGTCCCACCATTTGGTCACAAGATATCCATTTCACCCTTTTTCCCCAAATAGATAATCCCCAAGAGAGATAATCTAAAATCTCACTCAGTTACTTCATTAAGTTCAAAGTACAGGATCTCCAGGTAACCACATGGGCTTCTCCATCAGGTCTGGATATAATTCCACATCATCTTGTGACCTAGTGATTCTCAACCACAGGTGATTTTTGTCCCCCAGGAAACAGTAGGCAAGTTCTAGAGAAATTTTTGATTGTCACAGCTGGGAAGGAAGAAGATGCTACTGGCATCTAGTGGGTAGAGGCCAGGGATGCTGCTAAACATTGTACAATGCACAGGACAGACCCACCCCCACCCCAAAGAATTGTCTGGTCCAACATGTCGATAGTGTCAAGGATGAGAAACTCATTGTGACCTATGGACTAATAAGATATCTTCCCCAGTCACACCCAGTATATAATGATGGAACAAATGTATTACAGTAGATACTTCCAGGTGGGACAGGGGAGAAAGGGAGACACTGGCCCACAGCAAAGATGAAATTCTGCATGGAGGCTTTGTGATGGCCCTGAACTGGCAGTGGCAGAAGCTCCTAGGCTAGACCATATTACTCTTTTCTGCAAAGAGCCCCCTTCCCCTTGTACATTGTCCTCTGTGGTCACTGACTCTGCCCTCTGGGAGTTTTTCCTCTAAGCCCACATGTGAGGTGGGTGTTGGGAATCATGACTTCCTTGAGGAAAGTACAGCTTTTAATACAGGCTCCTGATTTCTTTAGCAATACAGTCCCTCAAACATTGAAAGACTTCTGATCTATCTGCATCCAGTCAGTTCCATAATGCCAATAACACTAAAGTTCTTTCCTAGAGATAATTCTTGATCCTAATTTATTTCCTTACTTTTTCACCCCATGCTTCTCTTCCTCTCAACTTAAAAGTCCATCAGACTTAAATGTGAAGGCCATACCCTGAATCTAATCTTTGCTGCATAGCTGAGTTTTAATGGGCCCTTGTTGTCCAAAAGCTTTTTCAATCTTATTTCCTATTCTTTGAAGTACAGAGCAGTAGGCTTTTCCAGTCCCCTGAGTCTCCAAATTGCTGTACTCTCTGTATTCCTCTTCATTTATGCTTGCAAACCTACTCATTATTGCATGAGCTCCTCTCATTTTCTAATATCTTGCTATATGCAGCCAGTAGACATAACTTCCAACCTCTTCTAGAGCTATGGGCTTTGTAGGCACCTTATTTGCCTTCTGAATTATCACAGGCAACTCTTTCACCAAATATCTTGCCATGGGTTTCCATTTTCCAGCTCCTAATAAGTTTCCTTGTTGCCCACTGCCTGTCTGACTAGTTTTAGATTTCTACAATAGCACTCTACCTCTGTAACAATTTCTGAACTAAGGTAAAGCTACCTGTTGTGACAAACATACCTCAAAAAGTCACAGTAAAAGTTTGTTTCTTGGTCACGTAATAGTTCAATATTAGTGTTCCTGGTTAGGGGTGGAGGAGCAAGAGAATAACCCTTTGCCATACAGTCATCTAGGGACCCAGGCTTATACAGGCTCTGTCATCTTCAACATGTAACTTCAAAAGTTTCCCTTGGGGCTTCCCTGGTGGCGCAGTGGTTGAGAGTCCGCCTGCCGATGCAGGGGACACGGGTTCATGCCCTGGTCCGGGAAGATCCCACATGCCGCGGAGCAGCTGGGCCCGTGAGCCATGGCTGCTGAGTCTGTGCTCCACAACGGGAGAGGCCACAACAGTGAGAGGCCCGCGTACCGCAAAAAAAAAAAAGTTTCCCTTGACATCAAATTCCAAACAGTAGATGCCAGAAGAGAGGGAGGACCACATGTGGGAGGTTTTATGGGCCAGGCCTGGAACTGGTGCCATCACTTCTGATCACATTCCATTGGCCAATGGAATGTAAGTAAAAGTAGAGCGTGCATATTCCAGGAAGTGTTCTTAAAGGGAGGGAGCATACCTTTCTTCCTTCTGAGCATGCCTTGCATCTTCTTGCTGGTTGGAATTGAGAAATGGCTGGAGCTAGAGCAGCCGTATTAGACCATAGGGTAAAAACCACACGTTAAGGATGATGGAGCAACAGAGCTTGGGTTCCTGATGATCATGGAGCTCTCCTACCAGCTCTGGACTCTACCTCCTGTCTTTACTCAATTAAGAAAGAAATGAGCTTCTGTCATATTTAAGCCACTGTTGTTTTGAGTTTTCTTTTATTTGGAGCTGAACCTAACTTTAACTTACATAACTATTCTCTAACTGTTCGGTATGGTTACTTTTTCTTCTGCCCACTCCTCTTAGTTGGAGACCACTTATACTTCCTTCTCACAGTAGAGGGTACTATAAGATCTCTCAAATCTCTGATACAAGTAGTCTTAGCACATGACTAGCACCTTTATCGTTTTACCTGAGAAGTAAAGCACTTAGGATTGGTCCATAAATTCATATCATTTCAAGAAACACTTATTGAATACCCACTAATGCCAGGTATTGGGCTAGATACAAGAGATACAAAGATGATTAGCAAACCATCCCTGCCTTTGAGGAAATTTATTATAGGTATTGGGGTAGATATTTAGATCTGCTGCCTCAATTTCCATTCCATTATTCTACTTGAAGAAGTTGGAAAGCTAAAAATTATATTCCTCAGACTCCCTTGCCACTTGAATTCTAGATGCAAATAAGGTCAGCCAAATAGATGCACTTATGAAAAAATAGGTGCAAGTGAAATTCGGGCTATCTTCCGGCTGTTGAGGCAAGTGGGTGCTCAAAAGCTTTTTCAATCTTATTTCCTTTTCTTTGAAGTACAGAACACCTTGCAAGCAAGCTGTGATGACATGCTTGTGGCATCTAGACCCTTCATATGGGCTCCATGGTGGTGGCAACAGCAGCAGCAGCGCCCTATTTTCAGTTTCTCATCCCAGCTACATTGTAAATTAGTCAGAAGAGGCTAGCCTAATGCTTTAGTTACAAGCAATCCCCCCAAACTCAGTGGCTTAATACAATAAAAGTTTCTTTCTCACTGACAAAAGTTAACTGCATGCACAGCAAAGGAAACCATCAACAAAATGAAAAGGCAACCTACGGAATGGGAGAAAATATTTGCAAATCATATATCTGATAAGGTGTTAATATCCAAAATATATAAAGAACTCATACAACTCAATAGCAAACAACAACAACAACAAAAATCCAATTTTAAAATGAGCAGAGGGAGAATTCCCTGGCAGTCCAGTGATTAGGACTCGGTGCTTTCACTGCTGGGACTGGCTTCAATCCCTGGTCGGGGAACTAAGATCTTGCAAGGTGTGAGGCACGGCCAAAAAAAACAGTGGGCAGAGGAATCAAATAGACATTTTTCCAAAGAAGACGTACACGTGGCCAACAGGTACATGAAAAGGTGATCATCATCACTAATCATCAGGGAAATGCAAATCAAAACCACACTGAAATATCACCTCACACTTATTAGAATGGCTATTATCAATAAGAAAAGAAATAACAAGTGCTGGCAAGGATGTAGAGAAAAGGGAACCCTTGTACACAGTTGGTGGGAATGTAAATTGATAGAGCCACTTCAGAAAACAGTATGGAGTTTCCTCAAAAAATTAAAAATAGATCTACCGTATGATCCAGCAAGCCCACTTCTGGGTATATACTTGAAGGAAAGAAAATCACCATCCTCAAGAGATATCTGCACTCATGTGTTCATTGCGGCATTATTTATAATAACCAACTCATAGAAAGAAACTAAGCGTCCACCAATGGATGAACGGATAAAGAAAATGTTATATATAGACATAATTCGACCATATGAAAGAAGGACATTTTGCCATTTGCAGCAACGTGGATGAACACTGAGGGCATTATGCTAAGTGAAATAAGTCAGACAGAGAAAGACATATACCATATGATCTCACTTATATGTGAAAACTAAAAAAAAAACACACAGATACAGAGAACAGATAGGTAGATGACAGAGGAAAGGGATGGAGAGCTAGGCAAAATGGGTGAAGAGGGGTCAAGAGGTACAAACTTCCACTTATAAGAGAAATAAGTTCTGGGGATGTAATGTACAGTATGGTGACTATAGATTTACTGTATTGTGTATTTGAAAGTTGCTAAGACGCAAAAGGGAGGGGATATGGAAACATATGTATATGTATAACTGATTAAATTTGTTATAAGGCAAAAAATTAAAAAAAAAATAAACAAATAAATTTAAAAAAAAAAAAAAGAAAGTTGCTAAGAAAGTAGATCTTAAAAGTTCTCAACACGAAAACACAAAATTTGTAACCATGTGAGGTGATTGATGTTAACTAAACTTATTATGGTAATCATTTCACAATGTATACCTATATCAAATCATTATGTTGTACATCCTGGACAAATACAACGTTACATGTCAATTATATCTCATTAAAACTGGGGGACAGGGCTTCCCTGGTGGCGCAGTGGTTGAGGGTCCACCTGATGATGCAGGGGACATGGGTTCGTGCCCTGGTCCGGGAAGATCCCACATGCCGCCGAGCGGCTGGGCCCGTGAGCCATGGCCGCTGAGCCTGCACATCCGGAGCCTGTGCTCCCCAATGGGAGAGGCCACAACAGTGAGAGGCCTGCGTACCGCAAAAAACAAACAAACAAACAACTGGGGGGCAAAAGTTTATTGCTGCTGCGGGCAGTTGTTCTCCAGGGGCTGACTCAGTGATCTGGGCTGCTTCAATCTTGTGGCTACCACATCTTCACACAAGGTTTCCTCCATGATAATTGTAGCAGGGAAGAGAAAGTCTAGAGAACTGCTCAAAAGCTTGTCACTGTCTCATCCTGGAAATGACATATTACTTCTCACATTTTATTGGCTAGATCTAGTCACATGGCCCTACTGAACTGCAAGGGGATTGGGAAATGTAAACTCCCATATGCCCAAGAAGTAAAGAAGGACCAGATATTAGTGGCATCTGATAATATTTGCCACAAATGATGTGACTTGAATTCACCAGTCTGTTGACTTCTACTCCACCAGCCCTTCCAAAGGTTTCAGAAGCACTGAATTGCCTGACTGATATCCCTTTGTTTCAGGTTTCTACAGGTAACCCTGCCTGAATCAGGTGTGCGCTGGTAGCTTTCTGTCCCCTAAACTCCATCACTCTCCACGCTTCTGTGCCTCAGGAGGCTATCCTCTAACAGCTGCATCTTCCAGGTTCCTTTGCCCTCTTGCTTTGGTTGGTTTTAGATCATGCAAGGTACCAGCAGGAGATCAGAAAGCAGGAGGTGAGAGAGGTCAGGATATTTATCCCCCCTCCTTTCAACTCCCCACCAGACTATGGGTTCCTTACTCTGCAGTTCTGTAAAGAATCCTTTCATTAAAATTTCCTCATTTAAACACTTTGAGTATGATGTCTGTTTCTTGCCTGGACCTTGACTCATACACGCTGTTTAATAATCAAACCACGAGTCTAAAAAAAGAATACTAGACTCCCTTCCTTCAGTTTTACTGAAGCTGGAGATCTTTATATACTTCAAATCTGAGTAGATCATTCCTGTTTTAAAACTTCAATGGCTCCCTATTATATTCGCGGCACCACACCCCACTCTAAGTTGCAGCCAGACTGAACTACTTTCAGTTCCTCCTGCAGCATGGTCTCTCTTCCTCTGAGCCTTTGCACACGCGGTACCTTCTTCCTGGAGACTGCTCTCCACCCCCACTCTTGCCATTCAGACATAAGCCCAGAAAGTTTTCCACAACCCTACTTATCCTAGTTGAATGTATTGTATTCCCCCAGCAGCCTCTATTAACCCACTGTCATGTAAAGATAGAATTCAATGTTACACTGTACCACAACTGCCTGCTTACTTACCTGTGTCCTCCGATAGACCCTAAGATTCCGCACAGAGACTGCATCTTAGATCTCTAGGACTTATCAAGGTGCTTGGCACATATTAAGCACTCAGTAAATCTTGGATAGTTCCTGAATGTCATTGAAAAAGCTTGAACCCTCCTCCTCTAGCTACTGTCCTTTCTCTTTTCATTCACTGACAAAAATCAGAAAAAAAAAATTTGGTCACCTACCCCTCATGACTACCTACCATTCACTTCCCAGATTGTTACCCCAAAACTGGGTTTGCCACTTGGTGGGTGTTGAGCCAAAAGACACAAAGAGAAGGAAGGATTTTTTACTTGCAACAAGTAAGGAGAATACTGGGGATCTTTCCCAAAGCAGTATCTCCCCAACAGCAAAACTGGGGAAATTTTAAGCTAAGGGTACATGCGTATTCATGAAGGGGCTTGAACAGAGGAGAATTCAGCATAGAATTGGGGCAAAGGTGGACAGAGCCCAGGCTTTAGTTGGTCGAAGCCAGAAAAAGTCATCATTCCTTAGGTTCTGATCAGTCTGGGGTCTCAGCATGTAGTTACGGTCCTCCACCTGGGTGAGGGGCCTTAGTTCCTGCAGAACTCAAAAATAAGTATCAGATTGTAATATATATCCCTTGAGGAGGAACTGGGACTCTGTTTTATTGCTGAACTATTGTTACTTGACTGCTTTCCCTTTGTCCTGCATTCCCTCACTTCCCTTAAGATCATTAATTACTGACACCTGTTCAAGGGCAACTATTGTCTCCACGCTTAGATCCCCAAATGGCTTAGGCCCAAAACGGCTTCTCTTATGTCAAGAAAACCATGCCTGGTTCTTTTTCTCCAGGGACCCCCTACCCTATCTGCTTACAAGACCATTTTAATCTTACTTTGCCATCACCTTTTATGCAGGCTTCTCTTGCCAAGATTACCAGTGACCTCCTAGGACTTCAATTTAATAGCTTCTTTTCAGTCCAAATCCTCCAGGACTGCTTCTCAGCAATAGACTGCCCTCCTCTACTCTGCATAGATCATAGACCTACCTCTCTCTCCCCCCTCTAATTTATCTGCTTGCGTATCTGTATTATAAGCCCCTGTGTGACTTGTTCATTTGTATTCTCTAGTCCCCAGCACAGTGCCTGGCACACAGTAGGTATTAATAAATACGAATGTTAAATGCTTAAAACTCTCTCTTTTCTTCCAGGCCATTTATCTTCCTTGATCTCCTCTTTCTCTGTTCTCAGGTGCCTTCACAAGCTCCTCTTCCTCCATCTACCCATTAAATATTCTTCAGAGTAACTCATTTTTATCCATTCTTGGGAGTTCAGCCGTCAGGGAAAATGCTCTAAATCCCAAATGCATATATTCAGTCTTAACCTCTCCCCTGAGCTAAGGCTGCCCTTCTCTCCCTGGATGTCTCCCAGTTCAAATAAAGGTTCATTATCGCTTCCATTTCCAACCTGCCCTCCTCCTGCTTCCAGCCGTCCAACTAGTTTTCCAAGTTACAAACCTCAAAGTCCTGTTTAACTCTTCTCACTGCCTCTTCCCCTTGTCCTGCTGGCCAACCAGCTATATTCACTACCAAACCCCCAGCTCCAAACTCCTAAACTCTGTCCCTGTGTCTTTACCTTCATTTCCTTCACCTGGAACACCTCCCCTCCCCCCCACACCCCACCTTGTCCCAAATCCTATTCATTCTTTGAAATTTAGAACACTGGTTAACTTCAATTAATTGCTCCTGCTTCTGAGTTCGAGACAAACTGCTTCTTCATTCTAAACGCACGTGCTAGGTTTGTTTTTTAACGACAGATTTGTATATGTCTCTCACTAAATTGTACAACTCTTGAGGTCAGGGTTTTTCTGTTTTTTGCGTTTTTTAAAAATAAATCATTGGGTCTAGACAGTGACTAATATTTTAGGCGATTAAAAAAATTTTATGTGAATGAATGCGTGAATAAGTGAGTGAACTGGGAACGAGAATCTCTTCAACGGCAGCCTTTCAGAGAGATTACGGAGAGGGTTATAACTCAGACCGAAAACACGAAAATTATGTAACCAAGTAGGCAATATACATTGTAACAACATACACCTACCTGCCTATAGAGGGCAGGTAATTGCTATGCATCTATGGAGACTTTGTTTTTAGGCTTTTCAGTTCCCGGTATAGACAGACGAATTTTAGAAAGGAAGGTACTATTTTCATCCTGTCTGTACTCTTTTATCCGGGATGACAGAAATTAAAGAAGAAACAAGAGAAAACGCCTGTGGCAGTATAGTGCCTGAGTCCTCAACACATTTTAATCCTTTCCTTGTTCTTCCTCGTTTTATATTAGGAGGCACATGAATTTAGAGTACCTAAAAGAAATTTTAGTTTTAGGATTTCAATTTGACGAAAACAACGTCGTGGAGATTCTGATTAACCCTATTAACCCATGACTCTCAAACCCAAGGGAAAAAAAATATGAGTGGAGGGGAAAGGGAAGAAAGGGGCGGAGCAAAAACTGAAAGAAAGGCAGAGAGGAAACTGTAGAAGGAAGTTCGTTTTTGGTAGGATTTGTCTTTTTATTAACCCCTGAGAGGCGTGACGCCCTAACGCCCAGAACCTCCACCCCCGCCCTCCCGCTTCCGCCCGGCAGTGCGCTGCTGGCCGTTGCCGCTGGGGGCGCCTCCGACCCCGAGGCGTTGAGGAGGCGGCGGCAGCAGCAGCGGCGGTTCTCGGAGCTTCGCCTCCCCTCCTCCCAGACGGGCGGCGGCGGCGGTTGCAAGCTGCACACCGAAAGGGCGCCCACCGCTCAGGCGAGCTGCAGCACGACCGCTCCCCGTGGGTCCGCGCAGCGGCCGCCGCCGCGCTCCGGCCGGGGCTGCCGCGAGAGGAGGCGGCGGCGGCGGCACCGGCCCCGGCCGCGCCTCCACGCGCAGCTCGCAGCCCCGGCCATGGGGCTGGGCGGGCCCGCGGCTCGGCCGAGTTGAAGCGGCGGCGCCGGCCCGGGCGCCCGTTGGGGCCGCCCCCGCACCCCGCTCGCCGGCGTCTGGCTCTCATGATGATGAAGAAGAAGAAGTTTAAGTTTAAGGTGGACTTCGAGCTCGAGGAGCTCTCCTCGGTGCCCGTCGTCAACGGGGTCCTCTTCTGCAAGATGCGGCTGCTGGACGGCGGCAGCTTCACCGCCGAGTCCCCCAGGTAACGCGCCGGCCGCTGCTCACGAGCAGCTGCGCCCTCGCCTGCCCCGCAGGGGCTTGTTGGATGGGCAGCATCTCTTTCCGTGGCCCATTTGCTCCAGGAGGGCGGCCAGCCTCGTGAGCTCTTCTTTCTCTAGGGACCCGTCTGAGATCGGTCAGGAGTGTATCGATCTGCGCCAAGTGCTTCGCAAATGGGTTCTCGGCTGGAGTAAGCCACCTGTGCTCATGATTCCAGATGGTTCCTGGTATCTGCCCTTCCCTCCTAAATTCTCTTGGAATGGGAGCGATGGTCAGAAGGGAGAGGATGCTTCTGGTTTCTCTTTAGACCTTTCCATATTTGTGAGATGCAAAGTGGAACTTGAGCTGTTGTTAAAACAAAAATAACCCAAACTGCTCGAGTTCCAAGAGCGCCCGCTCTAAACCGAAGCCTGTGCTTTTAGCGTTTCTTCTTCTCCGTGTTGGTTACTGGAGGGCGCTGGAGTCCAGGATGAGGCCGGGGTAGGCCTGGTCAGGTTTGAGTCAAGTGTTCCCTGGCACAGACAGGACAACAGTTTGTGCCTCATCTCAGAGCTGCGTGTCCAGTTACGCGCTAACACGCACTGAATTGCCCGTTTTGAGGTGACCACTAGTGGCTCTCAGTGGGGAGGAATTAGAACCAGAAGGAGAGCCCAGGCCCTGCTCTCATTTTGAAATGAGCCCTTGGGCTCTCTCAGGGAGTGTCGTTGGCAGGTTTCAGAATGAAGTCAGGACTGGTAGTGTTCCTTGAGTCATTTCAGGGGTATTTGTAGGTTGACAGATCTCTCCTAGGGTAAATGTTCCTTAAGAGAAAATATGTGGAATTTTAAAAAATGAACTTTTACGTTCCTGAGATCAAGGAATAAGGCTCATAGTTAATGCTTATTTTGCTTAGATGTGCTGTTCATGGACTTCATTTTTACCCTAAAAAATATTCTGCTTTCCTTTTATCTGTCATCCCTATTAATAATGTAAAGGAAATAATGTCCATGGGTTGTGGAATTGGGACCAGAAAATTGTCCGCAGTGGCAATATTGAAGCCTATGAAAGCCAAAAAATGTAAATGTCTAGTTGGCCAAAGCAAAGGACGTATGAAGCAATACTGATTCTCAGAATTAAAAAAAAAAAAAAAGATCAGCTGAAGATAGTTTTTTAGATTAAGCTATGATGACACATCTACACAATCATTTTTAACACATTGGTAAGAGAACACTGTAACTCAGAATGGTTGAGCAAATATTGTACCAGCTCTTAAGGTGCTGAATGAAGTCCAAAGCCAATTCTTGAATGTTGTGTAGGTGCAAATGACAGTCTTACCCTGTTCTGTGGCAAAGTCCCACCCACCACTCTGGCAGTTAGACCAGCTCTCCTGGGCCAGTGGTGACACCTGGTGGTCAGGGTACTTCCCTGCTCTCTCCTTTCTCCCTCAGATTATTGGTTTGGCTTGCTTATAAATCAGTTATTCTGGTGTTGCAGACAGTCATTTATTCAGCAAATAGGTATAGGCTAAACCTTTTAAATATCATATTTAATTCTCACAGTAAGCCTATGAGGTAGGGATCCCCATTTTGTAGATGAATAAACTGAGATTCAGCATAACTAACTTTCCTAAGGTCCCCACATCTGGTAGGTGAAATGCCAAAATTCTAATACAAGTCTCTCTAATTTCAAGCAGATTGATGCCATGTAAAGGAGAAAATTGTGTGTTGTGCTGAAGAGGGAGCTTCCCAATGGTTTTAACAAGCAAGGGGTGTAATTTGATTTGGAATTTGCAAGATTGGAAAGGAAAAAGCAGAGTACCCTGTATTAAATTTACCCCTTTTTCTTCCAACTAAAATGTGACTTTAATCGAAGTCAGTTAGGTTAAGAGTAGTGCTCTGTATAACCAGCCAAAAAACACCCATAGTTTGGAGGGAAGTGATTCATAAGAAGGAGCATGTTCCTTATTAGGTACAGGTAGTTGGTGTAAAGCTAAGACCAAGATGTTGGAATGAGGTGGGTCTGAACCTAAATCCTAGCTCCACCATGGCAAACCTGGGTTGGTTACTTAGCCTCTCCAAGCTTCCATCTATAAAACAGAAACCATCACTGGCTTATGGGGGTGTTGTGAGGATTTAGTAAGACGATGCACCTAAAACAGCTACCACAGTGCTCTGGCACCAACTGACATTTAAAAAGAAGACAAGGAGCTTGTCTGAAAGGGTTTGTTTCCTTTACATGTTATACTTAATTTTTTTCAATTTTTTTCTCCTGGCAACTATGAAAGTATTGATTTCAAAAAGATACCTCATTTTAGAAGAAAAAAGAAAGAAAACCAGAAATACTTAAGGATGTGAATTATTTAAAAATTGCATAACTTAAGGCAGAAATGTAGAGAACAAACGTATGGACACCAAGGGGGGAAAGGGGAGGTGGGATGAATTGGGAGATTGGAATTGACATATATACACTAGTATGTATAAAATAGATAACTAATGAGAACCAGCTGTATAACACAGGGAACTCTACTTAGTGCTCTGTGGTGACCTAAATTGGAAGGAAATCCAAAAACGAGGCGATATATATATACATATAGCTGATTCACTTCGCTGTACAGCAGAAACTAACACAACTTTGGTAAAGAAACTATTCTGGGATTTCCCCAGTGGTGCAGTGGATAAGAATCCACCTGCCATTGCAGGGGACACGGGTTCGATCCCTGGTCCGGGAATATCCCACATGCCGCGGAGCAGCTAGCCCGTGGGCCACAACTACTGAGCCTGCACTCTAGAGCCCGCGAGCCACAACTACTGAGTCTGCGTACCGCAACTACTGAAGCCCACATGCCTAGAGCCCGTGCTCCACAACAAGAGAAGCCACCGCAATGAGAAGCCCGTGCACCGCAACGAAGAGTAGCCCCCGCTCACCGCAACTAGAGAAAGCCCATATGCAGCAACGATGACCCAACACAGCCAAAAATAAAATTAAATCTTTAAAAAAGTAAAAAAATAAAGCAACTATACCCCAATAAAAAAAATTTTTTTTAAAGGCATTGAAGTTTTAAGTGTTTTTTAAAAAAATGGTATAACTTTTCATTCTTGGGTACCAGTCTAGGCAGTGCATCTCTAAATAAATGCTAGATTTTAATTTTTAAAAGAATCACCTGTACCTCTCATAAATCAAATATAGTTAACACTTAAAATTTCTCCCATAAAAATATGCAATGAACTACACAGAAAAGGGTTAACTTAGCAGGCCCAAGACTGCTTTCCTGAGAAAGGCCTGTTTACAGTGTTTTTGCTGGCATCTGGGAGCCTGAATGTTCAGCAGTTGCCTACAGTGAATCAAACTTTAGAGTGGCTCATTGTGCCTAGACTACAGTGTGATTTGTGCTGAATACTTTCTGGGAGTCTGGAATTTTGGCCTGTTCTAGGCAGAGGGCGCCTACGTGACCAGCCCGGAGGTGCCTATGTGGGGGGAGGGTACCCTTAGGTACTGCATCTCTAATGAGTTTCCTTGGTAGACACATGTGTTGTCACAATTTGATGTTGGAGAAATTGTGTTCTGGATGACTCCACTGAGAAAGAACTCTTGGAAGCTTGCTCTTGGTTTCTGAGGACTTTGTTCTGTGCCCCTTTCTCCTTTGCTGATTCTGCCTTGTATCGTTTTGCTATAGTACATGTACGATACATCTTAGACATGGGTAGGACTATATGCTGAGTCCTGTGAGTCCTCCTAATGGATCACTGAACCTGGGGGTGGTTGTGGGGACCCCTGATGCATGAACCTACGTAAAAGAATAATTCATTTTGTTAAAGAAAAGCCTTGGAGGTACATAGCAAATTATAAATATATTTAAATATATTTTGTTTTGTGCAGAAACTAAAGATGAAGATCATTCATTGTTTACCAAATATTGAGCATTTACCAAGTTTCTAGCTGCCTGTCAAGGGCAACAAATATAAAGGCCTATAAGGCAATTACCTCTACTTAATGAAATTAGATCATACATGGATAATTGCTTGATGATAGGAGACAGTATAATCAGTGGGTCACACAATATGTGAGTGTTGTTGAAATTCTGAAGGTAAAGAGTTTGTTTACAGCTGTAAAGGTTACTGAAAACCACATCAGCTTTTCAGTTGTGCATGCTGGAAGGATGAAGTGGCGTTGACAAGGAAGTGTGGGTGGGAGGACTGATTGAGCAAGCTGGCAATAGGAGTTGGTGATAGATCAGCCTGACTGCTGAGAGAGTTCACGTTAAACTTCTAGCAGAAGATAGAGACATTGAATGCAATTATAAAGAATTTACTTTCCACTGCTTATAGGATAAAAGTCAATCTAATTACTCCAATAAAGATGTTAAAAAAAGTCAATCTAAGATTCTTGAGCTAGGTTGTAATGTAATTAAAGTGGTGTTTAAGCTGGCTGGTGGGCTGATGCTCTTTGGATTCAAATGGGGATAGATTAGAAATGAGGAGACAAATTAGGAGTCTATTAAAATAACCCAGGCAGAAGTGAATAAGAACTTGAACTTGGAGGCTTCTCATGGAAGTAAGTGATGAAATGAAAATGCTATGACAGATGCCTTGATGACATGACAGAGTAAAGAAGCCAGGAAGAATCTTTGTTTTGTTTTGAAAGGGGAATATACATATCGTTGGGGAGATAAGAGGAGGTCAGTTATATGTTTAACATACTACATTTAGTGACAGGCTGATAAGCAGTTGGAGACATATTTACTGTGGATTTCTTAGCTCTGGTCTATTGTAAGTAAGCCTGCTTACTGGATTTTTCATCTAAAATTTCCTTACACCGTTTTGCCCTTTTAAAGATTATTAATGAAAATTAATCTTAGAAGGATCCAGTTTCTCATGGGAAGGTGTATCCAGTGAAGATGTTAAAAAAAAAAAAAGACTTAAAAGGTACTTATTTGTGTACCGTATGCTAACACATATATATGGAATCTAAAAAAAAATGGTTCTTAAGAACTTAGGGGCAGGACAGGAATAAAGACGCAGACGTAGAGAATGGATTTGAGGACACGGGGAGGGGGAAGTGTAAGCTGGGATGAAGGGAGAGGGTGGCATTGACATATATACACTACCAAATGTAAAA
Source organism: Mesoplodon mirus (assembly GCF_964341445.2). Taxonomy (NCBI): domain Eukaryota; kingdom Metazoa; phylum Chordata; class Mammalia; order Artiodactyla; family Ziphiidae; genus Mesoplodon; species Mesoplodon mirus. Next base: position 102,195,962 of record NC_138978.1, read on the forward strand.
TAGATAGCTAGTGGGAAGCAACCAAATAGCACAGGGAGACCAGCTTGGTGCTTTGTGACCACCTAGAGGGATGGGATAGGGCGGGTGGGAGGGAGACACATGAGGGAGGGGATATGGGAATATATGTCTACATATAGCTGATTCACTTTGTTATACAGCAGAAACTAACACAACGATGTGAAGCAATTATACTTCAATAAAGATGTTAAAAAAAGATATTTATGTGTAATAAATGTTATTAAAAAGGTCAGATTTTTACATACAATAGTTAAAACACTCAGAAAATACATTGTACGATTATAATAATCTAATAAACTGAAGCCAAATTATTGCCTAATAAAATATTTTTGAAGACCTTTCAAAATGACAGAATGTTACATAAAAATCTTTTCAGAGCACTCTTCCTTTGTAAAAGCATTCAAATCACTTTAGAGGTTTACTAAGACTATCAGAACAAGTTTAATAATTTTGGGTCTGCTTTAATAAAGAAATATAATGAGAAAATTTTCCTGTATTTTTTTAGAATTTCCAAGTTTGCTTTATTTTTTTCATCTTTTTTTGTGCTCATAACTAAATACTTTTCTAAGTTTCACATGAGCTTGTGGCAGAAAACCACATGTGAATTCAGGGCGTATCTGGGAAGCTTATGAGCATATCTGTGTTGGATCTTTTACTTTGTAAACAAGTTGAAGGCATTTTTTTCTCTTTGGCCAGAGTATCTTCATGTTTTCAAGATTTTAGTTCGCTGCACACTGTGTACTTCTTTTTAGTAACTTTTTTCCTTATTGCAAAAATAACACATATTTATGTGGAAAACTTACAAAATAGAAAAGCAAAAAGAACAGAAATTGCATATAAATGAACCAGCTAGAGATAATCACTTATTATTTTGATGTATAACCTTGGAGGCTTTATTGATCTGTACACACACATATATATACACAAACACCCTCCACACACACTTATCACATACTTTTTAAAAAAAACCAAAGTGGGATCATACTATACTTATTTTTTTTTCATTTAATGTATCTTCCCATATCATTAAGTATTCAATTACAGACTTATTTTTAATAGATGCATACCATTCCATTGTATGGATTTCCATGGTTTGCTGAACAAAGCCCCTTTTGAAATAGTCTTTCTTCTTTGCTTTCTTTTTTATTAACATTTTTATAAACACACTAAATTGAGCATCCTTAAAGATGTGCACATCATTGTTATTTTTTTAGGATTCACACTTAGAAATGGAATTATTGAGTCAAAGGGCGGTTTTAAGGCTTTTGATATATGTATACTATTAACTTGCCCTTTGATACATTAAATTGACTTTTTTAAGATGAAAACATTACTAATAAGTAGCAAATACAAAAAATAATGCTATTTGACCATATGGCACAAAATTATTTATACCCTGACCAGAAATGAGGTCATCTATTCACATTATTATAATAGCTATGAAAATGGTAGCTAACACTTAATTGAGCTAGTACTTTTTAAAAAGTAGATAGCACTTTGCCCATGTGTCAGGAACTTTTCTAAGCCTTTACAGCCTCAAAATAATCCTAGGAGGAAGGTATTATTATTACATTATCACTATTATTACTACTGCTATTACTCTCATTTTATACCTGAGGAAACAGAAGCCCAAAGAGGTGCTGAAAGTTAACACAGCTAGTAAGTGGCAGGGCAGGGAGGCAGTCTGGCTCCAGGGTATGCTCTTAATCACAAAACTCTGTTGCCGCTCAAATTTTGTTACATGTTTTCTCATTCTTATGTTTTAACAAAACAGTAGATAAATATATATAGTATGGCTTTTTCTGAATGCTAGTCTCAGAAAACTGGTTCCAGTGTGTGACACCACTAAACAAGTCATTAGACCTGGCCCCTTTAGATTTGCCCAAAGTTATTGTATATGAAAGATGAGAAACATAGTACTCATGCACGTACTGTTTTTTTCAAGGTGTGACTTTCCAGTTGTAAGTCCTCAAAATTGTTTCATTACTGGATTGTTGTACCTTGTAAAACTGTTATTAATGCCATTTTCCACTAGTAAGTTAATAGTCACTATTGTATGTCTAAGCCTTGTACACTAGGCAGTTTATAAATATTTATTGAAAGAATGCAGATATTTGGAGAAAGGATCTGTTGTAGCTTTGCTAAGAATGACAAATACACAGAGATTCCCAAATTAAACACATGGGGAAGTCATATGGGGAAGTATATGCTGTTCTATGTACACAGCTTATAAAGAATTAATGTTCAATTTGGGGTGTCAGCCTTTGAGGGATATTATCAAGTAGAGATCCAGGGAACTGTATTAAGATTCTGAGGAATCCCGAATTGTGTTCGTAACAGGAGACTAAGGTGAGTCTCAAGGGAAGATGATGGTGTTCAAATACTAAAAATTGAGCAGGTATACATGTATATTTTACATTCCTAATTTTATGTATTACAAAATCCTTTTTATAGATGTGTTACCTCCTGTTGGGTTAGGATATAGATCAAGTTCTGTAACACATATATTTGAAAAATAACAAGTGGCTTAAACTAGGTAGAAATTTATTTCTCTCACATATAAAGCCCAAGCTGATGTGGTGGCTCTGACCCCTCAGGTTATCAGGGGCCCTGACTCTTTATCTGGTTGCTCTGTTATGCCCAACCAGATATTTTTCTCATCCCCAGGGACTAAGTTGGCTCACCCCACGTCTGAATTCCAGCCACTGGGAAGGAGGAAAGGGGAAGGGGAGGCCCTTTTTGCTCACAGCCTGTTGACCAGAACTTGAGCACTAGGACACATCCAGCCCCAAGGAGGGATGAGAAATGTTGTCTTTGCTGGGTGTCCATGTGCCCAGCAAAAGAGTCAGTTACGATAAAGAGAAGGGGAAGACGGTTATCAGAGGACAGTTAGCCTCTACCACTCCTCTCTTTTAGAGAAGAGAAAGTTGATCTGCAGAAAAGCAACACAGTTTGTTCAAGATCACACGTCAATTAAATGAAAGATATTTGAAAGACTGTCCCATAAAGAGCGAATAGACTTATGCTGGGTACATCAGAGAAGAGAACAGGACCAGTGGGGAAATGTTAAAGATGGCATGTTTCTATTCAATATAATAACAGAAAAGATAATCTGTAACACTTAAAAGAAGACGGTAGTTGGTGAATAGGCTACCTTGTCCATTTGTCAGGAATGTTATCCTTCATTAGAAGGATGGGTGACCTAGGTGATTCTTAAGGCCCTTGCTAACTCTAGGTTTTCTATGATTAAGCTTTCAATTTTATTTCCTAATACTGCTCTTTCTAAACCTCCCATTTTAGCCAAGACTGGTCAGTTTATATTAGCCAAATATGTGTGCATTTCTGTCTCCTTGGTACTCTATTTCCACCTCTTCTTTACCATTCTTTTGGTTGATTGAAATTCCAAGCATTCTTCAAGATCTAGAGCAAATGTCTCATCAGCTTTATGCCCACATCTGTCCCAGCCTACAATCCACCCACTGCTTTCCTCCAACACTTACTTCGTATACTATGTCCTTAATAAATATTCCTTGGTTGTTGAATGAACGAAATCTTTTTTCATCGCCCTACTATGATTTCACCTCTTACTCAATTCCTGTACTTCTTGTTTCTACCATTCATTTCACCCAAATTTGTTCTTTTAATTACCTATAAAAATTTTCCATGCAGTGTAAAATTTACAGTAGTAGAAATAAATACAAGAAAAGGTAGGAAGAAGTGTTTAACTGTTTTTATTTTTTTTGGAAGGGGTGGGTCAGGGGAAGTGTCATGGAAGATAATTTTTTAGCAAGGTTTTGAAAAAAGTCTAGCTGGAGAAGGAGATGGAACGGTAGAAGGAACAGTACACACAGCGGCAGGGAACAGCAGCATGGTGTGTGCTGGAAGTACCGTGAGTATAGTGGTGTATTACTGCCGCCACATAAAGAGCAGCAGAGAGTGGTCATTTCGCGGGGTCTGGGCTTGCTTGGATACTCAAGCATCTTGGGAACAAAGAGCAAAGGAGTGACTTATGCAAAGTTAGTAGGTTAGCTTAGGTAGGGCTGGAATTTAAGAGAATTCTCATCTGATGACCTTAGCTTTCTCAGTAGGAGCCAAAAAAGATGAAGTGAGGGATATGAGGATAATGATAAAAAATCAGAAAAGCTTCTATAAGGAATGAGAGAAGCAGCTGACCAAAGACAAGGCCTAACTGAAATTTAGAACATGAATTTTAGTGATGGCAGCATGCATTTTCCTGCATCTTTCTCTAGAGAAAGTCTAGAGAGTAGGCAAGGTCCAGGGTATAGGTGTTACTGAAATGGTATGAGGATAGGCATAGGGCAAAGAACTCTGGGTCTAGGGTGTTAGGTTATTTGCACAGTGTTAAAATAGCCAGTATGATTGCAGGTGTTGGAGTGAAGAGAGAGAGAGAGAGAGAGGGAAAGGTACTTCTGTGTGACATTAATTAGGAGAAGAAGAGTGTGACATAGCCATATGTCATGTGCCTCAAGCTGAAAGTAAAAGAGGTAACAGCCTGTAAGTGGCACTGAGGAGTTAGGGAAATGCTATCGCTGCCTCCTGTGGAAGATGGGAGTGGAGAACACTACCCCCTATAGAGCTTCAACACAAGTAGTGTGCTCACGAGCTAGCCAGGTTTCACTTAGGCAGTGAGTAGACTGTTAGGTGAGGAGGTTGAGAATGTAGAGTTTGTTCAACCCTGGAACCAGGGTTTCAGGTGGTGTGGTAGAATGAGTTGGGAAAGAGAGCAGCAACAGAAGAATGAATCAGGGTGAGGAAGAAAAGAACTGTAGGAAAGAGCAGTCTGGAGATTCAGGGAGAATAGGTGACCAGGACTTGCACTATCGTCTTTTCCTGTGGATTACAGGGATGAAAAGTATACATACAACTGAATGGCCTTAAGATTTCTAATACGGATATAAAACAAGTTAGTGTCATATCTAAGGCCCAGGTAATACAAAACAGGTTCTCCAGCTGCTACTTCTAGGAGAGCAAGAATGAGATCATGTTAAGTTGTGCCTTTCACTTCCTAGGAGTCCTTGCCTCCTTTTATTGGCTGTGTCTGTTTCTGTCTCACACCCTCCACCTACAAATTTAATCTTCATCCTCACTAATCTTTTCACACTCATTTTGGAGAACAAAATATTTCTCTTTCTGTTCAGTGCCAACCCATTTCCCTATCTTTGATCCCATATCCACCTAACTTCCCTTTCTCTCTCTGTACAGTTCTGATCCAAACTTTATGAAAGAATGATCTGCATTTGCTGTCTCTTAAACATTCCTCCTCTCCCCTCAAACTCATACTCTGACCTCCACCCCACCACTCAGCGGAAACTGTCCTTGCTCATATCATCAGCTATTCTAATAGCTAGTCATTATTTTCTCATTTGTGCCTTTGTGCTCTATTCAGAATTCTGTGATCATTACCTGTTTCTTGAAACTTGCCTATCTTGGCTTCCAATAACTTTTTTCTCCACTTTACCCTCCCACTTCTCTGATTCCTTCACTGAATTCTCTGAGGGCACTTCTACCCACCCTCTCTCCCCCTTTTTTTTTTTTTTAATAAACTTTACTTTTAGAGCAGTATTAGGTTAGCAGCAAAATTGAATGAAAGCACAGAGAGTTCCCATGTACCCCCGCCTGTGTGAGTGTACACACACACACACAGAGCCTCCCCTGCTATTAACATCCCACACCAGAGTGGTACATTTGCTACAGTTGATGAACCTACATTGACACATCATCATCACCCAAAGTCTGTGGTTTGCATTAGGGTTCACTCTTGGTGTTATATATCCTATAGGCTGTGACAAATGTATAATGACGTGTACCCACCATTATAGTGTTATACAGAATAGTTTCAGTGCCATAAAAATCTTCTGGGTGCAACTTATTCACCCCTCCCTCCCCCTAACCCCAGGCAACTACTGTTCTTTTTACTGTCTCCATAGTTTTGCCTTTTCTACAATGTCATATAGTTGGAATCATACAGTAGGTAGCCATATTCTGTAGATAGTCTTCTTTCACTTAGTAATATACATTTAGGTTTCTCCCATGTCTTCATGGCTTGATAGCTCATTTCTTTTTCACACTGAATAATATTCTGTTATCTGGATGTACCATACTTTATCCATTCACCTACCAGTCACTGTGTGATTCCACTTATATGTGCTACCTAGAGTGGTCAAATTCACAGAGATAGAAAGTAAAATGATGGTTGCCAGGGGCTGAGGGGAGGGAGCATTGGGGAGTTGTTGTTTAGTGGGTACAGAGTTTCAGTTTTACAATATGAAAGGGGTTCTTAGAGATTTAGTGAACAACAATATGAATGTACTTGAAGCTGTTGAACTGTGCACTTGAAAATGGCTAAGATAGTAAATTTTGTTATATTTTTCCACAATTATTAAAAATGAATAAATATCTTACACTCTTCCCCCAATTTTTATTAGGCCAATCCAATTATTTACATGTTAATATATTCAAGTAAAGTGAATTAGTATTAAAAAGAAAGTTTTCTCTCTTTTTTTAAAAATTTATTTATTTTATTTATTTTATTTTTGGCTGCATTGGGTCTTTGTTGCTGTGCACAGGCTTTCCCTAGTTGCGGTGAGCGGGGGCTACTCTTCATTGCAGTGCGAGGACTTCTCATTGCCGTGGCTTCTCTTGTTGCGGAGCATGGGCCCTAGGCGCACAGGCTTCAGTAATTGTGGCACTGGGGCTCAGTAGTTGTGGCTTGCAGGCTCTAGAGCGCAGGCTCAGTAGTTGTGGCGCATGGGCTTAGTTGCTCCGTAGCATGTGGGATCTTCCCGGACCAGGGCTCAAGCCCGTGTTCCCTGCATTGTCAGGCGGATTCTTAACCACTGTGCCACCAGGGAAGTCCTGAAAGTTTTCTTTTTTTTTAACTTCGTAATTTAGAGACATTTTGCCCTGAATTTTCTGCAAATTCAGGGCAAAATGAGCATTGATGAGTCTGTTCAGTCATTCTACCAACTAATATGATTTAACAAAATATAGACATATTGGCTTATTTGGTAATTAATTTTTTTTAATTAATTAATTTATTTATTTATTTTTATTTTTTGCTTTATAACAAATTTAATCAGTTATATATATACCTATGTTCCCATATCCCCTCCCTTTTGCGTCTCCCACCCACCCTCCCTATCCCACCCCTCCAGGCGGTCACAAAGCACCGAGCTGATCTCCCTGTGCTATGCGGCTGCTTGCCACTAGCTATCTACCTTACGTTTGGTAGTGTATATAGGTCCATGCCGCTCTTTCACTTTGTCACAGCTTACCCTTCCCCCTCCCCATATCCTCAAGTCCATTCTCTAGTAGGTCTGTGTCTGTATTCCTGTCTTACCCCTATGTTCTTCATGACATTTTTTTTTCTTAAATTCCATATATATGTGTCAGCATACAGTATTTGTCTTTCTCTTTCTGACTTACTTCACTCTGTATGACAGACTCTAGGTCTATCCACCTCATTACAAATAGCTCAATTTCATTTCTTTTTATGGCTGAGTAATATTCCATTGTATATATGTGCCACATCTTCTTTACCCATTCATCCGATGATGGACACTTAGGTTGTTTCCATCTCCAGGCTATTGTAAATAGGGCTGCTATGAACATTTTGGTACATGTCTCTTTTTGAATTATGGTTTTCTCAGGGTATATGCCCAGTAGTGGGATTGCTGGGTCATATGGTAGTTCTATTTGTAATTTTTTAAGGAATCTCCATACCGTTCTCCATAGTGGCTGTATCACTTTACATTCCCACCAGCAGTGCAAGAGTGTTCCTTTTTTTCCACACCCTCTCCAGCATTTATTGTTTCTAGATTTTTTGATGATGGCCATTCTGACTGGTGTGAGATGATATCTCATTGTAGTTTTGATTTGCATTTCTCTAATGAGTAAAGATGTTGAGCATCCTTTCATGTGTTTGTTGGCAGTCTGTATATCTTCTGTGGAGAAATGTCTATTTAGGTCTTCTGCCCATTTTTGGATTGGGTTGTTTGTTTTTTTGTTATTGAGCTGCATGAGCTGCTTATAAATTTTGGAGATTAATCCTTTGTCAGTTGCTTCATTTACAAATATTTTCTCCCATTCTGAGGGTTGTCTTTTGGTCTTGTTTATGGTTTCCTTTGCTGTGCAAAAGCTTTTAAGTTTCATTAGGTCCCATGTGTTTATTTTTGTCTTTATTTCCATTTCTCTAGGAGGTGGGTCAAAAAGGATCTTGCTGTGATTTATATCATAGAGTGTTCTGCATATGTTTTCCTCTAAGAGTTTTATAGTGTCTGGCCTTACAATTAGGTCTTTAATCCACTTTGAGTTTATTTTTGTGTATGGTGTTAGGGAGTGTTCTAATTTCATTCTTTTACATGTAGCTGTCCAGTTTTCCCAGCACCACTTATTGAAGAGGCTGTCTTTTCTCCATTGTATATTCCTGCCTCCTTTATCAAAAATAAGGTGACTATATGTGCATGGGTTTATCTCTGGGCTTTCTATGCTGTTCCATTGATCTATCTTTCTGTTTTTGTGCCAGTACCATACTGTCTTGATTACTGTAGCTTTGTAGTATAGTCTGAAGTCAGGGAGCCTGATTCCTCCAGCTCTGTTTTTCTTTCTCAAGATTGCTTTGGCTATTCAGGGTCTTTTGTGTTTCCATACAAATTGTGCAATTTTTTTGTTCTAGTTATGTGAAAAATGCCGTTGGTAGTTTGATAGGGATTGCACTGAATCTGTAGATTGCTTTGGGTAGTAGAGTCATTTTCACAATGTTGATTCTTCCAGTCCAAGAATATGGTATATCTCTCCATCTGTTTGTATCATCTTTAATTTCTTTCATCCATGTCTTATAGTTTTCTGTATACAGGTCTTTTGTCTCCTTAGGTAGGTTTATTCCTAGGTATTTTATTCTTTTTGTTGTAACGGTAAATGCAAGTGTTTCCTTAATTTCTTTTTCTGGTTTTTCATCATTAGTGTATAGGAATGCAAGAGATTTCTGTGCATTAATTTTGTATCCTGCTACTCTACCAGATGCATTGATTACCTCTAGTAGTTTTCTGGTAGCATCTTTAGGATTCTCTATGTATAGTATCATGTCATCTGCAAACAGTGACAGTTTTACTTCTTCTTTTCCAATTTGGATTCCATTTATTTCTTTTTCTTCTCTGATTCCTGTGGCTAAAACTTCCAAAACTATGTTGATTAATAGTGGTGAGAGTGGGCAACCTTGTCTTGTTCCTGATCTTAGAGGAGGTGGTTTCAGTTTTTCACCATTGAGAACGATGTTGGCTCTGGGTTAGTCATATATGGCCTTTATTATGTTGAGGTAGCTTCCCTCTATGCCTACTTTCTGGAGAGTTTTTATCATAAATGAGTGTTGAATTTTGTCAGAAGCTTTTTCTGCATCTATTGAGATGTTCATATGGTTTTTATCTTTCAATTTATTAATATGGTATATCACATTGATTTGCATATATTAAAGAATCCTTGCATTCTTGAGATAAACCCCACTTGTTCGTGGTGTATGATCCTTTTAATGTGCTGATGGATTCTGTTTGCTAGTATTTTGTTTAGGATTTTTGCATCTATGTTCATCAGTGATATTGGCCTGTAGTTTTCATTTTTTGTGACATCTTTGTCTGGTTTTGGTGTCACGGTGATGGTTGCCTCGTAGAATGAGTTTGGGAGTGTTCCTCCCTCTGCTGTATTTTGGAAGAATTTGAGGATAGGTGTTAGCTCTTCTATAAATGTTTGATAGAATTCGCCTGTGAAGCCATCTGGTCCTGGGCTTTTGTTGCTTGGTAGATTTTTTTTTTTTTTTTTTTTTTTTTTTTTTTTTTTTTTGCGGTACGTGGGCCTCTCACTTTTGTGGCCTTTCCCGTTGCGGAGCACAGGCTCCGGACACGCAGGCCCAGCGGCCATGGCTCACGGGCCCAGCCGCTCCGTGGCATGTGGGATCCTCCCGGACCGGGGCACGAACTCGCGTCCCCTGCATCGGCAGGCGGACTCTCAACCACTGCGCCACCAGGGAAGCCCTCTTGGTAGATTTTTAATTACACTTTCAGTTTCAGTGCTTGTGATTGGTCTGTGCATATTTTCTGTTTCTTCCTGGTTCAGTCTCGGAAGGTTGTGCTTTTCTAAGAATTTGTCCATTTCTTCCAGGTTGTCCATTTTATTGGCATAGAGTTGCTTGTAGTAATCTCTCATGATCCTTCATATTTCTGCAGTATCAGTTGTTACTTGTCCTTTTTCATTTCTAATTCTAGTGATTTGAGTCTTCTCCCTTTTTTTCTTGATGAGTCTGGCTAATGGTTTATCAATTTTATCTTCTCAAAGAACCAGCTTTTAGTTTTATTGATCTTTCCTATTGTTTCCTTCATTTCTTTTTCATTTATTTCTGATCCGATCTTTATGATTTCTTTTGTTCTGCTAACTTTGGGGTTTTTTTTTTTTCTTCTTTCTCTAATTGCTTTAGGAGTACGGTTAGGTTGTTTATTTGCGATGTTTCTTGTTTCTTGTAGTAGGATTGTATTGCTATAAACTTTCTCTTAGAACTACTTTTTGGTGCATCCCATAGGTTTTGGGTCATCGTGTTTTCATTCTCATTTGTTTCTAGGTATTTTTTGATTTCCTCTTTGATTTCTTCAGTAGTCTCTTGGTTATTTAGTAGCATATTGTTTAACCTCCATGTGTTTGTATTTTTTACACTGTTTTTTCCTGTAATTGATATCTAGTCTCCTAGCATTGTGGTCGGAAAAGATACCCGATATGATTTCAGTTTCCTTAAATTTACCAAGGCTTGATTTGTGACCCAAGATGTGGTCTATCCTGGAGAATGTTCCATGAGCACTTGAGCAGAAAGTGTATTCTGTTGTTTTTGGATGGAATGTCCTATAAATATCAATGAAGTCCATCTTGTTTAATGTGTCATTTCAAGCTTGTGTTTCCTTATTTATTTTCATTTTGGATAATCTGTCCATTGGTGAAAGTGGAGTGTTTCCTTATTTATTTTCATTTTGGATGATCTGTCCATTTGTGAAAGTGGGGTGTTAAAGTCCTTTACTATTATTGGGTTACTGTTGATTTCACCTTTTGTGGCTGTTAGCATTTGCCTTATGTATTGAGGTGCTTCTGTGTTGGGTGCATAAATATTTACAATTGTTATATCTTCTTGGATTGATCCCTTGATCATTATGTACTGTCCTTCTTTGTTTCTTGTAATAGTCTTTATTTTAAAGTCTATTTTGTCTGATATGAGAATTGCTACTCCAGCTTTCTTTTGATTTCCATTTGCATGGAATATCTTTTTCCATCCCCTCACTTTTAGTCTATATGTGTCCCTAGGTCTGAAGTGGGTCTGTTGTAGACAGCATATGTACGGGTCTTGTTTTTGTATTCATTCAGCCATCTATGTCTTTTGGTTGGGGCATTTAAACCATTTACATTTAAGGTAATTATCGATATGTATGTTCCTATTACCATTCTCCTAATTGTTTTGGGTTTGTTATTGTAGGTCTTTTCCTCCTCTTGTGTTTCCTGCCTAGAGAAGTTCCTTTAGCATTTGTTGTAAAGCTGGTTTGGTGGTGCTGATTTCTCTTAACTTTTGCTTATCTGTGAAGGTTTTCATTTCTCCATCGAATCTGAATGAGATCCTTGCTGGGTAGAGTAACCCAGATCCCTGCTGGGTAGGTTTTTCCCTTTCATCACTTTAAATGTGTCCTGCCACTCCCTTCTGGCTTGCAGAGTTTCTGCTGAAAGATCAGCTGTTAACCTTATGGGGATTCCCTTGTATGTTATTTGTTGCTTTTCCCTTGCTGCTTTCAATACTTTTTATTTGTATTTAATTTTTGATTAATATGTGTCTCAGCATGTTTCTCTTTGGGTTTATCCTTTATGGTACTCTCTGTGCTTCCTGGACTTGATTGACTATTTCCTTTCCCATGTTAGGGAAGTTTTCAACTATAATCTCTTCAAATATTTTCTCAGACCCTTTTTTTCCCTTCTTCTTCTGGGACCCCTATAATTTGCATGTTGCTGCATTTAATGTTGGCCCAGAGGTCTCTGAGACTGTCCTCAATTCTTTTCATTCTTTTTTCTTTATTCTTCTCCCTGGCAGTTATCTCCACCATTTTATCTTCCAGCTCACTTATCCTTTCTTCTGCCTCAGTTATTCTGTTATTGATTACTTCTAGAGTATTTTTAATTTCAGTAATTGTGTTGTTCATCACTGTTTGTTTCCTCTTTAGTTCTTCTAGATCCTTTTTAAATGTTTCTTGTATTTTCTCCATTCTGTGTCCGAGATTTTGGATCATCTTTACTGTCATTACTATGAATTCTTTTTCAGGTAGGTTGCCTGTTTCATGTTCTTTTATTTGGTCTTGTAGGTTTTTACCTTGCTCCTTCGTTTGTATCAAATTTTTTTGTCATTTCATTTTTTTTTTTTTGATGGGTGGTGCTGTATTCCTGTCTTACTGGTTTTTGGCCTGAGACATCCAGCACTGGAGTTTGCAGGCAGTTGGATAGAGCTGGGTCTTGGTGCCGCGATGAGGAACTCCAGGAGGCCTCACTCCGATTGATATTCCCTGGGGTCTGAGGTTCTCTGTTAGTCCAGTGGTTTGGACTCGGAGCTCCCACCACAGGAGCTCAGGCCGGACCTCCGGTCTGGGAACCGAGATCCTGCAAGCTTTGTGGCATAGTAAAAAAAAAAAGAAAAGAAAAAGAAAAAGAAGAAAGAAAGAAAAAGGGAGCAGTACAGCATGAAAGAATAAAAAACAAAATAAAATTAGAAAGATAAAAATTATATTAGGAAAAATAAAACTATAATTGAAACAACTGCAGCAAAGTAAAATAAAACCTCAACAGAAGAAAGAAAAATATAAAAAAGGGGTGGGGAGGTGGAACAAGCCAAAAGCAGACATCACTAACAAAGTATAAAGAATAAAATAAAGTTAGAAAAATAGAAGATTTATTAGGAAAAATAAAAATATAAAAGAAGCAACAGCAGTGAATCAACAAGGTATAACAGAACCCCAATCTAAAAGAGGAAAAAAGGAAAGAAAAAACAAGCCTTGGCTATAGGGGTGGAGTTTAGGCAGGGGTTGGAACTTAGGCAGAGGTGGGGTTTTGGATGGGGCAGTGTTCAAGTGTGGGGCGAGGCCTCTGCTTAGGACCTGTGCAGAAGGGGAAAGGCAGCATCTGGAAAGGAGAGCCTCTGGTGTGTGGAGTTCAGAGTTTGGAGGTAGGGCTGAGTGAGGGTGTGTGGGTGGGGTTTAGGCCCAGCTCCTTGGAGGGGGTCTCCGGGTGTAGAGGTAGGGCCCTGGGTGCGGGCATAGGGGCGGGGCTTGGGCTCTGTGTGGCAGGAGGGAGGCTCCGAGGGCAGAGGTTTAGGTCTGGGAGCCCAACAGGCTTCTTGGTGCCTCAGTTCACAGGGAAAGCACTGGCCCGGTTCTGTTCCTTCGTACCCCTCCCCCACCGTCTCCCCCAGGGTCTCCCCCCTCACCACTGGACCCCTAACCGTTGGTGGGTCCCACTGGGTGTAGGAATTCCTTCCCTCCCCCAGCCACCCCTCAGGGGTGCCAGTCCCGGAGGTCCAGCCTTTACTTTTGTTCCCCCTTCCCTCCCTCCCACTCCCTCAGGACCCACGCCATTGGAGGGGGGCCTTGGTGGGCAGATGATCAGACCTGGGATCTCAACAGGTCCCTGGGAGCCCAAGTGGGCAGGGGAACCTGGCCACGCAGACTTTTGATGCTCTGCCCTCCCAGTGGTTCCCCAGTTTCCCCCTTTGGGTGTAGGATCCCTTCGTCTCCCCCAGCCACCCCTCAGGGGCACCAGTCCCGTCCGGCCTCCACTTCTCCTCCCCCTTCACTCTCCCCACACCCCACATCCTACCCAGTCACTGGGGGTTTCTCCCGTCCCCTTAGGTGTCCGTGGTCCCCCACCAGTTCCTGGTAGGTGCCCTAGTTGTGCAAAGGAGTACGTTTCTAACACACAGCAAAACTTTGTAAAGTCCTATTTCTCTTGCTCTCAGTATCTTTCATTTGCAAGGCAGCTCCAGATGTGCATGTAAAACGTCCCAGGAGTTTATAGGAACAAGAGAATAATTTTGCCCAGGGGCTCAGAAAGCGCATCATAGAAAAAGCTTTTGAGTGAAGTCTTGATTCATAACTCTCTGTAGTTTACACAGTTATAAAGATATATATAGATATTTACACAGTGATATATGTATGTTTGTACATATATATATATTTTTTTAATTTCAAATTACCCTTTTTTTGAGTGACTAAAACAATGGAAATTTATTTTCTCACAGTTCTGGAGGCTGGATGTTCAAGATCAAGGTGTGGTTGAGTTTGTTTCTGGTTTGCAGATCCCTTCCTTCTTGTTGTGTCTTTTCTCTGTGTGCCTGCATCCTTTGTGTCTCTAAATTACCCTTTGCAGTAAGTTTTTATAGATTTTATAGATTCAGGCAACATGTTTACCAATTTATATGGTATATAAGTATCTATACATATAATTTATATTAATACATTTAGCTGAATTCAAAGCATTTCATAAAAGAGGAAACTTATGTAAAGGAAAGTAATTTGTGCAGCATCATTCAGTGTTGAAATTAGACTTGAGCACAGGTACTCTGAGTCTTAAGATTTGTTTCCTTTCCTATATCATGTGGATGAGGTTGGATCACAGGAAAAGGCTAGAAAGCATCCTAAAGGAAAAGAACAGCATGCAGGCAGGTGTGCATAGAGTCTGGGTAGGGAGTAATGGATAATTGAGTTTGGTGAAGTCACCGAAGGTAATCAGAGGGGGTCAAAGTTGAGAGGCTGAGGGCAGACCTTGGAGGGGTAAATGCGTAGTTGAAGAATTTGGCCTTTAGTCTTCAGACAAAAAAGGGGCCATTCATTTATTGATCTGGAAACTGGCTGATTGAATAAGTGAAGAAACTGTTTACAGCTGTTATTTTCACACATGCCTTTAGACAATTCAGAAAGGAAAGGAAAAAGAAGTCCTCTTGTTCAAACGTAAAATATTTTTTAGAGAACAGGTAACATACTGAATTGGTTTCTTGCCTTTTTTTGATTCTTAAGCTCTAACTTGTAATTCATTTTTCTTGTTCTTGCACAATTCTTTAAGTGTCTTATTCAGAAAGGGTACCTGTGATAGTTTTTTGAGATAGTTTTTTGCTTTGTTTTGTTTAGTTTAGTGCTTGCATACCTCACAAAATATTTCTTTTTCCTTCATACACAATACATTTTTTGGCTAGATACGGAATCCATAGTTCACATCTGCTTCTGAGTTCTGTAGTTAGTCCCTTGTCCCTTTGTTTTTAGGGTTGTGGAGGACATAGTTTCATTCCTATGTATATAACCTGATTTTAATTTTCGATATATTGAAGGACTTTTACCTGATGAAAGTTGGGAAGCTTTGTGTAGTTTTCTTTTCATTAAAATTTCCTAGACTATAATAGTATTCTTAAATTTTTAGTATGGGTCTTTTCTTAGATTAGGATTTTTTTCCTGTTATTTCATTTTTTATTGTGACATTTTCATCTGTACTGTCCTTTCTAGAAACTGAAGAAGTGATGCTATGTAGAATGTGTATAGTTACAGAAAAATAAATTAATTTTCATGTATGATAAAATATTTGTCAAAAATATTCATTTTGATTCTACATAGCTCCTAATTCAACACTTGTTACTCGATGAGGAAATTGAGGTCCCAACAGGTTAAATGATTTGTCCAAAGTCACTTATATAGTTTATGCTAGAAAACATCTTGATTCTGTGTCCTTTTCTCTTTCCATTATGCTATCCTGCTTTCCTTTTGACTGGCTGATAAGCTGAAAAGTTATGAATAGGAAACTATATATTAGAGAACAGACTTGTGGTTGCCGGTGGGGCGGGGGTGCAGAAGATTAGGAGATTGGGACTAGCAGACGCAAACTATTGTATATAGGATGGATAAACAACAATGTCCTATTGTATAGCACAGGGAACTATATTCAATATCCTATAATAAACCATAATGGAAAAGAATATGAAAAAGTATATATATAATTGAATCACTTTGCTGTACACCAGATACTAACACAAGTATAGTAAATCAACTATACTTCTATTAAAAAAAAACGAAAGAAACTAAACTATATGTAAACTGACCTGGATGCTAGTCTTCCTTTTTTATATTATTCTAATTGTATTAAATGTTTAGAAATGTGATCCAAAAGTATATAGAAAGAGTGATCTGTGAGTATATATGAGGGAACTTAAAGAATACATGTCTCTTTAGGTAAACATAAATTCATATTTGAGTTTAAACATTTTTACTCATAAAAACAGTTATTAACTAGTCAATTATCATACTATAAAAATGGGCATAATTTTACATACTTTTTTAAAAATGAAATTTCTCATTAGGACATCTGACAAGTCACTGAACAGCAGTCTTTCTTACATGAGACTTCAAACATATTTTTGTTATGTACAGCAGATTATTAACAAGCAAGTATTCAGCAAACATTTATTTGAGGACCTACTATATACCAAGCAGTACTGTTTTTTATATGAAATTTCTCATTAGAACAGTTCTGGGCAATGAACAGTGATCTGTTGACAAACTCACCTGCTTTGGAGCTTGGTCCTTTCTCTTCCCCTCCTCATGATGCAAGAGGAGCCCCTTCTGTCCAGGGCCAGTCCCCCCAGCTATTGTCTGAATCCCATCCCGTCTGACATTCGCAGCAGTGAGTCCCTCTGGCACCATCATTCATACGCTCTCAGATCCTTGACTTTTTCTCTGTCCTGGTTCCCTCCTATAACACTAAAGCATGTTAAAATGAAATCCTCACTCTACCCCATATCCCCATCTGGCTGCCACCCTAATTTTTTCCACTTTATTACTAAAATATTTGAAATCAATTGTCTGTGTTCCCTGTCTCTACTTCCCATAGTAATCTGCCTTCACCCCCACCTTTTCACCGAAACTACATTTGTCAGTGTTATCAGTGACTTCATTGTTGCTTCTTTCTAATCTTCATCTTACTTGATCTCTCTGCCACATTTGATTTTGTTGAGCAATTCCTTCTTAAAAATCTTTTGGTGATAGCATGATCTCCTTTGTTTCTCTCTGTTACACTTGAGTCTCCTTTGCCTGCCCCCTTCTTCTCCTATATCTTATATGTCAGTGTTCCATAGAGTTCCAGACTCTAGCATGGTGGCACATGGAAACATTCTGGTTCCCTGATGTGGAAGCTCTCAGGAAAAGGACCAAAACACTATCCTTCTGGGGTTTTATGAAGCCTTCATTATATAGTCTGGATTGTCTAAATCATTGGTCAATGGCTATTGATTCAACCTTAAAGCCTCTCTCCCCTCCACAGAAATCAGGGGGTGGGACCGAAAGGTCCAATCCTCTAATCACATAGTTGGTTCTCCTGGCTACCAGCCCCCAACCTCCTGCGAGATCTGAAAGTCACATCATTCACATAACAAAAGACACCTTTATCAATATCAGCATAGGACATTCCAAGGGTTTGGGTAGCTGTGAGCCAGGAATAGTGGATGAAGACCAAATATATATGAGAAGTATATTTTGGTCATCTGAGTGAACAAATATATATTTCTGATAAGTTACAGTATCACAGGGACTCTCAGGTTCCTCAACCTCAAGATGTCCAAAACTGGATTATCATTTCTCTCACTAACACTACCAGCAAAATGAATGAATGTACAACTGAGTGAATGAATGAATAAAAAAAATCTTGTGTTCAGTTTTTTCCACTGAACGGTGGTACTGTCCACTGAGTTCCTCAAGCCAAAAATAACCTCTGGGGTATGAGAGATTCATTAATCCTTAGTGTTGTATTTTAAAGTCACAACTTTATAGATCTAATTTATCCTTGGAGTCTCAAAATATTGTTTTTGCCTCAGTTTCCAAAGGTTCATTTTTTCAGGATTCTATATATCTTTCATAAAATAGAAATCTCCATTAATGTTGAAGAAAATTCTCTACTCATAAATTTAACCATTATTTCTCTGTGGAGGGCAAATGTAAGTGGACTTAGAACTACTTATATCCTTGATAGTAACAATTTCTAGCATTTATTTATTTATTTATTTATTTATTTATTTTATTATTATTATTATTATTTGCGGTACGCGGGCCTCTCACTGTTGTGGCCTCTCCCATTGCGGAGCACAGGCTCCAGACGTGCAGGCTCAGCGGCCATGGCTCAGGGGCCTAGCCGCTCCACAGCATGTGGGATCTTCCCGGACCGGGGCACAAACCCATGTCCCCTGCATCGGCAGGCGGACTCTCAACCACTGTGCCACCAGGGAAGCCCTCTAGCATTTATTATTGAGGTCCATTATAAACCAGGCATGGTTTCAAATACAGAGTGTAATAACTAACTTGGTTTCCCAAAATTCCCATGAGGTATAAGTACTATTACCATCCCTGTTTCACAGAGGAGGAAACGGAAATGCAGAGAGTTTAAGGACTGTGTCCAGAGTGACACATGGCAAGTAGAAGAAGCAGGATTTGAATGCAGGCAGACTGGCTCTGGATACAAGCTCTTAACATGCATGCAATAATGCTGTCTGGCAAAACAGCTTGCATTCCTCATAGCAGTTTTTTATCACTGTTTTTTTTTTTGTTTTTTTTTTTTTTTTTTGCGGTATGCGGGCCTCTCACTGTTGTGGCCTCTCCCAGTGCGGAGCACAGGCTCCGGACGCGCAGGCTCAGCGGCCATGGCTCACAGGCCCAGCCGCTCCGCGGCATGTGGGATCTTCCCGGACCGGGGCACGAACCCGTGTCCCCTGCATCGGCAGGCAGGTTCTCAACTGCTGCGCCACGAGGGAAGCCCATTATTACTGTTTTTAACAAGTTAAAAATGCTTTAACTAGCACAACATTGTAAAGCAACTATACTCCAATAAAAATTAATTTAAAAATATTAAATAGAAAGAAAAAAGTCCAGAAAAAAATTGCTTTGCATTACCAAGATATGGCATAATTTTATTATGTGCCTAGAGTATACACGTGCAAGTTATTCTTAGAATATTAAGTAATGCAGTTCGCTGGTACAGTAACTAAGCAGTCATAAAAAATGGATCCATAGTTTTTATTTCATTTTATATTATTTTTATTTTTTTAAGACTTTTTAGATTTTCTTTGACTCTTTGAAGCATAAACAATGGCAATAGCAACATTTATCTTCTGTTAAGTCCCCTGCTTACATATTTCACAATCAGCAACTTTATCACTTTATCTTGCAAATACTTGGCTGTCCACAGTATCAACACGAATCATATTCTTTTCCTTTGTTGCTTGAAAATGGTTAAGCAACTGTATAAGACTCATAGGAAATCAATGAGTCACATAATGGAAAGCATTTACTAATGTGACTTTTGTCTCGGTTGCCAAGTAATCTGAGTTTGTTTCCATGGTGACCCATCAGTATAACAAACTGTCACAAACTGACTTGGCCACTTTGTTTGTGTTGTCTGGACAGCTTTCTGCCAGCTGTTTGTGTGTGTGTATGCATTAAAGATTACCACAAAGAAAATTCTGAGTAATTGCCTTAAGCACACAAAATTTTTTTTATTTGGATAAATTGTTTCAAACTCCAGGGCTATTATTTTTTGTTTTGTTTTGTTTTGTTTTGTTTTGTGGTACACGGGCCTCTCACTGTTGTGGCCTCTCCCGTTGCGGAGCACAGGCTCCGGACGCGCAGGCTCAGCGGCCATGGCTCACGGGCCCAGCCGCTCTGCGGCATGTGGGATCTTCCCGGACCGGGGCACGAACCCGTGTCCCCTGCATCGGCAGACGGACTCTCAACCACTGCGCCACCAGGGAAGCCCCCAGGGCTATTATTTTGATAGTACAAAATCTAAAAGCTTATTTAAATTAACATATTTATTTCTACTTGAGTTCCTGTTAAGAAAGAGCATAGTCAGGAATATCTTAGTCTTATAAATTTTTTTCTTTACAATATTGGTTCATTTGAAATATATAATCATAGGAGAATCTGCCAGAAACAAGGCAAGGATAAAGGAAATTAGGACTACATCCTGGGGGATGAGGCCTGAATGTAATGATGGAGGAGGCCAACTCAGCCAGTTCCTGTCAGCCCCTCCCCTGGGTGGCAGTGCTCTAGGACAGGGAATGGTGGACGCTGATGTATTCAGGGGATGAAGGCAGGCCATGTCATACAGGACACCAGGCTTTCACCTGGAGGCTGAGTCAGGGAAAGATTCCTAGAGGGGGTAATAACTAATCTAAATGAGTTAAAATTAAATTGGTGAATGTAGTAGTTGAAAGGGAGAGTAGATAGAATACGAGGGAAAGAAAACATCATGAACAAAGGCATACAGATGAGAAATAGTGTGAAGTAAATTGAAAATGACAATTAGTATGAAACAGAAGGCATCAAGCAATGAGACTAAAGATAGTCAGGGGCCTAATCATGCAGATGCCATGTGAAGGAGGTTGGACCTAATCTGAGATGGGGAAGCAGTGAGGGATTTTAAACAGAGGAACGACATTACCAAATTTGTATCTTAGAAGAAGCTCTCTGGTAACATGAGGAAGGTAGGTTTGCATGGGGGCCATTTAGGAAACTGTTGCCGTATTTCAGGGAAGAACTGTTGAGGGATGGAATCAGGGTAGTGGGGCTAGACATATGAAAGAGGTTGATTTAGGAATAGTTGTGAAGTAATACAGGCAGGAATTGGTAGCTGGGACTGTTCATTTGTAGCCCATGAATGACATTTATGTGTTCAGTTCACAAATATTTATTGTTTACTATGGTTGGCAGTGTATTGTCCAGAATATTATGCTGGGTTCGTATCCTCTGCCTTCATCATTTTTGGGTTTCTCCTCCAGTAAGGATTCTTTACTGTGCCACATTGTGAGTTAATTAATAGATGAGTATACTTTGCATAGTGCAATTCATCCCAGCCTGATCTCTTGGCTCATTAGACTTTCTTACTCTCACATAAGAACCTGTTCCAAAGTCCTAGCTCATGTGTCAGTCTGCTGCTTGGGAGGCGGTATTCATGTGTCTAGATCGTGTCTTAATCCCTAGCAAGTGGGTCTGAGTTTATCTGTGACTTCATGAGGTGAGGCTATACAAGTCATGAAAAATATGGATAGGTTCCAAAGCATTTCATTCAAACAGTAATTTTTTTAGCTTTATTGAGGTATAATTGACAAATTTAAATTGTTTATATTTAAGGTGTACATCTTGATGTTTTGACATACATATACATTGTGAACTGACTGCCATAATCAAGCTAATTAACATATCCATCACCTCACTGAGACGATCTACTCTCTTAGCAGATTTCAAGTATACAATGCAGTAGTGTTAACTATAGTCACCATGCTGTACATTAGATCTCTAGAACTTACTTATCTTGCCTAACTGAATTCTATATGCTTTGACCAACATTTCCCCATTTCCTCCACTTCCCAACCCTGGCAACCACCATTCTCTGTGCTTCTGTGAGTTTGACTATTTTAGATTCCACATGTAAATGAGATCATGCAGTGTTTGACCTTCTATGTCTAGTTTATTTCACTTTGTATAATGCCCTCCACATCCATACATGTTACTGCATTTCCTTTTTTGTGGTGGAATAATATTCATATATATATATATGTATGTATATATGTTTCACATTTTCTTTATCCATTCATCCACTGACAAACACTTAGGTTGTTTCTATATCTTGGCTGTTGTGAATAATGCTGCAGTAAACATGGGAATACATCTGTCTCTTCAAGATACTGATTTCGTTTCTTTTGCATGTATACCCAGAAGTGGGATTGCTGGATCATATGATAATTCTATTTTTTTATTAATTTTTTATTGGAGTATAGTTGCTTTACAATGTTGTGTTAGTTTCTACTGTACAGCAAAATGAATTAGCTATACATATACCTATATCCACTGATAATTCTGTTTTTAATTTTTAAGGACCCTTCACAGTATTTTCTGTACTGGCTTTACCAATTTATATTTCCACCAACAGTGTACAAAGGTTTCCTTTCCTCCACAGTCTTACTGACATTTATCTTTTGTCTTTTTGATAATAACCATTCTAAGAGGTGTGAGGTGATACCTCATTGTGGTGATCTGCATTTCCCTGATGATTAGCAATGTTGAGCATCTTTTCATATATCTGTTGGCCTTTGGTATATATTCACTTGAGAAATGTCTTTTCAAGTCTTTTGCCCATTTTTTAGTTAGATTATTTGGGTTTTTTGCTATTGAGTTGTTCAAGTTACTTATATATTTTGGATATTAACCCCTTATCACATAATATGGTTTGCAAGTGTTTTCTTCCATTCCATAGGCTGCTTGTCACTCTGCTGATTGTTTCCTTTGCAGTGCAGAAGCTTCTTAGTTTGATGCAATCACATTTGTCTATTTTTGCTTTTGTTGCCTGTGCTTTTGATATCATATCCAAAAAATCATTGCCCAGACCAATGTCAAGAAGCTTTTTTTCTGTTTTCTTCTAATAGTTTTACTGTTTCAGGTCCTGTGTTTAAGTCTTTAATCCATTCTGAGTTGATTTTTTTTTTTATGGTGTGAGGTAATTACAGATCCAATTTCATTCTTCTGCATTGGATAACCAGTTTTGCCAGCACCACTCTTCTTTCTCCATTGTGTGTTCTTGGCACCCTTGTCAAAAATCAGTTGAGTGTACATAGGTGGATTTATTTCTGGGCTCTCTATTCTGTTCCATTGGTCTATATTTGTTTGTATGCCAATACAATACCATTTTGATTATTGTGGCTTTGTAATACATTTTGAAATCAGGAAATGTGATGCCTCCAGCTTTGTTCTTCTTCCTCAAAATAGCTTTGGCTATTCAGAGTCTTTTGTGGTTACATGTGAATTTTAAGATTGTTTTTTCTATTTCTGTAAAGAATGCCATTGGGATTTTTGTAGGGATTGCATTGAATCTGTAGATCACTTTTGGAAGTACAGACATTTTAAGAATATTAATTCTTCCAATCTATTAACACAGGATATCTTTCCATTGTGTCTTCATTAATTTTCATCAATGTTTTATAATTTTCAGTTTACAAGTTTTTTACCTCTTTGGTTAAGTTTATTCCTAAGTAGTTTATTCTTTTTGTTGTTATTGTGGATAAGATTGTTTCCTTAATTTCCTTTTTGGGCAGTTCATTGTTTGTGTCTAGAAAATACCCTGATTTTTTTTAATGTTGATTTTTGTATCCTACAGCTTCACTGAATCCATTTATTAGTTCTAATCTTTTTTGTTGCTGTTGAGTCTTCAGGGTTTGCTGCATATATGAATAATGTCACATGCAGATAAAGATCATTTTACTTCTTTTTTCTAATTTGGATGCCTTTTATTTCTTTTTCTTATCTAACTGCTCTGGCTAGGATTTCCAGTACAATGTTGAAGAGAAGTGGTGAGACTGAGCTTTCTGACCTTGTACTAGAACTTAGAGGAAAAGCTTTCAGTTTTTCCCCATTGATTATGGTATTAGCTGTGGGCTTTTCACATATGGTCCTTACTGTGTTCAGATAAGCTCCTGCTGCACCTCTTTTGTTGAGAGTCTTTATCATAAATAGATGTTGAATTTTGTCAAATGCTTTTTCTGCACCTATTGAGATGGTCATGTTTTTTTAATCTTTCATTCTGTTACTGTGGTATATATATCACATTGATTTTGCATATGTTTATCCTTTTAATATTTTGTTAAGTTTGGTTTGCTAGTATTTTACTGAGGATTTTTGCATCTATCTTTATCAGGGATATTGGCCTGTAGTTTTATTTTCTTGTGGTGTTTTTGTCTGGCTTTGGTATCAGGATGATGCTGCTTATAAAATGAGTTTCAAAGTGTTCTTTCTTTTTTGTTTCTTGGAAAAGTTTAAGAAGGTTTGGTATTCTTCTTTGAGTATTTGGTAGAATTCACCCATGAAGCTAGCTGGTCCTGGGCTTTTTTTTGTAGAGAGGTTTTTGATTACTGACTCAATCTCCTTATTTTTTATTGGTCTGTTCAGGTTTTCTTTTTCTTCTTGATTGTTTGATAAGTTGTGTATTTCTAGGAATTTATTAATTTCTTCTGGGTCATCCAATATGTTGGCATGTAATTGTTCATAATAGCCCCTTATGGTCCTTTTTATTTCTGAAGCATCTGTTGTAATATCTCCACTTTAATTTCTGGTTTTATTTGAGTCTTCTCTCTTTTTTCAAATTTATCTAGCCAAGGGTTTGTTGATTTTGTTTACTTTTTATATAGGCAACTCTTATTTTTGTTGATTTTTTTCTGTTGCTTTTCTGTTTGATTTATGTCCTCTGTAATCTTTATTATTTCCTTCAGTCTTCTAACTTTATGCTTAGTTTCTTCTTTTTCAGATTTTGAGGTATAAAGTTAGGTTTATTTGAGATCTTTCTTTTTTAATGGAAGTGTTTATTGCTGTAAACTTAGTATGCTTTTGCTACAACCCATAAGTTTTGGTATGTTGTGGTTTTGTTTTTATTTGTCTTGAGATATTTTTTAATTCTCTTTTGATTTATTCTTTGAACCAATGGTTGTTCAGGGGTATGTTGTTTAGTTTCAACATATTTATGAATTTCCCCATCTTCTTACTGTTATTGGTATCTAGTTTCATTCCATTGTGGCTGGAAAAGATACTTGGAGTGATTTAGATCTAGTTAAATCTGTTGACTTCTTTTGACCTAACTTGTGATTGATCCTGAAGAATGTGTGCACTTGAGAAAAACGTGTATTCTTCTGCTGATAGATAGAAAGTTCTATATATATCTATTAAGTCCATTGGTTCCATAGTGTTGTCCAGTTCTGTTTCCTTACTGATTTTCTGTCTGGATGATCGATCCATTATAGTGAGTGAGATATTGAAGTCTTCTGGCAGGAGAAGGTCTTTACCTGCCAAAACCAGTCTGTAAAGACTGGAAGAGGTGTCTTCTCTTTCAAACACACAGATACCATGCAAGATTACATGGATCACGAAGAGTCAGGTAAACATGATATCACCAAAGGAAATTAATAAATCTAGTACCAACTGAGGTGCAGACCTGCCTTCTCAAAGCAGCCCTCCTTAGTTTTGGGGCTCCATCAGAGTGTCACAGCCTCCTACCTGGAACCCAAGGTTCCCACAAAACCACTTTTGTTTGTGGATGTCTGTCAAATAGTTGTTTCTGTAAAAGGATGAGGGCTAGGAACCTCTTACTCTGTCTTGCTTCATACAGTAATTTTAAATGAGGAGAACAGGACTCTGGGATTCCTGGAGCACCTACCATGATGAGAATAACATTTGAATTTTACAGATTCCTTTATTTGGGAATGATCAGTCTTAGGCTATATCAATTAGGATTTGGTTAAGCTGCATATAACAAAACCCCAAATAAGCATTTTAAATAATAAGGTGTAAGTTTGGAGGGAGACCGAGCTGCATGATTATTGGGACCCGTCTTTCTTCTGTCTCTGTGCACTATCATCACATTGCTTTTCCTCAAGGTAACCTTATGGTCCAGGATGGCTATTGACACTCTTAACTGTTGTCATTACAGTTTTCTAGGTAGAGGAAGGAAGAAGAGAGGAAAGGTAAAAGGACATATCTTAACTATATTTCTTTTCTTGTGCCTTTCTAGAAGTTATACCCAGTAACTTCCATTTATATCATTGGCTTGTACTCAATCCCATGGCTACCCCAAGCTGCAAGGAAGAATGGGAAAATGCAGTCTTTTAACTGGACACATTGCTATTCTGAATAAAATCAGGTTTCTGTTTGTTTTGGTTTTTGTTTCTTTTAGATTTTTTTTTAATGTGGACGATTTTTTTTTGAGTCTTTACTAAATTTGCTACAATATTGCTTCTGTCTTATGCTTTGGTTTTTTTGGCCATGAGGCATGTGGGATCCTAGCTCCCTGACCAGGGATCGAACCCATACCCCCTGCACTGGAAGGCAAAGTCTTAACCACTGGACCGCCAGGGAAGTCCCAGGTTTCTGTTTTTAAAGAAGAGATGAGACTGGATATTGGATAAGCAACTGGCAATCTCTGTCACATATGCACCTGGGCAGTCCATTGACTAGTTTAGCTAATTAGTTAAGCTGGTGGGTAACCAGCCTACTGGTGAGTACCATTATGGACAGAGGTCAGAGGCCTAAAGCCTCTCCTAGAGACTAAGAATTCTAGGTGGAGATTGCTAGTAAATTGGTGGATATATTAATCCAATGACTAAAGTAGAAGACTTTAAATTTATATATTCTCAGTGTATACATAGTAGTTAAGGCCATAAAAGTAAAAAGAAAAGAAAGCTAGAGATAGAGACATCAACATTTAAAGTGGTGGACATCAGCATTTTGCGGTGACAGAAGAAGCTGAGAAGAACTAGTCACAGAAGTAGAAAGGGACTAGAGTATTTCAAGAACATATAAGAGGAGTCAGCTACGATAATAAAAAAGAACTCATTGGATTTGGCAGTTTATTGTTCACTGGTGAGCAGTTTCAGGGGAGTGGTGGAGGATAGAAGCCTGATTGAGGGCATGGAAAAGTAACTGAGAGGTGAGGAAATGGAAGGAAAATGTCTACACTGTAGACAGGTCTTCAAATTCCAGTTCCAAACAAGTCACTGACTTTCTCCTTTTTTTTTTTATCTATAAAATGGAGCTAATAGTACCTTCCTCATAAAGTTGTTTTGAGGTCTCAATGAGTTAATACATGTGAAGTATTTACAACAATGCCTGTTGTATAATAAGCACTCAATAAATGCTGTCACTGTTGTCGTCATCATCTTCAAAGGGCTTGGATCTGAAGGGAAAGAGAGTGGTAGTAAGTAGATGGGAACATAGGGTTATAGAAGCATACTCTTTTCCCTTAAGATTTAACATTATATCCTTTATGAAAACTTATTCTTCACCTCTATTCTATACTATGATATCAATTATCTACCTGTATTTGTAATGGTAAAGTTTTTTTATCTCTTGTTTCTTCCCAAGTCTACCAGACTTAATGTTGCCTTCCTCCACTCTCTAGCCAAACTAGACCAGTGTTTCTGTAGATACTCCTTTCCTACTTATGTGTTTTTTAAAGAAAAACACCCACATATGAAGTTTGCTTGATTTCTCTTATTTTTATTACTCAGGCCAAAGCTGCCCTCCATTTGTGATAGCATATACCATTTGGTATGTAAAGGCTGCTACATTATAAGGGCATTTTAAACTAGGTAAAAATCTAAAGATGTATTTCTGTAATTAGTATTGCTGAGGAATTGTTTCACAATGTAATGAAAAGTAGCAGAATATAAAACAAAGTTTTAGGGTTTTGCACTGAGTATTAATGGATTTTTTTATACTTATGACATAATTTCTAGAATAATTGGCTGAAAAACATTTTTTTTTTTTTTTTTTTTGGTACGTGGCCTCTCCTGTTGCAGAGCACAGGCTCCAGACACGCAGGCTCAGCGGCCATGGCTCACGGGCCTAGCCGCTCCACAGCATGTGGGATCTTCCCGGACCGGGGCACGAACCCATGTCCCCTGCATCGGCAGGCGGACTCTCAACCACTGTGCCACCAGGGAAGCCCTGAAAAACATTTTAAGATACCATTTAATTTTCATGTATTAGCCAATAAAGAAGGTTCTTGGGTTTCTTTTTTTAAAAGCAGTTAGAAAAAAATGGCTTGCAATGTTATATACTTTTGTTCCCATTTTCAGATTATTCAATACTAGACAACTTTTTAAATTTGGTTTTTATTTTAACCAAGTTATAAATACATATAGTTTATTTTTTTGTTTGGCTTTTTTTTTTTTGGCCACGCCATGCAGCATTCAGGACCTTAGTTCCCCAACTAGGGATTGAACCCATGCCCCCTGCATTGGGAACATGGAGTCTTAACCACTGGACCTCCAGGAAAGCCCCTAAATGTATATAGTTTAGAGACTAAGTTCTACAAGGTATATTATGGAAAATTGCAGTCCCCAGCCACCTCCCTGTTTTTCATGTGGCCTGACAGGGAAGGAGCAGGAGAAAAATACACCAACTTCTCTCTCCTCCTGCGCTCCATCTTTGCATTATTTGTCCCTTTAGCACATGCGGAGGCAGAGGGCAGGGGAGCCTGGTTGATATAGTCCGTAAAAGCCAGCCTCCTGGGCCACAGCAAAGGGTAGAGTGGATCTGGAATGACAAACAGAATATCAAGCCCAGTAGTTTTGATTTCCATGAGTACTTTTTAGTTTCCTGTATGTTCCTTTTTTTAAATTTAACAGCATCCTATTTCTGTATGGTAGATGTACTTTTTTTCTCTCTGAGAATCTTTTCTTCTTCCAGCATAGACTTTGTTTTCTTCAAGTTGCTTTTTGCTCTTTTTTTATCTCTGTCTTTCATATTAAGATAAGTGTCTGCTCATTTACTACAAAGCACTAAAAGTTGATTAGCTTTGTGCATATGGCGGGTGCTCACTGATTCAGATTTTCACTGTAGATTGTTTTGTTGGGAACCCTCAACATCCGTCTCATTTTCTTTGGGGCTGATTGGCTTCCCCAGGGAATATTCTTTCCACATCTTGAAGAATGTGCCCTGGCTCCAGCATTCTGAGGAGGCAGGTTAAGGGAGAAGATTGGAGGCTTCAGCATTCAGTGAGTCATCTTTAATCCACCTCCCCCCAATATAGTCATGCTATCATGCCATTTTCAATACCTTGCCCTCACGTCAGGTGTTTCAGGGATCCCTTTGTTTTACCTTGTCAGGAGAATGATCTCAGTCTTCTGCAGGAGTCACAGGATCTGAGGTTCTGTTTCTAAAACAGTTTTCAATCAATCCTTCTGCCTTTTGTGCTTCCTTCATTCTACTTCAAGATCAATTTTAGATTCCTTCTCATGGCTTTCATTATTACCAGCTTAAGGTTCAGCTTTCTTCAATTTGCTTAATCAGTTATCACTTGTCTGCCCCTGTCCACTTTTTTTTTGTCTCCTGTCTGGTTCTCTTTGTCCTTGGTGATGGTGACTTCAAAAAAAATTTTTTTTTTAATTTAGAAGATTTTGGGGAGGGAGCAGAGGCTAATACAGGTACCCAAACTGCCATCCTTAACCAGAAGTTTTAATGTAATTTTATCAGAAAAGTAAAATAACAGGTTTTTTTTTATGTTATCTCTGATCCTTGATCATTCTATCAGTGGTCTCAGTAACAGGAACAACAAAGTGCCTTGAAGCTCAGCATACTCTTGAAGGGTCCAGGAGTATTGGGACATTGTTATATCTGCATACCTTTTTTGGGAAGCTCCAGAGGCCATGGCTGATGCCTTGACCAAGTCTTGAGGCCAAGAGATGTTGAGAGGGAAACAACAATAAAAAAAATTCTGGTTTTATTTTTTTCTTGCTTGTTATTTTCATTATTATTCATTGATTTTTTTGAATTCACTATTTTTCAGTATACAGGTTAGCTACTGCTCATCTTACTATGGATGCCTTAGGTTGCCTGTCAAACACCTTCAGATCTGTCCTTTGCCAAACAACTCTCAATCTGCCTGTGTTGTGACCATACAGATAAATTGCACCCCTGCTGGATTTCTAGGGAAACTCCCCTAAGAACACATATACATTCTCGTCATATCATAATTCATTAAATCACCTAAAGCTTCCTAATGAAAAAAAAAAAAGCTAAAGTTATGACAGTTAAACCTATGATAAAACACACACCCTCCTTTCTGTTTGCATGTCTGTTTACATGTATATAAGTAAACGTACATGCACGTACCACACACAAACACATACTTGGTTTTTAAATTATATTTGTTTTTGCACTTCTTGTTCTTAGATTTCTGTGCATTGATGGAGAAATCCATAAAACCAAATTGATTTGTCCCAATACAAACTCATTTTATTCACTGAGGCAGCTACTAAGTTGACTCCCTGTCACCTTCACCGTCCTCAGCCTTTATCTAAACTTAACAACTCGCGCATCAGCTACTATCATCCTGTAGAAGTAACCTCATCTATTACTTTCCTAAGAAAATGAAAACTAACCTGGGCTCTCTTGCCTTTCCTTTTTGCTTTCTCCAGCTATGTCTTTATTTTTGCCCACTGCCTTTCTTTTCTTCTGATGTTAGAGGAATAATTATCTTTCCTTTCTAAGGGAATGGTAGAGGGAACAGCATGTACAGAGGCCTGGAAACTTGAAAGAGCAGAGTTGTTGGAAAAAATAGACAAGTGGACTTTTGAGTTAAATGAGCCTAGTTTAAATGCTAGTTATGCTACTTCCTACCTAAATGACCTAGAGTTATCTTCTCTCCTTGTGCTTCAGTTTCCTCACCTGTAAAGTGAGGATAATGCCAGCTACCTCCTAGGGTTGTGAGATAAAATAGCATGTGGTAAACTGTCCATAAATGGTAGCTGCTGTTGCTCTTATGGCTGGAATAGGAGTGAAACTGTGACAGTAGTTCACTTTAGAATAAGTAATGTTTATATTTCTGTCTCTTACACTAACTAAACTATAAGCCCTATAAGGTTAGAAACGCTGTCATTCTGATCTTCGTATTTTAATCACCTAGCACATACTCATCACATCTAATACAAACAAATGTGTAGTGTGTGTTGAATGAATGAATAGTGAAGCATCAGTTTATATTGATTAAATTGATAAGTAAATTCACTTTTTTTTCAGTTTCCTGTGGATAATAAAACTTTCTAAAGATTTTTCAGATCACATTGTTAGGAATTTGTTTTCTTCAAGTTTCATTGTTTCCAAGTACTGATTTTTAATATGTCATGTTTGCATTATAGATTGGAGTGAAAGACTGTGTGTGCTTTTTATTTTTAACATGTCATCAATACTAGTTAATTAACTGGTTCTTTTTTTTTTTTCCTCAGGGAGGTGGTGCAAGCAAACTGTGTTCACTGGAGAAAGAAGTTCTCATTTATGTGCAAAATGAGTGCAAGTGCCACCACAGGCATCCTAGACCCTTGTATCTACAGAGTATCTGTGAGGAAGGTATAAAAACAGCCTAGTACTTCTCCCCTTTCAGAAACCATGATAAGTTCCATAGTCACTGACTCACTTTATTTAGCTGTACTTTATTGTTAGAACTGTTATATGTAATTTCACTTCACACTTGCAACATAATTTAAATTACTGTGGCAAATATGATGAGGAATCTGAAGTTATAAATTAAAATATTATTCAAGAACCTTCATCTCATCATCACTATACATATAATTATTTGTATTAGTTTGGGGGCTGTAAATGTCTCTATCCTGCCATTCATTAAGTTTCTCTTCTTTATTAGGCACTAGTTTTAGGGACTTTACATATTTTGTGTCTAATAACCCTGAAGATATGTGTTATTTTTTCCATTTTCAGGAAAACCAAGGCTCAGAGAGGTTGTTACTTGCCCAAATTCACTTAGCTAATAACTGACAAAGTAGGAACTCAAGCACAAATCTTTCTGATTCTAAGTCCATGTTTTCTTTTTTATATAGTTCCTTTTCCACTTATTAAGTGGAAGCATATTACCAATAATCTAAAAAAATTGCAATCTCAGATTGTTTCAACTTAATATATATCATATATACATCCTACCTCTTTTGGGTGAAAAAGAGAAATCCATTAGGAAGCCACTACTGGTGAATTAAACTACTTGCCTTAAAATGTAAACTTCATGTTTTACATTTTACATACATTTTTTAAATAACCAAAGTAATAACATATACATGTTCAGAAATTAAATAGAGAACTATTTAGAATGAAAAGCAAGAGTCCCTTGCCTCATTCTTTTCCACTCCAGTTTTTCATCCTTCTGTATCAGATAAAAAGTTGTATTTTTAGCTTTTTTATTCTGTTTTTTGAGTGAACTGGTAGCACTATGATGTATATGATTATATTTTAATTTCTCTTATACTGCTTAATTTACTCAGTTAAAATATATCACAAGCACATACATACGTTTTATAGGTTTTAAGCCTTTAATGAAAATAGACCTCTAAAATAGTCATTTGGTGCAGCAATAGTTGAATGGAGGCTTCTTTAAGGGAAGGATGGTGCTGTGAAAGTGTTTATGGCATCATATTGACCTGGGTTTGAATCCCAGATATATCATCTATTAACTGTGAAACCTTAGGCAGTTCTCCTGACTTTTAAAAATCAGTTTTCCTCATCCAAATAAGGGTATAATAACTTCCTCATTGAGTTATTAGGATTAACCAAGATATAAGTAAATCATTCTACCTTCTTCCCTTGCTACCTTAATTCCTACTGTGACTCTTACATTGAAACTTTTTTTTTTATTGTAGTAAAATTGCTTTACAATGTTGTGTTAGTTTCTGCTGTACAATGAGGTGCATCAGCTATATGTATACATATATCCCCTCCCTCTTGGACCTCCCTCCCACCCCCACCATCCCACCCATCTAGGTCATCACTGAGCTGAGCTTCCTATGCTATACAGCAGGTTCCCACTAGCTGTCTATTTTACACATGGTAGTGTATTTATGTCAAACCTAATCTCCCAATTCGTCCCACCCTCCCCTTCCCCCCTGTGTCCACATGTCCGTTCTCTACGTCTGCATCTCTATTCCTGCCCTACAAATAGGTTCATCTGTACCATTTTTCTAGATTCCACATACATGTGTTAATATACGATATTTGTTTTTCTCTTTCTGTCTTACTTCACTCTGTATGACAGACTCTAGGTCCATCCACATCTCTACAAATGACCCAGTTTCATTCCTTTTTATGGCTGAGTAATATTCCATTGTATATATGTACCGCATCTTCTTTATCTGTTCATCTATTGTTGGACATATAGGTTGTTTCCGTGTCCTGGCTATTGTAAATAGTGCTGCAGTGACCATTGGGATACATGTGTCCTTTTGAATTATGGTTTTCTCAGGGTATATGCACAGTAGTGGGATTGCTGGGTCATATGGTAGTTCTATCTTTAGTTTTTTAGAAACTTTTTCTAAATGGAGTTTAAATCATGAT
This sequence comes from Mesoplodon mirus, assembly GCF_964341445.2. Lineage (NCBI taxonomy): Eukaryota > Metazoa > Chordata > Mammalia > Artiodactyla > Ziphiidae > Mesoplodon > Mesoplodon mirus. Next base: position 102,228,961 of record NC_138978.1, read on the forward strand.
TTTTGAAAGATGATCTGTCTTTGAATTTTAAGAAAAGGAAAATATGTAACCAATTTATAGTAGAGGATAACGCAGAATTCCTTTATTTTTAACTTTTCTTTTTTGTTTTTGCTACTTAAGGTAGGGCTTATTCAACTGAAATAAACCAGTTCTTCAGACTATAATGGTTTGGTGTATTAGTTAAGGCATATATGATAAGCTGCTAAAACAGAGACCCAAATATGCAATAACTTAAACAAAATAGAAGTGTATGTCTCTCTAGGGTAGTAGCCAAGGGATCCAGGGCTGGTAGAGCAGCTCTGCCATCTTCACTCTATGGTGCCCATTTTTAGATCCAAGGAAGTTGCTTTAGTCTTGTTATCTCTCCACCAGTGAGAAAGAAGAAAAAGCCACATGAGAACAAATGTATTCCTTTTCAGTGCGTGACTCAAAAGTGGTGCTAATGGCTTTTGCTCATGTCCTACTGGTTAGAACTTAGCTATGTGATCATGCCAAACTGGAAGAAAAGCTGTGAATGTAGTTTCTAACTGAGTGGCTGTCAGATTCCAACACTAAAGAAGAAGAGAAGAGATATTGGTGAACCACTAGCATTCTCTTACCATGCTTGGTAAATGGAAATATTTACTGAACTTACTCTACCTATCCTATCTAAGTATTATGTAAAAGTGAGAACCCATAAAGAAAATTTAGTAAAGTCAACTGTATAAATATTTTCTGCATTGCAAAAAATACCTTAAGATATAATATTTAACCAAATATCTAGGCACCCCATGACCCAGTCAAGTTGACATATAAAATTAACTGTCACAGACCTGAAAGTTAAAAAGCCCTTTGTTAGATCGCTAGGGCTGCTGTAACAAAGCACCACAACCTGGGTGGCTTGACACAATTTATTGTCTTACAGCTCTGGAAGCCAGAAGTCCAAAATCAAGGTGTCAGCAGGGCCATGCTCCCTCTGAAGACAAGTCTTTCCTTGACTTGTAGCTGTCTAACTCCAGTGCATGTCTATATTCAGATTTCCCATTTTATATTAAGACTCCAGTCATATTGGATTAGGACTTCATTTTAACTTGATTACCTATGTAAAGACTCCTCTGTTTCCAAATAGGGTCATATTCTGAGGTACTGTAGGTTAAGATGTCAACATATTTTTGCAGGGAGCACAATTCACTCCATAACAGACACTAAGATTATAATAAACCTGGGGATTTATGCTTCTGAAATTAATGGACTGGCTTGTTACAGGCCATCCTTCCCTCTGAGAACAACCAGAAAATCTAGACAAAATATTAAAAATAGCTGCTTGAAGGTATCAGAAGCTGCTTCAGTAAGGATTTATGAGGCTTAGAATCATAGACCAGGGGAGCTTAAAGAGATGAGCCTGACATTTGGCATTGCTTTTACCCTCAAAGCATTTGCTCATTTGTAAGCAGTAGCTAAGGAGCTGAGCCAAAAGCAGTGATGGAGAGACTAAGAAGCTGAGCTGAGATTCTGGCAATTTTACAGGACTAAGGGGACAAAAATGGAGTCCAGGGCCCACCAGCAGAAGGAGCCTTGGTAAATACCCCAAGCTTTTAGTTGGGACTCTCTAAGCTTTAAGTTGGGACCCTCTTAGCTTTTAGTCTAAGACTCTCTAAGAGTTTCAGCCTAGAAGAAGGAGTATAGTGGCTACAGATCGACCCTTACAAAAACTGAAATTCAACTTCCAATTAGCTCAGTCGCTGCTTGGATGAAGGTTAGCTCAATCCCTGACCTTACTACTTGCCAGAAGCAAATGTATCAATATATCTTCTCTGGAGGAGAATAACATTACTCTGAGCCTAAAATTATTTCTTCAAGTTGTCACACACACAAATTACCAAGCATACTAAAAGACATGACTACATGACCAAAATCAAAAGGAAAAATAGATAATAAAAATAGACCCGTGGAAGATACAGATTTGGAGAAGATCTAAGACAGGCTTTTTACAATAATTGTAATTAGTCAGCAAAACAGGAAATCAGAGAACTTGAAACTATTTAAAAAATCAAATTGAATTCTAGAACTGAAAAATACAATAACTGATATTTAAAGCTAAGTAGATGAAACTAAATCTCAGCAGATGTATTTAACAGCAGGCTTGTCACAACTGAAGAAAATCTTGGAAAATAAGACAAAATAAAATATCCAGACTAAATCATGGAGAGAAAAGGTGTGGGATACACAGAACTGAGTGTAAGACATGGGAAACAGTGTAAAGGTTTCTCACACACACACACACACACACACACATAAAATTGGAGCCCTAGAAGGAGACGTGAGAGATTGTGACTGAGGATCTTCTAAAACTGATGAAAGATACTGAGCCACAGATTCAAAAGTACCGTGCACCTCATGCAGGATAAACAATAAATCTGACATGTTTAAAGATAGAAGACCAGCCTAGCTGGAACATGGAAAACATGGAAAGGGAAGTCCTTGATGATGAGGTTGGAGTCACTGGATCAGGTAGAGCCTTATAGGAGTTTAGATTTTATTCCAATTAGATTTGGAATCAATTTGAGGATTTTAATAAGGAGAGACGTGATCTTGTAAGATCACTTTTGCTGATCACTTTGTGATCTTTTAAGATCACGAAGGATGAATTACAGAGACCACTTAACTGATTGGAATAGTTCAGGTGAGGAATGCTTATGTTTTGGCATGGAGTTATAACAGTGGAGGTGGTATGATTCAGGATGTATTTTGGAGGTAGACCGCCACTAATGGATTGGATATAGTGAATGAGAGAAATTGAATTGAGAATAACTCTTAGACCTTTTGCCTGAGCATATGGGTAGATGATTGTGCTATTTATTGAAATGGCAAAAACTCAAAGTGGAGCAATTTTGGGGGCAGATAAACAGAGATCAGTAGGCCTATTTTGGCCACGTTAAATTTGAGGTGTCTATGAGACATCAAGTGGACATGTCATGTAGGCATTTAAAATACTACTCTCGGGAGAAGTTCAGACTAGGGATAAGGATTTGGGAGTCATCAGCATACAATTTTTATTTAAAGCCATAGACCTGAATGGGATAAACCAGGGAGAAAGTGTAGATAGAGAAGACAAGAGGCCTAGACCAAACACTTAGAGGTAGTATAAAAGTATTTAGCAGGTACAAGAAAGGAGGAGGAATTCATATATATCACTTCTTGTATACTTTTGGCCAGATCTTAGTTACGCGGCCATAGTACAAAAAGCAAGTGGAAAATGTAGTCAGTTACTTTATTTTGGGTAGCCAATGCCCAACTAAAAATAGAGGATTCTATTATTATGGAGAGGGGGAGAATGGATAGTTGGGATACAACTAGCATTCTTTCCACAGAGGTTGAATAAAGGAATAGGTCTTGCCAAGGAGAGTGAGGAGCAGCCAGAGAGGTAGGAGTAAAACTAGGCAACGGTGGCACCTTGGAAGTTTAAAGAGCAAAATGGTATAAGGAAGGAGGCAGAGTGGCCAAGACTGTCAAATACTGTTGTGAAATTAAGTAAGATAAGACAAAGCCTCTGGCTTTGATAAAAATGGAGATCATTGGCAATCCTTAGAGCCACTGCAGAGGGAAAAATGAGGGCAAAAGCCCAATTAGAGTAGATTGAACAGAGAGTGGGATACAGCATATTTGGGTAAATCTTTTGAAGAGTTTGGCTGTAAAGGGGAGCAAAGAAAAGAATTAGCCAGTAGAGACACGGATCACCTGGAGAAAGTTTTGTTTTGCTTTGTTTGATGAAAAGCGCTATTAATGATATGACAGTAATCTAATAAAGAAGGAAAATTTGGTAATTCATAATGGAGTAGATCTGGTGGCTTGGCCACAGCCTCACTAAATGGGCAGGGAAGGGGAGGGATAGCAAATATTCATGAACAATAGAATTTACCATAGATTACTCTTCAGCTTATTTCAGTTTGCCTCTTTAAAGATGGAAATGGTAGATAATGAGTTGTGTATCTGGTTTATGAAAGAAAGACAAGAGACAGCTCCATTCAGCAAACACATTTTTAAAAGTGAGTGAGGAGAGCTGTGGCGGCGGTTTCCATCCTGTTGATTAGTGTTTCTTCCCTGCCGGAGCGACTACATAGACCATGGCGTCATGGTCGAGGAGGTACAGAAACATTCTGTGCACACACTTGTGTTCAGGTTATTGAAGAGAACCCATGTCATGTTTGTGGCTGATAATGGAAAACCTGTGCCTTTGGATGAACAATCACAAACGAGAAATAACAATCAAGCTGCATAATGAGTATGGTCCTGTGTTGCATATGCCTTCCTCAAAAGAAAATCTTAAAGAGAAAGGCCCTCAGAATGCAGCAGATTCATATGGACACAAACAGTATCCTGCCAATCAAGGACAAGAAGTTCAATGTTTGGTGACAGGTACACATCCATATCCACCAGGACCTGGGGTTGCTTTGACAGAAGACACTAAGATCCAAAGAATGCTGAGTGAATCAGCTGCACAGTCCTTAGCTGTGGCATTACTTACTTCTCAAGCCAGGGTCGATGCCAACCATAGTGCACCTGCTGGAGGTGAATACCGACACCCTGGGGCTTCTGACCAGTCACAGCCTGCAAGGGCAGTTGTTACAGACAGTGGCAATGCCAAGAACTCCACACTGATGGCTAAAAAAGCCCCTACAATGCCAAAACCTCAGTGGCACCCACCGTGGAAACTCTAGAGAGTGATCAGTGGGCATCTTGCCTGGGTTTGATGTATTGCTATGGAAGCTGGAAATCAGTGGTTTGTTACTGGATCTGCTGACAGAACTATAAAGGTCTGGGACTTGGCTAGTGGCAAGTTAAAACTGTCATTAACTGGCTAGTGGCAAGTTAAAACGCACATCAGTACGGTGCGTAGTGTGATAGTGAGCCCAAGGAGCGCGTACCTGTTCTCCTGTGGAGAAGACAAGTCAACTGCTGGGATCTTGAGTATAATAAGGTTATAAGGCACTATCACGCACATCTGAGTACAGTGTATGGTTTGGATCTGCACCCAACAATCAACGTACTGGTGACCTGTAGTGGAGACTCAACTGCACGGATTTGGGATGTGAGAACTAAAGCCAGCGTACACACCTTATGTGGACATACTAATGCGGTGGCTGCAGTGAGGTGTCAAGCTGCAGAACCACAAATTATTACTGGAAGCCATGACACTACAATACGATTATGGGATTTGGTGGCTGGAAAAACAAGGGTCACATTAACAAATCACAAAAAATCAGTCAGGGCTGTGGGGTTTTTTTGTTTTTGTTTTTTTTAGATGTTGGGGGTAGGAGTTTATTAATTAATTTATTTTTGGCTGTGCCGGGTCTTCGTTTCTGTGCGAGGGCTTTCTCTAGTTGTGGCAAGCGGGGGCCACTCTTCATCGCGGTGCGCGGGCCTCTCACTGTCGCGGCCTCTCTTGTTGCGGAGCACAGGCTCCAGACGCGCAGGCTCAGTCGTTGTGGCTCACGGGCCCAGTTGCTCCGTGGCATGTGGGATCCTCCCAGACCAGGGCTCGAACCCGTGTCCCCTGCATTAGCAGGCAGATTCTCAACCACTGCGCCACCAGGGAAGCCCAGGGCTGTGGTTTTACATCCAAGACATTACACATTTGCATCTGGTTCTCCAGATAACATAAAACAGTGGGAATACCCTGATGGAAGTTTCATTCAAAATCTTTCTGGTCACAATGCTATTATTAATACACTGACAGTGAATTCTGATGGAGTGTTTGTATCTGGAGCTGACAACGGCACTATGCATCTTTGGGACTGGACAACTGGCCACAATTTCCAGAGAGTTCATGCAGCAGTGCAGCCTGGGTCTTTGGACAGTGAGTCAGGAATATTTGCTTGTGCTTTTGATCAGTCTGAAAGTCGATTACTAACAGCTGAAACTGACAAAACCATTAAAGTGTACGGAGAGGATGATACAGCAACAGAAGAAACTCATCCAGTCAGCTGGAAGCCAGAAATTATAAAGAGAAAGAGATTTTAATGTGGCGTTGTCTTCATGGTGGTTCCAGTTTTGTTTTTTGTTTCTTTTTAAGCTTGGTGTTGATGAGAATATCCAGTCATTTGTGCTCTGGCTAGGAATATAAAGCAAAAACTCACATGCCTGAATCATTACTTTTTCATATTTTACAATGAACTGTCCTCTCCCCATGTTTTTATTTCTAAAATAAACAGTTTGAGATCCTGGGAGGTAAGATGCAGATATCGAGCATATGTGGGTTTGCTGAACATAACTCTCCTAAAGGTAGAATGATTTATCACTTTTATTAAAACACACCTTTTTTTTTTTAACTTACAAAACTGCTTACTGTAGTACGACATGTTTTGAGGGGAGCAGTCTTTCTTTTTAATCCTTTAAAAACTGCTATCTGTGACTGATAATTTGGGATTAGAGGATTTGAAGTCTTCTGTATGTTTATTCCACAGTTTTTGAGTGCATGTTCTATAAAGTTCTGCACTAGATACTGTTCAGGAAGTAGACAGGTGAGGTGTGTGTCTGCCTTTTAAGACAGGGGTCCCCAACCCCGGTACTGGTCCGTGGCCTGTTAGGAACTGGGCCGCACATCAGGAGGTGAGCGGCGGGTGAGTGAGCTAAGCTCCATCTGTATTTACAGCTGCTCCCCATCAATCACATTACTGCCTGAGCTCCGCCTCCTGTCAAATCAGCGCCTGCATTGGATTCTCACAGGAGCGCGAACTCTACCGTGAACTGCGCATGCGGGGGATCTAGGTTGCGCGCTCCTTATGAGAACCTAATGCCTGATGATCGGAGGTGGAGCTGAGGCTGTGATGCTAGCGCTGGGGAGCGGCTGCAAATACAGATTATCATTAGCAGAGAGGTCTGACTGCACAGAGACCATAATAAATCAATTGCTTGCGGACTCATGTCAAAACCCTATCAGTGCGTGGCAAGTGAAAACAAGCTCAGGGCTCCCACTGATTCTGCATTATGGTGAGTTGTATAATTATTTCATTATATATTACAATGTAACAATAATAGAAACAAAGTGCACAATAAACGTAATGCACTTGAATCATCCCGAAACCATCCCCCCACCCCAGCCCCAGTCCATGGAAAAATTGTCTTCCATGAAACTGGTCCCTGGTGCCAAAAAGGTTGGGGACCACTGCTTTAAGACTTCCACTTCAGTACCTTATTACAGAAATGCTGTCATAGAGGTACCAGCAAAAAGCCAGGATAACACAGAGGAAAAGCCCATTTATTTTCCCTGAGAAGGATTACGGAAGACTTCATCAGAGTCAGTGGTGTTTGAGCTGAGCCTTGAGAGAGGTCAGAGAAGAAAAAGGGTACTCTAAAATGAGGTGTGAAGTGACAAACCAGACATGTGAGAGGTGTGTGTCCCAGGAGTAGAGAGTTGTCTGCTGCAGTTGAATGAGAACAGCTGGTGGTGGCAGGGAAAGCTTATGTTTTGAGTTTCGATTGTATTCCACAGGCAGTAGGTTACCAATATAGGTATCAAGCCCTCCAAGCCCTTTTGGAGATACCAATGGACATATGTGAAGCTATAGCAAGGGCTGCAGTCTTTTATGAAGACTTCATAGAAAAGTGTTAACTTAAGTTTCTGATGCCTGTGCCTCTTTCTGGCATATACTGAGTTTTACAAACCCTGTCCTTAGCATCCTGATTCCCTATCAGGCAAGAAAATTTGTCACACTTCACTTTCTATAGTTAGAAAACAAAATTACAGGAACAATCAGTTTAAAATTTGTTTCAAATTAAGAAATTATACCATAATTTTGAATAAACATTTCCAAATATACGTATCCCATCTTACATGCTGTAGGTGGGAGTGTAGTTGTTACAACCTTTAGGAGGGTAGTTTTCCAGAATATACTGAAGATGCTTGGAATCTTTGGCTAACTCTTCATTAGGAATGAAATTACTAGGAAACTGCCTAATGGGAATAATCAGACAACTGTACACAGCAAATATATTTCACCTTTGTCTTTAATTAAAACTAGCCCAGATGTCCTAACAATAAGGGACTGGTATAATAGATTATGGTATCTTCATGTAGTTTCTCTCCATTAAGAGTGAGAAATATCTCTGGAATAACATGTCCAAATTTTACTCTTACATAAAAAAGGAAGCTGTCCAAGCATTTTTTTTTTGGTAGAGTAACTTGTTAATGCTCTAAAAAATAATGGGGCTTCCCTGGTGGCGCAGTGGTTGAGAGTCCGCCTGCCGATGCAGGGGACTCGGGTTCATGCCCCGGTCTGGGAAGATCCCACATGCCGCGGAGCGGCTGGGCCCGTGAGCCATGGCTGCTGAGCCTGCGCATCCGGAGCCTGTGCTCCGCAACGGGAGAGGCCACAACAGTGAGAGGCCTACGTACCACAAAAAAAAAAAAAAATGGAGAAGTAACACCACATTGTTATCAGTGGCTTTGTGAGAGTGGGATTATGGGAGAACTTTCATGATTGGCTTTATATATTTCTATAATGTTTTAATTTTCTATAAGCATGTATTTTGTAAACAAATAAAGGAAAAAAACCCACTAGAAAAGAAAAAGTGAGTGAGGAGAGGAGAATTTGGCCCTAATTTTAATGGCAAACACATAATACAGAGTACATATACTGTGTGCTAAGCAGTGTTCTAAGTGTTTTACACTTAATTCTTGCATCTGTGTGATGTCCTAAATTGGGGGATTTGGCAAATTAATGTAGTTATATATTTTAAAGTAAAATGTTAAGATATATATATACTTTTTTTTTTTTTTTTTTTTTTTTTACTTTTCACTTTTGCCAGTCTCCTTCACTTAGATAAGAATTAGGTAAGGGAGTTTCTACTATATTACCATAGAACAATGCCATATATATTAAGTGGAAAAAGTAAGGTATAGAACAGTATATGTAGTGTGCTATCATTTGAGTAAAGCAGAAATGTATATACACATCTTTTGGACAGTTCCTAAAAATTGATAACAGTGGTTGTCTCTGGGGCGGGGGTTTCAACTCTTGTTGAAATCTTTGTACAATATATTATTAATATGCTTAACTCAGAAATTAATTTAACCTTTCTTTGGTGATTCATGTTCTTGCAATGTGTCCAGGACATTTTTGGCAGTTTCTTCTTCAGCAAATAGATTAAATATTAGCTTGTCTTCTCACCATTTGTCTCCTTCAGATTTAAGTTAAATTCTAAATAAAAATTCTGGTTATTTTCAGGGGGGCAGGGGACATCCAAACAGTTGGATTTAAGATCATCAGAATTTTACTCTGTATTTGCTAGTCTGTAAATATCTACCTCAAAATTATTTTACATATATTTAATTTTAAATCTTTAGTCATATGATATCCTTATAGTGTTTTTTATCTTTGACAGGAATTAAAAGGTGGAAAAACTTATGCAAAGGTAAGTTAGTGTTCTTTAACGCCTTTGGAATTTGCTATTTATAAGCTTAAAAACTAAATGGTTTGCTTTTCTAATTGCTGTTTAAGCTTGACTATTTTTAAATAAAGCAACTCCGAGATTGAATAGTTGGATCCAACAATAAATTATAGGCATATTCTTTCTAAATGTTGATTATGGGATGTTATTCTTAAGTTTCAGTTTCCTTACTAGGAGACAGTCTCTGGTTTGCATTAAACAATAGCAACTGTTAATTCAGTTTCCCTTGGGAAGTATTCTCAGTCCCACCCAACCCCCAGTGGAATAGGACTTGCCCTCTGTGCTCTCTTAGCACTCTGTATACATGATCACTACTGTCCTTTATACTTTTACTAGCTGTATGGAATTACTAATGAATGTGCTCACTTTTTTTGCTGGATAGAAGGAATTAGTAATTAATACTACTACCAGAAACCCAACTCTTTTATTTCTAAACCTCTTTAATCTCTAAATCACTTTTTTTTTTTTTTTTTTTTTTTTTTGGCCACGCTGTGTCACTTGAAGGATCTCAGTTCCCTGACCAGGGATTGAACCCGGGCCACGGTAGTGAAAGCCCGGAATCCTAACCACTAGGCCACCAGGGAACTCCCCACGTACTCCTCTTGTATTTCTCTGTGATGGTAGCTCTATCAGTCTAGTCATCTAAGCATCTAAGCCAAGAACCAGGGCACTAGTTTCAACTATCAAATCTACCTACCCCTCTAAAACTAGTTGGCTGCAATATCAGTTAGGATGCTCTTTGTGTACCAAAGAGTAACAGAAAACCCTCCTCACCTAGATATTTTTTTAATCTCACAAAACAGGTAGATATGAGATAGAGCTATAGATGTGAGATAGAGCTGCTCCAGGATTGGTTAATCCACTGACTAAAGAACATCATCAAGAATCCATGTTACTTTTCTCTTTTTTTTCTTACATTCTCTATGTGATGTCTTTGTCCTTGGCTAACTCCCTTCATGGTCGGGAGGTGGCTAGCTGCTCAAGTTTTAGTCAACACATTCACATATGACAAAGCCCAGCTGCTTCCCCATTTATGACTTTTTCAAGTGAGAAAACTTTTCCTACATGGCCCCCAGAGGATTTCCCTGTACCTTTGATTGGACACAACTGGATCATATGCCCACTCCTAAACTAGTCATGGGCAGTAGGAATGGATTGCCATGGTTAGCTTAGACTAATCACAATTTAACAGTCAGCTAGAGGTTGGGTTACTTTCCTTGTGTACATGGATGAGCTAAGAGTGGACACTTGAATAAAATCAGGACTTGCTAGCAAGGAATATCAGGGCATTGAATGGTGGGTAGGCAAAAAACGGTCTGCTTTGACTGACAGATCTTGATTTCTCCCTTCTAAAAAGCTTTTGAAACCATCTCTTCTCTCCAGTCCCAAGACCACTGCCCTAGGTTATGCCTTCATTATTTCTTATTTAAAACCTGCATTGGCCTCCTATCTTTTCTCTGCCTCTGTCGCCTCCCACCAGTTCATCCTCTATATTATTGCCAGAGGGATTGTTCTGAAATTCATTGATGATCATATCCTTTCCCCACTTTTAGTCCTTCAGCAGCTCTCTATTGCCTGTAAAGGAAAATGAAATGAAAAGTCTTTAACCTAGCATATTGGACCCATCTTGGTTTGCAAATCATCTGTCTGCACACTCACCCACTCACTCACTCATCCTTATGCTTCAGACATACTGCCCAGAGAACATTCCTGGAGGGTGCCATGCTGTTTTAGCCTTATTGCCTTGTGACTTGATGTTTTCCCTGCCATGCATGTGCTTCTGTTGACTCATGTATCATTAAAAACTCAACTTAGTCATCCCTCCCCACTGAGAAATTTTCTTTTCCTCTCTTGTAATTGTGCCTTCCTTTATCACAGCACTTATACTTTTTTATAGGAATTTATTTCCTTTTCTATCTTCCCTTATTAAACTATGAGTTCCTTGAGAATAGGAATAATATACATTCTTAATACCTAACATTATCTGGAATGAAGGTGCTCAAAATTATTTGCCAATTGAAGGAAGCTCTACCACAGTTATACCTACAATTTATATATATATATATATATATATATACACACACACACATATATATATGCCATTTTATTGAGACAGTTATCTCAGTGAAACCAAAGAGAAAATCATAAGGAAATATGGACTCTCTTGTACCTCATTACAATGTAAGCTCTTGCAAGATGCTTCTTATCTGTCCTGTTCATCACTGTTTTCCAGTATTTAAAGCAGGGCCTGGCACATAAAAAGTACTCAGTAAATGTTGACCTTAGCATGCTTTCTTAATGGGGACTGACCAGATTCTTTTTTAAAAATACTTGCTTTATGCTTAGTGACTGTAATACCAACATTCCAACAGTGGATGGTAAGCCAAAGGGCTGTTTTTTATTCAGAAAATACGTGTTAACTGCCTACCATGTGCCAAGCATTGTTCCTGCCACTATTTTAAGTATTAGAGATACAGCAGTAAACAAAACAGACAAAAATCCCTGACTTTGGGGAGCTTACATTCTAATGGGGAACTGAGGGAGGGGGACAGACAATAAAATAAATATGAAATGTGTATATACATGATGTGATGATAACTACTAAGAAAAATAAAGCAGATAAGGGGTAGACAGTGCCAGCTACAGGGGAAGGGAGGGGGGAGCCAGGCATGTTCTAGAATGGTCAGGGGAGGCCCCTTTAGAGAGATGACATTTGAACATAGACTCTAATGCAGTGAGGAAGAAAGCTGTGAGAAAATCTAAGAGAGAATGTATCAGGCAAAAGAACAGTAAGTGCTAAAGGCCTTGAGGTGATCTTGGCATTTTTCAAGGAAAAGGACCTTGTTGCTGGAAGACTGGATGAGGAGGAGAGGGGGAAATGAAGTTGACAAGGTGGCCATGGACAGAGGAATCAGAAACAGTCAATATAGACAAGTCTTTCGAGGAGTCTTGCTCCAAAGGGGAGCAGAAGAATATTACAGTAGACTGGAGAGGGGTATGGCATGAGGTTTTGTTTTCTTTTGTTCATTAAGATGGGAGAAAATCCAGCATGTTTGTGTTCTGGATGTGATCCATAGAGAGGGAAGAATCCCTGAAGCGATGAACTTGAATAGGCGAGAGGAGAGTGGTTGGCCTTGGATGGGAGCACAGCCAGCTCACTTACAGTAAGTGGGAAGGTAAATATGTGGGCACAGATTCAGGTAGGCAAGTGGATGTGGCTGGTGATAAGAGCTTGTGGAAGTTGAATGCTCTTTTGATTGCTTTTATTTCTGAGTGAAATAGGAAGCAAGGCATCAGCAAAGAGTGTGGATGGAAAAGGTATTGGAGGTTCAAAGAGAAAGGATAATGTATGAAATAAGGCATGTGGATGACGTGTGATCACACAGCCACAGGAGTCTTCCCATGTTCATTTGGATGTGGCTTTGCCCTGGACATATCCAGGCTTTTTGCTGATCTCTTGGACCCCTAAAAGAGGCAGTAAGACCAGAGTAATCATGTGAAGATTAGGTAGATATTACCTGTGGCTTGATATGTTCCTGACTTACTGCTTTTGGAGATTGTGGTCCTTCAACTGGTCTCTTAAGTTCTTATTCTTCATTCTTCTTATACCAATTAAAAACCACTAAAATAATGCTCCATCCTACAATAAAAATCTTCATCTTAAATGCCATTCATATGTTCTTCACTGCATGTTTTAAAGCAGGCAACTTAAAATCATGGCACTCAACTTAAAATCAAGCAGGGTTTGACGTGTATAATACTTTTTATTATATATTCAGGGAGATGTACTTGCAAGCTCAAAACATTTTTTGTTAATAAAAGACTGTATACACTTAGTCATATAGAATAGACTGTTCAAAAAATAGTGATATAAAGGAGTGATTTTTTTGTACCACTTGGAAATGAGAAATAGGGTTGAGCAACATCAGAGGAAAGACCATAGGGTAATGTTTGGTAGCTGCAGAAAATGGGGACCAAACCTGAGTAGTAATAAGAGGGAGGAATGCGTTTGAGCTGAGCTTCTGGGTAACAGCAGAGAAGGTTGGTGTGGGAAAGGAAGGAAGAAGGCTTCATAAAGAGAGATTCAGCTCAAGGGGGACCAGCAAGGCAAATGTTGTGGAAGGTGGTAAAGGAGGAGGAGCTTGTACCAAAGGAAGTATGTGATACACTTAAATCGTTTCGCTCTTGGGTGGGCAGTGAGAACTTAATAACCTGCAGCTATCTGCAGTCACCAGTGGTTAACTGGGAATAGAGCCAGACCAGAACAGGGAGAGGAGAGTCTGACTGGTTTTCTCTGTGTGTGCAAATGACCATGATTGGTCTGCTAGTATTTCCCATAGAGCGGTGTGAGCACCGCTGCTAACTTGCAGTGATTTCAGTTGTTTAATATGCATTATTTTTACCTTAAGTTATATATTTTAATGTGTACAGAAGAATACATTTAGCAGTCAAATATGTGATTTCAGAGATCATATTGCTTAAGACAAGAGTAGAATAGGTGGTACATTTTTGCAAAAAGGGAGCCAATTTTTTAAGACACATTAGGGTGGCCAAAAAGTTCATTCGGTTTTAAGTAAAAAGACACATTTTTCATTTTCACCAAGAGCTTGATTGAACAACGTATTCATTAATCGAAGAAGCTTTTTGGCCAACCCAATATTAAGCAAAGAATAGAACAGGTGTTGTTAAGTTGGCAAAAACTGCAAATAACTGAAGTTTGAGACCACTTGGCTAGAGCATGGGTTGAATGTTTATTTTAAAGGTAATATTAATATTCTATTAATATAATTATCTTTCTTTTCATAGCTGGGCTTTGCAGATCTAAACCTGGCAGAGTTTGCTGGATCAGGAAATACCACTCGTCGCTGTTTACTGGAAGGCTATGATACCAAAAATACAAGACAGGATAATTCCATTCTTAAAGTAAGCACGTTTCTAGACTTACATGTCAACAAATGAGATTCTTTGCCTTTAAATAATCATAGGTATATACTGTCAAGGGCAGGATGGGAATCAGTACTGAGATCATAAGCTGGACATACCACTGAAATACTCACCATGTAGAAGAAAAAACTATCCAAATCACAGAAGCACTGAAAAGTAACAAATGTTCACCTTCATGATCACATGGTGCTGTAAACATTCAGGGAAGAGTACACACAACCACTACAGCATAAGGGCTCAATGAGTGGAAGGGAAGGAGCATCATAAATGAATACCTTACAATATGCGTATAGCTCCCAAGAGGTGATTTCCAAAGCAGCTGTGGTGGGCACATAGAAGTCACTGGGTTCTCTCGCAACAAGTGAAATTCACTTTGGGCATCTGCCCTACTGTTTCCAAGTACCTTCAGGAGCCATGTATTCTGGTGAACCCAGAGGGAATACACACTTCAGAGAGCTGGAGTATTAAATGAAACCAGTAGAGAAAATGTTTGTAAGGTACCTTGCATCTGGTAAAACTCACTGGATAAACCTTTTGCTGTGTTTTAGTTAGGTTTACCCCATTATGGTAAGTTATCTCATGATAAGAAAGGAAAATAATCCTGAATAAAAACTGAATGGTCAGAAGTTAGTGGACAAAAGAATTACCCTATATCTAACAGTTTTCAAACCCACTTAGCTTATGCCTGGCACTTAATAGATTCTTAATTTATGACTACTGTTAAGGTTTTTGTTACTATTACCATTATCATTATTATTCCCAGAACACAATAAGATCCTATGGCTGATTCTTTTTTTTTTATTAGTTTCTGCTTTATAACAAAGTGAATCAGTCATACATATACATCTGTTCCCACATCCCTTCCCTCATGCATCTCCCTCCCTCCCACCCTTCCCATCCCACCCCTCCAGGCGGTCACAAAGCACCGAGCTGATCTCCCTGTGCTCTGCGGCTGCTTCCCACTATCTATCTACCTTACGTTTGGTAGTGTATATATGTCCATGCTATGGCTGATTCTTAAAAGGCAATCAGCACCTAGAGAATAGCAGCATTTCAGAAAGCATTAGCAAAGCTTTAAATTCTGGTCCAACAAAAATATACCATTTCTGAATAATAGTACTCTAGGTATTCATTCATTCATTCAATCAGAATTTTTTGAGTAGCCAGAGGTTTAGGGAGCTTAAGGAGCATAACCCCAGCCATGTAGCAGGAGCGTGGATTATGGTGTCAGGGCTCTGTGTTTGTTCTTAGATCTCTGGAGCCCTGTGTAAGCACTTCACCTCTGCCCCACTGTTTCCTCCTCTGTAAAAAGGGAATTTCAGTAGTTGCCCCATGGACCTGTTCTTGAGGCCTAAATGAGTTACTGTATGTGATTTTGCCAACACTAGTTGTATGGAATAGAAATCCCTCAGGTTAGCTCATGTAAAAGAGAACTTTAGTTCAAACACAAGGACGTTTCATAGAGCCCTAGGGTGGGAAGTTAACAACAAGACCTGAACTCCCAGGAACTAAAGGAGCTTTCTAGGCCTCTCAGGGACTGTTCTTGGCTCTCTGCATTATCATTCTGTCTGTAGACCAACTTCTTGTGCTTACTCACGGCTTCCCTGCCCTCCCTAGAACTTCAGCTGCTAAGTGGCATTGGCTTGCGATGACGTCAGCAGAATCTGGGAGGCGGGGGAGGCTGTTTCCAGAGACCTTCTCTAAAAGGTCTTGTCCTGGTAGGTTTCCCAGAATGTGTTTGCAGTAGTATCCTCACAGAGCCTAGTATACTCTGGGGCAGGGTGGATGTTCTACAGATGCTAACTCCTTTCTAGAAGGTGGCAAGAGCATTAGTTAAAGTCACATAGTAAGTACCTTGAGAGAGAAGCTGATCCATTTGGTAGATAGAGAAGGACATTGAGTACTTCTAAATTTTTATAGCTTTATTGAGCTATGATTCATTTACCATACATTTCACTCAGTTAAAATACACAGTTGAATGGTTTTTAGTATATTCATAGGTGTGTCCAACTATTGCCATAATCAATTTTAGAACATCTTCATCACCCCAAAAAAGAAACCTCGTATGTGCCCAATAGCAGTCACTTCCCACTTTCCCCCAACTCTCCTCCCTTCCCCCCAGCCTAAACAACCACTAATCTACTCTCTGTCTATGGATTTACCTATTCCGAACATTTCCTATAAATGGGATTATAGAATATGTAATGTTTTGTGTCTGGCTTCTCTAAACTTCTCATAATGTTTTCAAGGTTCATCCATGGTGTAGCATGTGTCAGTACTACACTCCTTTTTGTGGCTAAGTAATATTCCATTGTATGGCTATACCACATTTTATTTATTCATCAGTTAATGGTCATTTGGCTTGTTGTTTTCACTTTTTAGCTATTATGAACAATGCTGCTCTGGACATTCATATACAAGTTTCATTGTGGGCATATATTTTCTTTTCTCTTGGGCATATATCCAAGAGTAAGTACTCTTGGAGCAGAATTCTTGGGTCACATGGTAACTCTGCTTTTAACCTTTTGCAGAGCTACCTGACTGGTTTTCAGGTGGCTGAAACATTTTACATTCCCATTAGCAGAGTGTATGAGAGTTCACATTTCTCCAGATATTGAGTCCTTTTATTCTTTAGCTTCTTAGAATGAGGGACTGCATAGATAACCCTGTGCATTTCATATTTCAGATGCTGCTGATAGGTATGTGGAGACTTGAATTAAGCATTTAATCTTCAGGATAAACACATATAGAGATCCTCCAGAGGAAATGCCTCTTACTGTGGGTGAAAGGTCTTGAATAGCTCGGGGTGTCAGGAAGATCAGATATTTCAAAGCCTGATCTTTACAAAATATTATAATTGCTTCATGAATGAATAAAATCATGAATGATTAAAAAATAAATTCATTCATTCATTCTTGTCCAAAGCTAGAGCAAAGGCCAGAAGCATTCTACTCTTACAGGCCACCAGCAGGCACCCCTGAAAGCATCATTATGGCAAACATGTTGGAGGAAAACATTCCAGACACTTAAACACCAAAGGAGTCTGGGAGGAAAGACAGATAAAATAGACCAGAACAGCACACACCCAGAAGATTGTTACTGGTGAAGCCCTTGCTTTTTGTTTCCATCTTTTCCACTCTTATTTTTGCAGTGACAAAGTTGTTAATGTTAAAAATGATTTTTAACCTATGTTTGTATAAAGCAGCAATTCAATATTGGATATAACCCAATTCAGTAATCATTTTATTTATAAATAGGAAATACTGGACTAGGTGATTTGGAAGGTGCATAGATTAGCAGAATGTGGCTTCTCCTCTCAAGATTTTTATAATTACAATATTTCTTTTTCTTATGTTTAGGTTTTAATCAGTATGCAACTGATGTCTGGTGACCCATGTTTTAAAACGTAAGTTGATGCTCAGTAAATGAGTTATTTGTCTGAAAGTTTAATAGTGATTTATTTGTTTAAATTTTCACATTCATATTATGTAGTGTTTGTAGGCTAATACCAGTGAAGGAATAGTTCCTCTTTTAGGAGACTGACCTGACCCTCACAGAAGTTACTATTACTTATTACCAAACAAACTCTCCATGCTCTAAATTATTTAAGCCATGGGTCTTTTGTCATCTTCAGGTTTTGGGTGAAATTATACAGATTTAACTTTTTAATTTGATCTCTGTGGATTTGTCATTTCTTCAATAAATGCCTATTAAGTGCCATGTGCTAGGCCCTAATCTATAGACACTAGAGCAGGGGTCCCCAACCCCCGGGGCCGTGGACTGGTACCGGTCAGCAGCCTGTTAGGAACTGGGCCGCACAGCAGGAGGTGAGTGACGGACAAGCCAGCGAAACTTCATCTGCCACTCCCCATCGCTCCCCATCGCTCACATTACCACCTGAACCCCCCACCCTCCCACCCCTGTCCATGGAAAAATTGTCTTCCAGGAAACAGGTCCCTGGTGCCAAAAAGGTAGGGGACCGCTGCACTAGAGAAACAGCAGTGAAAAAAATAGATCAAGTCCCTGACATCTTGGAGTTTGTACTCTAAGAGGAAAACAAACAACAAGCTAACAAGTAAATATACACTATAAAGATAGTTATGAATGCTTTGGAGAAAAACAAAGCAGGGTAGGAGAGGCATGGTGTGAGAAGTATTGCTGTTTTATATAGTCAAGGACGTCCTTCCTGGTAAAGGTGATATTTGAGCAGAGACCTGAGGGAGGTAGGAAGCAAGCCATGCAGATATTTGGGGAAAGAGCATTTGAGACAGCGGTAACAAGGACAAAGGCCTTGAGAGAGGTGGGTGTTTGGCATGTTCAGGTAACTGCCAGGAGACCAGTGTGTCTAGAGCAGAGTGGGTGAGGAGGAGGGTGATAAGAGATGAGACCAGATGATAAAGGATCTTGTAGGCCATTATAGTAATAGTCTCATAGGCCGCTTATAATCTGAGTGAGATAAAAAGCTACTGGAGTGTTGGGAATTCCCTGACAGTCCAGTGGTTAGGACTCCATGCTTCCACTGCCAGGGCCCGGCTTGGATCCCGGGTCAGGGAACTAAGATCCCGCGTGCTGCACGGCGCAGCCAAAAAAAAAAAACATGCTACTGGAGGGTTTAAAACAGGAGTAAATGTAAAATTATCAAACTTCTGGCTGCTAGGTAGAGAATAGACAATTTGTGGGAGCAATGAAGGGGCCAAGGGCAGAAATAGGTAGATGAGTTAGGAGGCTGTTTTGTAATCCAAGGTTCTGGGCCTGAGTAAAGAATGGTGTAAATTTATTGAAATGAGAGAGCCTACAAGAGGAAAAGGTTGGGAGCTTGGGTATCAGACATGTTAAGTTTAAGATGTCTATTTAACATCCAGCCAGGCATTTTGAGTAGGCAGCTGGATATATCACTGTAGGGTTCAGTGGGGAGGCCCAGACTGGAGATATAAATTTGGAAATCATGACATCATCGGCACATTGGTACTGGTTAAAGCCATGAGCTTTGATTAAATGACCTACAGGGAATGAGTATAAATAAAGAAAAGGACCACAGACTGAGGTGTGGGACACTCCCGCATGTTAGAGGTCGGTGAGATAGGGAAGAACCAGCAAAGGAGCAACCAGTGAAATAGGAGGAAGGAACCGAAGGAGACTACTGTCCTGAAACCAGGTAAAGAGTGTTTCAAAAAGGACGGAGTAATCAGCTGTGCCACACACTACAGAATTAGGTCACGGAAGACGTGGGCTGAGAATTGACCTATGGATTTTGCGGTATAGAGACCACTGGTGACTCTGACAAGCACTGGTGGAAAGCTTTTAGACTACGGCCACATTGGAGTGGGTTAAAGAAAGTTTTGGAGGAGAAAAATTGGAGACAGTGAGTATAAACAATTCTTATGAGGAATTTTGCTACGAAAAAGGAACAGAAAAACGGGGTCATAAATAAAAAGAGGATGTGGGGTTAAGGGCAGCTTTTTGTCTTTTTTTTTTTAAGATGGGAGATAGCACAGCATACTTGTATCCTGATATGAATGGTCCAGTAGACAAGGAGAAATGTGGTGCAGAAGACAAAAGGGCCAATTGCTAGAACAGTGTCCTTGGATGGTCAAGAGGGATGAAGGCAGAGAGTGTGGATACAGATGCATATATATGAGAAGTGGAAACATATAGAAGCTATTTTCAAATTGCTCCTTTTCTTAGTGATACAGGAAACGAGGTAATCATTGAAGAGCGAGGATGGGAAAGATGGAGGTGGGGGTTTGAGCAAAGA
The DNA here is from genome assembly GCF_964341445.2 of Mesoplodon mirus. Taxonomy (NCBI): domain Eukaryota; kingdom Metazoa; phylum Chordata; class Mammalia; order Artiodactyla; family Ziphiidae; genus Mesoplodon; species Mesoplodon mirus. The sequence goes on from NC_138978.1 coordinate 102,249,089, forward strand.
GGAAAAATGTGTAAAAGTCTTCTCAGAGAGCAAGAGAGTGAGCTGAATGGGAAAAGGCAGTAGGATGCCTGTCAGCAATCTTGAAGACACTTAATAGTTAAAAATGAAAGGGACTTCCCTGTTGGCACAGTGGTTAAGAATCCGCCTGCCAGTGCAGGGGACACGGGTTAGGTTCGGGAATATCCCACATGCTGCAGAGCAACTAAGCCCATGCGCCACAACTACTGAGCCTGTGCTCTAGAGCCCGCGAGCCACAGCTACTGAGCCTGCGTGCCACAACTACTGAAGTCCACGCACTTAGAGCCCGTGCTCCGCAACAAGAGAAGCCACAGCAATGAGAAGCCCGCGCACCGCAAAGAAGAGTAGCCCCCGCTCACCACAACTAGAGAAAGCCCACACGCAGCAACGAAGACCCAACGCAGCCAAAAATAAATAAATAAATAAGTTTATACCAAAAAATAGTTAATCAGATATCATTTAAATATCTGAGAAAAAAATACATCTAGAAAAGAAAACAATTAATTCCCTATGCATGAACTTCCATGTAGCAACATCCATGTAGTTCTCTATTTACATACTATTTTATAAAGATGAAAATATATATATTTAACACAAATCAATTCTTGATTAAAATTATGCATTTTCGTAAAACTTAGCCTTCCTGTGCTGTGTTCTCTCAAACCATAATTTCCTGGCTTCTTTCTTTATTTCCTGCTCTTTTGAGAGTAAACAATTTTTGGTTTCTTAGGTAACAATATGTTTTCCTAGTGGAATATGTTTAGGGTGAAATGTGAAAATGAGCATTAAAATTTAGTAGAAGAAAATGTATTCGTCATTCCTTCTTAGGAGCTTTTTATGAATGTTCCCTTTCTGGCACTTTCTCTGCCATTTTATCTCTCTATCTGTGAAACTCAAATACTGCAGAGCTCAAAAAGTAGATTATCTTATGTCCTGTATTATCTCCACAAATGTAATTCTGATAATCTAGAGATTATACTTATAGAGAAAGACGTTTTTTTGTAAACGTTGCTATTTTTATTACTTTTAACAAACAGGATATCACATGTTAGCCTTCTCCTTTCCTAGACATGCGCATATATCAGCACATCTTCATATAACATATTACCCATCCCTTCCTTTCCTTTTGGACTGTGCCGTTTTGGGGGGTTTTTTTAAACATCTTTATTGGAGTATAATTGCTTTACAGTGGTGTGTTAGTTTCTGCTTTATAACAAAGTGAATCAGCTATACATATACATATATACCCACATCTCCTCCCTCTTGCGTCTCCCGCTCACCCTCCCTATCCCACCCCTCTAGGCGGTCACAAAGCACCGAGCTGATCTCCCTGTGCTATGTGGGTGCTTCCGACTAGCTATCTCTTTAACATTTGGTAGTATATATATGTCCATGCCACTCTCTTACTTCGTCCCAGCTTACCCTTCCCCCTCCCCGTGCCCTCAAGTCCATTCTCTGTGTCTGCGTCTTTATTCCTGTCCTGCCCCTAGGTTCTTCAGAACCATTTTCTTTTCTTTTTTTTTTTAGATTCCATATATATGTGTTAGCATATGGTATTTGTTTTTCTTTTTCTGACTTACTTCACTCTGTATGACTCTAGGTCCATCCACCTCACTACAACTAACTCAATTTTGTTTCTTTTTATGGCTGAGTAGTATTACATTCTATATATGTGCTACATCTTCTTGATCCATTCATCTGTAGATGGACACAGGTTGCTTCCAAATCCTGACTATTGTACATAGAGCTGCAATAAACATTATGCTACATGACTCTTTTTGAATTATGGTTTTCTCAGGGTACATGCCCAGTAGTGGGATTGCTGGGTCGTATGGCAGTTCTATTTTTAGTTTTTTAAGGAACCTCCATGCTGTTCTCCATAGGGGCTGTATCAATTTACATTCCCACCAACAGTGCAGTAGGGTTCCCTCTTCTCCACACCCTCTCCAGCATTTAATGTTTGTAGATTTTTTGATGATGGCCATTCTGACTGGTGTGAGCTGATACCTCATTGTAGTTTTGATTTGCACTTCTCTTACGATTAGTGATGTTGAGCATCCTTTCATGTGTTTGTTGGTAATCTGTATATATTCTTTGGAGAAATGTCTATTTAGGTCTTCTGCCCATTTTTGGATTTGGTTGTTTGATTTTTTGATATTGAGCTGCATGAGCTGCTTGTATATTTCAGAGATAAATCCTTTGTCATTTGCTTCATTTGTAAATGTTTTCTCCCTTCCTGAGGGTTGTCTTTTCATCTTTATGGTTTCCTTTGCTGTGCAAAAGCATTTAAGTTTCATTAGGTCCCATTTGTTTATTTTTGTTTTTATTTCCATTTCTCTAGGAGGTGGGTCAAAAAGGATCTTGCTGTGATTTATGTCATAGAGTGTTCTGCCTATGTTGTTTTTTGTTTTGTTTTTTTTTTTTGCGGTACGCGGGCCTCTCACTGTTGTGGCCTCTCCCGTTGCAGAGCACAGGCTCCGGACGCACAGGCTCAGCGGCCATGGCTCACGGGCCCAGCTGCTCCATGGCATGTGGGATCTTCCCGGACCGGGGCACGAACCCGTGTCCCCTGCATCGGCAGGCAGACTCTCAACCACTGCGCCACCAGGGAAGCCCTGCCTATGTTTTCCTCTAAGAGTTTTCTAGTGTCTGGCCTTACATTTAGGTCTTTAATCCATTTTGAGTTTATTTTTATGTATAGTGTTAGGGAGTGTTCTAATTTCATTCTTTTACATGTAGCTGTCCAGTTTTCCCAGCACCACTTATTGTAGAGGCTGTCTTTTCTCCACTGTATATTCTTGCCTCCTTTATCAAATATAAGGTGGCCATATGTGCATGGGTTTATTTCTGGGCTTTCTATCCTGTTCCACTGATCTATATTTCTGTTTTTGTGCCAGTACCTTACTGTCTTGGTGACTGTAGCTTTGTAGTATTGTCTGAAGGCTAGGAGCCTGATTCCTCCAAATCTGTTTTTCTTTCTCAAGATTGCTTTGGCTATTCGGGGTCTTTTGTGTTTCCATACAAATTTTGAAATTTTTTGTTCTAGTTCTGTGAAAAATACCTTTGGTAGTTTGATAGGGATTGCATTGAATCTGTAGAATGCTTTGGGTAGTATAGTCATTTTCACAATGTTGGTTCTTCCAATACAAGAACATGGTATATCTCTCCATCTGTTTGAATCGTCTTTAATTTCTTTCATCAGTTTCTTATAGTTTTCTGCATAGAGGTCTTTTGTCTCCTTAGGTAGGTTTATTCCTAGGTATTTTATTCCTTTTGTTGCAATGGTAAATGGGAGTGTTTCCTTAATTTCTCTTTCAGATTTTTCATCCTTAGTGTATAGGAATGCAAGAGATTTCTGTGCACTAATTTTTTATCCTGCTACTTTACCAGATTCATTGATTAGCTCTAGTAGTTTTCTGGTAGCATCTTTAGGATTCTCTATGTATAGTATTATGTCACCTGCAAACAGTGACAATTTTCCTTCTTCTTTTCCGATTTGTATTCCTTTTATTTCTTTTTCTTCTCTGATTCCTGTGGCTGAAACTTCCAAAACTATGTTAAATAATAGTGGTGAGAGTGGGCAACCTTGTCTTGTTCCTGATCTTAGAGGAAATGGTTTCAGTTTTTCACCACTGAGAACGAGGTTGGCTGTGGGTTTGTAGTATATGGCCTTTATTACGTTGAGGTAGGTTCCCTCTGTGCCTACATTCTGGAGGGTTTTTATCATAAATGGGTGTTGAAATTTGCCGAAAGCTTTTTCTGCATCTATTGAGATGATCATATGGTTTTCTCCTTCAGTTTATTAATATGGTTTATCACATTGATTGATTTGCATATATTGAATGATCCTTGCATTCCTGGGATAAACACCACTTGTTCATGGTGTATGATCCTTTTAATGTGCTGTTGGATTCTGTTTGCCAGTATTTTGTTGAGGATTTTTGCATCTGTGTTCATCAGTGATACTGGCCTGGAGATTTCTTTTTTTGTGACATCTTTGTCTGGTTTTGTTATCAGGGTGATCATGGTCTCATAGAATGAGTTTGGGAGCGTTCCTCCCTCTGCTGTATTTTGGAAGAATTTGAGAAGGATAGGCATTAGCTCTTCCCTAAATGTTTGATAGAAATCACCTGTGAAGCCATCTGGTCCTGGGCTTTTGTTTCTTGGAAGATTTTAAATCACAGTTTCAATTTCAGTGCTTGGATTGATCTGTTTATATTTTCTATTTCTTCCTGCTTCAGTCTCAGAAGGTTGTACTTTTCTAAGAATTTGTCCATTTCTTCCAGGTTGTCCATTTTATTGGCATAGAGTTGCTTGTAGTAATCTCTCATGATCTTTTGTATTTCTGCAGTGTCAGTTGTTACTTCTCCTTTTTCAATTCTAGTTCTGTTGATTTGAGTCTTCTCCCTTTTCTTCTTGATGAGTCTGGCTAATGGTTTATCAATTTTGTTTACCTTCTCAGAGAACCAGCTTTTAGTTTTACTGATCTTTGCTATTGTTTCCTTCATTTCTTTTTCATTTACTTCTGATCTGCTCTTTATGGTTTCTTTCCTTCTGCTAACTTTGGGGTTTTCTTGTTCTTCTTTCTCTGATTGCTTTAGATGTAAGGTTAGGTTGTTTATTTGAGGTGTTTCTTGTTTCCTGAGGTAGGATTGTATTATTATAAACTTGCCTCTTAGAACTTCTTTTGCTGCATCCCATAGGTTTTGGGTTGTCATGTTTTCATTGTCATTTGTTTCTAGGTATTTTTTGATTTCCTCTTTGATTTCTTCAGTGATCTCTTGGTTATTTAGTAGCATATTATGTAGCCTCCATGTGTTTGTATTTTTTAGAGATTTTTTTCCTGTAATTGATATCTAGTCTCATAGCATTGTGGTTGGAAAAGATACTTGATACCATTTCAGTTTTCTTAAGTTTACCAAGGCTTGATATATGACCCAAGATATGATCTGTCCTGGAGGATGTTCCATCAGCACTTGAGAAGAAAGTGTATTCTGTTGTTTTTGGATGGAATGTCCTATAAATATCAATGAAGTCCATCTTGTTTAATGTGTCATTTAAAGCTTGTATTTCCTTATTTATTTTCCTTTTGGATGATCTCTCCATTGGTGAAAGTGGGGTGTTAAAGTCCCCTACTATTATTGTGTTACTGTCGATTTCCTCTTTTATGGCTGTTAGCACTTGCCTTATGTATTGAGGTGCTCCAATGTTGGGTACATAAATATTAACAATTGTTATATCTTCTTCTTGGATTGATCCCTGTCCTCTTTGTCTCTTGTCTTTATTTTAAAGTCTGTATTGTCTTATATGAGAATTGCTACTCCCGCTTTTTTTTGATTTCCATTTGCATGGAATATCTTTTTCCATCCCCTCACTTTCTGTCTGTATGTGTCCCTAGGTCTGAAGTGGGTCGCTTTTAGACAGCATTTATATGGATCTTGTTTTTGTATCCATTCAGCCAGTCTATGTCTTTTGGTTGGAGCATTTAATCCATTTACATTTAAGGTAGTTATCAATATGTATGTTCCTATATCCATTTTCTTAATTGTTTTGGGTTTGTTATTGTAGGTCTTTTCCTCCTCTTGTGTTTCCTGCCTAGAGAAGTTCCTTTAGCATTTGTTGTAAAGCTGGTTTGGTGGTGCTGAATTCTCTTAGCTTTTGCTTGTCTGTGAAGGTTTTAATTTCTCTGTTGAATCTGAATAATATCCTTGCTGTGTAGAGTAATCTTAGTTGTAGTTTCTTCCCTTTCATCACTTTAAATATGTCCTGCCATTCCCTTCTGGCTTGCAGAGTTTCTGCTGAAAGATCAACTGTTAACCTTATGGGCATTCCCTTGTATGTTATTTGTTGCTTTTCCCTTGCTGCTTTTAATAGTTTTTCTTTGTATTTAATTTTTGATAGTTTGATTAATACTTGTCTTGGCGTGATTCTCCTTGGATTTATCCTGTATGGGATTCTCTGTGCTTCTTGGACTTGATTGACTATTTCCTTAACCATATCAGGGAAGTTTTCAACTATAATCTCTTCAAATATTTTCTCAGTCCCTTTCTTTTTCTCTTCTTCTTCTGGGACCCCTTTAATTCAAATGTTGGTGTGTTTAACGTTGTCCCAGAGGTCTCTGAGATTGTCCTCAATTCTTTTCATTCTCTTTTCTTTATTCTGCTCTGTGGTAATTATTTCCACTATTTTATCTTCCAGGTCACTTATCCGTTCATCTCCCTCAGTTATTCTGCTATTGATTCCTTCTAGAGAATTTTTAATTTCATTTATTGTGTTGTTCATCATTGTTTGTTTGCTGTTTATTTCTTCCAGGTCCTTGTTAAACGTTTCTTGTATTTTCTCCATTCTTTTTCCAAGATTCTGGATCATCTTTACTATCATTACTCTGCATTCTTTTACAGGTAGACTGCCTTTTTCCTCTTCATTTGTTAGGTCTGGTGGGTTTTTACCTTGCTCCTTCATCTGCTCTGTGTTTCTCCATCTCTCATTTTGCTTAACTTACTGTGTTTGGGGTCTCCTTTTCTCAGGCTGCAGGTTTGTAGTTCCCGTTGTTTTTGGTGTCTGCCCCCAGTGGCTAAGGTTGGTTCAGTGGGTTGTGTAGGCTTCCTGGGGGAGAGGACTAGTGCCTGTTTTCTGGTGGATAAGGCTGGATCTTGTCTTTCTGGTGGGCAGGACCGCGTCCGGTGGTGTGTTTTGGGGTGTCTGTTACCTTATTATGCTTTTAGGCAGCCTCTCTGCTGATGGGTGGGGTTGTATTCCTGTCTTGCTTGTTGTTTGGCATAGGGTGTCCAGCACTGTAGCTTGCTGGCCGTTGAGTGGAGCTGGGTCTTAGCGTGGATATGGAGATCTCTGGGAGAGCTTTCGCCATTTGATATTATGTGGAGCTGAGAGGTCTCTGTTGGGCCAATGTCCTGAACTTGGCTCTCCCACCTCAGAGGCACAGGCCAGACACCCAGCCGGAGCACCAAGTCGCTGTCAGCCACATGGCTCAGAAGACAAGGGAGAAAAAAAGAAAGAAGGAAAGAAAAAAATAAAATAAAATAAGAATTTATTTTAAAATAATTAAAAAGTAATTAAAAAAAATGAAAGAAAGAAGAGAGCAACCAAACCAAAAAACAAATTCATCAATGATAACAAGTGCTAAAAGCTATACTTAAAAAAAAAACGGACAGACAGAAGCCTAGGACAAATGGTAAAAGCAAAGCTATACAGACAAAATCACACAAAGAAGCATACACATACACACTCCCAAAAAGAGAAAAAGGAAAAAATATATATATATCATTGCTCCTAGAGTCCACCGCCTCTATTTTGGGATGATTCGTTGTCTATTCAAGTATTCCACAGATGCAGGGTACATCAAGTTGATTGTGGAGATTTAATTCTCTGCTCCTGAGGCTGCTGGGAGAGATTTCCCTTTCTCTTCTTTGTTCGCACAGCTCCTGGGGTTCAGCTTTGGATTTGGCCCCGCCTCTGCATGTAGGTCGCCTGAGAGCGTCTATTCTTCGCTCAGACAGGATGGGGTTAAAGGAGCAGCTGGGGCTTCCCTGGTGGCACAGTGGTTGAGAGTCCGCCTGCCGATGCAGGGGACACGGGTTCGTGCCTTGGTCCAGGAAGATCCCACATGCCGCGGAGTGGCTGGGCCTGTGGCCCATGGCCGCTGAGCCTGCGCGTCCGGAGCCTGTGCTCTGCAACGGGAGAGGCCACAACAGTGAGAGGCCTGTGTACCGCAAAAAAAAAAAAAAAAAAAAAGGAGCAGCTGATTAGGGGGCTCCGGCTCCCTCAGGCCGGAGTGGAGGGAGGGGTACGGAATGCGAGGTGAGCCTGCGGCGGCAGAGACCAGTGTGACATTGCACCAGCCTGAGGTGCACCATGTGTTCTCCCGGGGAAGTTGTCCCTGGATCACGGGACCCTGGCAGTGGCGGGCTGCATAGGCTCCCGGGAGGGGAGGTGTGGATAGTGACCTGTGCTCGCACACAGGCTTCTTGGTGGCTGCAGCAGCAACCTTAGCATCTCATGCCCGTCTCTGGTGGCCGCGCTGATAACCGTGGTGAGCGCCCATCTGTAGAGCTCATTTAGACAGTGCTCTGAATCCCCTCTCCTCGCGCACCCCGAAACAATGGTCTCTTGCCTCTTCTGCAGGTCCAGGCTTTTTCCCGGACTCCCTCCCGGCTAGCTGTGGCACACTAGCCCCCTTCAGGCTGTGTTCATGCCGCCAACCCCAGTCCTCTCCCTGGGATCCAACCTCCAAAGCCCGAGCCTCAGCTCCCAGCCTCCACCTGCCCCAGTGGGTGAGCAGAGAAGCCTCTGGGGCTGGTGCGTGCTGGTTGGCACCGATCCTCTGTGCGGGAATCTCTCTGCTTTGCCTTCTGCACCCCTGTTGCTGCGCTCTCCTCTGTGGCTCCGAAGCTTCCCCCGTCCGCCACCCGCAGTCTCCGCCCGCGAAGGGGCTTCCTAGTGTGTGGAAACCTTTCCTCCTTCACAGCTCTCTCCAGAGGTGCAGGTCCCATCCCTATCCTTTTGTCTCTTTCTTTTCTTTGTCCTTTTTGCCCTACCCAGGTACGTGGGGAGTTTCTTTCCTTTTGGGAGGTCTGAGGTCTTCTGCCAGTGTTCAGTAGGTGTTCTGTAAGAGTTGCTCCACATGTAGATGTATTTCTGATGTATTTGTGGGAGGAAGGTGATCTCCACGTCTTACTCCTCCGCCATCTTGAAGGCCTGTCCTGTGCCGTTTTATAATCTATCCCATATGCAGCTCATCTCAGCGCTGCATGCTGATTATCTGCTCTCCATGTCACCTCTCCTCAGGGGGCTCAAAGGAATAAGCAAATCCCCTGCATCAGAGCTAAGAATCCCCAGCACAACCCATTCACACACAGCGGGGTGGCTAGAGAAAGACTTTTATAACTCATTAAAATAAACAAACTTTACCTAATCCCCAGATACATGAAAGTATTTCTCAGGAGAATCAAACTCCCAATATTTGTTTTCTCTTTTCTTTGAGTATCTGCCTTTGTGCAACTGTCAGTAGAAAAGGGACAGCTCTAACACATCCATGTACTTACTGAGTATGGATTGAATAGAAAAATGTTTGAACTGCTGATGTGAAAAGTAAATTCTTTTTACCAGGTTGTGTTTCAATGTATTTCAAACATGTAAAATCACAGTACTTGGGAATTCCCTGGTGGTCCAGTGGTTAGAACTCCATGCTTTCACTGCCAAGGGCCCGGGTTTGATCCCTGGTCAGAGAGCTAAGATCCTGCAAGCCGAGTGGCGTGGCCAAAAAAAAAAAAATCACAGTACTTAAGAGCTGAAAAGAGTGTTGGTAGTTGTCTAGTCTGGTGACTTTTTTCCCCAGAATATTTAGCCACAGAATCCCTTTGCACAAATACATTATGAATCCTGTATATAATATTTGTCTATTGCGGGAGAAAAAAGGTGTAGTACCCTACTACCCCTGAAGTCCCTAAGGGAGCTTCATGAAGCCAGTTTTTAAGGTATGGGTATAATGCAAGTTCACTTTTTACTGATGAGGACCCTAAAGCACAGAGCAATTGAGGGACTTGACTGAGTATTTGTAAGACAAAGATGTAAATAACTGATGGAGAGGGTCATTGTACTATTCTCTCTGCTTTTGTCTGTCTTTTAATTTTTCATGATGTAAGTTTTCAAAAACCTACTAGAGAAACAGACAAGAGTGTAGCAGATTCTTAGCACTCTGAGTTAAATTCTAGTTTTGATATTTTACGAACAGAGGATCTGTGACTTAGATCAAACAGTTTTTCAGAAACACAAATTTTATACTAAAGCCAGTATTTATGAAGAAGACAGCTGATAAGTCAGCCTCTAACCACTTACCCTAAACTCCGCTTTATAGTTCTCTACAATTTGTCAAATATCCACCAGCTCTCAAAAAGAATGAAGCTGACTCTGAAGAGAAAGCCAACCACTAATGCTTATGAAAAGGATATTTTAAAGGAGAAATTATATGTACTGGCATTTAATGATTTGTGGTAAAGCAGATCTAGGGATGATATACTCTCTTGAATAGCTAGGGCTCTGGAGCGTTCATATTCTAGAAAGGAGGAAATTACCACTTGTCAAAATGATTTAATGAATATTACTGTGTCCCAATTTAATTCTTGAAACAACTCTGTGGTGTGAGGACATTGAGTCTCAGAGTCTACAGAACTAATTTGTTCAACTCCCCAGTATTCTCTCATTCATTACATGTGCATAGATAGCCTACCATGTGCTAACGTTTACCAAACTCAATAAGACCAACCCCGTGCTCTGAAGGATTCACTATTTATATGGGAGACAGAGGCACAACATATGATGTTATTGAGGCATAGAGGAGAGTCCTTAACTACTCTTCCTTGAAAGCCAGGAAAGTCTTCACTGAGGGGGTGACACTGAGCTAAGTTTTAAAAGATGAATAGGAAATCACTAAGCAGGGGAGGTGGGTAGAGACATTCCAGGAAGAGAAAACAGCTTGCACAAGTTTATAGCATTGTTACAGGGCATGGAGAGAATATTTATGAAATACCAAGTAGGTAGTAGTGTCATTTTAGGAGGTCATTTTTCACATACTCTTAACATTACATGAAATTAAAATAATCCCATCCCTTTCATTCTGAAATTGAACTACATTAAACAATTTCTGATAAGAGATATAAAAACACTTTCAGAACAAAAGGGATAATAGAATAAAAAAGTGGCACGTGATAGGCACTCAGTGATTATTTATTCAACGATTGAAATTTCCTAATAGCTGTTAGGAGATTTCAAATTCTAAATTTGCTAAAATTTTAGATTCTATATTTGCCTTAATATCAGTCCCTGTGGTTAATGAATTTTCTGCATAATGCTTAGTTGCCCCAGCGTTAGATCAGTTTGTGCAGATGGCTGAAATTATCAAAGGTTGGGGTTCTTCAGATGTTTTGAGACTGCAGAATGAGTAGTGCCAAACTGAAGGTATTGCTCAAAGTGATATGGCTGTGAAGTCAGGCTGGACAGGGAAGAGCGGAGCCAGAAGGAGACTGATAGAGAGGGAGAAAGGGAAGAGGCCACACGGGGGGAGTTCTGAAGGGCTGGAAAACAGGTCTTAGAGGTAGATGGTTGGAGACACTGTAATCAGGCCAGCTGTGAAAGAAAAAACAAAAGGTAGTGGCATTAAAAAGATAAGAATTGGGCTTCCCTGGTGGCGCAGTGGTTGGGAGTCCGCCTGCCGATGTAGGGGACACGGGTTCATGCCCCAGTCCGGGAAGATCCCACATGCCGCGGAGCGGCTGGGCCCGTGAGCCATGGCCGCTGAGTCTGCGCGTCTGGAGCCTGTGCTCCGCAATGGGAGAGGCCACAACAGTGAGAGGCCCGCGTACTGCAAAAAAAATTTAAAAAAAAAAAAAAAAGATAAGAATTTAGGGAGGTTCCCTGGCTGTCCAGTGGTTAGAACTGGGCGCTTCGCTTTCACTACTGTGGCCCCGGGTTCAACCCCTGGTCGCGGAACTAAGATCCCACAAGCCATGCGGCATGGCCAAAAAAGTAAAAATAAGAACTTAGACAGGCAGTAATGTGTCACCATCAGTGATTAGTGACTCTGACTACAGACTCCATTCTTTGTAAGTGTATTTCCTTTACGTGTTAGTATTTCTTATAGAATATTGAATGCAGGAGGTTTTTTCACCAAGCTGTTTGACGTTGTTTAAAAATATGCATTTTGGTAATTGAAGAGGTAGCTCTAGGCCAGACTGCAAAGGGCCTTGTATTGCCATTCTGAAGAGTTTGAGCTTTATCCCATAGGAAGCTATTGAAGCATTTTTTGTTTGTTTGTTTGTTTGTTTTTTAATATCTTTATTGGAGCATAATTGCTTTACAATGTTGTGTTAGTTTCTGCTGTATAACAAAGTAAATCAGCTATATGTATACATATATCCCCATATCCCCTACCTCTTCTGTTTCCCTTCCACCCTCCCTATCCCACCCCTCTAGGTGGTCACAACGCACCAAGCTGATCTCCCTGTGCTATGCTGCTGCTTCCCACTAGCTATCTCTTTTACATTTGGTAGTGTATATATGTCCATGCCACTCTCTCACTTCATCCCAGCTTACCCTTCCCCCTCCCTGTGTCCTCAGGTCCATTCTCTACGTCTGCGTCTTTATTCCTGTCCTGCCCCTAGGTTCATCAGAACCTTTTTTTTTTAGATTCCATATATATGTGTTAGCATATGGTATTTGTTTTTCTCTTTCTGACTTACTTCACTCTGTATGACAGACTCTAGGTCCATCCACCTCACTACAAATAGTTCAATTTCGTTCCTTTTTATGGCTGGGTAATACTCCATTGTATATATGTGCCACATCTTCTTTATCCATTCATCTGTCTATGGACACTTAGGTTGCTCCCATGTCCTAGCTATTGTAAATAGTGCTGCAGTGAACATTGTGGTACATGACTCTTTTTGAATTATGGTTTTCTCAGGGTTTATGCCCACTAGTGGGATTGCTGGGTCATATGGTAGTTGTATTTTTAGTTTTTTAAGGAAACTCCCTACTCTTCTCCATAGTGGCAGTATCAATTTACATTCCCACCAGCAGTGCAGTAGGGTTCCCTTTCCTCCACACCCTCTACAGCATTCATTGTTTGTAGATTTTTTTTTTCCATTTCAAGAGAAATTTTACTTTTTTTTTTTTTGCTTTATAACAAATTTAATCAGTTATACATATACATATGTTCCCATATCCCCTCCCTTTTGCGTCTCCCTCCCACCCTCCCTATCCCACCCCTCCAGGCGGTCACAAAGCACCGAGCTGATCTCCCTGTGCTATGCGGCTGCTTCCCACTAGCTATCTACCTTACGTTTGGTAGTGTATATATGTCCATGCCGCTCTTTCACTTTGTCACAGCTTACCCTTCCTCCTCCCCATATCCTCAAGTCCATTCTCTAGTAGGTCTGTGTCTTTATTCCTGTCTTACCCCTATGTTCTTCATGACATTTTTTTTCTTAAATTCCATATATATGTGTCAGCATACAGTATTTGTCTTTCTCTTTCTGACTTACTTCACTCTGTATGACAGACTCTAGGTCCATCCACCTCATTACACATAGCTCAATTTCATTTCGTTTTATGGCTGAGTAATATTCCATTGTATATATGTGCCACATCTTCTTTACCCATTCATCCGATGATGGACACTTAGGTTGTTTCCATCTCCGGGCTATTGTAAATAGGGCTGCTATGAACATTTTGGTACATGTCTCTTTTTGAATTATGGTTTTCTCAGGGTATATACCCAGGAGTGGGATTGCTGGCTCATATGGTAGTTCTATTTGTAGTTTTTTTAAGGAACCTCCATACCGTTCTCCATAGTGGCTGTACCAATTCACATTCCCACCAGCAGTGCAAGAGTGTTCCCTTTTCTCCACACCCTCTCCCGCATTTATTGTTTCTAGATTTTTTGATGATGGCCATTCTGACTGGTGTGAGATGATATCTCATTGTAGTTTTGATTTGCATTTCTCTGATGAGTAAAGATGTTGAGCATCCTTTCATGTGTTTGTTGGCAGTCTGTATATCTTCTGTGGAGAAATGTCTATTTAGGTCTTCTGCCCATTTTTGGATTGGGTTGTTTGTTTTTTTGTTATTGAGCTGCATGAGCTGCTTATAAATTTTGGAGATTAATCCTTTGTCAGTTGCTTCATTGGCAAATACTTTCTTCCATTCTGAGGGTTGTCTTTTGGTCTTGTTTATGGTTTCCTTTGCTGTGCAAAAGCTTTTACGTTTCATTAGGTCCCATGTGTTTATTTTTGTCTTTATTTCCATTTCTCTAGGAGGTGGGTCAAAAAGGATCTTGCTGTGATTTATGTCATAGAGTGTTCTGCCTATGTTTTCCTCTAAGAGTTTGATAGTGTCTGGCCTTACATTTAGGTCTTTAATCCATTTTGAGCTTATTTTTGTGTATGGTGTTAGGGAGTGATCTAATCTCATACTTTTACATGTCCCTATCCAGTTTTCCCAGCAGCACTTATTGAAGAGACTGTCCTTTCTCCACTGTACATTCCTGCCTCCTTTATCAAAGATAAGGTGACCATATGTCCGTGGGTTTATCTCTGGGCTTTCTATCCTGTTCCATTGATCTATCTTTCTGTTTTTGTGCCAGTACCATACTGTCTTGATTACTGTAGCTTTGTAGTATAGTCTGAAGTCAGGGAGCCTGATTCCTCCAGCTCCATTTTTCGTTCTCAAGATTGCTTTGGCTATTCGGGGTCTTTTGTGTTTCCATACAAATTGTGAAATTTTTTGCTCTAGTTCTGTGAAAAATGCCAGTGGTAGTTTGATAGGGATTGCATTGAATCTGTAGATTGCTTTGGGTAGTAGAGTCATTTTCACAATGTTGATTCTTCCAATCCAAGAACATGGTACATCTCTCCATCTATTTGTATCATCTGTAATTTCTTTCATCAGTGTCTTATAATTTTCTGCATACAGGTCTTTTGTCTCCTTAGGTAGGTTTATTCCTAGATATTTTTTTCTTTTTGTTGCAATGGTAAATGGGAGTGTTTCCTTGATTTCACTTTCAGATTTTTCATCATTAGTATATAGGAATGCCAGAGATTTCTGTGCATTAATTTTGTATCCTGCAACTTTACCAAATTCATTGATTAGCTCTAGTAGTTTTCTGGTAGCATCTTTAGGATTCTCTATGTATAGTATCATGTCATCTGCAAACAGTGACAGCTTTACTTCTTCTTTCCCGATTTGGATTCCTTTTATTTCCTTTTCTTCTCTGATTGCTGTGGCTAAAACTTCCAAAACTATGTTGAATAAGAGTGGTGACAGTGGGCAACCTTGTCTTGTTCCTGATCTTAGTGGAAATGGTTTCAGTTTTTCACCATTGAGGATGATGCTGGCTGTGGGTTTGTCATATATGGCCTTTATTATGTTGAGGAAAGTTCCCTCTATGCCTACTTTCTGCAGGGTTTTTTATCATAAATGGGTGTTGAATTTTGTCGAAAGCTTTCTCTGCATCTATTGAGATGATCATATGGTTTTTCTCCTTCAATTTGTTAATATGGTGTATCACGTTGATTGATTTGCGTATATTGAAGAATCCTTGCATTCCTGGAATAAACCCCACTTGATCATGGTGTATGATCCTTTTAATGTGCTGTTGGATTCTGTTTGCTAGTATTTTGTTGAGGATTTTTGCATCTATGTTCATCAGTGATATTGGCCTGTAGTTTTCTTTCTTTGTGACATCCTTGTCTGGTTTTGGTATCAAGGTGATGGTGGCCTCGTAGAATGAGTTTGGGAGTGTTCCTCCCTCTGCTATATTTTGGAAGAGTTTGAGAAGGATAGGTGTTAGCTCTTCTCTAAATGCTTGATAGAATTCACCTGTGAAGCCATCTGGTCCTGGGCTTTTGTTTGTTGGAAGATTTTTTATCACAGTTTCAATTTCAGTGCTTGTGATTGGTCTGTTCATATTTTCTATTTCTTCCTGATTCAGTCTTGGCAGGTTGTGCATTTCTAAGAATTTGTCCATTTCTTCCAGGTTGTCCATTTTATTGGCATAGAGTTGCTTGTAGTAATCTCTCATGATCTTTTGTATTTCTGCAGTGTCAGTTGTTACTTCTCCTTTTTCATTTCTAATTCTATTGATTTGAGTCTTCTCCCTTTTTTTCTTGATGAGTCTGGCTAATGGTTTATCAATTTTGTTTATCTTCTCAAAGAACCAGCTTTTAGTTTTATTGATCTTTGCTATCGTTTCCTTCTTTTCTTTTTCATTTATTTCTGATCTGATCTTTATGATTTCTTTCCTTCTGCTAACTTTGGGATGTTTTTGTTCTTCTTTCTCTAATTGCTTTAGGTGCAAGGTTAGGTTGTTTATTCGAGATGTTTCCTGTTTCTTATGGTGGGATTGTATTGCTATAAATTTCCCTCTTAGAACTGCTTTTGCTGCATCCCATAGGTTTTGGGTCGTCGTGTCTCCATTGTCATTTGTTTCTAGGTATTTTTTAATTTCCTCTTTGATTTCTTCAGTGATCACTTTGTTATTAAGTAGTGTATTGTTTAGCCTCCATGTGTTTGTATTTTTTACAGCTCTTTTCCTGTAATTGATATCTAGTCTCATAGCATTGTGGTCGGAAAAGATACTTGATACAATTTCAATTTTCTTAAATTTACCAAGGCTTGATTTGTGGCCCAAGATATGATCTATCCTGGAGAATGTTCCATGAGCACTTGAGAAAAATGTGTATTCTGTTGTTTTTGGATGGAATGTCCTATAAATATCAATTAAGTCCATCTTGTTTAATGTATCATTTAAAGCTTATGTTTCCTTATTTATTTTCATTTTGGATGATCTGTCCATTGGTGAAACTGGGGTGTTAAAGTCCCCTACTATGAGTGTGTTACTGTCGATTTCTCCTTTTATGGCTGTTAGTATTTGCCTTATGTATTGAGGTGCTCCTATGTTGGGTGCATAAATATTTACAATTGTTATATCTTCTTCTTGGATTGATCCCTTGATCATTATGTAGTGTCCTTCTTTGTCTCTTCTAATGGTCTTTATTTTAAAGTCTATTTTGTCTGATATGAGAATTGCTTCTCCAGCTTTCTTTTGGTTTCCATTTGCATGGAATATCTTTTTCCATCCCCTTACTTTCAGTCTGTATGTGTCTCTAGGTCTGAAGTGGGTCTCTTGTAGACAGCTTATATATGGGTCTTGTTTTTGTATCCATTCAGCCAATCTTTGTCTTTTGGTGGGAGCATTTAGTCCATTTACATTTAAGGTAATTATCGATATGTATGTTCCTATTCCCATTTTCTTAATTGCTTTGGGTTCGTTATTGTAGGTCTTTTCCTTCTGTTGTGTTTCTTGCCTAGAGAAGTTCCTTTAGCATTTGTTGTAAAGCTGGTTTGGTGGTGCTGAACTCTCTCAGCTTTTGCTTGTCTGTAAACGTTTTAATTTCTCCATCAAATCTGAATGAGATCCTTGCTGGGTAGAGTAATCTTGGTTGCAGGTTTTTCTCCTTCATCACTTTAATTATGTCCTGCCACTCCCTTCTGGCATGTAGAGTTTCTGCTGAGAGATCAGCTGTTATCCTGATGGGGATTCCCTTGTGTGTTATTTGTTGTTTTTGCCTTGCTGCTTTTAATATGATTTCTTTGTGTTTAATTTTTGACAGTTTGATTAATATGTGTCTTGGCGTATTTCTCCTTGGATTTATTCTGTATGGGACTCTCTGTGCCTCTTGGACTTGATTAACTATTTCCTTTCCCATATTAGGGAAGTTTTCAACTATAATCTCTTCAAATATTTTCTCTGTCCCTTTCTTTTTCTCTTCTTCTTCTGGAACCCCTATAATTCGAATGTTGGTGCGTTTAATGTTGTCCCAGAGGTCTCTGAGACTGTCCTCTGTTCTTTTCATTCTTTTTTCTTTATTTTGCTCTGCAGCAGTTATTTCCACTATTTTATCTTCCACCTCACTTATCCGTTCTCCTGCCTCAGTTATTCTGCTATTGATCCCATCTAGAGTATTTTTTATTTCATTTATTGTGTTTTTAATCGATGCTTGATTCATCTTTAGTTCTTCTAGGTCCTTGTTAACTGTTTCTTGCATTTTGTCTATTCTATTTCCAAGATTTTGGATCTGGGAAATAGAATCTTGGATCATCTTTACCATCATTATTCTGAATTCTTTTTCAGGTAGACTGCCTATTACCTCTTCATTTGTTAGGTCTGGTGGGTTTTTATCTTGCTCCTTCTCCTGCTGTGTGTTTTTCTGTCTTCTCATTTTGCTTACCTTACTGTGTTTGGGGTCTCCTTTTTGCAGGCTGCAGGTTCGTAGTTCCCGTTGTTTTTGGTGTCTGTCCCCAGTGGCTAAGGTTGGTTTAGTGGGTTGTGTAGGCTTCCTGGTGGAGGGGACTAGTGCCTGTGTTCTGGTGGATGAGGCTGGATCTTGTCTTTCTGGTGGGCAGGTCCACGTCTGGTGGTGTGTTTTGGGGTGTCTGTGGACTTTTTATGATTTTAGGCAGCCTCTCTGCTAATGGGTGGCGTTGTGTTCCTGTCTTGCTAGTTGTTTGGCATAGGGTGTCCAGCACTGTAGCTTGCTGGTCGTTGAGTGAAGCTGGGTGCTGGTGTTGAGATGGAGATCTCTGGAAGATTTTTGCCGTTTGATATTATGTGGAGCTGGGAGGTCTCTTGTGGACCAGTGTCCTGAAGTTGGCTCTCCCACCTCAGAGGCCCAGCACTGACTCCTGGCTCCTCAATTTGGGATGATTTGTTGTCTATTCATGTATTCCACAGATGCAGGGTACATCAAGTTGATTGTGGAGCTTTAATCCGCTGCTTCTGAGGCTGCTGGGAGAGGTTTCCCTTTCTCTTCTTTGTTCTCACAGCTCCTGGGTCTCAGCTTTGGATTTGGCCCCGCCTCTGCGTGTAGGTCGCCGGAGGGCGTCTGTTCTTCGCTCAGACAGGACAGGGTTAAAGGAGCAGCCTCTTCGGGGACTCTGGCTCACTCAGGCCGGGCGGGAGGGAGGGGCACGGAGTGCGGGGCGAGCCTGCAGCGGCAGAGGTCGGCGTGACGTTGCACCAGCCCGAGGCGCGCCGTGCGTTCTCCCAGGGAAGCCGCCCCTGGATCCCGGGACCCCGGCAGTGGCGGGCTGCACGGGCTCCCGGAAGGGCGGTGTGGACAGTGACCTGCGCTCGCACACAGGCTTCTTGGCGGCGGCAGCAGCAGCCCCAGCGTCCCACGCCCGTCACTGGGCTCCGCGCTTTCAGTCGTGACTCGCGCCCGTCTGTGGAGCCCCTTTAAGCAGCGCTCTTAATCCCCTCTCATCGCGCACCAGGAAACCAAGAGGGAAGAAAAAGTCTCTTGCCTCTTCGGCAGCTCCAGAGTTTTCCCGGACTCCCTGCCGGCTAGCTGTGGCACATTAGCCCCCTTCAGGCTGAGTTCTCGCCACCAGCCCCAGTCCTCTCCCTGCGCTCTGACCGAAGCCCGAGCCTCAGCTTCCAGCGCCGCCTGCCCCGGCGGGCGAGCAGAGAAGCCTCTCGGGCTGGTGAGTGCCGCTCGGCACCGCTCCTCTGTGCGGGAATCTCTCCGCTTTGCCCTACCCAGGTATGTGGGGAGTTTCTTGCCTTTTGGGAGGTCTGGGGTCTTCTGCCAGCGTTCAGTAGGTGTTCTGTAGGAGTTGTTCCACGTGTAGCTGTATTTCTGGTGTATCCGTGGGGAGGAAGGTGATCTCCGCGTCTTACTCTTCCGCCATCTTACCCGGAAGTCCTGTTTGTAGATTTTTTGATGATGGCCATTCTGACTGGTGTGAGGTGATACCTCATTGTGGTTTTCATTAGCATTTCTCTAATGATTAGTGATGTTGAGCATCCTTTCATGTGTTTGTTAGCATTCTGTATATCTTCTTTGGAGAAATGTATGTTTATGTCTTCTGCCCATATTTGGATTGGGTTATTCGTTTTTTTGATATTGAGCTGCATAAGCTGCTTGTATATTATGGAGATTAATCCCTTTATTAGTTGCTTCATTTACAAATATTTTCTCCCATTCTGAGGGTTGTCTTTTCATCTTGTTTATGTTTTCCTTTGCTGTGCAAAAGCTTTTAAGTTGTATTAGGTCCCAGTTGTTTATTTTTGTTTTTATTTCCATTACTCGAGGAGGATCTTGCTGTGATTTATGTCATAGAGTGTTCTGCCGATGTTTTCCTCTAAGAGTTTTCTAGTGTCTGGCCTTACATTTAGGTCTTTCATCCATTTTGAGTTTATTTTTGTGTATGGTGTTAGGGAGTGTTCTAAT
Source organism: Mesoplodon mirus (assembly GCF_964341445.2). Classification (NCBI taxonomy): domain Eukaryota; kingdom Metazoa; phylum Chordata; class Mammalia; order Artiodactyla; family Ziphiidae; genus Mesoplodon; species Mesoplodon mirus. The sequence continues at coordinate 102,268,915 of NC_138978.1, forward strand.
TTCATTCTTTTACATTTAGCTGTCCAGTTTTCCCATTACCACTTATTGAAGAGGTTGTCTTTTCTCCATTGTATATTCTTGCCTCCTTTATCAAAGATTAGGTGACCATATGTGCATGAGCTTATCTCTGGGCTTTCTATTCTGTTCCACTGATCTACATTTCTGTTTTTGTGCCAGTACCATACTGTCTTGATTACTCTAGCTTTGTAGTATAGTCTGAAATCAGGGAACCTGATTCCTCCAGCTCCATTTTTCTTTCTCAGGATTGCTTTGACTATTTGGGGTCCTTAGTATTTCCATACAAATTGTGCAATTTTTTGTTCTAGTTCACAAAAAAATGCCATTGATAGTTTGATAGGGATTGCATTGAATCTTTAGGTTGCTTTGGGTAGTATAGTGTTTTTCACAGTGTTTATTCTTCCAGTCCAAGAACATGGTATATCTCTCCATCTGTCTGTATCATCTTTAATTTCTTTCATCAGTATCTTATAGTTTTCTATATGCAGGTCTTTTGTCTCCTTAGGTAGGTTTATTCCTAGGTATTTTATTCTTTTTGTTGCAGTGGTAAATGGGAGTGTTTCCTTAATTTCTCCTTCAGATTTTTCATCCTTAGTGTATAGGAATGCAAGAGATTTCTGTGCATTAATTTTGTATCCTGCTACTTTACCAAATTCATTGATTAACTCTAGTAGTTTTCTGGTATCATCTTCAGCATTCTCTATGTATAGTATTATGTCATGTGCAAACAGGGACAGTTTTACTTCTTATTCTCCAATTTGGATTCCTTTTATTTCTTTTTCTTCTCTGATTGCTATGGCCAAAACTTCCAAAACTATGTTGAATAATAGTGGTGAGAGTGGGCAGCCTTGTCTTGTTCCTGATCTTAGATGAAACGGTTTCAGTTTTTCACCATTGAGAACAATGTTGGCTGTGGGTTTGTCATATATGACCTTTATTATGTTGAGGTAGGTTCCCTCTATGCCTACTTTCTGGAGAGTTTTTATCATAAATGGGTGTTGAATTCTGTCAAAAGCTTTTCCTGAATCAGTTGAGATTATCATATGTTTTTTATCCTTCAATTTGTTAATATGGTGTATTGATTGCTTTGCATATATTGAAGAATCCTTGCATTCCTAGGATAAACCCCACTTGATCATGGGGTATAATCCTTTTAATGTGCTGTTGGATTCTGTTTGCTAGTATTTTGTTGAGGATTTTTGCATCTGTGTTCATCAGTGATGCTGGCCTGGAGATTTCTTTTTTTGTGACATCTTTGTCTGGTTTTGTTATCAGGGTGATCGTGGTCTCATAGAATGAGTTTGGAACTGTTCCTCCCTCTGCTGTATTTTGGAAGAGTTTGAGAAGGATAGGTGTTAGCTCTTCTCTAAGTGATAGAATTTGCCTGTGAAGCCATCTGGTCCTGGGCTTTTGTTTCTTGGAAGATTTTTAATCACAGTTTCAATTTCAGTGCTTGTGATTGGTCTGTTAATATTTTCTGTTTCTTCCTGGTTCAGTCTTGGAAGGTTGGACTTTTCTAAGAATTTGTCCATTTCTTCCAGGTTGTCCATTTTATTGGCATAGAGTTGCTTGTAGTAATCTCTCATGATCCTCTGTATTTCTGAAGTGTCAGTCGTTACTTGTCCTTTTTCATTTCTAATTCTGTTGATTAGAGTCTTCTTTTTTTTTCTTGATGAGTCTGGCTAATGGTTTATTATTTTTGTCATCTTCTCAAAGAACAAGCTTTCAGTTTTATTGATCTTTACTATTGTTTCCTTCATTTCTTTTTCATTTATTTCTCATCTGATCTTTATGATTTCTTTCCTTCTGCTAACACTGGAGTTTTCTTGTTCTTCTTTCTCTAATTGCTTTAGGTGTAAGGTTAGGTTGTTTATTTGAGATTTTTGTTGTTTCTTGAAGTAGGATTGTTTTGCTCTAAATTTCCCTCTTAGGACTGCTATTGCTGCATCCCATAGGTTTTGGGTTGTCGTGTTTTCATTGTCATTTGTTTTTAGGTATTTTTTGGTTTCCTCTTTGATTTCTTCAGTAATCTCTTGGTTGTTTAGTAGCATATTATTTAGCCTCCATGTGTTTGTAATTTTTTACATTTTTTTTCTTGTAATTGATATCTAGTCTCTAGTCTCATAGTGTTGTGGTTGGAAAAGATACTTGATATGATTTCAGTTTTCTTAAATTTACCAAGGGTTGATTTGTGACTCAGGATTTGATCTATCCTGGGAATGTTCATGAGCACTTGAGAAGAAAGTGTATTCTGTTGTTTTTGGATGGAATGTCCTATAAATATATCAATGAAGTCCATCTTGTTTAATGTGTCATTTAAAGCTTGTGTTTCCTTATTTATTTTCATTTTGATGTTCTGTCCATTGATGATAGTGGGATGTTAAAGTTCCCACTATTATGTTACTGTCGATTTCCCCTTTTATGGCTGTTAGCATATTTGCCTTCTGTATTGAGGTGCTCCTAATTGGGTGCATAAATGTTTACAATTGTTATATCTCCTTCTTGGATTGATCCCTTGATCATTATGTAGTGTCCTTCTTTGTCTCTTATAATAGTCTTTATTTTAAAGTCTATTTTGTCTGATATGAGAATTGCTACTCCAGCTTTCTTTTGATTTACATTTGCATAGAATATCTTTTTCCATCCCCTCACTTTCAGTCTGTATGTGTCCCTAGGTCTGAAGTGGGTCTCTTTTAGACAGCATATATATGGGTCTTGTTTTTGTATCCATTCAGCCAGTCTGTGTCTTTTGGTTGGAGCATTTAATCCATTTACATTTAAGGTAGTTATCAATATATATGTTCCTATATCCGTTTCTTAATTGTTTTGTTATAGTAGGTCTTTTCCTTCTCTTGTGTTTCCTGCCTAGAGAAGTTCCTTTAGCATTTGTTGTAAAGCTGGTTTGATGGTGCTGAATTCTCTTAACTTTTGCTTGTCTGTAAAGGTTTTAATTTCTTCGTTGAATCTGAATGAGATCCTTGCTGGGTAGAGTAATCTTGGTTTCATCACTTTATTTTATTTTTTTAACAACTTTATTGGAGTATAATTGCTTTACAATGGTGTGTTAGTTTCTGCTATATAACAAAGTGAACCAGCTGTATATATACATAAATCCCCATATCTCCTCCCTCTTATGTCTCCCTCCCACCCTCCCTATTCCACCCCTCTAGGTGAACACAAAGCACCGAGCTAATCTCCTTGTGCTCTGCGGCTGCTTCCCACTAGCTGTCTGTTTTACATTTGGTAGTGTATATATGTCCATGCCACCCTCTTACTTCGTCCCAGCTTAACTTTCCCCTTCCTCTTGTCCTCAGGTCCATTTTCTAAGTCTGCATCTTTATTCCTGTCCTGCCCCTAGGTTCTTCAGAAACCTTTTTTTTTTTTAGATTCCATACATATGTGTTAGCATACGGTATTTGTTTTTCTCTTTCTGACTTACTTCACTCTGTATGACAGTCTCTAGGTCCATCCACCTCACTACAAATAACTCAATTTCGTTTCTTTTTATGGCTGAGTAATATTCCATTGTATATATGTGCCACATCTTCTTTATCCATTCATCTGTCGATGGACACTTAGGTTGCTTCCATGTCCTGACTTTTGTAAATAGAGCTGCAGTGAACATTGTGGGTCATGACTCTTTTTGAATTATGATTTTCTCAGGGTATGTGCCCAGTAGTGGGATTGCTGGGTTGTATGGTAGTTTTATTGTTAGTTTTTTAAGGAACCTGCATACTGTTCTCCACAGTGCCCTTTCATCACTTTAAATGTGTCCTGCCACTCCCTTCTGGCTTGCAGAGTTTCTGCTGAAAGATCAGCTGTTAACCTTGTAGGAATTCCCTTGTATGTTATTTGTTCCTTTTCCCTTGCTGCTTTTAATATTTTTTCTTTGTATTTAATTTTTGATAGTTTGATTATTATATGTCTTGGCATGTTTCTCCTTACAGTTATCCTGTATGGAACTCTCTGCACTTCCTGGACTTGATTGACTATTTCCTTTCCTATGTTAGGGAAATTTTCAACTATAATCTCTTCAAATAGTTTCTCAGACCCTTTCTTTTTCTCTTTTTCTTCTGGGACGCCTATAATTCAAATGTTGGTGCATTTAATGTTGTCCCAGTGGTCTCTGAGAGTGTCCTCAGTTCTTTTCATTCTTTTTTCTTTATTGTGCTGTGTGGTAGTTACTTCCACTATTTTATCTTCCAGGTCACTTATCCGTTCTCTGCCTCAGTTATTCTGCTATTGATTCCTTCTAGTGAGTTTTTAATTTCATTTATTGTGTTGTTCATCATTGTTTGTTTGCTCTTTAGTTCTTCTAGGTCCTTGTTAAACATTTCTGGTGTTTCCTCCATTCTGTTTCCAAGACTGTGGATCCTCTTTACTATCATTACTCTGAATTCTTTTTCAGGTAGATTGCCTATTTCCTCTTCTTTGTTTGGTCTGGTGGGTTTTTACCTTGCTCCTTCATCTTCTGCGCATTTCTCTGTCTTCTCATTTTGTTTACCTTACTGTGTTTGGGGTCTCCTTTTCGCAGGCTGCTGGTTCATAGTTTCTTTTGTTTTTGGTGTCTGCCCCCAGTGGGTGAGGTTGATTCAGTGAGTTGTGTAAGCTTCCTGGTGGAGGGGACTGGTGCCTGTATTCTGGTAGGTGGGGCTGTATCTTGTCTTTCTGGTAGGCAAGGCCACATCTGGTGGTGTGTTTTCTGATGTCTGTGAACTTAGTATGATTTTAGGCAGCCTCTCTGCTAATTGGTGGCGTTGTGTTCCTGTCTTGCTAGTTGATTTGCAGGGGACATCCAGCACTGGAACTTGCTAGCCATTGGGTGGAGCTGTGTCTTAGCGTTGAGACAGAGATCTCTGGGAGAGCTCTCACCGATTGATATTACATGGGGCTGGGAGGTCTCTGGTGGACCAGTGTCCTGAACTCGGCTATCCCACCTCAGAGGCTCAGGCCTGACAGCAAGGCGGAACACCAAGACCCTGTCAGCCACACAGCTCAGAAGAAAGGGAGAAAAAAAGAAAGAAAAGAAAGCTCTTAAAAATATTTTAAAAATAATAATAATGAAAAAGAAAGAAAGAGCAACCAAACCAATAAACAAATCCACCAGTGATAACAAGCACTAAAAACTATAGTAAGATAAACATAAAAATCAGTCGCAGACAGCAGACCCCAAGTCTACAGTTGCTCCCAAAGTCCACTGCCTCTATTTTGGGATGATTCGTTGTCTATTCAGGTTTGACACAGGGTGCATCAAGTTGATTGTGGGGATTTAATCCGCTGCTCCTGAGGCTGCTGGGGGAGATTTCCCTTTCTTTTTGTTCGCACAGCTCCTGGGGTTCAGCTTTGGTTTTGGCCCCACCTCTGTGTGTAGGCCACCCTCGGGCATCTGTTCCAGCCCAGACAGGATGGGGTTAAAGGAGCGGCTGATTAGGGAGCTCTGGCTCACTCGTGCTGGGGGGAGGGAGGCGTATGGTAGTTATGATTGGAATGCGGGGTGAGCTTGTGGAGGCAAGGCGGGTGTGATGTTTCAGCAGCCTGAGGTGCGCCTTGTGTTCTCCCAGGGAACTTGTCCCTGGATCACAGGTTCCTGGCAGTGGCGTGTTGCACAGGCTCCCGGGGGGTTGTGGATAGTGACCTGCGCTTGCACACAGGCTTCTTGGTGGCTGCAGCAGCAGCATTAGCATTTCATGCTTGTCTCTGGTGTCCGAGCTGATAGCTGTGGCTCACGCCTGTCTCTGGAGCTCATTTAGGCGGTGCTCTGCCTTCTGTGGGCAGACAGGGAAGGAATCCTCTCTCCTCGTGCACCCTGAATCAATGGTCTCTTGCCTTTTCTGCAGGTCCAGACTTTTTCGCAAACTCCCTCCCGGCTAGCTGTGGTGCACTAGCCCCCTTCAGGCTGTGTTCATGCAGCCAACCCCAATCCTCTCCCTGGGAGCCGACCTCCAAAGCCCGAGCCTCAGCTCCCCGCCCCCACCCGTCCCGGCGGGTGAACAGACAAGCCTCTCAGGCTGGTGAGTGCTGGTCAGCAGCAGTCCTCTGTGCGGGAATCTCTCCGCTTTGCCCTCCGCACCCCTGTTGCTGCGCTCTCCTCCGTGGCTCCGAAGCTCTCCCCCTCCGCCCACAGTCTCTGCCCGCGAAGGGGCTTCCTAGTGTGTGGAAACCTTTCCTCCTTCACAGCTCCCTCCCACTGGTGCAGGTCCCATCCCTATTCTTTTGTCTCTGTTTTTTCTTTTTTCTTTTGCCCTACCCAGGTACGTGGGGAGTTTCTTTCCTTTTGGGAGGTCTGAGGTCTTCTGCCAGCATTCAGTAGGTGTTCTGTAGGAGTTATTCCACATGTAGATGTATTTCTGATGTATTTGTGGGGAGGAAGGTGATCTCCATGTCTTACTCCTCTGCCATCTTTAAGGTCCCCTACTATTGAAGTGTTTTAAATCAGACAGTAACATGTGCATATGCACATTCAGAAAGACCACAGTAAGAGTAGTATGGAATAGAGGTAGGCAGACTAGCTAGGAGACTCTTGCACTCATCCAGGTACAAAGGCCAAACTCAATTAATTGGTGGAGACAGAGAAGAGGTCATGAATAGGAAAAATATTAAGAGAGAATCTGTGGGGTGTGGAAATTAATTGGATATGAAGAAAAGTGAATAGGAAGGAGACAGAGGCAATATCTGGAATTCTAGTTTTGGTGACTTTTTTTTTTTTTTTTTTTTTGTGGTCCATGCCATGCGGCTTGCAGGGCCATGGCAGTGAAAGTGTGAAATCCTAACAACTAGGCCACCAGGGAACTCCTTTTTTTTTTTTTATCGAAGTATAATTGATTTACAATATTGTGTTAGTTTCAGGTATACAGCAGAGTGCTTCAGTTATGTATATTTTTTCATATTCTCCATTATAGGTTATTATTAGATATTGTATATAATTCCCTGTGCTATACAATAAATTCTTGATGCTTATCTATTTAATGTATAGTAGTTTGTGTCTGTTAATCCCATACTCCTAATTTATCCCTCCCTTTCCCCTTTGGTAACCATAAATTTGTTTTCTATGTCTGTGAGTCTCTTTCTGTTTTGTATATAGATTCATTGTATTACTTTTTTGACTCTACATTTAAATGATATAATGTTTGTCTTTGTCTGACTTACTTCACTAAGTGTAATATTCTCCAAGTTCATCCATGTTGCTGCATATGGCAATATTTCATTTTTTATGGCTGAGTAATATTCCATCACATATATATATATATATATATATATATATATATATATATATATATGTACACCACATCTTCTTAAGCCAGTCATCTGTTGATGGGCACTTGGGTTGTTCCCATGACTTGGCTATTGTGAATAGTGCTTCTATGAACTTTGGGGTGCTTATTTAGTCAGAGAATGTTTTGCCTATGTTCTAGGAGTTTTATGGCATCATGTCTTATATTTAGGTCTTTAAACCATTTTGAGTTTATTTTTGTATATGGTGTGAGGCAGTATTCTAATTTCATTGATTACATGTAGCTGTCCAGCTTTCCCAACACCACTTGTTGAAGGGACTGCCTTTTTTCCATCATATGTTGTTGTCTCCTTTGTCATAGGTTAATTGACTATAAGTGTGTGGGTTTATTTCTGGGCTCTCCATTCTGTTCCATTAAATCTGTATATCTGTTTTTGTGCCAGTACCACACTGTTTTGATTACTGTAGCTTTGTAGTATAGTCTGAAGTCTGGAAGGGTTATGCCTCCACCTTTGTTCTTTTTTCACAGGATCACTTTGGCAATTCTGGGTCTTTGTGGTTCCATATAAATTTTAGGAGCATTTGTTCTAGTTCTGTGGAAAATGTCATGGGTGGGACTTCCCTGGTGGTGCAGTGGTTAAGAATCTGCTTGCCAATGCACAGGACACGGGTTCTAACCCTAGTCCAGGAATATCCCACATGCTGCAGAGCAACTAAGCCCATGCAGCACAACCACTGAGCCTATACTCTAGAGCCCACGAGCCACAACTGCTGAGCCCATGTGCCACAACTACTGAAGCCTGCTCACCTAGAGCCCATGCTCTGCAACAAGAGAAGCCACCGCAATGAGAGGCCTGCACACTGCAACAAAGAGTAGCCCCTGCTCACCACAACTAGAGAAAGCCTGTGCACAGCAACGAAGACCCAATGCAGAAAAGGGAACCCTCTTGCACTGTTGGTGGGAATGTAAATTGATACAGCCACTATGGAGAACAGTATGGAGGTTCCTTAAAAAAACAAAAATAGAACTGCCATCCGACCCAGCAATCCCACTACTGGGCATATACCCAGAGAAAATCGTTATTCAAAAAGACACATGCACCCCAATGTTCATTGCAGCACTATTTGCAATAGCCAGGTCATGGAAGCAAACTAAATGCCCATCGACAGACGAATGGATAAAGAAGATGTGGTGCATATATACAGTGGAATATTACTCAGCCATACAAAGGAACGAAATTGGGTCATTTGTAGAGACATGGATGGACCTAGAGACTGTCATACAGAGTGAAGTAAGTCAGAAAGAGAAAAACAAATATATATTAACGCATATATGTGGAATCTAGAAAAATGTCACAGATGAACTGGTTTGCAAGGCAGAAATAGAGACACAGATGTAGAGAACAAACATGGACACCAAGCGGGGAAAGCAGGGTGAGTGGTGGTGGGATGAAATGGGAAATTGGGATTGATATATATACACTAATATGTATAAAATAGATAACTAATAAGAACCTACTGTATAAAATAAAATAAAATTCAAAAAAATAATTAACTTTTTAAAAAATCCATTAAAAAAAGAAAGAAAATGTCATGGGTATTTTGATAGGGATTGCTTTAAATCTATAGATCACTTTGGGTAGTATGGCCATCTTAACAGTATTCTTCCAGTCCAAGGGCATGGGATATCTCCATTTCTTTGAATCATCTTCAGTTTCCTTTATCAATGTTTATAGTTTTCAGCATATAAGTCGTTCACCTCTTTGGTTAAATTTATTCCTAGGGTTGTTTTTATTGTTTTTCTTTTTACCCAGTTTTAAACAGGATTGTTTTTTTCACTCTCTCCTTCCTATATTTCATTGCTAGTGTAAAGAAATGCAACTGATTTCTGTATATTAATCTTGTATCCTGCTACCTTTGAATTCATTTATTTGTTCTAATAGTTTTTGTGTGGAGACAGAGGCAATATCTAGGATTCTAGTTTTGGTGACTTTTGGATTATAATGGCATTCACAGAGAAGGGGAATATAGGAAGAAAACAGATTTAGGGAAAGAGTATGAGCTTAGTTGGACAGAAACTTGCAGGATAAATATCCTGCATAGCCCAATAGGATATGTAGTTTTGAAATTTAGGAGACCCTGGGATAGGAATAATCTATCAATTAAATAGGTTTACTGGCAGTCTTAAATGTCTATATTCCCAAGGACCTGAATAGCCTGAAGTGAACTAATACAGTAAGATTTAAAGAATTGCCGCGTAATGGATCAACTTCATGATCCCCCTTCAACCGCCTTCCTGTTTTATTTCAGGTGACCAAGGGATAGTCTCTAGGAAGATGTGATTTTCCTCTCAGTAACCAACTCAAAAAATTAAGGATGTTCTCTTTAAACAAAAAAAGTTCTTAGAACTCAATCTTGCCCCTCCCTGCTTCACACCTTCTACATGGAGATGGGAGCCTTGAATGATCCAGTAAAAATCTATCCATCATCTACTCCCAGAGAATACAGCCCAAAGTATCAAATCTAAACAACTGGGGCTCTTTATAGACTCTCCCTGGGGCAGGTGGACTGTTTACAGGGAAGAAGGAAGAAGATAAAATCATGGATAATTTAAGTTAATGGAGCCAACAAGAGATCTTAGGCACCGGAGCTGGAGGCATGAGGTATCCCCTCCAGCCTCAGCTGCCAAGGGGCTTGTGCCACCACCTCCATCTCACAGAAACATCCCTGCCTGGCCTGAGAGTAGAGATGACGAGGCGCCCTCCACTGACACTGCTGAGAACGTACCTCCTCTCTTTTCCCAAATCAGTGCCTTTCTGGTCTCACTTTTTTTGTTGTGTAAAAACCCGTTTTTCCCCAGTGAATTTTATTCACGTTTTGAGGATGTTCATACATTATTTGTTGATTTTTGTCACTTTCATCCTCAAGGAGGCAACATCACCTGGCACCTTACTAAGGCTGTGTAGTAACTACACAACCAACCTCTTAATAATATTTCGAACTTTCAGATTCACCAGAAATCAAGTTCTGACCCTTAGAAATGTTTATTTACAGGCCTCCTTCTACATCAATGTCTATACCAATTGCTGGTGAATCTGAATCTCTGGAAGAAGATAGAAAAGGTGGAGAGACTCTCAAAATTCCTCTTCGGCTAGCAGGTATGGATGTGTTGCTTACTGGTTTTTCAGTTTGTGAGAAACAGTACTACCCTAAAAGTTTCCCAAAGTCCCTCCCAGATTTAAAATTCTGTGGGTATATATGACTTGAAATGGGCCAATAATTATCAGCAGTTTCAATCATGCAACTTTTGTTTAAGCCAGTGCTTCATTTTATCTAAAAGGTGTGTTATCCTCTGACCGATTAAAAGCTAGATGTTGCAGTTACACTCCCACCCCCACCATTGTATGCCTCTACTCCCCACAGAAACGACAGGACACGACAGGACTGTTCCCGACAGGACACGACAGGACTGTTCCTGTTCCACATGCCCGGCAGCTTCTGCCAGTCACCTCTCAGATGGTGCTTCACTTCCATGAATCACGTACCCTCTGTCATTGGTTCCCAAACATTAGTGCACATCAGAATCACCTGGTGGCTTGTTAAACCATAGATTGCTGACACTGCAGCCAGAGTTTTTGATTAAGTAAATCTAGGTTGCGGCCTGAAAACTGCATGACTAAGTTCCCAGGTGATGCTGCTGTTCCTGCTGCCCAGGCCACACCTCGGGGGCCACTTCTCCAGGTAAACACCTGGTCATAGGCTGCTCCCCGAGCTAAAAGCAGGTGGGGGAATGTCAAGTTGGCTGGGGCAAAAGCATTTATGAGCTTCCTTTTTTCTCCCACGCCATGTGACCAGGATTATTATTTGAAAGAATGAAAGGAAAGGTGTAGTGATGTGGTTAACATTTTCACCACTTTTCAGATTGCAAAGATAAGATTTCTTATGCGTAATAAGGATTCTCAAATTTCCTGATTTGGGATCAGTGAATCCTTTGTGTACTTTTAACTCTTCCATTAGCTCTTTGTCTTCAGCATTTAAATATTATGAATTCTTTCTCATGTTGGAAACCAAACACTCATTAGCCCTACATGCTTCTCCATCTACTGCTCTCCCATAGGCTCGCACTCTCCTTCCCCCACCATCCCCCACCCTCTTTCTCTCAGACTCAGGGGAGCAAGTTATAGCCAAACTTCTAGGAAGAATATACTGCCCATTTATTCCTAAACACATGTGTGGTCTGGCTTCTACATTCTGCCCTCTCTTGATGATGTCTCCAAGAACATGACTGTCAAATCCTGTGGGCATTTTTTCTGCTCTCATCTGAATAAATTGGCCATTTATTCTCTCTGGAAGTTTTCTCTTCCCTTGGCTCCCACCTCTTTTCTCTAGCTTCTCAGAGGCTTCTTTATCTTATTCCACCTTCCTGTTAAAATATCGATACTCTCCAGGATTTGGTTCCCTCCACTCACTCTCCCTGGGCAATGGCATCTGTACCTGGGATTTAACTATCACATAAAGGTAAATGTGGTCATGTAAATATGAGTTAATATGTTTGATTTACAAATTCGTGTTGCCTCCGGGCCTCCGTCCTGACCACAGGCACATATTTCCAAATGCTTTTTGGAAAGGTCCACTTTATGTCACATTAGACTGAAACCCATCTGTTTATCTTCTTTTCTCAGCAAGCTTCTAAGTTCTTCGTGATCAGGTCTTAATTTTTCTTCGTATCAATAGCATAACGGCCAGGGACACAGTAGAAATTCCATGAATAGTGAATGGGTGTCCTCAGGTGTCTCAAATTCCACATACCCAGCACGTCGTCTTCCTAACTCTTCCCCCTGTATTTTCTGTTGCAGTTATCCTGGCACACACTTCTAGTTAGTAATTAAGTACTGTCATTTGTGCCTGCTCAACATCTCTCAGCTGAATTATTATGAAAATCTTCACTCCTTCACCCCCTGTTCATCCTGCTGCCAAAGTGATCTTCCCAAAATGTCAATCTGGTCAAGTCACACCCTTTCTTAAAGCCATTGAATTATTTCCTTCCTTAAACCCATAGGAGAAGGTCCTTCATTAGCAGGCATCTGCTCATCTCTCTCTTTCCTTCAGTCATCTACACCACTACCCTATATGCCAACTTTACCAAACTGTTTGCTTTCCTACAGACAAGGCATGCTTTTCCCTGCCTAGTCTAGCCGAGAAATTCCTATGCATTGTTAAAGACCTGGAGTTAACCTCCTCTATGAGGTTGTTCCTTCATTACCAAGTAGTGTTCGATGCATTTGTCCTTTGGAGCTCTTGATAGCTTCTTTTTGGTGCTTGTATTTTGGTACTTGCCACGTTGTATTATAACTGCTTCTACTCTAAACTGTGAAGCATCTACTTTATCTTATTTATTTTGTACCCCTATATCTTGTACAGTATTGGGCACTGACCTGGTAAGAGCTTAATAAATATTTAGTGAATGAATACATTTTGAAAACCAATAAATAAATGGATGAATTAAGATCTGAGCCAATGCTAGGAGTAAAGTATATAACTCTTGATATGAACCAACTCTTTTAGTTCAGAATTTGCTGTAGCCAAACATTTGGGCTTAGGACCACTGTCAAGCAGGACTAGGGATGCTGGTTTGGATTTGTACCTTACAGTCTCTCCAGAAATGAGAAACCCTTTGCAGAAGGGCCAGGTCGCTCCAGCAGCTTACTTATTTGGCAGCATTCGTTGGCCCATCTGTGTTCAATATCATTTATAGAACTGCTGCTATAATTGCTGTGTTACTCAATTGGTTTCCTTTTGCCTCTAAGTGAAAAACAGTTCTAGTTTCCAAATATTTCACCCTAATGAAAATGGTCACCCTTCTGCATTCTGTGGAAGAAGTCTAGTTCTGGAAATACATAATTGGCATCCGGAATACGCACATTATTAGGAAACTAATAGAAATAGCTTTGACACTGCTGTTTTTGTACATTTACTTTGAAACTGAATACTATAATCAATTTCTGAAGAAACTTATTCTCAGTGCTACATCACATGCTGTGTTGATTTAAACCACAGACCTTTGTCCAAATTATAGCCTAGCACCAGCATCGCTAACGTAAAAGTAACAAGTGTCTACTGTCGTGATGGATTTGGGGAGTGAGGGTTCCTCAAAAACCACCCCAAAAACCTGGCAATTTTGTGAGAATTTATAAGAATCCATCTGACTCCTTTTTATAAGAGGAATACTAAATGTAAGAACTGAAATAGTTTTATTTAAGATAGAGTGCTAATAAATCTTATGAAAAGTACCATAGCACTTCAGTAAACTGAGGAATTTACGTTCTTTGCACAGTATTTCTTGCAGCACAGTTGTTTACACTATACTGATTTAAAGGGATCTCTTTCACTCTGTAACTTGATAATGAACTTAGTTTCTAAAATACGTAGATTAGAATACAAATCGACCATTGACTTGTTGACAGTAATAGTAACATTATGTTATGACGTACTGCAGATCTCTCAGCAAAGAGTGCCTCTGTTCCAGATGAACTTGGTGCCTGTGGACATTCTAGAACATCAAGCTATGCAAGCCAGCAGTCAAAAGTATCAGGTAGAGGCTAAGAGTGAAGTTGAATTGCTCTGAAGGGACTTGGAATTGCCATGGTGCGGGAGGAGAATGTTTGGTTGCAGTGTGTTTGATACTAGTGTTACATCCAGAGTGATTTTCCTGACAGGGTATAGCTCTTGCCACTCCCGGTCATCTAGTTTCTCTGAGCTCTGCCACAGGAGAAATACCTCAGTGGGAAGTACATCAACAGGAATTGAAAGTATTCTAGAGCCATGTGATGAAATTGAGCAAAAGATAGCTGGACCAAATCTTGATACAGCTGATAAAGAAGATACAGCTTCGGAAACATTCAACAGGTATCATTTTGGTCTCAGTTTAAATGGAAAAAAAGAAAAAAAAACACATTTTTTTCATAATATAATAAAAAAGGAGGAAATTTTTAAAAATTATTTTCAAAGATGCCCAGTGAAACAAGATTCTGTAGAATCTCAGCTGAAGCGAGTTGATGACACCAGAGTGGATGCAGATGATATTGTGGAGAAAATATTACAAAGTCAAGACTTCAGCCTAGATTCCAGTGCAGAAGGTATGTAGATAACCATTAAGTATACATGGATGTACGTGACCTGGGTTTGTATAATCAATGTGGTCAGCAGTAAAGAGTCAGTACATTATGATACTGAGTGTTGGGTATTTGTAAAACAAATTTCACACCCATAAAAATCTGAAGATAACTTTTTATTTCATTTGTTAATGGATATTAAATTTGGAAAAGAATTAACTTTAGTTTAAAAATATCAATTTTAAAGAAAGCTTTTATTGTATTTTTTAACTATGCATCAATGTCTGCCATGATTATATACCTTATGACAGATATCTACATCTGCTTTGTCATAACTGGGCATAAGTACCTCAAGTCACTGTTGCAATTTGGAAGGTTAGGTGGTGATCTTAAAATGATAGTGAGTAACAGAATGCCTCATTCCCTCCTTAGCATTTTCACTGAAACTGAAAATTTACGTGCCACCAATTTGAAAGTTACAATTATTCATGCTGGTGTGAATAGAGAGCAGTTAACAATGGACTTAGTTTCATTATGTAACTGGTTGTAAAGAGAAATAATTAAACCCTACTTGAGGAAATTTGTAGGAACAGCTGTCTTCTTTACTGGGCTTTAAGAAAAATAGCTTTAAGAAAGTTAACAAGAAGTAACTATTAGGATATCTTTTAAACTGCCTGTTTTAAAACATGTATGTAGTTCTTTTTTTAAGTTTTTATTTCTTTAACAAAACTGAATGTAAAATGTGAATTTATTATAATATGAATATTATTTGACAATAATCTAATAATTGTACCTATAACAAATATTGTAAATGTATATTGCAGAAGAAGGACTGAGGTTATTTGTGGGTCCTGGGGGAAGTACAACCTTTGGCAGTCATCATCTTCCAAACAGGTATGTAGTCCAAAGGGTATCTTACTAAAATAAAGAATAGACTGACTTTTTCTTTTAAATGCTCATGAGTGGAAGATGAAGGTTACAAAGTTTGTATTAGATTGAGGCTAGAAAGCACAATATTAGTAGTTCCATGAGAAGAATTACAGCTTAGTGTAGCTCTTAGTTTTCCTTATCCTGAATATGTTTGAAATTGTATTTTATAAGTTTATTTGTTGATTTCCTTAGATGTATTTTTAGAATGTATTAGTAGAGAACTGGTAGGCACTGGGCAAGCTGCAGTATAAAAAGGACATTTAGAAAAGAGTTCTTAGTCTGATACCTTACAGCAAAGCAAAATTATATTTTCCATCAGTGATCTTGTCTGTTATGAGCAGTTACACAACCACTCAGTAGCAGACGCTAATATTAATCTTTTTTGTACTCTCTTTTCTGCGCCCCACTAGAGCCTAACATACATATTAAGAAAAATAAGTTCGGAAAACTAATCTTCATGTTGGTAGTTATTTAGATTCAGATGAAGAAAAGGCACCTGCCAGACTTAGCATTCTGGTTCCCAGCACTGCAGCAGATGATAGTGAGCACAGGTGCTGAGGACACCTTAGAAATTCTGGTCACTCCACTGCTTCCCCACAGCCTGATCCCTGTGCACCCAGTACCCAGTATTTCTGTGGAGTATTTATGTAGAATTCCAGCACAACGACAGTCTAAGTCAGAGTTGCAGGGGGAGGGAGCCCCCTTGGTCCAAGACAGTTATTTTATTCTCTAATGCTCAAAACCAGAAAGAATGTTTAATTCATTTCTCCTACCAGTACTCATTTTATTGAGTACCTCCTATGCGTCCAGCATGTTGCAGGGCCCAAAGGATACAAAGGAGCAAACACCTACATCAGCAACTAACTACCTTCAGATGTGATAGGTGGGAATAAAACGATGCTGTGGAGGAGGAGTTAATTTGAACAGAGGTTTATAGAGGAGTCACACAATTTAGACCTTTTGTAACTTTCATTTACTTATGCACTTTTTAAATTCAGTAACAATTTATTGGGCCAACTTGTGGGTAAGGGTGCAAAGAAGAAAGACCCAGCTCTTACCCCCAGCTAGATTATAGTCTAGTATGTGAGTTTGGAAAACTACAGCCCGTGGGCCCTGTTGGCTCACTGCCTATTTCTGTAAACAAAGTTTTATTGGAATACAACCCACCTGTTTATGTATTGTCTAAACTGGCTGCTTTGTACTACAGTAGGAGCCATGAGCAGTATAACAGAGATTATGTGGCCCTCCTAAGATATTTGTTATCTGACCCTTTCTAGCAGGTGAAATAGACAAACTAAATTTTATAGTAGTATGACAAATTCTATAATATATAGAAGTAGAGGAAACTCTGAGATGGCACCTCACTCAGAGAAAACTTCCTGGAAAAGTTGACACTTGAAGAGGGTCTTTGGGAAAATAAAAGATAAGTGAGCGGTTACGAAGGGTTATGTGGAAGACAGATATTCCTGGTAGTAGGAACAAATAGAAGGAACTTAACAGGGATAATAATTATAATATATAATTATATAATAGTGAATATATAATAATTATAGGCAGTACTTATTGAACTTTTATTAGTTATGTGCTGAGCACCACGTGTATGTTTCATTCAATTCTCATCTCTTTCAATACTATTATTAGTTTTTTAAAAGAGGAAACAAAGATAAAAAGAGGTTAAGGAAGTTTACCCAAGGAAGGCCTTAAAGCTAGTAAGTGTTAAAACCAAGGTCATACCCATGTCTCTTGAGTCTAAAGCCCATTCATTGTACTTAATCATTTTATCTTACTGGCTTATGAATAATATCACCTACTTAGAGAATGCCCATAAACAGGTTTTTCTAAGGAGGTGGGGCATGTGAAATGGAGTTGTGGGACATGAGGCTGGGAAGTATCTTGAAGACAGGTTGTAAAGAGCCTCTGTCCCCATAACAAAATGTTTACCCTTCTTGTGTATACTGGGGAGCCATTCTTCAGCAGGGAACTGACCTATCAGATTGGCATTTTAGAAAAGTAACTGGCCATAATTTTGAGGGTAGATAGGAGCAGGGAAAGACTAGTAGCAGGGAACAGGTAGAAGAATGACATTTATAAGGACAATGATATGTATGGTAGAGAAAATGTGTTTTTGAGTTAAAGAGACAGGTTCATATCTTAACCAGACCACTTTGGGAGTAAATCATTTAACTTCAGTTGAACTTAACTCTATTGAAAAATGTGATTATATGCCTACTTCATGGAGTTGTTTTAAAGTATAAATGACATGATATACTCAGTAAGCCCTAGCTATTATTATTTTAGGTGGAGAAACAGCAAAAGCTACAGTTCCAACCAAAAGGAACCAAAATAATAAATGCATGGGCTATCTCATTAGACTGCTCAGGGTCCAGTCATAGCTCTTCCACTATTGACTTTACAGTGTTAGTAAACTCTCTGTAAGCCTCATTTTCCTCACCTGTAAAATGGGAATGATAAATAAGTTATGTAACTCATAGGATTTTTGTGAGGGTTAGGTTAGGTCATTTATGTAAGGTTATTTAGCACAGTACCTGGCACATAAAAAGTTCTCAATATATGCTAGCTTTTTGTGTTGTTACTCAGAGAAAAGAAAGATAATTTCTAGTTGAGAGAGAATCTAGAACCTAGGATATAAAGGCATTTATGTAGTTAAGAATTCTGGCTCCCATCCTCCTTCCAAATGAATATTAAAAAAAATCACCCAATACATGAAAGCCTAAAGGGACAATTAGGGGTTGAAGTAGATTCATATTACATGCTGAAGAATGTCAGAAACAATGTGTCATGGTGAAAGGAGGATGGGCCATGGAGTCAGATATGGGTTCTGTTCCTGGCTTAGCCATAATTACCCAGCTTAGCCATGATCTTGACATATTGCATCTCTCACTTGCTACCAAAAAGACAGCTGCATCCCTGGGAGAACAACACACGCTCTGGAGTGGGCTGCCTGAGTTCAGTCCCAAGCTCCACCATTTATTAGCTGTGTGTCTTTGGTAAGTTACTTCACTTCTCTCTGCCTCAGTGTCCTCACCTGTAAAATAGTGATGATAATAGAACCCACCTCATAAGAGTTAATACTGTTAAAATTAAACGAGGGAAGACATGGTAATGCTTAGGACAAAATCTGGTATGCAGTAAACACTCAAGTACTTTGTATATACTAATTAAAGGTCTGTCTTTCAGAGTTCTTATGGCAGTTAATTTGAACTGTCCAGCAAGTACTTGTACACATAGGCTCTCCATAAATAGTGGGTATTCATCAGAGAAGCTAATGTGTTAGTGTTAGATCCATTATGTAAGATAAACTAGTAGCACAGGATGAAACCAGAATCATTTACCTAGGGCACAGAAGAGGCACAAGAACCACAGTTCCAAAAGGGAATCTGTGAGATTGAAGAGAACAGGGCAACAAGTGATAGAGACTTGGGGAGGACTGTTTGCAGTAATCCATTTTAAGTCTGGTGGATATAGCCTGGCCAGCTCAGGGCTGCTTACAGAACCCTGCATGCACCTCCTTGCTTGCCTTTGGGACATTTAATTTCTGACAAGTAGTCTGCTTTCGTTTCTACTTTTATTCCTCTGTGATTTGTCTTTCATCTCTGACTGCTTTTAAGCTTTTCTCTTTATCTCTGGTTTTTAGCAGTTTGGTTATGATGTGCCTTGGCGTGTTTTTCTTTGTGTTTATTCTGCTTAGGGTTCATTGAGCTTCTTGAATCTGTGGGTTTACAGTTTTCATCAAAATTGGAAATTCTGCAACCATTCTTTTTCTCCACTCCTTCTGGTACCCTGGACTTACGAATTGTAGCTCCTGCATCCCTGAGCTCTGACCTGAGTCCTCCACTGACAGAGACCACCTAGCTGTATCTGGGTCCTCCCTCCCTTCACTGTAGGCTGGGAGAGTCCAGAAGGAAATGGCTTTAGGCAGCAAGCTGAGGCAGTTTGTCTGGCTTTCTTTCTTTCTTTCCCTTATCTCAGGGCCAGTCCCATGCTGCCTGTTGTCCAGTGTGTGAAAACTGTTGTTTCATATAGTCTATCCAGTTATTTGAAGCAGGAGCGAAAGTCTGGTTCCTGTCACTCCATCACTGCCCGAAGCAGAACCATCTTAGGGCATCTAAAAGCCTATGTGCAGTGGTGCTCACCAAGGTTCCTTCAAATTCTGATTATCTGCAGCTGTGAAAGAGTGTTCACTGGTATTCTGTTGAGGATGTTCCTATTTCTTCTTTAGAATGAATCTGTAAGAACAGAAGTCTCTGAGCAATCAACTGAGAATTCCAATTCAGTCCTGGTGGACTACTAACCACTACCTTACTTCCATTTTTTAGAGTTTCCCCTTAAAATTCCATTAAGGTCAGAGACCAGTCATGGTGGTTGCTTCTGGTCTTACTGATCTCTGGCATACTCAGAGTGAAATGTCAGCTAGTAGTCCCTGACATCTTGACAAATGAGGAGATAGGTGCCTGGTGATAACTTTAAGCAGTAATACCCTCCCACCATGCAATACCACTTTAGCTTTCCTCCTGATCACTCAGGAGGGGTCAGTGAAAGGGTAGAATGATCCTCATCCAAAAATAAATCCAGCTCCCTCAGAAAGACACTGTGTTTACAGGCTTATAGAAAACCTTTATCAGGGGAGTTCGGGGGTTTTTATGGTTTGGTTTGGTTTGGTGTTTTGTTTGTTTGTTTGTTTGTTTGTTTTTGCTATGCTGCAAGGCTTGCAGGATCTTAGTTCCACAACCAGGGATTGAAATTGAACCCGCGCCCTTGGCAGTGAAAGTGCGGAGTCCTAACCAATGGAGTGCCAGGAAATTCCCAGTTTGGAAGTTTTGAGCGCTACCTGCCCTGGACTCCTTACATGGTGCCCTGCAATAAACGCTGCACTTTCCTTCAGCACCAAAAAAACAAAAACAAAAACCTTATCCTCCCAGACCAAGAAACAATAGACGGAACATGTGTTCATTCCATTATAACGTAAGGCCAAGGTACCAGGTGAATCGACAATAGAAAAAAAAAAGCCTGTTGATGAGGTCTTTACTTAATTTAAGGATTTCTAAGTACTTTATTCACAAAGCTTGCAAATTTTAAGTCTTTTAGTATTCTCCATATTTCATTAATAGAGGTCAGTTAATACCTGGCATGTTAGGGCAAAGGCTAAGCTGCTATAATAAAGAGACCCCAAAATAAAATGGCCAGCCTGGAGGGACAGCTTTGCCCCAGAAATGATTCATTGGTGCAGGTACCTCCATTTTGTCCTTTACCATCCTCCTTAACTGTGTTATCAAAATTGCTACCAGTCCTAGGCAAGCAATGTCCCTTTAAAGCAGTGAGGCAGAAGTTGGCATATCTCCATTCACGTTCCCTGGGGGTGAAACTTAGTCACAAGGCCACACCTGTAGACAAAGGAGTTCAGGAAATGTGGTCTCTAACCAAGCAGGCTGTCCCTAGCTAAAACGATGGAAAAGGGGAGAGTAGATGTGGGAGGACAGCCAGCAGTCTGACAAACCAAGCTCGTGAAGAAATAAAGCCCTCTTCAAGAGCATTTTCCCTTTTAATCTGCATTAGCATAGATATAATTTACAATACTGACCACTTATAAAGACATTTGCATTTGACTAAAATAAGTTTTGCGCCTCCTAGTTAAGTACGTATGTTAAGACGCCACACTACTCATGCAACTAAAAACTATCATCCATTAAGTCAGCGCGAGACCTGAACTGCTAGAGTCAATATATGCTCCTGGATAAGACCGATTTTAGGATTTATATATAAACACGTTTGCCACAGTGTGTTGATAGGTAAGAATTTGGAAACATTACTAGATTACTGTGGGAATAAGTATGAGGTGATCAGGGACTAGACTAATCCCACCCAGTGTATCAATTACAAACATTCAATACTTCAAGTACTTTCTCTCTGTGATATCTAATATAAACCTTGTGGATATCAAATCAAGTAGAAAATGCCTAATGCACTATCTCTTTGGGGACAAAATTAACTGGAAAAATCTCAAACACTACAGCTCACAAGTTTGAAGTTTTGTTTTGTTTTTTCCCTACTTTTAGGGTGGGGTCTGGAGCTTATGAACAAGTTGTGATCAAACGCTAGAAATCAAGCTGGTGAACTGAAGCTTCCCTGGGAGTTTAAGATGTGGTCAGTTGAGCTGTCAAGGCACTTTATTCAAGCACTTATGAGAAAGTGAACCTATTAAAAAAAAATGAAGCATGTTCATCTATCAAGAGGAAAGCCAACACTGATTTCTCCTCTAAAGGTGCCCACCACTCTCCTTTCTCACCCACCAACAGGGAACATCGGAATGGTAGTATCAGGGCAGTGTGCCACGTGTGCTTATAGGTACACAGCTTCTGTGGTCACTACACATAATAATGAAAAGCCTGCTTTTTTTTTCAAAACATCCAGTGGGAAAAACAGCACTATGCATCTGAGTATAATTTTAGTGTTGAAGTGTAAAACCTGTGATAGAAGTGCTTGACTGATTTGGGCTCTAATTTCTTAATTTTATGTTTGAGAGACAATAAGTGAAAATAATTTAAACTCTATAAATTTTGCCAAGAATAGATATAATTCCTGTGAAGGAAATCTTCCATATTATACTATCACGGTATTGTACTAAGTTCATTCACTCTTTTTGATGCAATATTTGATATAAAATATGGGTGTTCGTGATTTGGGAAAGTGTTATACTACATTTTAAACATGTAAAATGCTTAATTCTAAATGTATTAGTCATAAATTGAATAACAAATGTGAGTTATTTAAGTCTGAGATACGTGAATGGGTATAATGCTATTATTACACAGTATGTATCATTACTTGTTAATATTAGATGAGCTACAGAACTCCCACTAGCACTATATGAGAGACTGAAGTTTACGACTCCATATGTTAGGCTACCGTAAGACACCCTAATGTAAGAGCTCTGTTAACTAACAGAATAATATCTGATGGTTTCAGGAGTCAAAATTTAGAACAACAGGAGGAAAATTGTGATATGGTCAGAAACAGAGCTGGCTTTTCTCTGTAAGTTCAGGCTTACATGAAACTGAAAATTATTCCAAGGAGGTAGTGGATAAAGGACAGGCGACAGCTGCTTGACATCACTGACATGGACCCATGGTTTTCTGTTTTCTTCTTTACTGTATCAGAAATTAGTTATTTTGAGGCAAGAATAGAATATAACATACATCAAATAGAGCTTTTAAAATAAGAATATCTGATCTGGATCCAGTTAAATAGCACAGCAGATAAACCTTAAGAGTTTTTCTGGTCTTACATGACAGTGTCTGTATGGAAAGATCTTAATTTTCTTGGAATCACTCAGTCACTGAAGAAAAATGTTGATTCTGTAGAACCGGTAATTCCCAGTCCTTACTTTCAAAGCCATATCCAAGAAATGTGCTGTGTTAGAATTACTTTGGTCTAATATTTCCATGTTGGCAAAGTAAGAGGGAAAAATATATTACTTTTTTAAATTTATTTTTAATATCCAGATTTAGAGGTTTGAAATTTTTTGAATAGTTCATGTTAGGGTTTTTTTTTTTAATATTTCAAGGATTGGGTATTCCAAATTAATTCAATACTACTTTTATAAATAGATTCTGATATTTTTTTAAAGAGATAACACCCCATTTTAGAATATCTTGAATGTTGAAAGATAGGATTTTCTGACTCATTAGTCATGCTTTCTTATTTTTTAAGATTTGTTTTGAAGAAAAAAATTGACCTGAACATTTTAGTCTAACCAAGGAAAATATTACCTTAATGGTAAAGACTTGCTGTCTGCAAATAAACAGGTGAATTGATCCATTCGTTATATATCATGGGAAGAAAAAAACAATCAAAGAAAGTTTTTAATAGAGATGTGAAGATATTGTTTAGAGAGATATTTATTATGACGTCTTAAAAACATGTTTTTCTATTTTCAAAGTATTATTTCCAGGCTATATTTTTTATTGGCACTTCTGCAGATGATTTTGCAGTTTTGAAAGTGATAATAAAAACTAGATTGTAAGTTAGGTTCAGTGAGGACATTCTTCAGATATGTAAAAGATGCTGTGATTAGGGCACTGCCCCCATCTTACTCATCCTTGGCTGCCCTTGGCCCAATACCTTTATATAAGACTGGCTCTTGGTATTTAAGATGATATAGCATTATTTTTTAAGAACAGAATGCGGAGAGATTTTGAAAATCGTGCCTTTATAATTTGAGCAGCCACCAGATACATCTTGCTTAAGGTACTAGTAAGCATAACATATGTTTTGATAAGTAGAAACATTAGGAAGAAAAAAGATGACGCTGTCCGCTTTCTTCAGTGAAAGTCTGGATTTATTTTATTCTATTTTGTGTTCTGTCGGCATACTTTGCAATCAGATTTCATTACAGTCCTTGAAAATATTTGTTAAAGGACCTAAGTGTCTTACTTTCTAGTTTTTCTCAGAGTATGTACTAGTAATATCTTAACCATATAGCTATTGAAAAAAATCTGCTTATTAAATACCAAGTCTACTTTTGGTTCCATTTTGAGTTTCAAAAATAAATCTGAAAAATTAAATCTTAATAAATTTTCAACTTTTAAATATTAAATGTCTTATTTTTTTAATATTAAAGTCGAATTTTAAATCACCTAGTCCTGGAGAATTTGCCAATATATAACATTTTCTTTTTCTAATCTTACCCTAGAGAAAAAGATTCATGGTATTTTTAAAGCTAAGTATTTCTGATCAGATAATGAAGTGTCTTAAATACCTTGTTTGGGGGAAACACAAACCAGAGACCAGTCAGGAGCCCACTTCCTATGACTTGTGCTGGTGACCAAGACTAGAGAGGATGTGAAGGGTAGCAAAGGGCAGAGAAGGCCCTGGGCCATTAGTTTACACTCTAATGGTTGACTCCCGCTTTGCGATGGTGGTGGTGAAGGCTTCTGTATACAGACAACTAATTTGGACTGGTACTTATAATCTGAGAAAGTCTTGACCAAGCATCCTAAAGTCCACCAACCCATTTCAGCAAAATACTATCAGAGTAATGATGTCCTAACTACATTCTTCTGTATATGTGCTTTTTGGTTTTTTAAATGGAAACCATGAGCCACAGAGGTCCACCACTTAGCCCATTTGTTGCTAGAAGGGAAAAAAAAATCTCCTACTAACCTCCAGTCACACACACATTCAGGTATCAATGAGTTTTAATATATTAAAACATCCAGAAGTATTTTTAGAATTTAAGATTTCCATGGCAACTAGACTACCTTACAAGTTCATGCTGATGGTATTATTAAATACTTCGTTGAAGTTCTCTGAAGTGTTAGGCTTCCATTATATATGTTAATGCTCTAAAAGAGACTGGGCTCATATGACAGGGTTGCATTTTATTTTACCAGATCTTTAACTGGGGCAGTTCAGAAATTATGCTTGGTCAGTTCTCTTGGATGGTATGTCATGTTAATGTAACCTAGTACTGTAGTTGAAATTGTGTTGTGCCGTTACCCATGTGTTGGCTTAGGTACTGTACATAGTCTTAATAGCTGAGATGTTAAAGAAGATGAGGATGAAACATGCCTATATTAACCTGTTTTAAGACTGCTTTAGATATAAAGGCCTTATTCCCTTATATATGTGACCTTTCAGAAGATAATATATACACAGTATATTTTAAATGGTCATGTGGGTGGTCTCTAGCTACTCTCCATATGACAAAACTGGCAAAATTTTTAATTTACGTGGACAACAAACTCCACATTTACAAATGTTTATGTTCATCTTATGCATATAACAATGAATTTTTTGCTGATATTCATTGACCAAATCCCACATACAGGAAGACATTTAGGGTATATTCAGTTTGTTTTTTTGGAAATACATCTTACTTGGGGGATCACCTTCCTCTTAGACATTTGTTTGGTCCTCTGGAAATTGATACAGTTGTGGGTAATCGTGTAAATGTTTATGAAAAATTTTTTATCGAAGTGATTCCATTAGTATTCTAATCTCTAATACATGGAGAATGACCTTCATATTTATATATTTCTTTATTTTAACTGCCCAACTATTAATCCAGGAAATGTTTTCCTTTTCTTTGCCAAAATTTTTTATTGTAAAATATTTGAGTAATGTAAAGGTGAATCTTATACATGTTCAATAAAAATCATATCTTAAACTTTAGAATGTTGTTTATACTTTAAAATTTCAGTTAAGATTCTGTCAGTTGCTTGCCAAGGAAAGAAAACCGAAGGGAAAAGACCAGCACGTAACTTCTCCCTGAGGGCTTCCCTTTATTTATGACCAGGTAGTATAGCCAGTTTACAGGCTTGAACGCCTCCAGTGAAAGACTTTTCTCTGAGACCTGAGGCAGCCCCTGCCATCCTGTGGGCATGGACTTTGGAGTAAGACAGACCTGAGTCTGAATTCAAACTCACTTCTGAACCTGTTTTCTAATCTAAGACGGTGATAATACCACCAACTCTTTTGGGTTGTGATGAAGAACACAAAAGCTAATGTAAGGAATATGCCGTAGGCACTCAAGCCAAAATTTGATCAAGCCAAAACTTGTCTTTGTGTAGCACCTACATACATACCTTAATTCTAGTGTTAGACATGTGGAAGATGGTCAATAAATGTGGCACTATTAGAGGTTAAAATCATGACTTAAATGATATTCATAGTCACCACACTCTTGTACAGACTGCTTTTCCTTTTGAATAGAATGTCCTCACAGAGAGGAAAAACAATGCCAACAAATGCTCTCTGCTGATATTCAAATTACAGCAGCAACTTCAAGTTAATAAAGAACTATGGTTCAATATGAGTTTGAACGTGATCTTTCTATGTAGATTGTCATGATTTCCCTGGACAGTGCAGATTAAGAAAGGTTACATAAGTTAAGGAGAAAGTACCCCACTTGCTGGCAGAAGCAGGGTGGGGTTATGGCCACTCTAGGGGAAACCCTCAAACCTCCTCCCCAGTACACAGGATTGTACGGGATCATCTGGGACAACTTTGTGCCGATCACAGCAGAGCCTAGCAGGAGCCTCTGCTCTGTCCCCTCAGGCTTTTCTTTTCAATATAGTTGATGTACAATATTACGTAAATTACAGGTGTACAATATAGTGATTCACAGTTTTTAAAGCTTACACTCCATTTATAGTTATTATAAAATATTGGCTATATTCCCTATGTTGTACAATATATCCTTGTAGTTTATTTTATACTTAATAGTTTGTACATTTTAATCCCCTACCCCTGTCTTGCCCCTCCCCCCTTTCCTCTCCCCTCTGGTAACCACTAGTCTGTTCTCTGTAAGTTTGTTTGTTATATTCACTAGTTTATTTTTTAGATTCCACATATAAGTCATATATACAGTATTTGTCTTTCTCTGTCTGACTTACTTCACTTAGCGTGATACCCTCCAAGTCCATCCATGTTGTTGCAAATGGCAAGATTTCATCTTTTACAGCTGAGTAGTATTCCATTGTATATATATATACCATGTCTTCTTTATTCATTCATCTGTTGATGGGCACTTGGGCTGCTTCCATATCTTGGCAACTGTAAATAATGCTGCTTTGAACATTGGGGTGCATTTATCTTTTCAAATTAGTGTTTTCATTTTTTTCATATATATACCCAAGAGTGAAATTGCTGGGTCATATGGTAGTTCTATTTTTAGTTTTTTGAGAAACTGCCGTACTGTTTCCCACTGTGACTGCACTAATTTACATTCCCACCAATAATGTACGAGGATTCCCTTTTATACATTCTCTCCAGTATTTGTTATTTGTGTTCTTGATGATAGCCATTCTGAAAAGTGTGAGATGGTATCTCATTGTGGTTTTGATTTGCATTTCTCTGATGATTAGCAACGTTGAGTACCTTTTCATGTGCCTCTTGGCCATCTGTATATCTTCTTCGGAAAAACATCTATTCAGGTCTTCTGTCCATTTTTTAATCAGGTTGTTTGGGGTTTTTTTGATGTTGAGTTTTATGAGCTCTTTATATATGTTGGATATTAACCCCTTATCAGTCATATCATTTGCAAATATTTTCTCCCATTCGTAGGTTATCTTTTCATTGATGGTTTCCTCTGCTGTGCATAAGCTTTTACATTTGATTAGGTCCCATTTGTTTATTTTTGCTTTTATTTCTATTGCCTTGGTAGACTGACCTAAGAAAACATTGCTATGATTTATGTCAGAGAATGTTTTACCTATGTTCTCTTCTAGGAGTTTTATGTCATCGTTTCTTATATTTAGATCTTTAAACCATTTTGAGTTTATCTTTGTACATGGTGTGAGGGAGTTCTAATTTCATTGATTGATAGGTAAGCTGTCCAGCTTGCACAGCACCACTTGTTGAAGAGACTGTCTTTTCTCCATCATATATTCTTACCTCCTTTGTCATAGGTTAATTGAGCGTAGGTGTGTGGGTTTATTTCTGGACTCTGTATTCTGTTCCCTTAATGTTTGTTTTCATGCCAATACCACACTATTTTGATTACTGTAGCTTTGTAGTATAGTCTGAAGTCTGGAAAGGTTATGCCTCCAGCTTTGCTCTTTTTCCTCAGGATTGTTTTGGCAATTCTGGGTCTTTTGTGTTTCCATACAAATTTTTACATTTTTGTTCTAGTTCTGTGACTAATGTCCTTGGTTTTTTGTTTGGGTTTTTTTGGGGGGGTGTTGTTTTTTGCTTTTGTTTTGTTTTGTTTTGGTGGTGCCGCATGGCATGCAGGATCTTAGTTCCCTGACCAGGGATAACCCATGCCCGAGGATCTTAGTTCCCTGACCAGGGATCAAACCCATGCCCCCTGTAGTGGAAGCACAGAGTCTTAACCACTGGACCACAGGGAAGTCTCTGTCCTTGGTATTTTGATAGGAATTGCATTGGGTCTGAAGATTGCCTTGTGTAGTGTGGTAATTTTAACAATATTAATTATTCCAATCCATCTGTTTGTGTCCTGTCCCCTCAGACCTTCTTGCCCACGTCTCAGGCATGGGGTTCCCAGGCCCAGCCTTCTTATGACTTACCCCATCTTTCTTCAACACCTAGTATTTTTTCTCCCTTCCTCCCTACATCCTCTCCCTTCCTTTACCTTATTTTACATTTTCCTTCCTGAACATACATAGCACATACCAGGTTGCTGCACATTTAAGGAAATGAAACCTTTCTTTCCATTTGCATGATATGAAATCTTTGATGGAGCTAATCCGTCGCACATTACACAAAATGTAACACAAATTTAGGAAACATATAGAAAAGGCTTAAACTTAGACATTTCCTGAGTCAGTGATCTCAAACCTAATAAGGAAACGTCTGAGACCATCCTGTATGAATTAGTTTAGACCCCATTCCTATGCAATTACAGCTCAGCTAGGTTGAGGTATCTCCTTAGTCATTTCTCTTAAGAAATTGACTTCACCGCTAGATCTTTAAACCATTTCAGCGGTGAGTTTCCTGAGTATGCACGGCAAAGAGTTTCAAACCTCTAAAGAAAATGGGCATAACTAGGATTTCTTTTTTTTTTTCTTTGCGGTACGCGGGCCTCTCACTGCTGTGGCCTCTCCCATTGCGGAGCACAGGCTCCGGACCCGCAGGCTCAGCAGCCATGGCTCACGGGCCCAGCCGCTCCGCGGCACGTGGGATCTTCCCAGACCGGGGCACGAACCTGTGTCCCCTGCATTGGCAGGTGGACTCTCAACCACTGTGCCACCAGGGAAGCCCAACTAGGATTTTTTTTTTGCATCTTATTTATATCAGGGAGTCCTCAAAGCAAATGAATGCATTTAAGTGGAAAAAGTGTGCCACCTTCTGGTACTGAACTTCAATGATTCAGTTCAAATCTACCTCTCCCACATGATCCTGTGTCTGGCTCTTCTTTCGCCTATATTCTCTGGAATTAAGACCAAAGGAAAAACATATTTTATATTTTTTCAGTACTAAATTTTAAAATTTTGAAATACTTAAAAAGATTTTAAAGCATTGCATGCTTTGCTTAAATAAGGCAAAATTGTTTTTAGTATGGGATTAATGAAAGATGCTGTAAGTTCAGTGACAGGATGATTCCTCCTAGAAAAGACTGGGTGATCAGCATGATAAAGGGATTCCACACAGAGGGGCAAGGCTGGACAAAGACATAGCAATGGGAAAACACAGCCTATTCAATGAAAGCAAAGTATCTGAGTCAAGGATGAGGTGTGAAAGTAGGGAGCAATGCAGTGTTTCCAGGTAAGAATAGAATGACCAGAGTTTAATTTGACTAGTTCCAGGTAGGGTCACAGCATACAGGATGAAATGGAGTAGGTAGCAATAACTGCAGCCATGCTGGCACAGAGTACATACAGTTTGACAGGAACTTAGAAATCAACAGATAAATGGGCACAGGCCCTTGACAGTTAACTTTCAAAAGACAGGTGTATAACTAGCCTTCCCCTGGCTTCAAAAACTAGTCACAAAAGAGGTGAAATTAACATTTACTGTACCAACTTGACTTCCAGCCCCTACAAGCTGGCTTGCTAGATCTCACCAATACTCTTAAATGTTCCCTATTTCAGGATATCCCCACAGATGTGCACCGTATTCAGTGATAAACCATGGTGACCATAGTTAACACCTGCATCCTCCGTGACCGTATAATCAAGATTCCACCATGGCACTGCTGGCAGTGCTCAGTCCCTGACCTCCAGTCTACAACTACTCGGCTCAGTCTCCACAGTACCAGCTGTAATGAGCTGATTTTGTTGGCACCCAAACTCTAGCTGAGGGCGTTACTTTCATCTGGAATAATTTCCTGACAGAAATGAGCCCCAGGGGCTTGAGAGCAGTACTTTAAAGAGAGCTGAACTGCTGGGTATGCTGTAGACAGGAGGGTTAGAAAGGCAAGAGGGGGTGGGGAGGTGAGGAGATAAGGGAAGGATGTGGAGACTGGTGCTGTGTAGAAGTGCTCTGTGAGTCTTGTGGAGACACTGAAGGGGTTTCACATCTCAATTGTCTGGCAATTGCACCAGAAGGAGTGCTGTGAGCTTCTCAGAAGTTCTTAAAGGGGTTTTGGAATTGCCCAGGCCGTGGAAATAGGAATTACAGGCAAATCTTACTCAGAACAAGGGGGAGGGAAGTTCCACCTAATACCTGGCAACACAAATTTCAACCTGCTCTGGTGGGTGGGCCATGGTGGTGCCAGTGGTGGTAATTTTCCCACAAATATCTGTAGGTAAAACTCTGCCCCCTTACAGAACCACATTTTTCATCACCATACAGTGCACTTTAACTCCTTGGAGCAAAGTTCGCTATTCGTAAGGCCTTTATAGTTACAGAACTGTGGCCCATTCAGGTGGTTTTCCAAAAAAATGGAAAAACCTGCCCCCCAAAAGGCCACTAGTTCTTGCAAAATTGGAATTTACTTGTACTTAACTGGGAATGACAGTACAGAAATGAGGCAGCGCCGAATAGAAGTTAATGTGGGGCTCAGGAAAGCTAAGAAGGGTGACCAGATGCTGAAAAGGAGAAATGTCAGCTCTTTTCCAGGTGATGCTGCTTCTCCACGGCAGGAAAACCACAACAACCAAGGCACTGTAAATTGGTCTGTTGATGACACTGTCAAAGGCATAAGTAGCAACAATTTGGAAAGCCAAATCCAAGCTACTCAAGCTGCTAGGAAACTGCTTTCTAGGGAAAAACAGCCCCCCATAGACAACGTAATCCAGGCGGGTTTGATTCCAAAATTTGTGTCCTGCTTGGGCAGAACTGACTGTAGTCCCATTCAGTTTGAATCTGCTTGGGCCCTCACTAACATTGCTTCCGGGACATCAGAACAGACCAAGGCTGTGGTAGATGGAGGTGCTATCCCAGCATTCACTTCTCTGTTGGCATCTCCCCATGCTCACATCAGTGAACAAGCTCTGTGGGCTCTAGGAAATATTGTAGGTGATGGCTTGGTTTTCCGAGACTTGGTTATCAAGTATGGTGCAGTTGACCCGCTGCTGGCACTTCTGGAGGTTCCTGATTTGTCATCTTTAGCGTGTGGTTACTTATGTAATCTCACCTGGACACTTTCAAATCTTCGTCCCAACAAGAGTCCTGCACCAGCCCCCTTAGACGCTGTTGAGCAAGTTCTTCCTACTTTAGTTCGTCTCCTGCATCACGATGATCCAGAAGTTTTAGCTGATACCTGCTGGTCTATTTCCTACCTTACCGATGGTCCAAATGAACAGATTGAAATGGTTGTGAAAACTGGGGTTGTACCCCAACTTGTGAAGCTTTTAGGAGCTACGAAATTGCCAATCATGACTCCCGCGCAAAGAGCCATAGGGAATATTGTCACTGGGACAGATGAACAGACTTACGTTGTAACAGATGCAGGAGCACTTGCCATCTTTCCCAGCCTGCGAACAAACTCCAAAACAAATACTCAGAAGGAAGCTACGTGGACAGTGTCAAACATTATGGCTGGCCGCCAGGAACAAATACAACAACTTGTACATCATGGATTAGTCCCGTTCCTTGTTGGCGTTCTCTCTAAGGCAGATTTTAAGACACAAAAGGAAGCTATATGGGCTGTGACCAACTATACACGTGGCAGAACAGTTGAGCAGATCGTATCCCTTGTTCATTGTGGCATAATAGAACCGTTGATGAACCTCCTAACTGCGAAAGACACCAAAATTATTCTGGTTATTCTGGATGCCATTTCAAATATCTTTCAGGCTGCTGAGAAACTAGGTGAAACTGAGAAACTTAGTATAATGACTGAAGAATGTGGAGGTTTGGACAAAATTGAAGCTCTACAAAACCATGAAAATGAGTCTGTGTGCAAAGCTTCATTAAACTTGATTGAGACGTATTTCTCTGTGGAGGAAGAGGTAGATCAAAATGTTGTGCCAGAAACTACCTCTGAAGGGTTTACATTCCAAGTTCAGGATGGCACTGCTGGGACCTTCAACTTTTAGACTGTACACCTGAGGCATTAAGTTGTTTGTTGTGTACTGTGTTTGGCAGAAGTTTGTCTTACTGTTTCTCTACTAAGAACTCTTTTTATACATGGTTTGTTATTGTAGTACTTTTTACAAAGAAACTATACTTGAACAGTTCTAAACTGCACATACTGTATGAAGCTTCTCCTCTCAATGGGTTTCTTATTTCTATGTGGAATTTCATATCTTGCAGTGCCCTGTAAATAAAGATTAAATTCCACCCTTTTCTTTACTTCAAAAAAAAAAAAGCAGATGTAATCATTAAAAAGAATGGAGTACAAATAGATGGAAGTGAATTTATAAAATATATTACTAATGATAAAGCTGCATCAGAATGTATAATACCATTTATGTGAAATAATTGATATCAGAATAGATATTTTATCCACTGGAATTCTATGAGGAATGGTGGACTCTCTAAGAAAAGCAGTGAATTTGAGAGGCAGGAAGTTCTCAGTGGTGTTCCCAATGGCAGGCATTAAGGAAAAAGTTTAAAGTCTACAACATTTAGGGAATTCCCTTGTGGTCCAGTGGTTAGGATTCCCCGCTCTCACTGCCAAGGGCCTGGGTTCAGTCCCTGGTCAGGGAACTAAGATCCCGCAAGCTGTGCGGTGCAAAGTTTGCCTTAAATTCCATCAATGAAAAGATTTTTAAATTATGTAAAACATTTCTCCCGGGACTTCCATGGTGGTACAGTGGTTAAGAATCTGCCTGCCAATGCAGGGACATGGGTTCGAGCCCTGGTCCGGGAAGATCCCACATGCCACAGAGCAACTAAGCCCGTGCGCCACAACTACTCAGCCTGCACTCTAGAGCCTGCAAGCCACAACTACTGAGCCCGCGCACCACAGCTACTGAGCCCGTGCACCTAGAGCCCGTGCTCCACAACAAGAGAAGCCACTGCAGTGAGGAGCCCGTGCTCCACAACAAGAGAAGCCACTGCAGTGAGAAGCCCGTGCACCACAATGAAGAGTAGCCCCCGCTCACCACAACTAGAGAAAGCCCGCACGCAGCAACGAAGACCTAATACAGCCAAAAATAAAAAACATTTCCCGAGATACAAAAGGCCTACTAATATGCAGCCCGCCAAACTGGGAAGGGAGGGACCCACTCCCAGCAAGGCATGATTGTGAAATTTCAGATAAGATTATGTCCCTTCTCAGGAACCTCCTGGCAAATTATTCTCAGAAGCCCAGTCGTGATGCAAAGCCACAGGCCATCCAGCACTGCACCCTGGGGAGCTGGTTTCCAATGAGCTAGGGGTGGCAGTAAAGGGAGCAGAAGGCAAGTGTAGCAGAGGCAGCGGCCAGAGGGGACTACCGCATTTCAGCAGGTCCTGACACTCCACGAGTACCTGAGACACATGAAATCTGGCTAGGTACTATACAACCTGTTCTGTATACAGATATGGGTAGGGCTGCCAGCGTTGTTTCCTTTAAGTCAGATATTTGATCATTTGGTCTTAGAAAGACTCTTGTATGTAGAATTATTGTGTTCACTTTTCCATTCAACTCATGTAGTTGCAACATTGATAGTTACTCTGTCCCCGCAGGAGCATTTGCTGATCCCCAGCTTAGAACCATTCAACATGCAAATAAAGACCTATATCAAGACAGGGAGGTAAAGACAGATTAAGAAGAATGTAGGTGCAGGGCTTCCCTGGTGGCGCAGTGGTTGAGAGTCCACCTGCCGATGCAGGGGACACGGGTTCGTGCCCCGGTCCAGGAGGGTCCCACATGCCGCGGAGCGGCTGGGCCCGTGAGCCATGGCCACTGAGCCTGCGCATCCGGAGCCTGTGCTCCGCAACGGGAGAGGCCACAACAGTGAGAGGCCCGCATACCACAAAAAAAAAAAAAAAAAAAAAGTAGGTGCAGGAGTTGCAGAGACGTGGGGGAGCCATGGGGAGCGTGGCCCCCATCACCCGTGGCAATCATGAGCATTTAAACACTTCTGGGAGGTGCTTAAGCCTGAAAAAAGTTAATTTTTGGAGACTTGGCTAGAAGATCTTGGCTCTAACAGAAGAGCAATGGGAAGAAAACCCTAGAAAGTTGCACAGGCCTAGAAAGGTGAGGACAGAGGGCCCTTTGGGCAGGGTGGGGATGCAAAACTCTAGATTGCATGCATTCAGGAGTAAAATCAGTGCAAGTACACAGAGGGGATCTGACGGAGCAGTCTGAGTAACACCGTTCTCTTCCAAAACCTCTTTTTTCTACTCACGCCCGTGGCCAAATCTACTTTCCATTGACTTAATTATTAACTCTTCAAAACTCAGCTTGGGAATTACATCCCCAAGGAAGCCCTTCCCAGGTACCCATGCGACCCAGCCACAGCCTGTTTCAGGACATTCCAGTTGTGGCAGGTGGGCACCATGTCCTCTCTGCCCCTTGTTCCTTGACAGAAGCCCACCAAATGGGCACGTGGCATCCCAGAAAAAAAGACTGCACTGCCCAGCATCCCTTGCTGTAAGGTATGGCCATGAGGTTTCCATCTGGCCAAGAAGCAGCAGCAGTCCAACAGACCTTACCAGGCAACTGGCACATGCCCTTCATTCTTTCCCTTTTCTGCTGGTTTGGAATACGCAAGTGGTAGCTAAAGCTCAAACATCCATCTCTGTCCCCAAGGTGCACATGAAGTACAGTGGAAAGGCAAGATGGGCATATGGGTCCATACGGGTCCCTGTGAGTGACAGTACAGCTGCCATACCTGGTTGGCTAACCTCTGCACTCCCACACCTTAGAAAGAAATGTCTCAGGACTTCCCTGGTGGCACAGTGGTTAAGAATCTGCCTGCCAGTGCAGGGGACACGGGTTCAAGCCCTGGTCTGGGAAGATCCCACATGCCGCGGAGCAACTAAGCCCGTGTGCCACAACTACTGAGCCTGTGCTCTAGAGCCCGCGAGCCACAACTACTGAGCCTGTGCGCCTAGAGCCTGTGCTCTGCAACAAGAGAAGCCACCGCAATGAGAAGCCCGCACACTGCAAGGAAGAGTAGCCGCTGTTTGCTGCCACTAGAGAAAGTCCGCGCACAGCAACGAAGACCCAACACAGCCAAAAATAAA
This sequence comes from Mesoplodon mirus, assembly GCF_964341445.2. NCBI lineage: Eukaryota > Metazoa > Chordata > Mammalia > Artiodactyla > Ziphiidae > Mesoplodon > Mesoplodon mirus. The sequence continues at coordinate 102,304,252 of NC_138978.1, forward strand.
AATAAATAAATAAATAAATGTCTCATTTGGACCACTTTTTTTCTCCATTACAAGAAGCTGTATTTCCCTCTCTCCTACTGCTACTACCACCCCAATTCCAGCCAGTAAGCTCCCAGAGAGCAAAACTCAAAAACCACAGGCAATGTTGTAATTATGAAGTTTTGTTCCGTTCAAATACCTGCATTCTTGTTTTGTATGTGTTTTAGGCTAAGTATTACAGGTTAGAATTTAGCCCAGAGTAGGTACAGGTTTTAAAGCTACTCTACCCCCAGGAAAAGATTTTAAACACTACTAGATAATTCCATTTTCTTTAAAAACTCTTTAATGTCACATTCAACACACAAGAAAACAAAAGTTAGGTGATTTTTAAATTAAAAGTTACCTGAATTATGGCTGCACAAAGTTTAAATTCTAAATGAGCCCAACTATTGCTAAGACCCTGAACGTCAGGAAATAAAGAAGGCTCAGTAGTCACCACAATCATGCAAGTCAACCTTCACTGCAGAACCATCGCAGTTCAGTTCTACTACATCAGCAAGGAACTCTCTCAGCTTCCCTACATTACCACATATGTGCCCCAGCCTGGGATAAGCAATGATTCTCTCCAGGGGTACGTAAAACTTATCTCCAATACAGAAAGGTTGGGGAGTCATCTCCATGGCTCTGCCTGCCTCTGTGAGTACTGGAACTGGAAGGTCTGAGATGAATTTTCTTGTTGGGTTGCCAGGGTCTGCGGACTCAGGTTCCAATTCATGCTGTCTCAGACTCTCTTGAAATCTCCGTTTCATTCTGTTCACCTCTCGGTACACTAGATAAGTCACTACACGTCTACAGTAATCCATTTGCTGTAAACTCGGGTATGAGGTCGTATAAATCTGAAGAGAAAAAAATGCAAAAGACTGGGAATAGAAGAAAATTTTCAAAACCACTAGTAACCTGTTACCACATTAGAATTAACTGTACGTACAGATTAAGTATATGTACATGTCAAACCCTACCCTTTGTGAATGCTACAATTATAATGGGAGTCCAGAACTATTGACATAGACACTCTTCACCATATTCTTCATCATACATACCTCCCAAAACCAAAAGGGTCTGACAAGCTTGGAGGCTCAATTTCATGTCATTTCCCAAACCAAGCTACAGAGAAACTGCTAATCCTAACAGATTACAAAAGCGGGAGGGTGGTTTGCTGGAGCAAACAGCCTGGAAGTATTTCTAAGACAACAGCAGATCATTCTCTGTAACATGCTTTGAGACACTGTGGGGCACGGGATTCTCCTCAAAAAAGGTCATTTACACTTCTCTATAGTAGGGACTTATTTCACCATCCCAATAAATGAACTTGCTCTCAGAGCCACAAAGAATACTCACAACTTCATAAACATGTTCGCCATGGTGCTCCAAAACAGCAGATTCAGTTGCCTTTGCTTTTTTCCTGAAGACCCCTATCTGGGTACACCATCCAACATCCTCAGCTCCTGCTAGTGGTTCTCCCACACCAGTAAACTCCACAGAGTAACTGTAGTGATTGGCCACGTCTAAAGCCCTAAAGTCAAAACAAAGAGAAAAATCATTTTTCCAAACTATCGTTAAACAACCATTTCCAGTAGAACAGAACATGAAAATTACAAGACAAAACAAGCTGCAATTCCTACAACACCACCTAATGCCATATCACGGGGTTTGCTTATTTCTGGTAAGAGCGTTAAGGCAATGACAGTGTCAGTTTCCCAGTAAGCACCAGAATATGGAGCAGTATGCAGGGATGGACAAGGAAAGCAGAAGGGCTATAATCCCAACTCCTATTTGGGTTTGCAATTATGCCAGAACATGACCATCTGTCATGCTCCTGGGAGATAACTCCTGATACCTTCACGTGAAAGGTACCTGCTGCCCACACACCCTTTCCACACGTGCCTGCCTGTGGGACCTGACAGAGAAAATAACACCCAAATGTGGTGGTTTCTTAATGATTATATGCTAAGTTGCACTTTGGGAATCAATTTTATTGGAATAAAATAAGAAATAACTTAATTGTAGATAATAAGATTTATTTCATAGGGTTTAAAACTCCAGCATAGTCACAAAGAAACAAAAACACTTAAGAACTCACCAGGTCTGAAACTGCATTCTACTCCACTCAAATTTGTGATCTGAATCTCTGAAGACTGCAAGTGGAAACAGGGGATTGAAATCAGAGTTCGGTGTGCTGATGACAATCATGGCTGGAGACATGTACCCAAATACGACTTCAGGAAACTTCGCCAGATCTTCTGAATTTAAATGTTCTATTCTATAGTGGTAAGTGAGAAAGATATAAGTAAACCTAGCTTCACTTGCAAGTAGTTTCCTAATTGATGTAGCAAAACAACCTCTAACCATGGACCTCTCAGACCAGATAAGAGAAATATGGTTCAGCATTATTCACAATAGCCAAAAGGTGGCTGTAAACGGATGAATGGATAAGCAAACTGTGATATACACAATGGAATATTCAGCCTTAAAAAGGAAATTCAGGGCCTCCCTGGTGGCGCAGTGGTTGAGAGTCCGCCTGCCGATGCAGGGGATACGGGTTCGTGCCCCGGTCTGGGAGGATCCCATATGCCGCGGAGCAGCTGGGCCCGTGAGCCATGGCCGCTGGGCCTGCGCGTCCGGAGCCTGTGCTCCGCAACGGGAGAGGCCACAACAGTGAGAGGCCCGCATACCGCAAAAAGAGAAAAAAAAAAAAAAAAAAAAAAAAAAAAAGGAAATTCAGACCCAGGCTGCACATGGATGACACTTATCATTGCTCCTTGACTCTTCAACCAATGCTCTAATGTTCTCCATAAGTAATTTCAAACATTAGGCGCCTACTATGTGCCAGGCAACAGGAAATACAAAAGAAAAACACTCTGCTCTAGAGAACACATTACTAAAAACTGGAAATCTGAACACAATACCAGGTAAACTGACCCCAGAATAAGACCCTTAACTACCATTAAAAGGTCATTAAGAGACATCTTGGTTTCTGAATACCATTTCCCATTAAAAGCAACCAGAAATGGCAGACTGGGAAGGAAAAGTAGACAGCCGGCCTGGTGCCAGAAATAAAGTGCTCAAAAAAGGACAGACATATCACAAGGACACAGGAGCCAGCTTGAAGGGACCCCCACTGGCCAATCTTGGGAAGATCTGAGCAACAAAATACAGTAAGTTACAAACCATTTTAAAAAATAGAAATTCATGAGTTCATACTGATGATAAATAAGTGAGGTGGGAGGGCTACTGACTAGTAAATATAGAGAAGTGCTGAAATTGCAAAAACCATTTGCCACCATATAATATAGGGAAATTTGGGGGGAGAAATATGGATGAGTGACAAGATATGTGTATGGTCTGCAGTCTCCAGACTGCTTATCAGTTGTCAGGGGTGAGGGGGATGAGGGAGAGTAGTAATTGTACAGCTAAGCAACCACACCTTGACTGGGAAGATCAAAATTAACCTCCCCAAGGACAAACGGATATTGGTGCCTCGAGATGGAATGACCCGAGGATCCAAATAACATCTTCAGTGCTCTACTGTGTTCCAGGAATGCATAGCCTGAGGCTAATCATTAAAAGCCAAAAATGAAAAATATTCTTAATAAAAATAAAGGGAAGGGCTTCCCTGGTGGCACAGGGGTTAAGAATCCGCCTGCCAATGCAGGGGACACGGGTTCGAGCCCTGGTCCGGTAAGATCCCGCATGCTGTGGAACAACTAAGCCCATGTGCCACAACTACTGAGCCTGTGCTCTAGAGCCCGTGAGCCACAACTACTGAGCCTGCGTGCCTAGAGCCTGTGCTCCGCAACAAGAGACGCCACCGCAATGAGAAGCCCGCGCACCACAACGAAGAGTAGCCCCCACTCGCCGCAACTAGAGAAAGCCTGCGCACAGCAGCAAAGACCCAACACAGCCATAAATAAATAAATAAATTTTAAAAGCAAAAAAAAAAATAAAGGGAACTGGGGAATTCCCTGGTGGTCCAGTGGTTAGGACTCAGAGCTTTCACGGGGTTCAATCCAGGGTCGGGGAACCAAGATCCCACAAGCCTCAAGGCATGGCCAAAAAAGAAAAGAAAAAAACAGGAATTGGTTATTTAATACTGAATTTATTAGGGGCAAAGAGTAAAACCTACCCTTTGGTAAAACTTGGGTAAAACCTACCCATTTTCTGAACCTTAAATGGTTCAGAAAAAAAAAAAATGTGTGGAGGGAGAGGGAGACAGCAGGAGAGCACATATACACAAGATAAAATAAAGAAAATGTTAATCTGTGAATCAGGATAAAGGATATGGATGTTCCTAGTACTTCATACATTTTGCATCTTACCTATAAACTTGAAATCATTTCCAAACAAAAAGTTGAAAAAGGCCAGTAAAAAGCCAATCCCAGCTGACAAGCAATTTTATTTACAAATAACTCAGATTATGACAAATATTTAGGACACTAAATTTACTGAGACTAATTCATTCCGATTTTTCAAATGAATGTATACAGTAAGAATCAGTTTAATACTTACAATTCAATACATGCTACCAAATCAAATCCAAGCAAACGACAGTCTTTCTCCAAAACAGAACCGTGATACAAGGTAATAACTAAATCCAGCTCTCGAGGATCCAGATAATCCCCCATGCATGGGGACAGTCTATACCTGCAGAAGCATAATTGCAGAAGGAACATTTGAACACATATAATCTATTTGGAATATCTTACCAGCTACAGAAACTCTGATCCTCTGATAAATTATCTTCTGTTTACATTGGTAAGTCTGACATGGCCTGTTTCCATGACTTGCTGTATTAAGCACAAGGTCATAGGGTAACTTCCTCGCTCATAGGGCATTTTTTTAATACATCTTTATTGGAGTATAATTGCTTCACAAAGTTGTGTTAGTTTCTGTTGTACAACAAAGTAAATCAGCTATACATATACATATATCCCCATATCCCCTCCCTCCCTCACTATCCCACCCTCCCTATCCCACCCCTCCTGAGCTGATCTCCCTGTGCTATGCGGCTGCTTCCCACTAGCTATCTGTTTTATATTTGGTAGTGTGTATATGTCAATGCTACTCTCACTTCGCCCCAGCTTCCCCTTCCCCCCCAGCCCCCTGTGTCCTCAAGTCCATTCTCTATGTCTGTGTCTTTATTCCTGCCCTGCCACTAGGTTCATCAGTACCATTTTTTTTTTAGATTCCACATATATGTGTTAGCATACAGTATTTGTTTTTCTCTTCTGACTTACTTCACTCTGTATGACAGACTCTAGGTCCATCCACTTCACTACAAATAACTCAATTTCGTTTCTTTTTGTGGCTTGAGTAATAATCTATTGCATATATGTGCCACATCTTTTTTATCCATTCATCTGTCGATGGACATTTAGGTTGCTTCCATGTCCTGGCTATTATAAATAGTGCTGCAATGAACATTGTGGTACATGACTCTTTTTGAATTATCTCATAGGGCATTAAATGGCCAATGAGAACAAGATTTTTAATATTTGATATTCCTCTCATTATTAATACTTTTGGTTCTCTCACCTCACTTTGGATCAGTGATTTTCAATTTTTTGTTCTTTAGAAGAAAAACATTCTTAAAACAATCTGTGGAAGTCATACATGAGTGAGACTCATTCAAACTGAAGGAGGCCTTGGGCTTCTACCCCGGTGCTGTGGCAATTTAAATCCTCTGCTATAAGTTATCTTGGTGTTCAGCATTAGACTTTGCCATTTGAAATTGAATTTGCAATGCTTTGATTGCTATAATTACTGAATTGAAGCTATACTTTCTACATAGGTAGAAGCAAAACTTCTAGGTATTATTCACAACATACAGGCAAATCACTGTCATGGTAAAGGCATTATTTGGTGAGCCTGGGGCTCTCATAGTGCCTCCTTTTAAACAAGTTATAAAGAACTTGTATAAAAAACACTTCATCTGAGTGTAGAGAAGAAACGTTATGGACACCAAGGTGGGGAAAGTGGCGGGGGCGGGTGATGAATTGGGAGATTGGGATTGACATATATACAATAATATGTATAAAATAGATCATAAGAACCTGCTGTATAAAAAAATAAATAAAATTCAAAGAAAACCCACTTTATGTGGGAATTCCCTGGTGATCCAATGGTTAGGACTCTGAGCGTTCACTGCCGAGGGCCCAGGTTCAATCCCTGGTCACAGAACTAAGATCCCACAAGCTGTGTGGCCATAAAAAAAATTTTTTTAATTAAAAAAAAAACCCACTTCATCTAACTATAATTAATAGTGCCACTAGTTTTACAACATCGTAAAGCAACTATACTCCAATAAGAATTAATTTTTTTAAAGTGCCACTAGTTTTAGACTAATGCATAATTATTTTAGAAACTCAGTATTACCCATTCCATTTAAGTCTCTCTTCATTGATATCCACTCCAACAAGCTCTTCAATGCACTTTTGGTATTTTAATATCACTAGGAGGCAAACATCACCACACCCCAAGTCTGCAACCTGTAGATGAGAAAGAATGTTATTTCAAAGACATTATAGCCAGAAGTCACATATGATCAAGCATGTTTTTTTTTTCCAGAAGGAGTGGGTATCAAAAGAATTATACAGTATCTTTTTGGTAGAAAAAATAAACAAAAAGAAAATTAACCTGAAACACTGTAAACCCCAGGGGGAAAAAAATAAGGCCTGTTAACCTCCCATGACCTACTAGAGTGTTTGGACAATAAACTAACTCAGGTATCAAGGTATATCCTAGGGGCCTGGCACAGGGAGAGCACACATGACAGGCAAGTGTGCTAAGAGGAATCTGTGCCTCTGAGAAGCTTCAACAAGATTTAGAAAAGGATGCTGACCAAACATACCAGGATATAGCTTGATCTTGTTAATCTAATCCCCTTAATATATATTCACATATTCTTAAAGATTTTTATTTAATCTGTTTTCTTCATCACACAACAGTCTTCATTAACCACAGGTAAGTTACCTATATATTTCTGAACCCCACTTTAGGTGAAAAGGGCAAATGAAGATAACTCATGACAGATGCTTAAAAGTACCCACACCCAAAAAGATGTGCAATCTAAGTTGCACCCATGGTTATTCAGTAATTTTCCTCTTTGAGGCAGGCACATTTATGGAATGGTGGAAGAAGGGGAACACAGAATTGAAAAATGAAAATCTAGTTTCAGAAAGCAAATCACAGGAAGCAATGAACTTTACTAATTTTTAAACAGTATACCCAATTTTCTACCAAGCAGCAATTGAGCTGAAACTATGCTAAGGATACATGAGCCCCATCACTACCTACAAACTACATCATAGCAAAAAGAAGTTTGTAGAGTTTAACTTTACAAAACTCATGAGAGAAACCACCATTTTCCTTAAGTCTGTCATCCTTTAGCCTGTAACTGACCCTATAGACCTCAGATATTCACTGGGCCTAGCCAGCTCCCTTGGTCCTATGAAATCCAAACACTGACACAGAAGGGAGGTGTTACCCAGACAAAAACCAGTGCCAGCACTGATCATGAACCTTTACTACAAAGGGAAAGCGAATAAATGCCAAGGGCTCCTTGCCTTTCCCCCACCATTATTACCTAATTAAAAAGAACCACAGTACCTATGTCCACAAGACTAGTCTGCTTGATGTTCAGACTAAATGCTCTAGAAATGTGGAACACATAAAGATCACATCCAATGGTAAAATGTCAAGATTTTCTTCACATCTGAAACTGGCAATGTTGAATTTTACTGGAGCTCTGTGCGCCTGGTAAACAGGTTAAAGGTATCCACCTATGCTTTGTATTTCCAGAAAGGGCTTTCAGAAGGTACCATATTCCCCCACACTCACAGATGCTGCCTAGTGTTCCCATTCTTTGCCTTGAATGATTACCTTGACTACTTGTCCCAAAATTCTCCTCCCTCCAGGCCCCTGAACATTGGACTGTATTTAGCTAAGGATCCCTCCCAGAAAATAGGCTGGTTTCAGGGTTCACACATTCCACTATCCAATCATACCACCCTTGTATCCCACTTCCGCTCATCCTCCTCTCTATAAAAGAAAAATCCTTTTTGCTCATTAAGACAGATGCTCTCCCTATGCAACCCTTTCCCTCCTTGCAAAAGTCTTTTTGTATAGTCTCTGCTTACTTGCTAAGTCCTTATTAAGATTTTTTTATTTGACAAAGCATTACATAAGGCATTATAAACAAATGTTTGGAAAGAGAAATACCTACCTTCCTGGGTTGATGTTGCTCCACTAAATTTTTAACGAATTGGTAACGCTGTTTGTATAATGGAGGATTAAACTTAATTATCTTCTTGTTGGGGACTTCTTCAACATTACCGTCAACCACACTATTGCACTGAAAGTTTACAAACAAAATAAAAGGGGGGGTGGGGGAAGTGTTCTAATCATGCATGACTTCAGGAATTAAATAAGAAGAACGTTTTATGTCCCCCAACCACTTCATAGAACACATAGGCCCTTGAATCATCTCAAGTCCTAAGATCAGGTGGCACTGTGCTTCCTCCACACTTCATTTCATTTAAGCCTCCTCTCATGTCTTTTAAGTGATTATCTGGCTTTAATTCTCCCTATAGCCTAGAGTCGGCTGAAGAGAAAATTACTTATGAATGCACTTAATAAAACAATTCTAAGTCTCCTAGCCACACGGGACTTTTAGTGGAGTGAACTGCCAAAGCCTGGGGTCCAGGTCGGCAGGAGGCTAGAAGCTGTTTATAACGGACAAAGACTCTCCTTAACCAAACTGAAGTCAGACTGAACCGCTTCTTTTTTTTAATTAATTTTTATCGGAGTATAGTTGCTTTACAATGTTGTGTTAGTGTCTGCTGTACAGCAAGTGAATCATGGGCCCTCTTTTGACTACACCTACCTGGACCCTGTCCTATCTTTGGCTGGCCTGGCCCAGTTTTAGCAGGAATCCTGCTAAGTCACCCACACTTGATATCTGCTCAATCTGTATCTGATCAAACACCTCATCCCCTGCCCTCGATGTATGATCAAGCTGGCCCACCTTCAGAAGCCTATCAAGTAGGTTTAGCAAGAACCCCATACCCTTGATGGGGTTCTCCTCTCTTTTCCATCCACTGATTCCCTCACTCTGCTCATATGCTATAAATCCTCCCCCCCACACCCCCACACCCCCATCTACTGCATGGATTTGGGCCCCACCCCTCTCCCCTACTGCAATGCTCTTATTGCAATAGTCCTAAGCAGTTTTCCTTTTTAATAGTCTTATTCGGAGCCTTTTACAAATGTCAAAATTTCCTTGACATGACCCCAGTAGAAAATAATGTCATGATTAACCCATAACTGCTGTTACTGCAGCTCCTAAATAGTAGTCTTATAAAGGAATACAGTCCAAAAGGCACGAGGGGGCTTCCCTGGTGGCGCAGTGGTTGAGAGTCCACCTGCCGATGCAGGGGACACGGGTTCGTGCCCCGGTCCGGGAAGATCCCACATGCCACGGAGCGGCTAGGCCCGTGAGCCATGGCCGCTGAGCCTGCGCGTCTGGAGCCTGTGCTCCGCAACGGGAGAGGCCACAACAGTGAGAGGCCCGCAAACCGAAAAAAAAAAAAAAAAAAAGGCACTAGGGCATTGCTGTCCAATAGGAATATGCAAATATGCAACCTTCTCATAGCCTATTTTTAATGTTTTTAAGAAGGTGTAATTATATTAACCAATATATCTGAAATATTTCAAGATAAAATCAGAAATGCTTGATCTGTATTTGAATTTCAAAAACAAAAAAGGTACATTTAAAACGATTCACATACCCAAGTTATTCCAAACATATTAAATGTTTTCCAATAATGAAATCTTTTAAAACTAATTTTAAAGTCAAGTGAAGTTCTGTTCCTCAGCTGTTCAAGCCACATCTCAAGTATTCAATAACCATGTGTAATATAACCATTTTATATTGTAAAAAGGACTTGAGCATCCGCGAGTTTTGGTGTGCACGGGGCGTCTTAGAACCAGTACCCCAGGGATACGAAGGGAGGACTGTACCTCACAGTACATAGCGGGGATGACTCTTCCGAGTCATACAGCAGGTCACGAAGGGAAGCCTTACCTCTATGTTGTTTTCTGCCATTGTTTTCAAGTTTTGTTGAGACAAAAATGCATATGTCTCCTTCAATCCCTAGGAATCAGCAACGACTAGGCTGTAAATACAATATACCAGTTTTTGTAGAAGAGAAGCCTGGACTGAATAGCTGCCTAGATCATTGAGAAGGAAGAGAGCGAGCTTTCTTCTTTCTCTTTACATTTAATCCACAGAATTTATCCAGGAAGTTCTTTTTCAGACAATATCAAAGAGGCTCAGGAAGCCTAAGTAACTTTCCGCCACGCCAAACACATTCAGTAACACCCATTCTTTCCTTTTACTATTAGTTTGATACAAACTGAGCAATTCTATCAGTTGTGACTATTTCATTAAAGCCCTCAACCTCACTCAAATTGCTTTCAACTACTCTTTCACACATGGTCGAAATGAAATTTAAAGAGAAAAGTGTCCTAAGCAAGTGATAAACTAAAGATGCTCCAGCATATATCCAATTCACTACTGGCCTTGAATTTAAGTTTTAGTTCTCTATTACACACCTCTATCAACTACAATTCAGTCTAAAAAGTAGACATGTCAATCTAACTTTTGAGTTATTCTCTAAATCTAACTCCGAAACCCTGCTCAAGCGAGCCAGCGTTAAGGCATTTATAGAGCATGGGTCGATGCAACTATTACCTTCGAGTAAGAAGTACCTCCAAATGCACAAGCAAAGCGCGACGGCGACCACCAGATACTGCAGAGAAGAGCGGGTCCCGCAGAGCGGCGGCCGCATTTAACTCCGGGCCCCGCCCTTGACTCCTGCGCACGCGCCGCCTCGCCACCTGACGTTACCCGCCCGCCGTCACACGTGCGCTCTCCGCGCCTGCGCCGCCGGCTCGGCCTAGGCGCACACTACTCCTCCGCCCGAGGCGTCCAGATCCCAGCTCGGGGACCAGCCCTATTCCTCTAGGCTCCCGGCTCCAAGGCGTCGGTTTTGTGTCTCTTAACGACCGCTGTTGGCGCATGCCCCAAAGCCATTTCTACGTGTTCATCCACACCTCGGCGGGGGGACCACGGTCCCTGCCACGTCCCTCCTCGCGAGCGGCTGCGACCCACCCCAGCCGCCCAGGAGCCGCGACTGTTGGATCGAGGCGGCGCCTCGCTCGGCGTGTCCTCGGTAGCGAGCAGGGCCAGCGGCTCTGGCGGCTATTAGATTCGTGGCTCTCCCCGCGCGCTGCAAAGAGCTGAAAACAGTCCCGGCCAATGGAAGGTGGCAAGAGGAGCGGCCAGGCTGAGCGCGAGCCGCATAGCGGCTCATGTCCGAATCAGCCAACGCTCCCATCCCCAGAACAATCCACAAGGGCCTTAAAGCGGGCCCTGGGCTGCCTGAAGTTGGGCCAATAACATCTGAACTCAAAAAAAACCTTCAGACCTTGCAGCCCGCACTACTGCATGCTGGGCACGCAAGTAACTGATCTCTTAGAAAAGTTACTGTATCAGGTCCCCGGTCCCTTGCAGAGATTCAGATTAACACTTCATAAATAAGTTCTTTCTTTGTTGTATGTGAGGGAAGAGTTTAATGAGGAGAGGAGAAGCGAAGGTGTCTTTTTTTTGTGGAGGGGGGGATTTAGTCCTATTTTAAAAGAATCAATCTGGTTTTACTAATGAATTAATAAGCCATTAACATACCATAAGTAATATATTCAGAAATAATATATTTTCAAACACTTAATCCCTACTACATGCAAAGCACAATGCTGACCCCTTTGGGGTATCACAAAGATATATTGCAAAGTTTTTATTTTTGGTATGTTGAGGTATTTAGTCTCATAGGAAAAAGTTTGTAAGTTACGGGAATGTTTGAGAGGTTCCTGTTGGCCCTAGGAAACAAAAGTTTTTTGTTTTTGTTTTTGGCGATATGTGGGCCTCTCACTGTTGTGGCCTCTCCCATTGTGGAGCACAGGCTCCGGACGCACAGGCTAAGCAGCCATGGCTCACGGGCCCAGCCGCTCCGCGGCATGTGGGATCCTCCCGGACCGGGGCACGAACCCGTGTCCCCTGCATCGGCAGGCAGACTTCCAACCACTGCGCCACCAGGGAAGCCCCCGGAAACAAAAGTTTTAACCAATAGCCTTCCATGAAGGAGCATATTCCTTATTACAGAATATATAAACAGTACCTTCAAACGTTAGTAAGTTAATTCCACTTCTTTGTATTTTTTAATTAGTTAAATAAGGAGGCCATTAGATGAGGTGGTTCTTGTGCCCTGAAAAGCCTGTATAAGCAAACCAAAACCAAAGTGTGCAGATGCCTCAGTGTTAAGAAATGGAAACCTAAGGACAACTAATCATAAGCAAGCAGACTTTCCCAAATAAGGCACCAGCTTAGCTTGTGAAAGAAAAAACAAAATGGTGTGGGTAGGGCTTCCCTGGTGGTGCAGTGGTTGAAAATCTGCCTGCCAATGCAGGGGGACACGGGTTCGACCCCTGGTCTGGGAAGATCCCACATGCCGCAGAGCAACTGGGCCTGTGAGCCACAACTACTGAGCCTGCGCGTCTGGAGCCTGTGCTCCACAACAAGAGAGGCCGCGATAGTGAGAGGCCCGCGCACTGCGATAAAGAGTGGCCCCCGCTCGCCGGAGAAAGCCCTCGGACAGAAACGAAGACCCAACACAGCCATAAATAAATAAATAAATAAATAAATAAAATGTTTAAATGGTGTGGGTATTGCTAAGAGAGCTCTCTGAAATGGAGCCTGGAGGCCATTGAAGAAGTATGACTAATGCACATCTCAGCCTGGGTAGAATCTGAACTTAGACCATTTATTGTCTTAACGCAGGCAACCAGAACATCTGCCCAATGTTCCAGAAACTCAAGATATTTATTGGACCCTTACCCTAAAATAACTCCTGAAAGAGTATCCCTTAAGGACAAATATTTCCTTTCTTGTGTCCAGTCAATCATAATTCTTGCCAGACAATTTTAACAACTTCGTGGTTGTGTGTGACTCTCTCTTCCCCAAAACACTGGGTTTTACCTGAATCTGTGTTTCTTTTTTTCTTTTTTTTTTTTTTTTTTTTGGCCACACTGCTTAGGGATCTTAGTTCCCCGACGAGGGACTGAACCCAGGCTGCGGCAGTGAAAGCCAGGAATCTGAACCACTAGGCCACCAGGGAACTCCCAAATCTGTGTCTCCTGCGTTGCAATTCCTAAGACCCCAAATAAACTCTTTTCTTATTTGCAACCTTCTGCATTTCTTTGTCAACAAGCTATAGCCACTCAAGTAATTTCCTTGCTTTGCTTTGGCATCTTCCCTATAAAGCCTTCCCTGAAAAATAGTTTTCAGTAGAGCACTTTTATGGATACTGGATTCCAGTCCTGTTCATTACCTCTGAGCTTTTGTCATCTACCTACAAATTGGACTGGATCCTGAATTCTTCTAGTTTTCTCCAATATCTGAGTCACAAAGCTAACATTTCCACATTTCTCCCACTCTTCTGACTTGGAATCACTAAGAACAAAAACTGCCCTTTTCTCAAAGCTCTGAAAGCTGAAGCTGGATGACGATATAAACTTCAGAGAAATCGCCTCAACAGCTCATGTCCAGACAAACTTTGTGCTTTTTGCTCTGTGAGCCACTCAGAAAGTTCACTGGAACACCTTATGAGATCAACCAGAGATAACAGGAAAATCTATCAGATTGCTACTGCCTCTTCTCATTCTGACTGAAGATGCTTCAAGCCTAACATCTAGAAATCTTCTCGACTAACTACTCCCTGGACTCAAAACCTTTGTTTATAGTCTGTTCTAGCCATTAACCTTGTTTTTCTTTTGTTTCCATTGTAATGCCTCTTATTAAACACATGATTGCTTGCACCATATAGGCCTGACTTTGTGAGTCCACCAGCATCACTGTCTCCTGAAATGAGACACAACTCTTTAATTCAATTGACCTATTCTCAGGATTAAGAGACTAGTTCAATGAGATATAAAACAATCTACCAACTCAGCTTCTGAGGAAGTTTCAAAGGCAGGAATAAACTCTTGGGGAAGTTTCAAAGGCAGGAATGAAGGGTAGAAGAATATGGCACCCCAAAATATGCCTCTTTGGCATAAGGACTGTTTTAAGCTGATTGTTTAAAGAAACAGCAGACATAGGAGAATCTCTGAAAACATAGTAGAAGTTACCCTTTTGAAATGGAAATTTACGTTTATAAAGGAAAGCTCCATTTGTAAGGATGTCTCTCTCTCTGTACCTGGCAGAGAAAGATGACTAAGTCACATGAAATCTTATCATTGGAGAAAGAAGACATTGATTTGATGGACTTCCCTGGCGGTCCAGTGTTTAAGACTCCATGCTTCCACTGCAAGGGGAGCAGGTTCGATCCCTGGTTGGGGGACTAAGATACCACATGCCACGGTTGGGGGGGAGAAGACACTGGTTTAAATCTGCAAAACAAATATTACCCTTTTCACCATGCTTTTTCCTGGTAACCTCCCATAACTGGCCTCTCCCCACCCCAACTCCAACATCTTTCCTTTGTCTTTACAGAAGACAGTAGTAGGTAAGATGGTAACTTGGGCTTTCTCAGAGAGTAACTCATTCTTCCTGGGTATAGCCCAGTGTACAGTAGGTATACAGGTTAATAAACTTCTATCTGTTTTTCTCTTGTTAATCCATCTTTTATTACAGGAACTCTCAGCCAAGAACTCAGAAGTGTAAAGGAAAAATTATTTTTCCTCCCTTTGGTATGATTCCATTTTTACAGGATACCTAGAATAGTCAAATTCATAGAGACAGAAAGTAGAATTGTCACCAGTGGAACAGCAATTTCCTTGGTTCTTGTTCTCTCAAGGGGAAGAATTCAGACAAGAGACATAAAGCAGTTTTAAGCAGCAAGAGTTTTATTAAGCAAAGTGAAAGTACACTCCCAGGAAAGGATGAGAGAAGACTGTCTGGAAACCAGAAGCAGCCCCACAATGGGAGTAGGGTTTGTTTTTAAGAGTGGTGGAAAGTCCCTCTCTGTGTCCTGTGTCATTTGACTGACAAGTTGATTGACAGCTTTAGGTTATACAACTTTTCTCCTTGTGTGCAGGTGCTTACCCTTAAGCACCCAAGCGAAACCCATGGCGGGGGGCGTTGGGGGGCAAAAATCACAATGCTAATTTATTACAAATAAGGCATAATGAACCCGGGTTACTTCGAGTCACGTTTTTGGTGCTCCTGCACCAACCTATGCTGGCAGATTTTATCTAGCTTGGTCCTGATAAGGCTGGAAACCTAGCAGTCCTTGACCACAAAAGAGAGGATCTCCGGGCATGTTCTGATCACCAGTGTCCAGGTCGGGGAGGGAAAGATGACCCCATACCGGACGGGGTGGGGACCTGCTCACATCTGACTAGCTACCTAAAAGAATGGTAGTTGCCAGGGGCTGGCGGAGGGATTTGGGAGTTGCTGTTTAATGGGAACAGAGTTTCAGTTTGGGATGATGGAAATGTTCTATAGATGGATGATGGGGATGGTTGGACAACAATGTGGGGTTTTTTGTTTTTGTTTTTTTTAATTTATTTATTTATTTATTTATTTTTGGCTGTGTTGGGTCTTTGTTGCTGCACGTGGGCTCTCTCTAGTTGCGGCGAGCAGGAGCTTCTCTTCGTTGCTGTGAGCGGGCTTCTCATTGCAGTGGCTTCTCTTGTTGCGGAGCACGGGCTCTAGGCACGTGGGCTTCAGTAGTTGTGGCACGTGCGCTCAGTAGTTGTGGCTCACGGGCTCTAGAGCGCAGGCTCAGTAGTTGTGGCGCACGGGCTTAGTTGCTCCACGGCATCTGGGGTCTTCCCGGACCGGGGCTCAAACCCATGTCTCTTGCATTGGCAGGCGGATTCTTAACCACTGAGTCACCAGGGAAGTCCCACAACAATGTTAATGTACTTAATGCCACTGAACTATACACTTAAAAATGATAAGTTTCATGTGTATTTTACCTCAATTTAAAATACTTTAAGAAAAAAAAATTTAAGTTAATAAATGATCTCTATAGGATTCCTGGATTTAGAGGTTTTGCTTTGCCTGCTGTTTGGCTCATTTATACAATTGAATTCTCATGTCCAGCTCCAGCTCCCTCTCCAAATTTGCCTATTTCATCATTCTCTTGGTCTCCTACTCTCTCAGAGCCTGAACATCATCCTTGGCTCTAGCCATGTCCACCCTTCCCACATTTGGACAATCACCAAACCTTGACCTCCTCAAGCTGTCAGTTGCATCTGTTCCTTCCCACAGCCAATATTGTAGCTTACCCTTTGTCATCTCATTTTCTCATCATACCTAATCTTACCTTCCTCCACTAGATTCTAAGTGCCACTGAGATATAGGCCACGTTATACCTTTTCAGAATGAGTTTTAAGTCAAATAGACCTTAAATCCTAATTTGGCTATTACTTTCTAAACTTTGGAAATTTACTTACCCTCTCTGTTAATCTTTTCAGTTGAAAAATGAGAAATAAATAAGATTACCTATTCAATAAGTATATATTGTGTGCCTATCGTGCACCAAGTACTGGTTTGAGTGAAAAAGACAGTTAAAGTTCCTCTTTATGGCTCTTTTTTTAATTTTTATTTATTTATTTTGGCTGCCTTGGGTCTTCGTTGCTGCGCGTGGGCTTTCTCTATGTTCGGTGAGCAAGGGCTACTTTTCCTTGCGATACACAGGCTTCTCATTGCATTGGCTCCTCTTGTTGCAGAGCACGGTACAGGCTCTAGGTGTGGGGGCTTCAGTAGTTGCTGCACGTGGGCCATAGAGTGCAGGCTCAGTAGTCGTGGCGCACGGGCTTAGCTGCTCTGCGGCATGTGGGATCTTCCTGGACCAGGGATCAAACCCATGTCCCCTGCATTGGCAGGAGGATTCTTAACCACTGCGCCACCAGGGAAGTCCCTTTTATAGCTCTTCTATTCCAGCAGGTATAGATGTCTGACATGAAATAAATGACCAAAAGTTATCCTGGATGCCAGTTTGAGCCTGATGCTCAAAACAGGCTGAATAATTTGAAGGTTTTGAAAGAAGGTGATTGTATTTCACATGTAAAAGGACTGTAAAGAGTTTGTGGCCAGGAGGAAGATTGTGACAGATTAAGGTGTACAAAATTCTTTGACATGCCTATTGAAAAGTGAGGTCTATTCTCTTTTTGAATCTGGCTGGGTTTTGTGATTTCGCCAATGAATGGAATACTGAAGTGTCAGTTTCAGGCCCAGGGGTTAAGAAACTGGCAACTTCTACTTCCTGTCTCTTGGAATCCAGATGCCATGCTGTGAGGATGAACATTCCTACTCCCTTGCATGGGGCCGTGCAATAAACTCCGTACTTTCCTTCACCACAACCTGGTGTTAGTAGGTTGGCTTTGCTGCACTGAGGGCGAACATTTTTAGAATAAGGATGAGCCATGAGTACCACCATATGCTGAGTCCTGTGAGTGCTCCTAGTGAGATACCCAACCTGAGGGGGACCTTGGGGACCCCTAACATACTGCCTAAAACAACTTTCCTTTGTGTCTCTTTGGAATGCACTCTTGCCCTGGGAGTCTGCTGACAGTTTCCAGGACATGAGGAGATTAAAGTGCCAGTGTTTCTTTAAAAGGAAAAAGAGAGGGCTTCCCTGGTGGCGCAGTGGTTGAGAGTCCACCTGCCGATGCAGGGGACACAGGTTCGTGCCCCAGTCTGGGAAGATCCCACGTGCCATGGAGCGGCTGGGCCTGTGAGCCAAGGCCGTTGAGCCTGCGCGTCTGGAGCCTGTGCTCCGCAATGGGAGAGGCCACAACAGTGAGAGGCCCGCGTAACGCAAAAAAAATAAATAAATAAATAAAAGGAAAAAGACATATAGGTCATGAGTGCAGAGAATCCTTATTTACTCACCAATCCCAGAACTGTTCTGGGTATCATTCGGACAGCCAGTATTCTATTTGTGTGGGAATCCCTAAACACCACCTGCACCCCTCATAGGTCTGTGAGAACATTTGGTGGTGACAGGATTGAAGAAGTATCTTACAGTGGGGTGCCCATCCCAGGTCAACAGGAATATATTAAGCTAAATGAGGGAAAGTAAAACATTCCAACATAGGTGAAAAGTATGTCAGTCTTTTGATATCATTGAGGTGGCCACCCAATTCTTTGAGGAATTAAAAGCAACTCTCCTTGTTTTACAAATCTAGGCTTTATAGGACCAGAGATGTGGTTCCAGAAATAATCCAAAACCCACCAATCTTTTTACCACTCCCCAGACCTCCCATATTAAGAGGCTTGTTACTTATATTTGTGTTCTGCAGGAACTAATGTCCCCATGCAGGTGGAGGACGGTAACTGCGGGCTGAGACCCCAGACTGATCAGAACCTAAGGAATGATATCATTTCCCAGGCTGTTACCCAAAAACTGCGTCTGCCTCTTGGTGGTTGTCGAGCCAAAAGACACAGTGAAGCCAAAGATCGGGAGAAGGAGGGACTTATTAATACTTGGAGAACAGCGGGGACCTTTCCCAAAGCCGTGTCGCCCCAAACAGCAAAGTTGGGGAAGTTTTAAGCTAAGGGCTCATGTATATTCATGAAGGGGCTTGAGCAGAGGAGAATTCAACATAGAATTAGGGCAAAGGTCAACAGAGTCCAAGCTTTAGTTGATTAAAGTCAGGAAGGTCAACATCATCATTACTTCCTCCACCTGGGGTGGGGGCCTTAGTTCCTGCAGAACTCAAAGACTGTATCAGATTGTAATGTATATCCTTGAGGAGGAACTAGGACTCTGTTTTACCCTTGAACTATTATTATTTCTTGACTGCTTTCCCTTTGTTCCTGCATTCCCTTACTTCCCTTAAGATCATTAATTTCTGAGAACTGTTCAAGGGCAAGCATTGTGGCCAGACTTAGATCTCAAAATGGCTTCTTTTATGTTAAGAAAGCCATGCCTGGTTCTCTTTCTCCAGGGACCCCCCCAGCCTATGTGCTTACATATATGGTCTGTGTCCAGGGTTCTTGGCTCACAGTTCACAAAACTCTTAGAATTTCCTGAGCAATGGGAGCATCTTTTGTCATAATGAGATAGGAGGGAAGGGGGCAGGGCACAACCTTTAAAAGAATGACTTATCCTTTGAGTATACGACAAAAACTGTTTAGAACCTATTAGGCCCAAGATGGCAGAAGATTCGACTTCCAGTAGACCTTGAGCCTCATTATACTGTTCAGTGTAATTGATTAGCTACATGACACACCCACAGGCACCATGACAGTTCCAAGGCTAACCATAAAAGGGCAAAAAGTGGTCAGTGGCCCACTGACCACCCCCCTTCTCCAAAATAGTTGGAATAATCTTCCCACTTGTTAGGCTATGAAATTACCCGGCCCATAAAAGCAAACCACCCCCATATTTCAGGCTGGTCTCAAGCCTTTTGAGATGGACCTCATTCTGTTGCAAGAAGGGGGACCCCTTCCAGGGCCCAAAAGTGGGCTCTTGTCTAACAGTCAGAAATGAATTATCCGGATAGCCTCATCCACCAGAGGGCAGACAGCAGAAGCAAGAAGAACTACAGTTCTGCAGCCTGGGGAAGGAAAACCACATTAACAGAAAGATAGACAAAATGAAAAGGCAGAGGACTTTATACCAGATGAAGGAACAAGATAAAACCCCAGAAAAACAACTAAATGAAGTGGAGATAGGCAACCCTCCAGAAAAAGAATTCAGAATAATAATAGTGAAGATGATCCAGGACCTCGGAAAAAGAATGGCGGCAAAGATCGAGAAGATGCAAGAAATGTTTAACAAAGACCTAGAAGAATTCAAGAACAAACAAACAGAGATGAACAATACAATAACTGAAATGAAAAATGTATTAGAAGGAATCAATAGCAGAATAACTGAGGCAGAAGAACGGATAAGTGACCTGGAAGACAGAATGGTGGAATTCACTGCCACAGAACAGAATAAAGAAAAAAGAATGAAAAGAAATGAAGACAGCCTAAGAGACTTCTGAGACAACATTAAATGCAAAAACATGCGCATTATAGGGGTCCCAGAAGGAGAAGAGAGAGAGGAAGGACCCGAGAAAATATTTGAAGAGATCATAGTCGAAAACTTCCCTAACATGGGAAAGGAAATAGCCACCAAGTCCAGGAAGTGCAGAGAGTCCCAGGCAGGATAAACCCAAGGAGAAACACGCCAAGACACACAGTAATCAAATTGACAAAAAATAAAGATAAATTATTGGATGCAACAAGGGAAAAATGACAACATACAAGGGAACTCCCATAAGGTTAACGGCTGATTTCTCAGCAGAAACTCTACAAGCCAGAAGGAAGTGGCAGGACATATTTAAAGTGATGAAAGGGAAGAACATACAACCAAGATTACCTAGTAAGGATCTCTTCAGATTCGACAGAGAAATTAAACCCTTTACAGACAAGCAAAAGCTAAGAGAATTCAGCACCACCAAACCAGCTCTACAACAAATGCTAAAGGAACTTCTCTAAGTGGGAAACACAAGAGAAGAAAAGGACCTACAAAAACAAACCCATAACAATTAAGAAAATGGTAATAAGAACATACATATCGATAATTACCTTAAATGTCAATGGATTAAATGCTCCAACCAAAGACACAGGCTCGCTGAATGGATACAAAAACAAGACCCATATATATGCTGTCTACAAGAGACCCACTTCAGATCTAGGGACACATACAGACTGAAAGTGAAGGGATGGAAAAAGATATGCCATGCAAATGGAAATCAAAAGAAAGCTGGAGTAGAAATACTCATATCAGATAAAATAGACTTTAAAATAAAGAATGTTGCAAGAGACAAGGAAGGACACTACATAATGATCAAAGGATCAATCCAAGAAGAAGATATAACAATTATAAATATATATGCACCCAACATAGGAGCACCTCAATACATAAGGCAGCTGCTAACAGCTATAAAAGTGGAAATCAACAGTAACACAATAATAGTGGGGGACTTTAACACCTCATTTACACCAATGGACAGATCATTCAGACAGAAAATTAATAAGGAAAACAAGCTTTCGGGCTTCCCTGGTGGTGCAGTGGTTGAGAATCTGCCTGCTAATGCAGGGGACACGGGTTCAGGCCCTGGTCTGGGAGGATCCCACATACCGCAGAGCACCTAGGCCCGTGAGCCACACCTACTGAGCCTGCGCGTCTGGAGCCTGTGCTCTGCAACAAGAGAGGCCGCGATAGTGAGAGGCCCATGCACCGCGATGAAGAATGGCCCCCACTTGCCACAACTAGAGAAAGCCCTCACACAGAAACTAAGACCCAACACAGCAAAAATAAATTAATAAATTAATAAACTCCTACCCCAACATAAAAAAAAAATAAGGAGCACATCCTTTAAATGACACAATAGACCAGATAGATTTAATTGAAATTTATAGGATATTCCATCCAAAAACAGCAGATTACACTTTCTTCTCAAGTGCACATAGAATATTCTCCAGGATAGCTCACATCTTGGGTCACAAATTAAACCTCAGTAAATTTAAGAAAATTGAATTCATATCAAGCACCTTTTCTGACCACAACGGTGTGAGATTAGAAATCAATTACAGGGGAAAAGAACGTAAAAAACACAAACACATAGAGAGTAAATAATACGTTACTAAATAACCAAGAGATCACTGAAGAAATCAAAGAGGAAATCAAAAAATACCTACAGACAAATTACAACGAAAACACGATGATCCAAAACCTGTGGGATGCAGCAAAAGTAGTTCTAAGAGGGAAGTTTATAGCAATACAAGCCTATCTCAAGAAAAAAGAAAAATCTCAAATAAACAATCTAACCTTAC
This sequence comes from Mesoplodon mirus, assembly GCF_964341445.2. Taxonomy (NCBI): domain Eukaryota; kingdom Metazoa; phylum Chordata; class Mammalia; order Artiodactyla; family Ziphiidae; genus Mesoplodon; species Mesoplodon mirus. The sequence goes on from NC_138978.1 coordinate 102,326,186, forward strand.
ACCTAAAGGAACTAGAGAAAGAAGAACAAATAAAACCCAAAGTTAGTAGAAGGAAAGAAATCATAAAGATCAGAGCAGAAATAAATGAAATAGAAACAAAGAAAACAATAGCAAAGATCAACAAAACTAAAAGCTGGTTCTTTGAGAAGGTAAGATCAAAATTGATAAAGTTTTAGCCAGACTCATCAAGAAAAAGAGGGAGAGGACTCAAATCAATAAAATAAGTAATGAAAAAGGAAAAGTTACAACAGACACTGCAGAAATACAAAGCATCCTAAGAGACTACTACAAGCAACTTTATGCCAATAAAATGAACAACCTGGAAGAAATGGACAACTTCTTAGAAAGGTATAACCTTCCAAGACTGAACCAGGAAGAAATAGAAAATATGAACAGACCAATCACAAGTAATGAAGTTGAAACTGTGATTAAAAATCTTCCAACAAACAAAAGTCCAGGACAAGATGGCTTCACAGGTGAATTTTATCAAACATTTAGAGAAGAGCTAACACCCATCCTTCTCAACCTCTTCCAAAAAATTTCAGAGGAAGGAACACTCCCAAACTCATTCTATGAGGCCACCATCACCCTGATACCAAAACCAACAAAGATACTACAAAAAAAGAAAATTACAGATGAATATCACTGATGAATATAGATGCAAAAATCCTCAACAAAATACTAGCAAACAGAATCCAACAACACATTTAAAGGATTATACACCATGATCAAGTGGGATTTATCCCAGGGATGCAAGGATTCTTCAGTATACGCAAATCAATCAATGTGATACACCATATTAACAAATTGAAGAATAAAAACCATATGATCATCTCAGTAGATGCAGAAAAAGCTTTTGCCAAAATTCAACACCAATTTATGATAAAAACTCTCCAGAAAGTGGGCATAGAGGGAAAGTACCTCAACATAATAAAGGCCATATATGACAAACCCACAGCAAACATCATTCTCAATGGTGAAAAACTGAAAGCATTTCCTCTAAGATCAGGAACAAGACAAGGATGTCCACTCTCACCACCATTATTCAACATAGTTTTGGAAGTCCTAGCCATGGCAATCAGAGAAGAAAAAGAAATAAAAGGAATACAAATTGGAAAAGAAGAAGTAAAACTGTCACTGTTTCCAGATGACATGATACTATACATAGAGAATCCTAAAGATGCCACCAGAAAGCTACAGAGCTAATCAATGAATCTGGTAAAGTTGCAGGATACAAAATTAATACACAGAAATCTCTTGCATTCCTATACACTAACAACGAAAGATCAGAAAGAGAAATTAAGGAAACAATCCCATTCACCACTGCAACAAAAAGAATAAAATACCTAGGTATAAACCTACCTAAGGAGGTAAAAGACCTGTACTCAGAAAACTATAAGACACTGATGAAAGAAATCAAAGATGATAAAAACAGATGGAGAGATATACCATGTTCTTGGATTGGAAGAATCAACATTGTGAAAATGACTATACTATCCAAAGCAATCTACAGATTCAGTGCAATCCCTATCAAATTACCAGTGGCATTTTTTACAGAACTAGAACAAAACATCTTAAAATTTGTATGGAGACACAAAAGACCCCAAATAGCCAAGGCAGTCTTGGCGGGAAAACACAGAGCTGGAGGAGTCAGACTCCCTGACTTCAGACTATACTGCAAAGCTACAGTAATCAAGACAATATGGTACTGGCACAAAAACAGAAACACAGATTAATGGAACAAGATAGAAAGCCCAGAGATAAACCCACGCACCTATGGTCAACTAATCTATGACAAAGGAGGCAAGGATATACAATGGAGAAAAGACAGTCTCTTCAATAAGTGGTGCTGGGAAAACTGGACAGGTACATGTAAAAGAATGAAATTAGAACACTCCCTAACACCATACACGAAAATAACCTCAAAATGGATTAGAGACCTAAACATAAGACCGGACACTATAAAACTCTTAGAGGAAAACATAGGAAGAACACTCTTTGACATAACTCACAGCAAGATCTTTTTTGATCCACCTCCTAGAGTAATGGAAATAAAAACAAAAATAAACAAATGAGACCTAATGAAACTTCAAAGCTTTTGCACAGCAAAGGAAACCATAGGGCTTCCCTGGTGGCACAGTGGTTAAGAATATGCCTGCCAATGCAGGGGACGTGGGTTCAAACCCTGGTCTGGGAAGATCCCATATACCGCGGAGCAACTAAGCCTGTGCACTACAACTACAGAGCCTGCGCTCTAGAGCCCGTCTGCCACAACTACTGAGTCCACAAGCCACAACTACTGAAGCCTGCACGCCTAGAGCCTGTGCTCCATGACAGGAGAGGCCACTGCAATGAGAAGCCCGCACACCACAATGAACAGTAGCTCCCACTCGCCACAACTAGAGAAAGCCCGCACGCAGCAACAAAGAGCCAATGCAGCCAAAAATAAAATAATTTTTTTTAAAAACCTACTATAGAGCTGCAGTAATCAAGGTAGTTTGGATTGGTGAAAAGATAAAGATCAATGGAACAGAGTAAAATCCAGAAGTAGATCCATACATAGTGGGTCAATTGATTTTTGACAAAGGTGCTAAAGCAGTTCAATAGGGAAATAAGTCTTTTCAACAAATGCTGCTGGATTAACTGAATATCCACGTGGAAAAAAATGAAAATCAACTCTATCTCACATCATAGGCAAAAATTAACTCAAAATGTGTCAAATCCCAAATATAAAACTTTTAGAAAATATAAGAGAATATCATTGTAATGTTAAGGCTGGCAGCGCTTAAAACGAAAAAAGCACAAATCATAAGCAAAACAAAAATTTGACAACTTGCAATTCATTAAAATAAAAAACTATTTGAAAGGCACCATTAATAAAATTAAAAGGCAAGGCACAGATTGTGTGAAAATCCTGCAACACATGTATCAAAGGACTTATATCCAGATCATGTAAAAAAACCTTCCAACTCAATAAGACAAACAAACGCATAAGGAAATGGGCAAAAGATTTGAAGTTACTTCACAACAGAAGATATACTAACGCCAGTAAGCACCTGAAATGATGTTCAACATCATTAGCCGTAAGGGAAATGTAAATTAAAACCACAGTGAGATACCACTGCACACCCTTAAGAATGACTAAAATTTAAAAAAAAATTCATCATACCAAGTGTTGATGAGGATATGGAACAATTGGAACTCTCATACATTGCTGGTGTGAATGTAAAATGGTGCAATCACCTTGGAAAACAGTTTGGCTGTTTCTTAAAAAGTTAAACATATACCTATCATATGTCTAGGTATTTAGCCTATGTCTAGGTATTTAGCCAAGAGAAACAAAAACATCTGCACAAAGACTAGTACACAAATGTTCATAGCAGCTTTATTTGTAATAGCGCAAAACTGGAAATCCAAATGCCTACAAGCAGATAACTGGATAAACAAATAGTGGTAATTCCATACAACGGAATACTACTCAGTAAAAATATTTCCCAATTGTGATGAAGTGGGAGATTGGAATTGACATATATACACTAATATGTATAAAATGGATAACTAATAAGAACCTGCTGTATAAAAATAAAATTCAAAAAAAATTTTTTTAATAAAAAATAAAATAAAACACACATACAACTTGTTGATACAAGTATGAATATCAAAATTATTCTGAGTCGAAGAAGCCAGGTAAAAAGGGAACCTAGTGTATAACTGCATTTATTTATTATAATTCAAGAAAATGCAAACTAATCTATATTGACAGAAAGTGGTTGCTGAGGATGGAGTTGGAAGGAGAGATTGGATTACAAAAGGGCACAAGAGAACTTTTGGGGGTGATGTATGGTTCTTACCTTGATTGTGGTGATAGTTTAATGGGTACTGAGATAGACCTAAGAGCCTCCCTCAAACTACTAACCCCTGAAGTTAGAATTTGAAACCCTAACCCCCAAAGATGATGGTATTAGGAGGTGGGGCCTTTGGGAGGTACTTAAGTCATGAGGGTGGAGCCCTCACCAACAGGATTGGTGCTCTCATAAAAGAAACTTCAGAGAGCTTCCTCATCCCTATAATCTTGTGATTACACAGCTTGAAGGGGTCAGCCATGAACCAGGAAGAGAGTTGTCCCTTGGCCTTGGACTCTCCAGAACTCCAGAACTGTGAAAAATAAATTTTTGTTGTTAATAAGCTACCCAGTCTGTGGTATTTTGTTATGGCCCAAAAAGACTAAGGCAGTGAGGGTACATGTGTCAAAACAAAGCAAACCAAAACTTCCCAGCTTTATCTATGTACAATGTAGTATTCTTAAGTTAAATATAACATTTTTGTTGTTGTTGTTTTGTTTGGCTTTTTTTTTTTTTTTTTTTTTTTTTTTGCGGTACGCAGGCCTCTCACTGTTGTGGCCTCTCCCGCTGCGGAGCACAGGCTCCGGACGTGCAGGCCCAGCGGCCATGGCTCACAGGCCCAGCCGCTCCGCGGCATGTGGGATCTTCCCGGACTGGGGCACGAACCCGCGTCCCCTGCATCGGCAGGTGGACTCAACCACTGCGCCACCAGGGAAGCCCAAATATAACTTTTTTTAATGGGGATAATAGTTATATATTCAGACTGTTTTAGGGATTCATTGAATATGTCAAACACTTTATCCTACTACCTGGTTTGATACTTAGTTTCATGCCACTGAAACTTAGATATCAAACTTCAACCTCTCTACTAAGCTTTTCACTCAGAGTGTAGGGGTAAATGAATTTTTAAAGATTTAGGCAATTAGTAGGATTTGGCAATTAGTGTCACTGGGTAAACTCAATAAAGTTATTACCAAGGCAAAAAATACGCATAAAGGAAGAAGAACTTGGCTCAAAAAATTTTTTTTAATTAATTAATTAATTTTTATTTTTGGCTGTGTTGGGTCTTCATTGCTGCACATGCTCATTCTCTAGTTGTGGTGAGCAGGGGCTACTCTTTGTTGAGGTGCACAGGCTTCTCACTGCAGTGGCTTCTCTTGTTGTGAAGCACGGGCCCTAGGCATGCAGGCTTCAGTAGTTGCAGCTCACGGGCTCAGTAGTTGTGGCACGCAGGCTCAGTAGTTGTGGCACACGGGCTTAGTTGCTCCACGGCATGTGGGATCTTCCCAGACCAGGGTTCAAACCCGTGTCCCCTGCATTGGCAGGTGGATTCCTAACCACTGCGCCACCAAGGAAGACCCTTCACTGTATTTTTAACTTAGTAATTCATTAGAGGCTGGATCATCTATTTTCCTTGGGAAGTAAGTTGGTATAAACTAATGTATAGAACAACAAGAAATTACTAGGAAGTTAAAAACCACTTCTGAAAGCTTTAGTTCTCCAATGTAAAATAAAGAAACTAAACAGAACGATCACTTATGTACTGCCCAGCTATAAATATTAATCACTCCGATCATTCATTTCTCATTTATTTTTCCTTGCATTGTCATACCACTGTCTCCCGGTTTACCTCCTACCTCTCTGCTTGTCTTTTCTCTCCTGCTGGTTCAAGTTCATCAGGTGTGGATTTTCCCTAAGGTTTCTGTTTTATCCCTTTCCCCTCCTCTGTGTATAAGCCACAAATTAAGATCTCCACCTTCGAACTTCCTACTTCAACAGTTCCTAGGCAAGAATAAATGATTAAAAGTACCACAATGGGGCTTCCCTGGTGGCGCAGTGGTTGAGAGTCTGCCTGCCGATGCAGGGAACACGGGTTCGTGCCCCATTCCGGGAAGATCCCACATGCCGTGGAGCGGCTAGGCCCGTGAGCCATGGCCGCTGAGCCTGCGCGTCCGAAGTGCCACGATGAGCAATCAAATAGGATGGAGAATGAAAAACGTCATGGGATTTTTGCAATTAGAATAACACTGAGTGAGCCATCCAAGGTTTTGAGTAGGGAGTGCTGCACTTTTGGAACGATGACTCTGGCAACACTCTGTGAAGAATGAATTGGAGCCAGAGAATATTATGAATATTAGCATCTTAAAGTGACTTTGGGGTCATAGATGTAACCCTTGGGTTTAAATGTCATTAAATTCCTAATGTTTCATCTTGGCATTCCAGGCACTTAGGTGGCCCAATTCCTCTCTAATCATTACTCTCCCATACGCATATTTCCTGGCTCCTGTCAACCAGACTATTTACCCTCTAACAAGCTTGACCTTCCCTTCTTCTATATATACTCAGGCTGCTTTCTGTCAATAAAACTGCCCAGTCCATGAATACATGCACAAACTTCAGTGCCTTTTGTAGCCTTCTCTTAGCTCCCAAACACCATGAATCTTCTCTAGGTTAACAGTAGCTTTTGAGAGATGAGACCGATTCTGACTCATTCTCGCACCCACCACCTTCTTCCACCTCCTCTATCCCCATTCACTCAGAGTGCATCCGCAGAATGGAATTACTCGAGTAGGGAGGAAAGAAGTCATGTAACAAATGGCGCTACAGGTACAGTTGCTCTTTTAATGCTAAAATGCTTTTTTAACAGCCAAGCAAGACGTTATCCCCTTACTGTTGAATAAATTTAGGCTCAAATAATAAGATCTCCAGTCGGACACTACAGCCCAGCGGAGGACAGAAAGACTGCATTGCAATCACATGAAAGTGTGAGGTCCTATCAGCCCTTCCAAAGAATACGAAAACTGTGAACTCAGGAGACTCGGTTACTCCACAGGAGTCAAGAGTCACGAATTTGCAAGCACACAGCCATGCGAACGCCTTCCTGCTCGGCTTCCGACAGGAGAAACCGGGGCCGCAGTCCAAACATTAAAACATACAAATTGGACCCCCAAATTCCGAGCACAAACACCCTAAGAGTTAGGCAGCTGAGGCCAGCGCCGCGACCACAGCGTGCACTGAACGCGCGGAACTAGGGAGGAATCGCCAGCCCACCTGGGCGTCTCTGATTGGCCGCCGGCTAAGCTTGGAACTCTGGGGCGTGTGCCGTCACATCCGCCGGGGCCGCCATCTTGCTCCCAGGGGCAGTTGGCGGAAGAGATCGCGCTCCCAGGCCGCCGGCTAGCTTTCTGCTTGGAGTTCTCGCGGCCCGCGATTCGGCCTCTGCTCTCGATTCGGGGTCCATTCGTCAGTGTCCCGGTTGCCCTCCCTCACCCGGCTGGGGCACAGCGAGAAGGCCCCATCTTCCGACGGCGTTCCATGGAGTAGGGTCCCGGACCGTTGTCCCGAAGAGCGATATTGAGCTTGGCCCCCTCCCCCTCCCTTCTCCCTCCCTCCTTCCTTCCGCCGCAACATGGCTAACAACAGCCCCGCGCTGACAGGCAACTCGCAGCCGCAGCACCAGGCGGCCGCAGCCGCGGCCCAGCAACAGCAGCAGTGCGGCGGCGGTGGCGCCACCAAGCCGGCAGTCTCGGGCAAGCAGGGCAATGTGCTGCCGCTGTGGGGCAACGAAAAGACTATGAATCTCAACCCCATGATCTTGACCAATATCCTGTCGTCGCCTTACTTCAAAGTGCAGCTCTACGAGCTCAAGACCTACCACGAGGTGGTGGACGAGATCTACTTTAAGGTACGAAGCGTCTGGACCTGGGAGGTGGGGACTAAGTTCCGAGGAGGGGGTACGGAGGAAACGGGCGAAGGCGGCCCCCGAGGTCTGATCATTTGTAGGTGGGGGAGGGTTGGGCGGAGGGGGAAGCTGTGGCCAGTAGTCCGCCAGGGAGGGGTCAAACTGGGGCCGCCCTCTCATTTCCTTTTCAGATTTTTAGGGCCGGGAGAGCCCGCCGCCATTGATCTCTCCTCCCCCAATCTCCATCCCGCCCCTGGGGGGGAGTTGGACGGGAGGAGTAGGGGAGAAGAGAAACGAATAACTGAAGTCTCTCCAGTTTACAGCTTTAAATTTATTTATTTTGACGTGAATCTACTCGGCGCCAACTTGTTGGTGCTTCTCCCGCTCACCCCGGGCCAGGGCGTGTATTGACTTCAGTGTTGGCCTCGTGTTGTTGGTATTCACTATCCGATCCAGACAGGGAAATGGTCAGTGTGTTTGTTGGGTGGGGTGGGAGGGTTGAGGGTGGAGAGGTACAACTGGAAAAAGATGTACCGAAGGCCTGGAAATTTTCGCAGCAGGAAGTCAGGAGTAAGTGGTCTCAGTCACCTGTGCATTGGGCTTATTTAGAATTATCTGGGCCCTGGGCTTCTGCGGCAGGGTCGGTGCTGGCTTGGCTGTGCTGGGGAGCTCACCTGGCGCCTCCTCACTGCACTCTTGTCTCAGTTCTTGTTTCGTTAGCAGGATTGACTCAGTCTTGCAGCGAGGCTCGGAGCAGCCCAGGGTCGCAGGTAGAGGTATGCATTATTAATCATGCTCAATCGCCATAAATGCATTTCCCTGGTTAAATGAATGGCTAATTAGATTTTTTTTTTTTTTTGGCCACTGGTTTTGGTCTTTTCCTCACGAATTTGGTAGGTTTTCTCCACTTACCTGCAAATTATGTAGTTTTAAAAATATATTCCAGGCCTCCTAAGGTAAATTTATATTTTAAAGGATATTAATAAATCTTAACAGTCTTTAAATACTTAAACTAGGACATCTGATATAATACAATCCATTTTGCCTGTATTGACTCTTAAAAACACTTGACAGACCACATAAAGTATTTTCCGTGACCTGAATATATGTAGAGGTGTTAAGGAAATTTTCTTTATTTGCTTTTAGGTTTTGTTTTGTCCCCCTTTTCCCCAATTAAGGCCCACTGAGGGATTTTGAGATATTAGTTTTGATAGAAGATCTTATTTTGAGAATACAGTTCAACTTTGGGTATATAAAGTAAACTGAAATTTTGGTGTTCTCTTACAAGAGTATTGTAAGTAATTGTAATACTGTGAACTAGTTTTTTTAAAAGGTAAGGCCTTTTTCAGAATGGATACAATATGGCGAATATTTCACCCTTAGCTTTATTTATGTAGTAAACTTCAATCTGTTGCAAATAGGGTTCCTGCTCTTTTTGTGGCAGGTTCTGTTTAATAACGTAGGCAGGTGTTAATGCGATAGAGGAAAAGCTTGTTTTCAAATTTCACATACTGTGTTTTGAAACACTTAAGATTCTACTACAGATTACTTAGATTTAGTTATAAAACTAAAGACTCGGGTTTTGTTGTCCATATCAAATAATCATTGAAATACGTAGGCTTCCAATTTTGTAACTCGATTTTGTATGGCATCCACCCCTTTGTTTAGCCTTTAAGGAATTGAAACATCTTTTTTACAGCAAGCTGGGGGAAGAAGATGAAACAGTAAAGCAGTGCAGTAGTCCACTGAACAAAATAGTGTAGTGCTTACATTTAAATTCATGCTTTTCTGTCTGAAGCCACTGAAAAAGACTGGCGTGTAATCATGGGTGGGTGGAAATAAGGTTTTAGAAATAACATAATGAATGAACAGGATTTCATTTTTGTTGTTTCAAGTTGAGAAACAAATATGGATCTTATCTTTCTAAAATACCTTTGTCATATCTGTTGTAGATCTAATATTCTTTCTTTGCTGTTTTTAGGTGAAGTATGTGGTTTTTATAGGGTGCCCCACCTTAGCAAAGACCTGTATTTTTGAGTATACTCAACAAGTCACAGTTTCTCAGTTTTTGATACAGTTTATATTCTGGGGGAAAATTGAATTAGTTCCTATAATTAGGCTGAAAATAAAGTATACAGTAACAAGAATGACATACGTGTAGGTATGGCCTTTGTAACTTCATCTTCAGTCAGGAATGAACGTAATGCCTGATTGTGGTTTTAAAAAAAATTTGTGAATAAAGTTCCATGATTTTTCATCAGGAGTAATTTCTATTACTGTTTTTGCATGCTTTTTTCAAGTTTCTTCCTTATTTTATAATGTGGAATTTTAAATCACCATAAAATTGAAATATTAAGCTTATTTGGAAGTTTTTTTGGAATAAATACTTAAATACTTAAATTAAACTTTGTTAATACTTTTTGCTTTAAGTTGGAGCATTAAATCCATTTTAAAATGAGAATTATTTTTAAGCAATTCATAATAAAATACAAAATTATCAATTTTTTTTTTTTTTTACAAATGTATGAGACTAGACATTTCCTCTCTCCACATGTATCTGCTCTCTACAAAGCTACTTTAGTGGGATTTCTGCTGTAAACCTGTTGAGGTTTTGTTAAACCCTAGTAACTTTATTGATGCTATTTAAGGAGTTTTCAAAGATGGTTTACATACTTAATGTGTGTAAACAAAATATATACATCATGTCAAAATACCCAACTTCCACACTTTTAGAAGAGCTGCTCTATTATGGATTGGGGTTTACTCGAATCATACTGTTTAAAAAAATTCGAAGTATGAATGTTTGTTGTGTTTCTCTTTTCTATTTTCAGGTCACACATGTTGAACCATGGGAGAAAGGAAGCAGGAAAACAGCTGGCCAAACAGGGATGTGCGGAGGGGTAAGTAGAAGTACGTGCATTTTTCAGTTTTTCTGTGTCTGATAACTAAGTTTATGTTCAGAAAACTGAAAGCCCTTCAGTTTCGTACCAAATTACAATTAGTTTGTGTTTTTAAAAAATCTAAATTCAAGTGTTCCGTGAGGTTAGAAAAACATTTTTTTATGCTCTGTTTTCAGTTCTGGACTATATCTTGTTACTAATACCTAACAGGATTAATCAACTGGTTCTAAGTATCTTTGTTAATTATTTTACAACTCTTTCTTAATTCCTTTCCTTAAAGGTTCGAGGCGTTGGGACAGGAGGAATTGTTTCTACAGCTTTTTGCCTGTTATACAAATTATTTACTCTGAAGTTAACTCGCAAGCAAGTGATGGGTCTTATAACACACACAGACTCTCCATATATTAGAGCCCTTGGATTTATGTATATAAGGTGAGACTGCATTTCTCTACATTTTCAGTAAATATCTCATTTTAATTGACCTAAGCCTAATCACTCTTTCATAATTCTAGGTACACACAGCCCCCTACAGATCTATGGGATTGGTTTGAATCCTTCCTTGATGATGAAGAGGTATGTCAACAAGGGTAATAGTTTTCTTCTGATTACTCTCATTTTTTAATAATCTTTTATATATTGGTGGTTTAACATCCTCCAGAATTTCTGTGCTTAAATTTATTTCACTCACATACTTTTGGAATTAATGTCCTATTACTAAGATTGGGGTGGATTTTATATGTCTTAGGTTAAACTTCTTAAGTTTGATTCTCACATTTCAAAATTGTTTAGATGTATTTTGGTAACTATTAAAAATTTTCTCTTCCTAATTGTGTTCTGTGTATTGTACTGATCTTGACTTGTACAGTTGATAGTGAGTTTTTAAAATTGGCCATGCTCGAGATTGAGATGGTAAGACATGCACATAGAAATATTAATTATTGGTTTTTTTCTGGAACTTTTCAGTTCTTTATCCTGTAACTTCTTCCCAACATTAATACTCCCACTTGCATAGGAATGCAGAATTGAGGAGCTGGGTGGAGCTTAAATAGGCTAGGGTTTAGATGATTTGTTTGAGGTGATCAAAATATTTCAATTCCAGCTTTCTAACTCTTTTATACTATACATTTTTATAAAGTTAGAAGGAAACCTTCTCTTTAATAGTTAAGATTTTTTTTTAATTATGAAACTAGCTTGCCATTCAAGCTTAATAAGGTTGAGCTTGTTACATGTGTTCAGAAAGTTACGTTAGAAAACATTACTGTGTCAGATTTAAATCATGCGTGTATTAAAGTCCAAGATCTCAAAAGAATCTTAACAGTGAGCACTGTTGTCCATATATCAATCCCCACCACTACTTTATGTTTTAAGGTTCATAAAGTAAACTGAGTGGTGTTTTAGTCGACCTGTTTAAAACATTTATCCAAAGAATTGGTTGAATTAAAGGATAGTTCTAATGGAAATCTTTCTAGTGTGTTTTTATTATTACATGCATAGCTAAAAATTCTCACTCATGTAGACATGGAGAATTTTTCTCTGCATTTTTTTGGCCTATTTACGAGCTGTTTAATATCTCAGAAGAGGCCAAAAGTGTGTTAGGTGATAAATCACAATCTATAAAGTTTTTTTCTTTTTAGGTGAGATTTTGCAGGTTGAGGCGCTTTTCCCTTCTATATTTAAAAAGCATGTCCCGCTTCATAATTGGTATTAGGCTTGTTTCTGAATGCTTCTGTTTAATCTGTTTTTTATTGTGTTTACAAACCTGAGGCTCTCTGTTTAAGCTAACTTATTGTTTTCTTCCTTAGATATCTGCAGCGATTATATTTGGAAATACTGTATATCTGAACACTTAAATGTGTGTGAGTGCAAGCAGTTTTACCTTTAGCTCTTGTTTTCCTGTTTAGATAACAAATCTCACTTTCCTTGTGTGCTTGCACTATAGGTTTGGGACTGACAATAGCTGACTAACATGTCCTGAGCTGTGAGAGGGCATAGCAAGAAGGCCTTCATGCGGTAATGACCCTTTTCAGAGACAATGGTCATCATGGATTATGCGTTTCCAATTATTTGTTCATTTATTTATTTTCTACATAACTCTAAATTAGAAACCTCACTGCTTCATGGCAGTTGGTTTGCTATTGCTTCCAGTTTTATTAGGGCTTCATTTTATATTAGAGCTGTTAAAAGATAATCTTTAGACAGGAATTGTTTGAAGTAGTTCATATGTAGCTAGGTTACACTGCTAGGAATGATGTGTGCAAACGTGTCCACAGAAATAAAGTATATACGTAGTAGGTATGTGGAATGTAAATTGTTGATTGTTCCAAATAGTTTAGTAATGTAGGGGGGTGTTTCATATTCTTGTTAACTGAGTGAAGTCACTTCTCTTTCTGTCCATGAGGCTGCAGGGTTTATTCTCACCTGCATGCACACACTAAGCCCAGATATTTCTCTGTACCATTCATTACCAGATTAGAAAGGTACACAAATTGAAATTTTTCTGTTAGAATTTTTTTGTATTTGAGATTCCAGAGATGGTTATATTTTTATAGTATTCTTGTGTTTATTGAGATAATTTTTTTTGACGGCCAGGGTATCTTTTGTGTTTCTGTAGGACCTAGATGTGAAGGCTGGTGGAGGCTGTGTAATGACCATTGGAGAAATGCTACGGTCTTTTCTCACAAAACTGGAGTGGTTTTCTACCTTGTTTCCAAGAATTCCTGTTCCAGTTCAGAAGAATATCGATCAACAGATTAAAACCCGACCAAGAAAAATCAAGAAAGATGGAAAGGAAAGCGCTGAGGAAATAGACAGACATGTTGAACGCAGGCGTTCAAGGTGATGTGACTCTTGAGTTACACTTATTTTTAAAATATGCTTTACACAAAGGTTCTATTTGTCACCTTTTCCCCACTTTCTGCCCTTCAGGGCATTTTCCACAAAATTATGCATCTGTAAATGAGAACAGGCAAATATTTTGCTTTAATTATTCTTGACATGTAACACTGCTGGAAGTTAAATTTTTATGGTATGTTTTATTCATTCAAGTTTTCTTCTCCCCCTCCCCCACTTTCCTAAATATTAGGTCTCCAAGGAGATCACTGAGTCCACGGAGGTCCCCAAGAAGATCCAGAAGTAGAAGCCATCATCGGGAGGGCCATGGGTCTTCTAGTTTTGACCGAGAATTAGAAAGAGAGAAAGAACGCCAGCGACTAGAGCGTGAAGCCAAAGAAAGGGAAAAAGAAAGGCGAAGATCCCGAAGTATTGATCGGGGACTAGAACGCAGGCATAGCAGGAGTAGGGAAAGACATAGAAGCCGTAGTCGAAGTCGTGATAGGAAAGGGGATAGAAGGGACAGGGATCGGGAAAGAGAGAAAGAAAATGAGAGAGGTAGAAGACGAGATCGTGACTATGATAAGGAAAGAGGTAATGACCGAGAAAAGGAGAGGTCAAGAGAACGGTCCAAGGAGCGGAGAAGTAGGGGTGAGGTAGAAGAAAAGAAATATAAAGAAGACAAAGATGATAGGCGGCATAGAGATGACAAAAAAGATTCCAAGAAAGAGAAAAAGCATAGTAGAAGTAGAAGCAGAGAAAGAAAACATAGAAGTAGGAGTAGAAGTAGAAATGCAGGGAAACGAAGTAGAAGTAGGAGCAAAGAGAAATCAAGTAAACATAAAAATGAAAGTAAAGAAAAATCAAATAAGCGGAGTAGAAGTGGCAGTCAAGGAAGAACTGACAGTGTTGAAAAATCAAGAAAACGGGAACATAGCCCCAGCAAAGAAAAATCTAGGAAGCGTAGCAGAAGCAAAGAACGTTCCCACAAACGAGATCACAGTGATAGTAAGGACCAGTCTGACAAACATGATCACCGAAGGAGCCAAAGTATAGAACCAGAGAGCCAAGAAAAACAACATAAAAACAAAGAGGAGACTGTGTGAAAATTTTTTGTAAAAGTGGATCACATTGAATCCTATAAATGTTGGGTTAAATCTGCTTTTTTTTTTTCCTCCCAAGTTGAGATTGTGCAGTAGTTACACACTCTTCAAGCTCCCTGTAGGCTGCATTTTCATTTCCTGTTTTGTGTAGGGAAGTGCCTTTGTAATCCCATTTATTGCATTGATGTTTTCACCCAACTGTTTAGTTTGATACATGATGCACAGATTGTTCTTGCATTTTATTGTTTGTTTTTGAGATGTACAGTCTGTACATATGTCCTGAAAATGTTTTAATTCCGTTGGCATGGTTGCCATGTTGGTTAAATTTGTATAAGGCAATAAAATGCCACTAATTCTATTTTTGTTTTGTAGGTGTGGGATTATGGTTTGTGTACTGAAGTTAGCATGACTGTGCTTTTCGTAATAGAATGCTAAAAACTATGAAAATGGATCTTGGATGTCTATTATAGGAGAATTTCATGCTTTCAGTGTACATGAAGGCAGCAGTTGTAGGATTAACATTCTTGTCCACTGTATATTATCTTGGAAGGCTCTTGTTAATATGTTAAACCTAATATTCTCCACAGTTAACTTCAGAGAGAATTTAGGAGAAGTTAGTTTCTGATGCAGAGGTTTCAATTAGGCTGTGATTTGATCAAAAGTCCTTTTAGCATTCTACCTCAAAGGGACACTATTAGTATGCCTAAAATTTATTCACTTAGTTTTCCTTTTTTATTTGAAAAAATACATGACATATAATCTTTTTCTTGAACTTTTCAGAGTTTAAAATACTATATAAAAGGAGAAATTAATGTCTAAAGCCTAGCATTCTTGCAGCAACCCTATACTGACATGAAATTGGGAGAGGGTGGGGCAGGTGAGTAGAGAAATAGATGTAAGCCTCAAGCTTCCAAAGCATTTTTATAAATGGAAAATACTTAAATTATGAAACAGCTTGATATAGTGTCCTTTTTTTAAATTCAAAACTTTTTTTTATTGATAATGAAGATTGCTGTTTGAGTTTTTAAACTTAATCTAGAACAGAGAGTATTAAAAGTAATGCTATGCTGCATTATTTAAGATAATCAGCAAATTATTTGATAGATTGTTCTTATGACTTGTATTCTGATTACAGAGAAGGATCATGAGTGTGGAATAAATACTGGATTAAATCCTTTATCCTGGGTGTTGGCTTTCCCCCATTTGTTAATATTTATAAGGTATTTTTACTGTGGAAATAGAATGTTAGTAGAGTCACACTTTATGTAGAGGGATATCTTAGCACCCAGATGACAAGTGAATTTTAAATGTGTAGATAGAACTGGATGTATGTGATAGCCAGTAATCCTTACTACAGTTCTTAATGGCAGTTCCCTTTGTCCTTGGGTGTTACGTGTGTCACTAGGTTGTTTTTTGGATTGGATGATTACTTAATTTCACATCAGAGGTCCTTATTGAGGGACTTGTATTACATATTAGAATCATTTAAAATCTGGACTTGAAGGAACTTTTAAAAGATAACTCATCCATTTCTTTTTAGAACAGAGAAATAGAGGTCCAAAGTGGTTTGTTCAGTCATTGCTAGGACTAAAAGTGAGTCTTCCTCGCAATGTATACCATATTAACATTTTTTTAAATCTCACTGTTGATATTGGCCGACTGATGGGCACCCAGAAGCCACCTTGCAAAAAGTGTTAAATGGAACAAAGGAAGACATTTGGAAAAGCCCTTCATATGTGGGCTTAACATTTGTACCTACCTAACTCCAGAAAAATCTCGTTAAATGAAGGAATTCTATGAAAATGCTATGTTTTTTCTTTTAAGAGTAGAATATTCAGTCATCTTCTAAACTGAGCATCAAGTGAATTAACACTACACATGTAGAAATTAGAAACTGTTCCTGAGTGATGAAAGCCAGTAGATTTATCTTTGAAAAATTTAGCATACCTAAATGGATGGTGCTACTCCTTTGAATATAGTTCTACCTGAAATATAATTAATTCAGTGGTGTGTTTTGGTAAAAAGTGGAAACTTTTACATAGAAGGGAAAATATCACACAGCATTTGATTTCTTTTTAAAGTTTGCTTTTGAGGAGCATTTTGGTATATAGAACATGTAAATAATACTAGTTAATGCCGGATATATGCATGACTTAATTTGGAGAGTAGCTTTCTAAAAGACTGCAAAAACAAGTGGCTCTGAAAGGTGTCTCAGGATTGTTTCTTGCAATCTGAGAAAACTTAAAAAGCTTTTGATAGTTTAATATAACTAGCAGCCTCCATCCAGTTTTCTCAACTTATTAAAATGATTTCACCTTTCCATGTATCAGTATGTTTCATCTGTGTTCTAATGTTCAATTTGCAATTAAATCCTATACATGAGCTAGTATATTATCAGTCGAGATTTAAATACAAAATTTGCATTTTAATACTCCCCAATTTATAATCTATTACTTGGATTTAGTTCTTCTAAGGTAGTGTGGTTCTTAACCTGAGTTATAGGCCCCTATTTAGGAATCTAATGAAAGCTACAGATTTTTCAATCTGTGATTAGGTATTTTGTAGTTAGGAATAAACAGCAAATTTGGGACCTGAGAGTGTCCCAAAGGCAATAGATGCTGCAGTGTTTTTTACTTAAAAGACAAAGTGGGAGGGTAAAAAAGCTAATGGCATTCACTTAATTCCCTTCCGCCTGAAAGTTGCTCTTTATGAATAGTAGTTTTTGATTTGAACAGTTGGAAATGAGGCCCAGACACTGGCAGTTTATAAGTTTTTCAGCTGATTTCCTGTGTGCAGCCTTGATATAAACACTGGTCAGTTCTCACTGATTATATTGTTCAGCTGGTGGACTTTAAGTCGGTTCTGGTCCTGATCTGATTCTATCATCTTGTTAATGTTGGATTCAGCCTTGAATGGCTAACGCAGTGACAGCATCTAAGAGCTGAAATTTATAGGGAAGGAACACTTCCTGATAGTCTGAAATTCCTTCATCATATCCTGTGAGATCTCCTTGAACCTTGCAAATAGTTCTGAAGTGGCATTGTACACTTTAGGATCATTGGCCATCAACATTTGTCAACTGTAGCAAACATGACAGCATGAATACAATCAACTGGAAATCTTTACCATTGTAGCTGACTTGAAATCCATTATTCTGTTTCTCAGAGCATTGATGGTTGAATTTCTATTACATAATCATGATCCATAATGTATTGCACAGGTAAAATGTATTCAGGTTTGGGGGGTGGTGTCTTTTCAGCCTACTGGGAAAATGAGTTACACTTGTTCAAGATAAACAGCTGACCTTTTTTGCATTTCATGTAACATATAAGCCATGACGTTTTATTACAAGAATCAGGAAAAGTAGGGAATTCCCTGGCAATCCAGCAGTTAGGACTCCTTGCTCTCACTGCCGAAGGCTTGGGGTCAATCCCTGGTCGGGGAACTAAAATCCCACAAGCTGCGTGGTGCGGCCAAAAAAAAAAAAAATCAGGAAAATCCTCATGTAAGCTTGCCTGATCTGCAAGCACCTAAAGTCCGCTAATCTATAAAGCTTGTGTTCCTTTGTCAGTACTTTTTCTAGCCACTCTGAAGCCGAGTTATTTCTCTATTGAGTCAGTGGATTTAGCCACCACCCACAAATAAATTCCTAACATTTTGAATAAACTAAGTAAAGACAAAAAATGACAGTGCTTGCCGGCAAGAGAAGTACTCTTGCCCTCTCTCCTTCCCTGCTATTTAGAAATTCTGAAATCACCAGTGTCCTTGATAGTCAATAGTACCAAAAGAGGAGATTTCTTAGATGCTGGACTCATCTAAGCCAATCCAAGTACTGATCCAGTGAACATTTCTTCTGGAATGAAGTGCTCTGTCTCTGACCCCTGTTCTGGAAAATTGCATTATACTGAGCCTTGTGTAGGGACCGCCACTGATTTGTGGATGTGCTGGTTATCTATTTCTTGGCTCCTAAGTCCACCCTTCATTGCTCTGCTTTGTGATACAGGAGATGAGCCCTTTAAATATTTCTCTTTTGCCTGCTGGCAAGTTTTGTTAAGCTTGTCAGGAGGTGCTGACGGGATGCTGCAGAAGAAAGGAGCTTCTCTTCCTGGTTCTTGTGTGTTTTCGGTGTGTTTTCTTTTTTCTTGCTTTTGCAGTGTGTAGGGGCCAGTGGCATGTAGGACACCCAGTGGCACCTCAAAAGAGGGTGTTTACCAGGAGGTCCACTGGTGCCCCTGCCAGCTTCCCAGCATGTCTTGGTGCACCGCTGGCAACTTCCCAATAAGTCTCGGCACACCCAGTGGGGTGCCTTCCTAACTAGTTTTGTTGACAACGCCCTCCTCTCCAGCCCTGGGCTTCAGTGGGTCGCAGCCACACCCTCTCCAACAAAATCTGAATCTCAGCCTTGCAATGGAAACTTCAAAACTTGTTCCTTCGTTGGGTCCTCTGCCTCAGTCCTAGAGGTAGTGGCTGCTCCTATAGCCGCTATTTCTGTATTCTTAAGAGCTTTCTTTACCCTTAGTAATTAATGCCCTGTTGCTCTTAGTAATTCTTTATATAAAATTTTCCTTGTTCAAATTACTGTGTGTTTTCTGTATCCCCCCCTGACTGATACAGTGGATTAAGATACCAGTCATGGGCTTCCCTGGTGGCGCAGTGGTTGGGAGTCCGCCTGCCAATGCAGGGGACACGGGTTCGTGCCCCGGTCCGGGAAGATCCCACATGCCGCAGAGCGGCTGGGCCCGTGAGCCATGGCCGCTGAACCTGCGCGTCCGGAGCCTGTGCTCCGCAACGGGAGAGGCCACAACAGTGAGAGGCCCGTGTACCGCACACACACAAAAAAAGATACCAGTCATAAGGGAGCCACTTCATTAGTTTGGTTGATAACCCCTGATGTAGTCCGGTATAAAGGGCTCAACCCAGTAAGTTTGTTGAGAATTATGTAAGTGAATCAGATTGGCCCCTTCTAGAATTTTGACAGAGCTAAGAATTGTCCAGTCCTTAGAAGAATGGACAAGACTTGTATAGCTGTGATATGAAGAGGCTCATGTGAAAGAGATACCACGATAAATAACTACCCTGAAGCTGCCTCGCTTCTTGCTGCTTTCTAGTGTTTTTTGTTTTCCAGTATGGTCAGTGGGTATTCTTGCAATTTCTCTGTTTCCCATAAGATAGCCTGAGTTTCTATTCCTTGGAACCATGAGCCTAACTCTAGTTTGTTTTATTGTAACCACCAGGGATCCCTGATCAGTGAAGGTCTTCCTGTCAATTTCCTTGACATTTAATTCTTATCTGTCTGCGCTCGGCACCAGTAAGAAAATGTCATCTACTTGATTGGACTTGGCAAGGAAGTCAAAAAAGAAGTCCTAGGTACAATTCCTTTTCCTTGGCAGAAATGGTCTCCCCAAAAGCAAAAGGGGGAGGTACAGGTATAGTGGAAGGATGGAGTATGAATGAGGACAACCATAAATCTCATAGTGTCCAGTCTTTTCCTAGACAAGTCTACTCTGTATTCCTTCTATATCACTAAACAATTCTTTTTATTTCCCCTACAATGGGTATTTCAAATCTTCACTAGTTTCTTAAGTCCCCTACTCCACCTCCATACTCATACTCACTTCACGTAGAGACTATCAAGTGGAAAGTCCCTATACTTGCTGCCTTCTCTTCCCCAAACTATAAGATTAGCTGCAGTCACATCTATCCCATTTTCCTCCTTACTTCTCTCTCTTTATCCTTCTGTTAAATGTTGCAAATTCTGCCCTAAGCTTATACCTTATGCTTATACCTTATTCATTCATTCATGTGGCAGAGACTGCCCACTGTTAAGTCTCCATTCTTCCCTTTTTCCATAGCAATAGAATTTTTTGACTGTGTATGCCTTTTTTTTTTTTCCTTTCAGCTCAGTTGACATAGCCATGAGACCAACTTCTGACCAACGGGATGTCAGTGGCAGAAGGAACCTTTCTTAAGAGCTTACTAGCATATAGTTCATCTTTTCCCTCGCCTCTTACTGAATTCTGCTGCTTAGAAATTTGATATGATACCTGGAGCGTTATCTTGGATCAATAAAAAGAAGGCCTCATTCTAGAGATAACCAACTAACGAACTGAAAGGAGCCTGGGTCTCTGACTCCATGGACTAGACTTGCCATACACTCCTGGATGCCCTGCTCCAATATTTTATATCAGAAAGAAACTTCCATTTAAGCCACTTTCTTTATAGGTTTTCTGTCACTCTCAGCGAAACAAATCCTAGCGTTACAGATTTGAAATCTGGAATTGTATACTAAGTAACAAAAACTAAAATATTTAACGTTGGCTTAGTAAAGGAGGTTAGATGTCAAGAAACATGGACACAGGTATTGTGGGTTAGAAAGCTGATGGATGACTTGTTATACAGCATCCTAACATTTTCTCTCTTTCATTCCAACCCCTTGTCTTTATCTTTTTTTTTTAACTTTTTAAAACATTTATTTATTTTTGGCTGAGTTGGGGCTTCATTGCTGCGCGTGGGCTTTCTCTAGTTGCGGTGAGTGGCGGCTGCTCTTCATTGCGGTGCGTGGGCTTCTCATCGCGGTGGCTTCTCTTGTTGCAGAGCACGGGCTCTAGGCGCGCGGGCTTCAGTAGCTGTGGCTCACAGGCTCCAGAGCGCAGGCTCAGTAGTTGTGGCGCATGGGCTTAGTTGCTCCACGGCATGTGGGATCTTCCTGGACCAGGGATCAAACCCGTGACCCCTGCATTGGCAGGCAGACCCCCAACCACTGTGCCACCAGGGACGTCCTTGTCTTTACCTTTTATTTTTCAGCCCTTCTCTTGGACTTTGGGTGATTGACTAATCTTGATTTTCCTAGTATTACCCCATTAGTACACTAAGAATGTTTAAACAGACTCACTCTTATTGGTTTTTTTTTTTATTTTAAACTTGATTTTTTTTTTTCTGGCCACGCCACGCAGTTTGCAGGATCTTATTTCCCCAACCAGGGACTGAACTTGGTCCTGGCAGTGAAAGCACTGAGTCCTAACCACTGGACCACCAGGGAATTCCCTAAACAGACTCACTCTTATAACTGCTTCCCCTCTTCATCGTCTTAGCTCCATACCCCTCAGGACCAAAACTCAAGCATTTACTGCTTTGCGGAGTCCCATTCCTGAAAGGAGAATTTCAGACAGTTGGTAAACTTAGTAATTCAAATTTTAAAAGTAAATTTATATGACAAAACAACTGTTTTATATGCATTGTTTCCCCATGGAATGGCTCAGCAATAAAACATAACCTGTTCGAAAACAACTAAGAAGTTGACATTAGCCAGAAATCAGTTGCTAACATAAAATCATTGTACTTCCAGATCATTGTTTCTCCCTCTTCCCTGAACCTCCCAGCTCCTCTAAAGTTCATGTCATCAGATTATACCATCCATTATCCCTCAGTTGTTCATGTCATTCACAGACCTCAGAAGATACTCCCCTAGTATTTTAATCCTTAGAGTTTAACAAACATCTCAATACCTCTTTCCTCACTACTGTTAGAATTCTTAGTAATTCCAATACCCATTGAACAATCTTTCCAATTCTCGGGCCTCTCAGTTTCTTGATTGCCTGACTTCCAATGATGTTTTTCT
Organism: Mesoplodon mirus; assembly: GCF_964341445.2. Taxonomy (NCBI): domain Eukaryota; kingdom Metazoa; phylum Chordata; class Mammalia; order Artiodactyla; family Ziphiidae; genus Mesoplodon; species Mesoplodon mirus. The sequence goes on from NC_138978.1 coordinate 102,348,160, forward strand.
TCCACCTGACCTCAGCTGCCATTTCCCATGGTTATATCCTAGAACTGGCCATCACCAATAACTGAAACTTCTCCAGAGTTTCCATCTCAAACATCCCATTCTCTACTCACCAACCCCTCCATTTTCTGCTTACTTCCCTCTCATATCCTTTCCAACAATTCTTTAACTCCACTGGGTTCTCCAGCCTATTGCTCCTGCTGACTTTTCACTCTGCATTGCAGTCCCCCCTGCCTCCGTGGTAGTGAGACATGGCAGCAAGCCTCACTTCCTTGCCCACCCAGCTTAGTTTCCACAGTCCAATGTTATAAATCACTTCCTTGTAAACACTCTCAATTCCCTTGCTGCAGTCTCTCTCCATCATACTTATCTAGTAATACCCTAGTCCTACTTAAATACAACACTCAGCCTATTCTGTGCCTGCACATGACCAGAAAAAATACACAATCATGCTGACTGGCATCTCTTTGAATTCATGACCATACACCTCTGGAACTCCGGGTTTGTGTGAACCTGAGAGTGGGGCCTCCTTAAATTTTGCTCCCTAGGCACCTCTCTAGTCTCACCCTTCCCCGACCCTGGTAGGTGCCATAGTGCACCATTCAGCTCTCCCCTCCTGAAATCAGGCAAAGCGAAACTATATTTGTTCATCTCCCAGTCTTTAGATGTGGGCACCCCAGGGAAGAGGGTGTGACTTTGAGCAGGGCAGCTCTTAGTTAAGGGCAAGACTGAGAAAGACTCAGCTAGAGAGTCAGCCACAAACACTCTGGCAGGAAGGGAGTGTGAGTGCTCACATTGCTCTGGCCAAGCCCTCTTGCTCTTCAGGGCCTTTGCCCTTCCTCTTCCCTCTGCCTGGCATGCTCTTTTCCTAGGTTTCCAAGGGACTCATCCTCACTTCCCTGATGCCCATGCTCAAGCACCTCATTGCTGGAGAAGTCCTCTCTGACCATAGTATACAAACTAAACTCTCCCTCAATATTCTCTCCTGTTACTCTGCTTTATTTTTCTTCATAACATTTAGCAACACCTGACATTAGATAGTTCTAACATTAGCTGCTTCTTTTGGCCTTCCTCTGCTAGAGTGTGTGTTCCAGGAGCACAGAGCTCTGGTTTGCTTATGTTTATATCCCCAGTGTCCAGAACAATGCCTGGTATACAGTAGGTACTCCATATATACTTGTTAAATGCACAAATGAAAATGCCTTGAATTCATAGTAGTCAACTCATCGAAGACAGAGTGGTTTAGTAGAAGGATCTTAGAGCACTGAGTTAGACTGATTTTTTTAAACAACTTTAGTGGTGTGAAACTGACATATCATAAACTACACATATTTATAATATAAACTCAATGTTTTGACATATGTATACACACATGAAACCACTACAATAATTCAGATAATGAGCATATGCTTCCTCCCCATTTTTGTAATCCCTTTTGTAAATGGCAGGGAGGTACTGGGGATGGATGGATTTAGTGTGCTCATTAAGGACCTCTCACTGTCTTTCTCAGCACAGGGACATGCTGCTGCCCTTTCCCTTTCTTTCTTCCTTTCCCCCTCCCTCCCTCCCTTCTCCCTCCTTCCTTCCTTCCTTCCTTCCTTTCTTGAATGTAATTGACACATAACACTGTCAAGTTTGAGGCATAAGTTTGAGGTGTACAAGTGTTACTTTGATACATTTATATATTGTAATATGATTACTACAGTAGCATTAGCTAACATCTCTATCGCATCACATAATTATCATTTCTTCTTTGTGTTGAGAACAGTTAAGATTTAGTCTCTTAGCAACTTTGAAGTTTATAGTACGATATCGTTAACTATAATCACTATGTTGTACGTTAGATTCCCTGAACTTTTTATCTACTAGTTTTAAGTTTGTACCCTTAAACAACATGCCCCCAATCCCTCCACACCCGCCGACAGCAGAACCGATCACTTTGTACTGAAACAACAATAAGAACAACAAATAAAGGTGAAAAAGAACAAATAAAACTGGTCAGGATCCCCAAGTTTAAAAGGATCATTTCACTATGTCAATAATTTCTATACAGCTTCATAAAATTTTTATTTAGAAAAGAATTTTTAATAGAAAAGGGGAGCATTCTACACATCACCTTGAAACCCATGTTACAGTAGCATTTTGACCCGCTTGGCATAGCTTTCTTCCACTCTCTTCTTTCTTTTCAGTCTTTGCAATACCTGTACCTGCCAGTCTCCAGGTGCCCCTAGTTACAGGTCAGCTCCACACAGAAGGGGAGGAGCTACTTCCCGGGGTCTGTTCCCAGAATCACAGCCCCACATCCCAGCGACAAACAGTGCTGCCCACCTGGGGACCTAAGAGGACCCTGCCCACTTTGTTGTGTGCCCTGTGAGTGCTCAGTCCAACAGGATGGCTGGTGGACAGGTGAAATGTTTGTCTGTGATTGGATTCAGTCTTATCTGCCTTAAAATGGTGAGTTCACCATTCCAACCTACCTGCAATGATTTAGGGGGAAAAAAGATACATTCAATATCTTTCTCTTTTTTTGAGGGCCTCAGGGGTGGGGAGATGGAAATCAAAATACTTTGGAGGCATACCAAGATTGTATATGTTTGTGTGTTTGAAATTTAATACAATTTACTAGTGAAAGAAAACAAGAATATCATTATGTTTTAAAAACAAAGATTTCTGAAAAATCCATCAGCAGCTACTGACTTAGTTCAATAGGCAGATTCAGGGAGAAAAATGAAACAGTAATGTGATCTCTCTCCATCCTCTCAATTTTATTTAGGATTGCTTTGTGGTAGATTTGAGTGCTGGAAAATAATTTGTGCAAATAAATACCGTGTGTGGATTGGAAGATTGCTCACATTATGTATAAACATGTTGTGCTAAGTATATTACTGCTCTGATTTAGGTTTTACATTTCCCCAAATGGTGTTTTTCTTTATGGTTCTAATATTCTAAACTTTCCTTTTTCCAGGTTGCTTCAACAAAAACAGGTAACATTCTCTGAAATGCAAGTTTACCCTCCCCATATTTGATTTTAATTTCCATTGTTAATTCCTGGGCTACCCTGAAATATAAAGGCTATACCAGGAAAAATATTCAACATTTTCTGAGCACTCACACTGTGAGTGTAACTGGTAAGACAAATACATGGATCAAAATTTAAAGATACATCCTCATAAGATATTCTTCTTGAGTACTGAGATGTATAGAGTCATGCAGTCATAGATTTTTCTCAAACACGGTTAACCATTAGTAAAGTATTACAATGATCATCATTCTAGTCAAAGAAACAAAATTTTAGTGAAGAGACTAATTTATATAACTTTTCTTATTTGTCTTCTAAGGAATTAGAGGAGAAAACTAGAAACAGTTTTGATCAAAATTCTCTAATAAAAGATTCTCTAATAAAAAGATTAGATTCTCTAATAAAAAAGATTTTATACTTCTAATATTGCAGCCTTAAAATATAAACAATGAAAGCCCAGAGCTGGAAAAAGGCTTTCTTTTAAGAGATTTTATCACCATTTTTCTTGAATAAATGACTGAAGGCAAGGCTAATTTCTCTACAGGCCTCTCCTGGCTCATACATTCTAGAAATTTAAGTCCCTAGAATGGAAACTTATGTTCAATGGAATTTAGATTACCTGAAGGAACCATATAATATCAATTATATCACCAATAAACTCTCTTACTAATTCAGCACAAATAAGAACAAATATTATTTATTGTTTTGTATATACCACAGAAAAGGAAATGTAAATAAGGCAATTAAAATGTTTGATATAGATTTTTGGCTGAGCCATAAAATCCGTGCTTATACAATAGGTTTTTAAAAGTTATTATTTCATGCTTTATTCTTACTCACTTATTCTTGAGACACCTTCAGGATTGACCAGGAAGCTGTGAGAAGGACTATTTGGCCATAAACAAAGTGATTTTTAAAAAATCAGTGGCCCTTCGATTGGACAAAATCTAGTTCTGCTGTCTCTTAGAGGGTCCCAGGACCACAGGACACACTGAGCCCTCAGAACAGGCCTCTTTTTAGTCCCACGTTACCCACACTATTTGAGAGAGAGAATGGGGCAGACTGATATACTGGTGATGCTGTTAATTGATTCATCCTGTCTTTTCAATAGATGTGATGTGTTTTATTGATACTGTATAGGAGGTTTCATTTGGGGTGTGTGTATTCTGATTCTTTTTGGGCTCTGACATCGGCTGTTTATCTGTGTCTGGCCACTGGGACCACATGGGCTAATTTAGATCTCTGAGTTGGTAGAATGCACAGATGCTGTGAATCAAAGCGTTTCATTTTTGACTAATCAGAGTGGTTGATTGCAAATCTAGGGAATAAATTTTTCTCTTTCATCAGTGCATTAAGCGGGCCAAATACAGAACAAAGAAAGAGTGAAGAACCGCTGCTAATTTATGAAGACTTACACGTCCTGCTCAATCTTCTCATCTCTTTAAGGGAAACATAGTACAGAGGTGTTGATCTTTTTTCATTGCTGTTACTGGTCAGATCCTGCTCTAGAACCATGTGTAAACAGGCAATCTGTCTCTCCAGCCTGTGCTTACCCCAGAGTCTCCATATTCCCACCTTCCCTGGCAGCACCTCCTCCATGGCAACGCCATGCAGTCTGCCTTTTCCAAACCCCAAAATTGCTCGTTGTGGTTCACACACACACACACACACACACACTAACCCTTCCTACCTTTCAATGTGCCCTTACATTCACTATTTTACTTAATCTTTACCATCTTAAGATGTAAGTATTTTACATTTCAAAGTAAACTCAAAGATGTAGGAATTATTAATATTCCATATACTCAAGGAAGAAAACTGAGACTAGAAGAGGTTAAATCACCCGTACGTGTTCATAGACAGAAGTAAATGGCAGAGCCAGGGCTCAAACCCAGCATTCTGAAATCCAAATCCTTTGCTATTTTCCCATCATGAAACCCCACGTTCCATCCTGCTGATACTGGCTTCATGTACTACTATGCTGGGCAAATGTGCCCCTCCCAGCTCAATCCAATACGACAAATTTTGTGGAGTCCTCAGGCCCCTTGACAGGCCTGTGGGGAGATAGCCGGTGTCATGCCAGCCTTTTAGATGCCTTTCAAGCCACTCCATGAAGGCACTGTCATGACAATGTCTAGTTTGGTTGTCATTTGTCCAGGAAATTAGTCCATTCCAATGAGCAGGACTGGTTAACAGGAGATAAGATGAACAATGGGGACAAGGGAAGCAGCAGGGATTGAGAGACACCGCAAAGTTAGAGGAAAGAAGGTATTAACAGAGAACAAATAACTGGGGGAGCAGAAAAGGGATGAGTGTGTAGGAGGGATAAATGTGAGACCCCTGCGGGGGCTTTCTATCCTACAACAGAGAGGGGACATAGGCGCTTCCCGCAGAGTCAGCTTCTGCTGGCAAATGGCTAAGATGAGCCCCTGCAACTTTTCCCTGGCATTTACAACCATCATAGTTTTCTTTTGATGGCAAAGGAGACAGTCCTGGGTGATGTTCAAGGAACGTCTGGCCAGTGCACAGTGGACTCTTTGTTCATTGTTGCAGCGTGGTTATTTCTGAGATGCTGCCAAAGCCAACTTTCTGGGCTATGGGTACAGAAAGAGAAGTTGTCTGTGTCACGCACATGGGGTTTTTCAGGTTGGGTTCTGTTGGAGGGAGGGAGTTGATACTGGCAAATCACACATTTGGACAGTATTTATTTCTCCTCTTTGCCCTAGAGTTTTGTTTTGCACTTTAGTTTTGAACTTGGCATATAGTGATTTTACCCAGCAAATGCAGTACATTAAATATAAAAGACCAATTGCCAGCTTCAAACCTAAAACCCAGATATTTTTGTTTGACCTTTTCTTCTACTTGGACCTCCTACACCCAGGGCATTTTTGAGTCCGTGGAGTTTTGCAGAGTAGTAAATCTGATTACCATGTTGTATCTTCAACCCCATGCCCAAAGTATAGGAATGCCTTGTGTAAACTCATGACATAAGCATTCACGGCCTCCTGGGAAACCACGGCCAGGCCCAGGTGAGGAGGGACCCCGGCATGTCATTCTTAGGCTGGGACAGATGTTTTGATAGAGAAGGAGAGAATAAAGTTTATTTTTATTTTATATAGAAGAATCTGAAAATTGTTACACTCTGATAATATTAAAGACAGTACGCTCAATTATGAAGCAAAGAACTCAATTCTCCCCCTTCCTCCATTAGATTAAATGTCACTTGGAAAATGTGCAAAGTGCATACGTGGAAATCACAGCCTCAACAGAGGTGGGGGATGGAGGTGGACCCTTGCTGGAGACGTCGCATAGAGGTGGGGCAGGGAGGGGAGACCTGTGACAAAGCCTGCCTGGGGATTCACAGAATGCCAGACTGGAGTAGCCTCCAGAATGGAAGCCGTCAGTTACTCTCTCCCTCCCCTCAGAGTTCTTCTCCCAAATCACTCCTTACTCTTAGTTAACTCTTTTAAAAGTACAAAAATGCAAATTATCCCAGAGGCAACCGGGAAAAACCTCTTTGAGGTCCCATTCCTGAATGAGAAGTTTGAGCTTTCTTGCTCTCTTCTGGAGAGTAGCTTTGCCTTTCTTTTCCTCTGTTTTTTTGTTTGTTTGTTTGTTTCTTGATCTGGAAAACAAGGGCAAGGTTTATGTCTGAAGGATGACATGAGAATGACTTAGTTTGAAAGTAAAATGATGAAAGAAGTAATCCTTATAGGTACCCTAGCAAATGTACACCTTCAAAATCTCTTTCAGCTCCCAAAATACCCACTATCGATCAGGCATATTCAAAAATCAGCAACAGTATCACTGTGGAATGGGCTACAGTGCCAGGGGCCACCGGTTACCTCCTCACGGCCAGAGATGGGAACGCTGTCATTGAAACCGTGGTGGCCAGTTCCCCAGGCACTGTGACGGGCCTAAAGGCTGCAACCTTGTACCTGATCACCATCAGATCCATCAGTTCTGCTGGCAGAAGCCAGGCATCGCCTCCAAAACAGGCAAAGACAGGTAGCTGGATGCTCATCCTCTGTTGAGCAATTGCTTGTGACCTGGATCAATTATACTGAGGATGCATATGCATGATGTAATTTTGTGTCATGTGAATGTCTATGATTCAAGGCCCAGAAGTGAAAGCCACCAAGTGACTTTATTTTTGGAATTCAAATGTCTGTGGAGGAGGTGGTATGTAAATTCCAGATGCTTTGGAAAATAAAACCCATTTCTGGGCATCTTTAAAAGCATCCGTGCTTTTAAATCTCTGAAAAAGGGATTTCTGTTTCATTTTGTTTGTTTGTTTGTTTTATAAATTTGTTGATTTATTTTTGGCTGCATTGAGTCTTTGTTGCTGCGTGCAGGCTTTCTCTAGTTGCGGAGAGCGTGGGCTACTTTTTGTTGCGGTGAGCAGGCTACTCATTGCGGTGGCTTCTCGTTGCAGAGCATGGGCACTAGCGTGTGCGGGCTTCAATAGTTGTGGCACATGGGCTCAGTAGTTGTGGCTCACAGGCTCTAGAGTGCAGGCTCAGTAGTTGTGGCACACGGGCTTAGTTGCTCCACAGCATGTGGGATCTTCCTGGACCAGGGATCGAACCTGTGTCCCCTGAATTGGCAGGCGGATTCCCAACCACTGCACCACCAGGGAAGCCCAGGTATTTCTGTTTTTAACCTCAATTATCAATAAAGACCATGTGGAATAAAGAACACATAGAAGCGATTTTGCTGCACTTTGACTTGTTTGAAATAAAACTATTTAGAGTTTGTCATCAGCATGACAAATTGATTTGATAAAGTTGTACCTCAGCATATTTCTGAAAGGTTGCGTGCATGTTAAAATAGTATAAACTATCATTCCCCCCATTGATTTATATTATGATTACAGGGAGGTTTTATCTAATTTCTTACCAATTTCCAGTTGAAGGTATGCCTAATATTAGAATTTCTCTGTCCCCCCTTCCTCTGCTGAGTCATCAGCATTAATGTGTCATTAATACACATTTAAATAACATTGTTTAATGGAACTCTGCCATGAATCCTATTGCAAAGCAAATAATTTTTTCATAATATGGATAATCAACCTCAAATTACCTATTCCTAAATTTGAATTAGCCTCTCTTGCACTTTCATAACACAAATGCACAGGTTTTTGTCTTTGTAGTGCTGGCTGCACCAATTCTACAAGTAAGCTCTCCAAGTCCAGACTCTATTCTTGTGCAGTGGGAAACCGTATATATGGCAACCGGATTTTCTGTGTCCATTATGCGAGCTAATGGTTTGGGGAGAATATGGAAAGAAAATACCACCAACACCTCCTTGACATTCACCAGTTTAGACGCTGGGACTCTCTACACCATAAAGGCCTATGCGTGGAATGCCAGCGGAACACCTGGGGATGACTCCACCTGCAATCAGAGAACAGGTAAGGACTTCGCAGCTCAGTCCCAACCTTCTCCTTTTTGATTAATGAGAAAGGCTGTGCACTGCAGTCACTGAGGGCAGCGTTAAGTGATAAGTACAGAGCAGCTGGCAGCAGCTATTTAAATTTATTATGAGCTTATTTATAGTGTCTTGATAATTCCTCCTCGGTGGTTTAAATGCTTATGGCATGTGTAAAGAAATGCTGCTCAGAGCGCACAGAGCATGGCACCCCCCACCAAAGCCAACTTATTTTCACCTTACATGTTCAATATCACACAGCAGGAGATAATTCTTTTTAGGTTTACCAGTCACCTCTTGTCCCTTCATAGGTTCAGACCAAGAGTAGAGACAAAAGGAACTGGACCAAACAAGAATTTATTCAGCAGACATTTAATGAGTGTGTCCCAACTTTCAGCTGGCATTGCTCTAGAGGCACAGCAACAAAAAAAACAAACTTCCTGTTACGGCACTTTGTGCTGTGGTGGGAATCAATATTTCAGATATATTTCCCAAAGTCCTCAGTTTGGGCCTGAGGTCAACGAGGGGCTTCCTACCACCTCTCCTCCTGCTATAGGCTGAGAAGCTGATGCATGGTGTGTGTTCTCACAATCCCCATTGCAGGGATACCTGACCAGGGCATCCTACTGCATGATAACTAGATGCCCAAACTGAGCTGCTGCTCTGAGCCAAAAGAATGAGATGGAGAGAGAGGGAAGGAGAGAGATTTTTCCTTCTCTTGAGGCAGAGTGAGTCATCCTCTGACAATATGGCCTAGTAGATGCCGGACTCACCAACCAGATTAGCTGTTTCATCTCTTGGGGAGAACCAAGGAGAAAGTGGAAAGAAACCAGAAATGTTCTCTCCAACAGTTCCTACTTTGGAGGGGAGTGGAAGCCCCATTGTCTATAGGCCGAAGCAGAAATGTAGGGAGAAGTGAAGGGTTTGCCTTTTATATTACTTCTCCAGGTAGAAATCAGAGCAAGGTGGCCCTAAGGTGATTCATGATGGGCCTGGTGAGTCAGGATGTCTATGACAAATCAGTGTCTCTGGGCCTCTTCCAAGACATTCACTCATTCTTTCTCTCCACAAACATTTATTGAGGGCCTCAAGCTGTTTTAGGAGGATAAGCCTGAGGAAAGGAAGGCATATTTCTAAGAATGCAGAGGAAATCATTTTGGAGATGCTAAAAAACTGCCTTCCTGTGTGACCATCACACTTGATACTTTCCTTTTTTCCCTTTGATTTAGAATAGAAAGTCTGCTCGTCTGTAAGCAGCTGTGACCTAAAAGCTCTTATATGTCTTAGCGTGTGTCAAAAGTAAAGAAGGAATGTTGTTGAAACTAATCTGTTTAACTTTATCAATCTATAAGAGAATATTTGACCTACCACTTGATAACATACCCACATGACCCTCTTAGCCCTTCACATTTATAATTTCATTTAATTATTTGTATCACTTATCAAATTGTACGTTCACTCATTCATTTATTCAAGATGTTTACTTAGTACCTATATGTGCTAGGATCTGTTTTACAGATGAGAAAAATAAATAAATAAATAACAAAAAGATTAAATAACGTAGCTGAAGTCATATAGCTAGTTATGAGTTTGCATAGTTAATGGGAGATGTGTTACCAGTTCTCAGGTACCCTAAATCCCAATTTTATGCTTTGTACACTTGCAAGTATCATATGATTGGAGTACTCCATCCTCCAAGCTCTGCAATATTGTTAGGTCAAATCTTACTTGGGTTCTTGAGGTTACTGCAAAAATCTTAATTGTTTCTCAAAAATGTAGGTCCTCGTGCTCCTGCCAACATTCAAGTCTCTTTTGATAGCGGTTCTCTGAAGGCATCTGTTTCATGGGCACCGACAGAAGGAGCTTTCAACTATACCGTGATGGCTTTGAGTGACTCTTCCAGGCTGAGCTGTAGTACGACTTTCAGTTCCTGCACCATCTCCTCTCTCCAGTGTGGAACCAAGTACCTGATTTCAGTTTTAGCAACTAATGATGCCGGATCTACCAGATCAATTTCAGCAGTGACCCTGAAAACTGGTATGTAAACAAGAGTGAGATCACTGGGGGGTTGGTAAACCAAAGTGACTACCATTAGGGAAACAAATAATCACATGACAATGTTCCAGAACACTCTAGAACAAGCAAAAATGAAAGCCTGGTCTAAATGAAAGTGTTGAGTTGTACTTTCTGATGAGTTTGAATAATGTTGATAGTGAAACCAGATCTCGTGCATTGGAAAAAACACTGAAAATTAGGAAACCTGGTTCCTATTCCTTTCACTAATTAGTTTATTTTCTTTTGCATTTGTAAAGTTGTAAATATTCTAAGATCCAGTTTGAGTGTTACACAACTCTAGCTGTGCAGTACAGATAGTGGTCTCTTATTTACATCATGTTTCACAGACCTAGGCCTGGTGGGAGCTATTCTTTTAAGATAAAGATGGAATGTCTATAGTTTGGAATATGTGTTTAGATATCTTCCCACTTTCATTCTCATCAAAGAGATAAAGACATACATATGTGGAGGTCTATGCTTCAATTTAGAAATATCTGTGTGTTTTGGGGATGAGAACTAACATTTAGTGAAGAGCTACTATGCAAAGGTGCGAAGAAAATCTCTTGCAGTACTCTCACAACTGTTTATTATTTATCATTTCCTAGTTGCTTGTGCACCTGGAAGGGTGACAATCCAAGAAGATCCCCCTGGCCACCTGTCTGTGGCTTGGTCCAACGTGCATCTGGGTGATTACTATGTGGCCTTTGTGAAGAATGACGATGGCTTGGAAGTACACTGCAACACCTCCCTCACCCAGTGCAATTTTTTATCTGAGTGTGGCTTCACTTACTTTATTAGTGTTTTTGCCTATAACAAGGCAGGACAGAGTCCTTTGGGTGATGTGTTTAATTATACCACAGGTGAGTTGCACTTGATGTTTGTAAAGGGAGTTGAGTTCTGAGTTCACTAAACTCAACAGCAGAATGGATCATCCATTGCACTTATTGACTTACCTAGACCACCTGGGAGCCATTCTAGGGCCAAGAATGGAAAGTGAATCTCTTCTTTCACATCCTTTCCAGACTAGGGAATTTGGACTTCGTGGACTCAAGCTTAATAAGAATGCAAGGTTTAGGGGTGAAAAGAAGGGAAAGAATGTTGTTACTCAAGCTTACTCTGAAAAGTTGAACCCTCCACCAAGATCTACTCAGTGTTCAGCCCTGTGCTGGAGGCTGAAGGGGAGGTGATCCTTAGGTCTCAGAGTACACTCTTTCTGCAAGCCCAGAAAACAGGGATGCAATGGCAAAGATTCTACAAGGTGTGGAGGGCTTTGGAGTAGGACACCTGGGTTTAAGTCCTAACTTGACCACCAACTCATTCGCAAAATGGGAATAATGATGCCTACCTTGCTAAGTTCCTTAGTATCTGCTACTGCAAAATGGGACAAATAATAATGAGAACATGAATATGAAAAGGTCTTTGTATATGAGAAAAGCACAATGCAAATATTTTTATTAGCATCATTATTATTGTTACTATTATTCTCCACTAGGCTTGGGTCTTCAAAGGGCAGGGATTGTATTTTATTTATCTCTCATCCTGAATGCTTATCATAGTATGACTGGCATATGGGAGATGCTCGATTTTTAAAGAATGAATGGAGTGAGTGACAAAATTAATTAACTATATTTACAAACAAGAATACTATAATATAATTATATAAATAACAATACTAGCTGGGATATAATATATTTTTAATATTTATTTATTTATTTATTTGGTTGCACCCGGTCTTAGTTGCAGCCCGAGGGCTCCTTAGTCGTGGCATGTGAACTCTTAGTTGTGGCATTCTTGTGGGATCTAGTTCCCTGACCAGGGATCGAACCTAGGCCCCTACGTTTTTACCAAGATGAAGGAATCAAATAATTGGTGCCTTTGGAATTTAGAGTCAGAGACTATCAGTAAGGTCTCAAGAGCACAGGAGGGTCTTCCAGAGGGACTGGCCTTGAACTGGATCTTTAAGGACGATGGAATGTAGGTGGGGCAAGAGCATTCCAGAGAAACCCCATGTGAGTTAGACACTTGTCAGAATTTGTCTGTGAGGTAGTGTAGGGCCTCTTCTAAAATCTGCTAATACAATGCTTCTTCCCCTCCTCCGCCCTCTAGTTTTATCTAGTTTAGTGTCTGGAAAGACGGATAGGATCTAAAGTTAAACTAAACATGATTTTGTCAGGCAGAAGAAGGGAACCGCATTCCAGTAGCACGAACACAATCTTTGAGGCATAGGGAAATAAAAGCGCGTGTGAGAATTGAGGGGTCTGGTGAGGCAGGGGATGGGGAGGGGCAGCTGGACATATCGACTGGGTAGAGCTTGTAATAACCTTGAATGTCATGCATAGAGAATTCATCCTCTAAGTAGTGGGTGTTAGTCCAGGACTGGAGCTGGACAGACCTGTAGGAGATTGTTGCAGTGACTTAGGAGGGTAGTGCAGAGGCTCTGGGCACAGAGACGCCAGGACTCAGTGCCACTCTGACAGCATGGCTCCTGTACTGACCTTCGCTCTCTCTCTGCTCCTGCTCTCAGCCCCGTGTTGTCCTGGTGACATTAACCCTGTGTTGGTGTCCAGTGACAGAGTAGAGATCGTCTGGTCTCCCGTCCGTGGTGCCGAACTTTATGAAACCAAGGCTGTAGATGGGTTCAGCGTGGTTGAATGCAATGACACTGTTCCGGCTTGCACCCTTTCTGCTCTAGAGTGTGACACCAAGTACAACATCACGGTGTTTTCCTTCAGTGAAGTCCGGGGCAGCAATACGTCATGTACTTCCCGATTTATAACCACAGGTATGATACAGAGAAGATTTCATTCACTGATTCTGAACGGCTCACCCCACCTATGTCCCTCAGGAAGGGCATTCGGTAAAAAGGCTAACTGCCATTAGCCACCCTGTTGTGGTGACCCTGAGAGCCCCTGTCTTACTAAGGAGAGGCAGAAGAGAAGGTGGAAGAGGGAAAGAGGACAAAAAGGAAATAGAAGACCATGAGGAGAGTGGAAGGTTTTGCTAGAGATTACCTCAGCCATTCACTTCCTCCTACCTTTGGGGTGCCTGCCTGTATTCACACTATGAAGGTTAAGACCACAAATGTTTGTCCTAATTACTTTCGCTATTGGAGTTCAAATGGCTCCTTAACATTTTCCAATTAGTCCGAAGCTATGGGAGCCCAATACCACACGTCAACGTCAACAAGGTTTCCACACAAAGGCTGTATGAATTTGCCCTACATGCATGGTATGGTCGAAAGTAATGATCTCATTTGCGGGGGAAAGGTCAGTTTTAGACCAAATGGCATGTGTGATATTTTTGTTTTTTTGTTTTTTTTGTTTTGCGGTACGCAGGCCTCTCACTGTTGTGGCCTCTCCCGTTGCGGAGCACAGGCTCCGGATGCGCAGGCTCAGCGGCCATGGCTCACGGGCCCAGCCGCTCTGCGGCATGTGGGATCTTCCCGGACCGGGGCATGAACCCACGTCCCCTGCATCGGCAGGCGGACTCTCAACCACTGCGCCACCAGGGAAGCCCACGTGTGATATTTTTGATTCTGACTGTTTCAATTCATAATCTAAAATCTCTTAGCTCCTTGCAGCCCTGAAATCAAAAATGTTTCGAAGGATGCCTTTTCCATGATTAACGTGTACTGGCGATCCACTAATGATGAGGCCACTTACACGGTGACTGCCCAGGGAGAGAAAGGGCTGTACCGGTGCAGCAGCACGGGAGAGTCCTGCACCTTGTGGAGCTTGCCCTGTGGCTCAGTGTTCTCCGTCACCGCTGTGGCTGAAACACCAGCAGGACGGAGCCTGCCCAGCTACAGTGTGCCCTTAGAAACGGGTATGTAGCAACCACAGCCTGAACCTCTACTTCAATGGGGTCCTTAGGAATTGTTTTAGGACATGAACTTTCTTATTTGATTTACCCTAAGTGTGATAGAAATACCTTAAACTCAGAGAGGCCTTTCAAAGAGCCCCAGTCTTAGAAAACTTTCACACACGTTCTTTAAAAGTATCATCTGAAGGCTCTAATATATTCAAATACCAACATCAAAGGAGGAATACATTGACTCTGCAAAAACATTTATTTGAATTCGTATTCCCCCGTGACACAATCTACCAAAACAACTAACAAGTGACCAAATGAGCTAGTTTATTGTTTATTTCTTTGGTTCAGCCCTTTCAAATCTTTCTCTACAAAATGCTTTCTGAGTTTCAGTTTCCTAATTGCTAGAAGGGGATAATGGCTTTATCGGGTGGCTGTGAATATTACGTTATTTATGCTGAAGAGCACTTAGAGTGCCTGATGCACAGTAAGAGCATGATAAACGAAAGCTGCTATTGCTTCATAGCATTGTGTGTGAATGAAATTTAGCAAATTACTTAAAGCCTTTGGACGTTATTTTCTCTTATATACAATGATAGATGGCACTTTAGACTAGATAAGTTGAAACGTAAAGAGCAGCAGAACAGAGACAATGCCAAATACGCAGGAAGATTCCAGATATTCTGTATCCTGTATAATGGATCTTTGAAAAGTTGAGAATTGGTTGTGGTACTCTTAGGTGGCTAAGAATATTTTGAGCTTTTATATCAGCTATGTACTATGAAATGCATGAGAAAGGCAAAATACATTTCATTGCAAATGTAAGATATACTAGGAGAAAAGGTGAATGCAACCATTGCTTTAAAATTTGCAGTTGGAATTGTTAAAGTTGGAGAACAACAAAGGGTTTCTTTCTTATTCTGAAAAAAATTGGGGAGAATCTCACATTGCCCATAGCCAGTCATTGCACTGCGTTCTTGGGGAAAGCACCTGCTATATACAGTGATGTTAAATAACGTATCAGAGGGAATGAGATTTTACTTAACAAAAGGCAATTTTTTTTTCTTTTTTTTTTTGCAGTACGCAGGCCTCTCACCGTTGTGGCCTCTCCCGTTGCGGAGCACAGGCTCCGGACGTGCAGGCTCAGCGGCCATGGCTCATGGGCCCAGCTGCTCCGCGGCATGTGGGATCCTCCCGGACCGGGGCACAAACCCATGTCCCCTGCATTGGCAGGCGGACTCTCAACCACTGCGCCACCAGGGCTGCCCAACAAAAGAAAATTTTTAAAGTTTTTTTTAATTTATCTTTTTATTGAAGTATAGTTGAGGTACAATATTATAGAAGTTACAATATAGTGATTCACAATTTTTAAAGGTTATATTCCATTTATAGTTATTAAGGACGTTTTGATTAACAGTTGAAGGTTTGAGAAATTTAGGATATTGAATGAAACACAGGCAAAATACCATACTTGGTTAGTTTTCACAAATAACCCTCACTGGAAATAAATCCCCAGTTTTTTCTCTTTCCTCATTTAAGTGCCATGCTGTCCAGCCAGGCTGACAGTAACTCAGGTCACACAATCGGTAATCAACGTGAGCTGGACTGTTGGGACCGGCGCCCAAACCTATGTGACAGTTCTGGAGTCACACACTGGACAGTCTAAGTGTCACACCGATCAAAACCACTGTCTCCTGGGATGCATCACATGCGGCATCAATTACACAGTGGCATTAAAAGCAGTTAGTGCCACTGGGTTGACTGCGGACTGTGGCTACCAAAGTTATTCCTCGAGTAAGTGAATTCTAACCTCTAGCTCTAGAGTATCAACAAGGACTTTGACTATTATAGATCCAGACATAGCCTTTCCATCTCATTTTAAAAGATGCTGCGTCTCCACCGAGCTTGCATGGTAAGTTCAGATTACTTTCTAAAATGTTTACAGTTTTCCTCTTGACTTAGGACCTCAAAGGTTCAGAGGCTTCTGTTAGTAGTTGGTGAATTAACTCCCCTGGTAACAAGGTTCAGGTGTACTTTTTCTGAAAGAAGGATAGGTTTTTATATGACCCAGCTACCTGCAGCACAGAGTAACTCCGTCTGGCAGAGTTTTCAGACAGCATTTAGATCACACATTCTATTTGGCTTCAATGTTTCTTTCTTCTTATTATTATGCTACTACCTCACTCTTCTAAACCACTCCAGCTTCTTCTGTGGTTTCTTATTTCAACAGGTTAACAGAGCACAGTATTGCATCTTGTTCTTCACAAAGACCAAGCCACTAGGAAATAGCGGGAGAAGTAGGGAGTGGTACAGGGTTAGCAAATAAGATTTCTCTGGTGTGATTCTAGTCCACTGAAGTGGCTGCTTGGAGAACTGTTTTGAAAAAATCTTCTAAGGATGCTTCTCAGGCTTAATGGGAGAGAATATGATGACCAGTTAGCTGTATCTGCCCCAAGGCATGGGGTGGGATAGTTGAAATATAATTTTGGCATCCCAAAGGTAATAGAGTGAGTCTTCAACTAGGAGTTTAAAGACCTGGCTTCTTAAGCTGAACTGCGTTATCTTATTCTCTGATTCCATTTCCTCATTGGTAAGAGAAATAGGAATGATCATGATATGAAAGCATTTAAAATGTGCTACACATACATAAGCTGGATTATCATTCCTTTTGGCCCATTAGCTTTCATTAGGTTTGCTGCCTAATTTCTCACCTTGATATCCAGTTCTGGAAATATGGCCCATTGCTTACCTTCACACCTAAAAAACCTTTTTTTTTAAAAAAAAAGAATAAAGTCTATCTGTAACTGAATTTTTTTATTATTATACAATAACATTTTTATGTTAGTTACTGAGGAATCCACCATTTGACACCTAATATGTGGCCTGCTCAAGGTATTCAGGAAAAGAGAAAGGAAATGTACCCAGTCAGCTAACATGGATGAAGAGTGGGCCAGCAACAGGCATCATGCTACTCAGCTCAGCAAAATAGGTCTTTTCAGTTAATGCTGAATGCACTTAATTATATTTAAATTGAATCCCACTAAAATCATATGAAAATAGGGCATTATGAGGGATCTTGACAAGAATTCTGTGCATTTGACTCATAAAGTTTGAGTCATATACAATACACATCTGCCAAGCGTGGACTTTTGGCCTCACCATTGTTCTCTATTAAAAACTCATGCCCCACCTCACCCTCACACATGGATTTCTAATCATGTGACCCACCACAGAAGGAACTTGAATACTCCCTCAAATCTGGCTCTAATCATTTATTATTGAGTAGGTTACTTATGTTGTTTCCCCATAGTAACAAAGGCCAGGATTGTGGTGATGGTGGAATAGTGATGTATTTGTTTTTGTTTTATCCTTCAGGTTCCTGCTGCCCTTTGGGGGTGAAATTATATAGGCTGGGCCCTAATGGCATCCGGATCTACTGGCAGGCCTCCAGGGGCACTGCCAATTACAGCACTGACCTCTATGGTTCCAAAGGCATTTTCACGTGTGCCCCAAGCGCTGGCCTCAGTTTCTGCGATATCACCGAGATACCCTGCGGGGTTGTATATACCGTGATGGTCTCCCCAGTTGCTGAGACAGGACTGAAGCTTACTTTCTGTCCAAAAAAAATATATTCAGGTAGGGCAAATTATGACCCTTTATTTAAAACTAGCCCTCAACTCAATCTGTGAATTAAGACTCAGAAAAATCACACTATTTGCTATGTAGGAAGGTCAAAGAGGGCATGATATTTTGTACATCCTGCAGGCAGATTCTGGCTACTGCGGACCCCAAGCTTCTTTGGAATTGTGATGCTTTATTATCACTTGATTTGGAGACACTCCTCTCATCCCTCTCTCTCTTTTCTCCTTCAGAAAAAGGACCAGATGCTTGCTGCTTAAACAGTAAAGCAGATTTAACATGATTTTCTGCTTTGAGATTTGGGGATAGGTTTGTAACATAGTGTTAGAGATAATGACAAACAACCTGAATGTTTGAAATAAGAGACTTGAACCTTTATTTGCACAGATTCAGACTTATGACTGAGGGAGAGTTGGAGGATCAGAAAAAAACAAATTTATAAATCATAAGCTAGGTTTGGAAATATGAGTGGGCAGACAGTCTGTGATCACAAAATGCACGAATGTCAGCCACTGCCATCTCACCAGAGCTGGCAGAAAAACATTAGCAATTCTCCTGCTCTGTATTCCAACATGTTCTGCTACCTTGCCCAGGGCATAGTCATGTATTTTTCATATATTTCTAAAATAAAATAAAATGAAGAGATGATGAAGCCCTATAACTTTGCAGGTCAACACAAGAAGAGGAATAAATATTGGCTCAGAAATTTACTAATAACCAGAATCTAAAATTTCCAATTATGGGTTGGTGACAAGAAGGTTCAAGATGGCTCCTGGTGATGGAACCAGGCCAGGTCCTCTTCAGGGGGTGTTCTTGCTGTCCTTGGTTGTCATGCTCTGATTCCTTGCTTTTTCATTATCTTGTCCAGAGGACAAGCTGGTCCAAAGCATGGCCCTATGGGAAGGGCCAGGAATAGGTCGTTGGGCTGAGGATGAGCTCTTAGGAAGAAGAGCCTATAGATCAACAACAATACTTCACTATATTTGCATAATGTTTTGAAATTTATCAAGCATTTTCATATTCAATATTTCACTGAATGCTCAAAATAACTCTATGAGGTAGGTTCAACAGATTTTATTATCTCCAATATATAAATGAGCAAACTGAGACTCAGAGGCTCCCAAATCTCTACCTACAACCCCTCTCTTCTTCTGACCCCTAAATCCATATGGAAATGTGCTATCTCTACTTAGAGATATGACCCAGGCATTTCAACTCCTCAAGGCCAAAAGGAATTTCTGATCTTCTGCAGTTTTTGATCTCCTGTCATCCTTGTTTCAAGTACTCAAGCTGAAAACCCAGGAGTCAGCTTCCCTCTCCCTCACCCTCCATGTTTTATTAGTCTCCCAGCCCTGTCCTGTTCACTCCATGATGGTTTCTAAATCCAACTTCTTCTCTTCATTCCTATAGCTACTTCAATATTTCAGGATCTTACTACCTCTCCCCTATGCTACTACACCAGTCCTGTCCTCCTGCCCTCTTGCCAGTCTTCATACTATTGCTAGAGTTGTCATTCTAGGACCCTGACCCAACTGTCTTTCTTTCATGCTTCAAAATCCTCAGAAATTTTCTATTGCCCCATAGAATAAAATTCAATCCTCTGAGCATGGCATTTAAGGTCCTTTACAATCTGTCCCCCATCTGTCTTTCTACACTTGCACTATCCAATAGAAATTTTTTTTTTTTTTTTTTTTTTTTGCTGTACGCGGGCCTCTCACTGCTGTGGCCTCTCCCATTGCGGAGCACAGGCTCCGGACGCGCAGGTCCAGCGGCCATGGCTCACGGGCCCAGCCGCTCCGCGGCATGTGGGATCTTCCCGGACCAGGGCACGAACTCGTGTCCCCTGCATCGGCAGGCAGACTCTCAACCACTGTGCCACCGGGGAAGCCCTATCCAATAACGCAAGTTTGAAAATTTTTAATTTCCTAGTAGCCATGTTAAAAAGGTAAAAAGAAATAGGTGCAATTAATTTAATAGTATATTTATATATATATATATTTTTATATAGTTAATTTTAATCCAAAGTATTCTACTTTTCAACATGGAATCAATATAAAAAATTTATATATCAATATAAAAACTTTATATATTTTTTCTATACTAAGTCTTCAATATCTTGTCTGCATTTATTTAATACAGCACATCTCAGTTCAGAATAGCCACATTTGGAATGCTCATAGCTACATGTGGTAAGTGGCTACTGTATTGGACAGTACAATTCTAGGTTCATTCCACAACATCTCTCCTGAGAAGACTCCATTCTCTAGTCTAGTCACATGGGACAATTCACACACATCTGCCCTTGCCACACACACATACCATGGCACATCATGTTTCTGAGGTAATGCAGTACTCCTCTTTGCCTGGATTTCCACCCCACCTCAACCAAGGGAACTCCACCAGCCCAAACCCCCCCTCCTCTCTGAAGTCTTCTCCAGTTCTCATAGTCTGAGTTCATCTCCCTCCTTTATGACTCCACCTCACTCTTATCATCTTCACCACACCATATTACTGTGAGTTGAATGTATGTTATTTCTGCTAAATGGTAATCTCTTGGACTCTCAGTACTTTGCATGTAACTGTTGCCCAATACATTTTAAATTTTAAAAGGAATGAATAAAAGAGTGTATGTGTTTGTCTATGATTATACAGCCAGTAAGTGAGTGATGGAAGTCTTTGTTCTTTCTCCTACTTCATATTCACAATTCAACCCTTAGAGAGTCATTCCTCTGATAGTTTGTTAGTTGGAACTCTAATACCTTTGGTGGGGTGTTATCTCAAGCCTGTAGCCATTTCACTTTAGTAAAGGTTGGGTGTCTAGACTCAAGTTAAGGAATCTACCTTTGCTCTGTCTCCCTAGTAAAAACCATGCATCTGGGGGAAGGTTTTTGGTTTTGTTTTTTGGTGTGTGTGTGTGTATGTGTGTGTGTTTTTTTTTCTCCAATATCAATGATGCCTTAATCCTGTAATTAGGGTGATACTGTAAATAATAATAATGACTAATATTTATTGAGTGCTGTGTGCCAGACACTATTCTAAGGGCTTTACATGTATTAACTCAGTTGACCCTTATAACAACCCTATGAGGTTATTTTTTTTAAATTAATTTATTTATTTGGTTGCATTGGGTCTTCGTTGCTGTGTGTGGGCTTTCTCTAGTTGCGGCAAGCAGGGGCAACTCTTTGTTGCGGTGCGCAGGATTCTCATTACGGTGGCTTCTCTTGTTGCGGAGCATGGGCTCTAGGTGCGCGGGCTTCAGTAGTTGTAGCTCGTGGGCTCTAGAGCACAGGCTCAGTAGTTGTGGCGCACGGGTTTAGTTGCTCCGCGGCATGTGGGATCTTCCCGGACCAGCGCTTGAACCCGTGTCCCCTGCACTGGCAGGCGGATTCTTAACCACTGTGCCACCAGGGAAGTCTGAGGCTGGCATTCTTATTCTTACCACTTAACAGGTAAACTGAGGCACAGAAAAGTCAAGTAACTTGTCCAAGTTCATACTGTTAGCAGGTATCTCCTTCTCTTATCCCCTAAGCTGATTCTTACTCATTCTTTGGTTCACTTTCCTATTATTCTTTCTTAAATTATATCTTCACCATCTCAAATACATCAATAAATATATTTTAAATGCTTGTGTTTTTATTTATTACAGTAACCTGCTCTGGAAGTACACTTGGAATGGGTAAGTCATTTTTCTCATGGATACAATAGAAAGGAATTTTTTTGTTGCTCTTTAAGGTGACTTAAGTCAGGATCAAAGCTGACTCTTCAGGGACTTCCCTGGTGGCTCAATGGGTAAGACTCTGCACTCCCAATGCAGGGAGCCCAGGTTTGATCCCTGGTGGGGGAACTGGATCCTGCGTGCATGCCACAATGAAGTCCGCATGCTGCAACAAAGATCCTGTGTGCCACAACTAAGACCTGGTGCGGCCAAAATAAATAAAAATAAATTTAAAAAAAAACAACAAAGGCTCATGCAGCCCTAATATTAAAAAGAAAGCTGACTTCAATTAGAAAGGCAAATGCTTTCTTTGTGATGCGAGGGGTCCTTGCTCTCCTCTCACATAACATTTTCTCCCCTATTAGATTGTCTCCCCTCAGATTCCACCAGTGGAGATGAAATCCTTTGGATTCTGAAATTTTTTCAGTATTCCAGGGTCCCACAGGAAAATGTAAATATGTTTCAGAGAGGCAGCCGCTTCATCCCTCACTTCAGATAGTGGTTTCCAACCCTGCTATACACTGAGTCACTTTGAGAGCTTAAGAGTAATTGATGCCTGGGCTTTATCCCCCCAAAATCTGATTTAATTGGTTTGGGGTAAAGTCTGGGCATCAGGGTTTCTAAAAGCTCTTTGGGTGATTCTAAAGTGTAGCCAAAGCTAAGAACTGCTGCTTTAGAGCAGACCTTCTCAAACCTTATTGTGCATCCGAATCACCTGGGGCCTTGTTAAAACCAGATTCTGATTTGGTAGGTGTAGGAAAGATCTGAGACTTTGCACTACAAACAAGGTCCAGGTGATGCAGGTGACGCCAATACTGCTGGTCTGACCTCACTATTTTTTTTTAATTAATTAATTTTTGACTGCATTGGGTCTTCGTTGCTGCACATGAGCTTTCTCTAGTTGTGGTGAGTGGGGGCTACTCTTCATTTCGGTGCACGGGCTTCTCATTGCAGTGGCTTCTCTTGTTGCAGAGCATGGGCTCTAGGCGCCGGACTTCAGTAGCTGTGGCACGTGGGCTCAGTAGTTGTGGCTCAGGGGCTTAATTGCTCTGTGGCATGTGGGATCTTCCCAGACCAGGGCTCGAACCCGTGTCCCCTGCATTGGCAGGTGGATTCTTAACCACTGCACCACCAGGGAAGTCCCTAACCTCACTTTAGTAGTCAGCTGTTGGAATCTGTCAACAGCCTGCAGAGAGCTAGGATGTCTGCTTCCAGTTTGTATGGGTGGACATGGCCAGCAGAGGAAAAGGGGTGCTGAAAGGGCAGCTGGAGTAAAGATAACCCTCACTGCCACTCAGGTGTTCTCATGGCTGATCCTGTCTAGGCTATTCGGGGTGCCCTACAGAGGCTACTCTTGGCTGGGGCCACGGAGATGACCACACAGAGCTGTGTGTGCTGACCCAGTAAGTAGCATGTACTGCTTCACGAGGAATTTTCTAGGAGGCCTGCTTGATTTGGGGTCGTGGGAAAACCCTCAGGGAATATTATCAACCCCAAAGTACAGACGGGACACGTAAACACACATACACATACACACAATCAGACATGGCTGACTTCAGAGAGTGTGGGTGGAAATGAAGCCTTCCTACCAGTAAAGCCCACCAGACAGCCTCCCAGCCTGGGCCAGCTCCCCTCCGAAACTTCCTTCCACTGGCAGGACACATGCTTCTCTGTGCTGCCTGTTCTCTATTTCCTCTCCCAGTCTACTACTTCTCTGAGCACAGCAGGACTCATGCTTTCTAATTCTTGCCCCACCTGCAGGTCTGAAATAAGAATAATCCCTATTAATTTTTAAAGAGTTTCTGTTTCCAGTGACTACAGGGAAACAGACCTGGCTTATTAAAAACAAACTGTGTTAGCATACAGGTTTTGTTTTTCTCTTTTTGATTTCACTTTGTTATACAGCAGAAACTAACACAACACTGTAAAGCAATTATACTCCAATAAAGATGTTTAAAAAAAAAACTGTGAGGAAAGTTCTAAATTATAAAAAATTACTTTAAAAAACTCCCAAAGGGGGCTTCCCTGGTGGCGCAGTGGTTGAGAGTCCGCCTGCCGATGCAGGGGACGCAGGTTCGTGCCCCGGTCTGGGAGGATCCCACATGCCGCAGAGCGGCTGGGCCCATGAGCCATGGCCGCTGAGCCTGCGCGTCTGGAGCCTGTGCTCTGCAACGGGAGAGGCCACAACAGTGAGAGGCCCGCGCACCGCAAAAAAAAAAAACAAACCTCCCAAAGTACTAATGACCGTAAGCCCTGATCTTCAGTGAAATGTACATGGGCCTGGGTCTGCATTCTTGAAAACTATTTCCAGTATTATGGCCATTTTAAATCAGTGTTTCCCCTGAGCCATAGAGGGGTAGTAGAAGTGTCTTGGGGGCCCCTAAGAGGTGAGGAGTGGTGTATTGTATTCTGGTCTTCCCTAAGATTTTGTTTTGTTGTTGTTGTTGGCCGCGCCATATGGCATGCAGGATCTTAGTTCCCCAACCAGGGATTGAACCCGTGCCCCCTGCATTGGGAGCACAGAGTCCTAACCACTGGACCGCCAGGGAAGTCCCTTCCCTAAGATTTTGTTAGAGAAAGAGACGCAATACTTTTTTAAAAAAAATGCTTGAAAACCATCACTCTTAGACCTTGCTATTCATCAGCATCACCAGAACACTTGTTCAAAACGAACAATCTTAGGCCCCACCCAGATTTACTAAATCCCCAGATGATTCACATGCATGTTCAAGTTTGAGGATCACTGCTTAGACAGTAGTGTTCAAACTCTGGTGTGCATCAGAATCTCTTGGAGAGCTAATAAAGGATGTAGAGAACCAGGCCTGCTGACGTGGGTAAGACCTGGGCCTTCGTGTTTCTGTCAGGTTCCCAGGTGATTCTGACTCTCCAAGTTTGAGAAGCACTGCTCTAGGTCACTACCCTCCCCTTCCTCTGTCCCTCTGGGCGGGCCCTGATCGTTGCTTCTCCCTTCCTTAGCAATTTCAATCTTCAACCTGAAGAGATCTGACCCTCTCTTTAAGGAGATCCTTGTAGAAATCCTGCAAAACTCTCAAAAAATGAGTATTTAGGGGCTTCCCTGGTGGCACAGTGGTTGAGAGTCCGCCTGCCGATGCAGGGGACACGGGTTCGTGGCCTGGTCCGGGAGGATCCCACATGCCGCAGAGCGGCTGGGCCCGTGAGCCATGGCCGCTGAGCCTGCGTGTCTGGAGCCTGTGCTCCGCAACAGGAGAGGCCACAACAGTGAGAGGCCCGCGTACCACACACACACACACACACACACACACACACACACACACACACACATGAGTATTTGGGGGCCTCTACATCATACAGAATTCACTGTATTAAGGGAGAGATTCTAAATTGCTTCCAATTTCAGCATTTCTCCTCTCTATACACAGGACTAGTCAGATTAGGTCCCTGGCTGACATGGGGCCTCCAGATATGCTAAGGGAAGCCTTGGGAATCTTTCTGTCTAAGACTTTTGGTCTTGTTTTACTCTTGGATTATCCTAGAGCTTTTCAACAGCATGAATGGATTTTTTTAAAGAGACAGATCTGGGTTCAAATCCGACCACTATCCCTTACCCTGAGGCAACTTGCTTCAATTCTAAGTATAGGTTTCCTCATCTGAAAATTGGAAAAAACTCCTCATAAGATGTTATGAAGATGAAAGGAGATATAAATTGTTGGACACAATGACAGGCCCAAAGTAAGCTCAATTAATAAAAGGCCTGGGGGTGGAGAGGAAAGTTCTTTGTCCTGGGTCAGTAATCTGAGCTCAAAGAGACTCTTGGGGAGGATTCATTTCATCAAGCAGGAGAGAGAACACCCTGCTTAGTTAGAACCTGCTGGTCAGTTTCTTCTTGCCCTTTGAACAGTTCAGATTCTCTTAATTTTCTGTTTATTTGCTGTGAAGTGCTGCAAAAATAGCATTTCAAATCAAAATGGTAATCTGAACCTCAGAGACATTTAAGGGCTTTTTAATTTAAGAAAATGTCTTCAAATTTAATGCATTTCGTGGCTTCTTCCCTTCTTTGCCTTTTCAGTGATTTACAGAGGGAAGAGAAATGCGGAGTGACATAGTGAACCATGGATAAAAAAAGAGACTTGACTAGTGAGTAATTTCAATTGAAATGGTATGATTCAAAGGCAAAGTTTTTTTTTTTTGCTTTGCTTTAAAAAAATTCTTCCCATATCTTTTCCAGAGTTTCCTCAATTGTTAGTGTGATTAGAGATGGAGAAGATCTATTAGAATACAAAATGCCTCTAGGATAGGACAAGCCCTTTTGGCCTTTAGAGAACCACTCTAGCTCCATTTCCTGCAGGAAGGTGTGTCCTCACCTGCACAGGAGTTCAAGATCGGCTGCGGAGAGAACTCAGTAGAGAAATGAATCCAGAAAGTCCTCTGGAAGGCTGCCAGAGTGAGCCAGCACACTGGTAAAGTCCTGGAAATGTGAAAGTTCTGCTTAGCAGAAATTCTTTATTTCACATCCAGACATACTACAGACTTCAGCACACCCACTTCGTAAGCATTTCATCGACCCCAGCACTTGCCGTGTGGCCCTCTAGCCATTCAAGAGTTGGACATGTCCATTCCCAGAGAAGTCGAAATCAAACCACCACATAGACACAAGACACACATAGACAGCACTCACCCAAGACGAACCTCCACCAGGACTTTGGCCGAGGTTGGATAGCAGCAGCTGCCAGGGCCACCTGTAGTAACAAACACCCTCAGCTCAAGTTAGGAGGAAGCCGAGCCACTTGCAGCCTTCACCAAGCCAAAGCATCGTGTGATGAGACCTCTGTGTGTGTGTCTGGGAAAGCAGAGCTGTTGGCCTGTTGCTGGAGGGACTGTGGTCATGTTTTTGAATGAGCAAATATTTCAGATGGAGGGACAGCCAGGACCAGAGCCTCAAACGGTGGCAGAGTGACATAGGGAAGGACCATCAGTCTTGCTGGCTGTAGCCCCCACTTACACTCTAACTGCTTTTTTTTTTTTGAATCTTTGGAGAGAAAAGGTAATGATATATAATATAAGTCTGTTGTACCTAAAAAAATTTTGTCCTTCAAGTGCCAGTAACCTTATTAAAAGATAGTGCGAGTAGGACTTGTGTAACACATGTAACTAAAGTGTTTACTCCCCAGAAGCATAGCTGTGGAACTAAGAACGTCTGTTGTTAGGAACAGCCATCAAACTCTGCCCAGAGGGAACTGGAGCATGGAATTAGGCTTGAGGTACACTAGGAGGGAGCAGCAAACTTCCTTTTCTATGTCTGCTTTCCCTTTCTGTGTAAGACTGATGAGAGGTACTCCCCAGAGCAACTGCACTTGAAAAGGACATAGACGAAGACACAGATCCCGAAAAATGGAATTTGCTGTATCAGAGAGCACACACAGAGGAGGGCCAAGTTTTAGTTCACTTTTGTTCCTAAATACCAGCGTCTGAACAGGAGTCGGGCTAGGTGTATTGACATCAACTGGGGAACCCATTACTTAATATAGATTTCTGGGTACCACCCCTGGAGTTTCTAACCCAGCAGGTTTGGGACCAGGCCTGAGAATCTATATTTTTAACAAACCCACCAAGAGGTTCTGACATGCGGCCAGGTTTGGGCACCTTAAAAGGCTTGCCTTGGTCAGTTCTTCCTTGAAGCAACATTTCAGTGATGGGACGCTGAGATGTGTTAAAAGATAAACTGAGGCATATTAAAAATTTTAAGAGTTTATTTGAGCAGAAATTGATTCAAATTCAGCAGCACCAAAACAGAAATGGTTAGGAGCACTCCACTGACAGGTGCTGGGGGCGGGTGTTGGTGGTGGTGGGGCTTTTATTGAGAAGAGGCAGAGCAAAGCAAGGATATTATTTGATTAGCTCTAAAGCTATGGCCAATAGCTATAGAGCTATAGTGGTTGCCTTATTTGGGAAACCCTAGTTGGCTGTTTGTGATTGGTTGTCCTTAGATTTTGGTTTCCTAACCTCGAGACCCTTGCAGACTTAGGTTTTTGTTTGCTTACGAAAGTGGCTAAGGTCTGAGAACGACCTCAGTCTAATGGCCTCCTTGTTTAATTAACTTAACAGAAGATAGAGGGCTGTGGCATGTGAGGAAAGATTGGTGAGAAGATCTGGAGGGTTCAGAGTGGGTCCATGCCCTGTGAGGGCAACCATGAACTGAGGCAGCGTTCTGGGCTGTGGTTCAGAGCCCATGTGAGACTGCGTGCTGAGCCCGGTTGCTGGCGGGGTGTGCCCTCTGAAAAGAGTTGTGTCCATGGCTGACTGGAACAGCCAAAGAGCTGAGGGCAAAGGCCAAATGGAAGGCCAGGATCCCTGGTTCTAGGACACTAGAGGGCTGGGACCAGTACGCTCATACCCTATAAATACCAGAACACAGAAAATGAAATGGCTTGTCTACTTAGCTAGGCATCTTCAGAATTCCACAGAAGACAGTGTGGTCCCCACTGGGTGAACATAAAATCAAAACATGGACGTAGCACATACTACATGCTTCTAAGTGCTTTTCACATACTCATTTCGTTCTCATAAAAACCCTGTGAGCTAGATAATAATATTATTCCTTTATACATATAACAAAAATGAGACCCAGGAAGGTCAAGGAATTCATCCATGTTCTCACAGCTAACCAGTTGAAACACAAATTATCAGGGGGCCATTGATCAGACCTGCTAATCCATGATATTTTTATGGAAAATATTTCTCTGGGTTATCATGATTAAGTGATAAATTATTAGAGAAGAAGACCTGGGAATAGGATGGTGAGAGAGTGATCTGCCCTAACTCAAGAGCTTTTACATTCAGCCCTCGATCATTGTAGCTGTTTATCAGCTCTACAAATTATGCAAAGCAGATTTTTCATCTCTGACCAGCGTTGGTGGGTTTTACCTTCCATTCCGCTGTGTCGTGTTCAGGGAATTCAAATTCCTTGTTCAATCTGTTTAGGCAAACCAACTAAAGGAGACTAGAGAGACAGCTCAGGGAGGTTATGTGAAACTAGGGGAGCAAGTGAGGTTAGGCAATGTGGTACGATGGAAAGGGCAATGGTTTTGGAGCCATCTTGAGGTCTTACGTGATTTAACTTCTCTGAATCTGTTTTCACATCTGTAAAATGGCAATAAAGATTATCATCTTGTTGGGTTGTTGTGAAGTTTGAGATATTATACTCATATTCAACAAATAAATGCAATGACACTGGAGTGTTTCAAGTCACAGTACTAATTAGAGGCAAAGCCAGGGTTTGTGGACCCATGTCTATATGCTGCTAACACCCACATTTGCTCCACTATTTCACACTGCCACCTTGGAATCTGGCCTTCAGGGGCATGAGTCACAGCTATACCCCATGTGACCCAAGTCAAACTTCCAACCCAGAAGGGCCTTTCTATGTTATCCCATGGCACCTGGTCATTCTCCTCAAGGGTAGAGGATGCAGGCACTTCCACCCACATCACTCTTCTGTCTTGGTTTAACCCTCTAGGGCAAAGAGCTCCATTTTGGAAAGGTGAGTCTGTACTTTGTCTTTTTCTTATCCCTGGGGCCTCAACCCGGGTATACTAAGTAAAATCTGATTTAAAATTGAAAAGGGAGAGGAATGTAATGTGTGCATTTGTTTAAAATTCTGACCACCTAAGTGCATTCAAAATACGGTTGAAAGAGGCCAGAGCTCCAGCTTGGCCCATACAAGACTTGCATGGAAAAACCATTCATGCCATAGGTTTTGCTTGAACCCATTTTATGGCTGTTTTTATTCTCCATTCTCCTTCTCTCTCCTAAAAAGCTAAAAAGCAAAAATTGCCAGTTATCCCACAGACTGCCCTATTGCTTTCTGTGTAGCTCAAGCCTGATTTCTCGTTCCCACCGCACCACTAGCTGTGCATCCTTGGCAAGTTACTTAACTTCACTAAGCCTTAGGTTCCTTGTCTGTAAGGGCTGCTTTGAGGATCAATGAGATAATCCACTTAGCGTGGTGCCTGGCATATAGTAAGCCCTCAGTAAATGTTAGCCATTGTTATTACTAGTAGTGACTAACCATTTGCATTTCCCTATGTGACCGACTTGAACCAGTGGTTCTTTGCAAATGGGTGTGGGAAAGTCTACTTTCCACGAGTATACGATGGTTATGTTACAGTTGGGGGGGGGGCGGTTCTCAGCAACTAAACTCTTTTAATTCATGATTGACCTCTTGTTTTTTGTTTTTATCACACAGCTTGCGGCATCTTAGTTCCAGCACCAGGGATTGAACCCACCCCCTCAGCAGTGACAGCGGGGAGTCCTAACCACTGGACCGCCCGGGAATTCCCCTATGATTGCTTTGATTTCAAGTCTCAAAATAACCATCTCAGGTGGGCTTCTCTGGTGGCGCAGTGGTTAAGAATCCGCCTGCCAATGCAGGGCACACGGGTTCGAGCCCTGGTCCGCGAAGATCCCACATGCTGCGGAGCAGCTAAGCCCGTGGGCCACAACTACTCAGCCTGTGAGCCACAACTACTGAGCTCGTGTGCCACAACTACTGAAGCCCGCGTACCGCAGCAAGAGAAGCCACTGCAATGAGAAGCCCGCGCAACTCAGCGGAGACCCAGTGCAGCCAAAAATAAATAAAATTAAAAAAAAAAAACTTCTACCTATTAAAAAAAAAAAAAAAGAACCATCTCAGGAAATAGACCTCTGCTTAAACTTTCTAAGTCTGAGCTCCAATCACATCCTTTGTGAATCAGCAATAATTCCCTTCTTTTAAATCCTAAAGCATTGATAGCCCCTCCCACATGAATTTATGTGTGTTGAATAATTATTATTTTATTGGTTCATTTATGTATATTGTAACCATTAAGGCATTCGCTACTTCAACCAGTTTTTGACTACCTTCGGCATGCCAGGAATTGAGCTAATTAGATTTTAAATTCTCCATTAGTGGGTCTCCTTTCTTTGACTTTCCTGAAAGTCCTGCAGCGTTCTGGTCACAGTGGACAGCACCTCATAGTTCTACACAATGATTATGTCCTTGAAAAATGAATAAAATAAACTTTTTGGAGGCTAAATTTTCTATTCGGTAGCTGACTGAGTGAAGAGTCTATTACAAACCGCTTCGCAAAGTGAAGAACTCTTTTGTAAAGCGAAGGATCCCTTCCTTTTTCATGAATCGTATGCGTGAATTCGGGATTTCTTAAGATGGTATTAGCTCACAATCCGTCGGTACGCTTTCGCTTTCTGACGTCCCAGGACGTCGAAATTCGGTTGACAGCCTCCCACTAGAGGGCGCGCAACTGCCCACGGAGAGTCCACCCGCACTGCGCAGCCTCAGTCCAGGAGTGGGCGGGAATCCCCTTACGGACGCCCGTGACGTCACCGGAGGGCGCGGCCCGTGCGTGTGGGCGGGGCCTTCCCCTCAGCGACTGGTGGGGCCCGGCGAACCGCCTTTAACAGCTGAAGTGGGTTGCGAGTGGGAGGCGGCGGCTGGTCCTCAGCGGTGTTTGGGAAGATGGCGCCTCCGGTGACGGACCGGGGGCTGAAGAGCATCGTGTGGCAGAGTGAGTGCGGTGGGGCAGGGGCTGAGAGAGGGAAGGCCAGGAGGCCGCGGCGCCGGGCCCTGCTTTCCTGCCCCAGACCAGCAGTCTCTTGGGGAGCCGCCACGGGCACTCGTTGCTTTGGCTCCCACGTCCATGTTAGCACTTCTTCCTGCTTTCCTTCCCAGCCCTCGTTCTGGCAGCACCAACGATGGGCGGGGTGCGGGAGGACGCGGCCTTCACGCAGGCGTCCGGCGCCCTCTGCGCTGGGCTCGGCCGGGCCCTGGACCCGAAACCCCGCCCTGCGTGAGCGGCCCCGGGCCCGGCTTTTCCGCCCGCGGCCCCTGCGCGGTTCCTCGCTTGCGCTGCCTCCGGGGCCCCACCAGTCGGCGATATCTCTCCACCCGAGACAGTCTGAGCGCTGTGTTTCTCTATCCCGCCCCTCCCCTTCTCCCCACGCTTGAGTTTTCCAAGACTGCTTACTCTGCTTATTCGTCTTAGTATCAGCGAGAGTTTTACTAACCGTACTTTACAATGCTTGTCCTTTAAAAAAACAAAAAGAAAACCTCACTGTTAAACAGACCCTTCTTCCCTTCTAGAAGAACCCACTTTCTAAAGAATTCTTGAGAAGGGACCATCGGAATGATTAAATCTCGGGGCAGATCTGCACCTTCACCTCCTCCTTTCCACTCTCGGAGCCACTCCCTTCTGCTAGGACTGTATTATAATACTTATTGGTTACTGATATTCTGCCATTGTGCTGTATCATCTACGACTTTCATAAATATCACTCCACACCTAGGTCTGCCCCCTTAGAGAAGGAATGAAACCGCCAAACAGGAAGAACCATCACTGTTGGCATTGCTGGGCTCAAAGTAATTATGGTCTAGTAGTGGAAAGGGGTAACATCTAATTAGTATTTCTGGCTCCAGCTTGTTGAGCAAGGAACAGAAATAGTGACTGAGTTAACAAAATTATGGGAGTCACAGAGCTCCTGTGTAAAATTAAAACTCCAAATCGGTAACTGGCATACTGCTTAACATACTAAAAACAAGGGTTATAAATAGAAGGGGGAAAAAAAGTTATGAAAATATTTTTTTAATTGGATAATTATAAGGTTAGCATTTTGTTTTTCAGAATTTACATGGGTCCCTTTTAAGGTTTGGTAATGTTTTAAAATCACAGTGGCATTTAAATACATTTATATGAAAATGGATAATGAATTGTGTTGTATAATTTCCAAGATGGTCCTTAACATCAGCATTTATCAGAAAAAAAAGGTTAATGATAGTAACCTCGGTATTGATAGCATGGAAACTAGGCAAGAGGGAGCGTTTACAGGTAACAAAATTTCCGTCTTGGGCTGTTAACTTGAGGTAGCACCGGGATACCTACATGGAGCGTAAGGTAAAGAAGAGGGGACACTGAATGGAAGGAAGTGTTATACAGATTAAAAAAAATAGTTCTTCGAATTTTTGTGGAAATAGAAACATAACTAAAAGATAAGATGATATTCATTCAACCCTTAGTTTAATTAAAGTAGAGAGAGAAAGAGAAGTGGGAGCCTCTGAGTTCTGTTAGCAAAAGGTGAGAAAGTCTGAAAGAAATGATGGAGGAATCTCCTCAGGGAGAATCATATATTTGGGAAAAGGTTTTGCTAGGTTGAAGGTAGTATAGTTAGGTCAGGTTAGAAAGATAAATAACGTAACCTTCAATTTACCTGTAAAGTAGGGAGAAGGGAATTAATATTTTTTGAACATAACTCTGTGCCAGGCACTATTCTTTACAAATATCAAAACTACAAGAGTTATTATCTCTTTAACAGATGTTAAAGCTGATACACCTGTTATCTATCATAGCCTCATAATTCTTAATAGACAAAAAGTCAAAAACAACCCAAATGTCCATGGACTGGTGAATGGATAAATAACATGTGGTTATGTCCATACAATGGGATAATATTGGGCAATAAAAAAGAAGGAAGTACTGAAACATGCTACAGTATTGATGATCCTTGGAAACATTGTGCTAAATGAAAAGAAGCCAGTTGAAAAGAACCACATATTGTATGACTCCATTCATATTAAATGTCCAGAATAGGCAAATCTATAGAGATTAGTAGAAAATAGATTCGTGGTTTTTTTTTTTTTTTTAACTTATTTTATTTTTGGCTGCGTTGTGTCTTCATTGCTGTGTGTGGGCTTTCTCTAGTTGCAGTGAGCGGGGGTAGTCTTGGTTGCCATGGGAGGGCTTCTTGTTGCAGTGGCTCCTCTTGTTGCGGAACACGGGCTCTAGGCGCACGGGCTTCAGTAGTTGTGCGTGGGCTCAGTAGTTGTGACACACAGGTCTAGTTGCTCCGCAGCATGTGGGATCTTCACGGACCAGGGCTCAAACCCGTGTCCCCTGCATTGGCATGCGGATTCTTAACCACTGCACCACCAGGGAAGCCCTCTTCTAGAGCTTTAAATTCCAAACAGGCCCTGGCAGAATGCAATGGATAATAATGCTTGTGAAAAGTAAACAGTGGGGAAAAGAAAACAGTAGATCAGTTTTGTAATTTTCCCCCATTATTCAATAAATATTATTGAATTCCTATGGAAATACAGCAATAGAAGGCAGACAAGTTCCCAGCCTTCATGAATCTTGCATTCAAGTGGGGAATAATAGAAAATAAGTATGTAAACAAAGAATAAACATGATTATTTCAGTCTGTGATATCTATATATAGAAAGGGACTGTTCTAGGTAGGTGGACCAGGAAAAGTTTCTCTGAGTAGGTGACATTTGAGCTGAGGCCTAAAACATGAGAAGGAATCAGCCTTTAGGGACCACATTAAAACCCCTTTTAAAAATTTAATATTTGAATGCAAAGGGATACATTTATTTACAAAACTAATTCCCATACTTAAAATCAGTAAAAGTTTCTAGTGCTTGGTATTGCTCATTTGCCACTTTTTGCTACGGGGGGGAATGGTCATAAAAATATCACTGATAAAAGATTTTAAATAAAAATTGATGAACTTTATTTGAAAAACACACAGCAAAACAATAGTAATTAAATCGACCATAAAGCAAGTTGAAGCCACCTATGACATTTTTTTCCTTATTCAGTATAGCCTATTTTCTTTCTTGTCTATAAACAATAGTCTAATGTCTAATTCACCTTGTATATTTTAGAGGAAATGTTAGAGAAAATGAACCTAGTAAAATTACAAATAAAAGTAATCAATGTATTTATCTGAGCTAATTCTTTGCACATTAAATCATAAGCTTTTTGGGGTTTTTTCACATTTTTCTTCTAGTCCTTATATAGCTTCAGATATATTTTTTATTATTTGTCATTTTGTGACTTGCTTTTTTTAAACAGTTAACATTAACATAACTTTTCCCTCCTCCTTCGAAATCTTTGTAATTAATAATTTTAATCATTCTTAAATACCTTGATGTGGCAAAAAATTTTGATAACAGAAAAGATTGTAAAATAAAATTAATCTTCATCCCTACCCAGACCCCAGACTCCTTTTCCAGAGACAGCCACTCAGGTTTCTTATAAATTCCTTGAGAACTTATTTATGCCAATATAGGCATGTATAAAATATATTTTTTTGTTTTTTGTTTTAATCAATTATCTTTGTTTTATGTCTTTTTTCATTCTGGTCACTTCTTTAAGTTTATCTTGTTGAGCAAAATTCTCTTCTTTTACTTTTTGGATATTTGCAGAGTCATGTATTCTTTTAAATCAGTATTTATTGACTACCCTGTGCCGCCCACTATTCTAGGTGCATACACTCCTTGACCTCCTGGAGTTTACAATTCAGTGGGAGGAGACAGGTACATAGGTGCTAAGTGCTATATTAGCAGCATGAAGAAGTTTCATGGGAGAAGAGAAGAAAAAGGAATTATTTCCTCTCTGCGAGTGGATCAGGGGAGACTCCAAGTAGGAGGTAACAGTGAAAGGTAGTAGGATTTTACCAGACAGCGAAATCTGAGCCAAGACCCAAAGATGTGAAAGCATGTGATTGTTTATGGAAGAGGGAATAATTCCTTTTGTTTGAGTACAGAGTATTTGTTGCAAGAAATAGGGGGATGAAGACTGAAAGGTAGGTTGGAGCTAAATGTTCAGACATGCTGTAGCAGTGGTGAGCTACTAAAGCTGAAAGGTTTTTTTTCCTCGTTCTCAAACAGCAGTCATCAGCATTTTGGGGACTTACTAGAACAGTGCTGAAAGGAAGTCATTTTCTTGTTCCTAAAGTTTTCATTAAGTATAATGCTAGTGTAAAGTGCACTAATGCTAAATGTGCAGATGGATACATTAAAAAAAATTTTTTTTATTGGGGTATAGTTGATTTACAATACTGTGTTAGTTTCAGGCGTACAGCAAACTGAATCAGTTATACATATACGTATATACACTCTTTTTTTTTAGATTCTTTTCCCATATAGGACATTACAGAGTATTGAGTAGAGTTCCCTGTGCTATACAGTAGGTCCTTATTAGTTAGTTATTAGTCCTTATTTATTTTTGGCTGCATTGGATCTTTGTTGCTGCACACAGGCTTTCTCTAATTGTGGCGAGTAGGGGCTACTCTTTGTTGTGGTGCGCGGGCTTCTCATTGTGGTGGCTTCTCTTGTGGAGCACAGGCTCTAGGCGCGCAGGCTTCAGTAGTTGTGGCTCACGGGCTCTAGAGCACAGGCTCAGTAGTTGTGGCACACGGGCTTAGTTGCTCCACGGCATGTGGGATCTTCCCGGACCAGGGCTCGAACCCGTATCCCCTGCATTGGCAGGCAGATTCTTAACCACTGCGCCACCAGGGAAGTCCCAGATGGATAAATTTTTATTCATGTAACTACCACCTAGATTGAGGTATGGAATGTTTCCAAGCACCCCGTAACTCTTCCAAGGCCAAATTCCACCCTTTACCCCAGAGTAACTACTGTTCTGACTTACATTGCCATCAAGCAATTTTATAGCGGTGGCTTTTTACCTTTACACCCTTATGTTTAAGAGAGGAACACTTCAGGCTGTTTGTTGGTTTTCTTTAAAATATTTATTTATTTGACCGTGCCGGGTCTTGGTTGCGGCACTCAGGGTCTTTGTTGCCACACGCGGGATCTTTTTTAGTTGCGGCATGTGGGATCTAGTTCCCTGACCAGGGATGGAACCCAGGCCCCCTGCATTGGGAGCATGGATTCTTAACCACTGGACCACAAGGGAAGTCCCCCTTCAGACTTCTAATTGTAAAGTATTTGCTTGAAGAATAAATATAGAATTTACTAAATTTCTACCTAGAAATAATTGCTTTAATATTTGCCTTTGTATATATTTAGGTGGTCTTATACTAGTCCTCAGTTTTCATGTTGTTCATATTGTTTCATAAATTTTTTTTAAACATTTTTTTGATGTGGACCATCTTTTTTAAAGTCTTTATTGAATTTGTTACAGTATTGCTTCTGTTTTATGTTTTTTGTTTTTTTGGCATGAGGCATGTGGGATCTTAGCTCCCCAACCAGGGATCGAACCCGCACCCCCTGCATTGGAAGGCAAAGTTTTAACCACTGGATCACCAGGGAAGTCCCATTTCATAAAATTTTTAAACAATAAACCTTGAAAGCCCTAAGTGGTCTTTCCCATGAACGGGTCAATCTGTTTTTTGTTTTTTGTTTTTAATTTATTTATTTTTATTTTTGGCTGAGTTGGGTGTTCGTTGCTGTGCGCAGGCTTTCTCTAGTTGTGGCGAGTGGAGGCTACTCTTCGTTGCGGTGCTCAGGCTTCTTATTGCGGTGTCTTCTCTTGTTGCGGAGCATGGGCTCTAGGCGTGCGGGCTTCAGTAGTTGTGGCTCGTGTGGGGTCTAGAGTGCAGGCTCAGTAGTTGGGGCACACGGTCTTAGTTGCTCCGTGGCATGTGGGATCTTCCCGGACCAGGGCTCAAACATGTGTCCCCTGCATTGGCAAGTGGATTCTTAACCACTGCACTACCAGGGAAGCGCAGGTCAGTCTGTTTTTATTCAACTAGTAATGAGTATTACTTTTACCTCTGCCCCAGGCCCCTGGGATTACCTTTATAAAGATTCTTACCTGTTCATTTCCTGTTTTCCAGACAAATCAGTTTTTCTTGCATATTTATCAGGTTTATTAGTTTCTCTGTGATTAAAGATAGTTGTACAAGTATACCTTGGCATTGCTGATGCTATACACTACTTTGTTAGTTCTCCTTTTATTTTTCCTTTCAGTGTTTTCACATCCTCTTTGGTGTTACAGTTTTAAATACATTTCCTTTTATATATAGGAGAAACAGAAGGAGCAAAGATAGAGTAATTGGTATTAATAGGTCATTAATTGGGTACCATCTGGACTGGTGGAAGATTAATTTAGAGCTTAGTTGGAGGCCAGTTGATGGAGGATGTTGAATAGTAAGAGTCTAGATTTTATTCTGTAGGTAACAGTGAGCATTTGAGAGAATTTTGAGGTGGGTATTGATATAACAGGGCTGTTCTTCAGGAAGATGACTCTGACAACAGTGTGAAAAATGGATTGGAAAAGGTAAAGGGGTTGGAGGTAGAAAGCAGGAAATCCAAACAGGAGATTATTGCAGTAGTTCAGTGAGAGATGATGAGAATCAAGGCAATGCTGGTGACAGCGGCAGTCATCAGAAAAAACAATCAGTACAGCCTAATGATTAGAAAATGGAGGAAAGAGGAAATAGCTGAAGACTATGACTAAGAAGATGACAATAAAACTCATAGGAATGGAGAAGTCTAGAGCAGTTTTTAGGGCATTTAATCTCAATTTGTGTCACATAGGTGCTTAAACCTGTATTGTGTAATGGAAAGAAGTCCAAGGAGAGATGAGGATTTGTGGAAAATAGAAGGATTCCTGGGGGTTAGGGGGAAATAGGGAGAAGTTGGTCAAAGTACAAACTTCCAGTTAGAAGATGAGTAAGTTCTGGGGATCTAATGCACAGCATTGTGATTATAGATAACAGTACTGTACTACATAATTGCAAGTTGCTAAGAGAGTAGATCTTAAATGTTCTCACCCCAAAAAAGAAATGGTAATTATGTGAGGTGATGGAGGTGTAAACTAACACTACAGAGGTAATTATATTGCAGTATATGTGTATCAGATCAACACATTGTATACCTTAAAGTTACAAAATGTTATATGTTAATTAGATCTCAATAAAGTTGGGGGGAAAATTAAAGGACAGATCTGTTAGAGGATACTTTGATGATGAGTATGGTCTCTGAGGAAGAGTATAGAGCAAGCAGAGCAAAAGTAAGAGAATTGAATCTTGGGATGTATCCATATTTAGGGTACAAGAGAAATGGATTATAAGGTTAAATAATTCTCATTAATAATTAGAGGAAATACCTTTTTAGTTCTGTCATATTAGTTGATGTGATTTCCTTTGACTCCTCCAAACACATTTTACCTGTAACCACATCACTTTTCATGGATGCCTCTAAGCTCTGTCCACAAAACTAGTTATCTCTTTATCATTTTTGAGATGCTAACACTGACTGGCTTGGTATCCTCAGATTCTAAGGTATCCTCAGATTCTAGTTAGAAATAACGGCAAGCCACATATGTTACTTAAAGTTTTCTGATAGCCAAATCAAAAAAAAAGGTAAAAAGAAACATGAAATTAATTTTTAAAATATATTTTGTTTAACTTGATTTATCCAAAATGTTATCATTGAAACATGTAATCAACATACAAAATGATACTTTAAATTTCTTTTTGTACTAAGTCTTTGAAATCTGGTGTGTATTTTATACTTGCAGGACATCCCAGTTCGGGCTAACCACATTTCAAGTGCTCAGTAGCCGCATGTGACTAGTTTCTGCCATATATGACAGTGCAGTTTCTAAGGTGGTAAAGACTGGAATGAGTTCAGCTAGGGAGCTGTTCAGTCTGCTCCATCATAAATTCCATGAGCATTCATTTCTTAAGAGAAAGACATAAATTTGGCAAAAATTAGCAAAATGTCTTTGATTTTCAGCTTGTTTTAGGTATACAGGAATAAAGCAAGCTTAGAAAGGGAAGTACCATAATGTTTCAGTGCCTCAGTGCTACTTGAGAAAATCCTTCCTCTTTGCCTGTAGAATACCAGAATCCACTGCTTTAGGCTTAAATTATGGTTACTTCAGGCTTTTGCCATAAATCTTATATAACATCATAATCTTGCCAGCAAACATATATAAGCCTCTTAATATATCTTAACACTTCCACACTTTCTCAATCACAATAAAACCTTACAGATCACAATTCTTATGATGAGTATCAGTAACCCTTATTAAATACACCCTCTGCTTGGACATGTCATTTTTTAACATGGTGCCAAAAACTTGTTGGTAAATTTCCAAAAGCATTAACTTAAATATAAATTAAGAAATAGAAAAGTTTAAATGAATTATATAAGTATCTCATTATCAGGAATTAATGGGGCTTCCCTGGTGGTGCAGTGGTTAAGAATCCGCCCGCCAGTGCAGGGGACATAGGTTCGAGCCCTGGTCCAGGAAGATCCCACAGGCTGCAGAGCAACTAAGCCCATGCATCACAACTACTGAGCCCGTGCTCCACAACAAGAAGCCAACGCAATGAGAAGCCCATGCACTGCAACGAAGAGTAACCCCAGCTCGCCGCAACTAGAGAAAGCCCACATGCAGCAACAAAGACCCAACACAGCCAAAAATAAAAGTAAACAAAATAAATAAAATTTAAAAAAAGAATTAATGAAAAACAAGAGTTACTGTAATTTACATTTAATTGTATTTTATGTGTCCACATTACTACAGTTTTCAAAATTAACTGAGAATTAATAAAACATTAAATGTGGGAAATTTTTATCTTACAAAGTAGAATAACAGGTATTTGTGTGAATTGCCTCTGTGTATTTTATTTAGTAATTTAAAATATATGTTTAGATTAATTTTGAAAATCATTGCAAGGAACGCATTAATAAATATTTACTGATTATAAATAAATTCTGAATATTTGTATCCTAATGCTGTGACACATTTTTGAAAATTGTAGTAAATCAGGAAGAAACTTACTTATCTAGTTTTGATTGTCAGATGTAATTTAGCAATGGGCCAGTTAGGGCTATTCTTGTGGGTTTTTTGTTTTTGTTTTGTCCAGGCCATGGTGGCATGTGGGATCTTAGTTCCCCAGCCAGGGATCGAACCTTGCCCCCTACAGTGGAAGTGCAGAGTCTTAACCACTGGACCACCAGGGAAGTCCCAGTTTCTTGTTTTCATCTTGTTTACTTAGGATTTAAGTAAATAGGAAAAACCAAGTCAGATAATACTTTCAGAAATATATTCCAGATATGTCTATATAATTAAATATGTTAGACTTTTAAAATTTTATTTATTTATTTATTTATTTTTGGCTGCATTGGGTCTTTGCTGCTGCGCTCAGGCTTTTCTCTATTTGCGTCGAGTGGGGGCTACTCTTCATTGTGGTGCGCAAGTTTCTCACTGTGGTGGCTTCACTTGTTAAGGAGCACGAGCTTTAGGTGCACTGGCTTCAGTAGTT
Organism: Mesoplodon mirus; assembly: GCF_964341445.2. Lineage (NCBI taxonomy): Eukaryota > Metazoa > Chordata > Mammalia > Artiodactyla > Ziphiidae > Mesoplodon > Mesoplodon mirus. Next base: position 102,388,884 of record NC_138978.1, read on the forward strand.
GCGGCTCATGGGCTCTAGAGCGCAGGCTGAGTAGTTGTGGCGCACGGGCTTAGTTGCTCCACGGCATGTGGGATCTTCCCAGACCAGGGCTCGAACCCGTGTCCCCTGCTATTGGCAGGTGGATTCTTAGCCACTGCGCCACCAGGGAAGTCCCTAGCCTTTTTAATAATATTTTTATTCTCAAAGATTAAAAATATATTACAGTTTAAATGTACCATATAGGTTATGTATTAAAGAGAACTGGATTTTTACTTCGAGTTTAACAAGTGAATGTGCTTTTTATGTAGCTGAGCAATTCCAGTTGATATTTCCCCAGCCATCTTGGACCTTTTGAGTAATTATTCTGACTGTTGATTAAAATTCCTAAATAGTTCTCTTTTTCTTTGCAGAGATAAAAGCAACAGTGTTTGATGACTGCAAGAAAGAAGGCGAATGGAAGGTAGAATTTGCATACTCACATAGAATTTGCATGAAGCTAGAAGCCTTTATTGAGGACTTTTATATATTTTACTTATTATACTTCTATAAAAGTATAGGGTCTAGAACCATACTGCTTGTGTTCACATCCTAGCTTTACCTCCTATTAGCTGTGGCTTCTTGAACAAATTACTTGACATCTCTGTGCCTCTGTTTCCTTATCGATAAAATGGGGATGGAAGTACCTCAGGGTAGTTGTAAATATTAAATGAATTAATCCGTGTAAAATGCTTAAAACGGTGCCTAGAACAATTATTATTCTACAAGTGGCATTTTATAATTTTAAGAAAATTTGATGTTAAACATAACATACATTTAAAATGAACAAGTTCTCTGCTTCAAAATGAAAATATTTCGATTTGCTTACTTACGTATAATATCATATGTCCATATATTGAGGAAATAAATTTCTAGGTCATGCAAGTTAAATGAATTGAGATAATTTTGCCCACTGTCCTAATATTTTAATTTTATGTTATAAAAAGTTTATAAGTTTGAGTAGGTTTAATGCATTAAATTCTGTCTTTTGTGAATTCTTGGCAGTCAAATGCTGATAGTATTTCTTAATTTATATTCATTTTAAGATAATGCTTCTAGATGAATTTACCACTAAGCTTTTGGCATCGTGTTGCAAAATGACAGATCTTCTAGCAGAGGGTATAACTGGTAAGTGTTACAAATACTCATCATGAAAAACTTTTTTTATTATGATTGGGAGAGTTTGAAGTATTAATAAATTTTAGTAATTGTGTTTCTCAGGGGGTTATGGTTTTTTTTTTAGTAATTCTAGCCATAATAATTACACTGGACATTCTTTTCTTTGTGAATCTTCAGAATAACCTCTGTAAGGCAGAGTTTTTTCCCTCAGCTGAGACATATAATTAAGCACCCCTAACCAAGACTAAGTTGCCTTATTGAGTTTGTTCTTCAAATTTTTTACTCTTATGTATTTATTACAGTTTTGTATGCTGATGCACTAGGTTTACCTTAGTATTTTGATTAATGTTTGTGGTTTTCATGTATTGTTTTTAAATGAATAGTAAGATTTATGTCATAAAGTCAACTTTTGTACATATTTACAAGTGTATAAGTTTCTCTTTATTACCTAGAAGAGACTATTAATTGTAAATTTAAATCAGCTTTAGTGTGGGATTATGGAAAAAAAATCACACTACCACAGTTGTTATCTTCCACTGGGCAGGATTGTGTTAATGAGATTTTAATTTCTCTTACATTTTGGGGAGAATACCAGTATCTTGTAACATTCATAATCATATCATCATCTATATAACTCATCATCCTTTAACTCATCTATTTAAATTTGCCTTCATAACAGCCCTTTAAAGACAGATATTAATACCCCGATTTGTAAAGTGAAAACTGGGACTCAAAGTCAAATATAATTCTTTTATATTTTGGATTCTAGTATAGTATCTGTATCCTCTGTCACTCCTAACTTGTGAGGTTCAAAAGTACACCCAGTATTCAAGAAAGCGTGAGCATTGTGTAGAATGAGAGGATTACCTAAAAAATTTAGCAATGTTTACTTTTTGATATTTATTAATAAAATAATCTTTTATTGTTGATTACATATTCAGTTTGTGGTCTTTATGACCTTCAGTAGAAAATTAAGCTCTAAACTAGAAATTAGAAGATTAAAGCCTTGAATTTTCTACTAACTAGATAGGTGTAATACTGATAAAGCCACTTAAGTTTTTTTACATTCCCAGAGGTCTCTCTGATGTGCAGTTAGAGAACCATTTGATAATATGTGTACAGCACTATGAAGCTACAGAACCCTTTTGCACTGTAAGGAGGTTTTATTGAATTTTTATAGACCATTGTTTCTTACTGTGTGTTCAGTGTTGATTGATATTGTTCAAGGAAAGGACTCTGTGGCCACGTTAGTTTGGGAAACAGCATTAAACAAAGCTAACCAGGTTTCTTTAGGACTTTTTGGAGTTTTTTATATGCTAGCAGATAATGTGGATCCCCTGCAAATAGGTATAGCATTCAGTTTTCTAAACTTATTTGACCACAGAAGCCTTTTTTGGGAAGTGTTATATAGGACTGTATATCCTGGAGCATATTGCTGTGGATTGTTCTCAATATCCTCCAGTCACCTAGATTTGCTCTGATTTAATCATAATCATATCTACTAACTTGAACATGTCACATTTTTTTGAGTTCCACATCAGCTCACCTGCACTGGCCGTTCAGTGATCAGACTTTCTGTCTGCATTCAGGTCATTTGTGAAAATATTCAGTGTGTCTTGGAACTTTTAAAAAACATGAGAAAAAAATACACCTGTGATGCTACCTCAGTGTCTCCACTAAAGTCAAGTAAAAACCTTTAAAAAAATAGACTGGGAATTAGATAATTCCTTTGTCACTATTATAGGAATAATCATAAAAACCTTTCCTTTTTTATTGTTTAATAGATATCCACTTTGCAGTGAATTGAAGAAGTGGCACTTTCTGCTATTGATAACCAGACATTTCAGAATCTTTTCAAAGTCTGTGTTCTAAATCATATTACAACATTTTAACATGTACGTTACTCACCAAACATAATACATAGTATGTACAGCATAAGATGACTGTAAGACACTTTATTTTGGTCACTAAGCAATAAAAGTAAATTAATACAGATTTAGCCATAATCTTTTAAAGGTAAAATTACAATTGTTGGGAGTGGAGATAAAATTAACTATTTCCTCGGAAATCTTATTTGATATCCTCTCTAACAGAAGCTATGATAAACCTATACTATACTAGTATAAATTTAGGGATGAGAAAATGAATCATCGTATTTAAAAGAGAAGTCCAACAGTAGCCTTCCTTGCATGTCAGATTAATGTTTTAAATTCTTTCTAGGCCCTTTGCCAGCGTGAATCTTGAAAGATGGTTCTCTTGATTTGTAGAATGATACTTTAAGTTAGTATTGTTTTAATATAGCCTTCATAGTTAATTTGACAATTTAGGGCTTACTAGTTTTAAATTCACTTTGTTTTGTATTAGTTGTTTATAAAGTTCTTAATTTCAATAATAAAAATATAATTGATTAAATTATGGTGATATTTCATTGTTGAAAAAATGATTTATATTAATGTGTGGTTTTAAAAGAAAAAGAGTTAATTGGCAATTTATTTAAAGAATGTTATAGCAGTTAAAAACTTAGACTCTGGAGTTGGACAGATGTGAGTTGGAATCCTGTCTCTTCTTTCTTACTGTGTAACTTGGATAAATTTCTTAACTTTTTTAAGCCTCAGTTACCTCATTTGTAAAATACATAAAGGATTATTATGAGGTTTAACAGATAATTCATGCTTAGCCTAATTTCTGATATTATATTTTCTATTATTATAGTAGAGTATTTTTTAAAAGAAATACTTTTTTTTTTTTTTTTTTGCCATACGCGATCCTCTCACTGTTGTGGCCTCTCCCATTGCGGAGCACAGGCTCAGGACGCGCAGGCCCAGCGGCCATGACTCACGGGCCCAGCCGCTCCACGGCATGTGGGATCTTCCCGGACCGGGGCATCAGCAGGCGGACTCTCAACCACTGCGCCACCAGGGAAGCCCAAAGAAATACATATTTTAATTTTAAATGCATTTTCTTGGTTTCTTCATGGCATGTTGATTGCTTATGCTGGTAGACCTAACTATCAAATAGCTGCTTTATCTTTTTTTCTCATGATGAGCACTTAGCCCAGAGTTTAGGGAAGACACATTTTCAGGACTTTTTAATTTTTCAAATGAAGACAAAGAAAATGTTAAGCCCAGGATATACAATTGTGTTTGTATATTATTATAAATAAAGAAGTACAGTGAATTTCATTTAAAACTTGTTTCAAGTGTATAAATATTTGGTTATATAAAATGACTTTTTTTTTGGTTAGTTGTGGAGAATATTTATAAGAATCGAGAACCTGTCAGACAAATGAAGGCTCTTTATTTTATCTCTCCAACATCAAAGGTGAGTGTTTTGAATCTTTAAAAATTATGTTCTTCAAAATTTTCACCATTGACATGATTTTCTCTTAGAAAATTCAAAGTAATAAAATGTCCTTTATTAGATGCTTAGGAGAGTCTCCCTGTGTTAGAAGATTGTTTCATTTGCATTCTTCTCAATGAGAATATTTAAGTGAAAGAATTCCTTTCTCCCCATCTATTAAAGCAGAATTTAATTATATAAAATGATAGAGTTTCTTTCAATAATTTGTACCCATGCAGTTTCTATTCAACCATAATTTTTAGGAGGATGGAAATGTATGTAAAAGAAATGGTCTTGGATTAATCTTTCATTTATCTTAGTGACTTCCCTATAGTATACATATATGTATGGGTGTACACACATATATGTATGTATATATGCATATATGTATGTATATATGTTTTTTTATGGGAAAGGAATTTCTTTATAATCTAACCATGATTTAATTCATACTTAAAGCCAAAACTTTAGAGCCATATAGAGTATCAAATTCCTTTATTCTGTATAGTATCTGAGAATGCATTTTCCAACACATCCTTTGGCTTATTCTTAGAATAAGAATGCTAATTTGGCAATTCCAATTTCATTTCTTCTAACTCTAGCAGAGCAGACAGTAGGGAAAAACCCAGATATTTACTATATGGTCTCTATATATTGGCTGCTGGTGGATTTTAATGACGTTTTATATCTTATCTGTAATATAATTTTATAAGATAAAATTCATGATCAGAAAAAATGAAAGAAGCACCATTTTCACCGACTAAATTGGCAGAGGGATTAAAAAAAAGTGTGTATGTGTAGACATTTATTTATTTATCTATGTATCCTATTCTAGCTGTCAATACCCATTATCAATGGTTAATGGAGTAGAAACTACTATATACTGCTAGTGGGTGTATAGATTAATACAGCCTTTTTGGAAAATAATTTGCCATATCAAGAACCTTGAAACGTTCTGAATCTTGGAGTTTATTGTAAAAAAAAAAATCAAATAAATTGTCAAACTAAATTTCAAAAGCAGTAAAGATATCCAGATAAATTCTTAGCATAACAAATACTGGTATGAAAGACCATGTGGCCATTGAAAATGAGGTTTCTAGAAAATTTTAATGATCTATATAAATGTTCATTTTTAATGTTAGTGACAAAAGCAGGATACAAAATTATGTATTCAGTAAAGAATCAAAGGATTCAAAGAAAATGATACCTGAATGTGACTCCTTTATCTACCATAACCAACTCCAGTTTCTCTTCCTGTCCTGAATCCATTACCTCTTGGGTTCTATAGGCCTCTGGGTGTATGTGAGGCCCTGGGCTCCTTGGGTACTTGTAGAGAAACTTGATGTGAGATTTCCTTCTTCACGGGCTGGGTGAGCACGTGGAGACCAGCATCAGAGAGTTCCCAAGCAAGGGTCATAAAATGACAGATTTCAGGAAGAGTTTGTGTATAAGAGATCTGTGAACCCTAGGGGAAAGGTCAGTTGGGTGGATTTTTGCTTTTATACCTACAGCCCTCAGGAGGAGAAACTTCTTTGCTTTCCTCTTCGCCTTCCTCTTCTTATGGTACTGCCTCTATTTAGGATACTCCAACAACTAAACCTAAGCTTCAAGTGAGCTGACAAAGAGAAGCAACCACACATCTAAGTAGGTCAGGTGGCCAGAGAGAGACGGTTTAATAAGAATAAAAAAAAAGGGCACATCTAGCAACATATAGGGGCTTGGAGGGAAGAATGATAACCAGAACAGAAAAATAGTACACTTAAGAAGAGTCTGGTATAGCACATAAACTTTCCGAAGCTCAGAAGTTTATTTTCTCAGTTAAATAGTTAATTGAAGAGGATAATCACTATGGAAATTTGAATTAATAGTCTAAAAGATAAAAATGGAGTATCTCAAAGCAAAAAAACAATCACTGAAATCATGAGGGGAAGGATAAGAGACTTGCGGGATAGATTCATGAGCTCTAACAGAAATATACTAGTTCTGGGAGTTGCAGGAGGAGAAAAAGGAACAGATGGATGAGACAGAATTAAATTGTTTGTTCTTCATTTTTGCTTTCAGGCTACTGTATCTTTAAAACTACCAGCATAGAGGCAAATACTATTAGACTATACTACCTGCGCTCCCTCCTCTTCGCAGTCTACCAACCTTTGGCTTTTTCATTCTAATCCCCCTTGACAATTTTAGCTCCTAGCTCACTGTCAGTCTGTTCAGCAGTTCTCCAGTCATAGTCTGGATGGTTTCATTTTCCCTGTAGATAATGCTTTCAGTACGTTCATTGACTTCTCAATTCCTTGATTTGTTATCTTCCAGTGGTCTTTGTCTTTTATGTTGCTTCAGCTTCTCAGTCACTTGACCATTCCTAGAGCTCCTCGTCACCAAAACAGCACTCTGTTCATACATTTTACCTTACTGCTTACTATGCTTCTAGCTATAACTGGCTAGACAACATAGCATCTTAAAAAATCAGTTTATAAATTAATCTTTTGACAGTTAAGGTTTTACTTTATCATCAAAATAATCTTAGTTATTTCAAAAGCTAGCATATTTAAATTAGTATTTGATAAAATGCATATTAACATCTAACCTTTTTTAAGTCTGTAGACTGTTTTTTACGTGATTTCGGCAGTAAATCGGAGAACAAATACAAAGCAGCATATATCTACTTCACTGACTGTAAGTAGCTTTGTAAAAGTTATTGCTTCATTACTTCAAATCCTGTTAATTATGAAGTATTTCTTATAATGCTATTTTAGTACTAGTGACTATTTATTGTTTGTTCTAATTAGGTTAGAAAGAATCTAAAAATATAAGATTATTTCTATGCTAATTCATGGTAAGGTGATAGAAAATTAAATCATTCCAAACTAGTTTCAAAAGATAGTCATTTTTGCTGGTATACAGGGGTGAGGGGGTTGATGGAGAGGGCTATCCCTCAAATTCTGTGCCAATAACAGGAAGAATTCTTCTTTAAATAAAAGTTTCAACTGGGGATTTGATTATATAATAAAAAAATAAGACCCTTTGGGAGATACACTGAAGAAACTGCCATCTGTTTGCTTATATTAAGGGAGAAAACCTATCACATTTCTTTTTCTATGCTGTACATTCAAATAAAAAGCAGCTTTCATATTATTTTTCCTGTAAATTTTAATCTCATACCTAGTAGTAGCTTGTATTTTTTAAAAGCCCATATCATAAGCATTTGTCATTTAAGTAACCTTATTATACAGAAATTCATGTTTATGGAATTGATAAAATTTAATGAGTATTAAGCCTCTTTAAATTTAAGGAATTTTGAGGGTAAAGAACAACATGTTAAAAGACAGCAGAAGCCAGTGGTTGATACTCTAACCTAGTTTTAGTGAAACTATATAAGCAGTTAGGTAAAAGGGGGGAAAAGACAGGTTCTAAGGTCCAGAACTTACTAGTTTAGAGGCTTAGAATTTCCTGACACTAGAGGATATCCTGTAATTCAAGGAAAAATTAAAAATTTGTGTGGTGTGGCTGCACTTAGTGGCAGATTTAGAAAAGTAGTATAAATTCCTAAAAGTTCTGAAAGTCCTATGAAAGTTTATTAAGTCCTTAGTTTGGACTTGATTTTCCTTCCTAACAATTTTAGTTTGCTGTGTTAGCAGCTCTCTAAGGAAATATATCTTAGGTTACGGTGGATATGAATGGGGAAAGTGGAATTTCTATTACAGCCCTCATTACTAGAATGCATCTGTTCTATAAAGTGAAAAACAGTATTTACATATTATCTCTGTCCTCATAGTAAATTACTTTGTGAAAGTCAGTAATTATATATAAAAAATAAATATTCTTGGATGTTGGAATGATTTACTCAAAAGAAGGAAAATTTAGATGCAGCTATATACTTTGATTTTTTCTTTTTTCCCTCTCAGTTTGCCCTGATAGTCTCTTTAACAAAATTAAGGCTTCTTGCTCCAAGACAATAAGAAGATGTAAAGAAATAAATATTTCCTTCATTCCACTTGAATCTCAGGTACTTTCTATTTTTATTTTTTTAATTTAATTTTTATTAAAAAAAATTTTTTTTTGAGCAGAGAAAGGTTTGTTACAAGGGTCAAGCAAGGAGAATGGGCAGCTTGTGCTCAGGAGACCCAAATGCCTTTTATTTTTAAGTTTAGTTTATAATGGATTTTAAAATTCAGTTTTATGAACTTATTTGTTAATAAGGTTTATCCTAAAGATGTTTTATATATTATGTATTTGGTGAAGTTTGAACAATCCACAAATAAACATTTCCTCTGATGAAGGGAGGAACATGAGTACTAAATTGGAATATAACATTAATAATAAAAGTGGACTTAAATTTCACATCTCCCGCTAAGTCCTGTGTGTGTAAAGGTTTACAGCCCTATCAGATTATGAAACCAAAAGATTTTTAGCATAATGTTTTGTTAAATGACTCCAAAGAGATAAATACTTTTATCTTCTGTAACCATTTGTGATATTAAAACAAAGTTCTTCAGTAAACTTTTTATATAATGTTATATAAACTATTATTTATTTTAATTTATAAAATGAAGGATTTTTGTAGATTTGTTTTGCCTTTGGAATAGTTAATGAGCCTTCAATTAATAATTGCAGACACATAGTACTTTCTCTGTGTCACTTTCCTAAATGCCTCACATAAATGTATGCATGTAATCTTCACAATAGCCCTATGAATAGATGATAATTCTATCTACATTTTAAAGATGGGAAAATCAAAGAGGTTAAGTAACTTGCCGTAATCACACAGCTAGTGCATTGTTTAGCTCTGTTCTCTGTGTTTGGATTCCAACATTTCATAGAATTGAAATAGTTTACTGTTGTTTGGAACTCTAAGGTCAATATTTTAAGAAATAGAATGGTCCTGGATGATGAGTTTTTCTTTTAAGCTGTTGCTGGGTTTTTGGGGGCGGTTCTTGGTTTGTTTTTTTTTAATATTATTTATTTATTTGGCTGCATCGGGTCTTGGTTGCAGCACGTGGGATCTTCGTTGAGGCACACATGATCTTTCTTTGCAGTGCCCGGGCTTCTCTCTAGTTGTGGCATGTGGGTTTTTCTCTCTCTAGTTGTGGCATGCGGGTTTTCTCTTCTCTAGTTGTGGCGTGTGGGCTTAGTTGCCCCGTGGCATGTGGGATCTTAGTTCCCCGACCAGGGATCAAACCTGCGTCCCCTGCATCAGAAGGCAGATTCTTTACAACTGGACCACCAGGGAAGTCCCTAAGCTGTTGCTGTTTTTGACAAAGAAAGACCATAATCAAGTTTGTAAAATTTTAAGATATCTGCTTAACATTAAACTGTTTTCCAAAGGTTACCTTTAGATTTATTCTTTTTAATATGATATGCAAGTTCAGTGTAGGGTGAAAATGGGCATCCTAAAATGATGTGGGATTAAACAGTGGTGTGATAAATATGACAAATGTGTCCAGAGCATCTTGCTGCACAGAAGATAAATATGGTTTTAGCCTCAGAATTCAGTAAATTTCAGTAATTGCTGTATTTGGAGGAGAGGTTTGTGTATATATCTGACTAATTTGATGGCTGATGGAAATAACTTGTCTTTGTGTGTATAGACAAATCTCATGAGACTCTTCTACTTACCAGTCTTTGCAAAATGTTGTGATTATTTAAGGTCCTATCTGTTGGCTATGTTTTTCCCCTAAGAAGTTTTTTCTTTTAATTTACTTCCTTGATAAATATCTTAAGGGAGTTTACTTAATAAATTTAACTGTTATGGGGAAATTACAGTGAAAATTGTAATTTTCTCAGTTTTGTATTGTGACCTTTTGTTTGTTTGCAAGTGAAGATATGAATGAAATACCGCTAACTGCTTTGAGCTGTAAGCAAAGGCCTGTGTGAGCATTTATCAAGAGCATGTGCAGTGGACATTGTCTTCTAGATGCAAAGAGTATGCTATGAAAAGATAATCAAGATATGTGCCCCACCCTCATCCGAGAGCTGTGAAAGAGATACAAAGTATTACGCATCTTCAAAACAGTATCAGTTAAGATTAGGTTCAACTGCATATAACAGGACAACTTAAACTTTCAGTGTTTAACCAAGTTGGAAATTTATTTCTTGCTAATATACAAAAACTCAGCAAGTGGGCTATATATGGCCGGTATGCTGGCTCTACAAAGTTGTCAGGGGCCTGGTCTCTTAGGGATGGCCCTCATGATCCAAGATGTCTGTAGAATTATTACATTCTCATTTGAGGAAGGAGGATGAAGGAGAGAAAGAAGAAAGTACATTTTCATTTATATCTTATTAGCTAAAATTTAGTCACATAGCAATACCCAAGTGCATGGAAAATGGAAATGTAGTCTTTTAGCTGAGCGTATGGCTGCTTACCCCAAATAATTGGTATGATTACTGAAAAGTAAGGGAACAATGGTTTTTTAGGAGGCAGCTCATAGTCTGCCACAAGAGGAGATTAATTCTTACTAGGAAAATGAGAAATCACTTGAAAAATAGAATTTCATAAGGTAGTAATGAAGAGGGAAGAAATATTCTAAGAAGTGAGAATAGCGTGAGTGCAAAGATACAGAAGCAGGAAAGTGCAGGGGAGCAGCAGGAATAAGGATTATAATGGGTGATGGTATGATAGATAAGGCTGTGTCTGTAGGTAGGTTGGGACCAGGTTGTAGGAGGCACCAGGTTCCATCAAGAGTGATGGCAGAAAATGGGCTGGTACAGAAAAGTCCTAAAGTCTTTAAGGAAAAGTAGAAGTCGGATGATCGTTGAGGAGAAATTGGTAAAGTCAGATATGATCGTCTTCCGAAGAAGAGAAGTTGGACACTCATCATATTTTGAAGTTGCATAGAGAGGAAAGTGGTTGACTCCTCCTGAATCCATGAGGCAAAGGGATTAAAGAAAGCTCTCTTTCCCTTTCAAAGAGTTTAAGGTAATTAATGCTGTTACATATATGTTAGGGCAATTAGATGGAAAGCATTAAAGCATATAAGGGAGTTTGTTTACAGTGGACCTCAGGGAGTAAAAAAAGTCTGGTATAGTTAGTGGAAAGGGTGCTAGATTGTATCTAGGTAGAAACAGAGCTAAGCTGGCTATAATTTAGCAAGAAAAGTAGATGGAGGTTGTGGGGGGAGAGTTCCTATATTTAAGGAGCTGATTGTGGGTCATGGAGATGAAGAAAGCATTTAGTAATAGTCTAAAGGAGCGTGTCATGGTGGTGATGGAAAGTGGGGGGAGGAGAAGGAAGGAATGGGCAGATGTGAGTGTAGAATGAAAACCAGCTCCAAAATTGTATTTGGTTCATTAGAGTATTAGATAATAGCTAAGATTAATTTAAGCTGTGGTAACAACTCCCCAAATCACAGTGCATTACAACAACAAAGTTTATTTCTCCTTCACGTTAGTGTCCATTGTGGTTTGACTGGGGCTTTGCTCTACATCCTCTTCATTCTGGGACTTAGGCTGAAGGAGTAGCCCCTGTCTGGGACATAGCAGAGGGAAAAGAGAAATGGTGGAGCCATACAATGGCTTTTAAAGCTTCTCTAGGGAAGTGGCACATGTCACTTCTACTCACATTCCAATGACCATAGCAAGCCTGATATCAATGAGTGGGAAGTATACTCCCATAGGGAGAGGCCCTGTAGGGAGGGCAATAAATATTTTTGAACAGATATTATCTACTGCAGTGGGATAGAATGCTATGAGAAAGCCACAGTCCAGCTGTAGGGTGCTTGTTGGCAGTTAATACAGCAACTAAGACTTTGTTAATACAGCAACACAGACATAAGTGGTAGCTTCAGCTAAATCTCAGTCTGTTCAGGCTGCTGCTGTTAGTGATGCATTATGTTCAGAGAAACGAATTACTTTGTGTGAAAGGAAATGCAGGGGAGTTTTTTCATAACTCGTTAGTTAACCTGTAATATTTATTACATGTCTACTTTTACACTCAATACATTATCCTAGGCTAAGGGGGATTACTATCATTGTTTAAAAAACAAAATTAAAATTAATTTGATGGGAAAATCTCAACTCCAATTAGAGAGCTTTTTCTTTTGTATTCTTCAAATAACACAATAATAGTAAATCTCTAATCCAATTCTTTGCATGTAAGTAAATGCTTTTGTTAGTTGAAAAGTGTCTGTGAGGTTTCACTGTATATATCATAAGACCAGTACTTTGTCTGGCACAGTGCTCTGTCTTTTGGGGAAGTATATCTCTATTTTAAGGACATTAAGAATATAAGCTAAAGAGTTGAAGATATATATCAACTTTGGGAAATTTCTAGGTTATTCTCTAATGGGTTAAGATTTTAATGTATGTCAAATACATAGACCAATTTTGGCTTTGTTTTATTCCTTTGTGCCAGGTTTTAGATTTTTATTTTTATTTGACTACCTCAGATTTCTTCATCTGCTGCACAGGTAGAGAAAATCAAAGAGTACAATCTATATATGAAACCAGAATTGAAGGAGAGAGGTAGACTAAGCAGGAAAGGAGAGTGAGAAAAGAAATAAAGGATGAAATCAAGATGACAGAGAAAATGAGATTTGATTAAGGTAAAGACACAGTTGTTTCAGGAAACAGCATGGTTGGTGCAAGTATTTTTTTTTTAGAATCCCAAGGAATAGCTGTGTTTTTCTAGATATATATTTTTAGTCAAGTTTCTAAATTGACAGTGTGACTTTTTTTGGCCTAACTTAGGTATATACTCTTGATGTACCAGATGCATTCTATTACTGTTACAGTCCAGACCCTAGTAATGCAAATGGAAAAGATATCATCATGGAAGCGATGGCTGAGCAGATAGTTACAGTATGTGCTACCTTGGATGAAAATCCTGGAGTCAGATATAAAAGGTAAGACACTCAGTGGTGCCTTTATATGTTATGCTGTCTATTTGCTCTTTGGTATACAGGTAAGTAATGTCTCTGTGCTTTTGTGTGTTGGTTTGAAGAATTTATTTCTTTATAAAATTATGCTGTACATATAGGAGATTTAAAGTTTAAGGCTTAAATTTCAGAGTAACTAGTAGCCTCTCTTACTGAATTTCAGAGCTTAAATTTGGTATGGTTTACATGTATATTTTTCATGAGTTTAAGGAATGCTTAGAAGAATGTCTTTGTTGTCCTGTGGGGAATACCATCTTACATTTAATGTTTTATTGAATTTCCACCAAATTTAAATAGTCATAGTATCTGGATACTGGTTATAGTATCTAAATATCTATGGTATCTAATTCCAGTAGCCATTTTAAATAGATTTTTGGAGTTTTTTTTTTTTAATTATTATTATTTATTTTATTTTTGGCTGCATTGGGTCTTCATTGCTGCACGTGGGCTTTCTCTAGTTGCGGCGAGCGGGGGCTGCTCCTCGTTGTGGTGCGCGGGCTTCTCATTGCGGTGGCTTCTGTTGTTGCGGAGCACTGGCTCTAGGAGTGCAGGCTTCAGTAGTTGTGGCACGTGGGCTCAGTAGTTGTGGCTCACAAGCTCTGGAGCGCAGGCTCAGTATTTGTGGCGCACGGGCTTAGTTGCTCTGCGGCATGTGGGATCTTCCTGGACCAGGGCTCAGACCCATGTCCCCTGCATTGGCAGGCGGATTCTTACCCACTGCGCCACCAGGGAAGCCCAATTTTTGGAGTTTTTTAAAAGTTAAAGTTTGACTGTAGTACTATGTACCTTTGTTTATTTGCTTCTTATTAAAAGTAAAGTTTACTGTAAAGTGCATAAATTATATTTATATGGCTTGATAAATCATTCCAAAGTGAACATACCCATCTAACTTCACCAAGGTCAAGAAATAGAATACTAACAGTATCTCAGAGGCCCCCCTCATGATCCCCTCTAGTCGTCACCCCCTGTCTCCTCCCCAGAGGTAACTACTGTCTTGACTTCTAACACATATTTTAGTTTTGCCTGATTTTGAACTTGGTATAAATGGGGTTATGATGTTTTTTATTTCTGGCTTTGTTCAGTATTATGTTCTTAGACATTCATGTTGTTCTGTATAGCCAGACAGCTTGGATTTTAATCTCTGCTACTTACTGGCTGTGTGATCCTTCTGCTCTCAGTTTCTTTATCTATGAAATGGAAATGATCATAGTACTCACTTTATAAGGTTGTTTTTAGAATTAAATGAGTTAATATCTGTAAAGAACTCAGAATAGTGTATGATACTAATAAACTAGTAGACGTAAATATACTGTACTACTACTAAGTTATGTCACTTGTTTCTGTTTTAAAAGTTTCTTTAACTTAAACATTGACATTTGTCCGGGTAGTTGGATGAATTGTTTAATTTCAAATTCATGTAGTACTTTATATTTAAGTTTCATTATTCTTGACCATTTAAAAAATCTTGTGTTAATTACTTAGAAAGAATATAGTAAATCTCCTTAATTCAGATGTGACCAAACAGGCTCTTCACTCATACCTCAGGTGTTGGAAACATTCTTTTTCTTATAGGTGATGTGCTAATTACATTCTGAACTAAGTGGTTTATCTCCTGCTAGAGTTCAGTCTCTGTTCAAACTTCTGCCCTTGGTGTTTGGCTCCGTTCAGGGAAATGAGTATGTAATATAGTCGGCCATATGTATCCACAGGTTCGGCATCCTCAGATTCAACCAATCGTGGATTGAAAATATTAAAAAAACAAAATTCCAGGAAGTTCCAGAAAGCAAAACTTGAATTTGCTACATGCAGACAACTATTTACATAACATTTACATTGTATTTATGACTATTTACATAGCATTTACACTGTATTAGTGTTATAAGTAATCTAGAGGTGATTTAAAGTATATGGGGGATATGCATAGTTTATATGCAAATACTACGCCATTTTATAAAAGGGGCTTAAGCATCCATAGATTTTGAAATCTGAGTGAGGTCCTGGAACCAATCCCCTGTGGATACTGAGGGATAACTGAGGCCAGTTTATAATTTAATAGCTCACCTTTGGACCTGTTTGGAGTTATTGTAATAGTTAAATAATCAGGCTTTTAGAATCCTACCTGTTCTTTCACAAAGTATTCTTTTATGCCTCATGGACTTTTCAAGTGTAATTCTAACATGAAATTATTTCCTTTTGAAAATATTTTAAAGCAAAATACATAATAAATTATTCTTTATAGTTGCTGCTTTATTTACTTTTGAGGTGTAAAACCTAAAGGTCCTTTAACACTTTGAAGCCCTTTACAAGGAGAGCCTCCATTTTTGAGGTTGCTGTGCTAATTGAAGAGCCTTTTCTAACAATTTCTTGTAGACTCAGAAGTTATACTAATGTCACTGATCATGAAGTTACAGTTTAGAGTATGATTTTATCATTTTAGAAGATAGTGGTATATAAGATTTTATGCAAAAGACTGTATTGGAAAGTTGACTGAGTGTTAGCATGTAGGGAGATTTCATACTGCTAGTGGGAGAGATAATTGGTCAAGTAATTTGGAGAGTAATATGGTAATATCTGGAAAAGTTGAAAATGTACATACCATATAATCTAGCAGTTATACTTTTAGAAATAATATATCTAGAGAAACATGTACATGGAGATGTATGTACAAAGATATTTGTTCCAATGTTGTTTGCAATGGTATAAAATTGAGAATGACTTAAATGTCCATCTTTGGGGGAATGAATGCATAGAATCCAGTATAAATCATATGATGGAATACTATATAGAACTAAAATGATTAAATTTGATATGTGTGTCAACATAGATCTCACACATATATAGAACAGTAAAAACATACTGTTAAAACACATATAAAACAGTAAACATGTGTATAATAGTAATGACAGGAAGAATACATATCAAATTCATGATAGTAGTTGCCTTGGAGTGGGGGTAGCTAGGGGTGGGGGAGAAGACCGGGAATTGGGAGGGGAATAAAGGAACTGCGGTTTTATTTATAATATTTCCTTCATATGAAAAAAAATCTGAAGCACATATGATAAGGTTTACATTGATAAAATCCAGACAAATTGATATAGCATTATATTTGATGTATTATCTGAACTTCTCCATGTTTATAAAATCAATAAATTTATGGTTTAATTTTAGAATTCAACTTGCTATTGTAAAGTGTGTCTTGAAAGAAAGATAATTGTTCGAACATTTTTTCCATTTCTAGTAAACCTCTGGATAATGCCAGTAAACTTGCTCAGCTTGTTGAAAAAAAACTTGAAAACTACTACAAGATTGATGAAAAGAGCCTAATAAAGGTAACATATAAAAGACAAATAGTGGTTATGCATAAAGTCTGTCTTATTTCTTTATAAACCAAGGAAACTGTTGTTCATTCATTTTCCAGTATTGATTTGAGAATCATTAGCACAGATCCCCAATTTTGATTTGGGAATCACTGATGTAAGTGGTAGTAGAAGTCTGAATAGACAGTGTGGCTTAGAGGGGAAGATAAGGGTTTTGAAGTAAGCACTTTGTCTATATCCTGGCTATGTCATTTAATTCATAGATACGTCAATTAGCAAATGATGTAACTTCTCTGTGCCTAAGTTTTCTTATCTATAAAATGGGGATAATAAGAGAATACCTATTTTATAAAATAGAGGATTAAATGAGTTAATACATAAAAAGTTTTTAGAATAGTGCTTGCAACTGAGTAAACAGTTAATAAACATTTTTCCTGTTATCACCAGCTTTGTGTTCTTGGACATATTATTTACTCTGAGTTGTATTTTCATCAATAAAATGGATCAGATGATATGTACCTTGCTTGGTTGGTATGAAGATTAGGCAGATTAGCTTGTGTTTGGCATATAATAGGAGTTTAATGAATGACAGCTATTACTGTCTTATCAAGGTAATATAAAGTAATCTAAGACTAAGATTAGAACCTGGGGAATTCTAGCATTTGAGCTTGGGTTGGAGAGTGAAGAGCTTGAGTAGACTGACAGAGGTGGTGCCACAGGGCTAGGAAGCCATATTACAGTAGCTGAAGAATGAGAAGAAGGAACTGTTGATAGTTTAGAAGAGGAGATGGGCAAGGAAACCACCAATTACAATGCATGTAGTAAGAGGAATGAGAGAAGAATACATGAAATGTAGTGGGAACATAGGCTGAGGCTTAATCTTATTGTAACTGGAGTCTTGGAAGGCATCCTAGAGTAAGAGGCCCTTGAGCTTGAAGAATGAGTATAAAAGAAGAGGGAGTTTTTTTCTTGGATAACAGGATTCTTTGGGCAGAGGCATAGAGAAAAAGGCAAAATTCACAAACAACTTGGCTAGAATGGAGGGTGTAAGATTAGATGTAATGTTGGTTCAGAACTTTAAAAGTTACTAGTTTTTGGTTTGGAGGACTAGTGAAATCTGTTGTCCTGGTTGTAGTTATGAAAATAATGGCTCGGTATACATAGCATAGTAGGTAGTCAATAAATGTTTGTTGAATGAGGAAAGAGATAAACGATCATTATATTAGTTAATATCCCTTTAGTCCTTCATGATTTCAGTGAGAAAAAGGAAAATCCACAAAAACCAAACTTGTCCTTTCCATTCTTTCTGCCTCAGAAATTATACATCTTTCAAATGCTTGATACCTTTTCTTCATTCAAGGACCTGAGAGAGTGTCACCTCCTTTTTGAAGTCTTTCCTCACTCTTCAGGTCAAGCGATTCTTCCTCTCACATACTTTCATAACCCCAAGCCCTGATATAGCACTTATATTGCACAGTCTTTTTCCTATTCATATTTCTGAAGACTCATAACTTACATGTATTGAGGGCTTACTAAGTGCCAGGCACTGTGCTAAGTGTTCATGGTATTATTACATTTAATCTTTACAGTAATCTTATAGGGCAGAGGTTCCGATTAAATATATATATTTTTTGTTTGTTTTTTAATAAGAATACTGAGATATTAACAAGTTAAGCAATTTGTCCAAAGTTGTACAGCAAGAAAGTGGTCAAGGCTGGGAATTCCCTGGCGGTTCAGTGGTTAGGTCTCCATGCTGTCACTGCTGAGGGCCTACGTTCGATCCCTGGTCAGGGAACTAAAATCCCATAAGCTGCGTGGCGTGGCCAAAAAATTTAAAAAAAAAAAAAATGAAAGAGAGAAAGTGGTCAAGGCTGGATTCAAACCCAGATCTACCTGATTCCAGAGGCTGTGCTCTTAATCACTATACCATACTATCTCAAGGTTTATTTAAATGAGTGAATGGTTAACTAAAAAAAATTTTAAAGATCTATTCTATGTAGTTTACCTTTGTCTGCTGGAAGTAAATAAATAAGAAATGTTTGTCTGAGTTGTAGTTATCTCTTACTGCTCCAAATAATAATCCAGAGAATTTATTACTTTTTAAAATGAAGTATGGAAGATACTGATATTAACAATGATTTTTCCCAGCACTGTTATTCACTGTTTAATGATTAGTGCTGTTTGTGAGTTAATGATAGCAAAGCTTTCATTGTAATTTACCATCTTAGCTGGCATCAATGTAATCTTTTAAAATGCGTAATGGTTAAGAGTACAGGCCATGGAGTGAAGCTGACCTGGGTTTGAATCTCCATTCTACCACATACTAGCTAGCTATGTGATTTGGGCAAGTTACTTAATTTTAAGCCTTAATGCCCCCATTGCCAAATGGAGTTAATAATCCCTGTCTCACAGGGTTGCTATAAGAATTAAATAATATGGATATTTCTTGCTTAGCACAGTGTGTAGCATAAAGAGCTCAAGTAATAACTACTATTCATAATTTATATCAGTTTTAGTGTTTATGGAGATGAATTCCTAAGGAAATAGATTTAGTGCAGGCCAAATGTTACTTTTTTTAAAGGAATTTTCACAATATTGTATTATTGAGTATAGCCTCTTACTCTAATTATGAAAGCTTTTGGTTTTGTAGTCTTATTTTTTTCCTGTTATACCACTCAGATTTTTCTGTTTTAATATAACTTCACATTCTTAGGGATGGGGCAGAACTTAGGAAAAGTCTGCTTTTGTTTTCTAAGATACTAAAAATGTTTCACACAAAGAAATTGAAGTTTCTTAAGATAATTTTATTTTGTTATTCCAGGGTAAAACTCATTCCCAGCTCATAATAATTGATCGTGGCTTTGATCCTGTGTCCACTGTCCTGCATGAACTGACCTTTCAGGCAATGGCATATGATCTACTGCCGATTGAGAATGATACATACAAGCAAGTATAACTTGAAGGGAATATATAGGACATATACAAACAGGATAGGACATTAGCATTTAATGATTAGTGCAGGCACCAGAAATCTAAAGCCCCTGTAACCTTTTTCATTCAGAGACTTTATCCTTCTCTTACCCCTGTAATCATAATCTATTAAAAATATCTTGACCTTGTTAGTTAATGGGTAATTTAACTGCTTTGATGCTCTTTCGGTGTATTTGCTTCCTTAACTGTGTCTACAACAAGAATAGATTTTAAACAGCTGGAATTTGTACTTTTCAGTAAATACCAGGCTCACTACTATATTTATTGAAGTGGAAACCATATTCAAATTGGTTAGGCTGTGATTATTCTGAATCACACATCCAAAAGTTATCTGTATGTGTGTCTTGTCAACATAGTGTATTTAAAAAGATTAGAAGACTAGGAACCTCATTAGGATGGTTATTGAGAATAGATAAAAGTTTACCAATTTGGTACCTATTATTGATTTAACTCTGATATAAGCATATTAACTTTAAAAGTAATATCAAGTAGCTAAATGAAAAATGAAATCACTTTTCTGTTAAGGAACCATTTTATTGTACCTTTGTGTATCATTTATGAGTGTGTGTATATATATACACACGCATACATATATATATATACATATATATATATAAAACATGTTATTTGATATCACAATTTCTAAATCCAAATTGGCCTTTTTCAGCTAAGATTTACTGCTTTGAGCATAGTAATGAAAAAGAAAATTAGTTTTCTGAAATTTTATGTTTAAATTAATTTAGTAATTTTAATAGATTAAAAAGATCCAAAAACTTGTGCTAATTATAATACTTAATATTTTTTCTTAAACCAAATATTGTTAAACTAATTTTGTATTTTCTATTGTATTTTTATTTGCATTCTGGTCAAATCCTGGCTTCTGAGTTTTTCTTTATTTGTATTAATGTTAGATGATGTAGATCAACATTTTTCTAATATAAAAGTAGTTTTTCCAATATAAAAGTAGTTATTCTAATATAAAAGTAGTTTTAAGCAGTTTATTCAGAATTTTCAGAAAGCATGTTGTTTACCTCTCTTATCCTTTAGGTCTCTAAACCTACGTTGCTCAAGAGATTTAGAAATGACTTAAACTGATGGACACTTAAGAATTTGGTTCCAGACTACTGACATAAGTTTCAGACATTTCTAACCTAGTACTTTTTAAAAAAATTTATCTCCCTAGGTTTTCTGGCAAGCAAAGCAAGGTTTAATTTTTTAAGAGTAATGGAGAGACTTATTTAAAAACAAAAACAAAGAAGTCAAGACTTTTTGAATGAATCGAAAAAGTCCAGGGATAAGATTAGGTGGAAGCACAAACTCCCTGTGGGTTGTGCTCCGTCCCAATTTTTAATGGAAATAATGCAGAGCAGAAACTTCTAAGTATCCAGACTGTGTTCTTCATCTTGGTGACCTCTTTAAATGTACTCTTAGGATTGTCTTCATCTTTTTAGTATTGTCAGGCCTGCTACCTTAATCTTTGTTTATAAATCAAAGGTTAAAGAAGTACAAAGTGGCATTTTAAATGACAAAAAGCCCTCTGTCCTTAGTGCAGTCTGGTAATTAAGCACAGTCATTCTGCCTTTGGGTGTCTGTAATTAAGACCAAATAGGTAGATGGTTTTATAGATGGGGCCTGAAATTTGGGGGATTGTAGAAATGATTATATTTATACAGCAGAAATCTCCATTTATTGTCTGCTATCCAGTGCTAGGAAAGCTCAGTGCTGTCCATTCTGATCTTGGCTCAGGACATTGACAGTCCCAAGGATGATGGAATTTTCCAGCTCCACAAATGGAAGGAGGCTGGCTATTTGCATAAAAAGAGAAGCGAGGAATTACATTTGGGGAAGCAGTCAGGAAGCCCATTTTGAGTAATTTCATGAACCTCTTGAATTGCCTCTCAGTTCAGTAGAACTCATTAAAGCAATCAAGGTTTTTAATGGCTACACTAGTTTTTCTCTCATTTCCTTTCCCATTCTTTAAAGGAGATGTGGTTATAGGGTTAGGGAAGAATATAGAAACAGATGATATATGTTTGTGAATTTTGTACCAACTCTGAAACACCTGCAGTACTTAATAGGCTACATTAGGGGGTGACATTTCTTTTCTTAATGGATGTTTGATAGTTGAGTTGATGGTTATTAGTACGTCAAAGTAGTATTTTGAGCAACTAGAATACAAATTGTTAGTGTATTCACTCTTGTTCTTAAAGTTGACTGTGGAACGTTGAATTTTTGTTTCTAAGATACCACTTTGCCGAGATAAAACTCTATAATACAGCTAAACCTAACGTTGAAAGTAAAAAGGTCTTGGTAGACATAGCACTTTGATTTTTATTGTATGGATAGCAATATGCCTTAGTTTTGAGTATGTAGTCATTATCCCCCAAAATAGTGGATGTACTCTTCAGTTTCTTGAGCTGTATCTTAAAATTATTGTTTATAAAAATGTTTCTTTCACTTTTTGGGTGGGAAAATAATCCAAAAGTTCATACTACTCTCTACTTGTAGATATAAAACAGATGGGAAAGAAAAGGAGGCAATCCTTGAAGAAGATGATGACCTCTGGGTCAGAATTCGACATCGGCATATTGCAGTTGTATTAGAGTATGTGAACTCATTTTAATTTTTATTCCACATTTTTAAAATACTAAATACATGATAGTACATTTTGTAATCTTAAAATATTTTTGTGGGCTTCCCTGGTGGCGCAGTGGTTGAGAGTCCGCCTGCCGATGCAGGGGACACGGGTTCGTGCCCCGGTCCGGGAAGATCCCACCTGCCGTGGAGTGGCTGGGCCCATGAGCCATGGCCGCTGAGCCTGTGCATCCGGAGCCTGTGCTCCACAACGGGAGAGGCCACAGCAGTGAGAGGCCCGCGTACTGCAAAAAATATATATATATTTTTTTTTTTGTAAAGAATTACACCTTAGAAATTTAAAGAATTCTCTTACAATTTGACAGGGAAATTCCCAAGCTTATGAAAGAAATTTCATCAACAAAGAAAGCAACGGAAGGAAAGGTAAGAGTGTTATTTAACTTTCAAGATAATGATGAAGGTGAATTTTAAAGTCTGTAAATTTTTTTATCTATTTAACTTTCCATTTTGGGAAATTTCTAACATACACAAAAGTAGAGAAAATAAACTTTCATGTACCCATTACTTAGCCTCAACAGTTAGCAACATTTTCTCTGTCTTGCTCCATTAAAATTTATTTTTAAAAGGCCATTTAGCCAATTGCATTAATGCATTCTTGTTAAGTTTTTTATATTGAGGTATAGTTTACCTAAGTAAAGTGCACAAATCTTAAGTATACTGAATAACTTTTTACACACATATATATGTATTCATACACACAACATACCTGTGGAACTACCACCTCAATCAAGATACAGGACATTTCTATCATTTCAGAAAGTTGCACAATAGTATCTGTGAATAAAGAAAATTTAGCCTGATCCTTTAGAATCTGTATACCTTTTAAACTAGTTTTCTTAGTAGTTAATATCTCCTAGCTGTATAATGTAGAATAGAACTGGTGACAGGATATCCTTGTCTCATTCCCAACCTAAGGGGAAACGTGTTTGATATTTCATCGAGTATTATGGTAGTTTTAGATTATTTTAGATACATCCTTTGTCAGATTAAGAAGTTCCCTTCTATTCCATATTTGCCAACAGGTTTTTTTGGTTTTGTTTTTTAAATCAGCAGTAGGTGTTGGATTTCATCAAATGCTTTACCAGCACCTATTGAAATTTTTTTCCCTCTTTTATTCTGTTAATGTGATAAGTTACATTCATTGATTCTCTAACATTAAACCAACCATGCATTCTTGGAATCAGCTCCACTTAGTCATGATACTTTATCCTTTGCCTATATCACTGGATTCTATTTGCTAATATTTTGCTTAGAATGTTTACTTCTAGGTTTATGAACAATAGTATTTCCCTGTAATAATTCTTGTGTGTGTGTTTGTGTGTGTGTGTGTGAGAGAGAGAGAGATAATCTTGTCAGGTTTTGGCAGCAAAATTATATTGGTCTTTAAATGAGTTGTAATGTTTTCCCTCTCATTCTCTGGAAGTGTTTGTGTAAGATTGTTATTACTTGTCTCATCATTGCTTGGAAGACTTCACAACTGAAGCAGTCTGGGCATGGAGTTTTCCGTTTTTATGGGGAAGTCTTTACTTACAAATCCTTTAATAGTTACAGAACTATTCAGATTTTTAATTTTTTTATATCAGTTTTGGGATGTTCATTTTTAAGGGATTTGTCTATTACATCTTCATTTTCAAATATCCTCTTATTATCTTTTCAGTGTCTGTAGAACCTGTAGCTGTGTTCTATTTATTTAATCCTAATATTGTTAATTTGTGTTTTAGCCTACATACTATTAATATCCCCTATATATATAATTAGTATTTCAAAGAACCAACTTTTGGCTTTGCTGATTTCTCTACTGTATGTTAGTTTTATGTTGAATTGATTTCTACTCATTTTTATTTCCTACCTTCAGCTTTCTTTGACTTGTTTTTCTTTTTCTAAGTTCTTGAGTTGGATGTTTACAGCACTGATTTTCAACCTTTTTTCTCTTACTATATATATTTATTTATTTCCTTCTTAACATTGTTGTAGCTGCATTCCCCAAGTTTTGGAATAACCTATTTTTAGTTCGATTCAGCTCAAAATATTTTCTAACTCTCATTGTGATTTCTTCTTTGACTTATGTGTTACATAGGAATATGTTTTTTAATTTCAAAGAGTTTGGGAATTTTCTACTTGTCTTTCTGTTATTGAATTGTAATTTAACTATATAGTGGTCAGAGAATGTGCTGTGTATAATTTCAGTCCTTTGAAATTTGTTCAGACTTGACTTGTGACCTATCATACGATCTATTGTGGTTAAGTACCCAATGTGTACTTGAAAAGAATACAAATTCTATGTGTGTCAATTAAATCAAGTTGGTTCATCATGTTATTCAAATATTCTATTTCTTTACTCATTTTTTATCTGCTTTTTATATCAGTTACTGAGAATGGTATCACTTATGGCTGTGAATTAGTCTGGTTTTTTTTAGAATCTTGTCAACTTTCAAAGCTATATCAACTGATGAAGCCATGTTAATTATAGTCTTTATAAATTTAAGAGAGTTATCTTTCTGTTGAATTTATCTTTTATCAATACAAAACGTCATTTTGTTTTTCATTTGCAGTATTTCTTGACTTAAACTCTACTTTGTCTGATTTTAATATAGTCATACCTGCTTTATTTTGGCTAGTGTTTACACGGTATATCTTTTCTCATCCTTTATTTTCACCAATTTGTGCCTTTATGTTTAAAGTGTGCTTCTTAAAAAGAGTTTGTATTGATAGTTGAGGTTTGTTTGTTTATTCAATCTGATGATCCTTATCTTTTAATTAGAATGTTTAAGTCCATCTGTATTTCATGTAATTATTGATGTAGTTGAATTCGTTACCATCTTATTTGCTTTCTATTTATTTTATCCTTTTCCTTTTCTGCCTTCTTTATATATCGGCCTTTTTTTTTTTCTTTAAACTATTCCATTTTGTCTCCAAAATAAACTTTTGTTTTACCTTTTGGTATCCTTCTTGTAGTCATCATGTTGGGTACAACCAAATGTATCCTTATATTATCACGAAAGTATACTTAAAGTATACTTTTGCCATGTCCTAAAGAATTCAAGAACCTTATAATAGTTTAACTCCATTTACCTCCCTTCCTCTTTTGTGCTATTGTTGTCATATATTTTACTTTAACATGTGTTATAAGGTCAGGATGTTATTTTTGTTTTAAATTCTCAATAGACTTTTATATTGTCCACATAAATTTGAAATCTGTTGTTATTTATTCCTTATTGCTCTTTAGTGTTTCCATCTGGGCTGGATGATTTCTCTCAACTTTTGTTTTTATCTAAGGATATCTGTGTTTTACAGGTTTTACAGAGACACTTGCTGTATTTAGAATTCAAGGTTGGCAGTTCTTCTTTTCCTTTCAGCAATTTAAAGATTTCAATATGTCACCTTTTGGCTACCATCATTTCTGTTAAAGAAGTCAGCTGTCGTGTTACTGTTAATTTCCTGAAGATAAAGTGTCTTTTTAAAGATTTTTGTCTTTATCTTTTAGTTTTAGCAATGTGACCATAATATGCCTTACTATGATGTGTTATTGTTAGTATTTATCCTCTTGGGTTTATTGAGCTTCTTGAATCACTGGGTTGGTAACTTTCTTCGTATTTGTAAAATTCTTGGCCCTTATTTCCTCACATCTTGATTTTGTCCTAGTCTGTCTTTCCTCTCCTTCTAGGATTCCATTCACTTGTGTTTTAGATTTTTGGACCGTATTCTACATCTCTTCTATTCTGTTCCTTATTTTCCCACTTTTTTCCTCCTCTGTGCTTTAATTAAATATTTTCTATTAACCTGACTTTGAGTCCCCTACTTTTGTCTGTTGTATCCACTCTGCAGTTAAACCCATTCAACATATTGTTTCTTAAACTGCATTAGAAAGTAAAGTTCCCCCTTTATTTATAATATAAAATTCTATGAGTTTTGACAAATGTATACTCTTACATAACCACAACCAAGATATAGAACAATTCCATCAACACCTCCCCCCCCCAATTCCCTTGTGCCACTTTGCAGGCAACCTCTCCACACAACTCTGATCCCCTCAGAACCACTGATCTATTTTCTGTTTCTATAGTTTTGCCTTTTCCAGAATGACAGCTAAATAGAATAATACAATATGGCTTTTTCATTTAATATAATGCACTTGACATTCATCCACGTGACATGTAACAGGAGCTTCAACACTTTTTACTGCTGAGTAGTATTCCATTGTATGGGTATACTACGTTTTATCTGTTCACAAGTTGCAGAACATTTAGGTTTTTTCCAAGTTGTTGACAATTACAAATAAAGCCACTGTGAACATTCAGGTTTTGTGTGAACAGATGTTTTCATTCAGTTGGATAAATAAGAGTAGGATTGCTGGGTCATATGGTAAATGTATATTTAATTTTCTATGAAACTTGCAAACTGTTTTCCTAATTTGCTGTACCATTTTACAGTCTCACCAACAATGTATGAGTCATTCGTTGTGTTTTTAATTTCAAAGTTGCATTTAATTCTAGGACATCCATTGAATTTTTAAAAATAAAGTCTATAATCCTCTATTGAAATACTCCATCTTTTCATCCATTTAGTTCATCTTTTTGCCTGTTTTCTTTCACATAAGTATGCTATTTTAAAGTCCTTGTCTGCTAACTCCAGCGTCTGGATTATCTTGGGTCTGCTTTTATTGACCATTTCATCACTTGAGTATTGATCACTTTTTCCTGTTTTACATGTCCAGTAATATATTACTGTATGTTAGACATTGTGGATGCTATGTTGCAAAGGCTCTTGATGATGTTCTCTCTACTAAGAGTATTGAGTTCTGTTCTGGCAGGCAGTTAATTTGTTAGTGAATAACCTTGATTCTGTTGAGACTTCATGTCAGGCTTTTGTTATGTTGAGTGTATTTCACTTTTGCATTTAGTCTGAAGCTATAGTCCTTCCAGGACTAAATGTCTGGGATGTTCACTTAGAACTGTCTACTTTGTCTGGATCAGAGAGTGCCAATATTGTCTTGCATTAAGACCCCTCTGAAATCTCTGCAGTTGTTCTCTGCTAGGCCTTTAAGAGTTATGCCCTATACATGTGCAGCTTAGTATTTGGCCAGGGACGCTAAGGCAACCCTTCTACACATCTCTGAGTTCTGTTGTGACTGGCTCTTTTCTCTATTAACCCTGGACCCCAAACCCTACCTCAGTAGCCCCAAACTCTGATCTCTTTTTCCTCTGCCCAGAGAGACTTGCTTTCTACTTAAACTCTACTTCCTTTCACTGTGTTTTGGAAAATGTTTCAGGGAAGAGCCAGGATGAATGCGGGAATCACCTTCTATGCTTTCCTTTGCTCAAGTAACCTAGCTTTGAGCTATTTTTGAAAAATCCCTTGCCTGAAAGCTGTTGTCTTTTTTATTTTGTCCAATTTTGTTTTTGTTTATGGAGGGAGAATAATTTTTGTATCAGTTACTTTATCATGGCTGCAGCTGGAAACCTCTTGAATTTGTTTTCTTTTTTAAATTGCCAAATATTTAGTAAATTAATAAATATTTAAAACTACTGGATTTTAAAGTTGTTATATAAAAATAACTGAATCATAAGTTTGTTTTTAAAAATGTTTTATTTTTCCTAGACATCACTTAGTGCTCTTGCCCAGTTGATGAAAAAGATGCCCCATTTCCGTAAACAGATTACTAAGGTAAGCAGTATTGTATATAAGATACGTTATCATTTTTAGTTTATTAGTCCATCCAGTTCTGTAGTCAGGTTTAGCAGTGGGTGTCGTGGAATACTTCGTGTTAGTTGTCCTCTAAAACCTTACTTTAGGTCTGAGAAATACCCCAAATATCTAAGCTCCCCAATAGAGTTGATTTATTCACATCCAGCTTAAATTTTTTTATATCTTTACCTTGAATAGCCAAACAGAAGAAGCTTAATATTTATCAACTTAATAAGAAAATTCAACATTGGATTGACAAGTGGTTATTGTTATACTTGGTTCGTTGAATTAATAGTTATTTTTAAATTTTTATTTATTTATTTATTTTTGGTTGCGTTGGGTCTTCATTGCTGCATGCTGGCTTTCTCTAGTTGTGGTGAGCAGGGGCTACTCTTCATTGCGGTGTGCGAACTTCTCACTGTGGTGGCTTCTCTTGTTGCGGAGCATGGGCTCTAGGCATGCTGGCTTCAGTAGTTGTGGCGCACAGGCTTAGTTGCTCCGCGGCATATGAGATCTTCCTGGACCAGGGCTCAAACCCGTGTCCCCCTGCATTGGCAGGCAGATTCTTAACCACTACGCCACCAGGGATGTCTGAATTAATAGTTATATATGAGTAGATTTAAGAGCAATCAAAGCTGTGTGGGCAGGTAAAGTTTTGTTTTTTTGCTGTTCCAGTCCTTCTTACAAGTAATTATCAGAATAATATTTACATATTTTTTATCATATTGCTCCCTAATCGAGAATCAATAACATAAATTCAAACTTTTTCTGCTTGACTTTAAGGACTTCACTGTTTTTTTCTCACCTTATTTTTCACTACTCCTAAGCCCAACACAGATTCAACCCTTTCATTCTGTTTTTTGTGGTCCGTTGATTATCCCCTGTAGATCATGGTAATTTTCACTTTTTTCCTTTCTCAAGATGTTTCCCTTGATTTACATGGTACCTCCTTCCCACCTAAGCCCATGCTTTCCTTCAGGCCCATCTCAAAAGTTTAATATTATCAGTTACACAGAAAGAAATGAAAATGCTTTAAGTGATTGATTTCTTCTGTTTTTCAGCAAGTTGTTCATCTTAACTTAGCAGAAGATTGCATGAATAAGTTCAAGCCTAATATAGAAAAGCTCTGCAAAACTGAACAGGTATGTGCAGAGTCAGAAATACCTATGTTCAGGATAGATTTCCAGAATTAACTTTGTAAGGTAAAACCTAACTTTTTGTTCAATACAGTGCACTAAATCACAGAACCTCTTTTAGAAGGAGACTCACCCACTTGGTTTAATATGTCATTCCTTACCAACGCTAACAAGTAGCTATACAGTATCATAGTAAGCAGTCCCTCCTAATCTGTGATTATGCATTTTTGGTTGAATGGGATGATTTAAGTGTTTGGAGCATTAATTCAGGGTAGCACTGTTGGCAGGCCTTTTTCAGTGGGTGCAGCATTTAAGGCAGCATCCTGCAGAGTACTGTGTAGGCACATTTAATTAAAGCCTCCTCTATAATGCCAAAACTATTTAGATCAGTGCTGTCTAATAGAAATAGAATGCAAGTCATGTATAATTTTAAATATTCTAGTAGTCACATCAAAAAGGTAAAAAGAAATGAGTGTGGTTAACTTTAATATATTTGATTTAACCCAGTACATCCAAAATATTATTTTGACATGTAATCAATATAAAACAATTACTGAAATATTTTATATTCATTTTTTCACAAACAAGTCCTCAGAATCTGGTTTTTTAACTTAGAGCACATCTTAATTCAGACTAGACACATTTCAAGTGCTCAGTAGCCACATGCAGCTCATGTCTACCATATTAGCAAAGGTTCAGATTAATGATTTTCTTCTCTGAATTATTTTTGACTTTTTACATTTTGTACAGTATTAGTTTACAAGTGATACTCACATTTTCCTGTGAAAAGGCATCAGTGTTCCATTAAAATTTGGCAAGTTTTAGTAATAGGTTTTTTTAACTGAAAAATTAATTTGGATCATCACTGACTATATTTCATTTTCATTAAGGACCTGGCACTTGGAACTGATGCAGAAGGACAGAAAGTCAAAGATGCTATGCGAGTACTCCTTCCAGTTCTACTCAACAAAAATCATGATAATTATGATAAAATAAGAGCAATCCTACTTTATATATTCAGTATTAATGGTAATGCAGACTGTTTATTTTCTTGAATATATTAAAATACCCAGCTCTAAAATCATTTTACAATAAGTGGTTTACTATTGATCATAAGAAAATCTTAGAAAATTAAAAAGTAGTGGCTAAAGTTGGTTAAGATAAATAAAAGGAAAAATGTGAAATTGGGAGCATACTGAAGGGTATATAATTTAAATGTTTGCTATTTTTAAAAAAGCTTTATTCTTGGGTACCTAAAACCTGGAAATGACTATGGTAGCAATTATTTGACTGTGCACTCATATTTGACTTACCTAAGGAACTACGGAAGAAAACTTGGACAGGCTGATCCAGAATGTAAAGATAGAAAATGAGAGTGACATGATTCGTAACTGGAGTTACCTTGGTGTTCCCATAGTCCCTCCCGTAAGAAATTTTATATTCTGTATATACTTATACATACGCATGTGTGGTCATTTGCATTAAATATGTTTTCTCATGTGGGAATCCATGTGGACAGTCTTCTTATTTTACTCTGTTGATTTGGTAAGTAAAATATTAAAAATTTCAATTTTTTTCCCATATATGAGTAATTTGGACAAGTACATTTTTCTAGTGAATTTATATCTTACAGTTTTTGTTGTAATTTGCTATTTATGCTTTTCTTTTTATGATTCATTTATAGCAGAATTTGAAGAACTCTGTATAGAATCTCACTCTTTCCCATCGAGTTTTATATAAGCACTTTGGAGTAAACATATTTTCTGATACTATCATAAATTTTATCATTAATGCACAAAATACTGTGAAGTTATGTGACCACACCTATTCAGATTTTTTGAGTAGGCTTTTCCACTCTTAGTTTTAAGTCAACTGCAACATAGTGTTTGCTGTAAATTAAACATCTTGGGGCTTCCCTGGTGGCTCAGTGGTTGAGAGTCCGCCTGCCGATTCAGGGGACATGGGTTCGTGCCCCGGTCCGGGAAGATCCCACATGCCGCGGAGCGGCTGAGCCCGTGAGCCATGGCCGCTGAGCCTGCGCGTCCGGACGCTGTGCTCCGCAACGGGAGAGGCCACAACAGTGAGAGGCCCGTGTACCGCAAAAAAAAAAAAAACAAAAAAAAAAAAAACAAAAAAAAACAAAAAAAAAATCTTGTTAGAAAACTTAAGAGAATATCACTAAATAAAATTACTGATTTTTAATTTTTTCCTCTAATTATATTAGTCTCAACAAGGCAAACCGTTAAGAAAGGATCGGTCTGCAGAAGAAACGTTTCAGCTCTCTCGATGGACACCTTTTATCAAAGATATTTTGGAGGTAAAATTAATTAAATTTTATTTATACCCTGAGTGCCCTTCTGTACAATATTTTTTACTCTTTGTATATTTATCTGTCAGTCTAAGCATATCTATGGATCAAGAATTATCTGCAGTACTGAGAGAGTTCACAAAAGAAGGCTGTATCTGGTGTTAAAGGAGGAGAGGAAACTCTTGAAGATTCTCTCCTTAAAGACTGCAAATTCATACCACTGACTGACTCAAAATAAATTTTAAAAAAAAGCGCACATATGCTTTATGAAAAAAACTCTGTTTGAAATAACTATATGTAGCAGAAATATAAATAATTTAGTTGAATGAAAGTTCAACAAAATAACATTTGTTTATGACCACTATTAGAAAGTGTTAGACTCCAGTATTCTTGGAAATGTATTTGTGATTAAAATGTAAACCTCCAATGGAATATTACTCAGCCATAAAAAGAAACAAAATTGAGTTATTCGTAGTGAGGTGGATGGACCTAGAGACTGTCATACAGAGTGAAGTAAGTCAGAAAGAGAAAAATACCGTATGCTAACACATATATATGGAATCTTAAAAAAAGATGGTTCTGAAGAACCTGGGGCAGGACAGGAATAAAGACACAGATACAGAGAATGGACTTGAGGACACGGGGAGGGGGAAGGGTAAACTGGGACGAAGTGAGAGAGTGGCATGGACTTATATATACTACCAGATATAAAATAGGTAGCTAGTGGGAAGCAGCTTCATAGCACAGAAAGATCAGCTCGGTGCTTTGTGACCACCTGGAGGGGTGGGATAGGGAGGGTGGGAGGGAAACGCAAGAGAGAGGAGATATGGGGATATATGTATATGTATAGCTGATTCACTTTATTATAAAGCAGAAACTAACACACCATTGTAAAGCAATTATACTCCAGTAAAGATGTTAAAAAAAATGTAAACCTCACTATAGTTTGCTTTTATAGTCAACAGATGGCTGATGCCTTTAGTACTGTTTACTTTTAGAAAATAATATTCAATTATAGGAAATTAGAAAATGAACCAATAAAAATCACATTATGAGCTCAATAAAGTCATGACATTGATTCTTCAGTCATAATCAGATAGTTCTATTTATTCCAATTTGCCTTTAACTTATTAAACTTTAATTTCTACTTTCCTATGGAAACTAATTGTGTACAATTTATTCCTATGATTTTTCTGTTTTACTTGACTAATTCTATGTCATTCACACATGCTTAATATAGATGAAAAGTTTAAAGAGTTTAGACTTTTTTTTCTGCAGCAGAAGTTTTTTTTTTCCTGATCCATAACAAGGATATAGAACTAAGTAGTTTTTCTTTGCTAGTATTTTAAAAATAAGAATTGACCTTCTCAAACCCTTTAACAAGGATTTGCATATTAAATTCAGAAAATCCACTTTTACCTCAGTGGCAGTCTACAGCCTTCAGGGTTTCTCCTGAAACTTGGTTTCTTCACATCTTGCAGTCTTATTGAAATACTCTAGGACTACTGAGTACCTTGTGCCCATTCCTTGTGTCCATTCCTACTTATTGATACCATTGGTACAACCATGCTCTAATGCAGTGGTCTCTAAACTTTCTTGATCATGCACACTTAATCATAATAGATGTGATCAGGAGCTAGAGTATATGATTATTTATTTATAAACTATATAAATTCTGTATTGATAAAATACTATGTGTACAGTATATACAATTACACATAAATATATAATAAAATATTAACCCTAAAAAGAAGGAAAATTTTAAAATGAAATGAAAAGGAAAGCCTCGCTCATCCCATTGGCTTATCTTGAATACACCTAGGCCACATTCTGTTTTAGAGCCACTGCTATGCACATTCTATTTTAGAGCCACCGCTATGAAGGGCAAGGCCTGGACTCCAGTAGCCTAAGAGGTGTGTCAGGATTAAGATGGTATTAGAAACCCCTAGCACTGGGCTTCCCTGGTGGCGCAGTGGTTAAGAATCCGCCTGCCAATGCATGGGACACAGGTTCGAGCCCTGGTCTGGGAAGATCCCACATGCTGTGGAGCACCTAAGCCCGTATGCCACAACTACTGAGCCTGTGCTCTAGAGCCTGTGTGCCACAACTACTGAAGCCCATGTGCCTAGAGCCCGTGCTCCGCAATAAGAGAAGCCATCGCAATGAGAAGCCCATGCACTGCAACGAAGAGTAGCCCCCGCTCACCGCAACTAGAGAAAGCCCGTGTGCAGCAACAAAAGACCCAACACAGCCTAAATAAATAAATAATAAAATAAATAAATTTATTTTTTAAAAAAAGGAACCCCTAGCACTCTAAAGATAAAGATCCTTATAAGGTACCTGGAATTCTCACACCAAAGTGGGAACCCTCCAGATGAAGAAATACAGGCATGCAATAAATATTAGTTTAATAAGTAAATGATTTCATTAATTTTTGTTGCAATTTAAGATTTGTGAGTTTCAAAAAAAGGGCTAACCTTATTTTATTAAATATATATATCCTTATGTTCCTTAATTGTAAACATAAGTTTTGAGTTTTATGTAAAACAAACAAAATCCTGGAATTTACAATATTTTCTTGATGGTCTTAATTCTTTTCCTTCCTAGGATGCCATCGATAATAGATTAGATTCAAAAGAGTGGCCATATTGTTCCCAGTGTCCAGCAGTATGGAATGGCTCAGGAGCTGTAAGGTAAAACCTATAAATGAAAGCCAGTGAAATTTTCACTATGAAATTACAGACTAATAACTGAAAAGGTACACAGGTATTCCTATATTGGTAACTCTTCTTGAAGCATATAGTCACTTAGAAGGCAGTTTTTCTTTAACTGTAACCTGTTTTAGATGAGTCCAGATAAGCAATATGAAAATGTGCCGTATTATAAAAAAAACTTTCATGAAACTAGAGGAGAATTTCTCCACTCATCTTTTTTTTTTCTTCACATTAGCAGAGGACATAATCCTTTTTGATGATTTTTTTGGTGATAAAATATTTGAGACATTCAGAAAGCTGTAGACAATATTATAATGCATACCCTATACTCGGTGCCCAGCTTAACAAATGAATCATTATAAATACAGTTCAAGCCTCCTATATATCACTCTCTGATTTTTATTATTCTCTCTTTCTTCACTATCCTGAATTTGGTGTTTACCATTCACCTGTGGTTCTTTATACATTTTCTACATATATCTGTATTCTAAATTATGTATAGAGTTGTGTTTTGCAGGATTTTTCTCTTGGTCTTTGGCTTTTAGCAGTTTAACTATGATGTGTCTAGGCGGAGTTCTTTTTGTGTTTATTCTACCTGGGGTAGTTGAGTTTTCTTGGATCTACAAGTTAATATTTTTCATCATATTTTGGGAAGTTTTCAGTTGCTGTTTCTTCAAATTTTTTTTCTGCCTGTTTCTCTCTCCCTCTTCTTTTGAAACTCCATTACTCATGTGTTGGAAAGTTTGACTTTGTCTCATGGGTCACTGAGGCTCTGTTTACCTTTCTTCCACCTTTTTTCTTTCTGTTCTTCAGATATGCTAATATCTATTGATCCATCTTCAGTTCTTTCTTTCTTTCTTTCTTTCTTTTATTATTTTTTTTTTTTTGCGATACTCGGGCCTGTCACTGCTGTGGCCTCTCCTGTTGCGGAGCACAGGCTCCGGACGCGCAGGCTCAGCGGCCATGGCTCACGGGCCCAGCCGCTCCGCGGCATGTGGGATCCTCCTGGACCGGGGCACGAACCCGTGTCCCCTCCATCGGCAGGCGGACTCTCAACCACTGCACCACCAGGGAAGCCCCATCTTCAATTCTTTGATTCTTTCTTCTGACATCTCAAATCTGCTATTGAGCCCATCTAGTAAATTTTTCATTTCAGTTATTGTGCTTTTCACATTTTGAATTTCCATTAGCTTCTTTTTTAGTTTCCATTTCTCTTTTGAAATTCCCCATTGATTAATGTAGTATTGGCATGGTTTTCTTTAATTATTTGATCGCATTTATAATAGATTCTTCGGAGTCTGCTAATCCAACATCTGGATTCACTCAGGGTCAGTTTCTATTGATAACTTTTTTCCAACGTGTGGGTCACAGGTTACTGTTTTCTTACATATCTACTAATTTTTGCTTGAAAGTTGGATCTTTTAGATACTGTACTGTAGCAACTCTAAATTGTTTTTTGTTTTAGTAATTTGTATGGATTTAAGCTGTGGGATCACTGCTCCCTGCAGTTTAGCCACTGATGTCATTGCAGGGGTTTTTAATTTTAAATTTAATTTTTTTGCTTCGTTCCTAGTGGTTGCCCTATGTCTGAATAGTTTAGAGGTCAGCCAGTTATCTGGGCAGAGGTTGTGTTTAGACACCTAACGCCTTCCATCGTCTACTGATCTATCCGAATGTGGGTTAAGAACTGCATTACAAGTCAGAGTCAGTTCTTGAGTCTTCCCCCGCCCCCGCCACCACCCTTCTTTTTTTTCCCTATTCTTTCCCTGGGCTTTCTCTGACTTGTCCTGACACAAGCATAATTTGGCAGTCAGCTAAGGATGTGGGGAGAGTTTGTCTTTGTCTTCTTTGGCTTTCGTACGTTCAGGATTTCCCCATTAAATTTCTGGCTGATGTGCCACCTATCCCATACTGGGACCAAGATGTTGTGCTACCAGAGCTGCAGGTCTTCCTGTTCTAAACCAGGTCTGCAAAGCTGCAGGATTTTGTACTCCCTTTGCTCCCTACCTTGAATCAAGTCTTCCACCTCCGGCAGTAAAGTTGGTGGTTCTCTCAGCCAGCCTCAGGTCAGTAAAGCTATAGTTTTTGCTGACTGAGTTGGAAGAACAGTGCAGGTTGCATGCAGCCTCAGGCTAGAAGGTCACGTAGTCACTACCACCATTCTTACCAATATGCTAACGTATTTTTTAAGAGTAAATGCTTCTCAATTTGCTATTTGCCCGTGGCTGATTTCCAAGTGACCTGAACTGGTTTGTCCCCCCACAATTTCATCCAGGTTTATACTTGTTTTCTTGGAGGGCAATCTTCTGACCATCTTATTCCACCCTGACCACAAGTTTTCTTTGACTGTGTTTTTAATCTTAATATACATGGTGTCATCTTGTATGTGTCCTCCTGCAACTTCCTTTTTAAATTTCCCTCAACATTATGTTTGTGAAATTTATCCCAAGTTGATAACATGCATAAATTTTCACTGCTGGTTGGTGTATTCTTATGTGAGTATCACAGTTTATTCATGTATTTTCCACACAATGGAAATTTAGGCTGTGTCAAAACTGGCACCATTACAAATAATACGCAGTGAGCATTCTTGTACATTACGTGTGTTTGAGTATTTCTCTAGGGTGATTCTCTTGGTCTGAGGACTTTTTCTTTAGTTTTATTTTTCCCTTTTCTCCTGGTTTGGAAGTTATATAGCCTTTTTGTACTTTTGTAGCTATTATCCTTAGAATTTTAGTACACTTCTTTGACTCACCAAAGTCTGAGATTAGTTATCTTTGCCCTTCTCATGAACAGTATAGAACTTCAGAACAACTTAATTCAAACTACGCACCCTTTAAATGTTCTCTTAATTCTTTATTGTTTTCACCTTATATCTTTTTTATTTCCCAAATTAATGATGAGCATTATTTTTTTAGTTGTGTGTGCATACTAACCAGTTATATCGCGCACCACTTCTGCTTTCATCCCTTTTTTTAAATTAATTTATTTTATTTTATTTTTGGCTGCGTTGGGTCTTTGTTGCTGCACGCCGGAGTTGCAGCAGGCGGGGTCTACTCTTTGTTGTGCGCAGGCTTCTCATTGCAGTGGCTTCTCTTGTTGTGGAGCATGGGCTCTAGGTGCATGGGCTTCACTAGTTGTGGCATGTGGGCTCAGTAGTTGTGGCTCACGGGCTCTAGAGCACTGGCTCAGTAGTTGTGGCGCACGGGCTTAGTTGCTCCATGGCTTGTGGGATCTTCCCAGACCAGGGATCGAACCTGTGTCCCCTGCATTAGCAGGCAGATTCTTAACCACTGCACCACCAGGGGAGTCCCTTGCATCCCGTTTTTTGGGCTCATTTGTTTTCTGAAATATATCCTTTAGAAGTTTCTTCAGTGTGGGTCTGTTGGTGGTAGGGTCTCTGTGGTTTTGTCTGTCTGAAAATGTCTTCATTTTGTCATTGTTCTTACATGATAGCTTTGAATTTCTAGGCTCATGTTAATTTTCACTCAACACTTTGAAATGTTATTCTCCTGTTTCTTGGTTTCCATTTTAGCTCTTGGGAAGGTGTGTGTATGGGGATGGGGTGTTTTCAGACAGTTTTGTCGTACTTTTATAGGTAATTTGCCTTTTCTCTCTGGTGCTTTTCGTCTTTGATATTCTGTACATTTCCTATGCTGTGTCTGCCTGAGGGTTTATTTTATTCCTTTCCTTGGGATTCAGTGTGTTTCCTAAAATCTGAAGTTTCATATCTTTCATAAATTCTTCAAATATTGCCACTTCTGCAGTCTTGGTTTTATTCGAACATCTCATTTTATCTTCACGCCTCATAATCTCTCAAGTTTTAATATTTCTTTTACTTTTGTGTTTCATTTTGGAAATTTTTC
Source organism: Mesoplodon mirus (assembly GCF_964341445.2). Lineage (NCBI taxonomy): Eukaryota > Metazoa > Chordata > Mammalia > Artiodactyla > Ziphiidae > Mesoplodon > Mesoplodon mirus. Next base: position 102,426,905 of record NC_138978.1, read on the forward strand.
TTTGGATTTAGTTTTCAATTCTTTAGTTCTTTCTTAAATTTGTGCCTAATCTGCTGAGTAAACTATATATATGTATATATTTTTTGAGCTTCTATGTTCATTGACTTTACTTTTCCTTTATTTTAGAAGTTCTCCTTGTTTCTTTTTCAAATATGCTTGAACTTCTTTGTTCTTATTTTGTCATGCTTTCTGTTCTACTTTATTATCATTTATCATTTTCAACATAATTTTAGACTATTTTTTACTAAATTCAACATCTGACATTCTTTGGGGTCTAATTTTACTGCTTTTTCATTCTGCAGACACTTGTGCTTGCTTATTTCCTCGTGTGCTTCATAATTTTGGATTCTGAGCTTATTTCAGTGGCCAGGATTGAGAGTGGGTACCTTCAGAGAGGTTTTGCATTTGCTTCTGCCAAGGTTAGAGACTTTTTTCTTTTGTGTGTTAATTTCTCAGTTGGGGTTCCCCAGCCTATGAAGGTAGTGTAAATTAGAGCTCTCGCGAGACAGGCCTGTGTTGAATTATCAGGTAAGAAGCTTCTTTGTCATCTCCCCTTGCTTTTGAGTGTGTCCTGACCTTATGCAGGGGTGTCACCTCCCCATCTCTACCTTGCACAATATCCAAGACTTTGTCTTCTGTGTTCATTAAACAGGGAAACACCCAGACCCCTTGTTTGCTAAGATTAGACTAACACTATAAGGCAGAGCAAGCCTCAACTCAGTTTACCACTCTAGTTTTTAGTTTCCTTTGTACTGCTGCTGGCCCTTGAAGATTGCTCTTACTTGTTTACTTTCAGCTATGCTTTTAAAAAGATGTTTGCTCCTATTTTAACCAATGCCTCTAGGTGCTTTCTAGAGTGAGATTTTCAGGATACAGGGATTTAATCATTATTTATGTGTCTTTCAGAGTGTAAAACACTAACACAGTGTCTTACACATTTATGTGAAACAAATTATATGTAATCCTATTGTCCTAAAATTGCTATTCAGAAATTTAAAAATCGTTACAATCACATAATCATTTTGAGCAATATTACTTCCTTTTCTTTTGCTTTCTTACTTTATTTCACTCTTTGGAAAGTTTTTAAACCAAGGTTGTACTTTTAGTATGTCCTTGATTTATTTTGTATGGGAACCAAGAGTGTATCTTGTTCCTGTTTCATCTTTCAAAACCAGCTACTAAGTCTCTTTACTATTTCTGTTGTTTACTACCTCGTCATTCTTTAAGACGGCAGATGGAAATTACCATCCAAAAGGCTAGACTGAGAACATTATTAAAAGTTTACCGTGGGGGCTTCCCTGGTGGTGCAGTGGTTGAGAGTCCACCTGCCGATGCAGGGGACACGGGTTCGTGCCCCGGTCCGGGAAGATCCCACATGCCGCGGAGCGGCTGGGCCCGTGAGCCATGGCCACTGGGCCTGCACATCCGGAGCCTGTGCTCCGCAGTGGGAGAGGCCACAACAGTAAGAGGCCCGCGTACCACAAAAAAAAAAAAGTTTACCGTGGACTTCCCTGGTGGCACACTGGTGAAGAATCTGCCTGCTGGGACTTCCTTGGTGGTGCAGTGGTTGAGAATCTGCCTGCCAGTTCAGGGGACACAGGTTCGAGCCCTGGTCCTGGAAGATCCCACATGCCGTGGAGCTACTGAGCCCGTGTGCCACAACTACTTCAGCCCGTGTGCCTAGAGCCTGTGCTCCACGGCAAAGAGAAGCCACCGCAATGAGAAGCCCACGCACCGCAACAAAGAGTAGCCCCCACTCACTGCAACTAGAGAAAGCTCACACACAGCAACAAAGATCCAACGCAGCCAATAAATAAATAAATAAATTTATTTATTTATTAAAAAAAAATAATCCGCCTGCCAATGCAGGGGACACGGGTTCAAGCCCTGGTCTGGGAAGATCCCGCATCCCATGGAGTAGCTAAGCCCATGCACCACAACTACTGAGCCTGCGCTCTAAAGCCCACGAGCCACAACTACTGGAGCCTGTGCGCCTACAGCCTGTGCTTCACAACAAGAGAAGCCACTGCAGTGGGAAGCCCATGCACCACAATGAAGAGTAGTCCCTGCTCGTCACAACTAGAGAAAGCCTGCATGCAGCAACAAAGACCCAGTGCAGCCAAAAATAAATGAGTGAATTTATTTTTTAAAAGTTTACCGTGATATCCTACATTGCAGGGTCTTAGAGGTCATCTAGTATATGGTTTCCAAAGTGGGTAATAAGATGATCTATTGGGTATTATTTTTACACTAGAAAAAGGAGAAATTAAGCTTTATTAGTATATACTAGTACACATATATAATTTATAAACTAATATATATTTTTAATAGATGTACGTGTTTCTTTTAAAATATTTATTTACTTTTCAAATAAAAGCTCAGAATTTTTACTAGTGGGGTATGGGAACAAAAATAGTGATTTCTATGACCTAGGGCAGTGCTACCCAATACAACTTTATTGCAGTGATGGAAATATCCTATATCTGCACTGTCCTGTATGATAACCACTAGCCACATACCATGACTGAGAAACTGAATTTTTAATTTTAGTTAATTTAAATTTAAATAGCCTCATGTGGCTAGTGGCTGCTATCTTGGCCAGTGCGCAGATCTAGAGCAATCTAAGGGGAGAAGTAGTAGATATTGTAGTTCTATTTGTTTAGTGCTTTCCTAGTACCAGATTCCATACTTAGTGTATTCTGTACATTATTTCATTTAATCTTGAAAACAACCCTTTAGGTTTAGAGAGAGGTTAAGTAACTTGCTAGAAGTCATAGAGAATTAAAAAGAAGCAGAATCAGAGTTGAAACCCAGGTGGCTCTCTCTTTTTTTTTTTAACAGCATTATTGAGTTACAATTGACTTCATAACATATTTTTTAAGGTATACAACTTGATGTTTTGATACATATACATTGGGAAATCACCACAAACTAGTTAATATATCTATGATTACCATTTTCTTTTTTTCCTTTTTTTTTCCTTGCTTTCTTTTGTGGCATAAAGACTTAATTTAAGATCTATCCTCTTAGCATATTTCAAATATACAGTACAGTTTTGTTAACTATAGTCAGCATGCTGTACATTAGATTTCTAGAACTTACTCATCTTGCATAGTTGAAACTTTGTGCCCTTTCAACAACATTGCCTCTTTTTCCTCTCCACCCATTCCCTGGCAACCAACACTGTACCCTCCACTTCTATCAATTTGGCTTTTTTATTTTATTTTATTTTTTTATTTAAAACCAGAACATTTATTGCATGACTAGTCATTAAGATGAACTGGTTGCTGCAACAGCTGCCCTCTTGGACTTAGGTGTTTTTCCTTCACGGAACCCATGCCTGAATCTGTGGTATACAATTTTTAGGTGCCTCATTCGACCAGTCCAGGTGGTACTTCGTCTTTTAGCTTTAGCACTCCAGTTATAGTTTCTCTTCTGCTTGGCAGTGTAGCCACATTTGCCACAGGTCGACTTCTGAAGGTGGTAGGCCGTAGAGCCACAACGGCGGCACAACATGTGCGTCTTATTCCGATGCTTTTCAAATGATGACGTTTCCTTCGTCATCTCGCTTCTGCCACTGAGACCAAAGAGCAGTTTGACTATTTTAGATTCCACATATAAGTGAGATCATGCAGTCTTTCTGAGTCTGGCCTTTTTCAATTAGCATAATATCCTTCAGGTTCATTCATGTTGTTGCAAATGGAAGAATTTGCTTCTTTTTTAAGCCTGAATAATATTCCACTCTATATATATACCATTTTCTCTATCCATTTGTTCATTGATGGACATTTAGGTTGTTTTCATATCTTGACTATTGTGAATAATACTGCAGTGAACACAGGAGTGCAGATATGTGTTCGATATCTCCTATAATCATACTTTACTAGTAGAGTTCCAGCAAGGGACGTTCTGGTACCACGTCAGCTCCAAAGCAGCACCTGTGCCTCCCCCACCCCCTCTATGTCTTTAAAACCCTATTGTCTCAATGCCACCACCACCCCCTTTTTTGACTTCAGGAAGTCATAGACTTCTCAGGTATACTATGTCTTTATCTGAAATAAATAAGACAGGGCCTTAGCTCTATTTTAAAGGTAAAAGTGCTGAGCTAGATTATGAGTCTTTTGTTCAAACTCTGTAGATCAAAATTGAACTTAAAGTGGGGCTGTCCTGCCTGGCCCTTGATGCTCCAGTCACACCATAGTTAAGTCATTTCCTTAAAATCAATGCAGTTGGTGCCAAATTTGAGTTTGCTTGAGTTGGGCTCTTTTAAAAGACTATAAGCAGTATGGCTTTGGAAATATTTTTAACGTGTTTGTGTTTATTTTTTAGTGCTCGGCAGAAACCCAGAGCTAATTATTTAGAGGATCGAAAAAATGGGTCTAAGCTGATTGTTTTTGTAATCGGAGGAATTACATACTCTGAAATGCGTTGTGCTTATGAAGTATCTCAGGCACATAAATCCTGTGAAGTTATTATTGGTAAGACTTGAGTTTTCCTCTTTTCTGTTTTTTTTAAAATAAACTCTAAATGCAAAAATATATATGTAAAACTTTATCTTGTAATTTACATTTAGGACTAAATTGTTCAGTGGAAAAAAATATTTTTTAAATCATAGTGTGTTTTATCTGATGTACCAGAATTTTTTCCTGGTTGACTTTTTTGATTTTTTTTAATTAAAATTCTGATTTTGAGAGAATGAGCTTCAGAAATATTATATTCATTATAATATTCTTTGTAATATATTATATAATGTATTATATATTATATATATTCTTTATAATATTCTAAATATTACATAAAGAATATATCCTTTAAAATATTACATCCTATCCTTTTCTTGCCCTCATGATTAAATAATTTTTGAAACATGCATTTCTACTACAGAAATATTTTGAAATTTTTTCTGTCTGTGGACCTGACATTGGCCAGGCCTGTATGGAATTTAGTTTTAAGAATTTCAGTCAAAGCCACTGATACCGAAACTCTCCTGACCCCTGGAGGTGCCGCGTTTATACACCAAGCCTCGATCTGCGGCACTGCTTAACAGTTCTCTGTGACTGAACTCACAGTGCCTGTTGCTGTTTTGTCAGGAGGACAGACTAACCTCCAGTTTTGGTCTTCAGTTTATCAATATATAGCACAAAGTGGACAAAGCACTAGGAGTGGGCAGTGTTTTTGAAAGGTTACTGAGTGTGCTCAATGAAGAGGAAGGATTGAAATACTGTAGTTTAGGCAGATTTCAGGAAGGCATCCTATAGAAATTTTGTTAAGTTGCCCCAAGCTACTGCACTTTGCATATTTGAAGGACAGGACAATATAATTAGCCAAGGAAAATTGATTTAACTGCTGGCCTCTGAAAATTTCTCTTTTCCTCTACCAGGTTCCACGCATATTTTAACACCCAAAAAGCTGTTGGATGATATAAAGATGCTGAATAAACCCAAGGATAAAGTCTCCTTTATTAAAGATGAATAGCATTTTAGCTGGGGAGGGATTTGGAGATTCTTATTAATTTGATCAACTAAAGTAGATCAAGACATTGTGGCTGTCATGTATTTTAAAAAATGTAAATATTTTAAGGAATAATGACTTTTCAAATATATTTCTTAAGGGACTGTTTATGATTGCATATCATTGGATTTGCTATTTTTAATTTAAATATTGTTGCTGCTTTATAGATGATGAGAAGAAATGTTAAAATGCTTTCTAAAAGGAAATATTTTCAGCTTTGGAACAGAATATATTACAGTTGTGGGTAATTTTTCACAGCCACCTATGTACATACTAATTACTTATTAGATACTTATCTGTCTAATGCTGAAGTATAGTTTTTTGGGAAAGAATGATTTTAAATGAAAAGGTTGTAAAAGTAAAAACTGTGAACTTGTATGTATGATAGAATGATTTCCTATAAGTGCAGTTTTTCTTTCAACTGAAATTCATAACTTCTTTTATATGTAAAGTAAGTTAGTCATTAATAGGAATAGAATGATTTCACAGTATATACTCTTGCTAGATACTTCTGAAGAACACAATTTTGTATAATTCTGAATAATGTATGTTTAAATTAGCAAACAAAAATAATCATGAACATTCTAAGAAAATAAATATATACTGACAAAAATTATCTCTGTTTTTTGGCAGGGAGGAAGGGGAAATTGGGAAATTTTAAAGTTCTAAGTCAGAGAATTACAAAGAAGAAAAGAAATGCATCATAATCTTCCCACCAAGATAACTCCCTTTGACCTACGAAAATAATAATGTAATCTTTGTATACGGTTAGATAATGTAAGGATATGTGTGCACGTGTGTTATACAAAGGGAACATCTTCATTTCAGATCTCTCCTTTTACCTGGCCTCATAGTGTTCTAGCATAGAGTGGACTGTAATTTATATATCACTCATCTTCAGAGTTTTGCTCTTACAAATAATGCTGCATTGTTTGGGTACATACCTGTGCAAACTTACACAAATATTTCTATAATATAAATATCTAGCAAGGACATAGCTGTCTAAAGTATTTGTGCATTTAAAATACTGCTAGATATCACCATTTAAAATTTTTATGTAGGGACTTCCCTGGTGGTCCAGGGGCTAAGACTCCACGCTCTCAATGCGGGGGGCCTGGATTCAATCCCTGGTGAGGGAACTAGATCCTACACGCTGCCATGCTGCAACCTAGTGTTGGCATGCCGCAACTAAAAGATCCCGCACACCACAACTAAAAAGACCCCACATACAGCAACTAAAGATCCCGCCTGCCACAACTAAGACCCGATGGAGCCAAATAAATAAATAAATTAAATAAATAAATACTAAAAAAATAAAATTTTTATGTAGATCAATCCATCACTTTTCCTGTGTGGCTTGCAAATTTATGTTGTACTTAGAAATATCTTTGCACCCGAGATTGTAAATTCACCCATCGATCTTCTAGAGCATTTTGATAGTTTCATTTTATTTTTTACAGGTAACTCTTATCCATCTGGAATTGGTTTTAGTATGATGTATGCTAGATATTGTCTCTTAGCACTTGGCATTATGTCCCATGCCTCCCCATTCCATACCACAGGGGATGAAAGCTAAAAAGGAAGTTTTGCAGACTCAAAGGTAAGTGGGGTTCTGAACAGGTTAGATTCCGCCAACAACTTGCATTTGGTCAAGTTTTGAAGTTAGAAGGGAGGCAGAGGCCATCTGCTGCAGCTGTGCCAATGGACAAGCAAGTTGCTGCCGACAGGAGTTGTTTGTAGCAACCAGACTCCACATTTTAGTGTCTGTCACCTGCTTCATGGGTATGAGGCAATGCTGCTGGCAACTGGTGGCATTAGCTTCCTATTCTCTGGATCAGATGGTGATATGACCTTGAGTCTAAAAATATGGCCCCTAGTTTCTGCCCTTACAGCTTTTCCCATGATTTTTAAGGACTTAATTCTCTATGTTAAAACACTTATTGGAATATCTAGAGGAGTTTCTGTTCCTTCCATGAACCCTGACTGATACAGTATTTAACAGAGATCCATCCTTATTTCTTTCTAAATAGATACTATACCAAATTTTATTGGGTAATCCCTCTTTCCCCAACTGAACTGAAATACTACGTTTCTCATAAACTAAGTTTGTATTTTGGTCTATTTCTGGATTCTGTTTTATTGACTTATAGTTTGTATCTCTTTTTCTCTATTTTATTTTTTAAATTTTTTATTGGAATATAGTTGATGTACAATGTTGTATTAGTTTCAGGTGTGTGGCAAAGTGAATCAGTTATACATATACCATTCTTTTCCCATATAAGTCATTACAGACTATTGAGTAGAGTTCCCTGTGCTATACAGTAGGTCCTTATTAGTTATCTATTTTATATATAGTTGTGTGTATATGTCAGTCCCAGGCTCCCAGTTTATTCCCTATTTTGATTCATGGTGTGTTAATATGTGGACGTAATCTCTGTTCCACCCATACCAAAATTACCGTTATTTTTCAGAAATTCCCTGGGTATTACATTTTTTAAAAATGAACTTTAGTCTCGTTAATACCAAAAGTTATTTTGATATTTTCATTAGGTTTACAGTAAATTTATAGGTTAATTTAGGGAAAATATGACCTTAAGAATCATTATTTTCTTTTTATAGATACTGCATATCGCCATAATATTTTTCATGGTTCCATGTGAATTGGATCTTCTATTATGCTTTTCAAACAGATTTTTTAAAATTAATTAATTAATTTTTTTGGCTGCGGTGGGTCTTCGTTGCTGCACACAGGCTTTCCTTTTAGTTGTGGCGAGTGGGAGCTACTCTTCGTTGCAGTGTGCGGGCTTGTCATTGCGGTGGCTTCTCTTGTTGCGGAGCACGGGCTCTAGGCACGTGGGCTTCAGTAGTTGTGGCTTGCAGGCTCTAGAGCGCAGGCTCAGTAGTTGTGGCGCACGGGAGTAGTTGCTCCGCAGCATGTGGGATCTTCCCAGACCAGGGATCAAACCCGTGTTCCCTGCATTGGCAGGCGGATTCCTAACCACTGCGCCACCAGGGAAGCCCTGGATTTTTTTATATATAGGAAAGTTTCTGTTTTTGATATATTAATTTTAGAACTTGATATTTTACTAAGTAATGATAATAAAATAATAATGTGCAAATGCTTACTTTGTGCTTTATATGTGAGGCACTGTTTTTAAGTGTTTATATTACCTCATTCAGTCTTCTCATTTAATCCTGTGAGGATAGGCACTATTATCATCTCCATTTTTAAGCTGAGAAAAACAAAAGGCACAGAGAGGTTATATAATTTAACCTGGATGACATGTATATGTGGAGAGGAAAGGTGACATTAATAAACAGCTCTTTGGGTTTTTTTAATTGAAGTATAGTTGATTTACAATGTTGTGTTAATTACTGCTGTACAGCAAAGTGATTCAGTTATACATATATATGCTTTTCTTTTAATGTATTCTTTTCCATTATGGTTTATCATAGGATAGTGAATATAGTTCTCTGCGCTATACAGTACGAACTTGTTGTTTATCCATTCTATATGTAAAAGCTTAGGTCTGCTAACCTCAACCTCCCACTCCATCCCTCCCCAACCCCCTGCCCCTTGGCAACCACCAGTCTAACAAACAGCTCTCTTTGAGACTGAGCATGAGAACAGTACATTGCCAGTGAGAGGGTTAAATTTTTGGTGTCTGCATTTTATCTGAGATCTTTGTATGCCTTGGTAACTATCTGTCCAGGGTTAGTACATGTGTGGAACAGACATAGTAATCCAATGCCCTGTGATAAATGGAACTAAGAGTGTGATGACAGCAAACGTTGGTCCATTCATTCAATCACCGCACACCTCAGTGATCACTCTGCCCTATCACACTGATAGGAGATCCTTTGAGGCCTACAGTTTAGGCCTCAGGTTTCACATACATTTTAGGCTTAGAGCTGGAGAGACCCTTTGCTTCCTAAATTTCTTACTGGATTTGAAGACATAAGAGGTCATCACACATAAATTCCTAGTATAAGCTGATTCCCTACCCCACTCCACCCTCGGTAGAATGAGCAGTTACAGATTCTGGTATCAAGACCCTGAAAAAGACTTTTTTCGTTGTTGCTCCTAACTGAAACAATTTACTATCTCTGAAGCACATGTTTACTTCCTTTCAAACTTTAGTTTTTGCCACACTAATAGGTAAAAGTATATTTCATTATTTTGATTTCTTTTATTATGAGTTAGGAATAACAGATTTGTTTTTAAGCAAATATGTGTTGATTTTGATTTTTAAGAATCAGGTCCATTTTTTGTTTCATTTTAGCACATTGTGTCCCCCATTTCTTGCAGTTTTGGTGTTTTCTCTAGAAAGTCATCTTCATAAGTTGTGTAATAAGTAAAATACTTCTGGGGTGAAGACCAAGTTTTCTCTGCATTTTTTTAAAATCCTTGGTTGCCTTGAGTCAAACTAGTAGTTCAGTCTGTTCCTCCATCTCTGTACTTTGGCACGATCTTCTGCAATAGTTCTAATCATTTGATCAGTAGTTTGTTTCAAAATAGTTGCTGTCCTTAGGGCATGATCCAAAGATGACTTTAAAATCTACAGAGGAAAAGTCCACACGTTTTAGTTACATAAATTTACTACTGCTTCTGTTAATTGGGTTCCCTCATTATTGAACATTGCAAAGTGGAATTTTTGAAGTATTTGTTTTCCACCCAGTCTATTTCTGTTTTTGAGGCTTGGTTTCCTAGGAAACCAGTCTGAGATGGAATATATTTTGTAGAGAAAGGGACAGAAAAAAGACCAACACGTGACTGATGAGCATGAATCAGAGGGTGAAGTCAGCAACCTGCTGGGCTGTTTTCCTGCTGTGGAAAAAGAGATCCGTGACAAAGAAGAAAAGCTCTTGGGGGGAGGGGCATTGAAGGAGATTTAGGGGCCATAACCACTGAGAGGACACCCAGGGATGCAGCACATGCTGTGGCAGCATTTGAAAGTAACCTGATTGAAAATAGGAATCTACTGATAGCTCTAACCCCAGTGTCCCTGGAACAAACTTGCGAGTGGCATGCCTTCAGGTCTGCGCCGGGGAATCCTGTAGCTGAGGCACCACCCACAAAACATTTTCTCCAGGAAATATCCCTTGGAACCAATTTAGGAATAATACAAACCATGTGGCTGCTCAGGCTGTCTTTATGTTAGTGCTTAGCACAAGTTGTTTTAGCAGAGCATTTTCTGATGCTCTCATACTATAATAATTTAAGAGCCATCAGTTTTGTGGTCATCAAGACCAAACTTACAAGCTGCAAAGATTCTAGAGTGTTTTTTTCTAAGTCCTCACCTCAGATTCCGTTTCTTCGATACCGGTAAAGTTGCTTGAGGATGTGCTTTCAGAAATCCTGCAGGAGTGGGAATGGGGTGAGGGTGTAGCAAGGTCTGAACTGTAAAAAAGGCAAAAGCACATTGATACTTGTATAAAGTGCCATCCTCAACTCTGTGGTTCAGTAGTGGCTGTGTGTGTGTGTGTTGGGGGCGAGGAGTTTGTGCACCCTCTGCCCAAGGACACACAACCAAGACACAAACCTAAGAACTCCCCAGTGGCTACCTTCATACACACTGCACTGCACTATGGTAGTGGGTAGTGGGGTTCAGACTGAGTGAGTGTGACTGCACACAGTCTCAACTCTGGTCACTCAGCTACACTGTCGATTCTGCCTCCTAAATAGCTCTTGAATACTAGACTTCTCTCTTTCCTTTTCTACCACCCTTGGCCAAGCTGCCATCATTCCACCTGGATTACTGTACTAGCCTCTTACTTGGCCTCTGTGCTCCAAACCTTGACTCCTCTAATCCATTCCCTCTCCCTTAGTAGTTAGAGTGATTTTTAAAACACTGGAAAACTGGGCCTCCCTGGTGGCGCAGTGGTTGGGAGTCCGCCTGCCGATGCAGGGGATGCGGGTTCGTGCCCCGGTCTGGGAGGGTCCCATATGCCGCGGAGCGGCTGGGCCCGTGAGCCATGGCCGCTGAGCCTGTGCGTCCGGAGCCTGTGCTCCGCAACGGGAGAGGCCACAGCAGTGAGAGGCCCGCGTACAGCAAAAAAAAAAAAAAAAAAAAAAAAAAAAAAAAAACACTGGAAAACTTTAAAAAACGCTCTGGTTAAAAAATCTCATTGGCTTCCCATTATACCTAAGAGTCTGAAATCCTTCCTGCAGCCGACAAGCCCCTGCACAGCCTAGCCCTGCTCATCTCATCGCCCCATCTTTCCCCACTGCTTCTCCCTCTTTTAGGCTCCAGCTACATTGTTCCTGAACTTGCCAAAGGCTTTTCCACACCAGAAGGCTCTCTTAGACTGGCATGTTCTTCACTCTTACTCCCCCATCCCCTTGCTACTTCATTCATACTTATCCTTTGGAACTCAGCTTCCCTAAACCCCCAAATTAGGTAATAGCACTCTGTATGCCCCCTTTTCCTCTACCAAAAAAGTAAGGGCAGGGACAGAAGTTGACTTTGTCACTGTGTCCTCAGCACCTGTGCAGTGTCCTGCTACTGACACTCAAGTATTTGTTGAATGAGTAACTGAATGATTGAAATATTAGCCAGACTTAGGTTTGAATCCTGGCTCTACTACTTATGATCTAGGTGATCTTGGGCAGGTGATCTAATGCACTAAGCTCATTGCATGCTTCCAAACAATGGGTAGCCATTTTGTTAATCATACTTACTTTCCTGGTATGAGTTCACATTCATCATAAGAGGATTTTGAATTTGCACTCTGGAAACAGATCCATTTTGGTTTTGAATGAGCTGAAAACTGTTAGCTGTGATCAGATTCAGAGCATCAAAAATGATCCCCAAATGGTGGATATATGGGTATCATTCCCTGAACTTTTCTGTATGAATGAAATCTTTCATAAAATTTTACTAAGTAAATAAACTAGGGAACATGGAAAATAGCCATCGAGTATTCTGAATTCAAGAAAAGAAATTCAGCATTTACACGGAGTTTTATTAGCAGACAAGAGACCAGGATTCTAGGTTCCCTTGGTGCTAGCTCTGTGACCTGGGCATGTCTATGGGCTCAACTTCTTCATCTGGCAAATGGAGGGATAATATTTTCCAAGAGTTTGAACTGAATGGATTTCTGAAGTCCTCTCCACTTTAGGAGCAAGGATTCTAGGAGTCAGAAACTAAATTATGTTACTAAGACAATTCCAGAAAATAGAGACTAAACAGAGAAGATAAATGTCACCATGGAAGACAAGAAGAACACCAGGAAGGAAGAGAAGAAAGTAGCCAACAAATCTGCCTTCTCTGTCGCTGAGGCTCTCTTCTCCCCCTTCTCTTGCCTCTCCTCCTCTCTTCTCTATCTTCCCCTCTTTCTCCTTCATTTTCCTGTCATATCCACTGGTCTCTAGTAACTTGGCTTCACTCCCCCTCAGGAGGGTCCCATTTGACAAAGGAACAGGGAGAGACACAGAAGGCAGGGCAGAAGTCAGAAAGTCCAGATTTAGTCATGCTGTACCCAGACTTAAGTCATGACAAACAGAGGCACTAATGAGCTCAGTCTTAACCCCTTGGTCACCTCCAAATATAGTTGTGGATTTTATTTGAAACATGGAAATTCAGAGTTGGAGAGGGTCATAGGGTCATCTGGTCCAGTTCTCATAGTCTACAGATTACAACATACTGACAAAGTACATTGTCTCTCAGTCTACAGGTGGGACTCACGACCTCCTGCAATAGCCCGCTCCATTTTCTGTCCGTTCTGGAGGTTCTTGTCTAACACTGAGCAAAAGATGCTTCCCTGGGACTTCTACCCTCTTGGCCACTATATGTTTACTAATGGAGTTCAAGATCACATTTCAAGTGACTCAGTTGCTTTCTTCATTCGTATGTTGGAATAAGAGGTCTCATGGGCTGTAGACCCCAAAACTAAGGCGATTGTAAAGAAATCTGCCTGTTGCTTCTGCAGAGTCTTAGGGACTGTCTTCTCAACAGAACACATCCAACTGGAGGATCTGGCAGCTGGGGGTGAGTAGAGGAGACATAGCTGAGGTCAGCCAGATAAACACCATTCTTTAGTCTTGGACATTGGCAGTTGTAAAAGTCAGAAACATTCTCTCTGGTGCCCTGTCCCCAGTGATGGAGAGAAAGCGCTCTGAAGGTATGAACTCACCCATGAGGAAAGGATGTCAGAGAACCAGACACAGCTGTCATTCAGAAGCAAGACAAGGGTGTTCCCTTCCCTCCTTTGTGTTCCCTTAGCACACTCTGTGCTCCTAGGTCTTATCACATTTTTCCATGAACTTTCCTTATTTGGGTAGGAGTTCCTTTCTCTCAATAGGTTGTAAACTCCTTGGGAGGAAGGAGCCATGATTTATTCATCTTTATAAATAAATGTGGGATTTTAATTATTTCCAAAGACAGCAAAATTTTGCATTGAAATTAGCAATATGATGTTTAAGGAGTGTAAAATAGTCATTTATGTGCTGAATTTTAGTGGGAATAGATCTAAAGCTTTTGCCCCTTCTGAATAATAACAAGAATAGTGGCAGTTATTCAGTCAGTTAGTTACTTGTTCAGCAAATATTTATGACTTGTTACCAACTTACACTGTATAGCACTTAGTAACTTTCAAAGTCCTTTATTACTAGGATTGCGTATCTCCCAGTCCCAACCCAGCCTCTAGCCATCCAGGTGTCAGGCTGGATGTGGAAGTGTCAGATGAGTGCTGGAGACCTGGCGGCAGACTAGACAGGGCAGGGGCTCCCCATATGGAAGCAGTGGCCAGTATATGGGTCTCCCATGCAGGCAGATTAGGTTGTGTACAAAGATGGGATCTTGCAGGAGATGTACTTACAAGGTGAAGAATTTTTATTTTCATTTAAATAGTGGAGCTGGGCAAAGGCACTTCTTCTGCTGTGATTAAAGAAATTCTGTCCCGGGGTGTTGAATATGTAATGAAATTCTAAAAAGAAAAGATTAAATATACAACTCATTGCCTGGGAGCAACAGCTGTCCCCATTTATGCCTTGTTTTCTGAGGCAGCCCAGTCACTCTCACCTTTAGTTTATGCTTTACCACAGATTCTCTGGGAGTTATGAATCTTAGTGCAGCAGTTCTCACATTTATTACTCTGCAGTCCAGTCCCAGAAGCAGAATAGCAGCTGAGTCCTGTATCAGAACCTGAAAAAGCCCAAGTTACACAAAGGAAGTGTGAGTTTTTTTTATTACAGTCCTAAAATATGCTCTGGAGAGTAGAGCTCTGATCGTGCAAGGTATGCATTAGGCCCCAGAGTGTTCATTTCCCCAAGGGGAAATTTACCAAGGGGGGTCGCCAGCCTAGGGGTGACATTTGGACTCCCCTTATGACAACTGAGAGATGTTTTGATAGGTAACAGTTCTGATAGGAAAGTCTTAAGATTTGCCTAGCACATGTAGGTGTTTAGTAAAGGTCCTCTGAATGGATGGATCTGTGAGAATTTCGTCCATTGAATTATCAGACGATCTTGCATTTGTAGTTATTTTTCCAGATTAGCCCTGATACATCCACATTCTCTTCTTAGACCCTGCGGTGGCCAAGAGCTTGTGTTTTGTCATCCAGGCAATTGGAACGATGGTTTTCCTCACATCACGTTTGTAAGTCCATATGGGAACTTGAATCATAGCTTTGCCCTCATCAGTACCACAGAGAGGCTAGCAGTAGAGAGCATGTGTGTCCGGTGCAGGTCTGGGTCTTATTTGGCAGGTTGTGGGCAGTGGAGTTCTCCAGGTTAGGCCACAGTGTGGGAGCATGGGCCTGGCAGGTGAGCACATCACACTTGGGTGTCCAAGCAACGTCTTAGCTCCAGGAGAGATGAGGCTTGGGGACAAAGCTTCTGCCAACGCTACCTGCCTGCTGCACTCATGACTACACTCATTTGTAACACTATCTTCCAAAGTGTAAATCACAAATGGAATGAGCTCTAGGAAGGCTGTTTTCTTTCCCAAATCTCAGTCAATAGTCATTGAATGCCTTCTAGTCCAGAAGTCAAGGAAATTACATAGAGGAAGAAGGAGCTATACCTTGGGAAGGTTGTGTTGTACAGGAGAAAGGACATGGGTTCAGAGAGGCCTGATTTGCAGCCTGGCTCTGCCACTTATTGGCTATGTTGGTTGACAGTATGTCCACAAATTCTTTAACATACTTTTCAAAGGATAGAGCCTAATTCCTCTCACCTTGATTGTGACAACTCACAATTTAGTGACTTGCTTCTAACAAATAGAATAAAGTGGTAACGATGGTGTATAACTTCCAAAATTAGGTCATAAGAGACATTGAAACTTCCATCTCAGTCTTTCTCTTGGATCACTTGCCTGGGGGAAGCTGGCTGCCCTGTCCTAATGACACTCAAGCAGCCTTTTGGTCCACATGGTGAGGAACTGAGACCTCCTGCCAGTGGCCATGTGTGTGAACAATCTTGGAAGCAACTTCTCTAGCCCTAGTCAAGCCTTCAGATAATGGCAGTATTGGCCAACATCTTGACTGCAGCTTCATGAGAGACCTTGAACCTGAACCACCCAGCTAAATGGCTCCCAAATTCCTGACCAGCAGAAACTATGAGATAGAAAATGTTTGTTGTTTTGAGCCATTAAGGTTTGGGATACATCATTACACAGCAATAGATAACACACCAGGCTCTTTGACCCTGGCAAGTCACTTAATTTCTCCAAGCCTCCATTTACTTATCTATAAAATAAAGATAATAATTCCTACCTTACAGGGGTATTATGATAGTCAAGTGATGTATATTATATGTCAACCATTCTCAGTTCTTTAATTTCAGAACACTCTTACTTACACTCTTAAAATTGAGAACCTTAAAGAGCTTTTGCTTATTATAGTTTTTATCAAATATCGTAATATATGAAATTTTTTATACCTGTCGTAAAAACCCACCCTCCCCTTGCATTGGAGAAGAGCTGTCATACAACATTCAGTCAACTGAATGTGGCTTGGTAGAGAGGCATTTATAAATTTCAAGTCATTTTTGCTGCGTAGAATCATTCAGATTTTCCTAAGACTGAATGGGCAGTCTCAAAGCTTTTTTCTTTTAGAATTTTAAACTGAAGCATTTAAAAAATACTTTGTCATTTAAAAACAGTAATAATCCACTTCATGTTCACAAAATAACATTTTTTATGAAAAATAGCTATTTTTGAAAAAAATCAGTGAGAAAAATGGCAGTGTTTTACGTTTTGGCAAATTTCTAAAACATCTAGCTTAACAGAAGGCAGCTGGACTTTATAGCTGTATCTCCATTCAGTCTGTTGCAATATTGTTCTTGCACAGAAAAGAGAGGACCTCACGGCCCCCCAGCGGCCCTCTGACCACACTTTGAAAATCTCTACTCTGTTCTGGTGTCTGGTATACAGTAAGTGTTCGATCGATTAAACCTACTATTATTATTAGAAAATGTGTCATCTACAGAGAAGAAATAGAACCAAATGTGACATAACAGGAAGAATACTGAGTTGAAGGAAAAAGCAAGCCTGGTTAGCTCTCTGGCCCCCAGCTTCCTGCTGTATAAACTGGGTAGATTAGGCTCGGGCGCTGATTTTCTTCTCAGGAGCTGCCTAAGCCAGCAGGCCTCAACTCCACCTCTTCCTCACCCAGGGCAGTCCTGCCAGGGGATGTTTTTCTGCTTAAATTATCTTTGGAGAAGGGCCCCTATGACTAAAACTCATTGGATTCCATGCACTGGTGCTCTCTGGGTCTGCTCCCCATTCTAACTTTCTTTGCTCCTATGAAATGTGTATGGACAAGTCAGCAGCAACTCTCCCGTGGCGGGGGAGCTCCCAAGGTGCAGATTACAGGTCATGCTGTGGGGCTGCCACGCAGAACTGAGGCCGCCTCGTGACTGAGTCACGGAGCCCTGTGACTCCAGGCAGAGACAGGTGTGGGCACTTTCACCCTGCTTGACCACATCTCATTTGAATCAATTCATTATTAATTCTTTACATTTTGCAACAATAATAATAATAATAACCAACGTGCAACACCTTAGTCTAAGTAAAGCTATCTGATGTGGCACATGGTCTTCTGGCAGTGAGCGGACCCCAAGGAGAGGGATCATGACAACTGGCCCCAGGCCCCTCAATTTACCGAGAACTGAGTCTGGGTGCCGTGCCTTGTCTTGAATGGCAACAGGAAACCTTCCATGGTTGATTCCTCTGTGGCCTTTTTTCTCCATTTTTTGCTTCCTAAAAAAGGTGCATAAAATCCCATAAACTTTTAGTATACTGCTAATAGCAATAGTGAGAGGTCTGGTAAAACTGAAATGTGGAATTTCTTATGTCAGAGCCTGGAATGATGGAGGATGCATGTCATCCTCAACACAGCTATCCCTCTACCTGCCTGTTTGAGAGCTTCCCCGTGAGAAAGTGCACCCAGCACAATTTGGCCTGAAAAGAACATGCATACCAAACATTAAAAGTAAATCTGTTTTGTTTCCCTGAGGATAATATCTAGTCATGATATGCATAAACAATATAGAAATTTGAAGCATGGAATTATAAAATTTGGAGTTTAATTCATTGTCTCAAAATCAGTTCTTATCAGGGGAAGAAGCTGTACTACATGTCAGTACCAGATCACGTGGCTTTGGACCCATAAGCACAAGCTGAGCGATCTGAAAATTCCAGCAAGGTGGATTTTGTCCAGTGTCTACGGGGCTAAAGGCTATGAGAGCATGTGGGGTTAATTTTAGTTGTGCAAGGCCACCAGGGGGCATCAGAAAGATGCCCTACGATTGTCATTTACTGGGACACTTCCTCGGACTTGTCTGTAGCTTCTGTCTCCCTCCACAGAAATTCTAACTCCTCCAAAGGAATTTTAGTTGATAGCAATTCTTAAGAAAGCTCTAGCTCAACCCCTGGAATACTGTAATAGCTCCTAGGGAACGTTGCTCATTCTTAACGTGGAGGGCACCGTGCCCAAGATGTCCTGGATGTAGCCAGTGAGTCAGGAATGAGACTGATTCCCAGGGATGGAGTTTGAGCCTCAGGCCTTGCTTACAAATGTGTGCATGTCCCACTGTGCCTGGGCCTGCTGCTGGTGGAGAGAGGCGCCGTGCTTGGAGTTTGTGAGGTTGGGGACTGAGAAGCCAGGCCCTTTCCCTCTTCTTGGAAAAATATGCTCTCCTCATGAGTCACATATTTTCTCACACCTCATTTTCTGTCTCCACCCTCCTCCTCTGGGGCATTTGAACATCTGCTCTCCAAAGTGGAAAACTTGGATGGCACTCAAGTGAGTTTAGTCCAACACAAGACTTTCTTTTTCTGCCTCTTTTTAAACTTCTTTGTGCACTAAAATCTTCTTGCCAAAAACAGCTAGGGGCGGTTCTACTTGAGAAGACAGTTTTTCAACAAGACCAAGTAGCTGAAGTGTACTCTTAAATCCAAAATTCTGCATCAGACATAAAGGGGTAAGCATTTTACACGTAGTATATATGTTATTTATCTGCATATATAAAAATATCCTTCAAACAGTACGTACGTCAGTAGGCTAAATAAAGAACACATCCCATCTGAGAGAGAGCTAATCTTCTAAAAGAGTAAAGAGTATATATAGCCCTCTGTTCAATTAATTCCTCAGGGATGATATAGTCTACCAAGATTTCAATTTATAAATCATGCATATCGCCACATCACACCCCAGCAGTTGATTTATTGTTAGATCTGATTTTACACTTGGTTGTGTTTTGCCTTCCATCTTGTTCATTATAAAAGAGAAAATGTAGTCTAGACCACCAGTCCCTGTCTTGGTACTTTAGTGGTTCTGTGAGGTCTAGGCTACGAATTTGGAAGAGAAATATTTAGTACCTTGAAAGCTTAATCAAAATGTTTTTTTAATGTCAAACTATTTTTATTATACTTACTAAAACCTAAAAAAATGTCAAAACATAGGTTTTAATTCAATAAAAAAAATAGTGGATCTGGGATGACTCAGGGATTTGGCATCATTTGTGACCTCTGTATTGAAAGGAGAGCCAAAGCTGATGACGGACATGTTGGTTTAAAATAATGGTCCACACCAGATGACACACGGATATTTAACCACAAAACCATGCTGTTTCTTTTTTAGAGGGCTGAAACTCAATAGGACCCTTATGACACGTGCTCATTCCGTGCTGGCATGCTTTCCAACAGGAAACTTCAGTCTTTCAGACCTTGTCATCTGCCTCTATTAGAATCCATTATGTTCAGGTAATAGTGGTGGCTAAACAGCCCCTCCCTCCTTGCCTCTCCACCTTCCTAAGGTCAATTAGCCAAGCTTTGGCTCCAGTCCACAGTGCCTCTCAAGCTTGGAGGAGGCACCTCTTGCTGACTGATAGAAGCTTCAAATAAATGATTCTGAATCCACGTGGACTAACAGCTGACCAAAGAGTGTTTCAAAACCATTAAGAATTTCTCCTTAGGATTTCACATCTACAGCTTTTTACCCTATTTACAGCTTGTCACCTCTGGAAGATTTGCTGAGGGATGTGGAGAAGTAAACCCTGGGACACGGGATTAGGCTTATTTCCGGTGGGACTGGGGGGCAGAGGTGGGACCCAACAGGGTTAAGTTTTCATTCATTGTGAGGAGAGAGTAGTGAGGCTGCGAGCTGGTACACAATGATGTATAATAATCTCCCACGTGGGCAAGGTTCAAAGGGAGCCTAAAGGCCAAACCACCCTCCATACGCTGTGGTCATGATTCTTAACCAAGAGGCCTATCAGAATCATCTGGGGAGATTTAAAAGAAAGATTCCCGGGCTTCCCTGGTGGCACAGTGGTTAAGAATCTGCCTGCCAGTGCAGGAGACATGGGTTCGAGCCCTGGTCCGGGAAGATCCCACATGCTGCAGAGCAACTAAGCCCGTGCACCACAACTACTGAAGCCTGCGCGCCTAGAGCCCATGCTCCGCAACCAGAGAAGCCGCCGCAATGAGAAGCCCGCGCACCACGATGAAGAGTAGCCCCTGTTCGCCGCAACTAGAGAAAGCCCGCACACAGCAACGAAGACCCAACGCAGCCAAAATAAACAAACAACAAATAAATAAATAAATAAAAATTTAAAAAAGATTCCCACCAGGGCTTCACCCCGGGGAGGCTGATGCTGTAGGTAGGGCTGAGGCATGTGCATTATTTTCAAGTCCCCTGGTAAGGCCGATGCTTTCCGCAGTTGAGAGCCGCTGCTAGAGGGATTTGTCAGTTGGGAGGGAGACCGGGCTGCGTGTCCAGCCCTGAGGTCTGTGATTCTATAACTCGGCCCATAACTCGGCCCGTGACTGCTGGCACCAGTTCAGTTAGTTGATGCCCATCCTCACTGGAGTTACTATCCCAGGACCGGCTCCCACCCACCCTGGGAATTTAGCAGCTGGAAACCCTCACCATTCAAGGACCTGGTGGCAGAAGGCACAGCTTGCACCGGTCGTCTCCGCACTGTCCTGCCTCCCCGAAGCATTGTTGGGCTCCTCCTGCACCACAAAGCACACGAAGATGTGGATGTGACCAAGGAAGTGACTCACCCCTCGGCTGCTCAGGCACAGCCCAGCAAGCCGCGCGGACCCCGCCAAACTCACCATCTCAGGACTCCTCCACTCTGATTTCTGGCTCAGTGGGGCCTGTGCTGTAACGGCCTGGGGCTTAGAGAAAGAAAGCTTCCACCCTGCCTTGACTTCCTTCCTTCTCCTGACATTTAAAAATCTAGTACAGATGAGAGAATACTCTCCCCACCCTGTTTTCTCTTTCCTTTAGTTTCAAATTACACCAAGCTCCACCAGAGGATGAACCAATTTAAGATGATTTTTAAATCCTTCAATCTGACCACTGGTTAGCAGAATCTAAAAGCCTTTCCAAAGCAATGTATTCAACTATGAATTAAAACAAGGTTTAGGGACTATCTCGAGGCCTAAATGATTGTTTATATGTCCCTTGTTTAACACACAAAAAAAATCACACTGTGGAACTGAAAAGGCTGACACCACCCTTACTATGGTTTTACCCTTTATGTAAACAGAAAATAAACGTACTTTTCTCACCATTTTAAACAATAGTGAGAAATAAGCATCATTGTACAGACAGCTTTTTCTATATTTTGAATTACTTCATTAGCAAATGTCTGGGTAGAAGGTTGTGAAAGTGCTTGTGTGATGATACATGTGGCCTAATTGCTTTCCACCAAAGCTGTACGAATTACAGAGCCGCCATCAACGTTGGCGGCTCCTTTGTCTACACCTTCCTCTGCATCAGGAGTTATCCCTTGAAAATGTTCTTGTTAATTTAAAAAGCAGGGGTGGCTCCTTGTGTTATTAACATTTCCTGTTATTAAAGGAGATAAACATTTCCCCATATGTTTATTTATTGGTTGTATTTCCTACTTGTGACTTTTAGTTCTAATCTTTTATCCATTAATTTTTTGGAGGGTTTCAGTGTTTAACCATTTGTTGATTGCTCCTTGTGCAAAGTACCTCTCATATCACCTCCTTTATCCCTCACCACCATCCTGGCATGTCGATCCCATTTTAGTGATGAATAATCTGCGGCTCAGAGAATTTAAGCAGCTCGTCAAGGTCACACAGAGTGAGTGGCAGAGCTGGCCTTTGAGCCTTTCCCCGTTCGCCTGTGTCCTTAACCACAGAGCTACTGCTCCTTCGTGCCCTTGTCAGAGCAACTTTGTATGATAAAAATCTTAATTCTGAACAGTGTTTGCTCTTACTATTTTCCAAGTTGTCTGCCTTTCTTAAAAAGACTTACTGTGGTTTCAGTTTTGCAAACATTAGTTGAAATGTTGACATTGTCAAAGAGGTGGTGGAAATGGCCAAGAAACATATGAAAATGGGTAAATTTCACAAATAGTCAAAGAAATACAAATTAACACAATGAGATATCAGTTTTCATTTATCACTTTAGCAAAGGTTGGAGAGAAGAAAACAGATACCCTGGTTTGGCTCAGGTTGGAAGGCACCTTCATTCCCAGGCACTGTTGTGGGCACCACTTTGCTAAAGGCCAGTTTATCCAAATTTTCACTGTGTATCTTTTGAACCATTAACTGCAATCCTAGGTTTTTATTCAAAGGAACTAATCAACTATGGCCAAAGGTTTGCATATAAAGTGATTTTACTGAAGCAGTGTTTCTACTATCAAAGAAGTGGAAAAAACTAAATGTCCATCAATAAGGGATTGGTTTAATGAATCAGGGTACACCCATACAATGAAATACAATGTAGTCCTTAAAAATGAAGCTGTAGGTTTATTCAATAACTTTTGAGAGGCCCACAATATAATGTTAGATGTAAAAAGCATATCCTAAAACAATACATGTATGGGGACTTCCCTGGCAGTCCGGTGGTTAAGACTTCGCCTTCTAATGCAGGGGGTGCGGGTTCAATCCCTGGTGGGGGAGCTAAGATCCCACATGCCTCTCAGCCAAAAAACCAAAACGTAAAACAGAAGCAATATTGTAACAAATTCAGTAAAGGCTTTAAAAATGGTCCACATCAAAAATTCTTTAAAAAGCCCCCAATACATGTATGATCCCATTTTTGTAAAAATGTGTATGTGTATCAGAGAAAAAAAAAGACCAGATATACACTAAAATATTAGCAATGGTTTTCCTGTCAGTGAAATGTTCCTCTGTATACTTTTCTCTATTTTCTGATTTTTTTGCAATAAGCCTGTATCGCTTTTATAATTTAAAAAATAATGAGGGTTTTTTTGCTTCATTTTTCCCCTGTGTTTTCTTTTATTACTTCTGGGCCTTCAGGGAGTATCTCCGCACTTCACAGTTAAGGGAGATTTACATTAGCAGAATGTAGGGGGGGTGCCCTCCGCATGAACTGGGAGACCTGGGATCCAGTGTCTCCTGTCATTTGTGCTGGGCAAATCTCTTCACCTTTCTAAGCTTCCAATTTTTCTTCTGCAAAAAGTCTATGCAAACAGCAAAACTCCGAACCAACAGAATTTTTACTGTTTATTGCTTATTATAATTTTGTCATTATTATTTTAGACCCAGGGCTTTTAATCCCAGTATTTCCAATTCCTTTATAATGAAATCATCTCAAAGTGTAGTCCCCAGACCAGCAGCATTGACATCACCTGGGAGCTTGTTAGAAATGCAGAATTGCAGGCTCACTCCAGACCTACCGAATCAAAGCCAGCATTTCAGTAAGATCTGCAGGTGAGTCCATGGCAGGCTGCAGTTGCAGAAGCCCTGATCTAGAACAGGTACCTCAGGCAGGTTTCTCCTGAGATTTGAAAGAGTGGAGAGGGTTAGCAATACAGGCAACTCTCACCAGCACTAACACCCAGGGTGCCAGTTAGTATAAGAGCCAAGTGAACTTAATTATGCCAATTTCAGAGTCATGTTCAGCCATACTGGTTGGTTGAAGAGCCAAGGCAATGAACTGAGCCGAGCCGGGACGGGGTTGCAGGACATTACTCCAGAAGCCGAAGACAACCTCGTGGTCATTTGATCTGGTTAGTCTAGTTTTTTTTTTTTTTATAAAAAAATCAGTTTGAATTTTAGAGTCAGTTCTTGAGCTACCTGGGTGCCCCACTTTGGGGGATTATTTGGTTTTTGTTTAATCTGGTGAAGAGTAACTGGGAATTTAATTTCATCACTCCTGGGACAGTGGGACCAAGTGACCACTTGCCCTTTTCCCACCCTCCCTCCCCTGGGCGTCTCTACGGAGAGAGGGCCCCCAAGGAAGCCAGGCTCCCGGAGGTGGAAGCGGTGGTCCAAGTCCACCTCTTCCTTCTCGGACCCGCGGGAGGGGCCCGTCGCTGCCCTCTTTGCTGGGCTGTGGGACCAGCCTGTCAAGTTCCTCGGAAGAGGGGGCCTCCTGTGTCTGTGCCGGCGGTGGGGGGCGGGCGGCGCCCTGTCCCCTCTCACCCACATGGCCCCGGCGCCACGCAGGACGGCCAGGGTGCTCCTTGGGTAACTGGGGAGCCGCATAGAGGGACTTGCCATTAGGGCTGCTGTTGCACAGGAGGTGACTCAAAATCGGTTCTGCATTTCCACACCACCCCTTAGGCATCATCACATCCTGCCTGGAGTCCCTTTCCCCAGACTCCTCACCTAGCTACCTCCTTCTTATCCCCCAGTACTCAATTCAGATCGCACCTCTGACCCTACCCTCCCACTGTGAGTTACTTTTGGTCATATCCCATCACCTAATTGTCACGGTACCTAACACCCAGGTAATGTGCTTACTGTGAGCCAGGCCCTGTTTTTTTTGTTTTGTTTTGTTTTGTTTTTTGCGGTACGCAGGCCTCTCACTGTTGTGGCCTCTCCCGTTGCAGAGCACAGGCTCCGGACGCGCAGGCCCAGCGGCCATGGCTCAGGAGACCAGCCGCTCCGCGGCATGTGGGATCTTCCCGGACCGGGGCATGAACTCGTGTCCCCTGCATCGGCAGGCGGACTCTCAACCACTGCGCCACCAGGGAAGCCCTAGGCCCTGTTTTAAGTACGTATATTAACTCATTTAAAAGTCCTAATAATATCATTAAAATTTCTAAGAAGCTGCCAGGTGAAGCCAATGCTGCTGGTCTGGGGACCAACTTTGAGATATTTCATTATAAAGGAATTAGAAATAATGGAATTAAAAACCCCTGGGTCTAAAATGATAATGACAAAATTATAGTAGACATAATAGTTCCGTTGGTTCAGACCTTTACAGTTTGCAAAGACTTTTTGCTAAAGAGGAGTTGGAAGCTTAGGCAGATATTATTATCCTCACTTTATACAGGAGGAAACTGAGGCACAGAGAGTTTATATAACCTTCTTAAGGTCACAAAGCTGATTAATGACAGAGCTCATATTGATATTTGAACCCAGGCAGTCTGGCTTCACAGTCCTAAGGAATGCATTATTACTTGCACCTACATAGCACTTTTAACATTCTGTAATTCCACGTTAATTTTATCTGTTCGTTGTATGTGTCCCTCATGGAAATGTAAGCATCTTGAGGGCAGGTGGTTTGTCTACCTTGTTTATATTGTATCCCCAATACCTAGAAAAGTGCCTAGCATTTAACAAGAAATATTTACTGAATGAATGGTTAATATTAGAGGTAGACTCTCTTTTCAGGGCTATTTATCACAAAGTTATAGAGTCCTCATCATCTCACAACAGTTGCTATACACTTGGGACCAGTTAAGAAGAGCAAACCCAGACCTGAGGGGAGTGCTGAGCAGGAGGCTGGGCTGCCTCACTAGGCTCACTCACACCATGTTGAAGCTAATTTCGGTTCAGGACTAGAGAGAGAACCAGCTGCGAACCTTGAGGATCATTTGTTAAATCCACAGTGGCGCAGAGTTTATTATACTGAGTATTCACTCCATACCAGGCATTCAGTCAGTTGTTCAGGCTACAAAGATGGGTACAAAGGCACAAGGACAAATGAGACATGATGCTATGGGGGCACAGAGGCTGGGGTGAAGAATCCTGCCTGGAGTGGGCAGCTATGCATCAAGCTTATATAAATGGGCTAACTCTGAAGATGGGCCTTGAATGAATGGGATTTTGCCAGGCAGGTAAGGGTTTTGAGGAGGCAAACATACTTGTGTGGAAGGGCTAACATTTATATAATCTTCAATATCCTGTCCTAAACTCTGACAAAAACCTATTCAAGTTTTGAATAACAGCCACAGGCTGTGTCTTCAAATACAGTCAACTTAAGGCAATTATCCAGATGATACCATTTGTCAGAATTTTCATGTATTCTGAAATGTTCTGATAGTTGAGGTTACAAAAGGTAATATAGAAAGACACTGGTAATTGATTTGAATTCCTGGTTTTGCATATGTAGACAATCCAAAAGAATTTCACTTGAGAGAAAGAAAATGTAGAAGTGGACTCCTGAGAAATGGTTCTTTCACTGACTGTGTTATTCTTTATGTAGTAGAAATAGTACAAAACTATTAAGAAGAAAAATTATTTCTTCCAGGCATGCAAGATCTACAAAAAATGTTACTATTCATCCAGAAGAAATAGCTCTTTAGCAGTTCATCAATTTAAGCTGCATTGTTACATCCTAAACCAATAAGATATTTCAAAAACCAGCACTTGAAATAGCTTCTAATTCTTAAAAGCTGGTTCCACTTTAAATAATATGATTCATAGGCCTTTGGAAAGTTAAATTTTCATGAAATGTTAAGATAGAATTCAGTGATTCCATTAATTAGGATTCTATAAATACATAAAAACCATTTTTCTTGGCATGAAATTAGGCTGTAGGCTGCTATATTACCTCATTTGAGGATGGAGAGGATGTGGATGACAAGTCATCCAGGTTGATTTGAGAACTCACGGGAAGAGAGACAGCTGAAGTATATTTGCCTTTATTAATTTTCTCTTTAAAATCTTCAAGTAGCATCTCCAACGTGAAGATTTCACCTTCTACTTTTCTAGGTAAATATAAACACACAGGCATCTTATTGAGTATGCAGTCAACATTCTAATTAGTAACAACAGTTCTTGAATATAACATTGATCTACATTTTTAATGCCGTCTATCTTCAGACAGGAAGGATAATGGACACCTGCCCTGACAGGCATCCTGTTTATAGTTTCACTCCAAAGGCCTGGGCTCTAATACTCAATTTTTT
The DNA here is from genome assembly GCF_964341445.2 of Mesoplodon mirus. Taxonomy (NCBI): domain Eukaryota; kingdom Metazoa; phylum Chordata; class Mammalia; order Artiodactyla; family Ziphiidae; genus Mesoplodon; species Mesoplodon mirus. Next base: position 102,454,011 of record NC_138978.1, read on the forward strand.
CTTCCAGTTTTATTGAGATATAATTGACATACAGCACTGGACAAGTTTAAGGTGTACAACATAATGACGTGACTTACATACAACACGAAATGATTATCACAACAATTTAGTGAACATCCATCATCTCATATATATACAATATTAAAGAAATAAGAAAAAGATTTTTTCCTTGTGATAAGAACTCTTAGGATTTACTCTCAACAACTTTCATATATAACGTACAGTAGTGTTAATTATATTTATCATGTTCTATATTTCTAATTCTCATTTTGTTATTCATTAGCTGTGTATCCTTTGGCAAATCACTTAATCTTTCTGTGCCTCCAATGTCTCAACTATAACATGAGATAACAATACTTTGCTTATCTGGATCTGATTATTTTGAGGTCCCTTACAGTTCTAAGAGCTATGATTCTAGGAAAATAGTGATTTATATCAACTGAAAATGAATGATATGAAAAATCTGAATAACTTAATTAACAAGCTTGATCCATAGGTATATGTACATATAGGTATGTGTGTATTTATGTACATGCATATATAAATATAAATATATATTTTGCCCCCAGAGAATTAATTTTCCTCAAATTCATTAAATTTATAAAAATTTATCTCATATTACTCCACAAAGAAAAATCTCAACAAGTTCCAAAACATTAAAAATTATACCAGTTCTTTCCCATTAAGATCAAGAACAAGGCAAAAATATTCCTTCTCACCACTCCTATTCAACATTGTACTTGAAGTCCTAGCTAAAACAACAAGACAAGAAAAGGAAAGAGAAGGTATACACATTGGAAAGGAAGAAATAAAATTGTCTTTGTCCACAGATGACATGATCATCTGTGTAGAAAATTAGAATCAACAAAATACTTCTGGAACTAATAAGCAATTATAGTGAGGTTGCAGAGTACAAGGTTAATATATGAAAGTCAATCTTTAATGAACAAGTGGAGTACCATTTACATTAAGATCCAAAAAAATTAAATACTTAGGTATAAATCTAAAAAAATATGCACAAGATCTATATGAAGAAAATTACAAAACTCTGATAAGTGAAATCAAAGGACTAAATAAATGGAGAGATAGTCCACATTCATGGATAGGAAGACACAATATTATCAAAATATCTGTTCTTCCCAACTTGATCTATAGATCCAGTGCAATCCTAGTAAAAATCCCAGCAGCTTCTTTTGTGGCTATTGACAAACTGACTCTAAAGTTTATATGGGGACTTCCCTGGTGGTCCAGTGGTAAAGAATCTGCCTTCCAATGCAGGGGACTTGGGTTCGATCCCTGGTCAGGGAACTAAGAACCCACATGACGTGGGGCAACTAAGTCTGCCACAACTACTGAGCCCACATGCCTCAACTAGAGAGCCCACACGCCACAACTAGAGAGAAGCCTGTGCCACAATGAAAGATCCCACATGCCGCAACTAAGACCTGACACAACCAAAAAAATAAATAAAATAAATATTTTTTAAAATAAAGTTTATATGGAGAGACCAAAGACCCAGAATAGCCAACATGATATTGAAAGATAAGAACAAAGTTGGAGGACTCAACTTCAAGACTTACTAGAAAGCTACAGTAATCAAGGCAGTGTGGTATTGATGAAAGACTAGACAAATAGATCAATGGAGCAGAATAGACAGCCTACAAATAGACCTACATAAAATTAGTCAACTGATATTTGACAAAGGCGTAAAGGTGATACAATGGAACAAAGATAATCTTTTCAACAAATGGTGCTGGAACAACTGGACATCTATGTGCAAAAAAAAAAAAAAAAATGAATCTAGACACAGACCTTACACTCTTCACAAAAATCAGCTCAGAATGGATCACAGACCGGGAATAGAAGGATCATGTTTATGTATAGAATGGGTTGGGAAATTTTCCCTTTTCTTTTTATGTTCCAGAAGAGTTATTTAAAGTCTTTATTGAACTTACCCATAGTCCCACTTGGATTTGGTACCTTTTGGGGGTTTGACTGTTTACAATCTTTTCTATTTTTCTCTGGTTATTAGTCTTTTCAGATTTCCTACCTCTTTTTGAGTAGAGTTTAATAATTTATATTTTCCTAGAGATTTGTCCATTTCATCTAGAATTTAAACTGTGTTGATATGAAGTTGTCCAATCCCATTTGATCTAAAAGTTTTATTCTGATATTTTTCCTTTCTCATTCTTTATGTTATTTATGCTTTTCAGTCAGACTTTCCAGTGGTTTATTTTATAGATATTTTCAAAGAAAATGTTTTATTGATCAAATTATTTTAAATTTCATTTATTTCTCCTTCCTTTTATGAATCTCTTCCTTTTGGGGGGTTTATTTTGCTGTTCTTTTTCTGCCTTCCTGGTTTGAATACTTAGTTTATTGGTTTTGAACTTCCCCCCCTAATAAATGCATTTTAAAACTATAAATTTTCTTCAGAGTACTGCTTTAGCTACATTACATTGGTTTTCATGTTATTTTCTCATTTATTATTGACTTGTAGATTATTCCTAACATCCATTTTTATTTCCTATTTAACACAAGAATTATTTAGATGAGTGTTAAAATTTTCTGATTAGATTTTTACTATCTTTTTATTATTAATTTCCAGTGATCAGAGAATGTGAGTGGTATAATTTTTTAATACCTTTTTTAGAGAAGTTTTAGCTTCTCAGCAAAACTGAGAGGAAGATACAGAGATTTCCCATATACCCCCTGCCTCCACACATACATAACCTCCCCCATTATCAACATCCCCACCAGAGTGGTACATTTGTTATAATTAATGAACCTATATTGACACATCATAATCACCAAGGTCTATAGTTTACATTGGGATTTACTCTTAGTATTGTACATTCTATAGGTTTGAACAAATGTATAATGACATGTGTCCACGTTTATGATATCATACAGAGTATTTTCACTGCCTTAAAAATCCTTTGTACTCTACCTATTCAACCCTCCCCCCACCCTAACCCTAGCAACCACTGATCTTTTTGTTTTTGCCAGTTTTGCCTTTTACAGAATGTCACATAATTGGAATCATGCAACATGTTGCCTTTTCAGATTGGCTTCTTTCTTAATAATATGCATTTAAGTTTCGTCCATGTGTTTTCATGACTTGATAGCTCATTTCTTTTTAGCACAAATAATATTCCATTGTACGGATAGACCACAGTTTATTAGTGCAGTTCATCTACTGAAGGACATATTGGTTGCTTCCAAGTTTTGATGGTTCTGAATATAGGTGCTTGAAATATCCACATGCATGTTTTTGGACATAAGTTTTCATCTCCTTTGTGTAAATATCAAGGAGCATGATTGATGGATCATATGGTAAGAGTATATTTAGTTTTGAAAGAAGCTGCCAAACTATCTTCCAAACTGGCTGTAGCATTTTGCATTCCCACCAGCAATAAAGCAGAGTTCCTATTGCTCTACATCCTCACCAGCATTTTGTGTTTTTAGCATTCCAGATTTTGGGCATTCTAATAGTGTGTAGTGGTATCTCATTGTTGTTTCAATTTGCCATTTCCCTGATGATATATGATGTGGAGCATCTTTTCATATGCTTATTTGCCATCTGTATATTTTCTTTTGGTGAGGTGTCTGTTAAGATCGTTAGTACATTTTTTAATTGGGTTTTTTTTCTTACTGTTGAGTTGTAAGAGTTCTTTGCATATTTTGGATAACAGTCCTTTATGAGAAGTGTCTCATCTTCTCATTCTTTTACATTGTCTTTTGCAGAGCAGAAGTTTTTAATTTGAAGTCTAGCTTATCAATTATTTCTTTCATGGATGGTGCCTTTGATATTGTATCTCAAAAACCATCACCATAAAAAAGGTCATCTAGATATTCTCCTATGTTATGTTCTTGGGGTTTTATGGTTTTGCCCCCCAAAAAGCACCAAATCCAAGTGGGATTATGTGTGAGTTTACCAAAGACCTTAACTAACTCTTCTGGAACATAAAAAGAAAGGGGAGGGCTTCCCTGGTGGCACAGTGGTTGAGAGTCCGCCTGCCGATGCAGGGGACACGGGTTCGTGCCCCGGTCCGGGAAGATCCCACATGCCGCGGAGCAGCTGGGCCCGTGAGCCGCGTCCGGAGCCTGTGCTCCTCAACAGGAGAGGCCACAACAGTGAAAGGCCCGCGTAACGCAAAAAAAAAAAGGGGGGGGGGGAATTAACTGATTCTATAGATAAACATTAGGATATTTATTAATATATTTCACTAGATTCATAAAGGAGATTAAATAGATTTCTAAACCCCACTTGATTAAACTTTTTCCTAAATTTAAAAATATCTAATTCTAGTAAGCTAGGAATAGATGGAAACTTTCTTGATAAAGCTTGTCTACTTGAACCTACAGCAGTCATTATACTTGGAAGAATTCCCAATACCATTAGGAACATGACAAGAATGATTGTTTTCACTAGTATTATTCAATGTTTTTTGGGAAAACCTAGCGAATGAAATAAAGCAATAAAAAGAAATGTGATATAGAAAAGTTGGTGGGAAGAAAAGATATAATGTATAAATATTTAAGGGGAAAAGCTAAGTTGAAGGGAACTATTATTAGTTTCTGATTGTCATACCTAAAAACTAAGACAGTCAACTGAAAATCAATGAAATAGTAAGAACAACATTGTGTCAGTTAGCCCCGTATAAGTTAAACATACAATTTTCTTTATTTCCTGTATATGGATTAGAGAAAACATCTATTAACAACACAGAGAAGGACTTCCCTGGTGGTCCAGTGGTCAAGAATCTGCCTTCCAATGCAGGGGACTTGGGTTCAATCCCTGGTCTGAGAACTAAGATCCCACATGCTGTGGGGCAACTAAGCCTGCATGCCACAACTACTGAGCCTGCCACACTCTGGAGCCCATGCACCACAACTAGAGAGCCAACATGCCACAACTACTGAGCCCACGTGCTCTAGAGCCCATGCCACAAATAGAGAGAAGCCCGCGTGCCGCAACAAAGAGCCCATGCACCACAGTGAAAGATCCCACATGCCGCAAGGAATATCGCACGTGCTGCAACTAAGACCTGATGCAGCCAAATAAATAAATTTTTTAAAAGGTATGTGTATAATCTTGACTCTTAAAAAAAAACACAGAAAAAGTATAAAATAGCTAAGAACAAATTTGAAAAACATGTAAAATCTACATGAAGAAAACATGCTGGGGATGTTTTCATGGGAATGGGATGGGAATACTCATTGCAAAAATTTTAATTTTTCCTGAACTGATCTGTAAATTCAACAAAACCCTAAACAAAATTCAAATGGAATTTTATTAAAGAAATTTGGTTCCTAAAACTGTATTTCTCAATAAAGGTGACTCTATCAATGAAAACAAAAGAAATTTGCTGAGCTGATTATAAAGTTTATTAGTAAGAAGAGTGTACAAGAATAGCTAAAGAAAGTTTAAAAATAAGAAATATTTAAAAATATACACTAACCTATAGTAATTTAGAACTATGTGGTTAATGTAGAAATAGAAACAGAACAATGGGGAGGATAGACCCAATCCCATGTACACATGGGGGTTTTGTATATGATAAAAGTGGCTTCTTAACCACTGTACCACCAGGGAAGTCACAGACCTACTTGAGAATGGACTTGAGGATATGGGGAGGGGGAAAGGTAAGCTGTGACAAAGCAAGAGAGAGGCATGGACATATATACACTACCAAACGTAAGGTAGATAGATAGTGGGAAGCAGCCACATAGCACAGGGAGATCAGATCGGTGCTTTGTGACCACCTAGAGGGGTGGGATAGGGAGGGTGGGAGGGAGGGAGACGCAAGAGGGAAGGGATATGGGAACAGATGTATATGTATAACTGATTCACTTTGTTATAAAGCAGAAACTAACACACCATTGTGAAGCAATTATACTCCAATAAAGTTGTAAAAAAAAAAAAAAGTGGCTTTTCACCAGTGGGGAAAGGCTGCCCTATTCAATGAGTGGTGGGACAAAAATCTAAACATGGAAAACCAGACTGATAAGTAAAATATAGGAAAATATGTTCTAGTCTGGCAGGCAGGAGGGAATTCATCAGGTGACAAGGAGAGACTGAAAATTTAAAGGAAGTGAAATGATGGAGCAAGGCCTCAAGGTAGCGGGAAGAGATAGGCTCAAGGACCAAGGCTGGAGAGGTTGGAAGGTGAGTGAAGGAAGAAAGAGGAGGTGAAAACATGCAGATCTGGAGGTGGAGAAAAGACCTTTTTTGAGGGAATTTGTGATCTTCTCTGTAAAATAGAAGACAAGAGTGTATGCTGATAGTATCAGGGAGGAGGGATTGATGGAGGAAGAACCCCATGTCTTGACTCCTTGGCTTCTGGTGCTAGTGTCTGACAGAATCAAATGACCATCAGACTACATTCTGACAAACAAGATACATGAAATCCAAACAATGTTTTTGAATATTACCTTTCAAAGGCAATAATAAGAAGGTTTTAATGAGAGCACAATAGCTGACTTAAGCAATTAGCCAATTAATTTGCACAATTCTTTCCTTTACAGAAAGCCATCAACAAAAGCCTTTGGACCCATCATTTAGAAGGTTCTCGACACACCACGACCTCAAGTATTGGGCTGGGTTCTGCTCTTTGCCACATTTTGCCCGTTTGAGAACAAGAGGAGCTGAGCACACTTTGCTTGTTCTGAGGCAGTTCTGAGGTGAGTTTTGGGAGAGGCTGTGTCCTTCCCTTGCCCCAGTGTTGAAAGCTTCTCCTGTATATGGGATATAATTGCAGTTGAAACTCTTTTGATTTATACTGGGGCCAGGCGCAGTGTGGGTGGAACTAGGATATAAATAAGGCACTGCATAACTTTGGTCTTAATGCGCACAGAGGCCTGTCTTTAAGACGACTGCCAAAACAAGTGGGATTTCTTGGAAAATAAATATCCTTACTCTATTAGTTTTTAAACAAATAGTGAACGCATGTGGAGATCCTTTTTTCCAAGAAAAAAAAAGCCTTTGGGGGGAAAAAATCAATATTAAAACCTCATCCTTGCTGTCTAATTACTCAGTATTGAAATAACAATAGACAGAGATTTCATTCATTTTGAAGAAGTAATACCTCAGGACGCTAGTGCCAAAATATAAACCATTAAAATATTTTGGCATCAAGAATGAATTCGTGTTCAAATGCTATGAATAGAAAGAGCTGAACTTACAAATATTAAGCCTACTAAATGGGTTCTTTAAATTCATCCCAGGAAATTATATGGAAACAATCCTAGCCTTGAGTCCTGGACTACATGTTAAAATTATTTAGATTGGAAAGAGAGGGGCATGGTGCCATCAGAATGGCCAGCTGGAATCTTCATTCAATATGATTGTGCACCCAAGTTTCTAATGTGAATTAATTCAGGAATCATTTGACTTCAAGCTTTAACATTTTGCCTTTATCAGGATTTGTGGGTCCCTTACCCCAACACTAACCAACGTAACAGTGATTCATTCCTGCCTGCTGTCTCTTTGGAATTGTCTGTGCACCAGGAAAAAGAGGGACAGAAAAGAAGAACCAGGCAGGGGAAATAAAGGCAGGAGTGGGATGAAAGTGAGGACAGGACAGGAGGAGCTTGGAGAGGAGAGGGTCCTCTGGGGTTAACACGTGAGCCTTTCTAGGGTTTCTTGTACTCTTCTGAGTCTCAGAACCGATTATAATGACATCCAACAAAATGCAAGGTGGTGGCACAATGTCTCTCCTCCAGGAGAACATTGTTCATTTGGGGCACTCTATCTGGGTCAGTGCCCTGCACAGGACCTTACACATAGCAGGAATTCTGTACTGCTTGTTGCATGGGGTGACACTTATTCAATGGTGGCACAGTTTTTGCTGACCCAAGACCAATGGCTCTCCAAGCACTAAGCCATCAGCCACATCAGAATCCTACCTGAAGGAGATTACCTCTGACCCTTCCACCTTACACAGTTTAAGCCTCACCTTTCTGGATCAAATTCGTCGACAGCTGGGGATTCATGCTTGTGGACTTGCTGTTTCAAAGTCAGATGCTTCTCCTTATTGGCCAGAAACTCCTGTTGCAGCAGTTCGAGGTGTCCCTGCAGTTTCTCGAGGACCTGTAGGAGTGAAGTCACTGGAATCATTCACAGGTAAGCCTGTGCGTGTAGTTGTTTTTCCCCAAAACACAATGAGGATGTACCCCACAGTAGTGTCAAAACAAAGCCATCATCCTTCTCCTGGCAACTGTTTTGTTTCAGAGTCTGACATCTAAAATATAGACAACCCAAGACCCATCTCAGCATTTACGACACCTCATAGCACATAGCTGAAAAATATGGTCACTTCTGATTTCTCTCCTAGAACCCACTCGGAAGTGTTTAAAGTTTTGTTAATGGGACATTCATAATCCTACATATTTGCAGAATAATTTTTAGCTCATAGAGCACTTTTCCATTCATTATCTTATTTAATCCATGCATCAATGTTGTAAATGTGATAAAGTAGATTTATTATCCCAGTTTTATAGAGGAGGAAATTGGGTCTCTAGCAAGTATGTCAGAAGTCACATAGATCTTAGAAAAGAACTGAAGTTAGAGGACCTGGGATTGAATCTATGACACTTGGAGGATGAAATGGGGAAGGAACATCGGGAAGTTTAGTCAAAAGCTTCAAATGGGTCTTCCAGATGGAGCCTTATGCAGATGAATGTTTAAATTGTACAGGTCAGGGTCTTATCTCGATGCACAGAGGCTGCAGCCCTACAGCCCCAGTCACTAAACATTCCCTGAGCACTGCCCATGTTTGGTCCTGGGCCAAAAGTGTGAGAGACACAAAACCTGTATCAGGCATAGTCCCTGGTCTCAGGGATTTTATTCCAGTTGGGAAAACAGACTGTGGGATGGAATACTTTGCTATGGCTCAATGGAAGAAGTGAGACTTAAGTCAGGCTTAAAGGACTCAAGAGGGCTTGGATCAGGCAGTATCCATGAAAATGGAGAGGAAAGGGTGAATTGGAGAGATATTGCCAAGGGCAGGAATACTGCATCATGGGATTACAGAATCGGACACGCCAGGTTTCAAGTTCAGACTGTCACCTACTAATTGTATGATTTTAGTCACCTTGAACTCTAAGTTTCAGTTTTCTGATTTGAGATAATAATAGCCCTCACCTCATATTGTAAAAATTAAATGAGATAATGCTTAGTGCCAGGAGCGTAGTACACACTCAATAGATGGTAGCTCTCATCTTCATTGTTATTAGTTCTTACTATTATTAAAATAAACAAACAAGTTTAGAAGCATACTGGCTATATGGCAAGTGTGGTAGATGTTTTCCATTTCTCCCCACCCCAGATCCACCCTCCATCTGTCTCTGTGCCCCAGCCAGGAGGCTGGCCTTCAATGGACTATATCAATAGGCTCCCATGCCTCTGGCTTTGGTTGATTTCAGCCAATGGAAGACAACAGCAGCAGAGAGGAACTGAAGAAGGATGAGGTAGGGTCTTTATTTCCCTGATTTCCTCCTGTCTGTATCATCATGGATTGGCTGTGTCTCTATCAAAAGCTGCAGAACTTGTCAGCTACCCCTACAGCTACTGCTACTCTCCTTATGCGCCATTATCTGCTCTTCCTCCGTCCCTCTGCCCCACTGTTCCTTCCATGAGATGCTTTCTATCCCTTATTGGTTTCCCTTAACCTTGCCCATGCTTTTGTAAAATAATGCCTTACTAAGCTCTCCTCAATAACTCCACTGGAGTAAGCCATCTTGTTCTTGCCAGGACCCTGACTGATACTATAAATATCACAGGCAACACTCAGGTTTCTACTGTGGGAGGTGGGAAGAATGTGAACCCCCTGATGAAACTGAGGAATTTGGAAAGGCTAACAAGTTTGAATGAAGATGTCAATGTTGGGCAAGGTAGAATTTTTGGTAAGAGTGGGAGATCCAAAGGAAGATCAACACAAACATTTGGAGCTCCAGATGAGAAGTGAGGACTAGTAATTTAGGAATTGGTAGCATGAAAATGGTGGTTAAAGCCATGAGAAGGAATTAGGTATTCAATGAAGAAAGCCAATTATGAATTATAATTTGGGACCTTGGAATTTTAATTGTGTTCAGAAGAAGATAGGGCATAGTTTTCTTGCCATAAATGTACCTCATTTAAGTCTCTTAACTCAGATAGGAAGACATGCTACATGTCTAAGCTTGTACAATCAACACATAGAACCAGGATGTTTGCTCCAAAATCCAAATGCTTCCTCTGTGAGCTGCTCACCCTGAGAAACTTAGTTTTAGCCCTGTCTGGCCTTCCTTCACTGAACCAGATGGGCCCGGAATTAAGGAGTCACCTTCCTAAGGAGTCACCTCTCTCCTCTTCTCTCAGTCCCAACACGAATCCCCACATACCCTCTAACATAGGAAGAAACTTCCTGATTCGAGGCCTCAAGAAGGCTAATGCCTTGAACCAGTTTCCTCTGCTTTGCTTGGCCTTTTAAAACTTTATGTTCTCCCAGTTTCTGAAAGCCTGGGTTTTAGGAGATCTCCTTTATCATTCACTCCTTAACTCCTGCAATCTGGCTTCCGTAGATCCACCACTTCATTGAAATCAGGGTTGCCAAGCTCCCTCATGACCTCTCAGTTGCCAAATCCAATGCACATCTTGCTTACCTTCCTTACTTGAAGATTTGATGGTGTGGCCCACTCCCTCTTTCTCAAAACCCTCTTTTCTCTTGGCTTCTATAGCTCTGCCCCTTCCAGGTCTGCCTCGACCATTTGGGTCTCTCCTCATCGATCTCCTTTGAGGACCCCTCTTCTTTTACCTGCCCCTGGTTCTGCTTCCCATGATCCTATCCTTGGATTTCTTCACCGCTTACTCTGCGTGTTTGCCTGAGCAATCGCCTATACCCCACAGTTTCAACACAAAGCTATACCCAAATTTACATTTCTGACCCAAACAACTCCTCTGAGGTTCAGATCCATTGCTCTAATTGCCTACTGGACCTCTCCAATTAGATGTCTTATGGGTAGCTCAAAGTGTCCCAAACTGAACGTGACATCTTGCCTCCTGCCTACCTGGCACACCCATTCTGAACTGGATCCTCCACTTTTATTCCTGACCTTGGTTACCCAAGCTAGAAATCTGGAATGCATCCAAGCCTCCTCTCTTATTCACCTGGTTCAATCTGCCGCCACTTCCTTAAACTCTTGGATTTATGCCCTCTCCATCCTCACTGCCAGCCTTGGTTTAGGCCTTCATAGAACTTGTTACCTGGATTATGGCTTTCTAGCCGATCTCTATCCCTACAGTCTTGCCCCCTTGGTGCTTGCTGTTTCTCAGCTTTGAATCCTCCAGTGTTGCCCCGTCACTCCACCTCAGGATGAAATTAATCTAAGCTCCTTAGCGTGGTGTAGAGGCTCTTCATGATGTAGTCCTATCTACCTCTCCAGTCTCCTCCCTTCCCCCTGAGCTCCATCTGTTCAATTACACTGCCACACAGTTCCTCACACTCTCAGCACTTTCTTGTCCCTGTGCCACTGCACCTGTTGATTCCTTTTCCTGGAATACACCTTTGCCCTTACTCTGCCATATTCTTCCCACAATGCCCAGCTCAGAAGTCCCTTCCAGGAAGCCTTCTAAAGTACCCTCTCACTGGCAAGGGTGAGCCTCTTCACTGCTGCCGTTAGTATCACATGTAACCTTTCCCAAGCTGCATGTTACTTGTTGATGTACTGGTCTGTTCCTAGGAGATGATAAGTCGCTTGAAAAAGAAATGTTTCTTCATCTCCAAATTCCTAATGCCTGATACAGAGTCTGAGTCATAGGAAGTACCCCACAAATGCTGCCGAATGAATGTATGAGTTATTTAATTACTATGGTGAAAGAATAATGAACTGTGTCTCAACATTTGCCTCCTCCTAGTTTTTGTCTATACTGTTTGGTTTCTGAAGCACAGACTGCCCCGAGCTTTGCTCGTGTCCTTTATGTCAGGACTTCTTGCCACCTGTCCTGCTGCTGACCCAATGGCCTAAACTACATCTTCAACTTCACACATCCCTGGCTCTAGTAGTCTCAGCTTTTTGCCCCACTGCCATGCTTCACTCTCACTTCCCACAACCCTGACGCTGATGAACAAGGCTATGGTTACAACATAAATTAATGATTTGATTAAATGCAACAACAAGCAAGGATGTGAAAGTCAAAGATTTTGGTCTGAAAAGCATGTCTTCAAGATTAATTTTAAGTTTTCAAAGTTTTATATATTGAGTTGCCAGATACTGGCAATTTTTATAGCCTGTATCCTCCAGGACCCATCAAATCTGGATGTGCTTGCCCTTTACAACAGCTGACATATTATTCTCTTGAACTTACCATGGTCTCATATTTATTATGGGATGACTGCTGAGGAAAAAGAGCCATAAATAATAGATCCCCTGAGAAGTAGAAAGGGCTAAATACATATAGAAATAGAAAGCTCTAAGCTCTTTTAGTCCCTGTAACACAAAGATAGTTTAATCTTCAGCAAAGCATTTCTTACCAGAGCATTTCTATTCCCACCAATGTAGAGAAAACATGATACTACAAAGTCATTTGTATTTTCCCATGTCAAATTCCCTAAAAAGATTTTTAAAACTTGATAACATTTATTACCAGCCTCCTGTCTTGCAAATGATAGGGAGAATCCTGTGCTATGCTTTTGGAAAATTCTTGTACCTGCAGTGAAAAAATGCAATATTTCATTAAGGGCATAGTGTCTTACGTTTGAATTTGGTTATTTCTATTTTTCATAATAAGATTTAAAAGTATTACTTTAGTCTTCAGTTGATCAGTCTGTTCTTTTAACTTCTGACACATCTGTTTCCCTTGGGATATCTTGTGAAATGTGTAAGAAGAACTTGAGGAAGGGTCTTTCTGAGAAGTCAACGGCATCTTAGAGAGACTTGTCTCAGATTCTATTCCCATGTAAGAAAGAATAAGTTTTGGTTACCATTCATCTCAGCTGCACAGCAGTTTTATTAAGTACAGAAAACAGAAGTCTGTGGCAATCACTACCAATCACTATTTAAAAAAAATTTTTTTTCAAAATGTGTATCTAAATCAAAGAGGTTTAAAAATGCTGGTACCGGGACTGCCCTGGTGGACCAGTGGTTAAGAATCTGCCTGCCAGTGCAGGGGACATGGGTTGGATCCCTGGTCCTGGAGGATCCCACATGCCTTGGAGCAACTAAGCCTGTGTGCCACAACTACTGAGCCTGCGCTCTAGAGCCTGCAAGCTGCAACTACTGAGCCCACGCGCTGCAACTACTGAAGCCTGTGCGCCTAGAGCCCATGCTCCGCAACAAGAAAAGCCATCACAATGAGAAGCCCGAGCACCACAGCGAAGAGTAGCCCCCGCTCACCACAACTAGAGAAAGCCCATGCATAGCAATGAAGGCCCAATGCAGCCAAAAATTAAATAAATAAATATTTTTTAAAATGCTAGTACCTGCAAGATGTTCTTGGTGGATATGTACCGTGGGCTCCATCTGCGCATTTAAAGGATAAGAAAACATGACTGTTGATAGTGATCATGATACCATTACTCACGATGACTCGATGTGTTCTGGTCATCGTGGAGGCCACCCAGTTGTGTCAAGAGCTGGGGCCCTGATGCCAAGGTTAAATTCCATTCCGACACTTATCTGCCAGGTGACCCAGGGCAATTACTTCATCACTGTAAACCTCAAATTCCTCAACAATAAAATGGGGATAGTAATAGAACCTACCTCATAGTGTTGTGATGAGAATTAAATGTTACCATAGTATCTGGCACATGGTAAGTGTTCATGTTAGCTGTTACTACTATCATGTTTGATACTATTACAAGGAATACTCACATATTTCTCATACAGCTAGACCATAGGTCCCACAAAGGACCGTCGTTGATCTCGTCACCGGCTCTATTGCTGGTGCTCTCACTAACACTCAGACACATGGTAGCCACACTCCAGAGAATAATAACAGTAAGCGTTAAGTTCCAAAATGTGTCAAGATAGTGATTGTTCACACAGCCCTTTTCTACTCACCACAGGCTAACTGGATAAGAGTTCAAATTCCGGAGTGATTCACCTTGAGGGTCTTCCCATTGTTCCCAACACACACAGCTCACAAACACGCTAGTGCCAGAGAGCTACTGTAGTGGTCAAACTAGACTGTGGTTATTATGAATATCTCAATTATATGGTGGCTGTGGAACCTACAGAGTCCAGTTCTCCAACCTGAATTGACAGGACGAGAGAAAATCAGACACCTGACTTCAGGCTCCCATTGCCAGAGACAGATGAACTTGATATTCATTCTGCCCTTACTAACCACAGGGCACTGAGAACTGTGCCCACCGAGGGGTGTTCTCCTGCAAGCAGAATGAGGAACGTGGAGACTTCCCAGTGTCACAGGGGTGCAGATTTCTCCATGACTGAGAGAAGCATCCCAGTCAAGGCCAGGTGGGCTGCTGGTTCCCGGTATGTATGTATGTGTGTGTGTCAGGGGTGGGGGCTTCTGCTCAAACTCCCCAGAACGTTCAGCTGAAAGAGAAGGCAGCTGAAGCATAAAGAGGTGGAAATGGAAATAGGCAGAGAACGTTCAGTCAGGGGGCCCTTCATAGAATGCTTAAAGGAAAGATCATACAGTCCTGGCAAAGTGCCAGAGAGCTACAGTGTTTACTTTGATCATTATTGTGAACTTACCTAACTATTGAACCTCAAACAATCAATGAGATCCTGAGCCTCAGCATGTTGGGAAGGTGGGTGGAAAGATGGGAAGATGGGGAAAGGGGAAATAGTATAAAGTAAACATTAGCAAAATTTTGTACTAAATAGTTACCAATATAACAATCTTGAAGCGTGTTATTAAAGATCTTAATTCAGTCCAACTGAGCATTCATAACCAAGGACATAATATGTGCAAACAGAAGTCTAGGCCTCTGGGGGAACTTGGGCAAAGGAAAGATGAAGACGAGGTAGCTGTCTCCAGAGTCTTCAAATCTAGTGGAAGGAACAGATGTTTCCAAATCGTTAGGATCCAAAGCGGGCCGAGATAAATGCTCTGACAGAATACTAAACAAACAAGGATGGGAAAGACAGTGACTAGGGGGTTCTGAAAAGTCCTGTGGCCAGTGGGGAATTGAAGGAGGCCATGAAAATGAGCAGGTCTTTGGTAAGCAGAGGTGGGATGTTCCACATAAGGCAGGATCTCAGAGAGGGCAGGGCCAGCCAGGTACCTAAGGATGACTCCTGGGGTGGGAGGGGAGAGTTTAGTTTAGAAGGGTAGGATGACATAAAAAACGGGGAAATGCAAATTCCAGGTTGAAGAACTTGGATTTTATTCTATTATGTGTTATTGTTAGTTCAGCCCCTGATTCTTCTCAGGAGAAGACCCACTGAGCTTCTGAGAGGTCAAGGTATTGGGCCAGAACTAGAACCCAGAACCTCAGACCTACAACTCAGTTCTATGCACCCTCCAAAGGCCCACACTAATATAGATGAGCAGCGGCCCTGCTTATATGTTTGCTGGAGACGGCTTTCACTTACCTCTATCTGTTGTGAAGTTTCAGGAGTTTTCCATTTCTGCTCTTGTCTTTCAACATCGTTTGATCTAGACATGCTTTCTGAAATATCTTGCACAATAGCTGACTTATCTCTCAATTTAGGAGAAAAGCTGGCTTGTTTATCAGTTGTAAGTGGTTTGTCAATTATGTTATTTTTAGGAGCAACCTTAGAGGAATCAGAGAACCAGTAATGAACTTGACCTTGGCTGTATTTGAACCTGTTGCCTGAACTTGTTTTTTCAGCCTGCTGTTTCTGGGGTGTCTGCCTTTGGCAACTTTTTTCTTTATCACCTGGACTGTTGATTTTAGTTAGAAAATTTGAATTTTCCTGATGGCTGCTTTCTCCAGCAGCAACTGGATCTTCTAAATCAGAGGTGTTTTCTTTTGTCGTGGTTGGAAAACAACTGGGCTTATTGCTGTTTTCACCATCACTTTTGGAGTTGAGTTGGTCAGTGAGTTCTGAGGTTTGTTCTGTCGGCCAAGAATTCTTAACATGCTGCAAAATAATATTTTTAATAATAGCTCTGTCAAAACTGTCAGCATTAGAGATCTCTGGGAGAGTTTCACAATTAATGCCTTGACCTTTAGAGAATTCCTCTTTGCAAAGATGATGGAGTAAAATATCAGAAATGTTTGACTTTGAAGGGTCTCCTTGGTTAGATGGAATACGAAGATTTATGGTACATTGATTCTCTTTATCATATTTTTTGCTGACAGCATTTTCAGTTGTTTTATCCAAAGTCATGGCCATATCTGCCTTTCTGCAAGTCTCTCTATGTGTGGCCTTTTCTTGAAGGTCATCTTCTGTTAAATTCATTTGATTTGAGACATCAAGGATGTCATATTTTGAGGTAAAATTGTAATCGTTGTACATCTGAATTTGGGAGAAGTCCCCATCATAAGGCAAATCCTCCTGTTTCTTAGAAGTTGCATCTTCCAAGAAATCGGCTTCATCCATGTATGTGCAGCTTGACCTCCTTTATCGGTTGCTGCCTGGTCTTGATGTTCTTAATTGTAGCAACAGACCTTTGGTTTTCATTGATTGTCTTCATTGTGTGTCTTAGTCCATGAAAAACAAAAAGAGCCTCATTATTAAATATAATTTATTTAACGTATGAAACCATGCTTACCCTAGTGTCTATGCCGGAACAAAATGGATGCTTTTCGTTTAGAGAAATGCAGTTATAAACATGAAGGCAGGAAGCTCAGCCAAGAGTAACTCATCCTAAAGCCTACATTTACGTAATCAGTGGTATATAAGCAAGGAATTAGAAAGGAGGGGGGCGAAATTTTTTATTCGTTAAAATTTGAGGGAGACATTGGTCTCTAGTTAATGACCAAATATTTACCAACTTCTCTTAGGAAGTACTATTTGAAATTTGTTCTCCCCAAATAGGAGCTTGGAATGCAAGTAAAGGATTGATTTTTTTAAAAGTACTACGGCTGTCACTTGTCCACACATCACTGATGGGCCTCTTTGTGTGGCACTGAAAGCAGACTCAACTCAAACAAACCACCAGCCTACTCTGTTCTGGTGCTTTTTCATTTTTCCTCCCAGACATTCTGGTCCCCTTCTTCTGATTTTCCCTTGTATATTGGAGAAAAGCAGAGAAGGACTGACAGAAATATGAGCAAGGAACCAAAAGGTCTTTTGAACACCCAGAGGCCAATCTGCCATCAAGCATCCCTCTTCTGATTAGAACCCAGGCAGAACCCAGTTCAAGAGGCTGCCTTGCTCTGAGCAGTCCTGTCAAGCTGCCACAGTCTGGTGGTAGCAGTGTGTCTCAGGGATACTCCTGAAAATGTTCAGAGCAAAACCAGCTGCCATTTGGTATGAGTCTTTTATTCTTTTAAATAAAATTTAAAGCATCCATTTAGATATCACTTCTTGATTTGTAAACTTTTGGGACAACTTTTTAGAAGTAGTATAATTACCTCCAGTTTTAAGGGAGTAACTGAGGCTCTGACTCAACCAAGGGACCCACAACCACTGGCTGGCCTCCCTTGCCCATATAATGATGGGGTTGGATGAACAGATCTCTGAGGGCCTCTTCCCCATCTAAATTTTTATGAGTCTGTGGACTTCTGCTTTATTATATAACCTAAAAACTAAAGCAATATGTTTGACAAAAAAAGTAAGATTAATTCTCCAAGCAAAAAAAGAGTAGACACTAAATGTGGTAAAGATATCTATAAAACATTGTACAAAAATTTGAATTTATAGATATATGCCAATGTTAGAGAACTCAAATAAAAATATTTTGTTTAAAATGAGAGGGAGAAAGAGAGAAGAAAAAGAAGAATTATCATCATCATCATCACTGCAGGATTACTTTACCAGTCTAATATTTACTGTAAGGTGAGGTACATGAACAAAGTTACAGGCTACTGCAACTGAACTTGAAGAACAAGGGAAATGCTTCCCAGGAAAGTCAAAAGCACAGAGGGGAAGCAGGCGTTGGGAGACCTGGATTTGAATTCCAGCTTTTCCACTCTTTAGCTCCGTGCCATCAGGCAAGTTCCTTAACTTTTTGGAGTCTTAGTTTCCTCTTCTGAAAAATAGGAATAATAATACCTAGCTCACAGGATTGCTAGATGAACGTGAGATCAGCTTTCTAAAGCTCTTGGCATAGTGCTCAGCACAGAGTGAGCAAACAATTATGGTAGCTTAAAAATGAAAAAACCAATCTCAGTGTTGGAGTGCTGAAGAACGCCCAGGTATGGAAGGCTAGGTACTCTTTATCTGTGGGATACTTACAGGATAAAGGAATAAATGGCATATATGAGACATGATCTCTATAGGAGCCTTAAAACTACTTTAAAAATCTACCTGGAAATGAATTTATTGTTTGATCGTGAAAACTATCACCAAATAATTTTAGATAAAACATTGTCTAAGTTGTCCAAATGGCCAACAGGTACATGAAAAGATACTCAACATTGCTAATCATCAGGGAAATGCAGATTGAACCTATAATGAGCTATCACCTCACACCTGTTAGGATGGCCATCATCAAGAAGAAAAGAGATAACAAATGTTGGCGAGGATGTGGAGAAAAGGGAACCCTTGTATACTGTTGGTACAGCCACTATGGAAAACAATATGAAAGTTCTTCAGAAAATTAAAAATAGATTTACCATATGATCCAGCAATTCCACTTCTGGATATATACCCAAATTAAATGAAAACAGGATATCAATAGGATACCTGCACTCCCATGTTTATTGAGTCATTGTTCGCAATAGCCAAGACATGGAAACAACCTAAGTGCCCATCAATGGATGAATGGATAAAGAAGATGTCATATATATACATTCTTATTCATATTCTTTTCCATTATGGTTTATCACAGGATATTGAATATAGTTCCCTGTGCTATACAGTAGGACCTTGTTGTTTATCCATTCCACATGTAATAGTTTGCATCTGCTAATCCCAAACTCCCAATTCATCTCTCCCCCACCTCCCCCTTGGCAGCATAAGTCTGTTCTCCATGTCTGTGCACCTGTTTCTGTTTCATAGATAAGTTCATTGGTGTCATATTTTAGATTCCACATATAAGTGGTATCATATGGTATTTGACTTACTCTTTCTGACTTACTTCACTTAGTATGATAATCTCTAGGGCCATCCATGTCACTGCAAATGGCATTGTTTCATTCTTTTTTATGGCTGAGTAGTAGTCCACTATATATATGTACCACATCTTCTTTATCCATTCATCTGTCAACAGACATTTAGGTTGTTTCCATGTCATGGCTATTGTAAATAGTGCTGCAATGAACATTGGGGTGCATGTATGGAAGATGTCATATATATATTATGAGAAAGAAGGACATCCTGCCATTTACCATAACATTAATGGACCTTGAGCACATTGTGCTAAGTGAAATAAGTCAGAGAAAGACAAGTACTGTATGGTATAACTTATATGTGGAATCTAAAAAAAGCTAAACGCATAAAAACAGAGAGTAGAATGGTCGTTACCAGGGGATGGAGGGTGGGGGGATAAGACAGATGTTGTTTAAGGGTACAAACTTTCAATGAGCAGTGAATAAACCCTAGAGATCTAAAGCACAGCATAATGAGTATAGACAACAATATTGTATTA
This sequence comes from Mesoplodon mirus, assembly GCF_964341445.2. Lineage (NCBI taxonomy): Eukaryota > Metazoa > Chordata > Mammalia > Artiodactyla > Ziphiidae > Mesoplodon > Mesoplodon mirus. The sequence goes on from NC_138978.1 coordinate 102,473,686, forward strand.
TAATCATCAAACTTTCTAAGAGACTAGAACTTAAGTATCCCAACCACTAAAAAAATGATAATTATGTAACATGATAGAGGTCTAATTATCACTAAAATGGTAATCATATTACAATATGTAAATGGATCAAATTAACATGTTGTATACCTTAAAATTACACCTTGTTATATGTCAAATATATTTTAATTTTTTAACGTTGTCTAATTTTTGAGGGGAAAAAACATCTTTAAATGCCTACAGAGAAAAGAGAAAAGAAAGATGAATTCTAGTTTTGCAGGACTTTTAATGACCCAAGCTATAGCCTGAAAATCATCCTCATGCCTTCTTTGCATCTTGAGGTACTCATTGCTGAGCAATTCTTGCTATGAAAGCCCTTCTTGCTATGGAAGAAAAGACCTTTTGTTAGCCAGATCCTAATTTCTAAAATGTCATTCTGTTTAAACTGATAAAATTTAATTTTTGCCATGACTCTTAAGAAAAAGAGAAAAGAGCAACCACCAAGACAAGCTAGAAGCTTGAGGAACTCTCTCATTACACACAGGAAAACAGCTTCTGTTATTATTATAGGTATTTTTGTGTGTGATTGCAAGATATTAAAAGGATTTTTTTCTGCTAAAGGACAAGCTACATCCTTAGAATCATAATGGGCCCCTTACAGGTAGCTGGAAGCAACTAGACCATCTTCCCATTTCAATACTCAGCTCCATCTTAGAATCCAAAGGTGAATCCTAAGAGGTTCCAGTCAGAACCCAACAGAACTTTTCTATAGAACCCAATTTGATTTACTGAGTTCAGGTGAACATATTTGGGGCCATGACTGCTTTTGCAGCTGTCCTGACCATTATGTGCTCAGCAGTAGCTCACAAATCACCCTGAGAGTGAATACTTTGAGCAAAAGAGGTCAGCACATCACAGCGACCTGGTCCTGTGGAAACAGTTCAGTCTGGGCCCCGAATAGGGATGAACAGCAAAGTGTTCACCATGCTGACCTCTACCCCCTGTGTGGCTCACTTTATTATGAAGTCTGAATTTGGTGCTGAGGTGCTGGCCTAACCTCACTAACATGCCTAGTTTAAGAGAGGAAAATAACCATGGCTGGGATGACTGAAAATCTGATGGATTCAACTAAGAATGTCTACAGATGCATAAACCAAAACTCCTTGGTGGTTGGAGACCAAAGATGGTCAGCGAATCATTGTTTCTGGCTGGTAGGTGATGTTTGTTCTATCTACCAGGCCTATTTAGTAGTAATACAGATGTTATATATGATGTTATGTATCAGAGGACTGTTTCCATCTTCAAAGGAAAACTGTGGGGCTGTGTGCCTGTGACAGTCTCAGCCTCATCCCCAATACCCTCTGTTCTGTGTTTAGACCTCTGCTAGCCTCCAACAGGGTGCACCTGGCCCCGACGCAGAGGAGAAAAAAGGCGTTGTTGCCACCAACGCTTCCCTGCCTCCTTCCACTAAAGAACTTAACACTCAGGTCCTGAACCCCGCTCTTCTAAGATCAACCCTACCTTCTGTAATGATAATAGGAGTTGACTGTTGGAAACAATGATTCAACAATCCAAAATCTTCTTACTCCTTTTCGTGTGTGTCATTAAGAATGTGACTAGATTACAGTTAGGAACTTCAAGTACATGATCCAATGATATTTTGTGCCCATAAATCAATATGCTCTAAGTCTTCAACCAACACATGCTGCAGTCAACACGAAGAGATAAAACGACAGCGGTAGCAATAGAAACTCACCTCCATCTTGGGGTCTCTGGACATCAAGGAGTAAACTGGTTGAAGGACCTTGAAATACAGATGAGCAATCCTGTCATTCTAAATCATCTTTCTTTTTTTTTTTTTAATTGTTGGAAGTTGGCTGCAATTGAATAATAGAGCAAAACCTGATCATGCTGCGCCTGCTTCTTCTGGGTACCTTCGACTGTAAGAAATCAGCTTTGAAGACTACATAGGGAACCTCTGATGTGATCTAAACTTGTCTTTTTTTGTTGCTGTTGTTGTTCTTTTAAGAGCATTCCATAATACAGACTTTGACTCTGTTTTAATTTGCAAATTCTCTCCCTCTGTTCCTAGCTCAAGATTTCTATTTACCCATGAAAGCAAATAGGAGATGGCTCAGAGTAGTATATCCTAGGCCACGCCCAGAGGTCAGGTAATCATGGATTTTGTATCCAGTGTATGGTGTTTCTAGATTAAAATATGTTCAGAGGTAATGTGATAGAAGGCTCCCTCTGCAATGACTGCATTTGATTACGCTCTGGTAATTCTATCAGCTAACTCTATCTCAGAAATGTAGGGTGCCCACAAATGCAGTGTCTGTGACTGTAACCACACACCATTCAGGGCGACGGTCTGGCTTCATCCAGCTATTGTTGAGTGGCAGTAGGAAAACACTGTGAAGGAGCAACAAACCAATCCAATCCTCCCTCGAGAGCTGATAGATGTATTATTCATAGTCAGTCTTAGCAATGTAGGCCTTCCATGAGTGTACGCAAATTTGATGACCAGTTGCTACAAGTTATCTATCCTGAAACTGTTTTAAAAGAACAAAACATTTTTTTGAAACTGAGTAAACTAGTATATGGAGAAGCTTCCTCTTGGTGTTTTACCAGCAGCCTTTGCTTATTTTTCTTGCCCTTTGGTGGTCAGTGCTGTCCTTTTATCCAATTTTCCCATTGACATAGCCAGGTAATCATCATAGATTGTTGGATTTGTATTGTAAACAATGGACCTTTGCTGTGCTTTGGGAACATTTAGAAAACTCTTACCAGTTGATTTTCTAAACATAATTCTTACCACAAATTTCAAAACACGCTTGATTTAAAGAAGTATAATATTTTTTAAAATACCTCATCCTTTCCCTAAACTTTCTAGCTTGAGTTTGGCAACCTCTTCCTAGAGATGAGAAGGGCCAGAATATTTTAGGAAAATTCTTTCTCTTTTGTTTAAAGACTTGCCCTTCTTTTCCTCACATTCTACCCCCTGTCTAAAGGAAGAACATTGACTTGAAATTATCAATAAATGTTTTAAAGAATAAAATGTCAAATATATTGTACACCAATGCCTGATCTACGCTCCTCAAAGTGACTTCTGAAAGTTATGATTTTGATAAAAAGTCTAACCTTTTCTAACCTTAGAAAAAAAATCTAAGGGATGAATCCCCAAATCTCTATGTGGTAGGATTACAGGTAAATTTTATTTTATTATTAGAGCTGTCCCTTCATTTATTAAACAGGTATTTATTGAAAATACCTAGTAGGTGCAAAACACTATGCTAGGTTGTGGACTGAAAAGGAAATATAGAAAATGGTTAGGCGTGTAGATTTTGGTGCCAGACTGAGTTTGTAGCTAGACTGTTACTTATTAGCTGTGCAACTTTGGACAAGTTGCCTAACTTCTCTGTTCTTCACTTTGTCCATCTGTAAAAGGGTGACATTAATAGCACAGATAGCGTTGTGAGGATCATGGGAGTTGTTTTTTAAAATCATCACTTATATAGTACTTACTCTGTGCCTTACACTGTTCTAAGCACTTTACAAATATTAATTCATTAATTGCATGCAAAGGATTTAGAATATTGTATACTATAAATGGTGATAATTACTATGAAAGATAGGAAAAGAATGTGAGAAAGGAAGGAAAACTTTCCTGAGATAGGATAGGCAGGAAAGAGCTTTCTGAGGACATACTTTTCAAGATGGAGCCCGAAGGATGCAAAACCAGCCATGCAAAGAGCTGGGGTAGAGTGTTCTGGGCACAGGGAAAATGTATGCAAAGACTGGAAGATGAAAAAAACCTCTGTGTATTGGGGAAGCTAAAAGGAGCTATCATGGGTGATGGAAGTGAAGATGAAAGAAATGGATGTCTTCAAGGCATAAGGCATATTTTGGAGGAAAAATCAGCAGAACCTGGCACTGTGTTTGTGAGGGTAGGTGAGGATAAGGGAGGAATTAATCATGACTCCTTGGTCATGCTTTCTTGTACTTCCAAGTATTTTATAATACAGATCATTTGAATCAATAAGGAAATGACCCCAAAGAGCAAAGGTCATGAATTAACAGAAAAGGAAATATACATGGCATTGAAAACTATGAAAAGATGATTATCTAAACATGTAGAAAAATGATCACCCTTGTTCTATGGTTTAAACATACTTGTAGTCAAATAACATTTACTGAGTACTTAACAATAGTTCTCTATACCTCATACAGACACTTCATGCTCTGGGAACAGCAGGACATGATTTTCAATCCTGGTTCTGCCACTTTCTAGACTCACAATTTTGGGCAATTGACTTATTTTCCTACTTTGTAAAATGGTGATGACGACTCTACCTCAAAGGCTTAATGTATGAATAAACTAAGACAATGCATTTACTTAGTCCAGTGTCTGTCGTGTAGTATGTCCAATAAATGGTAACCATTACTATGGAACCAAAGTCCTTAAGCTGTATAAATCGTCCTCCACCTTCACCCTCATCCTGATGAACCAGTTATATATCTGGAAATCCATGAAGATAGCAATGCTCTCTAAATCATTGTAGCATGTTGGGGCTGGATTATTTATTTTAGCTTTAATGCATGCATAAAGTTCAGAACAGTGTGTGGCACATAATGTCTGATAAATACCACCTTTAAAAAAATTGTTATCTATTACATAAACTATCTCTTTCAGTACTTCAAAATCTTAGCTTTTTAAACCATCTGTAGTTTTATCTAAAAGATAAGGATTTAAAATGTAAATCTGTTAAAAATTAAACCCTTGTAGAAAAAAATAGCAGGACTTCCCTGGTGGCGCACTGGTTAAGAATCCACCTGCCAATGTAGGGGACACGGGTTCGATCCCTGGTCCAGGAAGTTCCACATGCTGCAGGGCAACTAGGCCCGTGTGCCACAACTACTGAGCCCATGTGCCACAACTACTGAAGCCTACACACCTAGAGCCTGTGCTCCGCAACAAGAGAAGCCACCGCAATGAGAAGCCCGTGCACCTCAACAAAGAGTAGCGCACACTCTCTGCAACTAGAGAAAGCCCGCGCACGGCAACAAAGACCCAATGCAGCCAAAAATTTTTTTAAAAAAAGAAAAAATAATAACAGTACTATTTCCCTAACTCCTTTCTTATAAAAAGCACAAAGCTCTTTAAATAGTAATCAATTAGACTCCCCCCAAGTAAAGTAAATATTATCTAATCCAACACCAAAATGCCAACTTTTATTGGACAGTTTTAGCTGCTACATTAAAATACTGGTAGTGACAAACATAAAAAGTAAATAATACTCAACATTTAGCCTTTTATGATAGGCTTGTGTAGGCTTAATAAACAATCATTAAGACTCACAACACTCAGGTGAGGTATCTCTTCACCCTCTCAAGCAATATCATCATCTCAGATGGAACTCAATACAGTGCTAAACAATTTAGGACAGGAAATAATTACCTGCTCAAAAGATAACAGCACTTTGCATCTAAATAATGCTTTTTAACCAAGAGTATCTAGCCACATTACAAACTCTGAGACTTAATAAACACTCTGAGACTTAATAAAAACACTCTCGGAGACTTAATAAGTATCTCGCTTTAACCTCATGGAATAGGTTGAAGGAGAAGAAGCAGTTTAGCCAAAATTATGCAGCAGGTCACCAGCAGTGAGAATTTAGTTCCTTGGATTCAACTACTAGGTGGGAAGTAAAGAAAGTGAGTGTTTATTGAGGGCGTACTATGTGCTGGGCCCTTTGTGTATATCCTCTCATCAATTCTCTCCAGGCCCCCCCCTCAAAGATAAATACTGTATCATCCCTCCTTTAGGATGAGGAAATGAGCTCAGAGGAGCAGCTAGGATAGGTCAGTCTGATTCCAAATCCAACTTGCTTCCTCTCCTATCAGACCACATGTCACAAAACGGAAGAGGAAATAGAAGTGGTCAGACTCACTATTTTTTTTTTTAACAGTATTGGTGATTGTATCAGTTTCCTACTGCTGTTTCAACAAATTTTCACAAACTTGTGGCTTAAAACAGCACGAACTTCTTATCTTTCAGTTCTGGAGATCAGAAGTCCAAAAATGGGTTTCACCTAGCTAAAATCAAGGTGTCAGCAGGCTGCATTCCTTCTAGAGGCTCTAAGGGGGAATCCATTCCCTTGCCTTTCCCGGCTTCTAAAGACTATCTGCATTCCTTGGCCTGTGACCCCTTCTTCCATCTTCAAAGCCAACATGACAGCATCTTCAAATCTCATTTTGACTCTGACTCTCTGGCCTCCCTTTTCACTTACAAGGACCCCTGTGATTACAAAAGTGGTTCCACTCAGATAATCCAAGATAGTCTCCTCATCTCAAGATCCCTAACTTAATCACATTTATAAAGTCCCCTTTGACATGTAAAGTAGTATATTCACAGGTTCCAGGGACAAGGATGTGGACATCTATGGGTGCCGTTATTTTGTTTATCACAGTACTCTTACATTTTGGAGAATTCTTAGAAAACTAAAATCTATGCCTCATCATTTCTTCCCCAAGCAGTATCTCTTGTACCTCCAGGGGAGGATTATTATCCCCAAAGCCCCTCCTAATGTGGAGCTTTGTTATTCCATGGAGCAAATTTGTTGAGACATAGTAAATACTGTAGGAGGGCATACCTCAAAAGTGGAAAGTTTTTTAAAAATGAAAAATGATAACTATTGATACATGCAACTATGTGGATGAATCTGAAAATAAGTATGCTCTTTGAAAGAAGCCAGACCAAAAAAAAAAAAGGAGCACATATTTATATAAAATTCTAAAAAAAGCAAACTAATATATAGTGACAAAAAACAGATCAGTGGTTGCCTGGAGTTGAGATGGAGGTTAGGGGAGGGGTTTCCAAGGAGCATGAGGAAATTTTTATGGATGGATATGATGATTGAGGTGATAGTTTCACAGATGTGTATGTATGCCATTTAAACATCAAACTTAACAAATTATGCACTTCAAGTATGTGCTGTTTATTATTTGCCAGTTATAGCTCAATAAATCTGTTTTTAAAAAATCCATGAAAAGAAACTTTAAAATCTACCAAGGCACACAAGAACTTCATAAATGAGGTTATAGAGCCAGAGAGAAACTGCATCACACTGCTGTGACCTTATGTATATAGCTCTTCAGAAAATTCTCAAACACCTCATTCAGATGTTTTCATTTCAGGATGATTGAAGATTTGCAAGTATAACACATTGGGGAGTTTCTTTTGCATGTTATCTGAGCTCCTTAGCATGGCACATGAGGCCCCTGGTGAACTGTGGCTCCCTTCCTCTTCAACCTATCTTCCTGCCACACCTTGACTTGAAATTCATGCTTCAACAATGCCAAGCTCTTTATAGCTGCCAAGCTCACCAGGTGTTCTATGTCTCCATAAAATGTGCTGCTGCCCCCTCCACCTGTAGAATGCCCTTCCTCCCCGGCCTCTTGGGCCAGGAGAGGTCATCACTTCCCCCTCTGCCAACCCCGTCCCTTGTGCAAACTTCCTTAGTTGCACTTTCCCCACCGTATGGTAAGTAATTGTTTCCCGTCTGTCTCTGTCACTAGCCTGTCTGTACTCCCAACCTTGGCATATAACAGACTCAACAGTTACTGCACGGAATTAAAATGCTCCCAGTATGTCATGGAGACAAACATCAGAGCCATTAGGGTGTCTGTAGGAAGGACATCCAGCAAGAGAGAAGTTTGGATGTTGATAGACGAAGGGATAAAGCATGGTCATGTAGTTGATGGCAGTGACTCTTGCAGCCCAAACTAGAGCAATGGTTCTCAGTAGGAGGCAGGACCACTCCAGAGGATTCCAGAAATCTCTGGGGTGTTTGGGGTCATCACAGTGCCTGGACTAGGGGGGAGGAAGTTGCTGCTGGCATTTATTACTTGGAGACCAGCCTGGAAGCAAAGTACAGCCAGTCCTGTACATAGAAGATTAATCACATCCAGTGCCGATAGGGCTTTCATTAAGAAACACTACTCTAAAGATAGAAAGTGCTTTCTCAACAAAGACTGAAAATACTCCTCTTCCTTAGTGCTTCAGGTGAGTGTGAGGTGCATTCAGTGAAGGACCAGAGTCCTCTCCCCCAGCTACAAGCATTCACTCCCCTGGGCCCCATTTGCCTCGCCGACCAACAAGTTTCACTCTGCCCTCCTACTCTCTGCACTTCATTTCTTTTGTTCCTCGGATACCCTGTCTCCTTCCCACCTTGGGGCCTTCCCTTCATGCTGTTCACTCTGCCTAAAGTGTCTGACCCACCTTCATGCTTTCTACCTGCTTATTTCTTACCCATCTCTTAGCGTATCTCTTCCTCCAGAACCTTCCCTCATCTCCTATACTAGTTCTGGTTCTCGTGATATAAGCCCTCAGAGCACTCTGTGTATCTTTAATGGCATTTATCACAATTATAAAATATTGGTGGAAGGAAGTGGGGGAGAGAAGGGGACCAGGAGAAGAAAGGAAGGGAGAGGGGAGAGAGGGAGAAAGACCCAATTGGCTGTTTGACGAGAGGGGAAAGAGCACACGTGTTAAAAAAAAAAACAGACTCTTAGCTCTGCTCCTTGTTAAATGAGGACCTTGATTAACTTTTCAAAGTGATTTGAACCTCAGTTTCCTCATCCACAATATGCGGATAAAGGGTATTTGTGGGGATTAAATGAGATAAGTATATAGAGTGCCTTGCTCAGTGTCTGACACATGGGGGGCTACTCAATGATTGTCCAGTCTTTCTTCCCTCTTCCTCCTCTTCCCTAGTGGAAGGATATACAAGTATAGAAGTTTAATTAAGAAAGCTGGACTTAAAAATTAGCCTTTATACCTAGCTGGATAGAGAGGAGACATGAATAAGCCATCTAAATGGGTTTGAGGGGCTCTGAGAACTCATGAACATCTTAAAGAAAGCCTGTGGTCAGTGGGTGGTCATTTGTAACTGATTGTGAGTAAAAGCAATGAAGAGAATTTGTAGACGCTGACGTGGTGGTGTTGCTCAATATTCTTAAAAGATCTGCTCTTTTCTGCACAATCCCTCCAGCAAGCAAGCTGGCAAGTATCTGTAGGATGACCACACCTGACTTCTTGGGAGGAATTTGAGCTAACTGGGAAGTAGGGCACCTCTAAAAAGTAACTTAGTCCCTTGTGACTGTGAGTTCTGGGTCCTATCAAGGTCCTACTGATGCAAAACAAAACAATGCTTTGGGAAGAGTCAGTGACACCTATCTGAGGTGGAGTCTAGCTACTAAGGTAGAAAGAGTTCTAAGCAGATATAGTTTAGATTTGCATGATTCTGTCTTCAAAGGGAACCTCTGGGCACATTTGCAATCCCATAATTAAAACTGATAATAATGTCATAAAACAGTGGTTATTATCTTCAGAGGAGAACATCTGAGCATGCATACTATCCTAGAGGCAGACAGAGTCTTAGAAGTCAGACACATGGAAGATTGCTAGGGGAGTCGAAAGAGAGTCTCGCTTCCTTTCTAAGCAATCCACCCTCCTAAATGATCTTTGGAATAATAGGGTAGTAAATAAGTTTCATTGGGCAACTTCTTTCACATGTGACACCATGTGAATTAAGAGCATTTGATTGCTTTGCTAACAGGCAGCATCCAGATCTGCTGTTAAGCTGTGATACTGACCATCTCAACTTTAGATAACCCCAAAAGTTAACCCTGTAAAAGAACACAGCTGTTTCCTGGTTAAAACCCTGAACTACTTGCTTCTCTTTCTCAGGCTTTGCACACCTACCGTCTTTGTTCCACAAGCCCTAAAGGTTGCCGTGCTCACCTGCCTTTACCAACTTCTGTCCTGGATTTAAGATAGAAAGTTCTGGGCTTCCCTGGTGGCGCAGTGGTTGAGAGTCCGCCTGCCGATGCAGGGGACACGGGCTCGTGCCCCGGTCCGGAAAGATCCCACATGCCGCGGAGCAGCTGGGCCCGTGAGCCATGGCCGCTGAGCCTGAGCGTCCGGAGCCTGTTCTCCGCAACGGGAGAGGCCACAACAGTGAGAGGCCCCCATACCGCAAAAAAAAAAAAAAAAAAAAAAAAGGATAGAAAGTTCTGTATCCTGAGACCCCCTTAATCCAGGAATGGTTAGTCACCCCAACATAGAATGGATTCCCTCATCCCACCAAATCCCTAACCTCTCTGTTATCCCCTTACTCCTAAGCACTTAATCCTGTTTCATATCTAAGTTTTTTGTTTTGTTTTGTTTTGTTTGCGGTACGCGGGCCTCTCACTGTTGTGGCCTCTCCCGTTGCGGAGCACAGGCTCCGGATGCGCAGGCTCAGCGGCCATGGCTCACGGGCCCAGCCGCTATGCGGCATGTGGGATCTTTCCGGACCGGGGCACGAGCCCGTGTCCCCTGCATCGGCAGGCGGACTCTCAACCACTGCGCCACCAGGGAAGCCCTCTAAGTACTTTTTATACAAAGCCACCAGAAGGAAATGATAGAGAGGCACACTTATGGGGGGATGGGGATATGCAAATCCACGGTAATTTTTCTTAGTTTTTAAACCTTAAAAAATTCCTTTATGTTTTTCTGCTTATTACAGAAAATGTGAAAAGTAGAGAAAAGTGTAAAGAGAATGCTTCAGCATAATTCTTTCTAGTGTTTATTAAACATTTTTTACATAGTTGGGGTCATAATATACAATTTTGCAACATGCTTTTTTCACTTAACATTGATTTCCCCATGTTATTAAAAACTTTGAAATAAATACCTTTTAAAAATAGTTATATCCACTCTATAACTATACTGTAATTAATCATTTCCCTAATGACAGACATTTACGTTGTATCCAATTTTTCAGTGTTTTAAAATAACATAACAGTAAACATTCTTGCCTGTATTTTAAATTATTTACTCTGGATAGAGTCTTATGTGGGAAAGTATTAGGACAGAGTGTAAATATTTTAATGCTTTTAACATGTATACCAAATTAGTTTCAAAAGGCATATATTCTCATTAGCAACCTGGGAGTGATATACTGATATATACTCTGTAACACTAAACAGTAACATTTTAAAAATCTTTGTCAATTAAAAAATAATTTCAGGGAATTCTTTGGCAGTCCAGTGGTTAGGACTCCATGCTTTCACTGCTGAGGGCAAGGGTTAGATCCCTGGTCAGAGACCTAAGATCCCGCAAACTGCGCAGTGCAGCCAAAAATTTAAATAATTTCAGTGTTGTTTTAATTTGAAGTACTTTGATAACTGGTGTGGTTAGACATTTTTCATATGTTTACTGGCCTTTTTTTTTAAATTTATTTTTGGCTGCATTGGGTCTTCGTTGCTGCGTGCGGGCTTTCTCTAGTTGCCGCGAGCGGGGGCTACTCTTTGCTGCAGTGCGCGGGCTTCTCATTGCAGTGGCTTCTCTTTGTTGCAGAGCACTGGCTCTAGGCGCACGGGCTTCAGTAGTTGTGGTGCGTGGGCTCAGTAGTTGTGGCTTGCGGGCTCTAGAGCTCAGGCTCAGTAGTTGCAACGCACAGGCCTAGTTGCTCTGCGGCATGTGGGATCTTCCCAGACCAGGGCTCAAACCCGTGTCCCCTGAATTGGCAGGCGGATTCTTAACCACTGTGCCACCAGGGAAGTCCCTATTGGCCATTTTTATTTCTTCATTTGTGAATTATCTCAGTACTTTGCTCATTTATCTATTATCCACAATACGACTAGTTATTTTATTACAAAAGTAACTAAAAAGTAATGAACACATTGTAAAATGGATTAGAACATTTGAATATTTATAGTGTTTTATAACTTGCTCTTTAAATAACTCAATCCAATACATTGAGAATATCTTTCTATGTCAACCAGTGTATATCTAAGCCATCATTTTTTTTAAACAAACAACTTTTTAAAACAATATTTATTTATTTTTATTTGGCTGCACTGGATCTTAGTTGTGGCACATGGGTTCTTCATTGCCATGTGCAGGATCTTCATTGTAGCATGCGGGATCTTTTAGTTGTGGCATGAGAACTCTTAGTTGCGGCATGCATGTGGGATCTAGTTCCCTGACCAGGGATCAAACCCGGGCCTCCTGCATTGGGAGCGTAGAGCCTTAACCACTGGACTACCAGAGAAGTCCCTAAGCTATCATTTTTAATGGCTGTATAATATTCCGTTGTATGGATTAACAAGAACTGTTTTCACCAATCCTCTGGACATGTAAGTTGTCTCTAATATTTCCATGTTAAAAATGACTGTGATGAATGTGATGAACATCTGGTTCATTTATTTTGTGTACTTGTCCGATCATTTATGTAGGTAAAGTCCTAAAAAATGGAATTGTTTGGTCAAGAGGTACTGAAGTTTTTGATATGTATTACAAAATCTTCCACAATGGTAATACCAATTTCCTGCCCCAAAAGCAGCACGTGAAAGGACTAATTTCACATACCCTCACCAACAGTATTATCGTTCTTTAAAATCTGCAATATGATAGGCAAAAAAGGTGTCCCATTGTTTTAATTTTCATTTACTGAAACACTAGTGAACCTGAAGTTCACATGTGGGCTCATTGTGGTTCCTTGAATTTCCATTGTAAAGTGTTGGTCCCTGTCCTTTGCCTCTCTATCAGGTTGTTGCCTTTTTTTTCTGTTGGCTTGTTTCATTGTAAGAGCTCTTTAAATACTAAGTATTTAGTACTAACCCTTTGCCAGTCACATATGTCTCCATTTATCATTTTCCTTTTGACTTCACAAGAGGCAGTACAGGGAGAGACACACTGGCTCTGCTATTTACCAGCTGTGGTGTATGCTGTTTAGATGCCCTGTTCAGAGGCCCTTTACTGAATACACATCTCCCAGCTGCTGTGAGGTTGGCTACTAAGGATTACAGCTGCCCTCCTCTCTGTAGAGTTTGCCCTAGAGGGAGCTGCCATACCTGGGGAAGTTACATTTCAGCCCATCCCGATACAGGGGAACTAAAAGCCAGCACCCTTCTCTAAAGTGGGTGAGGTTTATGCTCTAGACTCTAGAGCCCTCTCTCTATGAATCAGACCAAGGCTAAGATTTCCTTGGAGTTATTGTTGCTCAGCTCTTTTCTGTTCCCTATTCTGTTTCACTCCTTTCCTTACAGGTGCCTCCTGTAGAGCTCTCCCTCAATAAATCATGTGGATCTAAATGTCTGTCTCAGGATCTGCTTCTAGGGAAGCCAATCTAAGAGTCTGTATAATGGGGATAATATTAGTACCTACTTCATAGGGTTGTTGTGAAGATGAAATATTAATTAAAATAATAGTAATAGCAAAAATTATCTAGTATTTATTATGCACTAGGCATTGTCCTAAGCAATTTACATGTATTAATTCATTTAGTCCTTATATCAGTCAGGGTCCAGGTATAATCCTTAAACAAGTAAAGTGCTTAGAACCATGCCTGGTGCATATTTAGCATCAATTAATCTTATCTATTATTATTGATTGATTCATTCTCCATTTCAAATCAAAGATTAAGCCTGTTAATAGGTTGTTTCCCCTGCATTTTGAGGTCTCCTTCCCATGCCCCTTTTCTTAGGTATTCCTTTGGAAAGTTCCTTCCCCTTCATTTTTTTCTCTTTTATTCCAAAATGTAGAGCTGCCAAGTCTATATTCTTGCTGAGGAACCTCCACACCGAACATTCTTTTTTTTTTTTTAACATCTTTATTGGAGTATAATTGCTTTACAGTGGTGTGTTAGTTTCTGCTTTATAACAAAGTGAATCAGTTATACATATACATATGTCCCCATATCTCTTCCCTCTTGCATCTCCCTCCCTCCCACCCTCCCTCCCTATCCCACCCCTCTAGGTGGTCACAAACCACTGAGCTGATCTCCCTGTGCTATGCAGCTGCTTCCCACTAGCTATCTATTTTACATTTGGTAGTGTATATATGTCCATGCCACTCTCTCACTTTGTCACAGCTTACCCTTCCCCCTCCCCATGTCCTCAAGTGCATTCTCTAGTAGGTCTGCATCTTTATTCCTGTCTTGCCCCTAAGTTCTTCTGACCTTTTTTTTTTCTTTTTTTTTTTAGATTCCATATATATGTGTTAGCATACGGTATTTGTTTTTCTCTTTCTGACTTACTTCACTCTGTATGACAGACTCTAGGTCCATCCACCTCACTACAAATAACTCAGTTTCGTTCCTTTTTATCACACCCAACATTCTGACTTTCTTTCAGTCAAGGGAGCACTGTTATTCTCTGATACAATTGTTGGAAAAGGAAGCAACAAGCATCATCCACCGGGTTATTCAAATTTGTCTTGATTCAGTGGTGTCATTTATAACTCAGAGAAAAGTCCAGCTACCCAACTTCAGCTTTTAAAAAAAGAAGCTAAGCTTGATCTATCCTAACAACCCAGCAGGTTTAAGGTTATGCACACTCATTGCTCTCTCCCTTCTTCAAGGCACTGGAAAATGGTCAAGTAAGCCCGTGTCAACACCAGGGTATTCATCTAGTAGTGTGGAAATGGTGCAGTAAGAACCCCACTGCTGTTTCCCTAGTACCCAGCATAGTGTTTGGCACACAATAGACATTTCAACATATGTGTTATTGAATAGATGACAATGAATTTACAAGGCAAGATAGGGCAATGACATCAGTTAATAATTGTTTATATGTATCTATTTATTTACCACTTTATATGGTCACCATTTCCTTCATGCATCTTTAACCATCCAAGATCATTTTCCTTCTTGAAGGAGAACCCATATAGCTTCAGTCAATGAGGGTCTGTGATGGCAAAACCAGTTTTTGTTTACCTGAAAATGCCTTTATTTCATCCTCATTTTTGAAAGATATTTCCACTGGTTAAATAACTCTAGGTTGACAGTCATTTTCTCTGACCGTAATATCAAAGATATTCTGCTTCTGGTTTAGTTTTTTGCAGTTGCAAAGTCAGATGTCTGCCTAATTGTTCCATTGGAGTTAATCAGCCCTTTCTCTCTCACTGTTTTTTGTTTTGTTTTGTTTTGTTTTTTGGCTGCGTTGGGTCTGCTGCTGAGTGCCGGCTTTCCCTGGTTATGGCGAGCGGCAGCTACTCTTCGTTGCGGTGCCCGGGCTTCTCACCGCGGTGGCTTCTCTGTGGCGGAGCACGGGGTCTAGGTGCGCGGGCTTCAGTAGTTGTGGCGCACAGGCTTAGTTGCTCCTCGGTATGTGGGATCTTCCCAGACCAGGGCTGGAACCCGTGTCCCCTGCATTGGCAGGCGGATTCTTAACCACTGCACCACCAGGGGAGCCCTTTCTCGCTGGTTTTACTTTGTTTTCAGGGCTTTGCATTTTCATTATCTCATGTCTGGGTGTAAATTTTTTTCTTTTCTTCTTTTTAAAAATCCTGCTGAAAGTGTTGTCTATTTCTCTTCTCATCTTAGAATTTCAATCAGACACGTTAGATCTTCTCAGTCTATCCTCTGATTCTCTTTTATATAAAAAAATTAGTTCAGTTCTATCTTCCAATTTGTTCATTCTCTCTTCAGAATGTCTAATCTACTGGTAAACCTACCCACTGAATTTTAAATTCTAATTATTATGGATTTTTTTAAAAGTCTAGATTGTTTTTAAACCTGCCCATTCATTTTTTGCAGAACTTCATTATTTATATTTTCAGTCTTTTATTTCTTTTATATTAAACATACTTATTTATAGTCTATGACTATTTATAATCTATGACTGTGATCTATTCCAGTTTTAAAGTCTTTATGTGTTTGATTCTCTTATCTGGTTTTTTGTTTGTTTGTTTTGGGTTTTTTTTTTTTTTCCTGCTAATTCTTGTACAAGATGCCTTGTCTCTTTGTATGATTTCTGATTTGATTGAGAGTTCACATTTCTTGGAAGTTTTTCTGTGGAAATGTTTGGGGTCTGGCTTAAGTTGGTGTCATAATCAACTTGGGTTGACAAAATACCATAAAGTAAAATACCATTGCTTAAAACATCTATTCCTCACAGTTCTGAAGCCTGGAAACCCAACATCAAGGTGCTGGCAGATTCAGTGTATGGTGAGGGTGCCTTTTCTGGTTCATAGAGGGCTATCATCTCACTGTGTTCTCACATGGTGGAAGGGGTGAAGTTGCTCTCTGGGGTCTCCTTTATAAAGGCACTAATCTCATTCATGAGGGCTCCACTCTTATGACCTAATCACCACCCAAAGCCCTTATCTCCAGATACCATCACACTGGGGATTAGGTTTAAACATATGAATTTGGGGGAGGAAAACAAACATTCAGCCTATAGCATTTGGATTTCTCTAAACGTGACCTGGTTTACCTTTGCCAGCTGCCTGGGGGCATCACCAACCTGAAACCACTTTAAGGTAAATTATGTGCTTGAGTTTTTCAGACAACTCAGGTAGAGAAGATTATTGCCTTTGGTTAAAAAAAAAAATCTCAGAGGAGATATTTCCCCCTCCATCCTATATTAAGGCTGATTATAGGCAATTTCCTTTTGTAGTCTTCTGGAAAGAGGCTGAAGAGGCCTTTTGGGGGATCCTGGCTTTATGTGTGGAGTGTCTGATGAGATTCCTCACCCTGGCAGGAACCTGGCTTTTGTCTCTTCTTTCCATGACTCATGAGACCATGACAGCTAAAACTCAAATTTATCTGATTTAGCCAAGACAAAGCTTGACTTCAGGGTTCTACTTATCTCTTTTACTAGTTCTTAGCTTGAGTAATCAATCCTTACTTTCATGCTAGCTCATTGATAAATTTTGTATTTATTTATTTATTTATTTATTTATTTTTTTTTGCGGTATGCGGGCCTCTCACTGTTGTGGCCTCCCCCGTTGCGGAGCACAGGCTCCGGATGCGCAGGCCCAGCGGCCATGGCTCACGGGCCCAGCCGCTCCGCGGCATATGGGATCCTCCCAGACCGGGGCACGAACCCGTATCCCCTGCATCGGCAGGCGGACTCCCAACCACTGCGCCACCAGGGAGGCCCTGTATTTATTTTTTAATATTTAAAAGCATTTTAAGTTGCTTTCAGTCTGAGTTGGACAAGGTATCTATTTCATTACTGTCAGAAATGGAAGTCTACAGAGTGATTTTCTTCCCTACTTTTTATTCTGAAAAATTCCAAATTTCTAGAAAAGGTAAAATAATAATACATGAATAGTAGAGTACAAGAATAGTAGAATAGTATATATATATATATCCCCATACATCCTCACCGAGATCCAATTGTTAATATTTGGTTTGTATTTCTCTCTGTCTTTTGCTGAGCCATTTGAATATAAGTTGCAGAAGTCATAGCTCTTTACCCTTAAATATTTCAGCTTGCATCTTCTAAAAATAAATTCTCCTATATAGCCATAATTCCATATCTGAGAACAGTAATTCCATAATATCATCTAATACACAGTCTATATTCAAATTTCCCCATTTGTTTCTTAAATGTCTTTTATAGTCTCTCCCTTCTTCTCTCTATCTCTCTTTCTCTCTTCTCTTTCCCCTGTCTCTCTCTCATTTAGAACTCCATCAGGATTCACATAGCTTTTTTTGGTTTGTTTTTCCTGACAATGATGTTTTTGAAGAGTCTGGGCTAGTTGGCTAATAGAATGTCTCAAATTCTGGATTTATTTCACAGTGCTTTTTAAAAAAATATAAACAGATAAACTTATTTCCATATTTAAAATCTCCCACTGGCTTCTATAACAATAAAGCCCAAACGCATTCCCCTGGTTTACAAAGGCCTACACGAGCTGTATGCTCTCCTCTCCCTCGCTGCACTTAAGCCACAGTGGCCTCTTTCCAGTTTCTCAAACCCACGAAGCTTGTCCTCACAGGCATTAGCTTTAGTCCTTGCATTAGCTGTTCCCTTTGTCTAATGTGCTCTTCCCTGAGCTTTGCTGGAAAGTTGGCTCCTTCTGATAATTAAAATTTCAGTTTGAATACTGTCCTCTCAGAGTGGCCTCTCTCACCTTGACCCTCAATGTAAAGCAGTCCTTCAGTCACTCTCACACCCCCCTACTTTGAATTCTCTGCATGTTCCCTATCACAGCCTGATATCTTTCTTGTTATTTATTTTAATTGAATTCCAGGAGGGCAGGGCTGTGTTCTTTCTTGCTTGTTACTACATTCGGGCACCTAGAACAGTTCCTGACACATAGCAAAAACAGAATAAATACTTGCTGAATACTGTGATGAATAAGCTGAAAGCTGAGGACTGAAAAGCAGCCAGGCATTTAAAGAGGCTGGGGTAAAAAACTCACAGAGGGAACTGCCAGGGAGAAGGCCCTGAGAGAACCCTGAGGCTTAGTCTATTCTAGTGTCTGAGGAATGTCCTGTGTCCTTGGAGGGAAGTGAGCTAGCAGGAGGGAGAAATGCAGGAGAGTGGAGAGGTGGGCAGGGAAAGATGGTTTAGGGTTCTGCGGATCATGGCAGGAAATTTAGATTTTATTTTAAATCAAATGAGAAGTCACTAAAAGGTTTTCAAGTAGGAGTAGGGCATCTGATTTATACCTTTTAAAAGATAATTCAACTTGAGTAATATGGAGATAACTAATATGAGTGATAGAAAGTCATATGTGTAAGAGAAGATTTGCAAGGGGGAAATAATGATTCATTTCTGACATGATGAATGTGACATATTGTACTTCCTTTGTGGCTTTCATATCAACACCCCAAAAAGAATTTATGAGTAAGAAGAGATTATAATACCTATCTCTGAAATAGTACAGCCAGCTAATTCAGTTGTTGCTTCTAAGCACCTGATATTAAGGGTAGTTGTTGATAATAATGATAATAGGTACCATTTATTGAGCAGTCAGGCACGATGTTAACCACTTACCAAAACTTACCTCACTTAAGCATCGCAACCACCTTTATTAAAAGAGGATTTACTATTTGTGCTTTACAGTTGAGGAAACTGAGGCTAAAGAAGATAAGGATAACTCGTTCAAGGTCAATCAAACAGTAAGTGGCAGAGATGGAACTCAAATCCGGGTCTAGTTTGATGCCAAAGCTGTTATTTTAACCCCTTTGCCATTAACACGTTCTCAGAGATACTGAAAGTGGAGTTTTCTTAACACAGCCTTAAGCCTGTAAAAACCTTTAAATTTCATTTCAGTGGAGAAATATCTATTTGAGAAATAATCCGATTAAATTCATCAGATTAGCCGAGAGAGATTATAGTCTTAGTATTTTTGTAAAGCACAAACAGACCTATTTTTCAGTTAACTTGACGTGAAGAGGAAGGGAATGGAAATAAAACTTAGCCTTCCTAGTGTCTTTGGAATGTAGTTGCTTGAAACTGAGCAAAGCTGCCACCCAACTTTCCCGGGAACCAGCGATTCTGAAGTCAACACAAGTTTGCTTTTTTAACAGCTGGGAACGCTGGAATTGTGACACAGCCTCAAGAACTGAGGCTGCCTTGTTCAGACTTTCACACGGGTCCCTCTGTTCCTTTCATGGAGCCCTCTTTTTCTTAAACATCCCACAAATGCCGCTGGGGGACTCATTCTCCGGGCCGGAACCAAGCCTTCAGGACAGGCGGCACTTGCTTGGGCTTCCCATCTTTTAAAATGCTCTGCGCCAGACCCCGTCTGAAGGACGCTTTCTGGACGATATTTATCGCCCACCCTTCAGCGTCTGAAGAAGAAACAGGAGGGCAGGAAAGCAACTTCAACTTGGTGGTTGAGGGCAGACGCCGGGGCAGCGGAGGGACTAAGAACCCTAAGGTCCTCCTCAGGCCGACACGCAGTCCCCAGCCCACCCTAGACAGCGGAGGCAGAGCGCCGATGGCCCCGCCCCGCCTCGCCTCCCGCGCTGGCCATTGGCGTGTCCGAAAGACGCGGGGCGTTGTCGGTTTGAATGGGAGCGCCTGGAGCTGTGGGGCGCAGGCGCAGAGGAGGGGCACGGCAGCGGGCGGGCGGCGCTGCGGGACCCTTGTGTGGCGGTCGACTGGCCGGGAGGCGAGGAGAGCCCCGAGTTCTGACCCACGTGACCTGTGGGGGCGGGGTAGGGGGGTTGCGCGCCGGCCTTCCGCGGTGCCTCTGCCTGAGGACCCGCCGGGGGAAGGCCCGCGGCCACCCGCCCGTAGCCCGGGTGGCCCCTGCCGCAGCTTCGCCGTGTGCGCCGCGCTCCCCAGACTCGCCGGCCCCCGCGAGGTGAGTTCGGAGGGGAGTTTGTGGGCACCCCGCGGAGGGAGGTGACAGGGAGGGGGCGTGTGGGGGGGGGCGGGCTCCTT
Organism: Mesoplodon mirus; assembly: GCF_964341445.2. NCBI lineage: Eukaryota > Metazoa > Chordata > Mammalia > Artiodactyla > Ziphiidae > Mesoplodon > Mesoplodon mirus. The sequence goes on from NC_138978.1 coordinate 102,493,864, forward strand.
TGTTCGGGGCGGGAGGGGGCCGGGGTGGTCGCGGGGGCGGGCGTCGAGAAACCTGAAGCTCGGGGTGAGCAGCAGCCCTCTCCAGGTCGAGCAGTCGGGTGTTTTCAGGTTGGAGATTTAATAAGAAGAGTACATTCTAAGAGCTTCATTCCCTAGTTTTTTTTAAAAAATAAAAAGTACAGTAGGATACAACGACTTCTTACGTATTCGGAGTGTAACAAACATTAAAAACCCGAAACCCTGTGGAATTAAATCCAAGGCGGGTCGCGTTCTCTTGTAGTCGTGAGTTTGGTGTCTAAAGCGGGCAGGCTTTTTCAGACACCTGCGTTTACCACATTGACATACATGGACTTTGGGGAAACCAACCTGTCGACTTACCGTAGAAATTGATAGTTGCTGCAAAAAGTTTTAGTAAGCAGAGAATGTCAAGAAAGCGCTTTCCTGAAAATCTATAGAATATCTTCGAATACTAAAAAGTGGAAAACCTATAATTTCCTTGTATTGATGGTAACCAGTTAGCTCATTTTACCTGGTATCATTTGAACTCTTAAAGAAAAGGAGTAAGGATGGAAATTCTATTTGCCTTAATGCATAATTTAACCCTCCCGTGGAGTTGAACGAAGTAGATTCTTGGCTTTCCTTTCAGTCGGCTTGTATTGGAGTCGCTGGTGGCGTGTGTGGGAAGCTGAATTTTCAAGCTGCCACTTTAGAAGGGTGCACGGAAGATTTCTGGCTTGATAATCACCAGTGTGATCACCTCTGATAAATACCACTTTTGCTTGGCTTGTCATTATTCAAGAAGCAGCTTTGGTTGATCGTTTAGAAGTCAGTAAGAAGCATTAAAAAGGGGCAGATCGCTGTTGGTTGACCTGTGTGTGTGTGAGTGTGTGTAGGTGGGGACTCGGGAGGAGGAACAGTCTCATACCTACTCTTCTTTACACCCTACCATGGATTCCTCCTTGCAAGCTCTTTCTCAAGATATTATTTATAATATGAGGAGTGGAGCAGATACAGAGTAAAAAGTTGTGTGTTATTGTTTTAGAGGCATTCCCTCCAAATCCTCTTTGGCTAGATAAGCTGTTTAGTTGTATTTCCTTCTGTTATTAAATCAGACATGCAGTGTTACAAATATTATATTTTAATATAAATCTCAGACTTGGTACTAGGCTAATTAAAACAAAGATAGGTTATAGTAGTTTTTTAAATGGCCTTGTTCTTAAGCATAAAATGTTTCTAAGATTTACCTAAAAGATAAAAATTCTGTAATTCTCTGGAATTTTAAAATTGAAAACCTGACATAGATTTAGACTAGTGTTCTGAATCTATTCTAATAGACGTTGTTTTTTATAATAACAATGGCAATTATCAGTATTACTACTCTATTGAGTACTTTTAAGTACCAGAGCCAGGCACTGAGGTGCTTTTTATAAATCATATCTCTAATCATCATGACACATGTTGGATAAGTATCATTACGCCAAACCAACACTGAAAGTTTAACTAGCTCAAGATCGTATAACTAATAAGTCACCGTGCTGAGATTCAAACCATGGCCTGGTCCCAAAGCACATGCTGTATTGCTTCTGTGTTTGTTTAAATCTCCTCCAGGTCTCTGGATTCCATTTGTAGAGACATAATTCTACTTTTAAGATGCCTGTGTGTGCTCTGTTTTGCTGTGAACTGTGCCGAAATATTTCAACCCTTCTTTTAGGACAGCTATTTTCCTTTCAGTGCTTTATAAGTCACATAACATTTTCAGTGTCCTTTTAATCATCTTTATAAAAACAGTAAAAATATAAGAGTAAGACTTTCCTGAGTTATTTACGTGACTATGAACATACTCTTTACTTTGGAGCAGAAATGTATTAAAGTCCGGTTTTCTCACTACCATAGGATTCTTTGCTGCTTCATAGTTCTTATCTTCTTCCCAGGCAAGAAATCAAAAAAATTTGTTGGACATCGATTATGTGCAAAGCAATTTGCTTGGTGTTGTGAGATAGCGGAGAGAAAGCTTCCTTTTCAATAATAGTTTCTGGAGTTTTTGCAGTAACTTCCTTCTGTCCTGCTCTATCTGTTGCTGCCAGTTTATCTTCCTAACACAGATCCAGCTTTGCTATTCCTTTGTTGAAAAAATTACAAGGTTTCTCATCATATAAATACAAGGACAAATACTCCTTCAGCCACATACATATTCAGTGTCCCTCACAATTTAGTACCTTCTTAGACTTCTCTTTTACTACTGCTAACCCAGTGTACTCATCCTGGCACACTTTATCTGCGATCCCACCTCCTTACTTTTGCTTGAGCATTCCCCATGACTGGAACGCCTTTTCTGGATTTGCCTAATAAGATTTACCCATCCTTCAAGGTGCAATACCGATTTCCTTGCTTTCAAAGAGCTTTCCCTAGTCCTTTTTACTTAGAATTATTCTTCCTATATCATCTCATAACGTCACTGAATTGAACAGAAACATTTTTACACTTAATTGTGATAACTTTCAGAAGGAGAAAACAGTTATATTTTCCTATGAAGAATTCTGAATTCAAACTCTCCAGGGATTCTTTTTAGGCATTTATAATCATTTTGCATTTGGGATTTATTTGTCCTTAAAAATGTGTTTGAAGCCAATTTTGCCATTTCATAGTTCTTCTGTTAAGAGAACTGATTTATTGTCATTTACTAACTCAAGAACAATGCTCAGGAAAAGGGACCACTTCTTTTCTCCTTCACTATTTAGTTCTTCATACATATATTAATTGATTTAAGCTGATGGCTGACCATCATTGGTAGTAATAAAGGACTTTTGGTCATATTTTCTGGTGACTTGGTGACGAGTTTTGCTCAAAGTAGTGTTCTCCCCATTGTTTACTAATAAGTACTTCTTTTTTTTTTTTCTGACATAGTAATGTCCTCATAAGATGATGTTTATTTTGCATTTACTTCTTTGAGCTCCTGTTAATTGCATCATGTTTGTCCGATAATTTATTTATTAACAAAAGATTACAGATTGGAAAGGGCAAAGATTAATGTATATATTTAGGTTTGGTTTTTGTCTTTTTTTTTTAAGAAATTAGGCTTAGTGTGAATCATCAGTGTTTTTGGATTGCAGACATTTTCTTGTGATCACCTGGCCTTGTAACCTGAGTAGTCATTTGGAATGTACTGAAAATATAATTGGGGTTGATTGAATTTTTAAAAAAATTATCATTGTGTCTTCTATAACCTTGATATTAAAATACTGCTATGTATCCAATTTTATGTGTTTACAGTAATGAACTAAAAATCATTTATGTGTCTAGTTGAAACTCTTCCAAAAGGTTATTAATTTTACTAATGGATTAAAAGAACAATATATTTTAAATTGTTTTATAGGAGGGAAAATTAACATTAATTTTAGACTCTGGGCTTCAGTTTGAGGAAAAATAAAACCAAGTAAGAGGGAGAAAAATACTAATTTTATTCTAATGAACATATATAAGACTTTTCTCCTTTAGTTGGACATACTTATATTCTTTTTTTTTTTTTTTTTGCGGTACGTGGGCCTCTCACTGTTGTGGCCTCTCCCATTGAGGAGCACAGGCTCCGGACGCGCAGGCTCAGCGGCCATGGCTCACGGGCCCAGCCGCTCCGCGTCATGTGGGATCTTCCCGGACCGGGGCACGAACCCGTGTCCCCTGCATCGGCAGGCGGACTCTCAACCACTGCGCCACCAGGGAAGCCCCCATACTTATATTCTTAAATGTAAATAAGTAATCTTGTTGGAATAGGATTTTTGATTCATTAACTGCTTTGCAGGGAAGAAAGGTAACCAAGATTAGAGCTGTTGCATAAAAGAATCTTCCTTTTGTTCTTGAAAATTTTAAGCAACTGTTTCATCCTCTATAAATTATTGTAATCACTAAGGACTGTGATTTCAGAACAGCAGTTTTAATGATTAGCGTAGTCACTGGCATAATTCACATTGGCTCCATGTTAATCTAAAAATAGATCCCCTTTCTAGTTTATCATCCCCTTCCCCCAGGAAAATATTCAGTATTCTACTTCTTTCTGATTTATCATGGGCTGCCAAACCTTAAGACACTAAGAGGCTGCCTGTGCAGTAATGATTATATTTGTAGTGCTTCTTGTAGAGATGGTTGGAAACTACCGTTGAACTACAAACTTTCAGCCTATCTCATAAGTAGACTCATACACTTGGTCCTTTTTCACCGTTAAACAACAATGCTAAGATGAAGTCTTGAAATATTCAAATCCCTTTCTTCTAGGTTACATTTTGTTTTAGTATTTATCTAATTTGAAATTTCATATACGGTGTTTATTAGTGTTTTGGTTATCCAGAGAACATATTCTTTGAAGTCCTTTTAGCTTTATGTGATTGATAAAAGTATAAATGCTCTTCACCAAAAAAGGAAGTTTATATATAGTTGTTTAGAATGGTGAGCTTTTAGGTGTAAACCTTGGAAAAAAATGAATTCTTATTTTATATTACTAAAATGATTTTTGGATTATACAACTTTGAAATAGTTGCATTCATTGTTTTACTTTTTTAATGTCCACAGCTCTAGACCTGAATTTCTTGTTTTCTAATCTGCCAAGAATAAATATGAGAGTTTAAAATCAATAGTGCTTTTACTTTGCATGTATTTGCTGTTTTTCAGAATGACCCATGAGGATTAATTTCAAATATACATGGGAACCCTTCTGACTGGTGATGTGCCTTTAAGATATAGATTTACTTGGAATCTAGAATCATTATTCTAATCTGTTCATTGAATTTATTCTATTTATTTAGCTGATCAGTAGTCACAGTTTATTAGAAAGTTTTTATAATGAAATATGTATTTATTTAACAGTTACACTGTTAGTTACACTTGTTTTTTAACCTAACTTGGCCTAACATCTTACAGACTATATTTACTGTTGCAGACTTAAAGGTTAGCAATAAATTGAGATGTAACCTTAATTGGAGCACATACTTTAGGATTATATATTTGCTAAAGGAAAACTTTACTGATACAGTTTTTATAGCATAGTCTGTGGCAAATTCTCATTTCTCCAGAATGATAGAGAATAGAATCATCTGCTTTACTATGTACCATGATTGTTTATTTTATTAATTTCAGATTGTGTAAAGTAATTTATGTTTGATATGTACAATTATCAGTTAACACTAAAACTATGTCCAACACTATAGATAGATATAGATACACACATGCCTATAATCTTGAGTTCACAGTATTATGTGACAGTTTGATTATATTATTGGTTTAGAGATTTAGTATGTTGAGTAAAGAATCAGACCTTTTATGCATTGCTTTATTTATTTTTTCTCCCATTGCAATTTCTCCTTAATTTTGCCACTGACTCATCACAGTTTTTAACATTTGAATCTCATGGATACTTTAAAATTTTTTAGTTTTAAAGATGTGCAAAATTAAGAAATATTAGTCACTCATTCTACTTCCCCCCTCCCCCATCCTTCCCCATTTATCAAATTTTATCTGATATCAAATTTTCTCAAGTTATCTTTTTGTTTCTTTCAGCTATTATTTGTGAACCTAGCACTTTACCAAGTACAAGTTTGATACAAATAGTCCATTTCTTTTTTCTTCTAGAAGTATCACTCTTGCAATCCAATTTGTCAGTTACTGTGCCTATTGCTACTGTTCCACCTGTTCTCAAAATTGGAAGTCTTGTAAGCTCTCTGTCGCTGCTTGACCTTTGCCTCTCACCTAGCCAGTGGGCATTGTTTTCATTTTTCTGTAGGTACTCTTAGCTAGATTACTTAATCAAGTACCCAGTCGTTCTTGATCCTGACTTCCCTTGCTTTAGGCACTAATTTCCCACATCAGTCATATATTCTAATGTCAAAATAATTTTTCTTGCCTTTGATTGGCTCCTCAACACCTGCTACACTAAAATCAAACTCTGAGCTCTATGTTGGACTTTGCTTACTACACCCTTTGCTTTTTCTTACACTTCATATTCTTCTATGTAAACTTCCTGCTTTTACCTTCCTACTCCTGATTTTACATGTATCGTTCCTTATACCTGCCACCTTGTTTGCACTGTAGCTTCCAGACAAAATTTAATTAGAAATACATGTTTGGATTAGGTGACAAGCCATATTTAGACCATCTACAAATAAATTAGTGTCTGCTTACTGATACATAATTTGACAGAAAATAACCAGTTTACCTAGGGTAGTTACCTGAGTTTATTTTATAAGTGGATGTTTTGGCCTCCTACTTTGCTACCCCCATCAGTACTATGATGTGTATTTGTTACTCTAACCTATACCCTGAATTCTAATGTGAAAGAACTTTATTTTAAATGTGTTCTTCATTCTTCCTCAGTATTTATCCCAGTTCCAATTTATAAAGAGCTCCTGTATCTGATTTGAAACATTACAACTGAAGAGATTTGGAGAATTTGAGTATTGTACCTTAGAGGGAATTATTAGGATAAGAGGAGTTTAAAGAATTTAGATTATCAAGCCTGGAGGCAAGAAAAGTAAGATATTTATTATCTGATGGGTGTTACTACTTTATAGAGACACTTAAATGAAAGAATCAGACCAAAAGTTATTGGCATTTAAGTTGCAGTCAGGAGTAGATAGTTTAGATTAATTGAAAGAAGGACAAAAGATATAGAGTTGACTCTTGAACAATGTGGAGGTTAGGGGCGCTGACCCCCTGGGCAGTGGGAAATCCACAAATAATTTTACAGCTGGCCCCCCATATCAGTGGTTCCGCATCTGCAGTTTCAACCATGTGGATTGTGTAGTACTGTAGTATCTATTTATTGAAAAAATTCCCCGTTTAAGTGGACCTTTGGAGTTCAAACCCATTCAAGGGTCAACTGTAATTGTAACTGTCTATCCCTTCTTTTTCACAGTCACCTAGTTTGAAGATACTTTACTGCTAATAGAGTAAAGCAGGGCTGGAATTTATTGTTTCCTCTGATTGCATACCTTGGACAGTATCTAGAAGTCCACCTAGGTGTATAACGGGAGTCTGCCTGTTTTGACCTCTTAATCAGGTAGTTAGACATGAGGTGATCAGAGTTCTCTACTAGTTGATCTTTCTATATGCTTCTGTCGGTTTCTGGGATATGGAAAATAATTATTGCTTTCTCTTTATCTATGGTCAGACCAAAAGATGCTGTGAGCTAACAATTTTTTTTAGCAGTGAGGCTTTTGGAGCATTGTTTGTTAAAACCTGAGAGATGCTATTAAGGGCATATGTGTTTCTTGCAGATTATTAGTTGTAAGTCTTAATGGAGGTTGGAAGTTAAACTTGATAGCTTCTTAATATTCTTTCAGACCTATAATTTCCATTCCATTTCCTGGTCCTATCATTACATTTTATTATCTTAATTATTTTTAAATATTAAAAATAATTTAATATTTGTTGTAAATTTTATTAGTGTTATCTAGTAATATGTAAACTATATGTTAAATATGAAGTGGGTTTGTTAACTCCATGTGGAGCATGAATGAACACGTTAGTAAATTAGTTAGAGAGTTTTTGCAACATGAATCACTGAATCAAGAATTGCTTGTTTGGGACTTCCCTGGTGGCACAGTGGTTAAGAATCCGCCTGCCAATGCAGGGGACACAGGTTCGATTCCTGGTCCGGGAAGATCCCACATGCCACACAGCAACTAAGCCCATGCACCACTGAGTCTGCCCTCTAGAGCCCACAAGCCATAACTGCTGAGCCCACGTGCTGCAGCTCCTGAAGCCTGCATGCCTAGAGCCCGTGCTCTGCAACAAGAGAAGCCACCACAGTGAGAAGCCCATGCACCGCAATGTATAGTAGTCCCCGCTTGCCACAACTAGAGAAAAGCCCATGCGCAGCAACGAAGACCCAACACAGCCAAAAATAAAATTAAAATTTTTAAAAATGTTAAAAAAAAAAGAATTGCTTGTTTGTTCAGTGAATAATTGTAAGGTAAGAAATGCTACTTAGGGACTTCCCTGGTGGCACGGTGGTTAAGAATCCACCTGCCAATGCAGGGGACACAGGTTCTGTCTCTGGTCCAGGAAGATCCCACATAGGCAGAGCAACTAAGCCTGTGCGCCACAGCTACTGAGCCTGTGCTCTAGAGCCTGTGAGCCACAACTACTGATCCCGAGTGCCCAACTACTGAGCCCGAGTGCCACAACTACTGAAGCCCACGTGCCTAGAGCCTGTGCTCTGCATCAAGAGAAGTCCCTGAAATGAGAAGTCCACGCACCACAACGAAGAGTTAGCCCCCACTCTCTGCAACTAGAGAAAGCCTGCACGCAGTAACGAAGACCCAATGACGAAGACCCAATACAGCGAAAAATAAATAAATAAATAAATAAATATTTTTTAAAAAAAGAAATGCTACCTAATTGTTATGGAGATTGAAATTTAAGAGTGACTTTTGCGGGGGGTGGGATACTCCTCCTTTGAAGATAGTAAAGCCATATTATAAATTGTCTTTGGTAAAATGGTGAATTGTATTCTCTGTTTTCTTGCTTATTTAAAAAAATTTTTTAGTGGTTCTGTATGCAGTCCTAATCAAGTAAGGTATTTTGCAGCTCCACTTATGTACATTTGTTAATTAAATGCTTACATTTCAATAAGTTAACTTTTTTTAATGATTGGTGAATTTGGGGATTTCATTATGATTTCATGGCTGGAAAAATATTTCAATTAAATTATAATTTAACTTAATTCTAAGTTAAGTTAATTCTAATACCTCACCTTCTGCCCCGTAGTATAAATAACAACCTAAACCTCAAAGTGGTAGTAGAAGACAGTTTAATTGACAGTGTAGCTGTTGTGTAATTTAGATGCACTTTGGAACTATTGCTATGAATATCTACACTAATTTCCTTAATGTTTTTTATTAAGGTAAAAAGGTACAGTGGAATTCTGAACAAAAGGAAAAGAGAAGATTTGTTGGATTAATAACTGCTACGTACCTTTTCATCTTTTCTTAAGACATGTGTTCCTTTGTTGGCCAAGAGAGAGGATAAGAGGAATAATATTTTGTATTTCTTATGTGCCAAACTGGTATTAATATGAAAACCTCATTTCCTCTAGGAAGCTTGTCAGTGTTCCCAAGGCTAATCCTTTCCACCTTCCTCCTCCTGCTCTGTTCCATACTAACCTCTTTCTAACTATACTTAATTAACAAAGCAGCAGGAGTATTATCTAGAGTCTAATTTATGTTATAGTTGAAATACTTAAAAGGATGTGGAAGAGGAATTAGGCTCTACTGGATGGCAGCAGAAAGGAGAAATTGTGTGCAAATGGAAAGATTGCTCAAAGTGTGGAACAACTGTCTAAAAGGACTATTCAAAATTAGGATTAGCTGCCTTGTAACCTTTTGGGAGTGTTGTAGTAATATGTTGGACTAACTGACCTATGGGGTTGTTTATAATGCTGGATTCCAGGAATGAATGAATGAATGAGTGAATGAATGAATAAATAAATTTTATTTATATAAGCACATATATCTTAATTTTACCTTATTTGTCTCTTTTAACGGTTACTTTAAAGGTTATAGTTTACTTTCCTCTTTGATTCCATTGTTGACCCATTGGTTTTTTAGTAGCATGTGTTTAGTCTCCATGTAATCATTTTTTTCTCATTTCCTTTTCTGTGGTTGATTTCTAATTTCATGCCATTGTGGTCAGAAAAGATGCTTGAGATAATTTCTATACTCTTAAATTTGTTGAGGGTTTTTTTTGTGCCCACTATGTGGTCACTCCTAGAGTATGTTCCATGTGCACTTGAAAAGAATGTGTGTTCAAGTTTTTTTGGATGTAGTATCCTGAAATTATCAATTAAGTCTAACTGTTCTGTTGTATCATTGAGTATCTCTGTTGCCTTATTGATTCTCTGTCTGGAAGATCTGTCTATTGATGTGAGTGGGGTGTTAAAGTCTGCTACTATATATTGTATTCCTATCGATTTCTCCCTTTATGTCTGTTAGTATTTGCTTTATGTATTTGGGTGCTCCTATATTAGGTGCATATATGTTGACAAGTGTAAAATCCTCTTCTTGTATTGATCTTTTATCATTATATAGAGTCCTTCTTTATCTTTCTTTATGGCCTTTGTTTTAAAGTCTATTTGTCTGATATAAGTATTGTGACCCCCACTTTCTTGTCATTTCCATTTGCATGAAATATCGTTTCCATTCCCTCACTTTCAATCTATAAGTGTCCTTTGCCCTAAAGTGGGTCTCTTGTAGGCAGCACATTGCACACTCTTGTTTTTTTAATCCAGTCTGCCACTCTGTGTCTTTTGATTGGAGCATTTAGTCCATTGACATTTAAGGTAATTATTGATAGATATGTATTTATTGCCATTTTAAACCTTGTTTTCCCGTTGATTTTATATTTCTTCTTTGTCCCTTTCTTTTTCTTTTTGTTTTTCCTTTTGTGTTTTGGTGATTTTCTTTTGTATTGTACTTATGTTCTTTTTGGTTTTTGTGAATCTGTTGTATGTTTTTGATTTGTGGTTACCCTGTTTTTCAAGTCTGTTAACCCCTTCCTATATCTACTTGCCTTAGACTGGTAGTCATGTAGGCTCAAACACATTCTAGGAGAAAAAAAATCTACATTTTCTTACTCTCCTCCCCCACATTTTATGATTTTGATGTCCTCTTTCACATCTTCATGTTCATCCTTTTGCTGCTCATTGTGGTTATCATCACTTTCACAGAAAATTTTTTATTTTTATTTTTGCGGTACACGGGCCACTCACTGTTGTGGCCTCTCCCATTGCAGAGCACAGGCTCCGGATGCGCAGGCCCAGCAGCCATGATGGCTCACGGGCCCAGCCGCTCCACGGCATGTGGGATCTTCCCAGACCAGGGCACAAACCTGTGTCCCCTGCATTGGCAGGCGGACTGTCAACCACTGCGCCACCAGGGAAGCCCACAGAAAATTTTTTGATTTTTTTTTTTTTAATCTGTGTACTGGCTTATTTAAGTGATTTATTTTCCAGTTGTGATCTTCTCTTTCCTATAGATTCTTAACTTCTTTTCTATTTAGAGAAGACCTTTTAATATTGCCTTTAGTTTAGGTTTAGTATTGCTGTATTCTTTTATTTTTGCTTGTCTGAGATGTTCTTTATCTCTCCTCCTATTCTAAATGATAATCTTGCTGGGTAGAGTATCCTAGGTTGCAGATTTTTCCCTTTTAGGACTTTGAATATATCTTGCCACTCCCTTCTGTCCTGCAGTGCTTCTGTAGAGAAATTAGCTGATAGCCTTATGGGGGTTCCTTTGTAATTAACTGTTTATCTCTGCTGCCTTTAGAATCCTCTCTTTATTCTTAACTTTTGCAATTTTTATTATAATATGTCTTGGTGTAGGTCTGTTTGGGTTTATCTTGCTTGGGACCCTCTGTGTTCCCTGTACCTGGATATCTGTTTCCTTCTTTAGGTTTGGAAAGTTTTCAACCGTAGTTTCTTCAAATACATTTTCAATCTTCTTTTCTCTTTCTTCCTCTTCTGGCATCCCTATTATGTGTAGGTTGGCATGCTTTATATAATCCCATAGGTCTCTCATACTGCTTTCGTTGTTTTTTCATTTGACTTTCTGTCTGCTGTCCTGATTGGGTGATTTCCATTATCCTATCTTCCAGGTCACTTATTCATTCTTCTGCATTATTCAATCTGCTCTTCATTGCTTTTAGCTTAGTTTTCATCTCTGCAAATGAGTTTTCTAATTTTTCTTAGTTCTTCTTTATAGTTTCTAGTTCCGTTTTACAATACTCTGCATTTCTGTTGATAGCCTTTCTTAATTCCTTCAGTATTTTCATTAGCTCCATTTTGAAATCGGTGTCTATCAGACTGAAGAGGTCTGCTTCATTTTCTTTCAGGGGAACGCTCTTGGTCTTTTAACTAGGAGTGGTTCCTCTGTTTCTTCATTTTGCTTATATTTCTCTTACTCTGTGAGTTTAGGAGAAACAGTTACCTACTGTGGTCTCGGAGGGCTGTTTATATGTGGGGGTGTCTCTGTGTTGCTTGTGTGGGTTTAATATATTTGGTGCGCAGGCTGTTTTAGTATGGATGTCTGTCGCCTCTTTCCTCAGCATGTGCTGGTTGTCATCCCGTTGATAGAGGGTGTGCCCATGCGGTGGCAGGTGCCCTGTCCTGGGGTCCTCAGTGGTGGCAGTGGCAGCTCAGGCACGCCCCTGGAGCACGCGATGGCAGCGGAGGCAGCTTGCAACCACTCTTGGAGTTCGGGCAGGCGGTCATGGGGACCTGTGACCACTCCTGGGGTCTGGGAGGGAGGAGGTGGGGACCTGTGACCACTCCTGGGGTCCGGGAGGGCAGCAGGGGGGTCCCACGACCACTTCTGTAGAGGTTATAGTTTATATATGATGGTCTGTTGTTTCTCTGTGGTATATCTGGATATTGATTCATTTTTATTTGTCCTGCTTAGGACTTAGTGTGCTTCTTCAATCTGCTAATTAATGTCTGTCTTTGATTCTGAAAAATTCTCAGTGCTTATCACTGAGGATTTTGCCTTTGCTCTTTTTTCTGTTTTTCTTTTTGGTACTCTAGTTAGACCTCTGTTAGAGCCTTTCATTTTGTCTTCCTTTTCTCTGAACTGCTCTTTAGTATTTTTCATCTCTATCTATTTGTGTATGTCTGGGTAAACTCTTCAGATATTCTTCTAGTACATTCATTCTCTCTTTAGTTTATCTGCTGTCCTGTTTAACCAGTAATTTGAGTTACTAGTTTCAATGTACATAGCAAAACTTTTAATAGTAGCAAAACAAAATCTGAAAAACTACAAGTCAAATGCCAATCAAAAGCAGAATGAAAAATACATTTGGTATACAATGGAATGTGATACAGCAATAAAACATGCAGATTGTAGCTAGTACAACAACAAGCGAGGTGAATCTCAGAAACATAATGTTGAACAAAACCATACAAAACTAAACAATATATAATTTAAACCTATACAGACAGTTGTGGCAAAGTTATAAAGAGAAGCAAGGAAATAATGAACACAATTCAATTTAGAGATCACCTTAGATGGGTTAGGTTGTGGCACCCGGGAGACTTCAAAGGCAGTGCTAATGCTCTTTATCTTAAAGTGGGTGCTATTGTGTCATTCTACCATACACATATTTCCTAAATTTCTTTTGTACTTACTCAGTGAAAACATTTAAAAGTCCTTAAAGATTTTAAATAGGATGTGCATTGAGAACAAATGAATATAAGTGTAATATTATTATCAGCACAAACATCTTCTTTGAAGAAATATGTTTACAGAGTTTAGGATTGACTTGTTCAAATGAATTATTGAAATTTCATTTTACTTGTTAATAGTTTTTAAAATCTTGAAGTATCATAATTTTAAGATACTAATATCATACATATTCTATGTTTGTAATAGAAAATATTACATAAAATTATTTATTTCAAACCAATTTTAAAAATTAAAGTACAGGTCTCAAATAAATATCATACACTCACATCCTTATTTAGAAGCCCTCTGACAGTTAAGCCCTCTGCTGTTTTTCTCCCGTAATTGACATGACAACAGTCTGTGAAGTTACCTGTGTGATTATATACAGCTTGGAAGTACTTTAGGTTATTCTTTGAAAATAGGACTTCAAGCAAAACATCTTGTATTCCTTTTGCAGAAATGTTGCTGAAGTGCTGCTGAGAGGGCCAGAGACGCAAGGATTTGGGACACATTTTGAACCTTTAAGCTGTCTGACATTGACCTCCTTTCATTATTAATAAAGAAGAAGCAGGAGCTTAGGTTGTATTAACACCAACTCATTAATATACTAACCGGACAATGTTCTGCAACGACTCTACATTGTAGAACTGGATTGGCACAAAATAAAATAATTTCTTATTATACCCAGCTTATAATATGATTCGATGGAGGAAAATCTGATAAGCATGAGGGAAGACCATTCTTTTCATGTTCGTTACAGGTAAGACTGCTGCTTTCTTAGTGGGTAATTTTTAATACTTATTTAAACGTGTATTTAATTCTGATCATTTCAAATTTAAATTTGAAAGTACTAAAAATATACTAGCCATAGTTAGAATCTCCTTTAAGCAGTGTTTTCTTTTTGTTGTGGTTGTTATAAGTTTTTATATCCTTTCTATAGGAAAATGGTAGTAGAGTCCAATTATTTACTATAGTTTGTTTATTAATGTTCTGTGGAAGAGTTTATGAATAGTTACTTTAAACTTTGTTACTCTTTATATAATGCAAATATAAAAATGAAATATATTTCTGAATCTCTGAGGGCAGAGGATGGATTTTGTAGTGTGGTTGGCTGAATGACCTAATTTTTCTGTTAAAATTTTTAGTGATCTTTTATAAAGGAACTTTTACAAAATGGGTATTAATGTTGGAATGGTTGGGTACTTTCTAAACATGATAAACTAATAGTTTAATATTTAGTGGTAAAACTGGGGGCTTCCCTGGTGGCTCAGTGGTTAAGAATCCACCTGCCAATGCAGGGACATGGATTCAAGCCCTGGTCCGGGGAGATCCCACATGCCGCGGAGCAACTAAGCCTGTGCGCCACAACTACTGAGCCTGTGCGCCACAACTACTGAGCCTGTGCGCCACAACTGCTGAGGCTGTGTGCCACAACCACTGAAGCCTACACACCTAGAGCCCATGCTCCACAACAAGAGAAGCCACCGCAGTGAGAAGTCCGTGCACCGCAACGAAGAGTAGCCCCTACTCGCCGCAACTAGAGAAAGCCCGTGAGCAACAACGAAGACCCAACGCGGCCAGAAAAAAAAAAATTTAGTGGTAAAATATTAATGACATTTCTGATACATTTAGGAAGAAAGCAAGAATATCTGCATCATCATTATTTAACATTTATTTTGGAAGTTCTGGTCATTGTACTAAACTAAAATAAAGACAAATATTAGAATGGAAGACAGTTATTAGTAAGGTGATTAGATATTAATAGATTCCTTATCAAAACTATTATAAGTTAAATATTATTGAATAATATTTAAAACCATCAGAACTTATGGCTTTGAATAGTATTCAAATCCCTAATGAGTGAAGATGTTTGATACCAAATTTTGGATGTCTTAACACATGCATAGGAAATAATGAGGAGATTTACTGTCCTTTGCTTTGGTCCATTTTAGGGCATGGTGCCAAGGAAGTTTATATAGGTAAGCTGAGAGCATTTCTATTAAAAATTTAAACTTTTCAAATAAAAGAAAATGGAAGACATTCACCATAATTAAAATGAGCTTTTAATAGAAATGCTCTCACTCTACCCTCTGGGGCATAGTTCCAGGAACCTCTGTATCCAATGTGAAGTCTTGCTGGTTTTACCTCCTAAATGTTGCTCAGATTTTATCCATCCATCTGGATCCTCCCCACCACTGCTACAGTTCAGTGTAGCAGTGAACTAAATCATCTTCCCTCCAGACTCCCTGCCTTCTCCATTCTCTCCACTTGGAATCTGTCTTTTAAATTTGCCTCTAGAGGGGTGGGATAGGGAGGGTGGGAGGGAGGGAGACGCAAGAGGGAAGAGATATGGGAACATATGTATATGAATAACTGATTCACTTTGTTATAAAGCAGAAGCTAACACACCATTGTAAAGTAATTATACTCCAATAAAGATGTAAAAAAAAAAAATTGCCTCTAGAGGGCTATGTCTAAAAACACAGAGTTAACCATGCAGCCTTTGGTGGCTCCTAGTCACCTGTAGGGCAGAGCCACACTTAATATAGTACATGAGAGTGTCCATTGCCTGGCCTCTACCTACTCCTTCATCCTTACTTCCTTCCAGTCCTCACCTTGCACTTTGAGCTCTGGTTCCCTGTGCATGACTCAGTGCCTTTGCTCATGCTACACCCTATGACTTGAATGCCCTTCCCACTTTCTGGGTTTAGCTAATTCTACTCAATATCTAAGATTCAGTTCAGAAATATTCTCCTCTTAGAAACCATTTCTAAACTCCATAGTTTGGCTATATGCCCTCACATATCGTGTGCATATCTCTTTCTTAGCACCAACTGTATTAAAATTCAGTGTATCTGTTTATATGTTTGTCTCCTCCTCCCTGCCACTCCCTTCTTTTCTTTTCTTTTTAAAACTTTTATTTTTTGGCTGCACCATGTGCCATGTGAGGTCTCAGTTCCCCTGACCATGGATAGAACCCGCGCCGCCTGCAGTGGAAGTGCAGAGTTTTAATCACTGGACCACCAGGGAAGTCCCCGCCACCCCTTCTTTGATCATTTAGCTCCCTTAGGGCAGCCATGATGCCTAGCCTGTGGTCTGGCTTGTAGTCCACATTTGATGGAATTGTCCATTGAACTTCACTGGACATAACCATCAGATGAACCTGGTAAGATGTTTATCTGTCTTGCTAAACGTTTTTAAGAGTGGTTTGCTTCTTAATACTGTAACAATAATAGATAAGCAGGAGCGGATTGTACCTCTGCCTATAAGAAGGTCTTAGATTCATCCTTTTTTCATGATATAGCATAGGTCAAACATGGTTATACATTGTTATAGGACTTCACCAAAAGAAATTTAAGACTCAACTGCTTGTAGTAAGACTATACCAAACAAATCTCTGGTTTCATCAGTGCTGTAAGATCAGCATTCTATACACTGACTGGATTATTGTCTAACTGCAGGTAATAGTTTATATCCCTTGTGTTAGGAGTTATGGCCCAATATAGGTTATTTTTTTACTGTGGAAAACACTTAGCATGTAAAGTTTTATCCATCTGGTTCTTTCATTGAGGAGGTCCTCATCTATCTCTGGAGGAGCTTCTGTGGCACAATAAGTTTGTAATTTTGAAGTGGAATAATTCTTCAGACACTAAGAAACTTCCTGAGAGATATCAGAATGCTTTATGAAATAGTTTACAACTTATTAGTGGAGGCAGAGAGAAATGGAAACTGATAGTAAAATGGGATTTGTTTCTAAACTTTTAAAAAGTGTGCAATTGATTTTAAATAACTATCATTAAATTTTTTAGGAATGATAATAGTACTGTGATTATATATTTTTTTAAATTTATTTATTATTTATTTTTTGGCTGCGTTGGGCCTTCGTTGCTGCGCGCAGGCTTTTTGTAGTTGCGGCGAGTGGGGGCTAGTCTTTGTTGCGGTGCACGGGCTCCTCATTGCAGTGGCTTCTTGTTGCGGAGCACAGGCTCTAAAAGCACAGACTTCAGTAGTTGTGGCACACGGGCTTAGTTTCCCTGTGGCATGTGGGATCTTCCCAGACCATAGATCAAACTCATGTCCCCTGCATTGGCAAACAGATTCCTAACCACTGCGCCACCATGGAAGTCCTGATTATAATTTTTGAAAATGGCTCCTTATCTTTTAGAGTTACATACTAAAATATTTACTAATGAAGTTATATGCATTCTGGAATATACTTCAAAAGAATCTGAAGTTGTAGAGTGAGGGTGGAAGTAAAGATGAAATATATATTGATAATGTATCATATATTGGTAATTGTGGATGTAGAAGGATGGATGTATCAGGTTCATCATACTAGTTTCTCTAGTTTTATATTTCTTTGAGAAATGTCCTTGTTCATACTTGTTACTGTGAATAACAAACATTTCAGTACTTTAATGTAAAAATTAGATTATTGCACATAAGTTGTAAAGGAATACAGTTTTGGTGTTGAATTCTTCAATTTTGATAGATAAATATAGTTGTTAATAATATTCTTTCTGAAGAATAGTTTGAGGTAATGTGGAGTGGTGGAAAGAACACTGTATTTGGAGACAAAGACAGGATTTCACTTCTCAGATTTGTCATTGTATGATCTTAAGCAGGTCACTGAGCATCAGTTTCTGCTTCTGTAATAATACCTATCTCAGAGCACCATTTTGAGAATTAAATTTGATATAATATATAGTTAGAATCACTTTAAAACTAAGTTACCAATCAAAATTTAAATTTAAATCAAGATGGTTTTGCACTTTCCCTTTTATAAAGTAAACTGGAATAATTAGATATATGTGGTAAATTGGATGGATGAAAATTGTTTATGGGGGCTAGGACTGGTAATGGAAAAGATCCACGCCCAAGTAGAACACATAGAAGGTGGAGCTAAGGGCTGTAATGAGAGTGGACTGCCACAGAAGACAGCACAATGGAGAAGGTGCAGGGCACTCTTGCTTTGATCTTAAGTCCTGAATCCCATCGTTTATTCTTAATTAGTATGTAAGCCCTTAGAAGGGAGAGTCAGATTTGGACAAAATCGGTTATTAAATTTTTTAAAATGTTGTAGCGTCAAGATTTTAATCCTCTTTTGCTTTCATTGATATACTATAAACATAAGAAACCAAAAATAAGGAGGTAAAAAAATTGAGTTGTAGAAGTAAAAAATAATAAAATATAAAAATTAAAATAAATTGAAATGACATGTTTGTGCAGAAGGTGAGGAATTAAAGCTATAATGTTCAGTCTGTTAACAAAAATGAAAACATTTCAGTCAAGGATAATAAGACTGTCTTTATAGTTATTAGAAATGTACTTTTTTGATTATGTAATTAAATAGGCCATTAGTTAGAATAAAAGAAACTTTGTATGTGGGATGTATTTTAATGGAGAGCTATTTTCCTGGTTTGTCTTCTACTCTGGGTATGTTCTTTGTTTCCAGCCCAACTGGTAAACAAATGAAGTAATTCTATTCTCTCATAGAGACAGAGAGGATATGAAATTACTTTCTCTGTTACTATTTAATGATCTTCTAAAAAATTTATAAACCAACCTGTGTTGGCTGTTTTGCAATTAGGTAGGTATATTTGAGGTGTTGGAGATTTTGCCAGAATATTGACTTATTTTCCAATAAAATATACCAGAGCCATAATATATGTCAAAATAAACTCTAATAAGCTAGAGAGTTTTGAGCATTATTTTGGGCATTCGTTACTGAAATGACTTTTCTAAGGTAGGTTCTCCTGTAGGGCAGTCTCACCTCATGCACTTTAAGGACAGCTGTGTAGCCAGCAGGGTTCCAGGTGGCTATCACTATTTCCAATGAGAATTATGTAAAGTACCTTTTTAAAAATTTGTAGCTCTTAGGATACCATTCAGCCTTATAGCTAACTTTTGTTAGAGGCAACAGCATTTGGATTGATGGTTCCATTGTAATGTTGTATAAGTTTAAGTCCAGAAGGTCAAATATTTGTGGTGAAGATATTTATTTGAAGAAGATGCTTCTGTGTTTTATATGGATACTGTTATTAACTTCCAGTTTTTACATATGAATAGCGCTGACAAAAAATTAATCAATAGTTAATCTTAGAAAGAAAGGGAAAATTTTATTTGCGCCAACCTGACTGAGGATTATAACCTGGGAGACAGTCTTTCAGAAAGCTTTAAGGACTGTTCTGTCTTTGAGAGGTTAATGCACAGTCATAAAAGGTTTTGAGACAAAGGGTTTTACATCAAAGTAACATGTTGACAGTTTACATAGTCCAGCAAGGTTTGAGTAGTGGATTATTGTGACCCTTACAGGATTGAGAAAGGAATGTTGTGTCTTTAATGAGTTACCTGCTGGCTCCAGGAGGAATTGCTTTTTTTTTTTTTTTTTGGCAAGTAGGCATTCCTGTGTCTTCTAAGGGGGTCTAGTTAATGTATAATGCAGGTGCACAATGCACACACTAAAGGGGAGAGGGTAATGGCTCAAATGGCAAAGAAAATTTTATGTTAATTTTTTTTGTCCTGCCTTAAAAATAATTTTGTTTCATCAGTAGCCTTATCTCTAATTTCCTGGCCAGCAACCTAATCATCCTGAACTGATGGTTCTGGTGTGACTATTTCTCTACCTCTCCCTTGGTGAAATCATGTGCCATCATTTAGTATTCCATTGTATGGTGGCATGTAATTTTTTTTAAACAATACTCTAGTGATGGGCATTTAAATTGTTGGTAGTTTTTTGCTGCTGTGACTATCCTTTTACATATATCCTTTTGAATTTGTGTACGTGTAGCTTTAAGATAAATTCCTAACAGTGAAATTGCTTAATATATAATTTTTTTCCATAATTGGTATCATGCTTAAATTAAAATTTGTTAATAGAAAAAAAGCAATGTATTTTATATGTAAAAATATCTTTTCTAATTTTTTTCCCTATGATAATTCTTAGAAGTTCAGTGGTTTTAGTATTTAGACAAATAAAGGCAAGTAGTTCAGGTACTTCATCTAGCGAAAATAAAACCACATTTTTACATATTAATCTTTTGCTGACTCATTTCTCTTCACACATGCATACACCAGTAACCTCATAAAACCTTAAACAAAAAAAATCTTTTTTTCTTAACTCTTTCATCTTCAAAAATACAGTTCCAAAGGGCAGTTGTCACTTGCGAAAGACAAAAATAGGCTTTTTTAATTTGAAATGACCTATAAAGAAAAATAAATACAGCAATTTAAGGTTTCCAGTAAACTGATTTATTTTAAATTTATTTATTTATTTATTTAAAATTTAACATTTTAAGCAAAATGTTAAAAAGAGGTTAACTTGCATTATTTTACTTTGACCCATAAAGTGAGGGTGAAGTCACTAGTCTAACCGTGAGCAAACAGTAGCCTTTGGCTAAATCACCTGAATTATTAGAAAAAGATACCTGGATGTAAAACTTAAAAATTACCTGTCAGAGATGTCTACTTTCATCTGCTGATTCTGAGCCAGAAGTCTGCTTTGAACCTTTGTTAATTGGCTCTATTAATCTTAGTCCAGACTTTTCATTTAGCTTCACCTGGTTCATTTTCTACTTTTACAATTCCATTTTAATTTATGACTCTAAGGAAACTTGAAGTTTTATAGACTAAAAGACAGCACCTGAAGAAACATATTAATTGATCTGCTACTAAAAATACAAAGTGTAATCATATTTGAATGAGTTTAGGGTGAGTGGTGGTTTAACTCATATTTCCTGTTGAAGCAGTGATACTCAACCTGCCTTGTACATTGGAATTACTTGGGGGCTTTTAAACAATACTGGGGACAGACCTCACGCCCAAGGGAGTGGGACCCAGCATTGAGTTTTAAAAAATGCTCCATGTGAGCTCTGCTGTTGTGCAGCCAGGATCAAGAACCACCACTCTGGTAGAGTTGCTCAAAGCTAATTGTAGTAAGGAATAATTTAGTGCTGCTCCAAATATTAAAATGCTTGATGAGCTAAATCAGAGTCTTCCAAAGGATGGTGTTATACCACTGGTGGTACATAAGGTAATTTTACTCGCTTTTTTTATTTTAATACTTCCATATTTGTTTTGAGGTGCATTAGAAAATGAATGTAAGTATCACATCAAACTCACAGTTTCGTAGATACTGCTTTGGATGAAACTAGATTTTTTTTTTTTAACGGCATGTGCCAATTTAAAGGAATTTGCCAAATTTTAGAAACATTTAAGTGAATGATTATGTAGTACACAGACATGGCAGAAATCATAAAAATGTTGAAGAAACACAATGGCAACTTCGGTGAAGGGCACCTACTAAAGGTTAGGATTAGAATCGGAAGTAATGGTGCTTTTTTCTCCTAGATATATTTATAGTAACTTAATTTTTCTGGCTTTTAAAATTCAGTGACAGACTTTGAGAATTAGAATTTCTGCAAATCTTTAAATCATTGCTTCCTAACATAAAGTTTCTTAACACTTAGTTCTTTCATAGGAGTGTACCTTGTGCATCAAGATATTTTGCTCCTCTATTTTTCTAAGGTATAGGTGATCCTATGGTGATAAAACGGGGAAGGGGGTGGTGGTGTGTGTGCTCATGCACGTGCATGGACACGAGTATGAGATAGGGTTGATGGACAGGTTGAGTAGATCACCTGCATACCTGGATAGAGAAGAGTATTAGTTATAGGACTTCACCTCCCACAGGCACCCCTATTCTCCCCAAACTCTCAGAAAGTCTGTAAGTCTGCCACAGTTCAGAACAGTTTAGGAAAAACTACTAGGTTCTCTGGTAAAGTAGGTTGCTCTGGGTGAGGCAAGTAAAATGAGCTCTGTCGATGAAAAAATTAATCAGTGGATCTAAGAAAGAAATGGAAAATTTTATTTAAGCCAAATTGAAGATTGTAACCCGGGAACACCTCTCAGAAAACTCCGAGAATTGTTCTACCTGTTTGAGTTATGTACGTTTTTGAGACAGAGGGCTGTACATTAGATGACGTATTATTGACATTTTACACAATCCAGATTTACACGTACTAAGCAAGTAATGGGTCAACAAAGCAAGTAGTGGGTCATGGGGTCATCGTGGCCCCTTAAAGATTAAGAAGGAAGGTTATCTCCTAAGGAGTTGTGACCCTTGATGAGATTAAGAAGGAATGTTGTCTCCTAAAGATGTCTGGTTAATGCAGATGTACAATACACAATAAAGGGGAGGAAGGAGGCCAAATGGTCAAAGAAAAATTTTATGTTTAAATTTTTCTCATCTTGCCATAAAACACGAATTTTATTTCATCAGCTCCATATAGAGGTCTTTAGCTATCATATAAAAAAGACCTCTGTAACTGAGAGACATTTGAATAGGCAAATAAGCATTTGCTGTAAATAATAGTTTACTCTTTTATCAATAATGTGTATATACTTCAATTATAGAGGCTGCTGTTGTAAGCAAGAGTAGCCACAGTCCACATTTAAATTATATTACTGGAAGTTAAAACACTGTGGTGCATTTGTAATGTAATCTTGTAAATGTCTGTCCTATATAATTTTATAGAATGGAAGCTTCTTGCCTAGAACTGGCGTTGGAAGGGGAGCGTCTGTGTAAATCAGGAGACTGCCGTGCTGGTGTGTCCTTCTTTGAAGCTGCAGTTCAAGTTGGAACTGAAGACCTAAAAACACTTAGCGCTATTTACAGCCAGCTGGGCAATGCTTATTTCTATTTGCATGATTATGCCAAAGCATTAGAATACCATCATCATGATTTAACTCTTGCAAGGTAATTAATTTAAGCTGAATTCTCCCTAGATTAACTGTCACTTTAAAACACACTTTCATTCAATTAAAAAAACTAACAATTCAGTACATTTAGTGAGTTCTAATTTATTAGCATTGAATTTTAAAACTAATCTTTAGGCTGAATACAGTTTAATTAAGTAAATGAATAGTAGTGAAATGATGCTAGAGTTTAATTAAATGAATGAAAATTAATTAAATTTAAATACAGAAATGTAAGTTTAAGATTTTTATTTAAAGAAGGTTTCAAGGCTAATGGGTCTTTCTTACCTTAAGCATGTCAGCTGTTCTCTAGGGAAAACTGTATTCTGGCTGCTTTATATTTTAACACACCATTTGCCTTTTTTTCTTTTTTTTTCACCCTAGGACTATTGGAGACCAACTGGGGGAAGCTAAAGCTAGTGGTAATCTGGGAAACACCTTAAAGGTTCTTGGGAATTTTGATGAAGCTGTAGTTTGTTGTCAGCGACACCTAGATATTTCCAGAGAGCTTAACGACAAGGTAATAAGGAAACATTAGATGGTAGGCCAAATGTTTTTATTGAAATTGCTTTGTGTTTTAATCCTGTTTAATTATACTGTAGTTTATCTAAAAGTTAATACCAAAAAAAAAAGTATTTGTAGAAAAATGGAAGAAAAAGAGGAACATAATGAAAAATTTTTAATAGATGAGAAAAAAGAACTAATGAGAAGTCCTTCTTTCATAGGTAGTCATGTGTTTGGTTCTGTATGGATGGCTAATGTAAACATTTCTTTCTCTTGACCGTAATATCAAGGATATTATGAATAAATATATGTGATAGCATTATAATACCTGGCCTCTGATTTCAAATTGTAAACTGCTGTTATCTTCATCTAGGTGGGAGAAGCAAGAGCACTTTACAATCTTGGAAATGTGTATCACGCCAAAGGGAAAAGTTTCGGCTGCCCTGGTCCTCAGGACGTAGGAGAATTTCCAGAAGAAGTAAGAAACGCTCTGCAGGCAGCCGTGGATTATTATGAGTGAGTAGCATCAGCAGTCATGTGGCCCACCCAAGCCAGTAGTAAGTTTTTAAGTTTGGCAAAGGTTTTAAAATCATAGACTAGTAAGTAAAATAAACCATCAAATCATTGCTAAAATGTTATAGTGTTGTATTAGAAGTAATCCCCTCCCTCCCCAGGAAAACTTTCATTTAAACTGCAGACCAGTGCCACTTAGTGGCACAAACAAGAAGCATCAGTAGTTAGTCTTAAGTTATTTGGAGTAAACTTAGTCTTTTATCAATAGAATTTCATAGAACTTTTTAGCTATAGGGGTTCTAAGATTAGCTCTGTCCTGGACTCTGGGCAGAAACCTACCTGAATGTTTGAGTAAAATGTTCCCAGTTATTTCCTGTAATCACCCTCCAGCATAGCTATATCTTTTAAATGTGGCACATTATGGTTGTAAGCTTATTTAAGTATTTTTTTCCTGATAAAGAGTTTAGATTTGTAAATAAAGTCAATAAATGTTTTTCTCAAACTCATTTTTTCACAACTTTTTATTATCACTTAGGGAAAACCTATCACTAGTGACTGCTTTGGGCGACCGAGCAGCCCAAGGACGTGCCTTTGGCAATCTTGGAAACACGCATTACCTCCTTGGCAACTTCAGGGATGCAGTTATAGCTCATGAGCAGGTATGATGCAAGGCTTTGGAGCCAGGTCGTTTTCTCCATTAGTGTTTTGAACAGTGATTAGATTATTCTTTAGTTTTATTATAGTTCCATTAGTGTTTTGAACAGTGATTAGATTATTCTTTAGTTTTATTATAGTTATATCTAATTAAAATTTTCTGTTTCAGCGTCTCCTTATTGCAAAAGAATTTGGAGATAAAGCAGCTGAAAGAAGAGCATATAGCAACCTTGGAAATGCGTATATATTTCTTGGTGAATTTGAAACTGCCTCTGAATACTATAGGTTAGTCTAATATTTCTGTAGATAAATGTAAAATGGGTAGTTATGCAATCCAAAGAATCATAGGCTTTGGGTTTAAAACTTTTTTGCTGCATACAAGCAGCAGAACCTTGGGCTTTCTGTCTCAGTCTTCTCATCTGTAATGGAAGATACCAATACTTGGCTTTTGGAATTGTTATGAGGATTGAATGAAAGAATATATTAAGCACTTATTTAGCACAGTACCTGGCACACGGTGCTCAATACATATTATTGTACCTAAGATTTAATAGCAGCAGTATGGCCCCTTTATATTTTTATTAGCTTTTATCTTTAAAACATTATTTTTAATGAGATTCTAAACATTTAAAATCCTTTAAACCTGTTTAGCATGTATGGTGTGTATAGTTATATGCTCCCACACCACCACCACCAGTTACGGCTTTGCAGAGAGGCCACAAGAAAGCTTGGTAACAAATAGATGCCCTAGTTTTCTCCAGTGATCACTGAATTTCCCGCCATCATCCTACCATCTTATCGAGCAGTTATCCTCCCACGCTCTCTGCCCAGCTTTGATCCTTGCTGTAAGCTGAGGCCCCGTTCACTTACTCGAGGAGTTAGTACTCCCAGCTTCTTCTGTGGCAGGGTCTCTTTAATCTATCTGTAGACTTGAAGCATACATGATAGCAAAGTTTAAACTGCTTCATATTGCCTGCCCTGTGCTTTCTAGATTGTTCAGAGTTTTCTCTAATTAGTGGGAACTGAAGGCCCATACAGACCTTAGGCAGAAGCCAGTTTGACTGAACCAAAGACACAGTCTTGATTGATTTATATTTTATTGTTGAAAAATCCATGAGAGAGTTCTGGAAAGTTCATCATCTAAAAAAAAAGGTAAAATTGCTTTAGGTCCATCTAAAAAACTAGAATGTCATCCCATCCTCCTTTAAACTTCAACTAATGGTTGATATTTGTTGGTTGACTAGTTATGACTAGTTAGATGTGAAATATCCTTCCAAATAAAGTACATCACTATATAAGGAGCATATGTTTTGATTTTAAATACAAAAGTTTCTTATATTTTAAATCCAAAACACATAGAAAAGTCTTAATAAATGATGTACTTGTATTAAATACTGAAAAGTTCCGTAATAAAGTGGATGGTGCCTGTCTGACTAAAGAAGCATGAGTATAAAGTAATGAAATTTACCCCTGCCCCACACACCCACAAACAGGTAGAACTCAGAACTTTACACATATTCCAAAAATACTGATTAAAAATATTTTTGGAACTCTTCTTTGGAATTGTTTTCAGGGCCACACAAGAAAACTCTCTTAACATTATAGATCCATAATAAAAAGGACAGAAAGCAGTAGTTTGGTAAACCTACTTTAGTAAATTGAGTTTGGTTCCAGAAAGACTTCCAACCATTTACATATTAGCTGTACTCTCAAAGAATAACAGCGTGCCAGAAAGGGTTGTGCCACAGGGCCGGAAGCAATTCCAAAAGTCTTCCGAAAGTGTTTGAGAGGGCAGGCGATGTTAGAACACGCGGGTAGCCTCCCAAGGTAACAGCTTTAAAGGTATCATCATTAAACATATAATTTCAGGTTTGTTTGCTTAAAAAAAACTATCACATTATCATATAGTTATAAATGATATGAAGTATTTATACTGTTTGGCAGAAATTATAGGAAAGAGTCATTTAAATTACTGGATCCAAAAAGCATCTGTAGATTTAAGCACTGATGATAATAATAACAAAACATATTAACATTTATTAGCATCTGTTGTGAGCAAGATGCTATTCTAAGCACGTTATATATACTAATTCATTTAATCCTCACAAACCCCTGTGAGGTGTTTTCCCCATTTTATGTAAAAGGAAATTAATGCATAGAGAGGGTGAGTGACCTGCCCCAGCCAGTCACAGAGCTACTAACTGACAAAGTTGGGATTTGAACCCAGTCAGCCTAGCTCTAGGGTCCATGCTCTTAATTGCTACACTAACTTCTTGTTGATTCCACAAGGTAGAATTTGGTTAATATTTAAATGTAGCATTTAATATTTTTCATGAATCAGTGACTAATGGCCTATACATAACAATTTTAACTAAGTATTTTCAATTTTGACAAAATGTAAAGGCAACAGTATGATTGAAAAGAGAGGGTAGGTATGTGGACAAACTTACTTTATGTTATTGCACTGCAACAGCGAAAGTTTTTTTTTTTTTAATGTTAAAAATACTGTGATAATCTTTAGAGGCATTTGATCTCATGCATCTGTTCTCCTTTTCTCTGGGGAATTACTAGGACTCCTACATTCTAAAAGTCTGGATTTGCTTTTTGTGTTTCAAGGACATTTTTTCATTTTATCTAGAAGTAATGGAGAAAATATGGGATATTAGGATCTAAAACAAATTTACTTTAAAGGCAGGAGGAAAAGTGAGCTTTATTTTATGGTTATTATAGCCAATATAGTTATAATAGCCATTATGTAAGAATTAATTTCTTTTTTCAGAAAGACACTACTATTGGCTCGACAGCTCAAAGACAGAGCTGTAGAAGCACAGTCTTGCTACAGTCTTGGAAACACATATACTTTACTTCAAGACTATGAAAAGGCCATTGATTATCATCTAAAGCACTTAGCAATTGCTCAAGAGCTAAATGATAGGTAAGTTATATACCTTTTTACTATAGTTATGATAAAATATGGATACATTGTTGAATCCCTAGAATATTTCCTTTAAATTTCTTTTTTTGTTTCCTTTGTTTTCTTTTTAATTCCTTTTTAAGGTATTTCCTCTGTTTCAGTAATGTCCTGTGTATGTTACTGTTTGAAGGGCTAGAGAGGATTAGAATGGTTCCATATAACCTTGAACCAAGATCAGTAAATAGGTCACAGACTCAATTGCCTGCAAAGGTCCTCCTGACTAGATCAGTGTGGAAATTGTAGTGAAATTAATAGGCCCAACAGTGTTAAGGGGACAGCTGCTAGTCAATTCCAGCTAAGTGTTGCCTGGCAGGAATGAGGATCCAGGGCCGCCTCTTTTTTCAAGAGAAGCTGCAAAGTCCTGGGTTTCATATAAAATCTTCTGATTTTTAAATGTTGGTGGTTAATTCTTCTTTTTTTTTTTAAACTGTATGAAGAAACAGAGTATCTGTGCAGGACTTTAGTCTGTGATGTTTGCTTTAGTAGGATAGATTTTTATCTCAGTATGAAGAACTCTGTACAGTTATTCAAAATGAAGTATGCTACCTCAAGAGGTGAGCTCTCTCTTCCTCATGGCGTTCAAATACAGACTGAATGATTACAGACTGAACCCTGGGAAGGATGCCATGGAAAGAAAATGGGGTAGTTGAACTGCAAGACCTATCCCTGAGACTTTATTTATAATATACTGCATGTTTAAAAAGGATGTTTTCCATTTTAAAACTTGACTCTTGAGTTCATTATTATCTGGTTATTCTAACACAGTCGTCCCTTGATACCTGCAGGGGTTTGGTTCTAGGATCCCTGTGGATACCAAAAGCCATGGAAGCTCAAGTCTCTTATGTAAAATGGTGTAGTACAGTCGGCTGTATCCGGGGGGTTTCTCAGATCACGGTTGAATCCACGGATGTGGAACCTGAAGCAGGCCATCTAGTATTATGATAGTTTGTTCTTTATAAGAAAGACCAAATAAATCCAAAGCATTGTTTATGCCTTTAATTACTACTAGATAGATTTTATTCTTCACACAGACCTCCTTTCAGATAACTGCATGTTAGCTTTGAATTATCTTGTAGAATTGGTGAAGGAAGAGCATGTTGGAGCTTAGGAAATGCATACACAGCTCTAGGAAATCATGATCAAGCGATGCATTTTGCTGAAAAGCACTTGGAAATTTCAAGAGAGGTATGAAACTAAAAAATTATTATCTGTGCTATTGTGATTCACAGATCTGCAGCCCTATTATTTCTCTAGAATGCTCCTATATGGCTGAGTAATAAATTTAATTATATATTGTTCTCTTGGCATAAGAACTGCACAGAGCATTTTGAGATACAGATCAGCGGTATGTTTGCACTGGCCTTGATGTAGGAAGACAGGAAGGAAAGGCTGAGCATGGAGGAATGGGAGAATTACTAACATGTGCCTCCACTGTCCCCCCATCTCTACGTGGAAAAGTAGCATGGTATGAAAGGAAGAACATGGCTCTTAGAATCAAGGACTGCTTCCTGTTACAGTTCTGCCATTTGCTGGCTATTTGAGCTTGGAAGCTTTTCTGAGCATCATTTCTCTCATCTGTAAAATGGGAATAATAATAATAATAATAATATCTGCTTTGCAAATTGTTATACAGATTAGAGATAAAGTATATAAAAGTACCTAGTATAATGTCTAGTGCTAGCTTAATAAATACTGTTATTATAGGATGGAAATACAGTATTCTAAGGAAATTGTATTCATGTGATGCCAAGTTAACGTGTCACAGAGTAACCTACTTTATTATTTAAGGTGATCATAAAGATTAAGAGCAATCTAATATTTAGAGAAGTAAAGAATTGGTAGAATGTAATTATCTGTCCTCTTGTCATATTTTAGTAACTTTTCTTCTTTAAAATACTATGAATGAAAAAACCTATTTCATTCATAGTATTATAATTTTAAAATAACTATTTTCATCTCCCTATAGTTTCTTCCAGTTTTAGGTTGACAACATTTTCAACTAATCTTCACCATTCTTTACTTTAAATACTACTCTAAAGTATAAATGCTTGTGGTTGTAGGTTGGGGATAGAAGTGGTGAACTAACAGCACAACTCAATCTCTCAGATCTTCAAATGGTTCTTGGTCTGAGCTACAGCACAAACAATTCAATGATGTCTGAAAATATTGAAGTTGATAACAGTTTGCATGGTAAGTATTAGGTCTTCAAAACCCAATTTCTTTATCCTCAAGATTTACATTTAAATTACTTATCTCATGTTTACCATATCCAGAGAGAGATATAACATAGGAAGCTCAACTTTTATACTTTTTTGCTTTACCACTGTCCCATTAATTTATCAGTATGGAATACAGTATTTTATAGCTTTTATCATGAACTTAGAAATGGTAAAGGTATAACTATTTCGTTTAAAAAATTTTTAAATACACTTAAATTCTGTATCTCTAGGCTCACTCAAAAATTTATAAATGTGAAGATGTGAAAATTAAAACATTTTATTGTTTAATCTCTTTGTTTCAGATGTCTTTACATATTTGATTTTTGTTTAGCTTTTATTCCCCCCGTTTCATTTCTAAGGGGGAATCTCAGGATTTTTTTTTTTTTAATTCAGAAAACCCAGAAATTCTCTTCAGGTGCTGATTTGGTTTTGACATTGCTATAAGAAAAAAATATGCTATAATGTCTCTGTTTCTAAGTGAAAAAATAAACACCTACTTTTGATTAAAAAAATAAAAAGGAACAAGAGTAGAACCACATTTTTGGATACCATCTATATGTAACTCTATGTGAGATCCATTTTAAAGATCCAGCCAAGGCTTAAAAAATTCTTAGTCTGAAAAAAAATTACTGAGACAGATGTTTTGAACTTGGAAGTCAGTGAAAAATCTAGCGTTTATCTTCCCAGTATCCTCCTTTAACCCATACAAAGAAAATGAAAAAGAAAAAGAAATTAGTGGCTAGTCATCTAAGACTTTGAAAGAACATTTAATTGAAAAATGATACTGAAGTATGAACAGTATAGTAAACTGGACCGTGTACTTTGTAATTGAATAATGGGCTAAAAGGTTTTCCTGTGTTTAATTTTCAAGTTGGTTAAGTTGTAATAGCTCTCATATTTTAACAAATTATCACTTGTCCTCATGGACCGCTCTAGCTATAGACCTATTCCTTTGTTCCCCTTTACAACAAAACTTGAAAATAATATCACTGTTTTTTGTCTTTACTTCCTCACCTCCCATTCTCTCTTCAAACCACTGGACTCTGGCTTTGGCCCCATCATGATACTAAAACCTTTTCAAGGTTACCAGAGAATGCCATTTTACCAAATACATTGATCAGTTTTAGATGTCAGCATATTTGATTTCTCAGCAATATTTCCTGTAGCTGATCATTCCCTCCTCATAGTGCTTTGTTCGTTTGGCCTCCAGGATCACCCTCTTCTTCTGGCTTGCCTCCACCTCACTGGCCAGTCTGTCTTCATAACTCCCCTCTCTTCCTCATCTTTCCAATCCTTGACATTTGTAGTACCTGGGGTTCTGTTGCTGGACCTCTTCTCCCTTCCCTCTTCCCTCTCTCCTTCTCTGTCTTCTGTCCATCCATATCCTTCCTTCCTTTCTGATTTTATCCTTTTTCCTCTTATCCTACACTCTAGATCAGTGCTTCTAATAGAAGTTTCTGTGAAGATGGAACTGTTCTGTATCTGTGCTGTCCAATATAGTAGCCTCTAGCCATATGTGACTGCTGAGCACTTGAAATGTGGCTAGTGCAAAAAGAAGTGAATTTTTAAATATTATTTAACTTTAATTAGTTAAAGTTTTAAAAGCCACATGTGGCTAGTGGCTACTATATCAGACAGCACAACTCTAGATGATTTCATTCAGTCGGTTGGCTTTTATATCATCTATATGCTGATTTTCAAATTGATATTTCCAGTCATAATTTCTCTCTTGAGTTGGAGTTTCATATATTTAACATTTCCACTTGAATATCTAATTGGCATCTAAAACTTAACACATCCAAAATGGATCAATTGTTTTTTTCTCCCCAAACATGTTCTTCCTTCAGTCTGCCCTATCTCAGGAAATGGTACCATGATTCACACCAGTGTTCAGGCCAAAAACCTAAGGGCCATCCTTGTTCCCTTTCTCCCACCCACTCCTACATCCAACCTATCAGAAACCCTACCTTCAAAATATATCCCTATTCTCTCTTACAGTGTACACTGCAACAATCTTAGTACAAGCTGCCAACATCTCCCAGTAGAGCATTAGCCTTGCAACTGTTTCTTTTGTTTCCGCCGTTGATCCCTCACACTGACTTCCACAGGGCTGCCAGAGTGCTTTTTTAAAATACGAATCAAGTCATGTCATATCTCTGCTCAGAACCCTCCAGTGACTTCCCATCATACCTGGAACCAAATCTTCAGTCCTCATCGTGGCTAAAAGGCCCTGTAATCTGGGCCCAGACTGCTTTATCATTTCCTCCCACACCCCCTGCTCACTTTGGCTCCATGAAGACAGGTATTTTTTGGTCTCTTAGGTTCATTGCTGTATCCCTAGTGCCTAGAAAAATCTGCTGGCTAGAGGAACTGCAAGAAAACTTGTATAGGGACTTCTCTGGCAGTCCAGTGGTTAAGACTCCGTGCTTCCACTGCAGGGGGGCACGGGTTCAATCCCTAGTCGGGGAATGAAAATCCCTTATGCCATGTGGTACAGCCAAAAGAAACAAGAAAACTTATATATTTCTGGTGTTCGCTCAGGGTGGAGAAAAGGAGTCTCCCATAAGAATCTGAATTCATAAGCCTGTCTACACACTGGTTTGGAATTTGATTTATTCTACCTGCACAGTATAAGAAAGCCCAATCCATTAAAGTGCTTTTGGGTTAGAAATACTCCTAGGGACTTAGCAGAAGTAAGATCAAATATTTTCTGGAGGTAAGCAAGCCATCCTTTATCCAGGCCTATAAAGACTCACAACAACAACAATAACAAAATTACCAAATACCTAAAGAAACAAGCCAAAATGAGTAAGAAAACAAACAAAAGCAAAATCAGGTCACCAAGATCTTCAGAGCATAAAATGACTATGATTAAATGTTTACAGGAATAACAGAATTGAAACAAAGGAATAACAAAAATGATCATGCAGATTTGAATAAATAATAATAGCTAACAATTATTGAGTGCTTACTGTGTGCCCAGGCAGTGCTTTGCCTGTTTTAACTCATTTAATCCTAACAACTCTAGGAGGCAGGAGAGGTTAAGTAAATTTCCTGGGGTTACCTTTTTAAGTGGTAGAGATGGGAGTTCAACCTAGTCAGTCTGGCTTCAGAGTCTATCTTAGCTGATACTTCTAGCTTAATGTGATTTTAACATACCTCTCAGTAATTGATAGGTAAAAATCAGGAGTCAGATATCAGTAATAATATAGAGGATTTGACCAGCACAATTAATGGGCTTGATGTGTTTTTCAAATTGTGTGTTTGACCCATTTAATGAGTTATAAAATCAATCTCAGGTGTTGCAACTATCATTAAATACATACACACACATACATACATATTAATGGAGTTGTCATACATAATAAGGGCAAGTACTGTTGTGTGGAGATTTTGTTCTACATTTGTGTAAGTGTATTTAGGGTTGCAATGCAAATGTATTTTTTAAAGTTATAGTGGATCTACATTATTATGTTAGTTTCAGGTGTACAACATAGTGATTCAAAATTTTTATAGATTATATTCCATTTAAAGTTATTATAAAACATTGGCTATATTCCCTGTGTTGTACGATATATCCTTGCATCTTATTTGTTTTATACATTGTAGTTTGTACCTCTTAATACCCTACTCCTATCTTGCCCCTCTCCTTTTCTCTCTCCCCACTGATAACCATTAGTTTCTTGCCTGTATCTGTGAGTCTGTTTTCTTATATTTATTCGTTTTATTTTTTTAGATTCCAAATGTATTTCTTAATATGGGTCACAGTTAAAAATATGGATCACACTGATTTAATGGACACACAGAATACTGTGTCAAGCAACTGATCAATTCACATTCTTTTAAAACATTCATGAAACAGGTCTAAAAATTTGACCACATGCCAAACCAACAAATTTGAAGGAATCTGTATCACATAGATTTCATGCCCTGAGCACAGTGCAATTCAGTTAGAAATTAACAAGAATATAATGTATAAAACATATTCATTTGAAAATACACACTTCTAAGTAACTTATGGTATGACTTAAGAAGAAATCATAAATTAGAAAATGACTTAGGACTGAATTATAATTTATGTTGATACAACTTACTTAGAGCAAAATTTATATTGTATCATTTTAAAGGGAAAAAGACTCAGTGACCTAAGTATCCAGCTTTTAAAAAGTTAAAAACAAACCAAAAAACTCAAAAGAAAGTAGAAGGCAAGAAATAATAGCAGAAATTAATGAATTTAAAACAAAGATTCAATAGAGAGAATTTTTAAAAACCCAAATTTGGTTCTTTAAAAAGACTAACAAATCTACAGCAAGATTATTTGAGGGAAGAAAAGAGAGAAAAGGGGATATAATGTGGATGCAGCAGACATTAAAAAGATAAGAGATTATCCTGAATAATTTTATTTGAAAACCTAGGGGAAATGGACAATTTCCAGAAAAGCAGCTTACCAAAATTGAATCTAGAAAAATCTAATGGTAGAATGTAATGTGAATGGATGGCATCTCTAATGCCTAAAACCATAGGGAAACTTGATGAGTCATTTAAAATCTTTCTACTGAGAAAATACCTGGCCAAGGTGATTTTACAAGTGTGATCTACCAAACATTTAAGAAAATTGATTCCAACCTTCCATAAATTTTTATAGGTAACTAGAAAAGTGGGAACACTTTATCAGTCTTTCTGAGAATAGTATATCCTTGATATCCAAACTAGACAAGAATAGTATGTACAAGAAAGGAAAATTACAGGCAAATCTTTACTCATGAACATAGATGCTAAAATTTTAAACAAAATATTTGCAAACCAAACCCACAGTGTATTTAAAACAAATAAATAGGAATTCAAGTGGACTGAATATCAGGAAATCAATTAATGTAATATACCAGTAAACATAGTAAAGGAGAAAATAGCTCAAATATCCAAATATATCAGTAATTCTATTAAATGTAAACATTCCATTTAAAGGACCAGGAATATCAGATTGGTAAAAGAATAAAATCCAACTAAGCCTGAAAGTAAAAGGATTGAAAAAACATACCATGGAAAAACTGATCAAGAGAAAGCTGGTACAGCTGTATTAATATCAGATTAAATGTACTTTAAGGCAAAAGACTTTGTTAGAAATGAAGACAGTCACTTCACAATGGTTAAGAATTCAATTCACCAGGAAGATAAAAGCCTTAAAGTTGTATGTATCTAGCAAGCCTAATAACAAAGCTTCAGTGTACATAAAGCAAAACTGACTAAACTAAAAGGAGAAATGGGAAAATCCAGAACCATAAGGGGAAATTTAAACACATTTCTCTCAGGAATTGCACCTATCAGAAAACTAAATATTTTAAAGGTTGTCAGTTCTTCCCAAATTGATATAAATTCAGTGTGCTGCCAAGCAAATAATGACAGTTTTTCTGTGGAACTTGACCAGGTCGTTCATGAATGTATATGAAAGAAAAAAGGGCTAAGAACTCAAAGCCAAAACATTCCTGATGAAAAACAAGAGAAGAGAAGTGCTTTCTCTACAGATATAAAGATTATAAAACTACAGTAATGAAGACAGTGTGTTACTGGCATAGAGACAAATAGACCAATGGAATGGAATATAGAGTCTATATTTATAATCCTTGCATATATGGAAATCAATATCACACAAAAATAAATTCTTGATGGATCAAGGATTTAAGTATGAAAGACAGATTTAGAGCAATAATTATGATCAGCCAGCTAACACTTGCTGAATGCTTACTACTTACCAGGCATTATACTGACCCCTTTACAGATGATGGTGCATTTATCATCACACAGTGATCTATGAGGTAGGTATAGTTGTCCTTTACAAATGAGAAAATCACTGAGAGGTAGTTGCCCAAGGTCATATCACAATGAGTGATTGGTCTGTTCAACTCAGTATGCTGTACTACCTCTGAAAATAAAGGAGAATATCTTCATGATATCAGAGAGGGTAAGGATTTCTCAAAACACAAAAACAAAACCATTACGAAAAAGATTGACACTGAAATTAAGAACTTCATTTCATTAAAAGAAACCGTAAAGAGTAAAACACAAACTGAGAGGACATTTGCCACACAGATGATTAAAAAAGGATTTGTGGGCCTCCCTGGTGGCGCAGTGGTTGAGAGTCCGCCTGCCGATGCAGGGGATACGGGTTCGTGCCCCGGTCTGGGAGGATCCCATATGCCGCGGAGCGGCTGGGCCCGTGAGCCATGGCCGCTGGGCCTGCGCATCCGGAGCCTGTGCTCCGCAACGGGAGAGGCCACAACAGTGAGAGGCCCGCATACCGCAAAAAGAAAAAAAAAAAAAAAAAAAAGGATTTGTATCCTCAATTTATAAGAACTCCTATGAATTAAAAACAAGACAAATAACCTAACTAAAAGATAGGCAAAAGTGATGAACAGAAGAAACACAAATAGCCCATAAATAATGTGAAAAGGTATTTAACTAATCAGGGAAAACCATAGTGAGGTAATATTGATGGATGAGGTAGATGAAAATTAAAAGGCCTGATAACACCAGTATTGAAACAATACAGGTAATAGAAACTTTTATGCAGTGTTGATAGGAGTAGAAATTGGTTATTCAAAAGAGTAGTCTGGCAATATTCTGGTAGAGTTGAAGATGTACCAACCGTATGATCTAGCAGTTCCACTCCCAGTTACACTCATCTGTTATCCAGACTGGAACAAAGTCTTGCTCATGTACACGAGATATTTCCAAGAATTTCTGTAATAATATTGCTTACAGCTGTGATAAAGCGAAAGAGAGGCATGGACATATATACACTACCAAACGTAAGGTAGATAGATAGTGGGAAGCAGCCGCAGAGCACAGGGAGATCAGCTCGGTGCTTTGTGACCGCCTGGAGGGGTGGGATGGGGAGGGTGGGAGGGAGGGAGATGCATGAGGGAAGGGATGTGGGAACAGATGTATATGTATGACTGATTCACTTTGTTATAAAGCAGAAACTAATAAAAAAATAATAATAATATTGCTTACAATGACAAATGATTGGAAGCAACCTAAATAGCTGTCACCAATAGAAAGGGTATATGCTTTCCTAGTCCTAAAATCGCAATGAAAATTAAACTACTCATACCAACTTGGATGAATCTCACAAACATGAAGTTGCTCAAAGTAAGCAAGTTAGAGAACATACACAGTATGAGACCACTTATGCAATGTTATATAATAAGCTCCATTGCTTAGAGATATATACATATGTAATGAAAATATAAAAACTTAGGGAGGAAGAGGGAAGTTATGGGGGGAATTACAAAAGGGGGAGTTAATGTGTTGTGGTTTCTTTTTCTTTTTTTCTTTTGGCTTCTCAGAGTTCTTCT
This sequence comes from Mesoplodon mirus, assembly GCF_964341445.2. NCBI lineage: Eukaryota > Metazoa > Chordata > Mammalia > Artiodactyla > Ziphiidae > Mesoplodon > Mesoplodon mirus. The sequence goes on from NC_138978.1 coordinate 102,531,038, forward strand.
ATTTTACAAAGTAAGCAGCACATGATACACAATTTGACTGAAATAATTTTCAGAGTTGGAAAAGTTACAGATTTTTGTGACAAGAAAACACAGGGTAGGAACTACTTATGGAAAGAAGGCAATTTCTGGAGAAACTACGTTCCCTTACCCCACCCCCATCAAGTAAAAATCTCAAAGAAAGGGACTGAAAGGGTAGCAACTGGAGAGGTTTACAGATTCACTTTGTACGCAAAGAATGACTTTACATTTCATTACTTTCTAGTGCATCCAATTTCTTTAAGAAAAATTTTTTCTCTTTATGTGAAATAGCTAAGAATAAATGAAGTAAAAGGCTTGTTACAGATGATGATTCTTCAAAAAAATTTGTAGTCATAGTTCAGATTACCTTCTCAGTGACTATGTTTTCCAGTTAAACTCTGAGAGCCCTTCAACCAGCCTCATTATTTTGTGAGCTTATTGTTTTAGAAGATGTATTTATTTCATTCTTTATCTTCAAGAGTTTCTTATCAGGGAAGAAAATTCTTGACATCATAAACAGTAACAACCACATTATGTGAGTATTTGTTTTCTGATGGTATGTATTCAAAAGTAATTTAATATTTTTAATCTATTTCCTACAACACTATTCCCAGAATAAAACTGTCTGAATAGAATAAGGTGTGGGAGCCAGTTCCTACTATCACCATGCCTCAAAGAAGATCATTAGAGCACTTCATGTTTAAAATGGAGCTTATAAAGTGGAGCAACAATCATGTTTTTTAACATATTTATTGGAGTATAATTGCTTTACATTGGTGTGTTAGTTTCTGCTATATAACAGTGAATTAGCTATACATATACATACATCCCCATATCTCCTCCCTCTTGCTTCTCCCTCCCACCCTCCCTATCCCACCCTTCTAGGTGGACACGAAGCACAGAGCTGATCTCCCTGTGCTATGTGGCTGCTTCCCACTACCTAGCTATTTTACATTTCGAAGTGTATATATGTCCATGCCACTCTCTCACTTTGTCCCAGCTTACCCTTCCCCCTCCCCATGTCCTCAAGTCCATTCTCTATGTCTGTGTCTTTATTCCTGTCCTGCCCCTAGGTTCTTCAGAACTTTTTTTTTTTTTTTTAGATTCCACATATATGTGTTAGCATACGGTATTTGTTTTTCTCTTTCTGACTTACTTCACTCTGTGTGACAGAATCTAGGTGCATCCACCTCACTGCAAATAACTCAATTTCGTTTCTTTTTATGGCTGAGTAATATTCCATTGTATATATGTACCACATCTTGTTTATCCATTCATCTGTCAATGGACACTTAGTTGCTTCCATGTCCTGGCTATTGTAAATTGAGCTGCAATGAACATTGTGGTATATGACTCTTTTTGAATTATGGTTTTCTCAGGGTATATGCCCAGTAGTGGGATTGCTGGGTCGTATGGTAGTTCTATTTGTAGTTTTTTAAGGAACCTCCATACTGTTCTACATAGTGGCTGTATCAATTTACATTCCCACCAACAGTGCAAGAGGGTTCCCTTTTCTCCACACCCTCTCCAGCATTTATTGTTTGTAGATTTTTTTATGATGGCCATTCTGACCAGTGTGAGGTGACATCTCACTGTAGTTTTATTTGCATTTCTCTAATGAGTAAAGATGTTGAGCATCCTTTCATGTGTTTGTTGGCAATGTGTATATCTTCTTTGGAGAAATGTCTATTTAGGCCTTCTGCCCATTTTTGGATTGGGTTGTTTGTTTTCTTGATACTGAGCTGCATAAGCTATTTGTATATTTTGGAGATTAATCCTTTGTCAGTTGCTTCATTTGCAAATATTTTCTCCCATTCTGAGGGTTGTCTCTTCGTCTTGCTTATGGTTTCCTTTGCTGTGCAAAAGCTTTTAAGTTTCATTAGGTCCCATTTGTTTTTGTTTTTCCATTTCTCTAGGAGGTGGGTCAAAAAGGATCTTGCTGTAATTTATGTCATGGAGTATTCTGCCTATGTTTTCCTCTAAGAGTTTGATAGTGTCTGGCCTTACATTTAGGTCTTTCATCCATTTTGAGTTTATTTTTGTGTATGGTGTTAAAGAGTGTTCTAATTTCATTCTCTTACATGTACCTGTCCAGTTTTCCCAGCACCACTTATTGAAGAGGCTGTCTTTTCTCCATTGTATATTCTTGCCTCCATTATCAAAGATAAGGTGACCATATGTGTGTGGGTTTATCTCTGGGCTTTCTATCCTGTTCCATTGATCTATATTTCTGTTTTTGTGGCAGTACCATACTGTCTTGATTACTGTAGCTTTGTAGTATAGTCCGAAGTCAGAGAGCCTGATTCCTCCAGCTCCATTTTTCTTTCTCAGTATTGCTTTGGCTATTTGGGGTCTTTTGTGTTTCCATACAAATTGTGAAATTTTTTGTTCTAGTTCTGTGAAAAATGCCATTGGTAGTTTGATAGGGATTGCATTGAATCTGTAGATTGCCTTGGGTAGTTTCTGGTAGCATCTTTAGGATTCTCTATGTATAGTATCATGTCATCTGCAAACAGTGACAGTTTTACTTCTTCTTTTCTGATTTGGATTCCTTTTATTTATTTTTCTTCTCTGATTGCTGTGGCTAAAACTTCCAAAACTATGTTGAATAAGAGTGGTGAGAGTGGGCAACCTTTTCTTCTTTCTGATCTTAGTGGAAATGGAAACTAGTTTTACACCATTAAGAACGATATTGGCTGTGGGTTTGTCATATATGGCCTTTATTATGTTGAGGTAAGTTCCCTTTATGCCTGCTTTCTGGAGGGTTTTTATCATATATGGGTGTTCAATTTTGTTGAAAGCTTTTTCTGCATCTATTGAGATGATCATATGGTTTTTCTCCTTCAATTTGTTAATATGGTGTATCACATTGATCGATTTGCATATACTGAAGAATCCTTGCATTCGTGGGATGAACCCCACTTGATCATGGTGTATGATCCTTTTAATGTGCTGTTGGATTCTGTTTGCTAGTATTTTGTTGAGGATTTTTGCATCTATGTTCATCAGTGATATTGGCCTGTAGTTTTTTTTGTGGTATCTTTGTCTGGTTTTGGTATCAGGGTGACGGTGGCATCGTAGAATGAGTTTGGGAGTGTTCCTCCCTCTGCTATATTTTGGAAGAGTTTGAGAAGGATAGGTGTTAGCTCTCCTCTAAATGTTTGATAGAATTCGCCTGTGAAGCCATCTGGTCCTGGGCTTTTGTTTGTTGGAAGATTTTTAATCACAATTTCAATTTCAGTGCTTGTGATTGGTCTATTTATATGTTCTGTTTCTTCCTGGTTCAGTCTCGGAAGGTTGTGGTTTTCTAAGAATTTGTCCATTTCTTCCAGGTTGTCCATCTTATTGGCATAGTGTTGCTTGTAGTAATCTCTCATTATCCTTTGTATTTCTGCGATGTCAGTTGTTACTTCTTTTTCATTTCTAATTCTATTGATTTGAGTCTTCTCCCTTTTTTTCTTGATGAGTCTGGCTAATGGCTTATCAATTTTGTTTATCTTCTCAAAGAACCAGCTTTTAGTTTTGTTGATATTTGCTATTGTTTGCTTAATTTCTTTTTCATTTACTTCTGATCTGACCTTTATGATTTCTTTCCTCCTGCTAACTTTGGGGTTATTTTGTTCTTCTTTCGCTAATTGCTTTAGCTGTAAGTTTAGGTTGTTTATTTGAGATATTTCTTGTTTCTTGAGTAGGATTGTATTGGTATAAACTTCACTGTTAGAACTGCTTTTGCTGCATCCCATATGTTTTGGGTCATTGTGTTTTCATTGTCATTTGTTTCTAGGTATTTTTGATTTCTTCAGTGATCTCTTGGTTATGTAGTAACATATTGTTTAGCCTTTATGTGTTTGTATTTTTTACAGATTTTTTTCCTGTAATTGATATCTAGTCTCATAGTGTTGTGGTCAGAAAAGATACTTGATATGATGTCAATTTTCTTAAATTTACCAAGGCTTGATTTGTGACCCAAGATATGATCTATCCTGGAGAATGTTCCATGAGCACTTCAGAAGAAAGTGTAATCTGTTTTTGGATGGAATGTCCTATAAATATCAATTAAGTCCATCTTGTTTAATGTATCACTTAAAGCTTGTATTTCCTTATTTACTTTCATTTTGGATGATCTGTCCATTGGTGAAAGTGAGGTGTTAAAGTCCCCTACTATGATTTTGTTACTGTTGAGTTCCCCTTTAATGGCTGTTAGCATTTGCCTTATGTATTGAGGTGCTCGTATGTTGGGTGCATAAATATTTACAACTGTTATATCTTCTTCTTGGATCGATCCCTTGATCATTAGGTAGTGTCCTTCTTTGTCTCTTGTAATAATCTTTATTTTAAAGTCTGTTTTGTCTGACATGAGAATTGCTACTCCAGCTTTCTTTTGGTTTCCATTTGCATGGAATATCTTTTTCCATCCCCTCGCTTTCAGTCTGTATGTGTCCCTAGGTCTGAAGTGGGTCTCTTGTAGACAGCATATGTACAGGTCTTGTTTTTGTATCCATTCAGCCAGTCTGTGTCTTTTGGTTGGAGCATTTAATCCATTTACACTTAAGGTAGTTATCAATATGTATGTTCCTATTACCATTTTCTTAACTGTTTTGGGTTTTTAATTGTAAGTCTTTTCCTTCTCTTGTGTTTCCTGCCTAGAGAAGTTCCTTTAGCATTTATTGTAGAGCTGGTTTGGTGGTGCTGAATTCTCTTAGCTTTTGCTTGTCTGTAAAGGTTTTAATTTCTCCGTCAAATCTGAATGAGATCCTTGCTGGGTAGAGTAATCTTGGTTGTAGGTTTTTCCCTTTCATCACTTTAAATATGTCCCGACACTCCCTTCTGGCTTGCAGAGTTTCTGCTGAAAGATCAGCTGTTAACCTTATGGGGATTCCCTTGTATGTTAATTGTTGCTTTTCACTTGCTGCTTTTAATATTTTTTCTTTGTATTTAATTTTTGATAGTTTGATTAATACTTGTCTTGGCGTGTTTCTCCTTGGATTTATCCTGTGTGGGACTCTCTGTGCTTCCTGGACTTGATTGACTATTTCCTTTCTCATGTTAGGGAAATTTTCAACTATAATCTCTTCAAATATTTTCTCAGTGTCTTTTTTTTCTCTTCTTCTTCTGGGATCCCTATAATTCGAATGTTGGTGTGTTTAATGTTGTCCCAGAGGTCTCAGAGATTGTCCTCAATTCTTTTCATTCTTTTTTCTTCATTCTGCTCTGTGGTAGTTATTTCCACTATTTTATTTTCCAGGTCACTTATCCGTTCATCTGCCTCAGTTATTCTGCTATTGATTCCTTCTAGAGAATTTTTTATTTCATTTATTGTGTTGTCCATCACTGTTTGTTTGCTCTTTAGTTCTTCTAGGTCCTTGTTAAACGTTTCTGATGTTTTCTCCATTCTATTTCCAAGATTTTGGATCATCTTTACTGTCATTACTCTGAATTCTTTTTCAGGTAGACTGCCTATTTCCTCTTCATTTGTTTGGTCTGGTGTGTTTTTGCCTTGTTCCTTCCTCTGCTGTGTATTTCTCTATTCTCGTTTTGCTTAACTTACTGTGTTTGGGGTCTCCGTTTCGCAGGTTGCAGGTTCATAGTTCCCATTGTTTTTGGTATCTGCTCCCAGTGGGTAAGGTTGGTTCAGTGGGTTGTGTAGGCTTCCTGGTGGAGGGGAATGGTGCCTGTGTTCTTGTGAATGAGACTGGATCTTGTGTTTCTGGTGGGCAGGACCACGTCCGGTGGTGTGTTTTGGGGTGTCTGTGACCTTGTTATGATATTAGGCAGCCTCTCTGCTAATTCGTGGGGTTGTGTTCCTGTCTTGCTAGTTGTTTGGCATAGGGTGTCCAGCACTGTAGCTTGCTGGTTGTTGAGTGGAGCTGGGTCTTAGTGTTGAGATGGAGATCTCTGGGCGAGCTTTCACTGTTTGATATTACTTGGGGCCGGGAGATCTCTGGTGGTCCAGTGTCCTGAACTCGGCTCTCCCACCTCAGAGGCACAGGCCTGACACCTGGCCGGAGCACCAAGACCCTGTCAGCCACACGGCTCTGATGAAAAGGGAGAAAAAGAAAGAAAGAAAGAAAAAATAAAATAAAATAAAGTTAATAAAATAGAAAAAAATTTATTAAAAATAAAAAAGTAATTTTAAAAAAAGAGAAATAAAGAAGAGAGCAACCAAACCAAAAACCAAATCGACCAATGATAACAAGAACTAAAAACTATAACTACTAAAAAATAAAATAAAACTAAATGGACAGTCAGAACCCTAGGACAAATGGCAGAAGCAAAGCTGTACAGACAAAATCACAGAAAGAAGCGTACACATACACACTCACAAAAAGAGAAAAAGGAAAAAAGAGTATATATACATATATATATATAAAATAAAGGAAAAGAGCAACCGAATCAATAAATTGCCAATGATAATAAGCTCTAAATAGTAAACTAAGATAAACATAAAACCAGAAACAAATTAGATACAGAAAGCAAACCCCAAGTCTACAGTTGCTCCCAAAGTCCACCACTTCAATTTTGGGATGATTCGTTGTCTATTCAGGTATTCCACAAGTTGACTGAGAGTACATCAAGTTGACTGTGGAGATTTAATCCACTGCTTCTGAGGCTGCTGGTAGAGATTTCCCTTTCTCTTCTTTGTTCTCACAGCTCCCGGGGTTCAGCTTTGGATTTGGACCCGCCTTTGCGTGTAGGTCGCCTGAGGGCGTCTGTTCTTTGTTCAGACAGGACGGGGTTAAAGGAGCAGCTGATTTGGGGGCTCTGGCTCACTCAGGCTGGGGGGAGGGAGGGGTACGGAATGCGGGGCGAGTCTGCAGTGGCAGAGGCCAGCGTGACGTTGCAACAACCTGAGGTGCGCTGTGTGTTCTCCTGGGGAAGTTGTCCCTGGATCATGGGGCCCTGGCAGTGGCGGGCTGCACAGGCTCCCAAGAGGGGAGGTGTGGATAGTAACCTGTGCTTGCACACAGGCTTCTTGGTGGCTGCAAGAGCAGCCTTAGCGTCTCATGCCCATCTCTGCTGTCCATGCTGATAGCTGCGGCTGGGACCCGTCTCTGGAGCTTGTTTAGGCAGTGCTCTGAATCCCTTCTCCTTGCACACCCCGAAACAATGGTCTCTTGACTCTTAGGCAGGTCCAGACTTTTTCCTGGACTCCCTCCCGGCGAGCTGTGGTGCACTAGCCCCCTTCAGGCTGTGTTCACGCAGCCAACCCCAGTCCTCTCCCTGGGATCCGACCTCCAAAGCCCGAGCTCAGCTCCCAGCCTCCACCTGCCGCAGCAGGTGAGCAGAGAAGGCTCTGGGGCTGGTGAGTGCTGGTCGGCACCAATCCTCTGTGCGGGAATCTCTCTGCTTTGCCCTCCACACCCCTGTTGCTGCACTCTCCTCCGTGGCTCTGAAGCTTCTCCCCCGCCACCCCCCGCCATCTCCGCCAGTGAAGGGGCTTCCTAGTGTGTGGAAACTTTTCCTCCTTCACAGCTCCCTCCCACTGGTGCAGGTCCCGTCCCTATTCTTTTGTCTCTTTTTCTTTTTTCTTTTGCCCTACCCAGGTACGTGGGGATGTTTCTTGCCTTTTGGGAAGTCTTAGGTCTTCTGCCAAAGTTAAATAGGTGTTCTGTAGGAGTTGTTCCACATGTAGATGTATTTCTGATGTATTTGTGGGGAGGAAGGTGATCTCCACATCTTACTCCTCCGCCATCTTGAAGGCACCCCTCACCCACCCCGTGGTTTATTTCTGAAGCTGGCTATCAGGTATCATGTATTTCTTACATTATGCCTTTTAAAACATTAAAGATTGAATGGATATGAAAGTTCTTCATATTTAATGACAACTTTTTGAAAAAATATTTTGAAGATCTTTTTATTTAACTTTTTTCCTGACTGGCAGTAAATCTGTCATCTAATGAGATCTTAAAATGGAAACGGGTAACTCAGAAGAGTAATAATAAAGTATTGGGATGTTATTTTGAAGGCCTTATGTTTTCCTTATGTTTCTACTTACTTAAACCTCTCTACAGTTTGTTTGGGTTGTGTGTATCATATAAAACCAGTTATTATAAAAATGCCTTTTCTAAATTAAGGGGTAGTTAGTAACCAAAGTTAGTTTCCAACCAAAACGTTAACTTCCTTACATCAAAACGTTTTAGAGGGAGTGTATATTTTATTTTAATTTAGTTGGTGTGGAAAATTATTATTCTTGAAAGAATACATGTTTCCTCCTTCCATGTGGGTTTTTGTAGCAGACTTTAAATTTGAATAACACAGTGATGCTGAATTTTCAGTCTTAAGGGCTCCCTGGCTTACTTAAATTAACTTTTTTTTCCAAAGGTGCACGCCCCAAGTTTGGACGCCGACACAGTATGGAAAACATGGAACTTATGAAGTTAACACCAGAAAAGGTTGGCAGTTTTTATTTCTTGAACAATTATAACAAAATATTTTAGCAACTTTTAATTTAAATAAGTCTTGTCATATATGGGTATCACTTTAACATTTTCCTTTGAAAAGAATCGAGTACAATGCAAAAAGAATGTGTATGGAATGCTGCCATCTGTTTAAGTTTTATGCATATATATCCTTTGTAGATGCATAAGACATTTCTGGAATAATATATAAGATACTTGCTAGTAACGATTGCCTCTGGGAAGAGAATTGCTGTCTGGGTTAGGAGAAACACTTTTATATACTATTTTGAACTGTTTGAAGATTTTACTATTTTACCATGTACATGCATTACTTTGTTTTTTTAATTAAAAGAAGAACAGGAAAATCAGAAAAGGATTAGGAAGCTTTTTTCAACTAAATAACAGCAACATTATTGGCAAGATTAATGATATGTATGATCAAGCTAGTGTTTTTAGCTGCATTTTTGAAAAGCATTTTTTTTAACAAAGGAATAACTGTTCAAGATGCATCTTCTCTAGGTTTTTTTTTTTAAGTAACAGAGAAGGGGCTTATATATAATTGGAAAAAGGTTATTGAAGAACAAATCTAGGCTGCTTTCTTCTACCTCCATTTATCTTAATTTTACATTGTTAAGGTATGCTCTTACTCCTTTATGGTGTATTTCTTGAAACACTTTTTATAAAATGTGTTTATTGTAGTAACTTTGGAAACTTCCAACAAGGAAATTAAAATTATCAGTAATCCCACCTCCCAGTAGTAACCAAAATTAATGTTTTTGTATTTATTTGTCTTGCATTTTCATATGAATATCATATTATAGATACTATTTTATAAGACATAGTAATATATCAACATCTTTCCATGTAATGAAATATTCTTCTGCCCTATTATAATAGGCATATTATTTTTTAATATTGACATTTTTTGTGTAAGTAGTCTTCATAAGACCAACATCTGATTTGAACTAATATCCAATATTTTTTTATTCCAAACAGTTACAGTTTTTTAAAAACTTCTGGTTAACTTCTGAAGGGCTTTATGATTTCCCCCATATATTTACCTCTTATATTGGTGAGTGGTTCTCAAATCCTTAAATCTATAGATTATTTAAAAAAAAAAACAGAACACAAAAAACTTAAGTCAATTTAGATCTCCTTCATTTTTCTAGTAGGAAGGAAACTAGTAATAAGCAGCATAATTAATTTGGTGCATCTGTAGTGGTACCAACAGTAAATTCCATGAGAAGCTGACCAGATTCAACCCTGTAATTTTCCAAGAGCCTAATGATGATAAAGCTTATGTCTAATTTAAAATATGTTTAAGTGGAATTAGTTCTTTGTGATTTTTTTTTTTTACCTCATAATAAATATTTATTTGTTTTAGTTTTGGCTGCCTTGGGTCTTAGCTGAGGCATATGGGCTCCTCGTTGTGGCGCGTGGCCTCTCTAGTTGTGGCCTGTGTGCTCAGTAGTTGCAGCATGTGGGCTTAGTTGCCCTGTGGCATGTGGGATCTTAGCTCCCTGACCAGGGATCAAACCTGCGTCCCCTGCATTGGAAGATGGATTCTTAACCACTGGACCAACAGGGAAGTCCCTAACTTCCTGTTTGGAAGTCATAATAAAGTCAAAGAGTTCAGTACAGTTTTATCAACAAAAGATTACTACTGCTGTGTAAGTTTTAGATATTATTTTTTAGGGTTATAAATTCTACATACATCCAAAATTTCCAGTTGTAACAGATTTCTAAGTAACTCTTATCAAGAATAAAACTTTGGCTTCTTCTCTGACCATTTAAATTTTATTTTTATGGACTTTTGGCAAACTTTGTTTTCTTTTCTTAGGTTTTTAAAAACCTCCATTTTAATATTTTGATAATGAGAAATCCATAACACACATTTGGTACAAGCTGTTGAAAACAGTGAGTTAGGGACTTTCCTGGTGGCGCAGTGATTAAGAATCTGCCTGCCAATGCAGGGGACACTGGTTTGAGCCCTGGTCTGGGAAGATACCACATGCCACAGAACAACTAAGCCCGTGTGCCGCAACTACTGAGCCTGCGCTCTAGAGCCCATGAGCCACAACTACTGAGCCCGCATGCCACAACTACTGAAGTGTGTACCTAGGGCCCATGCTTCGCAACAAGAGAAGCCACTGCAATGAGAAGCCCGCGCACCAAAACGAAGAATAGCCCCCGCTTGCCACAACTAGACCCGCACATAGCAATGAAGACCCACTGCAGCCAAAGATAATTAATTAATTAAAAAAGAAAACAGTGAGATATACTGGCAAAAAGGAATATATTAAGAGATCTAAGCCACTCACCCCCCTCCCCACATCCAATTACTAAATGGCAGTTATATATAGCTTTGGTGTTTTTTTTTCATGTCCTGCTTTCCATTTATAATTGTGTAGGTTCAAAACTGGAACAGTGAAATTCTTGCTAAACAAAAACCTCTTATTGCCAAACCTTCTGCAAAGCTCCTCTTTGTCAACAGATTGAAGGGGAAAAAATACAAAACTAATTCCTCCACTAAAGTTCTCCAAGATGCCAGTAATTCCATCGATCATCGAATTTCAAATTCTCAAAGGGTATGTTTAAAATAAGTTTTGAGTATTGTGTTTTGAGTTTTTTATATTCATACTGGACTTCTGTAATATATTTTTAGATATTCAGTATAAAATATCTTTGTTATTCAAAGAAGTCTTCTGTATTTTCCTATCTTTTCTGTGTTCTTCAAAGCTAGAAACTATAATTACTCCATTCATAGATAAGTTGCTCCACTACTTTGGGTAGTAATTATTTCTTTGTGTTTTAAGTCACTGTTGTTTGCAAAAATACTACCTTCATTTCACCAGAGTGTCTCCCAGTAAAAATGTCCTCCATTCAGCCAAGAAGTCAGAACAAATGAAATTCAGATGTTCAAGGAGTTTTAAATACTAATTTAAAATGAAAAGTGTCTGCATGCATCAATTCCTATTTATTTCTGTTGTTAAAATTATAGAGTTAAAAACGATTTTGTTGAAAAGTGAGCATAGAAATCAGATTATTAAACATAAAAAAATATTTAGAAGTTGAAAAATACCATGGCTTTACTGGTAAGTATCAGGGGTATTTCTACCTACCCTACACTCTGATAAAAAGATCAAAATAAATTACAAAGAAGATATTTCAAATTATCAAGTCCATTTTTCAAGCAGTTGAGAACCTTTGAAAAAATTGTTAGCCTTTTATTTTTTAACAGAAATTTCTATTGGTCCTGTTGTCGGCATTTTTTTTTTTTTTTTGTATCTGCACCCTTGTAGTGTCCTTTGCCTTGGTTTTTATCAGTTTTTTACATGTTCCTTACACATGTATGACTAACAAAATTATTATTATAATTATTATTATATTATTAAAAATATTATGGGGTATATAAAAATGGTCTAAGAATATTTTTGTAGATCTGGAAGGCATATCTTTGTTCAAGGTTTGAGGTCTTAACTAAGCCCACTTAGCCCAACCAAAAATGTCCGTATTTTTGGAGCCTGTCTTTTGATATTCAGAATTTTTAATTAGAGGCTTTTTGCCCCTAGGAAAAAGTCTTTTTGTTAGTGATTAAGACAGTTGACTATAGCTTATGTACATACTTATTCCCAAACCTCAAGCTCGACATGTTAAAAATTGTGCTGTCTCAAGCCCTCCTGTTTTCCTTACTTCAATTAAAGGGATACCATGTATACTACACTGTCACCCAAGCTAGGAACGCGGGTGTCATTCTAGACTCCCTCTCCTTCATTGACCACATCCAGTTAATCCCTGTATCACTCAGATCTGCCCTCACCACCCTCCCCCCACCTTTAAAAAAAATCTCTGCTACTGTGTGTTAGTTCTTAATGTACTGCTTTATCTCTTACCCAGATTTCTGGAATAGGCACCTGAACTGACCCCTTTCCTTCCATTATTAACCCTTGCAATCAATTGGAAGGGCCAGTTCTGTTTCTGTACAAAACCACTTAAAATTGGCTATTACCAGTGCTTCTCTTATGTCACATAGGATGTCTTTAACTTGTATGTCATACAGAGGTCCTTATGTTGGTCTCTTCTTCCCCTCCCCTTTTCACCACCCCTGCATATCCTTCAGTTCATTATCCCCTAAATACTACAAAGCTTTGGAATTGCGCATTAATCAGTGTGAAACATCTCTACCCTGCAAATGCTTATTCACTCTCCAGGAACCGACTCAAATATCACATAAGTTTCTGCTGTTTCACTTAAGAATTAGTTACACCCTTCTCCCAAGGCTCATAACAGTTTGTATATATGTACTTCTATTATAATACTATCATTATGAAAACTAAAATAATTACTTTTATTAAACATTAGTTATTTTAGTTTTGAAGCTTTCCAAATAAAGTATAACTGGTACCCCTGTCTCAAATATTCATTTATTTGAAGTTTATATTTTTTCAGGATCTTCAAATCTTTAAATACAATAAAAGACCTTACAAATCACTATGCCAGGAAAATATACATGCTTTCTTACTTTAATCAGTTCTTAGAAAGACTAGTTTACTTAAATTCTGTTGTAGAATCTTAGAACTGAACTTTGAACCTGGGGTACATGCCTGTATCACTGATATTTGCATAATTTATTCAGTATCTGTAGCAGTTCCCCTAAGTCTGAGGTACATTTATTTAGCTTTAGGATACAAGGATTAAAAAATAACTAGAAATGCTTTTTGTCAGTTGGATTGAAATAACTTTTTATTACCAAGTGGTTGGCATCTTGTATAAAGAAAATGTCAATTTTTTATTTTTAATCTTCATCGTTTACCATTTGTATGAGGTATATATGATATTGTTTCATTGATGATCTAAGGATAATGCTGAAATATTTAGATTTCCTCTCAATATTTTAGAAAATCAGTGCAGATACTATTGGAGATGAAGGGTTCTTTGACCTACTGAGCCGATTTCAAAGCAATCGGATGGATGATCAGAGGTGCTGCTTAAAAGAACAGAACTCTGGATCAGCTTCAACAGCAGCTTCTGCCACTCCCCCCAGAATCATGCTACAAAGTAAGTTATCTGTGCTTCTCCTGCAATTTGATATTCTTTTGATTTATTTCTGAGAATTTAGGAGGTAAAGGAGCCTGAATCAAGGTATATCTGAAACGCTGGTATCTGTACAGTTTCAAACAAGGTTTTGTTTCAGTTCCCCTAAGTTTATCTGTATTTCTAGTCCAGTGCACTTTCTACTAACTATATCATACTGCCTCCCAAGTTTCCTAGGGGTTGGGGGAAAAAATCTAACTTTAAAAAACTAAAAATAATGAGGAAAAAATTATAGTTATACATACCTTATGATTACATGTAAAATGCAGATACTTCATATGTGGATTAAAAAAGAAAAGCCAAGACAGACTGAAGAGGAACCTATGGCTATGGCAGAAGCTAAGTCTTGCCTGAGCCTTTGAAAGGTCTAAAATAGGTTACTTAAAATTTTCGGGCTTCCCTGGTGGCGCAGTGGTTGAGAGTCCACCTGCCGATGCAGGGGACACGGGTTCGTGCCCCGGTCCGGGAAGATCCCACATGCTGCAGAGCGGCTGGGCCCGTAAGCCATGGCTGCTGAGCCTGCGCGTCTGGAGCCTGTGCGTCTGGAGCCTGTGCTCCGCAACGGGAGAGGCCACAACAGTGAGAGGCCCACGTACCACCAAAAAAAAAAAAAAAAAAAAAATTCTATTTCAGCTACCAAAAGACTTCCTCCCCCATAGACCAAGACTTGCCAGCAGCACTTAACTCGAAGTTTAGTTAGCTGAATGTCCTATCCAGGGCATGGGATAATAATACTGTCCATTCATCCTGGTCTGAGAAAGTATGTGAGAAAAGCAATTTAGTTACCTTCTGAAATCTAGCCCCATATCTTATAAAGTTACATATTGGGTGACATTAGATAAAGGGAAATATAGTCAAGTCCGAATTACCTCCAAGCGGACCATCTGAAGTACTCTGGAATTCATTCTTCCCTCCCCATCCATTTAGTCTGGCCCCAGCCTATCAGTGACAAAGCTAAAGCAGGAGGGCACAAAGGGTGTTGGGAGTGAATAAGGCAGAAAGAAATTGTATGTATATAATAAATATGCTTAAATAACTTTATTATTTTTGGATTTTTTTCCCTCTATTCATAGCACCATCTGTTTCCATGGTGTCCCCCAACACAGATGAGTTTTTAGACCTTCTTGCCAGCTCACAGAGCCGCCGTTTGGATGATCAGAGAGCCAGTTTCAGTAATTTGCCCGGGCTTCGTCTGACACAAAACAACAGTCAGTCAGTACTTGGCCACCTGATGACTAATGACAACAAAGAGGCTGATGAAGACTTCTTTGACATCCTTGTAAAATGTCAAGTATGTCTGCATATTTTTGTCATTCCGTATATATAGCTCAGATGTTGTTGAGAGCTTTGGCAGTATTATGATTCTAAATTGGGAAAAGCTCATTTTGTATTAGAAAGGCAATAAGTTGATTATTCAGGGGTCCATCAGACACTGTTTCTCCCTTATGGTCGCTTCGTATTTTGTGTTCCTTTTGGCTGGTGAGATGGGATGTTGCTAATGACTCCCTCTAAGCTGTAGTAGAGACTACAGGAAGAGCCCCTCTTCTGAATTTTCGGAATAGCATCAGAAGCAACCAGTGATTAATATGGAGAGAGTCTAGCTGGGGCCCTTTCTAGACAGCTTACCATTTGGGAGAAATGTATATATTGAGATAGCTTTCATATTTTAGCTGTTTTAGTAATTATTAACCAAAGTGGTTAAGAAATATCTCAAATGGCTTGGACAGGACCATGAGAAAAATAATGCTTATTTTCACTAAAAAGAGACATTTCCTGTGCCTAACCCTAGTTCTGTGTTCTATGTCTCAGTTTTCTCATTCATAAAAAGATGAGATGATCTCTCATTCATTCAATCAAAATATTACCGAACACCTTTTATGTTCTGGGCACTATTCTAGATATTGGGGATACACTGCTTTTTAAAGGATCCTACATTTTAGCGGGAGAGACATTGAATAAGAGTGTGTGTGTACAGATAGATAGATAGGTAGTATATGTCAGGTACTGATACTTGCTATAAAGAAAATTAAAGCAAGATAAAGAGGTAATGGGTAACCAGGGGTGGTGGTGGTGGTGGTTGATGGAGTGTCTGTTTTAGACGTGGTGGTTAGGCAAGACCTTTCTGGGTTGACACTTGAACACAGACCTGAATGAGGTAAAGCAGTCAGCCATGTGCATATTTACTGGAAGAGCGTTCCATGCAGAGACAGCAAGTCCCCTCTTGGATACAGAAGCTTAGCAGGTTCAAGGAATGGCAAGGTGGCCAGTGTAGTGTGACTGGTGTAGAGTGAGTAAAGGGTAGAGGAAAGTGCTACAGGATGAGGATAGAGAAGTGATCAGTGCCTAGATCATATAGGCTCTTGTAGGCCATGATGAGGTCTTGTGTTCCAGAGTGATAGGAAGACATTGGAGGGTTCTGGGAGATCATCCTGACCATCGTTGAAAGAATGTAGTGGCAAAGGGTGTTTGTTAGTAGGAAAACCAGCTAGGAAACTAATGTGGTAATAAGGCAAAAAATATTGGTTACTTGGACTAGCATGTTGGGAGCTGTGATGATGATAAGTGGTCAGAATAGGGATATAACTTGAAATTATGGTTGGTTGGCAAGACCTGTTAATAAACTGGATGGAGGGTATGAGAAAGAGAATCAAGGATGATTCCTACCTTCTTGGCTTGAGTAACTGAGTAAACGGATGGTACCATTTACTGAAATGGAGAAGACCAGAGGAGAGACAGGTATGGGGAGAAAAGCAAGAGTTTTACTTTAGATATGTAAACGTGGGAAACCTAATTAGACATTCAAGTGGAATAGGCACTATTAAAATAAAATCCTGGAGCCCCAGAGAGAAGTAACTTTAGGAGTCATCAGCATATAGCTGGTATTAAAGCCCTGGGAAAGAGATTACCTAAAGAATAGATAAGGAAATAGGAAGAC
This sequence comes from Mesoplodon mirus, assembly GCF_964341445.2. NCBI lineage: Eukaryota > Metazoa > Chordata > Mammalia > Artiodactyla > Ziphiidae > Mesoplodon > Mesoplodon mirus. Next base: position 102,547,484 of record NC_138978.1, read on the forward strand.
TAAGCCCTGGGCACTGGAAAACCACTAATTGGATAAAGGAAGATGAACCATTGAAGCAGGAAATCAGCCAGAGATTTGGAAGAAAACTTGGAGAGTGTGGTAGAAGCCAAGTGAAGAAAGTGTTTGTTTAAGGAATGTTCATCTGTGTCAGATGCTGCTAAGAAGCTAAGTAAGATGATGGCTGAGCCTACTAGATATGGCAACATTTATAATTGAGAAAGATACTGTTTTAGTGGCATGAGGGGGCAAAGGACTGAGTGGGTTGAGAAAATGGGAAATGTAAAAGGGGAGATAGTACACAGAAAAACAGGCAGGCAAAGAAATGAATCATGAGTTGTTGGAGGGGTTACAGGATATAGGTGGGTTTTTTCTTATTTTGAGAGTTAGTATACAGCATGTCTGCTGATGGAATGATCATGTAGAGAGGGGAACCAGTGAGGCAGAAGAGTATAGGATAAAGAACAGTTTTTGCATAGGTAAGAAGGAAAACAGAGTATATGTGTACAGATTTGGAGGTAGAAGCAAGTAGGAATTATCTCTGGTTGCTTTTATTTTCTTAGCAAAGTAAGAAGTAGAGCTATTTAAGGCAGAAGACCTAAACAGACATTTCTCCAAAGAAGACATACAGAGGCCAAGAGGCACAAGAAAAGATACTCAACATGGCTAATTATTAGAGAAATGCAAATCAGAACTACAGTGAGGTATTGCCTCACACGGGTCAGAATCCCATCATCAAAGTAAATACTAGAGAGGGTGTGGAGAAAAGGGAACCCTCCTACACTGTTGGTAGGAATGTAAATTGGTAAAGCCGCTATGGAGAACAGTATGGAGGTTCCTTAATAAACTAAAAATAGGACTTCCCTGGTGGCACAGTGGTTAAGAATCCGCCTGTCAATGCAGGGGACACGGGTTCAATCCCTGGTCCGGGAAGACCCCACATGCCGCGGAGCAACTAAGCCCGTGCGCTGCAACTAGTAGCACAGCTACTAGAGCCTGCGTGCTGCAACTACTGAAGCCTGCGCGCCTAGAACCCACGGTCCTCAACAAGAGAAGCCACCACAATGAGAAGCCCATGCACCACAACAAAGAGCTAGCCCCCACTCGCCACAACTAGAGAAAGCCCGATGCAGCAACGAAGACCTGGAACAGCCAAAAAAAAAAAAAAAAAAAAAAGACAATCCAATTCAAAAATGGGCAAAGAGGCACAACACTGTAAACCAACTATACTTCAATTAAAACAAACAAAAAACTAAAAATAGAGTTACCCTGTTATCCTGCAATTCCACTCCTGGGCATATATCTGGAGAAAACTCTAATTTGAAAAGATACATGCACCCCTACGTTCATAGCAGCACCATTTACAACAGCCAAGACATGGAAACAACCTAAATGTCCACTGACAGACGAATGGATAAAGAAGATGTGGTACATAAATACAATGGAATACTACTTAGCCATAAAAAAATGAAATAATGCCATTTGAAGCAACATGGATGGACCTAGAGATTATCATACTAAGTGAAGTAAGTCAGAGAAAGACAAATACCATATGATATCACTTATATGTGGAATCTAAAACATGATACAGATGAACTTATCTATGAAACAGAAACAGCTTCACATAGAAAACAAACTTATGGTTACCAAGGAGGAGAAAGGGGACAGGAGGAGGGATAAATTAGGAATTAACATATACACACTACTATATATAAAATAGATAACCAACAAGGTTCTACTGTATAGCACAGTGAACTGTATTCAATATATTTTAATAAACCATAATGAAAAAATATGAAAAAGAAAATATAACTGAATCACTTTGCTGTACACCAGAAACTAACACAACATTGTAAATTAATTATACTTAATTAAAAAGAAAAAAAAAGAAATAGATGGACTTCCTTGGTGGTCCAGTGGTTAAGAATCTGCTTTCCAATTCAGGGGATGCAGGTTCAATCCCTGGTCGGGGAACAAAGACACCCCACGTGCCAAGGGGCAACTAAGCCCACATGCCAGAACTAGAGAGCCCATGTGCAACTACAGCGCCCACGAGCCACCACAACTAGAGAGAAGCCTGCACACTGCAACAAAAGATCCTGTGTGCTGCAACTAAGACCTGACGCAGCCAAAAGAATGAATGAATGAATCAATGAAAGAAAAATAGAGCCATTTAGCAGAGATTGAGGTTGGAGCATGGTAATTATGAAAAAAAAAGGAAGTGGAGTATAGTTGACTTGGAGAAACTAAAAGCATGCTGACCAGGGAAAACAGGGTTGCTGAGCTGTGCTGAGGTTCACAGTCATGGAACTAAGGCTGGTCAGTGTAGTTGTATATTTTCTCCAGTCATAACCAGCTGCTTAAGGAGGCAGAGAGAGAGATTTAATCAAGCTTTGTATTGCCAGGAGAGTAGGACAGAGAGGGAGAGCAATGTCAGGAAGTGCTTTTAGTAACAGATTTTGGAACCTGGACTGTGTCTAAGAAGGGATGTAAGGAAAGGTGTGAAAGTGAAAAGTGGCAGTGGTCTCAGTGGATTCAAGAGATGCTGAAGTTACCTAATAACACACCATCAACATATATAAAGCAAAAATTGACAGAACTGAAGGGAGAAATGGAGTTTTTACAATAATAGTTGAAGACTTCAATCCCCACTCTCATTATTGGGTAGGGCAACCAAGCAGAAGATAAGAAAAAACAGAGGACAACAACACGATAAACCAACTACATCTAACAGATTAGAATAATACATAACAGAACAGAATACACATTCTTACATGTATATGGGACACTCTACAGGACAGACCATACATTAGGCCACAAATTAAGTCTCAACAGATATCTTAAGATACCATACAAAGTATCTTCTCCAACCAAAATAGGATGAAGTTAGAAGCAACGGAAGGAAAAATTGGAAAATTCACAAATTTGTAGAAGTTAAACCAGTGGGTCAAAGAAGAAATTAAAAGGGAAATTAGAAAATACCTAGGGACTTCCCTAGTGATCCAGTGGGTAAAACTCCGCACTCCCAATGCAGGGGGCCTGGGTTCGATCTCTGATCAGGGAACTAGATCCCCCCATGCATGCCGCAACTAAAGAAGCCCACATGCTGCAACTAAGTGTCCACGTGATGCAACTAAGAAGTCCACATGCCACAACTAAGAGCCCACCAGCACACAACCAAGTGTCCACATGATACAACTAAAGATCCTGCGTGCCGCAAGGAAGATCCTGTGTGCCGCAACTAAGACACAGGGCAGACTAAGTAAATATTTTTTAAAAAAACACAAAAAAACCTAGAGACTAATGAAAATGAAAACACAATTTACCAAAACTTATGGGATGCAGTGAAGGCAGTGCTCAGGAAAATTTATAGCTGTAAATGCTTACATTAAAAAAGAAAGATCTCAGATCAACAGCCTAACTTTACAACTTAAGGAACTAGAAAAAGAACAACAAACTAAACTTAAAACTAGCAGAAGGAAGGAATAATAAAGATTAGAGCAGAGGCAGATACAACAGAGAACAGGAAAAAAATAGAGAAAATCAACAAAATCAAAAGTTGGTTCTTTGAAAAGATTAACAAAATTGACAAACTTTTAGCTATACTAAGAAAAAGAGAAGGTTCAAATTACTAAAATTAGAAATGAAAGCAGGGACATTACTACTGATTCTACAGAAATAAAAAGGAATTATATGAGAATGCTATGAATGACTGTATGCCAACAAGCTGGATAATCTAGATGAAATGGGCAAATAACTAGAAACACAAAACCAAGACTGAACGATGAAGAAATAGAAAATAGATCCATAATTCATAAGGAGATTGTATCAGTAATTAAAAACCTCCTGACAAAAGAAAAGCCCTGGACTTTATGGCTTCACGGGTGAATTCTACCAAATATTTAAAGAACACTAATTCCAAAAATTGTACAAAAGGGAACATTTCCTATTCCTAAGTCATTCTATGAGGCAAATATTGCTGATACCAAAGCCAGTTAAGACTTTATAAGAAAACTACAGACCAATATCCTTTTTGAATATAGATGCAAAAATTAGCAACAAAATACTAGCAACCAGAAGCCAGTGGCATATTAAAAGGATTATATGCCATAACCTGATGGGATTTATTCCTGGAATGCAAAGATGGTTCAACACATGGAAATCAATCAATGTAATATACCAAATTAATAGAATGAAGGAAAAAAACACAGTCATCTCAGTTGATGCAGAAAAGTCACTTGACAAAATTCAACACATCTTCATGATAAAAAAACAAACTAGGAATAGTAGGCAACTACCATGATGTAATAAAAACCATTTATGAACCACACACACACAGCTATCATCATACTCAGTGGTAAAAGACAAAGCTTTTAAGATCAGGAACAAGACATGGATGCCCACTTTGCCACTTATATTCAACATAGTACTGGAAGTTCTAGCCAGTTAGGCAAGGAGAAGAAACAGAAGGCAGCCAAATTGGAAAAGAAGTAAAATGATCTGTTTGGAGATGACAGGGTCTTATATGTAGAAAATCCTATAGATTTCACGAAAAAACTATTAGAACTAAGAAGGAAAGTTACAAGATCAACATCCAAAATCAGTTGCGTTTCTATACACTAATAATGAACAGTCCAAAAAGGAAATTAAGAAAACAATTCCACTTACAATAGCATCAAAGAGAATAAAATACTTAGGAATTAACCAAGAAGGTGAAAGACTTGTACAGTGAGAACACAAAATATTTCTGAAAGAAATTAAATATGACATAAGTCCCTCCCACTGGAAGACTTAAGATTGTTAAAAAGTCAGTACTGTTTTGACACCTGACATAATCCCATTGCTCCTCATTTGTAGGATAGTGAAGGAATGGTCAGATCAGTATACTGGTCTGACAATTATTTAATAAAGTGAAAAATTTTTTTAAAGTCAACACCACCCAGAGTGTGATCTACATATTTAATGCAATCCCTATCAAAAATGTCAGTGATGCTTTTTTACAAAAATTTAAAAATCCATCCTAAAATTCATATGGAATCTCAAGGAAACCCAAATAGCCACAACAATCTTGAACAAGAAGAACAAAGTTGGAGGACTCACACTTCCTGATTTCAAAATTTATCACAAAGCTACAGTAATCAAAACAGTGTGATACCAGCAATAATGAGACCCAATGGAATTGAATACACAGCCCAGAAATAAACACTCTCATATACTGTCAAACAATTTTCAACAAGGGTGACAAGACCATTCAATGTGGAAGGAAGTCTTATCAACAGTTGATGTTGGGAAAACAGGATATCCACAAAAGAATTAAGTTGGACCTTTACCTAATACCATATACAAAAATTAACTCAAAGTGGATCAAAGACCTAAATATAAGCGCTAAAAAACTATAAAGCTCTTAGAAGAAAACGTAAGGGGAAAGCTCCATGACTTTGGATTTGGCTATGGTTTCTGGGTTACGACACCAAAGGCACAGGCAACAAAAGAAAAAAAAGACAAATTGGACTTCATGAAAACTTAATAAAACTTTTATGGATCAAAGGACACCATCAACAAAGCAAAAAGGCAACCCACAGAAAATATGTGCAAATCATGTAACAAAGATTAATCTAGAATATAGAGAACTCCAAAAGCTCAACAACAAAAAACCTGATTCAAAAGTGGGCAAAGAACCCAAATATTTCTCCAAAGAAGATATACAAATGGCCAGTAATTATAGGAAATGATGCTTGACATCACAAATCATTAGATAAATGTAGATCAAAACCACAATGAGGGACTTCCCTGGTGGTGCAGTGGATAAGACTCCATGCTCCCAATGCAGGGGGCCCGGTTCGATCCCTGGTCAGGGAACTAGATCCCCCATGCATGACGCAACTAAGAGTTCACATGCCACAACTAAGACCTGGAGCAACCGAATTAAAAAAAAAAAAAAAAACCCACAGTGAGCTACCACCTCACGCCCATTAAGATGGCTATCAAAACAAACCAAAAAATGCAGAAAATAGCAAATGCTGGTGTGGATATGGAGAGATTGGAACCCTTGTGCACTGCAGGTGGAAATACAAAATGGTGCAGCTGCTATGGAAAACGGTATGGCAGTTCATCAAAAAGTTAAAAACAGAATTATCATATGCAGTCCCACTTCTGGGTATGATTGAAAGCAGGGACATGAACAGATATTTGTACACCCATATTCATAGCAGCATTATTCACAACAGCCAAAAGGTGGAAGCAACCCAAGTGTCCATCAGCAGATGAATGCATAAACAAAATGTGGTGTACATACACAGTAGAATATTTTCAGCCTTAAAAACATGCTGCAACATGGATGCTGAGAAATATGCAGTCACAAGAGGACAAATACTCTGATGCCTCTCATGTGAGCTAGAGTGGTCCAATTAACAGTGACAAGGTAGAATGGTGGTTGCAGAGGCTGGAGAGAGGGGAGAATGGGGAGTTGTTGTTTAATAGGTTTAGAGTTTGTCTTGCAAGATGAAAAAAGTTCTGGAGATGGTGGTGATTATTGCACAACAATATGAATGTACCTGATACTGAACTGTACACTTAAAAATGGTTAAAGTGGTAAATTTTACATTTATTTTACCTCAGTTTTTTAAAAAATGATTTACTAGGGGTAGTACTGGGGAGCTTGATCTGGAAAAATAGGAGTCCGTGGTCAACCTGAGATATTTTAAAATCATGATTTCAAAGACGGTGCAGTTATTGAGAATGACTGTGTCTGGCCTCTGACCATGGGAGCTAATGGATAAGGCAGAGAGGGCAAGGATGAAACACCAGAGGAGGGGAGGTCTAGGAACTGAAGCTCCTGAGTGTTGGGGAAACTTAGAAGACAGTGAAATGACCACGAATCGTGACGGGAGAGATGATGAAGAGTGAACCAGGTGTGTGTGGAGGGTGGGATGGCACTGACTAGGAATCCGGGAAGCAACGGCCCCTTACTGGGCGGTGGGGTTAAACATTCGGGCATGTTAGTGCACAGTGCCTAGCAAAACGGGGCACTCCGATGTCAGCCATCACATTCCTACTCATATTCTTGAGTTACAATACCAGACACTGTCCTGTAGACTTTTAAGTGCTTTCATTTGATCAAAAACATTTCTAACGTACTTCTAAAATAAGAATCGTTAAGTCAGAACTTGAAGGAAAAATTCACTCTGGGTTATTTATTTCCTTAACAGATTTTATTACCTAAGATGAGGGTAGGCAAACTTTTTCTGTAAAGGGACAGAGAAAATATTTTAGGCTTTTCGGGGCCCTATGGCCTTTGTTGCAACTGCTCAACTCTGCCCTTGTAGCAGGCAAACAGCCATGCATAGTTCATAAACAAACAAGCGTGGTATTGAAATGAAAGTACTGTTTACAAAAACAGTGGGCAGTGGGTTATAGTTTGCTGACCCTTGGCCGAAGACAGTATTTATAAGGTAGTGATGTAGGGTTTTTGTACCTCACATGATATTCCTAAGGATTTGGTACATTGTATTTGGCGATGCCTATTACGGTAAGATTATAATCTTGGACATAGGTGACCTTGCATCTTAACTAATCTTACCAAAGCCATGAAGCTATGGCTTCATAATACTTGTTATACACAATACTTGTTATGCTCTGATTATATAAGTCATTTCAAATAAAAGATCTTACTAGGTTTCAGGTCTAAAGATTGAGTAAATTTCTAAGAGGCAGTAAATGTTTAAAGCTACATTTTGTTGTGAAAGACAGACATAACATACCTTGGTGCTCTCCTTCCCTGCAGTATTTGTATTTTAATTTCTTTCTTGTAAATTTTTAGGGATCCAGATTAGATGATCAAAGATGTGCTCCACCACCTGCTGCCACAAAGGGACCAACAGTACCAGATGAGGACTTTTTTAGCCTTATTTTACGGTCTCAAGCAAAAAGAATGGATGAACAGAGAGTTCTTTTACAAAGAGATCAAAACAGAGACACTGAATTTGGACCGAAGGACCTTTTGCAGAGTAATGCTCTGTTGGAACTTGAAAATTCTGGAAAAAAATAAGCAAACCACTAGTATACAATGAATATCTTTTTTAAAGCGACCTTATTTCCTTTCAGAACACTGCAGGAAAATTCAATCTATTACTTTTTTCCTTCAAAGGAGAAATTATAGCACTGTACTGCAGCTTAAAATGTTTTTAGCATGATGTAAATATTTAACCTTTGATAGCACAGTATTAATTAACATTCCTCTGGACACTCGTTTCAGGGTAGAGGTGTCTTAAAAGGTGCTTCATCAACTTTTGTGATTACTGCTTGGGATTATGTTCTTCAGCAACTTGTCAGTTTCCTTTACATAGTATTTGTAAAGTAGGAAGTTAAATGAATCTAGCCTAGGATTTAATCCTCTTGCTGAGGTCGTTTTTTTTTTTCACTCTTAATTGACAATGGCTCTTTTTTATACCAATGTAGGGCGAAATTATGCTATTTCATAAAAATAATATAGTTGACCAATGTGTAAAAAATTATACAGTCTATTAAAAAATCTAGATTTTTTTTCCACTAAGAAAATCTCTATTTTCAATATAATTTTAGGCCAAAACCATTATAAAAGAAACTCTTAAAAATAAACTTCTTTAGCGTGTTTTGGCCTCTGTGTAATTTTTTAAATAACTTTTATATATATACATATATAAGTACAGATATGTATATATGTACATTGTGTGTGTGTGTGTGTGTATGTATATAAAATGGTTTAAAATTGTATGTTCTGTTGCAAAATATTGTTGTAAAACTTCTTTAGGACCTAATGTCAGAAAATCCAAAACCCTCATGTGACTCTGTCAAGAACCTAGGTCACAAAAATTAAGTACGAAAGACGTAGGTTAAGCCCTCAGTTGTCATTAAGCCTCTTCCCAAAAACTGAAGGTGGTTTTACAAGGGGACATAATGCAACATGATATAAGTTAAGTTTAGCAAAAGTAAGTCAACAAGTCAACAGAGCTGGGCCTGGACTGAGGCTGAATTGCATAATACAAATGCCCACGCCTGGAACAAGTTGGCAACTCATTCACCTCTGGTTGCTTCTGATTCTACACAGCTGGGGTGGGATCTAGGGATCTGGGCCTTTGTTCTTTCTAAAAATCCTCCAGGCGATTTTTATGGGCAGTGAAAAGCACTTCTACAAATAGCGAATGTTTTAAAAAATGAGAAGAAAGAATAATTACACAATCTGGACTCACATTAAGGGCTCAGAGGAAAAAAAAAAAGATTACTCCTGGTTCTGAGATCAGACACAAATTTTGTCAAAAGTACTAACACCTGGATTATATTATGTTTTCTGTATTATATATAGGGTATAATGTCCTGGATTAGCATCCTTTTAAAACCTGCACTTAAATTCCACTGGGCTTTTTCTTACAAGCATATTTACTGAGCAAAGACAGCATACCAAACCACAATAATGTAAATGTAAAAATGTTTATTTTGTGTATACGGTAGTTCTCAGACCCTGTAAACATTCAGCGTTATCCGTTCCACTTAAAAACTGCTTTTGAAAAGCTATCTGCCCCACTCCGATTTTCCTAAAAGCTCGTTACTATAATCCTTGATTTTAATGATAAATATTGGCTAAACAATAAACCAGCCTGTTTCTTCTAGCTATAAACTGCCCTTGATATGTTCAATTTGCTTTAATAAGTCTTCCCTGAATTGCTGTCACCTTGCAACAGTACCTTGCTGCCCTGCTGTCAAAGTAGATTTCATCCCCAAATGGTTATCTGTAATGAAAGAACACAAAGGTGAACTTTTTCTTAAATTTTCTTTTAAAGATTCGTTTTTGGATAGATAAAAAGCAGTCAGAAGTGCAAAACAACATTAACTGTACTCTCACAGTTACAGTCTATCAACTGAGGCATTCATTTCACAGCTCAGAGGATAATTAGCACCTTCGGAGCATACAATCAGTGTGAACAGGCCTAGTCCCCAGATGACTTTATATTCATCAGTGTTCACAAATCTATCCCAAGCTGCCGGCATCCCTACATGCCTACTATGTTATAAAGTTTTATATAAAATCCTTTTGCATTTCTTGGAGGAAATTACCTTTCTGATGAAATACTAATGTTTGCAGTACTAAGCTAGAAAATAATACTAACACATAAAATTAAATTGTTACAGGCATCTAAGTGATGCTTCTGGGAGCCAAAAAGGGGTATTTCTGCATTTCACGTAAAAAATATATCAAAAAGCAAATGCTGGGCTTCCCTGGTGGCGCAGTGGTTGAGAGTCCACCTGCAGATGCAGGGGGCACAGGTTCGTGCCCCGGTCCGGGAAGATCCCACATGCCGCGGAGCGGCTGGGCCCGTGAGCCATGGCCGCTGAGCCTGTGTGTATGGAGCCTGTGCTCCACAACGGGAGAGGCCACAACAGTGAGAGGCCCGCGTACTGCAAAAAAAAAAAAAAAAAAAGCACATGCTTTAAATACATCTTTTTTTCTGAAAGAAATGCCTGCATGAAAATTTTAAGACTATTCCTGACTGCTATCATTTTTAGTAAGCAGCTGAATATAAATTATAGTGTGAAGGTTAAGATAAAGGATACCCGAATATGTGTAATGTATGTGCTTCCTAGTTAGATCTTGTGCAAAATTTATAAATTCTTTTAGAAAGTTTAAAATGAAGAATAGTTTAAAAATCAGAATAACTAATTTGAAATGTTGATTATATCACCTGTCTAGGGTTAAAAAAAAAACCTACTCTGTTTTCCTTATTGTGGTATTTATTCCTCTCTTTGTATAGATCTCTAAAAATTAGAACTTCATATGGCTTGGACAATACGGTTTACTGTAATATAAATAAGATATAGTAATATCTAACAATCACAACTGCTGGGATTCTGAGTAGCAAGGAAAACAGGTCTTATAAAGCCTGTGTACTTCATCTGCTGGGGAAATAAAGCCATTCTCAAAGGATGTAAAACTGAGATTACTGACTTAACAAGCTATGTAATCTAAATTCCCCTGACAATCTTCAGTTCTGTCTTAGCTAAGGATAAAGTAAAAGGGGTGATAAGGAAGCAGGCCCAGTAATAGCGGTAAGAGTTGAGAGATGAAGGCTGATCTGCAGGCAGCCTACACGAGGCAGACTGACACTGGTGATGCAGACTCCGTGGCTGCACTAAAATGCTGAAGTGAATGAAGAGGGTAAGCATGATTACAGTGACTTTCCTTAAATGTTGTTTTTGAGTACCTACCACCTGAAATATTCTGAGTCCAGTGCACAACAAATAATTCTGTTAACTAAAGTAGGTATCACAGGACTTCCACGAGGCAACACACACCTTGGTGAGTTGGTTCCTATATACGCCTGTAAACAACAGAACTTCTTTTTCAATGTCCCCTAATTCAAACTGGCCTCTTTGATTATTCAAAATCATTAATGCTTGCCATATGTCATCTATGAGATCCTGCTCCAGAATTAACACTTCAAAACTTTATAGGATGCATCTTAATATCAAAGAAAGATGAAATTAAACAGAGATACATGTGCGCTTGTTAATTCTGATTGTCAGTAAAAATACTGATGTTTAAGTTGGCACCTGTGTAGTAAATAACAGAATATTTGTAGAGAAGAAGAAATAGCTGTGAAGAGTATACTTTACAAAACTCAAAGATGACCTCAGAGCTGTGGTCCATGTCTGTGTTCCTCTAGCCACATGGGCTACAGTCTGGATCCCTTCCACACACCCTCACTGCAGTGCTTGCTGGGCTGGATGTGCTGCCTTCCTCTGGGCCGCCTGTGGCGTCAGTGCTGAGCTGGGCCTTTTCCACTGCAGGGGAACCTTCCACACACTCTGGTATCTTTTGGCCAGAGACAGGCTTAGCAGACTGGCTGCTTTCAGTCAGTGTGCTTTCTCCTGAGATTCCACCAATTTCTTTGGGCTTTGTATCCAAAATAGGTGATTTATGCTACAAAGTAGAGAATTACAGTGTTTTAATTATTTAATTAACATAATGTGAAGGTTTGTAATAAACGTGTTCAACAAGTTCCCACACAAATCTGTTATAGCAAACGTTGAACTCTTTCAAGTCCTGGTTCCAGTGCTGGACTGTAATTATATAAATGTTATTAAGCCTCACAGAACTGTACATGGAGGAATGGGAAACTCGGGATATGCCAGGTGGTCTAGTGATGCAGCTTAAGGAAGGGTCAGGAAGACTGGTGACCAGTACTGCTAACTGCTCTTGCTAGGGAGAATAATTCATTCAACAAATATTTACTGAGAGCATACATGAAGTTCTAGGTGCTGGGGATACAAGACAACAAACAGACAAAAACCCCTGCCCTCCCTGGAATTTACATTTAAGCTGGGGAGAGAATCAGGCAATAAATTAACAAAGTATCATGCTGGGCGTGGGAGGGTTGGATAGCTGTTTAAATAAGAGCAGTCTGAAAAGATAACATGAGCAAAGGCTTGAAGAAATGAACCTTATGAATATATCGGGAACAGCATTCTTGATAGTGAACAGCAAGTACAAAGGCTTGAGTTCAAGGAATAGGCAGGAGGCCCTTGTGGCTGAAGGAGAATGAGGGTGGAGGGGGCACAGGAGGAGAAAGCAGCGTGGTAACAGAGGTGGGAAGCCCTAGGCCTCTTGATATCTCTGGCTTTCCCTTCAAGTGAGCCCGGAACTCACTGGAGGATTTTTGAGATGAGTGACAGATAACCATTAACTATTAAAGCTGAAAGGAACATCTTAATTTTCTAGACGCAGGCAGATATGTTTCTTCTAAGGAACTCCATGGGAAGGGATTCTACAATTCCCTAGATTCTACTGCGCTTCTTACTATTTCTCAAAGGTTTGCGTCTGCAACCTAAACTTTGCAAATGACAATACAAAGTCCTCTCTCAAACAGAAATGGAAACGTCCCTTTAAATGGCCAATAATGGTGGAAAAGAGGCCTCACCGTTCCATAGGTAAAAAGTATAGTCTAGCCAGCCAACGATATAAAAGATTTGGGAAAGCGAGGTTTTTGGTCCTTTCCCAGCTCACTCTTCCATCTAGCTAAGGCTTCAGGGCTCTCCTGCGGGTTGGCTCCCTAAGGCTCCAGGCCTTCAGTGAGGACTTCTCTCTGATCTCTTCAAAGGTAGACATTTCAGTCATGCTCACTTCTTGGTTTCCTATGAAATGTCATTATGAATTACCATCTGTTCCAACAAATTACTGTTAAACACTATTTAACATAAAAATTAAATCTCATTTCTTCTGAGGAGGCTGGACTAATTTTCGACCAGAAAGGGGGAGAGAGTGAATAATTATTAGCACTGGTGATATAATTAACCATGAAAAGTAAGAGTAAAAGCACTTAACCAAAAGCACTATAGGAAGCACTTACACCTAGTATGAAGGGACAGCGAAATAAACAGTTGCTGACTTACACTGGGTACCACCTTGGGATGCTCTCTCACCTCTGCGTCTGGTAAATCAAATGCCGGAAGCACTTCAAGGTTCTTGTTGCCAGTCTGAAATCTCAAGTCAACATCTCTCTCTCTCAAAACATCTCTTCTACCCTCACATGTTTTGTCATTAGGGCCTTGCTCAATGGGGCCAATTTGGCCCCTATAATAGAAATCGGCATCACCTGCTCCACCATGGGGTCTATCATCAATTTCCTGCTGCCATCTTCTTTCACCTGGCTGAAGTGCCTGGGGTGGTTCTCTTTCAGGGCCACCCACATGTCTCAGCATATTAACTGATTTTCCAGCACCATAGCAGAAACTCTAGAAGGAAAAGAAATACATATTCCTGAGTACTTAATGGCTGACTTACAACAAAATTTTGAGGTGCTTTCCACGGTGCCAACAAAATTTCGTAACTTGTGGCATTTATAGACATGAACATCTTAATTTCCTCTAGATTAATACGGGGCCAGAGTAGCCAATAAAATTTGAAAAATCGCCAAGTATTAAGTTAAGTAGACATTTCAATCAGCTGGACACATTTTTATTGAATTATAACAGCAGTTAAGCTAAAGCCTAGAAATTTAAAAGGTATTAATTGTCTGATCATTGCTCATGTGTTGTCTACATTCACACGCATCATATAAGGTAAATGCTGAAAATTAAAGTTGTACACCATTATGTAAATATTCTCCTGTAGGTTTATTTATTTTTTACAAACTCGCTTTAGCTACAGCTAAAATTCAACAGGTTTTGAGTCACACTCCAAGGGAAAAACTAGGCAGCAGCTCTCAAAGTGTGGCCCAGGGACCCCTCAGGGGATCTCTGAGACTCTCAGGAATCTGTGAGGTCAAAAGTTTTCATAATACAAAGACATTAGTCTTCTTCACTCTCCTCTTGTACAGCAGAGTCTTGTGGGGCTAGAGTGACTGCCTCACTCTGATGGCTCATGCACTGTGTGCTTGTGTATACTTGTATTTTAAAAATTTCTGGTAAATATCAATAAATAAACCTCCCACAAACAACTGCTCTTTGTGGTGTTCAATTCTGAAGAATACAGAAGGGTCCTGAGAACAAAAAGTTTGAAAACCGCTGTACTAGAGATACTACTCTTTGAAGACAGAGCAGCAAAGGGCCTTTTCTTAGGCAGCAGATGAAGCAACAAGCAATGAAGGGGTTTTGCTTATAATTTCAGTCTTAGAGACTAAACTACTACTATACAACTAATGTCACCTAACAAAACCATATCCCTAAACCACTGAATCCTAATCACAAGCCGAAAAACGAAACAAGAATAATTTTTAAATAAATAGATCATAGTGAATTTTGTATCCTTAAGGGGAGACAATTCTTTAATAATTTCCCCTGGCACATCTGAGTTCTTTGCATTTTGTTTTATGAGACAACTGTTTTATTAGGGTAAGGGCTGAAAATCAACCAAAAAAAGAGCTGAAGAGGCCATGGATGACTGACAAGTAATACTGTAATATTCCTTAATAAATGTCTGCTCCTGGATCCCCCAAATTGTTTCTTAGTACACCCACCTCTTTCTACATCCCTTTCTGATTCTATGTTAAACCCAATGTTCTTCTGTTCTCAGTGTGGCAAAAATTCAGACTGAAATAAGGTCCCCTTTCTCAAAGAGGACATAACTGATATCATGTGTATTAATTCGTGAAGTTTAAAGAACAAATGTTAAAAGAGGGTATTATTCTAAATCACCGCTTTGACATCTACAATCAAACTTGAGAACCGTTTTCTTGCTTAGAGGAATGTACAAGTAAGTATAAACAATCATTTATCACTTAAAAATCATCTTTTCATACCATTAAGCATGACTTAGACTGATTTACAACATAAAAGAAACCTAAGAATTTCAGAATTGCCTTTTTTCTGTAAATCCTGTTAATTGTTAACAGTGCTCTATACTAACCAGGACAGCTAATGCCATAATTATCAGCACTGGAAGGTGTAGTAACACTGGGATCTCCTTCATGAGTGCTTTAATAAATTCACCAGCTCCTTTTCCAATATGCTTCAAGGGCTCCGTGACAAAGTTGGTGAAAGTAACTGCTAGTGCCTACAACAAAAGATAAAAACAACTTAATTTTTTTCCTCAAAGGATTGAGGCATATAGAATAAGCCAAAATCGACTGTACTGAGGCTGAAATTATGAAATTCCATACATTTAAATGTTATCATATACTTTTCATGTGAAAATCCCTGTGTAATGGAAGTATTTTTTTCTAGAACAAAGGTTTATTATTAGCAAAATGATGGTAAAAAACACTAACAATTTTTAATAAATACAGAGACTTTTTACTTGCTTTGTATAAGTAATTTTCACAAAATATATTCTAACCTTTGTTGGTGGGACCAACCAAATAGGGTTGACTAATAAGAGCTCATAGTATTTTTGGCATGAGTCATCCTTATAGGTCCATGAACTTCTAAGCCATTCTATTTAGAGAAACAGACAAAAACAGTCATTTTTTAAAAAAGTCGCATTTCATTCCCAAATAAGCCAATATTTTAGTTTTAACTGTCCCTCTCCCCACAACCCCAATTTTAAATTGTTTTGCAAACAGACTCCCAGTAAGTGATTTTTAAAAATTTCATCTTATGTCCAAAATGTTTATTTTAAAAATCCATTCAAATCATACAAGTCTTATACAGGTAGAATATATTTTATTAAGATTTCTAAAAGGTAAACAATTAAAAACAGTTCTTTACACACACAAAGGAATCCAAGTAAAACTGGGGAAATCTGAGTAAGATTGGTGGCTTGTATCAAAGTTGATATCCTGGTTGTGATACTACACTATTGTAAGTATGCAAGATGTTACCAGTGGGGGAAGTGGGTAAAGGGTACACAGCATCTCTCTGTATTCTTACAGCTACCTGTGAATCTACAACTATGTCCAAAAAATTTCAATTAAAAAAGTCAGTTCTTTACTTATTTTACAAAATAAAGTAGAACATTAGTTCTCTCACTTTTTCTAAATCAGACTCATGTACATTATGTACTAGCATGAGCTACAGAAGGCATTTAGTTGTTCCCTGAAGCCTGGAGGCAAGGCTGGGCTGGTTTGGCTCCCATATCTTTTCAAGAAAATTAATTTTTTGGACACCTTGATTTGTTGCTGAGATTCTATTCTGGGTCAGTCATTACGGACTTGCATTTATAAAGAGACTTTGATCATTAAACCATTCCCACTGTTAGATACCTATAACTAAAGGCAGTCAACATTAGTGAGAATGTTCATAAAATCTGTAAGAAAAAGTAAAATAATTCCTAATTAAAAAAACAGTATAGTAAAGCTACAATAAGATTTCACAAGTCAATACAAGGAGATTAAATCGAAGATGGAAATGAATTCATATATACATTGATTCACTTCTCTAATAAACTTCTGCTGAGGACCCAGAATGTGCTAGACACTGTGCTAAGGACTAGATGAACAAAAGTGAGTCTAATGCAGGGAGACAGATAATGTAAGAGCCAGCAATATACACGCTTTCTATCCCTTTCCTGTCACATTACATGAACACAAAAGTCACTGGTCTGAAACCTAAGACTCTTCTTGCCTGTTCTGATACAGTCATGGAAAGATTCAGTCATGGAAAGCCTCCTTCTGGCATTTTATCATTTCTTTGTAATTATTAATATGTTTTTTCATTCTCAGAAATTTTACTCAAAATAAGGCCAAGGGAACCAACACCTTACCCAAGAGACTTCCAGTCCAATCCATGTTCTCAGCACACACATTGTTTAATGGCTCCATCTTGGCAACTTCAGCCTGATGCTGGGCAAAGGCTAGCTGACCAACACCAAAGGGAACCATGAAAGGCTGCTAACAACGAAGGTTACACCTACACATCCTAAAAACCTTAGTTCAAAGTGTGTCTTCACCATTCACCCAAACCAGATTATTTAAAAATTTTTCACAGAAAAAAATACATATTATTTTTAAAAAGTGGCTCTTTTCAGCTCATGGCAAACAGTCTTAATGCAACAGGTAAAGAACTAACTACAATTACCTTCTTTGTAAAGTAATTATGAGAAGGAAGGAAAACCTTTTTACTAAAAAGATTGTTTTAAAAATTAGTTCAAATATAGTTGATACCATGCCCCCAAATATAGTTATACATAATAAACGACTACTCATTCTCTTATACAATTCATGACAAAATGGTGTTTTGCTCTGGATGATTTTTGGCACAAATGACCAATATGCCTTTTATAAATAAAAGCCCTGGGGGAAATCATTGAGAGAACAATTTTCAACCAAACTACCTTCTTTCCTCCAATTTGTAAATACTTAGTTCTAGAAGTTATAGAACTTAGAGCTAAGGAAATATCACAATGATTTAATCAGATGAATTCACTGAAAATAGTCGGCTCCTTGACTCACCCTGCTAAAAAGGTCTAAAATTTTCCTTAAATGATTATGCTATTTTGACAGGAACAATAATGCTTCTTCAAATTTCTATATATAATGTGGTCTTGATTTTTAAAGAATTAAAAATTTGGAAAAGGTTTATAAAGAAATACTCAAAATATCGACAGTGATTATCTCTAGGTGGTAAAATTATAGACAATTTTATTTTATTTTTGGCCATTGCATGCAGCTTGCGGGATCTTAGTTCCCCGACCAGGGATTGAACCCGGGCCCCCGGCTGTGAGAGTGCCGAGTTCTAACCACTGGACTGCCAGGAAATTCCCTAGACAATTTTTAAGAATTAAATTTCTCTGGATCTATCTTTCCTACCTTCTCTACCATAAATATACCACTTTTATATTCAGAAAATAACCTACCTTTAAAAAACAGTATTTTGGTATCACTTCTAGCAAATAAAAAGACATACCCCAAATTACCTACATGAGAATTTTTCAAGTGTGTCTACATAACTCTATTCTGATTTAGCCATCCAGATGCCACCCATAATCAGGAATTGGGTTATGAAAATCAGGACTGCACATTTTTCCCCACTAACTGGTCAAGGACCCAAAACACCAGGGACACCTGAGCAGCTGCCAATTTCCTCACCATCACCATCTCCAATCACTGCCTCCTGCCCTCGTCTGAGGCAAGATTATATACTAGCTCTAAATGGATTACAGCCTTTCATTATGAAATAACATTTGAAAACTTAAAAGCCTTCTATCTATACAATACCTTATATAAATACATCCAATTCCATCCCAAACTGATGAGAAAACAGATGAATAAAAGACGTCTCAACTGGGTGTACCAACGCACAGACGTCCACAGCTCAGTAGCTACTAACATCATGATGAAGAGCAGACACAGAAGTATCTCAAAAACAGAAACAGAACAGAAAGAAGGGTCACCGCCAAGCCATCCTTCCCCCAAAAAAACACTGATCGTCAGCAAAAACAAAAGAACTGGACTTGAATATGCAAAATCATTTGTACCATTTTGCTGCATGTTCGTCAACCCAGTATCAGTGACTTAGTATGAGTTCTCAACATAATTATGGTGGGGTTTTTAAAGTGTTTTAAAAAATAAAAACATGTTAAAAATAAAAACATGTTAATCATGTCCCCTTCATCCCATCTTACCATCAATACATTATATGGATCCACTCCAAAGAAATCTTCAAATTGCCACTTCCATGTTTCAAAATTATGAAACTTAAAATTAATTAAAATATCACTTAGTGCATCATCCAAGGCTCCTGGCTTCCAATCCTCTCCACTGAGAAACTTTTGTATTTCTAACAAGGTTTGTCTTTTAAGGATAATCTCGGCATCATAATGCATATCACCTTTGTTTTCATCAGGCTGAATTAAATTTGCCAAAAAAAAAATAGAACAGAAAAGGAGAATTTTATCATTATATTACTCAATGAAATATTTTAAGACAAAAGCTAATTTGGAACTAAATATATAATTAGTTCACAATATTTCACAGGTATAAAATAAGAGGAATAATATCTACCTGTCTGTCTCACAGGCCAACATGAAAACCAAAGATAATACACGTGAAAAACTTCAAAAATTATAAAACTCTATGCAAGTAACATACAGTACATTTTACTAAATTACAGTTGATTCCTGCTATCTGCAGTACTTACATTCTATAAAGTCACCCTGAACACTAGTTAGCAAATACTGAACCACGGCTCCTACAGGAAATACAGGGTTAGGTTCCTGCAAGCACATTTTCATCAACCAATCAATTCATAACCTTTTTATGTTACTGTTTAAAGACACCTTAATATAGGGACTTCCCTGCTGGTCCAGTGGGTAAGACTCCATGCTCCCAATGCAGGGGGCCCGGGTTCAATCCCTGGTCTGGGAACTAGATCCCACATGCATGCCGCAACTAAGAAGCCCATGTGCTGCAACTAAAAAAAAAAAACCATCCCGCATGCCACAACTAAGACCCAGCGCAGCCAAAATAAATAAATAAATAAATATTGAAGGAAAAAAAGGAAAGAAAGAAATTTTAAAAATAAATAAAGACACCTTAATATATATACTGTGGATCCATTAACACTGAGCTCATAGCCAACAGCACTATGACTCATGACTGAACTAAGCTTAACTAACAAGGGAATTTTCTTTAAGGCACATCTCAGCCTTCTTGTGCTTAGGAACACTAGACAGCACAACACTTGGGAGATTTTTATTTTTTTATTTTTGTTTTGCGGTACGCGGGCCTCTCACTGTCGTGGCCTCTCCCGTTGCGGAGCACAGGCTCCGGACGCGCAGGCTCAGCGGCCATGGCTCACGGGTCCAGCCGCTCCGCGGCATGCGGGATCCTCCCGGACCGGGGCACGAACCCGCGTCCCCTGCATCGGCAGGCGGACTCCCAACCACTGCGCCACCACGGAAGTCCCGGGCTTTCATTTTTTAATTTTTAAAATTTTGCTGTTTAAAAATCTCCGAGGCGTCCCTGGTGGCGCAGTGGTTGGGAGTCCGCCTGCCGATGCAGGGGACGCGGGTTCGTGCCCCGGTCCGGGAGGATCCCGCATGCCGCGGAGCGGCTGGACCCGTGAGCCATGGCCGCTGAGCCTGCGCGTCCGGAGCCTGTGCTCCGCAACGGGAGAGGCCACGACAGTGAGAGGCCCGCGTACCGCAAAACAAAACAAAACAAACAAACAAACAAAAAAAATGAAAGCCCGAAAAAATAAACAGACCACATAAAAGTACTTGTTTATAACATGAGAGCTGAAAACAAGAAGGCAAAAAATGGCCTTGTTTCACCTCATCTGAGAATGGGCTTACTGAGCAACTCAAACATCTTGTCGCTCCGCGCATGTCTGAAAGTGACCACAAAAGCAAGAGTACTGATTCTGAGGTTACAAATAAAGTTTAATATTTGAAATATTCAAAAATATGGAATCCACAAATAATGAGGATAAACTATCATTATTTTATGATTCCGTTTATGACTTTCCATTTGCTGACACAGTTTTCAAATAGCCTAAAATTTGCAGCAGTACAAATAAGAAAAACAAAAAGGATCTCAAAAAGCAGAAAAATCTGGGTTTCCATAAATATGCATGACAGTCACAACTATATTACTGAGAGTTCAGGTTAGCAAAATCATTATAAACATTATCTTTTCTAATAGTAAATACTGATATTTATCTTAAAAAGTAAATATAAAATGAGAAAAACCAAAGTGTCATGTAATATCACAAATCATCAGTAAGTATAAAAAAGCGGCCATTGATTAATATTTCTAAAAAACCAGGAACGAAATATTCCAAGCATCTCCATCTTGAGGATTTTCTGACTCTACCTGTTTCCTTATCTATAAAATAGACTCTTTTCCACCTTGCACTCAGTTATAAGACTCAAACTGAAGGGTGTACATGTGAGTACATCTGCTTTTACATCTCCAAAATAAGGTGGGATTACTATTCATCTAACACCCCACTTTTTTAAGTTTTCTTTATGTTTCGACTCCTCAAAGTGAAAACAATGACTCTAAAAAATGGAATCTTAACATTAATCATGAACAGTATGTGCCTGATATGTAATTTCTATAAAGCAGCCTTGCCACAGTAAACAGCTAGGGGGAAAAAACTACTTAAAACACACTTTTCTTTTTCTCAATATATAATGATATTACATCATCTGAATAAGAAAGTGTGGAAGTGGTAGAAAACAAGAAGTAAGGACTGGGATAGAATTTCCTTACCAAGTCATGAGTTTATTAAGTTTCTAACTGTTCAGTAAAGTTCAAATAGCAAATCTAAAACAATCTCCCTCTGGACTTCCCCTTCACCTTCCAATACAGGGAGGCGTGTGTTCAATCCCTGGTTGAGGAACTAAGATCCCACATGCTGTGCAGTGCAGCCAAAATTTAAAAAAAACAAAAAAAAACCTCCCTCTCCCTCCAACTCAATTAAGTGGTAGGGTAGTGCACAGAGTAAGTAAATCCCCATGAACTATAGGAAAAAGAGGAGGGATCTGCACTGCTCACTTGCCTTCCACCAAACCACTGTAAAGCAGGCAGCTACCTTCAATCCTGCATGAATAGGTTTTGGTAAAAGGGTGAGTCAGGTATTCTCTGTTGAAGCATAATGATGCTTTGTCACTGCTTGATATAATGTGAAATTAATAAATAATGAAAATATCCACTACACTGATTAGTATCACACCACCAAATACTCACAAGGCCAAGCTTTCTGGTTTCAATTAAAATCTTATTTAAGTATCTCCTAAAAACAGGATTGCTTTGACTTTCATAGTCTTTTATCTTCTGTTTTTCACACTCATCGATCTGTAACCACAAAATAAATACAACATTAGTTAGCGTCAAAGTTTAATGTAATAAGGGTCAAGTTTCTAGCCTAGTGGCCCCATCGAGATCAAAGTAAGGAGCTCGTTATTTTTTATCAAGCTTGCATTAAAATGTAGATCTCACCGGCTTCCCGTGGGTTCTCTTTGCAAAGGGCAAGTAGGCCACAAATAAGCAACACACGTCCCACACTGCACCCTAACTGGCAGTTTTCTTGCTGACTTTCGGCAATTTTAAAACTGAAGATCATGAAACAAGGAAGCAGAGATGTGGACAAGCAGAACATCTGGACCAATCTGCCTCTTCCTGATTCCAAAGTAATGGTTTAACAAAGAAAGGAATGAAAGGAAAAAGGGGGGGAACCCCAGAAAGAAAGGACAAAGAGAAACAGGGATAGCATGAAGCCCGAAAATGAAGGACACAGCAAAGATTTTCTTGAATGTGCATATTACTTTTGGCCTTTTATTAATTTTTCCTGCCAACTATTGATCACCCCCTACCATATGTCAGGAACCATGGCTTCTCCAGAGTGTCCTACACATGGCACCCCCTCTGCACAGAGTCCTTTATTAGAACAGACTTCCTCTGAAATTAGCTCTACAAACACCACAGTGGTCTAGTCTCTGAGGGAGGGTAGTGCACATCTTACAGACATTTAGAACCTGTGAAAAGTACTTTTTACTTGAGTGTGGACCACAAGTTGCATGGAGCACTGAAGTGGGCTTCAGATGATAAACATACAATAACTGAGCAGCACACACAGACTCAGGACAGAAAGACACTCAAGAAGTCACAGGGGGCTTCCCTGGTGGCGCAGTGGTTGAAAGTCCGCCTGCCGATGCAGGGGACACAGGTTCGTGCCCCGGTCCGGGAAGATCTCACATGCCGCGGAGCGGCTGGGCCCGTGATCCATGGCCACTAAGCCTGCACGTCCAGAGCCTGTGCTCTGCAACGGGAGAGGCCACAACAGTGAGAGGCCCATGTACCGCAAAAAAAAAAAAAAGGTCACAGGGCAGTCTCCTCTGCTTTCAGGCAAGGTTTACGAACCCTAAAAATTTTTAGTTCCTTTTTAAGAGAAACAATTTTTTAAGAGAAACAATTTTTTAAAAACAAAGACTAAAGACTCCATTTTACCAATCATGTTGTTACAACGTTTGAACCAAAGTCACAAACAATGGAATGAAAAATTTCAGAAAAAAGGCATTTCTCCATTTCCTAACATCCAGCCAAATTAATTCACTATACCACAAAATGCAGTTAAGACTGAAGCAAATTTTATCCAAGCATTTCTTTGCTAGCACTCGGGTGAGAAAACATTCACATTTGATAAGAACCACAAGCAGCTGCTTATAGATCTCGAATTCGGATATACCTGGATCTCAATTAAAAAGCCCTCCCAGTCTCTCAAGCTGGAAACCTCCTTCATTCACACTATCCTTCCCTATCCTTTTCCCCTCCTCCCTCAACCATCACAACTGGCTTATTCTACCACGGAAAAGTTGCACGCTTTCCTCTTCTCTTCACCCCGTCACTGGCTCAGTGTGAGCCTCCAGTGTCCCCCATCCCAGCCCCCTCCACACTGCCACCAGCACCCTGCCTCACAACCAACCGAGGTGGGTTCCCGCAGCATAACCTGTGTTCAAACTCCCCAGCAATCTTGACTTACTTCCTCTCTCATAAACTCTACTTCAGCCACATAAAGGACTGCATAAATGAATCGCTACCACACACTAACTTATAATAATCCCTTATATTTATAAGAGCCACCAGTACGCTTAGAAACTCGCAGTAGAGCCATTTCTTCATTTGCTACATTTGTGTTACTACAGCCCAGCACTGCAACAAGTGATAGAGCATCACCTGGTCCCATTCCTTGACCCAAGAAATTTTCAGTCTGGTAAAGAAATAATTACAGCATAGTGAGATGTCATTACAGCAAAATAAAAGTACTATTTTAAAAATCAAAGGCCAGAGTAACTAAAGAAAAAAAACCATATATATGTAAATTGTAGTTTAGATAGAAACACAAATAATGTTAGCAAAGATAGGAAAACAGAGGGCAATTTAACATACGATAAATAATACAAAAATCATGAATAAAAAAACCTAACCTTATGACTTAAAGAATCAAGTCTGCTGTAACATTCTGACAATTCATCAGCATGTGATAAGTCAGGACTGACCTCTTCTTTCTCTGATATACCATACTTCACCTAAAGCAGAGGAGAGAGAGATTTTCTTTCTTTATAGTTCAGTTGTAAAAATAACCTAGTTAATGAGACTAAAATTTTTCCTTCATCATTTTATGGCTTTGCTCATTATATTCCTCAACTGTATTAAACCACCAAAAAAGTAAGAGCCTCAAATTTATATACTAGCTAAGAACTAAAATCACATTACTTTGCTTCTTGACGGGCTTTACATTCAAATTTGAAACAGAAATAAACAGGTGAGGTTGAAGTCATCTTAGACTAGGAGGCAAGAAGACATTCTGCATGATTGCTAATCATTGATATAGGACTCTCATAGCTCTGTGAAAAACAATAACAAAAGTAGACTATTTCCATCACAGGACTGATAAGGTGTTATACACACATGCATTTTTTTAAATACCTGAGATTTTCTCATGGTTCCTGAAGCGGCATCATAGTTAAGCATGTCTGTGGGGTCAATCCAGTCATCATCATGAGCATAAGCAGTTATCAGCCACAGACATTCACAAAAGAGCAGAGAACACAGCATCCTGCATGAAAGCTACAAAAATTAATAGATATAGTGAAGTATGATTACTTTTGGAGGAAACTGTTTTAATAAAAACAATCTACTTCCTTCTAGTGTTAAGATAATGCTTTCTTAATAATAACTGAAATAAAAATACTCAGTAAAGTGGTATTCGCATAAAAACACATACACACATGCACACATATTCTCACTGAGACAAAAAGTATACATAAGATTTTCTAAGTGATTCAGCAATTCCACTTCTAGGTATATCTCCAAGAGAAATGAAAATATACATCAACATAAAAACTTGTACACAAACATTTATAGTTGCATTATTCACAATAGCCAAAAAGGAGAAACAACCCAAATGTCCCTAAACTGATGAAAGAGTACCATACAGTGGAATATTATTAGGCCATAAAAAGGAATGAAGTATTGATACATGCTACAACATGGATGAATCTTGAAATCATCATGCCATGTGAAAAAAAACCAGTCACCAAAAACCATGTATGATTCCATTGATACAAAATGTCCAGAATAGGCAAATCTATGGAGATTGGTAGGTGTGTAAGTTTGAGGATATAATAAGGGACAGAGGGGTGGTAGTTAAATGGTACAGGGTTTCTTTTTTTTTTGACTGAAGTATAGTTGATTTACAATGTTGTGTTAGTTTCTGCTGTACAGCAAAGTGATTCAGTTATACATATGTATACATTCCTTTTTATATTCTTTTCCATTATGGTTTATCACAGGATATTGAATATAGTTCCCTGTGCTATACAGTAGGATCTTGTTATTTATCCGTTCTATATATAATAGTTTGTGTCTGCTAACCCCAAACTCCTAATCCATCCCTGCCCCACCCCTTGGCAACCACAAGTCTGTTCTCTATGTCTGTGAGTCGGTACAGACTTCTTTGGGGTTTTTTTTCAATTTTATTTATTTATTTATTTTACTTTTGGCTGCATTGGATCTTCGTTGCTGCACACGGGCTTTCTCTAGTTGCAGTGAGCGGGGGCTACTCTTCATTGTGGTGTGCGGCCTTCTCATTGTGGTGGTTTCTCTTATTGTGGAGCATGGGCTCTAGGCGTGCGGGCTTTAGTAGCTGTGGCACGCAGGCTCAGCAGTTGTGGCCCACGGGCTCTAGAGTGCAGGCTCAGTAGTTGTGGCCCACGGGCTCTAGAGTGCAGGCTCAGTAGTTGTGGCCCACGGGCTCTAGAGTGCAGGCTCAGTAGTTGTGGCGCACACGCTTAGCTGCTCCGCGGCATGTGGGATCTTCTCAGACCAGGGCTCGAACCCACATCCCGTGCATTAGCAGGCGGATTCTTAACCACTCTGCCACCAGGGAAGTCCCCGGTACAGAGTTTTTGATGAAAAACTCTGATGAGAAGTTTTAGATTGTGATGAAAAACGATCTAAAATTAACTGTGGTAATGGTTGTACATATCTGTGAATATACTAAAAACTGCTGAATTGTACAATTTAAATGGGTGAATTGTACAGTATGTGAATCATTTCTCAGTAAAACTGTTTTAAAGAAAACAGGTATTTGAAGCAAACCCTCCCCATCCCCCATTTTTTTTAACAAATGGGAAATTTTTTTTAATTTTTGAGTTTTATTTTATTTATTTTTTATACAGCAGGTTCTTGTTATCTATTTTATACGAATTAGTGTATATATGTCAATCCCAATCTCCCAATTCATCCCACCTCCCCCCACTTTCCCCCCTTGGTGTCCATACATTTGTTCTCTACATCTGTGTCTCTATTTCTGCCTTGCAAACCGGTTCATCTGTACCATTTTTCTAGATTCCGCATATATGCATTAATATATCATATTTGTTTTTCTCTTTCTAACTTCACTCTGTATGACAGTCTCTAGGTCCATCCACATCTCTACAAATGACCCAATTTCGTTCCTTCTTATGGCTGAATAATATTCCATTGTATATATGTAACAAATGGGAAATTTAAAAGGTGCAAAATTAAGATTCAAATGATGTGACTGTACTCTCAAACAGAGAAAACAGCCTGCTTCGTCTAAGCCTCTGCATAAACACCCTCAAATCGTTTCAACACAGTATCTCCTCTATTCAAGTGTTCAACACAGTAGTCATTAGCCACATGTGGCTACTGAAATTTAAATTAATTAAAATTAAGTTACATTGAAAATCAGTTCCTCATTCTCACTTAGCTGCATTTCAAGTGCTCAGTTGTCACATACGGCCAGTGGCTACCAAACTGGACAGCGCAGATACAGAATACTTCCATCACTGCAGAATGTTCTGTCAGACAGCCTCTCTTACACCTACTCTGAATATGGATCAGGTAAGGGATTTCCAAGATGAGAATGCCCTGGGCCCGGCCCACAAATGGCTTACACTCTAGCTGCAGGAATAAAAGTTACTCCAGGCTAAACTAAACACTCTTTTGTGTTCCTGGTGTGCTCTGTTTCTTCTTCTAGAGAATCACACACTGAAATTAACCACTTACTGGTCAGTCTCATCCCTTAGCACCGTGGCTCTCAGTCTTGGCTGTGCATTAGAATCACCTGGGAAGCTTCTCAATCCTCCCATCTTCTGGCCACATCCCAAGCCAACTGAATCAGAATCTCCAGGCGAGGGACCCAGGCACTGGGATTTTTAAAGCTCCCCACCGGGTTCCATCACACAATGAAGGTAGAAAACCACTGCACTGAAACGTGAACTTTTCCAGGGAAGGTAACATCTTACTCAAGTCTAAATTCACCTTCCCAATGCCCTCTCCATCTTGCCCCCTCCACCTCTCCAAGCCCAACACTCAGCCCAGTGGCCAGCAAGTGAAAGACATTCAGCAAATGTTTGTTAAGCCACAAATGCAAATGATCAAACCTCAGCAGGGATTCAAAGGGTTTTAGGGGCTCACAGGATGAAGAAGCACATCTGACTGGGAGAAACTGGGAAGATTTCATGGAGGAATGGGCATGGGAAATGGACTTTGAAGTATGGGCAACATTCTAAGAGTACGAGATGAGGGAGGCAGAGACAGAGAGGAAAATGTACTCCTCAGAGACTGGAAACACGAGGATGGACGTGGTGGAACACAGAGGTGGAGAGGTGGCTGTGATGACTTTGCAAAAGTAAAAACGCTTATGACTAACTTCACGGGCTAACAATAGCTTTCAAGGGTGATGGGAACTACATTCTGGGAAGATGAAACTAGCATTAAATGTACACTCAGAGAGTTCAACAAGGAGGCTTGAGTAGAAAAAGGATGTTGGTCTGAAAGAGTGATGTCGATGAGAACAGGAAGAACCCACTGGACAGGTTTTAAAGATTAAGTCTACAGACCTCAGCAACTGAATGCACGTAGAAGGAAAGAAAGAGAACGATGGCAGACATGACCCCAAGGTTTTAAGGCCCACCAACAACAAACACGGTGCTACCGTTAACTTAAACCGGAAATTCAGAACGAGAATAAGGTTTTGGGAGAACGTTCAGCACTCTTGTTCAACGTTTACAAAATACCTGCTGGATACTGGGCACTGTCGTAAGTGACAGGGCCACCAGGAAACTAGACTAGCCAGGTCTTCTTTAAGAAGCTTACACTCTAGTGGGGGATGACAATGAATTGGCAAAAAAAAAAATTTCAGATAGTGATAAGTCATATAAGGAAAATAAAACAAGACAATGGTGTAGATGGATTAGGTAATGCTGGGTATTTTACAGAAGGCCTCTGAGGAGATGAAACATGGCCTCAAATTCTCTATCATTTCCCGCACTGAGAGATGGAGTTTATTTCCTTTCCTCCTAAATCTGGGCTGGCCATGTGACCAGCCAAAATACTGTGGTAGAAGTAATGCTGTGTTGGTTCTGGGCCTGGCCTAACCTAAACCAGGATCAGCTGCTTCTACTTTATCACTCTGGAACACCTGCTTTTGGGACACCCTCTTGGAACTCAGCCACCACGCTTTGAGAATGCCAAGTCACCTGGAGACACCACGTGCAGGGGCACCCTGAGCTCCCAGTTGGCAGCCAACATCAACGACTAGCCATGTGGGTGAGCCTTCTAGGTGGTTCCAGTCCAGTCCCTTTGTAACTGACTTGGTGATCCTGCCAACATCATGTGGAGAAAAATAACTACCCAGCTGAGCTCAGTCAAGCCCCACAAGCCACAGAATCATGAGAGATGATAAAATGGTTGTTGAAAGCCCCTAAACTTTGGGGTGGTTTGTTACACAGTGGTAGATAACCAACAACATTTAAACAGAAAAATGATAAGCTAACCTTAGGAAGATTTAGGAAAAGAAAACCCAGAGAGAGGGCATAGCAAGCATAAAGGCCCAAGCAGGGATTATGTTTGAAGCATTCAAAGAATGGGCAAGAAGGCCAGAACAACTGGGTCCTGGGAATGAGTTGGAGGGGAGAAGGGGAATAGGCCACAGTAATGAGTGTGGTTTTTACTCTAAGTGTAATAGGAAGCCACCCACTAGAGGTTTTTTTTTTTTAATTTTTGAATTTTATTTTATTTTTTTATACAGCAGGTTCTTATTAGTTATCCATTTTATACCCATCAGTGTATACATGTCAATCCCAATCTCACAATTCATCACACCACACCACCAGCCCCCCGCCACTTTCCCCCCTTGGTGTACATACGTTTGTTCTCTACATCTGTGTCTCCACTAGAGTTTGAGCACAGATGTGATAGAATCTGGGTTACATTCTAAAACGACTGGGGCTGCTATGTGGAGGCTGGAAGAGAAGAGCAAAAGCAAGAGACTAGAAAGAAGGATTTTCAGTAGTCCAGTTGAGAGATGAAGGTGGCACGAACTAAGACAGTAACAAAGGCGATGATAAATGATAACATTTTAAAATTTGAGGTAGACATTACCACATGTGGTGAAGACCAGCTAACAGATCACCAAGCACATTCCATCTTCTTCCTTCTGGACACATGGTAACTACACATCCCAGCCTGTCCTCCAGTTAAGTATGTGACAATTAAGTCCTGGCCAGCACAACAGCAGTGGAAGGGATATGCAACACATCCATGAAAGCGTCCCACACGTGACCCTCCATAAGCTGGCCCCCTCGACCATCAGGGAATGGGGAGGACACTGAGCCCTAGAGGAAGGCGGCCAAACTAAAGGAGCTGGGACCCTAAATGACCACATGCAAGGCCACCTACTAAGTGGGAACATGTTTTTTGACTTTCATGTGAACAAAAATACATTTCTTTTATGGTAAGCCCTGAGATTTGGGGGTTTGTTTTTTTAACACCATCTTGTGCTACCCTAACTAATACAGAAATACACTGCAGAAATTGCTGGTAAACTGGATGTAAGAAGTAAGGACAAGAAAAGATTCGGGATGACATCAGGTTTGTGACCAGGGTAACCGGGAGAATGGGAAAGACTGAGGGACACTCAGGTGAGCAGATAGCAAGTTCTGACATATCAAGAGTTCTGTTTTAGACACAGTACACTTCAGATGCCTACTAATATCAAAGTGGAGATGTCTAATCCACAGTATGGAGCTAAGGAGAGGAGTGGGGCTACAGAAACACAGTTGGGAGCCATCAGGATGTAGATGAGGTTTAAAGCCACAGACTGGATAAGATCGCCATAAGATCCATTAAGAAGATAAAAGACCGAGTCCTAGGGCATGCCAACACTTGGAGGTCAGAAAGAAGAGGGGGAACTGATGAGACACTGTCAGTGAGTACTAGTAAGGCAGGAAGAAAACCAGGAGAGGCTGGTATTCCAGAAGCCATGTGAAGAAAGAAGGGAACAGATAACTATATCAAACGCTGCTGAAAGATCAGGTGATCAGAGGGCAGCAAACTGACCACTGGATTTGGTACAGCAGTTTTTAACAAAGTGTTAGGGACAAGAGCCTGACAGGAATAAAGGAAGAATTCAGGTAAAGGTTTGGGGTTAAGATGACATAGTAACTCCATGCTCCAAAGCACTCCCCGGACTCCTACTTCTGGCCAAGATGGAGTAACAGGGACCAGATTTACCTTCCTGCCTGAACAACCAAGAAAGAACCCTGCATAAAATATATGAGATGGTTTTCAAGAAACTGGACACCAGGCAAGAAAGAATGGTGGTCCTTGAAAGATGGGAAACAAACATGGACAGCCCTTTCACTGCCCCAGGCTACTGTCTTAAGTAACCATGGGCACCCAGAGAGGAAATTCAGGGAGAGCCCAGGAGCTGGGATCCTTGAGGAGATGGAGTTGAGTCTGGAGAAATCAAGGCAGCTGGAGTTCAGAAGGGAAATTTGCATAGAGACAGACCTGCAGAGGTCTGCAAAGGGTCCCTATTACTCCATCTTGGCCCCAGCTCCTTCAAAAACCCTTGAAATTTCCTGAGTGATAAGACTGTCTGTTATGCTAACGAGGTGCCTCATGGTGGGCTTCTAGATAGCTTCAGGTTGGGGAACGGTCATCCAAAAGACCAAGCACATGATTAGAGGGTTGGAACTTTCAGCCATCCAACCTCTGGGGATGAGAGGGCAGCTGGAGATTGAATTCAATCATGTGGCCAATGAATCAATCATGCCTATGGACTGAAACCCTGATAAAAACTCTGGACACTGAGGCTCAGAGGAGCTTCCCGGCTGGTGATACAGTGATGTGCTGAGATGGTGACACACCTGGATTCCATGAGGACACAAAAGCTCTGCGTTCTCCCCCACAGACTTTGCCCTATATGTCTCTTCATTTGGCTGATCTTCATCTATAGCCTTTATAATAAAACCATTAACTGTAAAACTTACAGTGAGTGGTTCTAGTGAATTACCCAATCTGATGAGGTCATGAGAAGCCCTCAATCTACAGCCAGTTGGTCAGAAGTACAGGGGGCCCCCAAGACATGCATCTGATGTGGGGAAAGTCTTGTAAAGGACTTTGCCCTTAACTTGTGGGGTGTGCAGTAACTGGATAGTTAGGGTCAGAACTGAACTGAATTGGAGGACACAGTCTGTATCAGAGGAATTGGTATGAGAACAGACTCCCTTGAATATTCAGCACCACAGTGATCAGTGCACACATCGGAGGAAAGTACCTGAGGCATGAGAAAGAATCATGGAAAAGATTCAATTCAAAAACAAAGAGTAAAAATTAATAAATTAGAAAACATGTAGTAGAGAAGATAACAAAACCAAAACTTGGTTCTTTGAAATGATGAATAAAATTGATAAACCTATAGTAAGATTAATGAAGAAAAAGAGAAGGCCCCCAAAACCAATATCAAGAATGAAACAGGATAAATTCATTCATGATTACAACAAAACACTTAGCAAACCAGGACTAAAAGAAAACTTTGTCATAGTACTACAGCAGCATCACACTTGGTGGTAAATATTGCAAAACCCTTCCCTCTGAGATCAAGAATGAGACAAGGGGGAGGTGCTGGAGGGCGTCTGAGACCATGGCAATGTTCTACTCCCTAACCTGGATGGTAGTTACATAGGCGCTTGCTTTTTAATAATTTGCTAAGGTGAACATTTGTATTTTACACACTTTTCTGTATGTATATTTCACATTTTACAAAAGGTTTTTTCCCCCCATGGGAAAGACCAATTAAGATATAGTTATGCTTATTTGCTAGGAAGAAATAGAGACACAGATGTAGAGAATAAACTTATGGATACCAAGGGGGGGAAACAGGGGTAGGATGAATTGGGAGATTGGGACATATATACACCACTATGTATAAAATAGATAACAAGAACCTACTGTATAGCACAGGGAACTCTACTCAGTGCTCTGTGGTGACCTAAACGGGAAGAAAATCTAAAAGAGAGGGGATATATGTATACGTTTAACTGATTCGCTTTGCTGTACAGCAGAAACTAACACAACATTGTAAAGCAACTATACTCCAATGAAAATTAATTTTAAAAAAGTATTGTTACAGTCTAAACTGCATCCCTCCACCAAATTCATATGTTGAAGTGCTAACCCCCAGTTCTTCAGAATACTGTATTTAAAGGCAGGATCTCTAAACAAGTAACTAAGTTAAAAATGAGGTCATTAGCCCTAATCCAATATTACTCATGTCCTTATAAGCAGAAATTTGGACACAGGTCAGAGGGAAGATGATGTGAAGACACAGGGAGAAGATGGCCACCTGCAAACCACAGAGAGAGGTCACAGAGAAACCCACCCTGCTGACACCTTGATCTTGGACTTCCAGCCTCCAGAACTGTGAGAAAATTAATTTCTGTTGTCTAAGCTGCCCAGTCTGTGGTACTTCGTCCAGGTAGTCCTAGCAAACTGATACAAATTTCTTTAGACATAAAAAAAACTAATAAAGTCTACAACCCACAGACTCTTGATATGTTAAAGAAGTTTAACCTCAATGAGGAAAGGTGTGAATAAAAGATATACAACAACGAGCATGGGAACTGATCAA
Organism: Mesoplodon mirus; assembly: GCF_964341445.2. Taxonomy (NCBI): domain Eukaryota; kingdom Metazoa; phylum Chordata; class Mammalia; order Artiodactyla; family Ziphiidae; genus Mesoplodon; species Mesoplodon mirus. Next base: position 102,580,838 of record NC_138978.1, read on the forward strand.
GCATATCGATAAATTTAGTAAACAACTGATAGTTTTTTTTAAAAACCTAACTTTCTATGTTTAAAAATGTAAAGCCAAAATACTAGGTAACAATAATGGGGGGAAGGCATCCTAAAATCCCTGTCATGCTCCAGAGATGCTTAGAAATACTGGATAACTGTATAATTTACTGGGGAAAAAAAAAGAGTTAAGCTAAGGAACAAAGCCTTGAGAAGACCCAAATACAAAAGAAGAGAGTAAAGACTAATGAGAGTGATAGAAGGCAAGCTAAAAACATGCAAAGTGTTTTATGCAAGAGGGGCTTAATTTGAAGAAGGAGGTATTAGTCAACTATATTAAATACTTCAGAGAAACTGAGAAAAATAAAGTTTGAAAAAAGCCATCGGATAGGTTAATTAGTTGGTCATCTGTGAACTGACTTTCATAGAATGACAGGGAGAAGCCTAATTCTAAGCAGTTAAGAACTAAGAAGGTGAATAGAGAACAGACTTGTGGTTGCCAAGGGGGAGGGGGTTGGGGGAGGGATGGAGTGGGATGGTGGGGTTAGCAGATGTAAGCTATTACACATGGAATGGATAAACACCAAGGTCCTACTCTATAGCACAGAGAACTGTATTCAGTATCCTATGATAAACCATGATGGTAAAGAATAAAAAAAGAATGTATATATATGTATAACTGAATCACTCTGCTGTACAGCAGAAATTAACATAACATTGTAAATCAACTATACTTCAATGAAAAAAAAAAAAGAACTAAGGAATTCCCTGGCGGTCCAGTGGTTAGGACTCTGCACTTTTTCACTGTGTGGGCCCGGGTTCAATCTCTGGTCGGGAACTAAGATCCTGTAAGACGCGTGGCGTGCCCCCCCCCCCAAAAAAAAAGAACTAAGTAGGTGACAAGGGGAGTGTCTGAACTGAGGAGAGACTAGGAAAAGATGGCAGTGTCTAAAATCAAGGCTACAGTTAAGGCTTTTCATAGGCAACAAGGTTTTACATGACTTCATCAATAGAAATGAATGAGGAAGGATGGAAATAAAGGTTCTAAAGCAAAAAGAAGAGAAGCTCAAAGTTCACATTACTGTTTGATATCAAGAGGATACTGAAAAAGACCACTGGAAAGCCCAGAGTGTCCCTGTGCACGCAGAGGCTGGGATGGAGAATGGAGATGTGGAAAAACAGCACTAAAGGGAGCATTCCACAAAGGGAGATAAATCAAAAGCCTGTCAAGCAGCTGAGTTTTGACTATGACTCCCACAAAGTCACGCTATTGGCAACTATGCTATTTTCTCCAATAATGATCAGCAGATCCGGGGTAGGGTTTAGCAATGCAGAAATGATGGAAGACCAGGAGGTGATGTAGAATAGTGAAATCAGCTGCAAAGTCAAGGCCTCCTGACAAATCCCTGTGGTCACTGATTTCTCCTTGAGAAATCCTTCAGATAATCTCACACTTCCTCCAAACAAAGCCACATCTAAACCTGGTGGAGATCTTGTTAAGAAACAGATTCTGATTCAGTAAATCTGAGGTGGGCCTGAGATTCTGCATTTCTAACAAGCTCCTAGTGATGGCAGAGGCACTGGCCCACAGACCACACTCTGAGTAGCAAAATGTTAAGGAAAAGTAACCATCCTATGTTGGTGTAATTCAGTGGTGGCACCTGTTATTCTACCATTTGTCAGTAATAGTCTCTCTCCCTTAGTTCTATTTTTTAATAATTTTTTCATCTATGTGTCTTTGACACTAATAATGTCAAAATTATTATATAATAGTAACTAGTGACTACTAGTGCGAATTACTATGTAATTTGATTACTACGTGCGAAACCCTGTTACGTGCATTCATTCATTTAATCCTCACAAGAACTCTTAGAAGTAGTACTATTATTATCTTCATTTTATAGATAAGAAAAACAAGTAACTTGCCCAAGGCCACTCAGCTATTAGGTGGTCAAACCCAGACTGGCTCTACCTAAAACTGCCTCCCCAGGGCAAGATGCTAGTGGCCCTGTGGGGCTCTTCTGAGAAGATGGAGAGGAGGAACTGCGGGATCCCCACCTCCACAAAGCAGGAAATACGGAGAATGGGCTTTAACAGGAGTTACTAGACTGGACAGCTACCAACAAAGACAGAGATCTCCAAGGAGACTGCCAGCCACTGAGTGGAAATCGGCACAAAGGAGACACATCTGATTTCAATGAATTTACACGTGAAATGAGTAAGACAAAGCTAACTTGGGTATTAGAGTCAACTTCTGTATTAACCTAGAAGTAGCCTGGCATAAAAGTCAGGGTCTTGCAATTTAGTTCGTGTGCGTTTGTGTAGTTTCCTGGAACCGTGGTTCTCAAACTTCAGAATATGCATTTCTAACGGTTCCTCGATGACTACGATGATGAGGCCAGTAATGGTGATAAGCTAGTCTGGGGACCACACCTTCATAACCACCATCATTGTTTTTCACCACCCACTCATAAATATACATCTCTAACTTTTAACATTCAAATTAATTTGGAGTTTTTGAAAACAACTACAACCAAATCCTAGCCATTCTGCTGACGGTATTTGTTCAGATTGTACCTAAAGTTTTCAGAGATAACTGAAGCCAACAAAAGTCAACGTTCGCTCGCGTCTCGCTTTGCCCTTCTTGCCCCTTTTCCCTAGGCCGCTCTCTGAACGGCGTAAAGTAAGAGCAACCGCGTGGCACCCAGAGTTAAGACCGCCAACTGGCCGGGGAGATAAGGGGGAAGGTTTCTCGCTCATCCCGGTCTGCGCCGGCCTCCAAAGTCCCCCGCAGGCCCGGGCGAGCTCGGCCCCCGCCCGGACAGAGGTCCCGGCCTCCCCTGCGTCGCCGCCCGCGGAACCCGCCCAGGCCGAACCGCAGCCTCGCCCGCCGCACAAACACACCCGACCGGGCGGACTCACGTCTCTGGTCGTCAGCCTACCGCTCCGGGAAGACAAACACCTACCCGAGAGGCTGGAGAAGATGGCGAGGCGCCCCCGGAACCGCCGAGCACTTAAGCTGGGACCTAGCTCTCGCTCGTCCTCATCGACTCGCTCGGCCGGCAGCTGTACGTCCTTCCCGGGTGCGCAGCTGATTGGCCCGCCGAGGCGGCGGGGCCGGCCCCAGTAGGCTTGTTTTTAGGCCACAGTTTTTTTTACCCTCGTCAGCCGAAGTCTGCAAGGGAAGGCTTACACGGAAGCCAAATATATAAAACGGATACGAAGCGTATTTTCTTAGTATCGATTTATTTTATAAATTCTCGAATGTGTAACATTTGCAGTAAAACCCGGGAATCTATTTTGAGTATAATTTTTTTAATGGGGCATAATGAATGACAAACAGTAGTTCTAAAGTATTGGGTACTGGGGAGGGGTGGGGGAGTGTACGCTATGTGGTAGTTGGAAATAGTAAGTTTTCTTTTGATTTTATCCCTTACTGGCCTTGCAAGCTCAGAAAAATTCTCCAAAGAGGAAATAATGAGTTTTACACACTTGGAAGAAATGAGAGGTGTACTCAAAAGTTATTGGCAGCAAGTTTAAAAGTGAGTTAAAATTTGGTATATCATATAGTACACTTGAGTGTGCGTGTTGCTTATCACACTTTTTTTAAATTAAAATACACCGGACAGGGACTCCCCTGGTGGTCCAGTGGGTAAGACTCCGTGCTCCCAATGCAGGGGGGCCAGATTGGATCTCTGGTCGGGGAACTAGATCCGGCATGCGTGCTGCAACTAAGAAAGTCCGCAGGCCATAGCTAAAAGATCCCGCATGCCACAACTAAGACCCAGAGCAACCAAAATAAATAAATAAATATTAAAAAAAAAATACACCTGACATAAAATTTACCATCTTAACCATTTTTAGGTGTACAGATGTCATTAAGTACATTCATAGCTGTGCAACCATCACCACCATCCATCTCCATGAACCTTTTCATCCTGCAAAACAAACTCTGTACACCGTAAACAATTCATCATTTCCTCCCTGCCCTAGCCACCTGCAATCACCAAAGATACTCTATAACTTCATATCTCTGTAACTCTGACTGCTCTAGGGTACCTCATACAAGTGGAATCATACAATATTTGTCTTTTTGTGACTGGCTTATTTCACTTAACATAATATCCTCAAGGATCATCCATGTTGTAACATATATCAAAATTTCCTTCCTTTTTAAAGGCTGAATAATATTCCATTGTATTGTATACCACAGTTTATCCATTTATCTGTTGGACTCCAGTTTCTTGCACAGTTTGGCTTTTGTGAGTAATGCTGCTATGAACATCAGTGTACAATATCTTTTTGCGACACTGATTTCAATTATTTTGAGCATATATACCTAGAAGTGGGATTGCTGGATCAAACGGTAATTCTATTTTTAGCTTTTTGAGGGACCACTATACTGTTTTCCACAGTGGCTGCACCAATTTTTATTCCCACCAACAATGCACAAGAGTTCCAATTTCTCCACATGCATGCCAACACTTAGTTCTTTTGATAGCAGCCATCCTACTGGGTGTGCAGTGGTTTTCAACTGCATTTCCCTAATGATTAATGATATTGAGTATCTTTTCATGTGCTTATTGGCCATTTGTCTATCTTCTTTGGAGAAATGTCTATTAAAGTCCTTTGCCCATTTTTTAATCAGACTCTTTTTTTTGGTTGTTGTTGAGCTGTAGGAGTTCTTTATATATTCTGGATATTAATCCTTTATCAGACATGATTTGCAAGTATTTTCTCTGATTTCATGGGTTGCCCTTTCACTGTTATGTCCTTTGGCTTATCACAATTATTAAAAAAATAATTAAACATTAAAAAAATGAAACTTGGGGAATTCCCCAGCTGTCCAGTGGTTAGGACTTGGCATTTTCACTGCAGTGGCCCAGGTTCAATCCTTGGTCAGGGAACTAAGATCCTGAAAGCTGAGCAGCAGGGCCAAAAAAATTAAAAATAAAATTTTTTTTAAAAGTGTAATTTGAATCAGACCTCTGAAGCTTCTGCCAGGGAGAAGCCAAGAACTTCTACACCGCCCTCCCATCCCCAGTCTCCTTCCCTGAACCCCCAATAGAGGATTCAGAGATTATAGATACTTCAGTTCTCGTATTTTCTCTTTCACGTGAACCTCCAAGAATCTATTCACCTCCATGCAGAAGACAGTGTGGAGGCACAGGAAAAAGGACATATGTAACCAGACAGTTACTGAAATAAGTAAGATAAGTTCTAGTGCTTATATCTAATGTACTGCAAAGTACAAATACCCAACATATGGGAGGATCTTAAAGTTTTCTCCTTGACAGTGATGGAGGTAGAATACATAATTTTATGAACACTTCTTACCATGAAGTTGATCTGGTCTACATCAAGAAATTGCCCTTTTCTAGTTTTAAATTAACACTAATGGCCTGCTATAATATCTAAAATGTGTAAAACTAAGTATGAAAGTAAACTAAAGGAGACTGTGGCCTGTTTTTAGCAGAATTCCTTTCTGCATGCCTGAGAGGTAGGAAAACTGTACTGCTGAATATCCACAAGCTAATCATATTTTATTTCTAAAGTACTCGATTCAATGTATTTGTAGTCAGTTAGAATTTATATATTTTGCCCAGCTTTTATTAATTAACTTTTACAATATGTTCAGTATATATAGTTCTCTAGATAGTGAATAAAAGAGAAGACACACAAAAGACAGTTGCGAAGGATTGAAAAGTAAGTTACTATGAGAAATTTAAAAAGAAACTTAAGAAAGTGATTGTGGGGCTTCCCTGGTGGCGCAGTGGTTGAGAGTCCGCCTGCCAATGCAGGGGACACGGGTTCGTGCCCCGGTCCGGGAAGATCCCACATGCCGCGGAGCGGCTGGGCCCGTGAGCCATGGCCGCTGGGCCTGCGCGTCCGGAGCCTGTGCTCCGCAACGGGAGAGGCCACAACGGTGAGAGGCCCGCGTACCGCAAAAAAAAAAAAAAAAAAAAAAAGAAATTGATTGTGGGGTTCATCCACTGGACCACACTACTGCCAAGTAAGCTGGAAAAAACAACACTCTAAACTGAAAACCACAGACACTGAGGAACAGGAATAGTTTAAGGTGTCAAGAGGTCTTTATTGAAATAATAGCACAGTTACACTTCTAATACCCTTTCCACTTGTATACAATAGATTAAAAATGCTTGCTACATACAGTGCACAGACAGTTCAACAGTTAGAACCAACTCAACTGCATGTGAAATAAATAAAATAGGCTATTTAATAATTTAAAGTAAAATTACTGTACAATATGAAAATAAAGATACATAAATGTTAGGATCTACAATGCCATAGAAATAAAATCATTATTCTGCATCACACAAAACAGTGCAAGAAAAGAATCTGAATAAGCTTTTGGAGTGCAAAGTTTAAAGTTTCCATTTTAAGTTATCATGCAGACATAGCATTTCAAGCCACGCTATAGTCTATGGCCAAGTTTTTAATTTTGAAAAGGAAAAATGCTAGCTGGTAAATTTACTGTACCATCAAGTGTTGCATCACATAACGCTGCTGCTCTGCCTACAGTACAGTTTAGAAGGGAGGTATCTTGTTGCATCCAAAAAATTGAAATTAACAAGTTTCTGAAGCAAACACGTTTACCTTTTAAGCCTGAAACAAAATAATGTGACAAAAGAGTAATTCTATCCCTGGGTTTAAGAAAAAAGAAAAGGCCTATACCACATAATGAACTAAGAAGCAGTTTTCCACGCATTTTTAAACTCCATAGTGATCCTTAGTTAAAACAACAATGTAACTCTGGGGAGACATATAAAATTCTGATCTCTAGCTGACAAGTGATACAATATCATGGGATTGTGAGAAAAGCAAAAGTAATTTCTGAATATCTATGTTTAATCTGTGTAGAACTTGGTTGCATTACATGTAATAATACGCTTAAAGTATAGTTCAGTTTCAATGTGTATATAAAACTGTCATTTAGGCGAAGACCAAGGAATGCATTTAATACTAAACTGTAAACACATCGGCCACCTTGACTTAGAGTGCACACTGACAACATAAGAGCTCTTCCGCAGACTTTGGCAACAAGACTACATACAGCAGGTCACAGCAGCACGAGCTCACATGGAAGACTGAAAGCACTGCAGAATAACACCACCCAACAGCTCCTATCACAGGGATACGTAGTAATAAGGGGCCTCCTCGTGCTAAGACACCTTCCAGGTCAGTCCGTGTTCTTCAAGTTTGTAATGTTCATAACTCAGTAGTCTTAATTCTGTGCCCTCACTGCATAGACTGACATTGGCTGTACTCTATCCACTGTATGTCCAGAGGGTTACAGTTCTGTCTGCAGAGGACGACAGGAAGGAAAGATCCTGGGTGTGCCACCTGCACTGAATGACTTTGTCCTTGTGTTCCCCCACCACCATGATAGGAAGCTGTTTAGTGAGGTCTCCTAAATTAAAGAAAAGAGATTTGACTTACAGTACAAAATATGTATAGATTTCATAGACTTCCTATTACTTTAAGACATTACAGTATATAAAAGCCTAATACATTAATATAGTACACTGAAAAGTTTAAACAGTTTAAATTACTGAAGATCTAATTATGTGAGCAGTATTTGGTAACATATACACAGCAACATGACACGGCTGCCACTCTCTCCTTGAAACTCTCTCCCCTTGATATCCCCCTGACTTCAGTGCCACTACACCTCAGCCTCCTTTGATGTTTGTCCTCTTCTTCCTGAGTTAAAGTTTGGTGAATCCCAACAGTCAGCCTTCAAATTTCTTGTTCCCTTTATACCTCATCTCCTATGAAATTTCACCTAGTACCATACTACCACAGCCATTTATATACTTAAGATTCATGTACATTTCATCTCCAACCTTGACTTCTCACCTGAGCTCGACTAGTAGACCAACAGCTATCTGACATCTCACTTGACTGCCTTGACAGTCATCTTAAGTATAACTTGTTTAAAACAAACTCTTGATTTTCTTGCCTAAACCTGTTCCTCTCCCTGTCTTCCTCATCTCAACGGTACCATTTGCTTGCTCATGCCAAAAACCTAGGAATCAGCACTGATTCCTTTTTCCCTCACTCCCCAAACTTAACAGAAACAAACTAAAATACATTCGTAATTCAGTCACTTCTTACTACCTCCACCTTTACAACCCTAGTCCAGGCCATCATCATCTTCCACCTGAATTGGTCCAATCGCTTCCTCGCAGATATTTATACTTACACACTCTCCCTATAATTCAAAATTATTTTTAAAATTTACAGACCATATCACTCCCTATTTTAAATCATCCAAAGGATTCCTATTATGCTTTTTAAAATGCCTACAAAACCCTGCCTCTGATTTATTCTCCTGCCTCTCTCTCCCTCGGTTCACTAAGTTCCAGCCACACTGGAACTTAGCAGTGTCATGAGCAAGCCAAATCCATTCCTGCCTCAGCACCTTGACCGTGCTATGGTCTGTTCCTAGGGTCCTGGCACAGCTTGTTCTTCTCACCAGGTCTCTGTGCAAATGGCACCTCGCTGGTGAGACCTACTCTAGCCTGTCCAGCACAGTCTTCCCCTAGCCACCCTGTCACTCTCTCCTGCCTTGCTAATCGTTTAACAGCACTTGCCAATACCTAAAATTACACTGTTTACTGGTTTGCTTTTTACTGACCTCTAAAATGTAAGCTCCATCAGGAAGAAAGTTACCTGTCTTATTCATCTCTCTGTCTGTCCCTAGTTGGTACACAGTAAATATTTGCTTAATGTATGTTTAAAAACAAAACTAGATACTGAAGATATAATTATACAGATTATACACTATGTTATTTTAAAGTAGCAGCAGGAGTATTGATACATAAATGTATATTTTAACATCTACCATCATTGAACTCAAAATGACTCAGTATAAAAAATGTTGATTCTTTTAAATACTGTAAAAACTATTTAACAATAAGACTATTCGCTCAATTTAATAATTTGTTACAATTCTTCTCAATACATTTACCAAGTAATTTGCTCAGCAGAAGCTACAAAACTAAAAGTTGAAAATGTTGTATAGTCAATCACACTAGATTAACATAAAAGAAAGATTCCAAATAGAATAGGAAAGACTAAAAAAAAGGAGAGAGGTCAATTTCCATCACCTTGTAGGTCTGTCACCTTTATTTTCATATCATAGGATCCTGTTAGCAAGTAGTGAGCTCCAGGAGAGAATCGAACAGAGCGAACATCACTGGAATGAGGGTGGTAACTTTGTACCATTCTTCCTCCTCTTATGTCATATAACATGCAGCTGGAATCTTCTTGTCCTGTGGCTAAGAGACGGCCACTGGGATCTACAGCTACAGATGCCACTGCACTGCCTGTATAGCAGGAGGAATGGAAGGTTCGATATGCAAAAATCAATATAGCTCAACTACAACAGCTACTTATGTTCACTGAACCATACACTAAAGATTTAATGTAGCTTATCAATACTGTTCCGTTATGGAAAAATCCAAACTGTCAACCAATAAATACTTGCATCCTTTTTTTAGAGGATATGTGAAGCAAGATTCTGTGAGAAATGAGAAAGCTCCTTTTTTTTTGTCCTTTGGGGAGAACCCCCTGGAGCAGCATTACCTATAGTGCAATAGATGAGCCACTTTTCCTAATGCAGTGTTTTCACTACTGGGTAAGTGTCCAGAAATTCTCCCATACCCAGCTCAGAGTCTAGTTGGGGGAACAAAAGATTAAATAACAAAATATGTTTTAGGACACAGTGTGGGAAATATCTCTAAGCAACATATGATTAACCGCCAACAGGAACTGAACAAAAAATAAGCTCTGAGTCTACAGGTTGGACCCTTGACTCTAGGCCACGAAATAATGCCTCCATGGGGGTGCAAACTGGTTCTCAGAGGACAAAAAAATCCTAAATATTAACAATGGTTTGTAACCCTTCGAAGTTCAGCCCTACCAAACCAAAATCTCATTCCTTAGTATTTAATTTCTTTTGTTAGGAAAAAATTTAATTTTGTTTTTCTCCTTAAGGAAAGCAATAATGATAAGGTTGAAGAGCACTACTCTAGACCAAAGTGGCCTGCGAAGACTTAACAGAAAAAAGGGATATAAGTTAGATCTTGAAGAATAGTAAACAGTATAAATAAGAGAGAATGTGTTTACATGTATTACACATATATGTAATTAGAAATAATCTTTGCTTGAATTTTTGATAGAGAAAAGAAGAGGCTATCAGGAGGAATTACATGAGAAACTGTTTAAAGGAAAGGAATGAAAACGTTTAAGGATAGGTAGCTTAGTTTGACTGCAGTTACTTGCTTTCACAAGTTAACATAAAAGGTAGCTTGTAGCTGAGTCATAAGGGCAGGTTAGGACCAGACCGTCAAGCATCTTGAAAGCCAAACTGCAGAGTGTGAGCTTGTTCCTGTACACAGCCCAACATCACTGCAGGTTTCTAAGCAAGAGATTTACATGATCCAAGGAGTGCTCTGGGAAGATTAATCTATGTGAAAATGTGTATCAAATTAAAATGGACAGACTATAGAAGGGAAACCACTGGAAGACAAGATAGAATAGTAGAATAATGAGAGAATAAGGGCCTGAATGATGACATGTAGACAGATTTCAGGAAAAAATTGAATAAAGAATCAACCGTCTTGTCAATTAACTGCCTGGATGGGGGCAAAAAAAGAAGTGAAAAATGAGCCCCAGATTTCAAATCTATGTACACAAGGAAATAAGAGAACCATTATCAAACACAGAGAAAATGGGAATAAGAGTGGATTTCCAGGGGAAATATAATGAGTTTAGCTTTACAAGTGCAAAGTTTATGGTGCCAACAGAAATCTAGGTTCATTTATTCAACAAAGTTATTAGATCACTACTCCCTTGGGCCAGGCACTATGGTAGATTTTAAATCTACTCTGAGAAATAAAACAGATATGACTGCTGCCTTTGTGAAACTTAAAATCTACTGAACGAGACCAGCAATAAACACACAAATATATAACTTTAAATAGTGATGAGAGGTATAAAGGAGATAAACAAGTTCGAAGATAGAAAATAATGGTAAGGTCCCAATTAAGGCAAAGAAGACCTTTCTGGCAATGTGCTAATAAAGCTAAGACCAAACATGAGAGGACCTGACCATGAGCAGACAAGTGGAAGAACATATCTGGTTTGATTCAAAGTATAGAAAAAGGTCCGTGAAAGTTGAGAGAATAGATAAAGCATTACAGAGAAAACAAAAAAATTAAGAATATAAGACAGGTCTTTTCACTTGGAATAGTACCACAGAACTGCTATTAAAAACTACAAAGGCAGGGCTTCCCTGGCAGCACAGTGGTTGAGAGTCCGCCTGCCGATGCAGGGGACGCGGGTTCGTGCCCCGGTCCAGGAACATCCCACATGCCGCGGAGCGGCTGGGCCCACGAGCCATGGCCGCTGAGCCTGCGCGTCCAGAGCCTGTGCTCCGCAATGGGAGAGGCCACAACAGTGAGAGGCCCGCGTACTGCAAAAAAAAAAAAAAAAAAAAAACCTACAAAGGCAGAAAAGGGACTCTAAAATAAAGACAATGGCAGAATACTGTCACTTTTAGATACCAGTATTTTAAAAGGTGATATAACACAAAGAGCAGTAGTCTCAGTTTACACGGAGCAATCCACGTTAAATTTAAAAAGCGAGGCACGTGTCATATGCTACCATTTGTGTCTGTGTATATGTGTGTTTAAAGGAGAAGGGAGAGTATGATATACAAACTTTTTGCTTATATACTTAGAGAATATTCCTAGAAGAATAAATAAGAAACTGGTCCCTTAGGGAAAGACACCAAGAAACAGGAGTGGGAAGAAAATGTTTTACACCCTTTTGCTCAATTTTTGCCATGTGTATGCAATTTAAAAATTTTTTTTAAAAGGTCTGAGTTCTAAAACGACCCTGCTAACAGAATAATCAGGGCATGATATTTAATCTCCACGGGCCTTGGTTTCCTTAGCTGAATATTATTTTTACAAATAAAGTAACAGATGAAAGCATTTTGTAAGAATTTAAGGTAATCAATAAAATGCCAAGTAGTTAGTTTCTATTGTTCCTATTGTTTTTTAACATGTTTTGCAGGAGAGAAGTAAGTGCAATCTATAAAGTTTCTTTCTCATATAAATTTATTTAAATTCCAAAAAAACCTACCAGTTCCATGGAATGTTGTGCCAACAACACGAACACAGCTTGGTACACGGAGATCCCAGAACCTAACAGTCTTATCTTGGGAACCAGACGCAATCATCCAGCCGCTCCAAGTGTAAAGCGCTAAAATATGCCCTATAAAAGATCATATAATCAGTTATTACTGTGGAACAGTATTTTTCTATAACACATTCAAAGCTAAGTACTCCTTACTGTTGAGCACGTCTAATCTAGTTAATCAAATATACTGTGTGGCAGGGATTTTCCATATATATCAAATACATTGGCAATTTTCAAAAAATTGAATTCAGTAAAAGGCACATCAAAACCATGCTGTATAAACTTAACCTTTTTTGGTGAGTCAAATAATTCAGGACATCATAATTAGTACTGAAAAAAATATTATCATTTGAAATTAGGGCAAATTTTCCAAAGAGGAAGCAAAGGATTGTGGGATTAGATCACCAGCTTTGGAAGGGACAGACCTGTTCTGCCATGTTTGGCAGTAAGATAATGAGCAAGTCATTTTGCCTTTTCAAGTTTTGCCTATTCCACATTTAAGATGGAGATAGAACTTCTGGCCTTATAAGGTTGTTGTGAGGATTAAATTAAGGAATTATGTGTATAAGTAAAGGAAAATGTTAGCTATCATTACTGTGTTGTTATCCAAAGTTCACAATTTAGATTTTTGAAATAAAAATTTCCTGTCCTGAAGAAATCCCTTTTGATGCAATATACCCCCATTAATGAAAATGCGTAGGGGGAAAAAGCATGGGATGAACAAAAAGAAGAGTAGCGTCTAAGACTGATATCACATACCGGTATGCCCACTCAGAGCATGGAGGCCCTGTCCTCTTTGACAATCGGTTGTATAAATGTTACAATCCCCTGCTCCAGCACTTATCAAAATAGCTCCACCACTTTCTGGGCCTTCCATAAATGCCAAGTCTCTAATTGTCCCATCATGCATACTAAATTCCAGATCCGGTCCTGAAACAGCAATAAGAATTTTAAAAAAAGACGCTGCTCAACTTACTGTGATAATTTGAGACTGCTAAACTGCCTCCAAACTGACCAAGAGTAGTAGAACGGTAGAATAGTATGGTTTATATTTTCATTTTGGAATTGATATAATAATCAATTTCACTTTACTGAGTAAAAAAACGTCAAGAAATCAAAATACCGACTTGGTTATCATCATCACTAAAACAGAGCTATATGTAGAGTTACCTTCTTGGCTTTTATCCCAAAGAAAATGAAAGAAAAAGCAGATACTCTCTGGAAAATATTCACTAATACAATTCTGGAAGTTATATAAAAGTTATTTTTTTGCTGACAATAATTTTCTGAGGATTAGACACCACCTGGCCACCTTGTAAGAAGTGATTAAAAAAGAATAATGCCAGGCTTCCCTGGTGGCACAGTGGTTGAGAGTCCGCCTGCAGATGCAGGGGACACAGGTTCACGCCCCGGTCCGGGAAGATCCCACGTGCCGCGGAGAGGCTGGGCCCGTGAGCCATGGCTGCTGAGCCTGCGCGTCTGGAGCCTGTGCTCCGCAACGGGAGAGGTCACAGCAGTGAGAGGCCCACGTACCGCAAAAAAAAAAAAAAAAAAAAAAAAAGAAGAATGCCAATGCCTCATGAACACAAGCAATTAGAATGTAAAAAAATTCTTAATGGTATATTCTTAGATTTTACTAAAAACAATACAGAGCTATATCAGAGACACATGGGGAAACATAAAGAACACACTGGCAAGCTACTGCTTACATACTCGGCCCCTACCTGTTGCATTACAAGTCTCTGCATTGAAGGGCAGCACTTTGACGTATTTGTCATTTGATCCTGTCGCTAATAACTGTCCACAAGGACTCCAGGCCACACAGTAAATGGATCCTTTGTGATGTTTATTCCTTTTAAAACGTACCACTGGCTGCTTAGGGATGTCATGTGCACTAGAAAGAAAAATCGCAAAAAGATATTTCAATTTCTTGCTTACTAAGGTTAATGAATGTGAAGTGAATGTGAAGTTCTGCATTATGGTTGTTCTTGAGGGAGGGAGCAAAAAAAGTATCAGACAGTACGTTAACAATTTTCAAACTCTTAGATGAAATAAATTTAAAGCATATTTAAAATCCAAAAGTAAAATTATTAACCATTATTATACTAACCTTAAGTCTTATTTCAGACCACATAGGGAAGAGGATATTTTTTAAGTCTTCATTTCACATATTTTCATATATTTTTCAATTCCCAGAAGAATTTTAAAAAGAGCTAATGATGCTTCTAATTCAAAAAGTTCAATAAACATTTATTAAACATATAATATGAGCAATTGCCTGGGGCTGGGGGAAGGCAAAGGATAGAGAAAAGGACAGAGAAAAAATAAAAGCGGCAAGAGCTCTGTCCTGAGTTTAATATCTGGCAGGGGTAGATGTTTCATGACTACCCACATACACTAAAGCAAGTATAAATATTATAGTCCAATACAAGGTACTAGGCCTTAAAGGACAGGGAGAACTATTACAGAAAAATATGAAGGCAGGAAAACTGCTTCAGTGAAGATAATATATAGTGGGGAGACCAGCCCAGCATGCAGCATGGGAAAAAGTCTGTAGGATTGGCGGGGAGAAGCCTGGGGCATTCCAGAGACTGAGTGGGACAGACATGATGGGTGAGGAGCAGCAAGCACAGCTGGGGAAGGTCCTAAAAGCCATGCTCCTTGATAGCTTGGCCTTTAATGGGAGTCTAACACTGGTTTAGTGGAGTAGTAGCATCTTATTTGTACTTTAAAACATAGACTAATATTAAGATACTATAGGTATAATGATAACATCAAGTCTATGTAAGAAAATGTACATGTTTTTGGAGATTCATCCTAAAGGGTGAAATGACAAACCTAAGATTAAAATACCTTAAAATACTTTAGTAAACAAAAAGGATGAAGAAATGTGACAAAAATCTTGACAAATGCATTTCAGTGCACTAATCTCTACTTCTGTGTATGCTTAAAATTTTCATAACTAAGAAATTTTTAAAAAACAATAATATTGATAAATCTTCAACACTTACAAGGTACTTAATAGTGATAGAGAAAATAAATCAGATCAAGATTCTCTTTTCAGCTGCACATCCAGTTCATTGCCAGGGCCAACCAATTCTTTCTTTAAATGGATTTTACCTCCATCCATTTTGCACTGCCATCACACCGGCCATTGACAACAGCCTCCTACCTTTCTCCTAGCATCTAATCTTATTGCCATCTGACCCAGAGTTTACATCACAATACTGTTCTGCTGAAAAATTTCAGCAGCTTCCCACTGCACTCACCATAAAATCCAAAATGGATACAAAACTGCATAACTTAGTTCATATCTATCTCTGTAGCCTCATCACACTACAGCTCACAATACTCCAGCTGATCTGAACTTGTTTTGGTTCCTTAAAAAGCCAAGCTCTTTCTCACGTTATGTTTCCTCTAATTACTATCTTCTCCCTTCTCTTCACATGGCTAGGTTCTACTCACCCTCAGATCTCAGCTTTAACACCTCTTCTTCAAAGAGGTCCTACTCTGACTCCCCAGTTCCCTCATCTCCCGTTTTACTATGTTACAGCACCTTGTACTTTCTCTTCATAGCACCTACAACAATGTATAATTACATTTATTAGTGTGCCTATCTCCATAATATCCATCTTCTCCACTAAGACAGAAGTTCCATAGGTCAATGAACATGTTTGTTTTACTCACAACTATCCCCAAAGCCTAGCACATAGAAGGAGCTCAAAATATATTTGTTAAATAAATGAATTTATTTTCATAAAAATCAGTTTCTTCAAGGGAGTCTATGAAACATCTGTGCCAGCATGAGAAATACAAAAGAGGAAAGTCAATTTAAGATCAGATTAACCTTAAATACACAAAGTCTTTGGCTCTGCCTATATAATTGTTTTTCTTTTCCACACGCTGATCTGGAATTCTGCCTATTCTCTCATATAATCCTACTTAACTAACACAATGAGCACCAATAAATTATGTTACTATCATCTAACATGATCCCTATTCCCCTTCCCAACCTTTAAATGCTACTGCAGTCAAAAAGCCTAAATTTCTAGTTTCAGATACAGAGATATACCAAAAAATGCAAATAAATAATCTCACCCCCTCTGTTTTCCAAACTGGGGTTATAATAAAAAAGCCTAAGGGTTGTAAAAAGTTTCCAAAACATATTATGACATGTACTGCTTTTTATTAAAAATTTTTTAAAGATGTGTAGCTTGTTTTGTTTGAGTGTTTTTGTCTACTGGTATGAAAACTATTCCATTTGTGGCCATTTCTCTAACCACAAAATCTACCAAATAGTTCTTGATCTTTATAATGCCTATTTATTTTGATAGTAAAAGCCTTGACAAATAAATTGACAAAAAAGAGTTCAAATTCGGTTTTCTGTGAGATTATATCTAAGGTATATGCTTTCTCAGTAACTTTAAAGAATTAGTTGTACACCTAACACATAAGGTCACGTGCCTGGTTTTTTGCAACATATGCCTTTAAAGATATATCTCTTATTTTCAAATCCCATAATCTGTTAAAACAAGAGACTAAAATCAAAATTAGGTTGACCGAATGAAAATTGAATCTTTCTAGGTCAAAATGGTCAAATATCAGCAATTTCATATAGTTCAACCTAATACTTCTTTGAAATTATTAGTATAAGATATTTTAAATTTTCTCCAAGTCTATAACCAGCAATACTTTGTCTTTATGTAATTAAGCTAGAATAGAAGGATCTTGCATATTTTTTAAAAAATTAACAAAAACCATGTAAATAAAGAAAACTAGACTATTGAGTGAACAATGGCCTAATCAAAAACATTTTATGAAAAACAACTTATAAAGTTAATCGATGATTCTTACGTATATTTTCTAAGTATTGAAAACAAAAGTGTAAAAGCTTAATAAAAGGGAAAGAAATAAAAATTAAACACTACTGAATGGCAATTCTTAAAAAAGGGACCATATAGCTAAATTAAAAACTAAAGTAAGAATGGCACAATAAATCATCTATCCTTACCTTGGATCAATTACTTCTGGATATGCACATACTCTCAGAGTTTTTGAATTTGAACCGACAGCATACAGACCACCACCTGGATGAAAAGCCACTGCTCTAACAGCTTGTGTGTCTTCTAGGGTATTAATACAAACAAACTGCTTTTTTGTTTTGTCATCCTATGGAAAGAATGAATATAAAAGTCATTTTATAAAAAAATGAATTTGAAAGAATTTGTCTTTATCTCATTTTAAATTCATCTGAACTGTATTATTCACTTCATCACTTTAATGTTCATAATCTACAATCATACATTTTTTTGAATGGCAAATCCAAATTAAGCCCAATTTTTCTATTTTTGCTACTCATTGCTAAACTAAGCTCACATAGATCACAGACATTCAAGTTTTTCTTCATTTACTATGACAAAATATAAGAATATGCATTCCCATATTAAGTTCTCTTTAACTGTCAAGGAAAAAAATAGCCCACATGTATAGTTCTTACAAAAACAGAAAACTGTTCATGTTTCTAAAAGTAGGAAATATAAAACACTATTATTTAATCATTTTAGGGTTAAAAAAAAAGTTTGCCATTATCTCCAGCAATGAATACTTTAATATTTCAAACTCAAATTGTAAAATACCCTTTTAAAACCGTAAAAATGATTTCAATCAGAACATTTAATTTCAGCCTCATTTCTATTTTAAACTGTCAACCTGTCTATCCACAGCCCTCTTCTGAGAAGGCAAGTTGAAACAGCTCTGTGTAAAAGCTTTGGTGACTGCTATTATTGGTATCATTTGAAACCACCCTGCTACCCTGACCAGGACTGGACCCTGGACCTGGAACAGAGCCCTCCAGGCTGGTTGTGGTGCACAGACCCAACCAAATTCTGTCTTTGCGTATGTACTTGACATTCATACGTTCCAAAGGCAAATCACTTCAGCTCTGGTTGTATGCTGAGAGCTCTAGAATCCATAGTGATTATATCAATGAAGAGACTACGCAGCTCCCTACCCAAACTTTTATGTATTCAGCAATACATCCTCATAGGGGAGTAGGAGTTAAACCTAATATATTACACTCTGTTTGTCTTACGTAACTGAATTGAATTCTTGTATTATTGATATCAATTTATTTGACTAGAAATACTACATTTTCCATTAATTCATATACAAGAAAGGTGACTGTTTACCAAATGAATAGCATGGGTAGATAAGAGAAAAATGGAGGGGAATGACTAATTGATTAAATGGCCGATAGCACATTAATAATAATTACTAAGGGTTGCTTTACAGCAGAAGTGGCAGAGCCAAGATTAACTTTACCTGCTCTTCTCCATTGTATTTAAATTTTTTTTTAATTTGTTGCCATTGAAAAAATAGATTTCACACAAAAATCTAACCTTCTAGCTTTTCTTGAAAATCAAAAGAACTAGAAACACTAGGCCAGCATATTTCTTTGTGCAAGGGACAAATATTCCTATGTACTTATCACAAAAATAGTCAACTTTATTCATTTATGTTACCTGTTTGGCCCCATAAGCATCTGAAATAATTATTGTTTATGGGGTTAAAATTTGAACTAGAGAAAATAAGATAGAGTGAAGGTGTACACTGGTTAGGGAAGGATATCTGGTTCCAAAGCAAAAAACAAATGCATTGATGAGAAGTCCAAAGGAGTAAAGATATAATAATACCTTAACTAATTAACCACAGGGTTCAGAGAGTAGTGACACAGCCCTAACTCATGCGCCAAGATCACCACTGGACAATTAATATGAATACTCTCAAAATGTGATTTCTCAGGCAACCCCGTCACTTCACTCAGTGAAAGCTCAACTACCCTGAGGTAACTACCAGCATTAACAATAATGACTATTTCTAAAGGTTGTTCTTTCTTTAAATTGAGAATTCCTTGACAAAATTTGCAAATAAATATAAAAATAATGAACCTTCCTTCCCCTAAGTATTACCTCTTCCCCTCTTGATCTTGACAGATTCCCTGAAGAATCTCCAAGAGGTGGCTTAATGACCGAATGTTCTGATGAGCTGTGTGAATAGAAATTCAAGTACAGTTTACTCTGAATATCAAAACAGAAACTAATTTGTCCTTTCAATCTCTAATATTTATTTTTTTGGCAAATGACACCCACTGACTCCAGTCATAGTTACTCTCTGGAGCCATTTATTAAGAGGCTCTGGACTCCATAACACAAAGCATAGTTAGTTGTAAGGAAGGAATGAGAAGCCATTCTAGAAAAGAGATTAAGTCAAAGTCCACAAATTTTATAGTCAGATGTCAACTACCTTTTCCCTGCTTAGTTCCAGAATCCTGGTTGCTATGCTTACATCCTAACCCAGGCAGGAACCTGGATTGCTCTTTAGAAAAAATTATCTGGGCCATGAGAAAAGACTAACAGAAACTGGACAGTTCAGGGTCCCACAATAAAACAATGTTTCCATTTAATCACTTTTTGGTGAGGCCAACAGGTAAACACATGCATCCATACATGTGGCCCTTCCTTCCAATCAGCTTTTTAAAAAAATGCCTCACTCCCAATAGTCAAATGCTTGAAGAAAGCCTCCTAAATAAAAAACAGAGACTAGGGTCTTCCCTGGTGGTACAGTGGTTAGGACTCCATGCTTCCACCACGGGGGCACGGGTTCCACCCCTGGTCGGGGAACTACGATCCTGCAAACCCTGAAACGCAGCCAAAAACAAAACAAAACAGAACAAAAAAAACGAAGAGTAAAATAAACAAGAAAGGAATTTGGAAGAAGGAAGACAATTAAGGAAACAAAAGCTACAAAAATATAATTAAAATTCTAAGAAATATAAGGGGAAATAATGAATCCAGGAAACAAGAAAAATATCTATTAAAAAATATAAGGAAGGGCTTCCCTGGTGGCACAGTGGTTGGGAGTCCACCTGCCGATGCAGAGGACACGGGTTCGTGCCCCGGTCTGGGAGGATCCCACATGCTGTGGAGCGGCTGGGCCCATGGGCCATGGCCGCTGGGCCTGCACATCCAGAGCCTGTGCTCCGCAATGGGAGAGGCCACAGCGGTGAGAGGCCTGTGTACCGCAAAAAAAAAAAAAAAAAAGATATATATATATATATATATATATATATATACACACACACACACATATATATATATATAAGGAAAGTTAGAGAATAAGAAAGAGCTTAGAAAATAAAATATGATACCAGAAAAAATTAATCAATAGAAAATGGAGGTAAGAAAATTGCTACATAAATGTTTTCAATATTCTAGCACTTAAGTTTCCAGCTTAAAAGAGCCCACAAAGTATCCAGCAAAATGAAGTAAAATAGACCTACTCTGATGTGTATCATCATGAAGTTTTAGAACATCAGGGAAGACAAAGTCCTAAAAAATCCCAGAGTGGAAAAAGCAGTAGTCCTCATACAAAGGATCATATCACAATGGCATCAGACTTTTCAATATGTATGTGAGCATGTAGCAATGACTCTGAAACTCTGAGAAATGATTTCCATCCTAGAATTCTATACTCTGCTATACTAACAAGTCAAATGTGAAATACTTAGACATGCAAGATCTCAGAAACTTCTACTCTGATGTACCCCTTTTCAGAAAACTACATGAGATCCTAAAACAGGGGATCCAATACAGGGAACAGACAAAGGAAACTCCAAGGAGAATGGTGAAGGAAAGTCCCAGGACTCTCTAGGCCTGAATAAAATGACTTAGAAGCAATGAATATAAAGTGAACCAGGAGTGATCTTGGAGGGGTTTCTCCCAGGGGGGAAAAAATGGAAAGAGAAAGTACCTAATATTTATTACTGTAATGAGGAGTTTTATGATTTTACAGTTCTGTCACAGCACCTGCAGATAGTTTAGTACCAAGAAAACTAAGCATGTATACACATGCACATGCACACCAAAAATGAGGCAATTACTCCCCCCCATGAAAAACAAAAAAGTTTTGTGAAAGGAAATAAATTCATACTATATGACTCAGTTGTAAATAACATTTACATGGCCATAGTAATGTTAACACTGAATACCGATTTAAACAAAAATTGATGTATATTAGAAGAAGGTGTAGACAAAATTAATGTGTTGTAGGTAAGGTATGGTAGCTAAATCTAATTGGCAGGGAATCAAGGGATAATAAAAACAGCAATAGAAGCAGATTATTCAGAAATGTGGAGATACATAGCAAAAGAAACAGCTAAGTAGGCTGAAAATGGCAGCCTAGTAGAAACAGAAGTCATGGACCAAGATGGGTAAGAGAGGGGATTCTGTTTTGTTTTAAGTCTTGAAGTGCTATTTGTCCTTTTAAACCATGTATGTATATTACTTTGATAAAAATAAAAACCAATTTTAAAATTTGAGTTCTAGTTTGGGGGGTACACAAAACAAGTGTTATAGGAACTGTAATAAAGAAGCAAATATTAGATAAACTTATATTCTTAAGTATAAAACTAGAGTTTTTGATACTAAATGGATAAAGCTAATTCCTGTAAACATCCAAATGCCAAAAGCAAGTTATGCATTTTAAAACGAACTACTCCCAAAGGTGTTTAATGTTATAATAGAGGAAGAAAATGCTCAACTATTCCCATTGCATAAATTAACACTTGTCTACTGATAACAAGATGAAAAATTTTCTGACTACTGAAAACATAAATATGCAAGAAGTCTCAATTGCTGTAACTACCAGAGCTGCCAAGACTGTCTTGCTGCAATCATTCCACCATGTCAGAAAACATCTTCTTGTGCCCTGGATGTCTGTGAATTAAAAGATTACTTGTTGAAAGGTACCAATGGCAAGGGAAAAAACTGGGGAGAAGATAAAGCCTAAAACTGTATGATCTCTGAGTAAGATGGCTCATAAAAAAATAGAATTGCCTTGGTGGTGGTAAGAAAGCAAAAAGAAAAATAGGAGAATAAAGACTATTAAGAGACTCAGAAGTTAGTAGAAGAGAATATAGATAAATGAAGGCAGATCAGAAAAAAAATTTGGTAGGTAATGAACTATAAAAACTTTCATTTGTAAGGCTCCAAAGAGAAGTTCAACTTTCCAAGTCTATTTATTAGTATGAAGTTAACATTTCCAGGTCTAACAAAGTAAAACACTTACATTTGGTTTCCACAAGAAGGTGATTCCTCAAGAAAAGGTGTGTGATTTATTGATCCAGGATTACTAGGAGTGCTTGTGTGAATATCTGAAGCATCATGTGTTAATCTCTGACTAGAGTCTTGGGATGGTGTAGAAAAACTAGTGATGGAAGAATTATTAGATCCATTGCCTTTGTTCCCATTACACTGCTGGTTGAGCGCTGGTACCTCATTACCAAGGCTATCCATTCCAATATTTAATTCACCTAGCTTTTGAATGGACCTATAAAATAAAACAACGTAATTATATTAAAATAAAAACTTAGTCATATTCCTAGCATATAGAAGACTGAAAATTTGAGAGGGTAAATACATGCACATATAACATATATGACAAGTTTAGTACTAAAAATTACCATCATCAGTTTAAGACACAACCAAGAAACTGAAAGAAGATCCAAATTTTCCTATAGTATACCACTGTAAAGGAGATAGGCATAATGGGTATCACTGATTTTTTTTAAAGCACCTTTTGCCATAAAAAAACAAAAAAAATCTGTTTCTTCTCCAGTATAACTTTGGTTCAATTTTCAACATGAAAATTAATTTCCCAAAATAATAAAAATATCACCACTATCAAATTTCTCACCAACAAAACAAAACAAGCCATTTTCATTTCAACTGTCTAGTAATGTCATATCAACTAAGAAATGGATGACTAGAGCAGGCCATGATGGGACAAAGTCAAGTGGCATCCTTATTATCCACACATTCACTCATTCATTCATTTATTCATTCTACAAAAACTATTTGCCAGGCTCTGATCTAGGCACTAGGGAGATAAAACGGGGAGCAAAACAAGGTGGCCTTGGGATCTTTCCCTCACTGCAAGTCTCTCTACGTCAGGGTAGCCTGACTCCTTTTGCTGGACTCAGGGCTCCAAAGGGCACAGAGGAAGCTGTCAGGCTCTCTTAAGATTTAGACCAGAACTGGAGAATCACTTTCTCCAGCCTAGATTTAGTATGAGAGAGGACTACATAAGGGATGTAACTACCAAGGGGTATTGTGGCTCATTGTATTTTCTAATTTATCTACATTAAACATTAGTGTTCGTGTGTGTGCTTGTGCATGCGTGCATGTGTATGTTTAGGTCTTAAAAAAGACTTTAAAAGAGCAGTTTAATATTATTAAAGGAATTGGCAGCCATTACTAAATATTTATCAGTTAAAATGTTTAACTAGACAGTACTTCTAATCTTCTATGAAACACTAATCCTGTGAAATGCTCCCCATAAAAAAAGAGCCTGAGTCAAATAAATGTGGGAAATGCTAAGTATAAAGAATCTAAAATGCAAATTTCATATTGATTCTCTCAAAGTGGGGAGGATGGGGAAGGGGCAGAATATGCCTATAATAAGTGCCAATTATTAGTAACAGAAACAAAATATCAAGAGGTATAAAGTAGTGATACAGTGCTGTTAATAATAATCCTATCACACTTTAGTTGATTTTTTTCAGTAAGCTCTATTATAGAACATGACTCTTATTTCTCTGCCTCTTTCTATGTCTCTGGGAAGGAAGAAACAAAATTTAATTCTGGAAACTGTGCTCTGCTGCTAGAATGATTTGGAAGACTAAAACATTAAGGGGAAAAAAGTATATTTTAATTTCTAGATTCTATGTCTATTCAATTTGTCCTTGGTATTAGTCAGGTACTTTAATGTCCTGGTACAGGCTCAGATATATAAGGTCCAGAAAAAAAGGATTGAACTATTATTTTAAAGAGTTAGAAAACGGATAAGAAAAGGTTAAGACAACAACAGAGGGCTTCCCTGGTGGCACAGTGGTTAAGAATCCGCCTGCCAATGCAGGGGACACAGGTTCAAGCCCCGGTCCAGGAAGATCCCACATGCTGCAGAGCAACTAAGCCCGTGCACCACAACTACTGAGCTTGCGCTCTAGAGCCCGCAAGCCACAACTACTGAGTCCTCATGCCACAACTACTGAAGCTCACGTGCCTAGAGCCCATGCTCCACAACAAGAGAAGCCACCGCAAGGAGAAGCCCGTGCACCGTAACGAAGAGTAGCCCCCCGCTCACCGCAACTAGAGAAAGCCCGGGCGCAGCAATGAAAACCCAATGCAGCCAAAAAAAAAAAAAAAAGACAGCAACAGAGAATTTATATGAAACTAATTTACAAAAACTTAGGATAAACACCCATTCATATTTATTTATAACAGACCTGGTTATCTTATGGATTTTTATAACATGCTTACCTTTAGTACAATTTAAAATTCTAATCTCTAAAGAAATTGAGAACAGTTGATAAATAATAAATATGCTCTAAACTGAAACTAAATTATAAGAAATAATTTGAATTCTATTTATAATTGTCTTTAAAGGAAGAATAAACCATCTTGAATAGTTTAACTTTTTTTCTGAGAAAGGACATACTACTACCAGAATCACAGAACCTTGCCACTTCATGTTCTGACTTAATGCTAGGTATCTGCTTTTACTGAAAAATAAAACAGTCAGGAAGTCAAACTGCAACCATGACTTTTACTGATATGAAGATGACATCCAAGAACTAGAAGTAGCAATTCATCAAATTAGGATAATTCTCATAAGCCACTGACTTGATCAGAGGTGATAATTAAACGACCCTCAAACTGAATGTTCAGAGGCCTACCTAGACTCTATAGATTACCACTATACAAGTTCCTTGTGTGAAGGTTTGAAGACAGGATCAGTTTCAGGCTCACTGACTTGCATAACACGCAGAGTGTCAAGCAGATTACTTCCAATATTACTGAACCAAGTAAAGACAGTCGCCGCTGCATTACCATATTATAATCATGATGATAGCCAACATTTATGGCATACCTCCTATATGCTAGATATTATTCTAAGTAATTTTTTATGTATGTTAATTCAATCTTCCAACAACCCTTGCTCATTTAAATATACATATTCAGGCTTCCCTGGTGGTGCAGTGGTTAGGAATCCGCCTGCCAATGCAGGGGACACGGTTCAAGCCCTGGTCCAGGAAGATCCCACATGCTGTGGAGCAACTAAGCCCGTGCACCACAACTACTGAGCCTGTGCTCTAGAGCCCGCTAGCCACAACTACTGAGCCCATGTGCCACAACTACTGAAGGCCACGCTTCTAGAGCCCATGCTCCACAACAAGAGAATCCACTGCAATGAGAAGCCCGCGCACCGCAATGAAGAGCAACCCCGGCTCGCTGCAATGAAGACCCAACGTGGCCAAAAATAAATTAATTAATTTTTATAAATAAATAAACAAACAAACAAACATATTCTGGTTTACTGATTTCTAAAAAAAAAATGTTACCATATATTTACCTCCTATAGTTAAAAATAATATAAGTTCATACTGTCTTGGCAGAAATTATAAGAATCATTTTAATATACTGAATTCAATAGAATCTGAAAGTTTAAGCTCTCAAAATAACAATAAAAATAACAGGTAACACTTAATATAGTGCTTACTCTAGGCCAGGTACTGTTTTAAGCACTTTACGTGGATTAACACATTTAATCTTCATGGCAACCCTGTGAAATAGATGAGGAAACGAGTAAATAGAAGGTAGTAACTTCCCCTAGGGTCCTCAGCTACGCTGGGACAGGGCTGGATCCAGAAGTAGTCTACTTCCAGGCTGTGTGCTGAAACCACCACGCTCACTGCTCCCTTTGCTTAGATGTGAAAGGCCATTTAAAGGGAAGAAGGACAAAACTAGATGAGCCCTCAGAATGCTGTGACTGGAAGAGATTAAGTAACTCCACACTATTTGAAACACTTAAAAAGCCTTAAAATTTCAAACTATACATGGCAAGTAGCAGTTGCTGCATGCTCTTAATAGCTTTTAAATAATTCCTTATATTTAAAAAAGTGACTAAAAAGACCGACCTATTGAGGAATTGTTCAGTAAGATTCTGCTGCTGATCAGGACCATCCTCCTGATTCACACCTCCTTCAAGCAGCATCTGTTGGTATATCTGTCGCTGTTGCTCCTTCTGTTCTAAATGCTGTTGATAGCGTAATCTTTGCCTATAATATTCTTGAAATTGTTCTGTTGAATCTCGAAGCTTAAAAATATTAGAAAAAATAATATATTTGAGCAGACTACAATTGAATATGTCACCACTCAACAGTAACTTCTATAAGTGCTGAATAAAACATACAGATAGCTATAAATAACAGTCAGAAAATACTTAATATATTGGCTCTTTGAAAAATAACATAGTATCCATGAGTCTTAACAAGTCACGTAGATCAGATCAGTTAATTTGCTGAATTCCACGGCAAGAGATTGACCAAAATGAATGGTCATCCTGGATCCCTAACACCAAATAAAAATACAAGTTACAGTTGTCACAAGGGAGACATAGATAGAGAATACAAATGTAGATAAAGACAAACACAAATCTATCTATATTACTAGAAAAAAAAATAATTACTGAGGGGCTACATTAATATTTAATAAACACAATATTAATCTTATCCAACACATTTAATTTAAGCATGTAAGTGGCTTAATAGGTTACTCTGGAGGGAAGCTTATAAAATTTCCCTCAAAAACAATACCTTAATTCAAACAGCCTTTCACAAGAAAGTAGAATAAATGGGTGTTAAACTTAGCAGTCTCAACATTCCTTCCTCACTCTTCTAGAAGCCAACTTAAAGGACTTAGATATCATAGTGAATTCAAATATTGGCAAAGAAAAACGCCTGCCAAGCCGGAGTCTGGTCACATTACACAGGTCACGTGAACTGGAACAAATCAGTCATCTCTAAACTTGGCCAACACTGATAAGAAGCTTATCTAAGAGTCTTGTACTGCTAATTAAAGCTAAAACTGTCTCCCTTTTCCAGAAAATAGTAACAGTCCCCCTTTATTTCATAACTTATAGCAATAACTCTGAGACAAAATTATCTGTATGTCCTTTAAAAAAATTTTGTGGTAAAATACAAATATTGTAATTTTAACCATTTTCAGTGTACAATTCAGTGGCATTAGATTCATAGTGTTGTACAACCATCACTATTATCTATTTCCAAAAATTTTCATCACCCCAAATAGAAATTCCATAAACATTAAGCAATAACTCCCCATTTCCCTCTCCCCCTAACCCCTGCTAACTTCTACTTTCTGTCTCTATAAATTTGCCTGTCCTAGATATTTCACATAAATGGAATCATACAATATTTGTCCTTTTGTGTCTGGCTTATTTCACTTAACACGATGTTTTAGAGGTTCATCCAAGTTGTAGCATATCATTCCTCTTTATGGCTGAGTAATATCCCATTGTATGGATATATCACTTTCGTTTATCCATTAACCTGTGGATGGACATGGGTTATTTCTACCTTTTGGCCACTATAAATAATGCTGCTATGAACATGGATGTACAGATATCTGTTTGAGTCCTTGCTTTCAATGCCTTTGGGTATATACCTAGAAGTGAAATGACTGGGTCATACAGTAATTCTATATTTAGCTTTCTGAGGTACCATGAAACCACAATGACAGCACCATTTTACATACCAACCAGCAATGTATGAGGGCTCAAATTTCTCTGTTTCATCATCAACACGTGTTATTTTCCATTGCTTTGATTTTAGCCATTTTAGTAGTTGTGAAGTTATATTTCATTGTGGTTTTGATTTACGTTTCCCTAATGACAAGTGATGTTAGGCATCTTCTTCATGTACTTATTGGCCATTTATAGACATTTAGCCAATTTGCAGAAATGTCTATTCAAGTCCTTTTTTAGATTGGATTTTTTTTTTGTTGAGTTGTAGTAGTTCTTTACATATTCTAGATATTAAACTCTTGCCAGATAAATGATTTGCAAATATTTTTCCCATTCTGTAGGCTGTCCTTTCACTTTCTTGATAATGTCCTTTGATGCACAAAAGGTTTTTTTTTAAATATTTATTTATTTATTTTGGCTGCCCTGGGTCTTAGTTGTGGCATGTGGGATCTTTAATTGCAGCATGCGGGCTCTTAGTTGCAGCATGCAGACTTCTTAGTTGTGGCACATGTGTGGGACCTAGTTCCCCGACCAGGGATCGAACCCGAGCCCCCTGCATTGGGAGCATGGAGTCTTACCCACTGGACTACCAGGGAAATCCAAAAGTTTTTAATTTTGATGAAGTCCAATTTATCAGTTTTTACATTTGTTGCTTAAGCTTTGGTATCATACCTAAGAACACATTACAAAATCTAAGGTTATGAAGATTTATCCCTTTGTTTTCTTCTAAGAGTTTTATACTTTTAGGTCCTATACTTAAGTTGTTGATCTATTTTTAGTTAATTTTTATATATGGTGTGAGGTAGAGGTCCAACTTCATTCTTTTGCATGTGGAAATCCAGTTGATCTAGCATCATCTGTTGAAAAGGCTATTTTTTCCCCCACTGAATGGACTTGGCACCCTTGCCAATAATCAGTTGGTCATGGATATATGGAATTATTTCTGGTCTCTCAATTTATTCCATTGGTCTGTATGCCTATCCTTATACAAGTACCACACAGTTTGGATTACTGTAGCTTTGTAGTAAGTTTTGAAATTATGAAGTGTGACTCCTACAACTTTGTTCTTCTTTTTTCAAAATTGTTTTGGCTATTCAAGGTCCCTTGCAACTCCATATGAATTTGAGTATTGGCTTTTCCATTACTGCAAAAGAGGTGGTGAAATTTTTACAGGAATTGCATGGAATCTGTAAATAATACTGGGGTAGTACTGACATCTTAACAGTATTAAATCTTCCAATCCATTAACACAGAATGTCTTCAATTATTCAGATCTTCTTTAACTTCTTTCAGCAATGTTTTGTAGATTTTAGCATACAAGTCTTTCAACTCCTTAATTTATTCCCAGATATTTTATCCTTTTATATGCTGTTGTAAATGAAATCGCTTTAATTTCCTTTTCTGATTGTTCATTGTTAGTGTATAGAAACACAACTGATTTTTATGTGTTGATCTTGTACCCTGCAACTCTGCTGAACCTGTTTATAAGCTGTAGTAGCTGTCTTGTGAATTATTCATGATTATACATATAATATTCATGTCATCTGTGAATAGAGGTAGCTTTACTTCTTCCTTTCCAATTTATTTCTTTTTCTGGCCTAACTGCTCTGGCTAGAACTTCTAATAAATGTTGAACAGCAGCGGTGAAAGCAGGCATCCTTATCTTTGTTCCTGACCTTAGGGAGAAAGCTTTTACTCATTAACTATTGAGTATGATGTTAGGTTGGTTTTACATAAATGATCTTCACCATGCTGAGGAAGTTCCAGTTTATTCTTAGTTCTCTGAGAGCTTTTATCAGCAAAGTGTTTGATTTTGTCAAATGTCTTTTCTGCATCAATTGAGATGATTGCATGTTGTTTCTTTTTTTCCTTCATTCTATTAATGTGATGTATATTAAACTGATTGATTGCTTTTTTATGTTGAACCACCTTGCATCCTGCAATCAATCCACTTGGTCAGAATGCATAATCCTTTTAATATGCTGATGGATTTGGTTTACCAGTATTTTGTTGATTTTTGCTTCTATGTTTATAAGAGGTATTGGTCTGTAGTTTTCTTGTAATATTTTCACTTGGTTTTGCTATCAGGGTAATGCTGGCCTCACAGAATGAGTTAGGAAGTGTTTCCTCCTCATATTTTTTGGAAAATTTTGAGGATTGTTAACGCTTCCTAAATGTTTGTAGAATTCACCAGTAAAGCCATCTGATCCCAGTCTTGTCTTTGTTGTGAAGCTTTTTGATTACTGATTCAATCTCTTTACTCATTATAGATCTGTTGAGATTTTCTATTTCTTTCTGAGTCAGTTTAGTAATTTGTGTTTCTAAGGAATTTGTTTATTTCATCTAAGTTATTTAATTTGTTGGCTTACAACTGGTCACAGTATTCTCCTATAATCTTTTTCATTATTGTAAGGTTGATAGTTTTATTTTTGATTTTAGTTATTTGTGTTTTCTTTTTCTTTGTCAGTCTAGCTAAGGGCTTGTCAATTTTATTGATACTTTCAAAGAACCAACTTTTGGTTTTGTTGATTCCCTCTGTTGTTTTCCTTTTCTCTATTTTATTTCTCTCTCTTCTAATCTTTATTATTTCCTTCCTTCTGCTAGCTTTGGGTCTAGCTTGCTCTTCCTTTTCCTAGCTCTTCAAGGCATAAAATTAGGTTATTGATTTGAGATCTTTCTTCTTTTTTAATGTAAGCATTTGCAGCTATAAATTTCTCCCTGAGCACTGCTTTTGCTGCATTCCATAATTTTGTTGTATATTTGGTATGTTGTACTCATTTTCATTAGTCTCTAAGTATTTTCTAATTTCCCTTGTGATTTCTTCTTTGATCCAGTGGTTGTTTAAGAGTGTGTTGATTACTTTTTACAAATTTTGGATTTTAAAATTTTCCTTCTGCTATCAATTTCTAGCTTCATTCCACTGTGGTCAGAGGAGATACTTTACATGATTTCAAATCTTTTAAAAGTTATTGAGACTTGTTTTGCATCCTAACACATGGTCTATCCTAAAGAACACTGCACGTGCACTGGAAAAGAATGTGTATTCCACTATTGTTGAGTGTTCTATAGATGTCTATTATGTCCAGCTGGTTTACAGTGTTGTTCAAGTCCTCTATAACCTTACTGATCTTCTGTTAAATGTTCTATCCATTACTGCAAGTGGGGTATTGATGTCTCCAACTATTATTGCAGAACTGTCTATTTCTCCCTTCAGCTCTGCCAATGTTTGCCTCATATATTTTGGGATTCTGCTGTTTTGTGCATATCCATATGTACTTTTAAGAATAATTTTTCTACTTCATTCTAAATATTTAGTCAAAACCAAAAAAACTTATTCAACTTATTAAACCTACTTACTCACCCCTTATAAGTGGGGATAATATATATAAGATAAAAGTTACACCCTATTTCACAGTACAATTTCCTTCCCAAAGCACCACAGAAAAATAATCTGGAACTCTAAAGGCTTAGATAAAGTATTATTCTATATTATAAACGTCATAATTTCTTGCTCATTAAATCTAATTAGCAAAATACAGAGCATATATCTTAAAAATACAAGCTGTCCACATTTAATGCAAGTTCAATTACGTGAGTGCTCAAACATGCAGAAGCAATGTCAACTGTGATATTTTAAATTGTTAATAAATCCATCCATTAAAAATGCTCCAAAATATACAGTGATAACTAAAAATACTATAAATTCTTAAGGAAGAGGAGAGAAAATGATCTAATAAATAAGAAAATCTAGATATTCTCTCTCCTACTCTCAAATATCAGAAAATTCTTTTTAAATTCTATCCAAGCAAATAGTATTACTTCTTACAAAGAGAATAACTCTAAAAGACTCAAGGTGTAGTAAGTATTACCTCATTTTTTTCTTGCTTAGCTGGTCCTGAATTCTGTGCTCCATTTGCAGGCTCTTTTTCTGAAACTGAACTCTGGCCCAGGATTTCACTGCTCATAGGCCGCTGTGCCTCAACAGGTGTATCACTTCAGGGCAAAAAAACAAAAAGGAAGAGGTAGGGGTAAAGAAAAACATATTGTAGTTAGAGAAATTTTAATGTTAAAAGTGAATATTTAGCCTAGGTGTTTATCAGATGCACAAAAACAGATTTTTAAATTTACTTTCTTCTCTTAAGTACACTATGTAAGGGATTTTTTAAAATAGAATGTGCTTATAATGGAAGAGCACTGCATTATTAAGCAAGGAGGGTAGGGGCTCCCATCTAAAATAATGCGTGTGGCCTTGGGAAAATCACTTACATTCTCTATGGCTCAGCTTCACCTACAAATTAATAGGTTAGATGACCTAATGCCTACATTCTCTTAAAGAACTCTTAATCTGTTATTTTGTTATCCAAACATCAATTTTCTTTCCTCTATTTCAATAAAATTTTAAGAATAGTTGAGATTTTATTAAAAGGCTTTCTTTATTTGCATTTAACACAAAAGCTAAACATACCTCTTTCAAATTAAAAAAATTTTTTATACTAATTATTTTTATTTATTTATTTAAATTTTATTTAAAATTTATTTTATTTTTGGCTGCATTGAGTCTTTGTTGCTGCACACAGGCTTTCTCTAGTTGCGGCGAGTGGGGGCTGCTCTTCATTGCAGTGTGTGGGCTTCTCATTGCAGTGGATTCTCTTGTTGCAGAGCACAGGCTCTAGGCATGCAGGCTTCAGTAGTTGTGGCACATGGGCTCAGTAGTTGTGGCTCGTAGGCTCTAGAGCGCAGGCTCAGTAGTTGTGGCACACTGGCTTAGTTGCTCCACGGCATGTGGGATCTTCCCAGACCAGGGCTTGAACCGTGTCCCCTGCATTGGCAGGCGGATTCTTAACCACCACACCACTGGGGAAGTCCCCAAATATTTTTAATGTATACTAATTAGTAAGCTTGATGTCTTATGTCAGGCTGTTCCTAACAGTCTTCTAAAATACTAGCAATTTCTAATTTTCACAGTTATGCTGTTCAAAGTTTTTAATAACTAAGATTATCCAAAGATGACAAATACCACATTCACATAGATTACTTATCAGTAAAAGGCACCACAGGAACAAGTAAAAAAGTAAATTGATTTTTGTCTTCAATTAATTTGATTAGGATATGACTTCCTAACGGCCTCTCCAGGCAGAAGTATGTAAGACATATCAAAATATAGGTCTAGGGTTTAGAAAAGCAGAGCTAGACAGTCATCTTCACAAAGGCACCATTAGTTAGGAGCCTAGTAGTCTTAAGTACCTAAACATACATACACACACATGCACCCTGAGGAGGAAGTAGAAAGACCTGGGAAGAGTTTTCAGCTACCAGACTGTGCTGTAAGCTGCTAATGACCATAGGAAGCCCCATTTTAGTCCATAAATTGAATTTGTAAGAGTTATTAACTGTATAGAGATAGAATAAAACAACCTTTATAAAGTAACATTTGATTTAATTTTGCAATTTATACAGCACTTCCACATGCATTATCTCATTTAACTTGCATAATATCCTGTAAAATAGGTTAAAACTCCCATTTCACACATGAGGAAACAGACTCAAAAAAGTCATTTTCCCAAAAATACACAGTAAATAAAGCTAGGACTTGAATCCAGGTCTTCAGACTCCAAATCCAATGCTGGCACATGTATGAGAATAGATCTTTTTTCCTGCCATTTCATTTTGAGACCATTATATTGTATAGTCACAGCTTGTGTATTTCAACTGATTTTTATTACTTTTTTATTTTGAGTTGGTTTCTGTTCGAGTAAAAAGATATCCTTCAAAATGCCACACACTCTTTTAAAAACTTTTCTTCTGTGTTTTATCTTCTTCTTCACCATAGTAACTCAATCATATCCTGGGGATGCAGCACAGTGCTAGCACAGAGTAGACAATCAAATATTTTTAAATGAATCCTGACTTCAAATTACCACAAGAAGGAATCTCTTTATGTTGCATTTTAACATAATTGATCTAACTGAGCTTTCCAATATTTTTTAATTACACCTAAAATATTCTTTAAAACCAGGTAAACTTTTTTCCAAAGTAAATTTTTATACTTTATCCACGGCACAATAGCTCTCCCATAGTATGTTATTAGTAGCCCTTTTGACACACTGTACTTTCCAAGGGTATGAACCCTGAACAGGGGAAATTGATATTTATTAAGCACTAAGCACATGTTTACCACTCTGCAAGTCAACACTCTATTTTATAGAGGAGGTCATTGAGGCTCAGAGAGATTAAGTAACCATCCCAAGATCACACAGTTAGAAAATGGCAAGGCTACAGTTCAAACCCAAGTCTGACTCCAAAGACCATGTTCTATTCATTGTTCTACACTGCTTTGTCTCATAAGTTTTCCAATTTCAGAGACATGACAGATGTTTTCTGGGTTATTACTACTGCTCAGCTAATAACACACGTATTACTTACCTTTTGACATGTCACGTTTTACCCCACTGCTTATCGATAATGGTCTAATAACTTATATTCCACTTCTTTCCATCTTTATTCAGTCATTCCTCAATTTACAGTAGTTGTTTTACATAGGGAATAGCACATGTAGAGTCAAATTTGGCTGGATTTTTGTGTGTCTTTTTTCTTTATAAAGACAATCCCACTGGTGTACAATTCAAAACATGCTATTCATTATATCAACCAAGAAGATCCTATCATCTCATGTACTCAGAAGAATATCAGCAGTTCCCCCAGAATTGAAGCCCAGCATCCCAAACAATGAGAATTTTCTCTAAGGGGATCAGAAAGCCCAAGAAAACTTTAAGATAGTCTCTACCAATGCTCAAGATTCTCTATTCCTTTAGGATTTAGATAATAGGATGTTCCTATATTAAATTATATTCATTCATTTTTATCACTAGATATCATCTTTATATTTCAAATATAAAATACAGAGCAATAAGATGCCTTAGGAAGTCACCCTAGGCTCTGGGAAGTCCCTCACTTAACTGATCCCAGAATCCTCTCCTCTCTTTAAAGAACATTAAAGAAAATCATACCCACCCACCTCAACAATCTCACAGCAACTTAACAGAAAATGCTTCCATAAATATTTATCCTGTAATTCTTGTGCCTTAACCCTTAACTAAAGATCACCTCCTGTTTTAGTTAGAAATAGAAATTCCAAGTCCAGTGCTCCTTCTTCAATAAAGAATGCCTTCAACTATCCTATATGAATAGTAAAAGGTTTAGGTTTAGTTTTTGTGCTTTTAATAAACTTATTGCAGTCGATAGTAATACTTCATAGCATCAACTCTGAGTATAGGAAACCAGGATGTGTCCCCAGTGGGTTTCCTGGAAAATGGAGGCAGGAAGTTTCCTAAGCCTTGAAATAAAGAACTGCTAATCAGGAAATTATTATTTCAAGCCAGGTTTGAAGGAAAAACTGAGTGGTAGTCTTAATACTTAATTTCCTCATGTATGTATATAAAGAATTACTAAAAAAAGATAAGTGGAAATAATCAGAGATTTTTATACATACATGTTCAATACGTAATATTTATGGGAAACAGTCTACTCTCCTACAATAAGGAACTAGGTAAAATCATGATCCAGTCATACAATGGAATACTGCACACACCATTAATCACTGACCTCAATAAATGTTTAAAAATATGGGAAAAAGTCATGATTTATCAAGTAAAAAAAGCAAATTATATGAAAATATATATAGCACCTTCTCAATTTTTAAAAATGTATTCATAGGAAAAATGTTGGTCATCTAAGTGCAATATTGTGTGGGATTTTAATTGCCTTATTGATACCCTTCCATATTTTCCAAAATTTCTTCAATGCACATGTACTGCCTTTATAACCAGCAAAATGATAATACAGGATACAAAAATAAAGGTTTTCCCTGATAATTGTAATTATCAAAATTTTTAAAACGCCTTATAAATCAAGTTTTAAAGACTTTCAACTAAATGGACTTGAACATTTAGAAAACACACACACACACACACACACACACACACACACACACACCCCAATTAGATTATCTCACACTTGTGGAGATCTCCCAATTTTCATGAGCAAATACTTACCGTTCAGGGGATTCTTCATAAATACTGTGACATTCTGTATTCTCAAGCATGAGACTTCTACTGAGGTTTTGTACCCCTGGATAATGGAAGTTAGCAAAGGAGTGTGACATTGGAGAAGTTTTGTTCCCAAGGTCTGAAATTCTCTTATCGTGACTGGTTAGTCCACAAGTGAGACCGTCTAAAGCAGGATTCAGAGAGCGGGTCATATAGGCATCAGCTGACTGAGGCCTTCTCATTGGAGATGATGGATAGGGAGAAAGTTTGCTGATAAGAGGAGTCAAAAGATCAGCATATGCAGCTTTTGTGGGTTTCAGAAGTTTGTCAACATGAATATTAAGCATTTTCTGTTCAAAAGCACAAGAGAAGACCGAAGATGGGAGATTCTGAAGCCATGACAATAAACTCAGATCCAAATCATCACAACCATTACCACATAAGAGGTCGATGCCAAGTAGTACTTCACTTTCTGTAATTTCTTCTCCAGTTGCTTTACTTTGACAAAATTCTACACAGCATTCATAAAGTAGGCCCTTCATTACAAGCTGAAATAAACGATTGTTACTTGCTTTAAAACCAGCCTCACTTAGCTTCCTATCAGCAGGGATGAATTCTGCAACCATGACACAAGCCTCTTCAAAACAGTGAACTCGTGCAGTGCTGGGATTCCAGTCCTTAAATTCAGCATGATTGGTCAGACGAGGCAAAGTCAAAAGCAAACAGAGCTTGCTGTAATCATCTTTAGAAGGACAGTACTCTTCTAGGGCATGTAAACATTGCACAGCTTCTTGCATGGTAAATTCCAGCTGTAAGAAAAACATAAGTGATTGCCATAAAGAGAGATATGAAAACAATGAGAGTATTTTATTCAAATATAAAGACACTTTACGAACTTTCACAAACTGTTCATTTGCAAAAGGATAAACTCATGTCACAGAATACTCATATAATTGTGGGCTATTTAACAACTTTCAAGTCAGGAACCAAAATGTTTTTTACTCCTAAAATAAAGGTTTTAAAATTTGGTTATTAGCACATTAAACTTTTACCTATAAAAAAAGTGTTGTAATTCAGACTTAATACTATCATTTTCAAATGTATAATTTTTTAAGAGTAAGGATAATTAAGTTTTCTAGCAGTGAAACTGAAGCATGCCAAAATTCAATTATTTATTATAGCTTGCTATCACTCCAGCTTACTCAAAAAGCAAAAGAGCCATTCTCAAACTTACCTTAGGACAAATGTGTGTGGGAAAGAAAGCAAATCAAGAAAGGGAACACCTACAGTTCATTTCTACAAAAACAGTGCAGAGACAGAACAAAAGGAAGCTTAGCTGAAAAACAAATTACAATAATTTGTATAGTGAATATTATCTTAGGATCATAAGCTTTTGATGATGTAAGGAACCTTAGAGCTTGCATAGCACAGCTTCTATATCTTACCTGTGGGAAAAGTTAGGGTGCAGTTTTTTGGGGTTTTTTTTTACATCTTTATTGGAGTATAATTGCTTTACAATGGTGTGTTAGTTTCTGCTTTATAACAAAGTGAATCAGTTATACATATACGTATGTTCCCATATCTCTTCCCTCTTGCGTCTCCCTCCCTCCCACCCTCCCTATCCCACCCCTCTAAGTGGTCACAAAGCATAGGGTGCAGATTTAACCTAAGTAATTCAGTTGGTTAGTGACGAAGACAGAATAAAAATTCTTATTGACTAATATTCCAGTGTTCTTTCCACTTTTTTCTTTTTTTTGGCCACAACATGCAGCACGCAGAATCTTAGTTCCCCGACCAGGGATCAAACCCGTGCCCCCTGCAATGGAAGCATGGAGTCTTAACCACTGGACTACCAGCGAAGTCCTTCTTTCCTCTTTTAAACATCATTATCTGCAAACATTTCTCTATTATTTCAATGATTACTTACTGGCACTTAATAAAAGTTTCTTTGGTTTTGGATGCAACAATACTAATATTAAAACTTTAAAAGTATCTCTCTAATCAAAAAGGATTTAATATCATTAAATCTAAATTGTTATTAAAAATACACACTGTATTAAAAAAACACCTTTGGGGAATTCCCTGGCTGTCCAGTGGTTAGGACTCTGTGCTTTCACTGCTGAGGGCCCAGGTTCAATCCTTGGTCAGGGAACTAAGATTCTACAAGCTGCACTGTGCAGCCAAAAAAAAAAAAAAAAAAAAAAAAAGAGTTAAAAAACACACCTCTGGATCAAAGAAAGTACTGAAAAGACAGAAAGAGGAAGTAAACATAATCCACTTCTGGGATAAGAAAAGAAGCAATGATGTAGAGTCATCAAGTCAAACATCTTTTGCTATCTATATCACCTTAAACAAGAGGGGAGCACACACTCTCCAACCAGACAGCCACTCATTTATCATCTTTGCCTAAATCACAGAACAAATTCAGAAGCACTACAGACTGAAAGTACTACATCTGCAAAAGAGCAGATCTTGCCCCATACCTGCTCATAAAAGCTTTGAAAACTCATGATACTAATCTTTTGCTTTAGTGAATAGAATACTTATGACTGAAACAAGACTGTGGCGCAAACCTTTAGGAATAAAAATCTTACATGCTGGGGCTCATCTTCTGCTGACATTGCATTGTTAACACATAAAGCTTCTAAAAACTTCTGCTTCAGGATAATATAACGAAACCTGTGAAAAATAAAATATGAAACATTAAAATGATTAAAATCTGAATTATAGCAATGTCGAAGACTAGAAATGAAACTCAAGTTCCTAAAGCAAAACAAGCCAAGATTTTCTTATAGGACTAATTATTTCTTTAAAAAAACACTTTAAAAAATTAATTTCCCAATGTCTCATAAATCAAATGTACTTATTAGTTACTGTAAGTACCTTTGCTTTCAGAAAATTCTTTAATTATTTTACAAAGCTGATCACACTGAAGCCATAATTAAAATAATTTCAGTAGCAAGTAATCACAATTTAATACTCAAAGGAAGGATTTCTATTTGCAATATTAATTCTAAGCAATCAAGTTTTCATGGAAGATGTCAAATGTCACCTAATATGAAATCAAAATCCTTTATATTCCAAATATTTTATTTCCCAAAATATGTCCTCTTTTCTTTTCAAACATGAAAAGGGTCTAATAAAAATAGAGCTGAAAGGATAGGAAGGAATGAACAACATTGCTAAAAAACCATAAGATAACTATAGACTTAAAACTTTTTAAAAGGGATTATTCAGAGAGGGGAAGGGAGTGTCTACCTGACTTCTCTATGAATCAAAAAATGTTGAGGGCTTCCCTGGTGGCGCAGTCGTTGAGAGTCCGCCTGCCGATGCAGGGGACACGGGTTTGTGCCCCGGTCCGGGAAGATCCCACATGCCACGGAGTGGCTGGGCCCGTGAGCCATGGCTGCTGATCCTGCGTGTCCGGAGCCTGTGCTCCGCAACGGAAGAGGCCACAGCAGTGAGAGGCCCGTGTACCGCGCGAAAAAAAAAAAAAAAAGTTGAATGCCTTAAGCACTTTAAAGAAAAGTGTTTCTAAGGGCTGAAAGAAAATAATAATGAACTTCACAGTCATTCTTT
Organism: Mesoplodon mirus; assembly: GCF_964341445.2. Taxonomy (NCBI): domain Eukaryota; kingdom Metazoa; phylum Chordata; class Mammalia; order Artiodactyla; family Ziphiidae; genus Mesoplodon; species Mesoplodon mirus. The sequence goes on from NC_138978.1 coordinate 102,620,358, forward strand.
CAACCACTGTTGTAACAGCAAATATGTGTCCAATAAAACAAAATCCCTGCCTTCAGGAAGAGGGTCATCTAATGGAAGCAACCCAAGTACCCATCAACAGATGACTGGATTAAGAAGCTGTGGTGCGTTGCGTGCATGTGTACACACATACACACACAATGAACTATTATTCAGCCATAAAAAAGAACAAAATAATGCAATTTGCAGCAACATGGATGGACTTAGAGATTGTCATACTGAGTGAAGTAAGTCAGACAGAAAAGGACAAATATCATATGATATCGCTTATATGTGGAATCTAAAAAGTGGTACAAATGAACTTATTTACATAGAAATAGAGTTACAGATGTGGAAAACAAACTTATGGTTAACAGGGGGGAAGGGGAGGAGGGATAAATTGGGAGATTGGGATTGACATATACACACTACTCTATATGAAATAAATAACTAATAAAGACCTACTGTATAGCACAGGAAACTCTACTCAATACTCTGTAATGACCTACATGGGAAAAGAATCTAAAAAAGAGTGGATATATGTATAACTGAATCACTTTGCTGTACACCTGAAACTAACACAACATTGTAAATCAACTATACTTCAATAAAATTTTTTTAAAGTCACACAAGGAAGCAGAAAAAGAATGAAATATTGCCATCTGCAAAAACATGGATGAACCTAGAGAATATTGTGCTTACTGAAATAAGTCAGACAAAGAAAGACAAATACTATATGATAACACTTATATGTAGAATCTAAAAAATAATACAAATGAATATATATACAAAACAGAAACAGACTCACAGACACAGAAAACAAACTTGTGGTTACCAAAATGAGGGGGGGGATGGGGAGGGATAAGTTAGGGGTATGAGATTAACAAAGGCAAACTACTATACATAAAACAGGTAAGCAACAAGGATTAATGGTATAGCACAGAGAATTATACCCAATATCTTGTAATAACCTATAATGGAATATAATCTGCAAAAATACTGAAACACTATGCTGTATACCTGAAACTAACACAATATTATAAATCAACTATATTTCAATTTTTTTAAAAAAAGAAGATGGTCATCTAATAAATTGCATGAAATATGTATAGGATTCAGCAAGATTTCAAAGGAGTAAGAAACCAGGTCTACCAGAAATAGTGAGAGTCTTACAAGAAATGACTCTTGGAAGATGATCAAGAATGTGTTATGTAAAGGCAGAAGATGATGTAAGAAACAGTATCCCAGATAAATGAAGAATGTATAAAAGCAAAGAGTGAGGGCTTCCCGGGTGGCGCAGTGGTTGAGAGTTCGCCTGCCGATGCAGGGGACACGGGTTTGTGCCCTGGTCCAGGAAGATCCCACATGCCGCGGAGAGGCTGGGCCCGTGAGCCATGGCCGCTGAGCCTGCGCGTCCAGAGCCTGTGCTCCGCAACAGGAGAGGCCACAACAGTGAGAGGCCCGCGTACCACAAAAAAAAAAAAAAAAAAAAAAGCAAAGAGGTATCAAATAGCATGGTTTACAGAGAATCAGAAACTAATATGAGGTTCCACTTCTGATAATGGTGGAGTAACTTGTACCTGGCTAACCTTTCTGCAAATAACAATTAAACCCTAGATTAAATGCAAAAAATATTTGAAAGCACTGAAGAAAAAAAAAAAGCTGGCATAACTAGAGGGAAGTCAATCCTTGAAAAAGGGAACTTTAGGGGGTAAGACTGAAGGGTATAAGGCCTTCCAGCTGAGGGCACTCCCCAGTCCACACAGTGTGAGCTAGAACTCAGGCAGAAAGCTGCAGTTTTACAGGCTTTGGAGAAGTCAGGCTTTTGAGAAGTTCAGCTGCCAGAACAGCTGAAAAGTGGTGGGCAGGGTAGGAGGATCGAAAAAAAGAGGAAACCACAATGAAAAATATACCAAAATCTACTGTATAAACTGTGCCTAAATCCTTGGTCATCCCTAAAACTGAAGATGCAAGGGAGACTCCAAAGAGCCCAGGGAAAGCAACAGATTGAAGGCTAAATAACTGAGCAGAGATTTCATCTGGTGTCCACTAGGTGAGGGACAGAGTTTGCATTCTGAAGTACAACAAAGTAAACTCCCTGCATGAATAAAAATCAGTACCTTCCAAAGGAAGATAACAGAAATCCAGAGTTTCAACAATGAATCCCAATGTGCAAAACACGTTAAAAAATGACTAAACGTGAAAAAAGAGTGACTCATAGTTAAGAGAAAACGCAATCAATAGAAACTGAGCCTGATATAACCTAAAAGTTGGAATTAGCAAATAAGGACTCTTAGTGAACAAGCAGTTATTAAAAATATGTTCAAGGGCTTACTGGGAAGTACAGTCACAATGAACAAACAGATAGGAATATCTCAGAGAAAAATTATAAATAAAAGTAAATTCTGCAACCAAAAAGTACAATATCTGAAATGAAAAATTCATTGTTTATGAGCAGATTGCTAATAACTGAAGAAAGTGTCAATAAACATTAAGGTAAATCAACAGAAATAATCCAGACTGAAGAATACACAGAAAAAATGTTTTTCTTAAAAAAGGAACAAAGCCTCAAAACTGTGGAACAATATCAATCTGTCTAATATTGTATACTTAGAAGAAGAAAAAGGGGCAGAAAATATTTTTGAAGATATAATTGCCAAAAACTTCCCAAACCTGATGAAAGACATAAACTTATAGATCCAAAAAGCTCAGCAAACCCCAAGCAGGAAAAAATACAAATAAATCACACTTAGGCACATCAAAATCAAACTGCTGAAAACTAATGACAAGGAGAAAATCTTGAAGGCAGCCAGTAGAAGAAGAAAAGAAAGAAAGAAACATTACATACAAGAGAATTAAGGATAACTGTTTGTCAGAAATAATGGAGGCCAGGAAACAACGGAATGACATCTTTATATTCTTTGTACTATCATGAAGAAACAACTGCTTCAGACATGGCCCTTGTGATGTTTTATATATAGACACTGTTGACTAAGGGGTTTATATATCAGATGTTCAACTAATTGAAGTACATGCAAGCTGTCCTCTAGAAGTTCTCCAACTCAATGGGATTGAGTGTACTATTTGCTAGGAAAGCTAATAGTCTTGTTTTTAAATTTTTTTTTTTTTGCGGTACGCGGGCTTCTCACTGTTGTGGCCTCTCCCGTTGCGGAGCACAGGCTCCGGACTCGCAGGCTCAGCAGCCATGGCTCACGGGCCTACCCGCTCCGCGGCATGTGGGATCTTCCTGGACTGGGGCACGAATCCGTGTCCCCTGCATCGGCAGGCGGACTCTCAACCACTGCACCGTGCCACCAGGGAAGTCCTAAATTTTTGTTTATTGTTTTGTTTTGCTCATCTTCTACCAATGATAAGACACTAAAAAATTCAGATGAAATCTTACCTTTTTTTGTCAAATTTTTCCATACATTCTAGAGGCTGAATGAACTGAAGAACTTCATCCCATTGACCATCAAGGATTAGCTGCCTATATAAAGAAAAATCCACACATGCTATCAAATTTGTGTTACACTAATTAAAAGCAGAAGAGATGACAAGATAGCATTAGAACTTCACAAAGCAGGTAATGAGAATAACATTTTACTTGGTTTCTCAACCACTATAATAAACTTCCTCACAACTTATGTGTAACAGCATATGCTATATGAGAAGAATTTGTGAATCTGCACCCACTCCTCATTCTAAAATGTTTTTTTACCTATGTAAAAACATTGAACTAAGTCTAAAAGTTTCTTTATTTCCCCACTAATCTTATAGTTTAAAGTTATTCTGTATTATTCCGGGGCCAGTGTGTTGGTATGTTCCAGTCTCACTAAGTCATTGGTTCTCAACTGGGTGCAGTTTTGCCCCCTGGAGAAATCTGGCACTGTCTGGGGACATTTTTGGTTGTCACAACTAGGGTGCGACTGGCATCTTCAGGGTATAGGTCAGAAGTGCTGCTAAACACACTACAATGCACAGGAAAACCCCCACACTCACACAACAAAGAACCATCTGGCCCAAAATGTTAACAGTACTGAGGTTGAAAACCCTGCTCTAAACTGTGAATTCAACATCTTTGAGTCATTTAACACTAAAGTTTGTATTCTGAGAATGAAAACAGTAATGAATAATATCATATTTCATCCTACTTAAGTAGTCTACGGGAACTTCTAAAAGTTATAAGGCATTCGGATTACTGTTCTTCTTTTATAAAAGTAATTTCCCTATTTATGCTTTTTAGAACAGAAAATTTAAAAATAGGCAGGAAGTTTTCCGGGGTGGAGCCAGGGAGGGTGGGCGTTTAGGCTGCACCGACCCCTCAGCCCCACTCCAGGAGACGTTCGGAACCCAGGACATGTTGGGATTGAGGAGATACGAGGTGGCGCTGGAGGCTGAGGAGATCTACTGGGGTTGTTTCTACTTTTTCCCCTGGCTGCGCATGTGGTGGAGGGAGCAGAGCTCAGCGCACCCTCGGGAGCAGAAGCTGGAGCCTCTGCGGGGCCTGATAAGCTATCTGTCCAGCGGACTGGGCACTGCTCCCCAGCGCTCCGGTCGCAGCCTCCCCCGCCGCACCCCCCGCTGCCACTGCGCGCATTAAAGATTTAAACCAAAAAAAAAAAAAATAGGCAGGAAGATCGACAAAGGATTGCCAACTTTTGATTCGACAAAGAATGAATATTAATAAAAAGCAATCACAATATGTATCATAATCATTTTATAAAGGGACATTTTATTTTATTTTATTTTTTAAAGGTTTTTTAAAAATTTGTTTATTTTATTTATTTATTTTTGGCTGCATTGTGTCTTTGTTGCTGTGCACAGGCTTTCTCTAGTTACGGTGAGCGGGGCCTACTCTTTCGTTGCGGTGTGTGGGCTTCTCATTGAGGTGGCTTCTCTTGTTGCAGAGCACGGGCTCTAAGTGCTCGGGCTTCAGGAGTTGTGGCTCACGGGCTCTGGAACACGGGCTCAGTAGTTGTGGCGCACGGGCTTAGTTGCTCCGCGGCATGTGGAATCTTCCCAGACCAGGGCTGGAACCCATGTCCCCTGCATTGGCAGGCGGATTCTTAACCACTGCGCCACCAGGGAAGCCCTAAAGGGACATTTTAATATTTCAAAAGTAAGAAGGACACAATTTCAAAGGCCGGCAGCCCTTTAAGATGAATACATTTAGTTTAATGAAAAACTTACTATCCTGTAATTTCACCTAAGACCAGTAAAACTTCATAACAAACCATCAGGTTTCTGCAGGGGGATATCTGAGAGCCACTGCTAAATTCCAGAAGGAGCAATGACAGAGCCCAAAGAATACGGCCTCAGTACTGGTTCTTGACTATATCGTTGACTAAGCTCCCTGGGGCTGAATGACATTCATAATATCTAATACAGGGAAGTGCAATGAGTTTAAATAAACTCTAATATAATAAAGCTTTTTAAAAAGCTCCTTCTTCATGAGTTAGAAACACTTCATTTCTTAAGGCTTTCCTAGTCACAAAATGCTACATATCCAAGAATCTGTACTCCTTATCAAGGACATTTGGTATCACATAAGCACAGAATACATTTCTGCCTGGAAATTAGGGTTTTTCTTTTTCTATCCAATTCAAGGAAGGATATATTTAGCTTTCCATTTTGGCAAACATGTTAACTCCCTTTTGCTCTGTAATTCCACTTCCAAGAATCTTGTTTTAAGGAAATAATTCAAGATACAGAAATAGTCACATGTATGAAAGATGCTCAGTAGAGCATGTATTTAAGAAAAACTGCAATTTAATTGTCTAAAAATAGGGGAATCATTAGGAAATTAAGTAGATCGAACATTTTCAAAGCATAAATTTGTAATCACATACGAGAATTCTTATAATGTTAATGGATAAAGCAGTATACACAATTCTAAATACAACAGAATTGTTTTTTTTTCAATATGCACAGAAAATTATCAGTAGTATGTGTGGATGGTGGGCTGATTTTTCTTCTTTATTTTTCTATATTTTCTACAAAGAATATTTTATATAACGAGTATGTTTTACTTCTATAACATAAAAAAGGTATTTCAGAAATTTTTTTTTTAACTTTACAGAGTCTCTTGATTTCTTAATCAAATTTTTTGTGTGTGTGTGGTACATGGGCCTCTCACTGTTGTGGCCTCTCCCGTTGCAGAGCACAGGCTCCGGACGCGCAGGCTCAGCGGCCATGGCTCACAGGCCCAGCCGCTCCACAGCGTGTGGGATCTTCCCGGACCGGGGCACGAACCCATGTCCCCTGCATCGGCAGGCGGACTCTCAACCACTGCGCCACCAGGGAAGCCCAAATATTTTTTATGATGATGCCACAAACACAATAGAGTTGTGCCTCTTTTTAATGAATCTCTGGATCTTACTCCTGAAAACATTCTACAGAAAACTTTGTTTTGTAAACGTTCTTTATAAAAATAAACATTTAAAAAACTATACTTTGGGGCTTCCCTGGTGGCACAGTGGTTGAGAGTCCGCCTGCCGATGCAGGGGACACGGGTTCATGCCCCGGTCCGGGAGGATCCCACATGCCGCGGAGCGGATGGGCCTGTGGGCCATGGCCGCTGGGCCTGTGCGACCGCCTGTGCTCCACAGCGGGAGAGGCCACATCAGTGAGAGGCCCGCATACCGCAAAAAAAAAATAAAAAATTAAAAAAAATTAAAAACTACACTTTGTCTTTTCATGATTACAGAGGTCTATCCATACTGTACCTATTATCTTATTAATACTTAACATTTCTTGGAATGAGCTACAAACCTCACAGTGCTAATGAAATCATACCTCAGGAAAAGCATATCATCTGAAAATAGGCCATTTATGACTCCACTTTCCTTCTCAAGGGCCAACATACTAATGTGAAGCTTCTTTGAATTCAAGAAGTCTAAAATTAGCTTAATGATTTCAACCTCTTTTACATTCACTGTTTCTTCAGCCGTCATGTTGATAACCTAAATATTAAACAAAACAAAAACAAAAATTAGTTCTATTATTTCTAAGCATTATTAACTACCTGAAAACTACACATAACAAGTTTCTTGGAAGTATTTAATACAGTTATTCTAAGTGAAACTAATGTAATATTTGTCAAAACCAAGTCATTCTTTAAGGTGTGATATAGGAATGGCTATGATTTTAAGTCCTTATCTTTGATACACAATGGATTGATATGAAGTTTGTAATTTGCTTCAAAATAATACAAGAAGAAGCATGTGGGAGGAAGTAAAGATAAAACAATAATCACGACCATTAAAGTAGGATAATGGGTAAATGAAGGTTCATTATATTTGCTATGGTCTAAATGTTGGTGTCCTCCCAAAATTCATATGTTGAAATCCTAACCCCTAAAGTGATGGTATTAGGAGATGGGGGCTTTGGGAGGTGATTAGGTAATGAGGGCAGAGCCCTCATGATTGGGATTAGTGCCCTTATAAATGAGACCACAGGGACTTCCCTAGAAGTCCAGTGGTTAACACGCTGTGCTTCCACTGCAGGGGGCACAGGTTCGATCCCTGGGTCGGGGAACTAAGATCCCACATGCTGCGCGTCTTGGCCAAATAAAAAAAATTTTTTAAATAATAATCATACGCTGCGATCTACTGAAAGTCAGCCCTCGACACAAGGGTTTGTCGCTCCCGCCGCCGCAGCGGTGGCGGCGGCGGGGCCCGGGGCGGGGCTCGGCGTCCGTTTCTTCCTTCCTCCCTCCCTCGCTCTCCGGACTCCCCCACCCAGCACCCCGCTGGCGGCGTCCTCGGCCCACCCTCGGCGGCTGCCCACCTTCCGCGCGATGGGAGCGGCGGCGGGTCTCGGCGCACATGTTCCCGAACCGGCCCGCGCCGGTCGGTCGGCGGAGGCGCCCGTCCCGCCGGAGGAAAAGGGGGTCGAGAGGGAAGGGGGCGCCCCTCGCGGCGCCCCCCGGCCTCGGCGCACCGCGCCTCCTCCCCACCTCGCCGTGGGCCTCGCCCATGGGCTGGACGGGGAAAGGGGGAGGCGGGTGCGGACCGAGAGGCGGTGGACGTCGCAGGGCGGCCCCGTGGGCCCCTTTCCCGGGGGGCCGTGGGGGCCGGAGGGGCGGCGGCACGCGCGTACCGCCGAACGCGTCCGCTTCTGGGTCCTCCGCCACCCTCGGCGCGGGGGTGGGGGCCGGGGTTCCCGGCCGCTTGCGGCCCTTGGGCTCTTCCTAAAAAAATCATCATCATCATCATCATAAAAAATAAAAGAGACCCCAGAAAGCTAGTTCAACCCTCTCTGTGAGGATAAAATGTGAACTCAGCAGTCTGCAACCGGGAAGAGGGCTCTCACCAGAACGGAACTATGCTATCACCCTTATCTCAGACTTCCAGCATCTACTGCTGAACTGTGAGCAATAAATTAATGCTATAAATAAACCACCTAGTCTATGGTATTCTGTTATAGCACCCCAAATGAACTAAGACAATATTATTCTGTCTACTCCTACATACGTTTAAAATTTGCCATAATATTTTAAAAAGTCACTAATAACCAAACCATGTTTGGCTATGCCCTACACACTAATTCAATAAGCACTTATTGTCTTTTCTCTGTGATAGACACTATCCTGTATTCAGGACACACTGGCTCTGTCCTTAAGAAACTTATAGAGTGTAGCAGCAACAAGTAAAATGTTGTACCCTATACTTTGGAACCAAACAAAACAAGGTTGGTTAAAATGTGCAACTTTAAGTCATATTGGTACTACCAACCTAAACATCAGTGATATTTCAGCTCTCTCAAATCCGTTCTCTCACCTGTAAGTCTGCAGTGACACAATTGAGCACACAGGTTAATTCATCAAGAATTAGAACTAGGAGGAATTCTGAAGATCATTAGATCAACATTCTCATTTTAAAGATGAGGCCACACAAGTTAAATGGCCTAAGTTGCTGCAGTTTTCAAATGTTCACGCTCAGAGCAGTACAAAAGACTAGCAAGCTAAGCGGACTAGCTGCAAACAAACCTCATCAGATGAAACAGACTGTAAGCGTATCTTTCTCACAGGACCGATTATCTTCTCACAGGACCCATCTTTAACCAAATTCACAGAAACATAAACGTATGCATGTATGCACATGGGTTTATTTTTTGTCTACTATTTTGACAATTTATTTCTTCATAATGAGAAGTACAAACATCTAGCAGACTAGAATGTTCATCAGATGAATACATTTTCTCTCTTAGGTGGAGAAGGTGGTAGAGTAAACAAGGGACAGAGCATGGAAAAATAATTATGATTCAAATATTTAGGGGCTTCCCTGGTGGCGCAGTGGTTGAGAGTCCGCCTGCCGATGCAGGGGACGCGGGTTCGTGCCCCGGTCCAGGAAGATCCCACATGCCACGGAGCGGCTGGGCCCGTGAGCCATGGCCATTGAGCCTGCGCGTCCGGAGCCTGTGCTCCGCAACGGGAGAGGCCACAACAGTGAGAGGCCCGCGTACCGCAAAAAAAAAAAAAAAACCAAATATTTAATGACATCAGACTAAGCTAATCTCATACATCCATCTCCACAATAAGGACATGCCTACCTCAGGAAACAGACAACTCACAAATCTCTCTCCCCCAACAGGCCAGCCACCCAATTCCTCATGCTTTGGGTTTCCCTTTACTATCTTCTGAGCTGACCGCCCTTCTGTTCATAGACTTTGTCCAAAAAACTTTGTACAATAAAATTAATGATATTTCCATTCAATAAATTCTGATCATATTTCAGAACTGTCTCTGAGATTAGCAATTTTAGCATTCCCCAAATCTTCAGATAATTCTTACTAGAAAAGAATGGCTTTTGCTAATTTAACGCTCAGAAAATTAATTGTAAACTCCCCTCGAATCTTAGAGGAAACTTCACTTAAATCACCATATACCAATCACACAACTTAATACAGAACTGAGACTATAATTTTCTAATGTTCAATACATCCAATGATACTAAACATTTTATAGGCCTCATATTATTCAACATTCAGTCTAATAGTAAGTAACTCTGGAGTTACTACGAATCTATGGCAATAGTCCCACAAGTTTCATGCTGCCATCATTTCTGATTAATAAAGCCTAAGAGAAAAAGAAGTAGTATATTCTTACAGATACATATTTTACATTGACTTTATATCTAGATTTTGAATAGATACAAAAAATATATCTTAATTACCCTAGAATTATTCAGGGTTTTAAAAAATTCATTCAAAAAGATAAGTTTTAATTCTATACTGTGGAATTCCCAGTAGAAAAGTATGATATTTTAATCACCCAATCCAGAATTTTAACTCTTATAAACTTTACTGTTGCTGGATACAACATAAAACATAGACACATAACGTAATGACTATATCTTAGAATTATTCTTTTGTAACCCACCCTGTATTACTGAAACATTTGTAGAGGCTCCCAAAATCCTAGCTATATAATTTAGAAATTAGATATGTATATATTTTAAAATATAACATAAAAGCATGATTCATGAACATTCTTTAATCTCCTTAAACTATTAATCACTACAAAGCTAGAATTTTTTGCTAATTCAGAGGAGTAGAATTCAATAATAAATGCCTCTTCCCCCCCCCCAGGGGGACTACAAATCAGTAAGATTTAACTAGCTTAGGAACCACTAAAATTATTTTTTAATCAGATGTACAGTATATAATAGGTGTTATAAATTAACACTTATTAACTTAAGAAGCAAAAAAATCAATGAAGAAATGTCTCTAAAAAAGTACAGAGTAGATGCTTTTGTTTGCAACTGTTCTAAAAGCTATTCAAGAGAATTCCCTGGCGGTCCAGTGGTTAGGACACTGTGCTTTCACTGCCGAAGGCATGGGTTAGATCCCTGGTCAGGGAACTAAGATCCCACAAGCCATGTGATGCAGCCAAAAAAAAAAAAAAAAAAAAAAAAAGCCATTCAAAAGGATAAAGTTCTGGCCCTTTAATCTGACTATTTAGCCAAAGTCAGCCTTGATAACATCTTAGGTAGACCTGCCAGCCCATGGTATATGTGAACAATTACTCATCAGGCACAATTTATATAGGACCAACAATAAAGTGTATTCCATTGAAAACAGAAAACAAAATGGGAGAGGAGGAATCACAGTGTTTCAGTATTTCCATATTAAATGATAGATTTACTGTAAAAAAAAATCACAGAAACATGAACGCTATGAATTTTCCTTTAAGAAATAAATGTTTACTTATATTCAATATCTGGACTAAGTGAGGTAAGGAAACAAGAGTTTTCTTTAAAAATAAATATATCTGGAAACCAGCTGGAAAGTGGTTAGTATTTTAGTACTAATATACAATTAACACCTACAGAAACTAAATTCCAGATGGCGTCTCTATATGGACTCCTGCTGATTACTATCTTAGCAAATCAAGATTAGAAGAATGTATGAGAAGGCAAGAAATAAAATTATTTTTAGAAATCTAAGATTAAAGGTAAAATGTTAACAATAGATAAGAAAAAAAAAGAATGGTAATAGAAATATATTGATTTCTATGTATATTTCCATACATAGATACGGAAAAAGTTTCATGAAAAATATATCAGTGGTAGCTTTCTAGCCAAATATAAATAGATATTTAAATGTTCCTTTGCAATGAGGTTCTTCTTCTACTTACTTATAATACAGATTAGAAAGGAAGAAAAATGCACAAGCCTAAGAATGATTCAGAAGCATAAGGCTGAGAACGATTCAGAAGCATAAGATTAAGGGAATTAAGGCACAGCCACTAAGTATTTTATAATCAAGAAAAAAGTGCATAAAAAGGCTCCATTAATCCCCATCTCCATCCTAAACAATAAACACCACTTTCTTTAACCTTCCAAGAATTACAGAGTGCCTAACGCTGAACAATAGTCCTTTACCATTCCAGTTTACAGGCAAAAATGCAGATAAGGAAATGAAGTACTATGAAGCTTTTTCATAAAATATCAAACTGCAACATAAGACTATGGTACTTTTTCCTTAAAAAAAGAAAGAAAGAAAGAGTGAGAAAAAACTTGCTAGCTATCTCTTTAATAAAATAGCATTCCAAAAACTTATGTTGCTGCCAGATCATTTAATTGTAAATGTCTGGTCCTTCAGGAATATAAATGTGACATTGCAAGTCACAATTTCTATGGGCCTCAATTTCTTCATACATAAAATAAGAGGGTTAGTTTGGCTAATTTCTATGATTTCCCTTCAACTTTTATAATTTGTTTTAACTCACATTTCAGTAACAGGAAGTATATATTCTTAGGGGGAAATAGCAAGTCTGGAATAATCAGAAGTCTCTGATCCTTAGGTCAATTTAATAAGAAGAAAGAAAATAGACTTGTTTTAGATCATTTAAGTAAACAAACAAAAGAAAAGCCCTTCTAACTGCAAGGCTCTGTCACGTCTGCTAATCAGCTAACATGGATGCAGCATGTGTCCCTTCTTACTGTTGACAGCTGTTCTCTATTCATCAATTATTTTAATTTACCTTCTGGAACTGTGAATGATTTTTGGTGTGAAGAACAAATTATGTTTAAAGCAGGTGCAGCTTTATATAGCTATAAAAAGAAAAGAATCAATTAACATAAACAATATGTTGTGTATATGCATAAAATATCTCTGGAAAAAGACACAAGAAATTGATAAAAATGGCTGCCTCCAAGAGGGGAAACTGGATAATAAAGAATAGAAATGGAAGAAGACTTTTCACTATATACCCTTTTGTACCTTGTCAATTTTTAACCATGTACAATTATTACCTATTCCAAAAAATTGAAATATTATACATGAAACATAAGTAATGAATTTCCAATTGCAAAAAACTGGAAAGAACTAGAAATATAATGAATATAATGTATTCATTATGTATATAATGAAGCAATAACATTTCAGAGTGATCTGTATTTCTTTTATAACCTGAGACCTCTTCTCAGATCGGATTCAAATATTATTTCAATCTTTCTTTATGAGATTAAAGTATTTGAATTATTTGCATATTTGAACCCACAAGTATTTTAAAAGACATATTTAATTACTAAAGTACTAAAAATGCACAAGATAAGCAGACACAGGCTGTGTAATTGATTCACATAAAAACCAGAAAAGGTGGACTTCCCTAGTGGCGCAGTGGTTAAGAATCCACCTGCCAATCCAGGGGAAACAAACGGGTTCGAGCTCTGGTCCGGGAAGATCCCACATGCCGAGGAGCAACTAAGCCCATACGCCACAACTACTGAGCCTGCCCGCCTAGAGCCTGTGCTCCGCAACGAGAGAAGCCACCACAATAAGAAGCCTGTGCACCACAACGAAGAGTACCCACCCCCCGCTCGTGGCAACTAGACAAAGCCCGCGCGCAGCAACAAAGACCCAAAACAGCCAAAAATAAAAATAAATTAATTTTTTTAAAAAACAGAAAAGATAAATTTAAAAATTGCTAAATTTGACACTAAAAATGTAAAATGTAAATCTTCTATTTAACAGAAGTTGCCATAAAGTTAAAAGGCAAGGGACAAAGAAGGACCAAATACAATACACATAAACAGCTTAGTGATTACCATCTAGAACATAAAAATAGCATCTTCAAATCAATATCTCCCCCAAAATTCCAGTTGAACAATAAGCAAAAAATCCAGACAATTCACAGAACTACAAATAACCAAAGAATTTATGAGAAGATGTTCAACTTCACTAGTAATATTAAAGATACCATTTATGGAAAAATTAAAAAGACCTGATAATATATAGTGTTGGCAAGAGTGTAAATGCCCCTTCATACGCTGTGTTAAGAATATAAATTGGGACAGACTTTTCTTTTTTTTTTGCCTGTGTTGGGTCTTTGTTGCTGCACACAGGCTTTCTCTAGTCGCGGCGAGCGGGGGCTACTCTTCATTGTGGTGCACAGGCTTCTCATTGCAGTGGCTTCTCTTATTGCAGAGCACAGGCTCTAGGCACACAGGCTTCAGTAGTTGCAGCACACGGGCTCAGCAGTTATGGCTCACAGGCTCTAGAGCACAGGCTCAGTAGTTGTGGCACATGGGCTTAGTTGCTTGGCGGCATGTGGGATCTTCCCAGACCAGGGATTAAACCCATGTCCCCCGCACTGGCAGGCAGATTCTTAACCACTGTGCCAAAAGCGAAGTCCTGGGACAGACGTTTTGAAAGAGAATTTGACAGCATGAAATTTTCGTCTATGAAAATTTTAAATGCATATACTCTTTGACTCACCGATTCCAATTCTATTTCTAGGAAACTATTCTGCAAAAATACTTGCAAATATATATAAAGATACATATACAAAGATGTTCCTTAAGATTTGCTCGTAATGGAGAAAAACTAGAAATAAACTGAGCTCTCACCAATAGGAGAATTGTTAAATTATGGTAAATTCACACTATAGAATACTAATGCAGTGATGTAGATCTACTGTACCTTAACAATAAAAAGGCACATCACAGAACAATACAGCTATCAATAAAAATTTGTTGAATGGATGAATATAAATAGGCCAATTTATCTTTTTTAAAAGGGAAGGCATAATATCTCTGTGTCTAAATAAATGACAAAGAGGACTGGAGGGATACTTATCAAACTGTTCAGAGTGGTTACCTCTGAAGAGAGGAATGAGATTGGATAGAGGGCAGGGAACTAGCAAGGGAAAGGGGTTGAAGGGAGTTTTTTTACTCTTTATCATTTGTACTATCTGAATGGTTTACAACCAATATATATATATTCATGCATTACTTGTACATTTATACATACATTTCTTAGATAAATAAAATTTTTAATTTTACACAGAAAAAACTGTGAAAATGAAAAAAAATTATAGAATTAGATCTCAAAAGTTCTCTTCTATATCAAGGTAGCAGGTAGAATAGAATCCCAAAGATAGGATCAACTGCTATATTTACAATGCAAAAACTATTGGGTACAAAAACTATTCTAGGATCTTTACTTATATTGTTTAATTGATCTTTATAACAATCTTACAGGATTGGCAATTTCATCCCCATTTTACAGATGAAGATACTAAGCTTTGTAAGGTTAAAAAATTAGCCCAGTATTTATATTAAGGCTGAACATCTCACTAGCAGCTGAATACTTCTTTCAGAAGTGTGTCAGGACATAAATCCTGATATCAACATCCCTGTCAACACCATCCAGCAAATCTCTTAAAAGTACCTGAGGGAAGCTATTTAATTGTGTAACAAAACAAAGGGGCAAAGAGGAGGAAAACATATATATATATTTAGATTAACTTTTAGATCAATTTTTCATTAGTTCCTTAAACATCTGGGCTGCCTTACCTTGACAGACAAGAAATTGCCTCCTCCTCCCCAATTCATATCCTAAGCTTTGTAACGATGAAAATTAGAATTTCTGACTGTGAAAGAGTAAAAGAAATAAGAGACATAGAGGAGAGGCAAAGAGAGATACAAATAGGAAGGGACAGAAGGAAGGAAGGAAGGAAGAAAATACAGTAGACAAAGGTTAAAACCCTAGAACAAGATTGGAACCATAAGTTGACCAGATTCTAAAGCTCTTCCTACTGTATCACACTGATTCCCAAGAAGGGGAAGGGCATCAATACTTTACAAAAGCAAGGAAAACCATAAAATGGATAGAGTCATCTAAATATGCCAAAATGAAAAACCTTCATTTTACTGAAATAATATATAAAAATTATTCCAACAGAGGTCCATAGTTCTATGATCAAATTATTTTTCTATTAAACAATGTCAATAGGGTGGGTAAACAAGCTAGAAGTCTACATTAATAACAATCTAACCAGACTTTTTTTTTTTTTTTTTTTTTTTGGCGGTACGCGGGCCTCTCACTGTTGTGGCCTCTCCCGTTGCTGAGCACAGGCTCTGGACGCGCAGACTCAGCAGCCATGGCTCACGGGCCCAGCCGCTCCGCAGCACGTGGGATCCTCCCGGACCGGGGCACGAACCCGTGTCCCCTGCATCGGCAGGCAGACTCTCAACCACTGCACCACCAGGGAAGCCCTAACCAGACTTTTAAACATACCCTTTTAGCTAAAGAGACAAAATTATTAGCTCAACTGTGTCAGAAACTAAAATGAAATTAAAGATTATTTTTTATTTTAAAAGATCTCTCCAGGTCCAATAAAATATACTTCCTAACCCTACTTGATAAACCACACTTAATTTTTTTTTTAAGATAAAGGATGTTCGTTTATTTATTTATTTATTTATTTATTTATTGGCTGTGTTGGGTCTTCGTTGCTGCGCGTGGTCTTTCTCTAGTTGCAGCGAGCGGGGGCTACTCTTTGTTGTGGTACGCGGGCTTCTCACTGCGGTGGCTTCTCTGGTTGCGGAGCACGGGCTCTAGGCACGCAGGCTTCAGCAGTTCTGGCTCGCGGGCTCTAGAGTGCAGGCTCAGTAGTAGTGGCGCACAGGCCCAGTTGCTCCACAGCATGTGGGATCTTCCCTGACCAGGGCTCGAACCCTTGTCCCCTGCATCGCCAGGTGGATTCTTAACGACTATGCCACCAGGGAAGTCCCAAAGGAGTTTTAAATAGTTTATTCCTTAAATTATCACAGCACCTTATCGTAAACATTCAAATGTTTATTAAGCAAAATTTCAACCTATAAAAACACATGTAAATAAGAAATGTAGAATTGTTTTAAGATTAATATTTATACCAAAAATTTTAATTTTAGACTCTAATCACAAATTAATGCTACATCAACTAAGATCAAAGTGAATATTCATATAAATTCATATAGTATTCTTTATTTGCTTATTTGTTTGTGTGTTTTTACCTTACCTGTGGTAAAAGGTATGCTTTATCTAAGAACACAATTTAACCTTTCATTATATGATGAAATCTCTAGTATAGTTTTCTGTCACACCTAAAGCCAAGGTATCAAAAGAGTGCTTTAGGGCTTCCCTGGTGGCGCAGTGGTTGAGAGTCCACCTGCCGATGCAGGGGACACGGGTTCGTGTCCCGATCCGGGGAGATCCCACATGCCGCGGAGCGGCTAGGCCCGTGAGCCATGGCCGCTGAGCCTGCGCATCCGGAGCCTGTGCTCCGCAACGGGAGAGGCCACAACAGTGAGAGGCCCGCGTACCGCAAAAAAAAAAAGCTTTTCCTAAAGTTGGAAAGAAGACTAACCCAATTCTATTTCCAAGCTCTCAAAATAATGTAAACAGCAAAATTGACAAAAATTTGCAAACAATATATACAGTAAGGGGTTAATATTCAAAATATGCAAAGAACTCATACATCTCAACATCAAAAAACAACCTGATTCCTGATTAAAAAATGGGTGGAGAATCTGAACAGACATTTTTCCAAAGCTATACAGGTGGCCAACAGGCACACGAAAAGATGTTCAACACCACTAATCATCAGGGGAATACAAATCAAAACCACAATGAGATATTACCTCACACATGTCAGAATGGCTATTATTGAAAAAGACAACAAATAACAAGTGCTGGTGAGGATGTGGAGAACACGGAACCCTCATGGACTGTAGGTGAGAATGTAAATTGGTGCAGCCACTATGGAAAACAGTACAGACATTCCTCAAAAAATTAAAAATAGAACTACCATAGGACCCAGTAATTCCACTCCTGGATATTTATCTGAAGAAAATGAAGATATTAATTAGAAAAGATATATGCACCCCTATGTTCACTGCAGCATTATTTACAAAAGCCAAGATATGGAAGCAACCTAAGTGCCCATCAGTAGATGAACTGAGAAAGAAGGTGTGGTGTGTGTGTGTGTGTGTGTGTGTGTGTGTATTTTTTATATACACACACACACATATATATGCACAATGGAATATTACTCAGCCATAAAAAAGAATGAAGTCTTGTCATGGATGGACCTACAGGGTATTATGCTAAATGAAATAAGTCAGACAGAGAGAGGTAAATACTGTATGATTTCACTTATATGTGGAATCTAAAAAACATAAAACAGAAACAGTTATACATAGAGAACAAACAGGTGGTTGCCAGAGGGGAAGGGTGTTGGGGGAGAAAAGAAATAGGTGAGGGAAATTAAGAGGTACAAATTTCCAGTTCTGAAACAAATGAGTCATGGGTATAAAATGTATAGTGTGGGGAATATAGTCAATAACTATGTAGTATCTTTGTAGGGTGACATATTGTAACTAGACTTATCATGGTGATCATTTTGAAATGTATAGAAATATCAAATCACTATGTTATATAATAGGAACTAACACAGTCTTCAATAATTATACTTCAATTATACTTCAAAAACAAAAAAACAAACTCATAGGAAAAAGAGACCAGATTTGTGGTTACCAGAGGTAAGGAACAGGGGAAGGGAGAACTGGATGAAGGCTGTCAAAAGGTACAAACTTCCAGTTATAAGATAAACAAGTACTAGGAATGTAATGCACTACATGATAAAAATAATTAACACTGCTGTATATTATACAGGAAAGTTGCTGAGAGTAAATCCTAAGAGTTCTCATCACAAGGGAAAATATTTTTTTCTATTTTTTAAATTTTATATCTATATGAGATGATGGATGTTTACTAAACTTGCTGTGATAATTATTTCATAATGTATGTAAGTCAAATTATTATGCTGTACACCTTAAACTTATCCAGTGCTATATGTCAATGATATCTCAATAAAACTGGAAGAAAATGGATAAATAAACAAACAGGAAAAAATGTTAAACCAAAATGGACATTAAGGCACCAATTTTAGCTCAGTTCTATAAAGCTTTCTCAAAGATTTTATGTAAGTTCCATTTTCTTTTTCAATAGATCAACAAAAGTCACAAAACATGGCACTTAATCATAGAAACTCATTCATTTCACAGAATTCATTATTTAAATCAAAGATATCAACTATAAATAGTATAAAAATTTTATGTCCTTTTTCATGTAGTACTGTTTCTCTATAAAATAGAGTGTTGACTTGTGAAATGGGATCAACCTCCTAGTAGAGTGGCAAGCATGTGATTGGTGCAATATAAATTTATCCCCTTGGGGCTTCCCTGGTGGCGCAGTGGTTGAGAGTCCGCCTGCCGATGCAGGGGACGCGGGTTCGTGCCCAGGTCCAGGAGGATCCCACATGCCACGGAGTGGCTGGGCCCGTGAGCCATGGCCACTGGGCCTGCGCGTCCGGAGCCTGTGCTCCGCGACGGGAGAGGGCACGACAGTGAGAGGCCCGCGTACGGCAAAAAAATAAAAATAAAATAAAAAAATATATAAATTTATCCCCTTTAGAACTCATAAGGTAAGGGCATTGTCCTTAGGGTTGCTAATAACATGCTATGGAAGAGCTACTGTGCTACAGATAAAGTATAAAAATTTACTCTGGAAAAAGTTTACCCTTTTTTTTTTTTACCTTGTTTTTTAAAAAAAATTTTAGGTGTAACTTTGAAACACTGGGAATCCTGATTAGATCAATTATGTTAAAGATGCCACATGGAGAGACTCCTACTTGTGGTAACATGTTTGAAGTATTCATTTAAAAATACTTGTGTCTATTATGTGCTGGCATGATGCTGCATCCCTGGGATACAATGATTGAGTTACTATGGTGAACAAGAAGATAAAACACAAAACAAGGGCTTCTAAGGGAGGGTGTGGTGTTTTGTAAGGTATCTTTTTACACAAACAAAAACAAACTCAAAATAAAAAGGAAGAAAAATCAGCTGAAATATGTAAGCTTTGGCTATTCAATGTAATGGTCTCAAAATTAAATGGCAAAAAAAAAAAAGTATTCTCAGACATGGTCAGCACTGGATTTATAACCTGAAGACCTGGATTAAAGTCTTCTGTATAAAAATAATATACATAAAATATAAAGTAAAGAGTATCATAAAAAATTACAAATAAAATGCCATAGAAGTTCTGAGGTATCTTGCTAAGAATGGGTCTGAAGGATTGTTAATATCCTAACATGCAGAGATGGGAAGGGAAAAGTAACATTATTGTGAAAAAGTAACTAACATTTATTGTGCATCCACTATGTCAGATCCTGTGCTAAATACTCCCATCCATCATCTATATAACGCTCACAACTCTCCAGTTTCATTTTACAGATGATTATACTAATACTCTGAGACATCAGTTACTTGTTTAAGGTCACACTGCAAAAAGTGCAGAAGCAAGAATGGGACGACAGGGTCTAAAATCCTGTGACCTTTCCACTATAACATTCTAACATATACGGGGTGAAAACAAAGAGAGGATAGTTAGGATTCAAGTAATCTTGAGGCTAATGTCAAAGTTTTAGAAAACGGAATTCATCTTATTTCCTGTCCTATGTAGTGATTTGTCATTTATTAGCTGAGTAAGTCTAAGGCAATGCTTCTTAAACTTTTCTCTAAGGACAGAAGAAACTGAACCCATCCCCACAGAGCCCATAAGCATAAAATTTCTTTGAAGTCTTTGAATTTTACCTAGAAATTAGTGTGAATATTACATTCTCCATATATCTCCTGTTTCATATAAAAACACTATTTTTTATCCAACTCTTCATGTGAAATTGATGACAACTCCATTAGTGTGTGCCATGTTCTGTGACGACAGATTTATCTCTTGGCACATTGCAGCTTATCGCTAACACTCCTATTTGAAAAGCAAAGGTCAGGGGGGATAAAGTAAGCTATTTCTTGATTATTCAAAAACCAATGATGCACACTGAGGATTATTTAACACCAAATGAAATTCAAGTAAGAGTTATTGGCCATAGCCTCATTTTCTAAAATATGAGAACATCCTACTGAAAGCAGGAAAGCAATCCTGACCCACATATAGGGAGGAAACACCCTTTTCAACATGTCACCACAGTAATAAAGAACCTCTGCCACGGAGTAAAGACGCATCTTAATAGTTTCCATGAGCCTTTTTAAGGCCACTGTAAGGTCCTGGACCTAGAAATGCTAAATAGATCATGCAGAAAATTTTAATTAGCCATGTCAATGCTTCATTCTGTTAAAAGGTAATCAACAGATGCCTTAAATTTTTTTCCAAAGTGCTTTCAAATACTTTATTTTGTTCAACTTCAGAGCTCATTCCCAGACTAATACAATAGCAAGTCCTATCATCTGGAAATTAAGTCAATAGTAGGGTAAGTAGCTCTTCCAAGATTGCAATCAGTAGCAAAGGGAAACTTAAATCCTAGAAATCTGATTTCCAGCTTACTGAGCTACTGAGGAAAACTGCATCTTTTCATACTTATTTTGCAGCATATATCAAAGCATATCACACACTATTTAGTAAGTAACTAACTGATAAACTCGATTTCACAAACAGAAAAGAAGCTGAACACAATTATGTAACTAGGAACATAAGATAGTACCCCTGCTCTCTTATGATACATTCCTAGTACTGACTTTAAAAAAAAAAAAAAGAAAAAGACAAGAATTAGGAAGTGGGAGGGTGGGAAGAAAACGGGTTAAAATTCCTTCACAAAAAAATTACATATCCATAATGGCATCAAATTCAAGTGTGTGTGTTTTTCCCCTAACAATATACTGTTATGGCTTAATTGGTTGGTCACTAAAATAATTTTTCTTTCCTGTGTGGAAGCAATCTACCCACTGAAACCTAAGGTAAAACTGTTCATTACATTTTCCTCCTAAACGAGACCAAAGAATATGTCATATAAAGAAAAATGGGCTCTTAGGCGTTTCTCCTTTCTAGTAAAATTTCAAGGCAACACGTACCAACATTGGAGACAAAAAAAAAATTCTACTTGGATTTACTGTGAAGAAAAGGTTTATAGCATATTAAAGCCTACATGTTAATCTCTGTGCCATTAACTTCTTGAAGCATTCTAAGAAGTCCGCAGCAAAGGGAGGGAAATAAGTGTTAGTATCACAACCTATGAATGCGGGTGGAACAAAGACTTCTCCCTTCATTATGCAGAGAGAACCAAGTTGCCAAAAACACTCTGCTCAGATACCATGCGTGGTTACTGACTGCACCTCTGGGTACAGAAAAGAAAAAAATCAAATGCTGGTCAAAGGCCGCCCCTGCCTGCCCCCGCCCCTTTCACCCAAGGCCTCGCGCCAGAGGTGCAGCCCCAATCTCTTTCTCCCCAACATAAGAAAGCGGCTTAACCCTAAGAGTTCTACAAGCTCCAGTTCCCGTGTCTCCTACGCAGACGCCCCCGGGGCACCGGTCCAACCCGAGTTCCAAATCCAGTCGCTGCCCCCCTCCGCGACCCCGCCCAGACCCCCAAAACCCTGCTGCCACTGACCACTGACGTCAGAAGGGCCAAACCCGGCCCCCGCGGGGCTGCCCCAGCCCCGCAGCGCTCTCCCCTCCTCCCGGCCAAGGCGTGCCCAGAAAGGGACGCGAGCGCGTCCCTCGGCTGTCGCTCGGGCTCGGCAGAGAGGGGCGAGGAAGGAAGAATCAACGCAGTCAGCCGCCCTCCCGCCCCGCAGCAGCAGCGAGGTGGGCACCAACCCTGCGCTGGCTTACTGCTCAGGGGCGGGCGGTGCCAGGGCGAGGGCCGTCGCTCGGCCCCCGGAGCCGGGATGGCAGCGAGAGAAAGGTGTGGTTCAGGAGCGGCGGCTTCCCGTCGGGGCCTGGCCCCCATCCGTCGGCGCCGGGGCCTCACCCACGACCCCAGTCGCCACCCAGCCAGCACCCAAACCTACCCAAGACCCTTCTCCGGGGCCGCGAACGCCGCCCTTGGGGGTCGCCACGGTCGCAGCCCTGTCAAGTGGTGACAGGCGGTGACGGGTGACCATGGCAACCCGAGGTGTGCAGCGCGGCCCGACCCCGCCTCCGCCTCCCGAAGTCGCTCACCTGAGGGCTCCGGGACGAGCCCGGAGAAACCGCGGAGGAGAAAGCGGCGCGGAGGCCGGAGGAAGGGGCCCCCAAGCGGCGGGCTCTGGGCTGGAAAGGGAGTGTGAGGGCGGCGGTCTGGGCTCGGCGTCGGTCCTGCCTCCAGCCGCCCGCGCGTCAGTCCATCAGCTCGTCAGTCTGTCTTTCCTCCCCTCTCCCCCTCCCGGGCCGGCGACCGTCCGCTCAGCCTCTCACACACTGCGGTTGTCAAGCGGCGCTGCAGCCGAGCACCAGCCCCGAGCCGCAGCCAATCGCCGCGCTTCCCCGAGGCGCCTCAGGACCCCGCCGAGCGGGGCGGCCAGGCAGGTGCCTGCGTCGAAGGGAGAGTCGGCTGGGCGGGCGCTATCCCGGGGCACGGTGGGGACTGGTCTGGTGCACCGGCTCACCGCTAGCGCTCCAAGGACCAGCTGGACTCGAAGGAAAAGCCGGCGCGGCGAGTGCGTGAGAGACCAGCAGCCGGCACGCAGACCCTTTGGTGGCTGGTGACCCCGCGTCCCGAAATAGGGCGGAGGGGGTTGTCTCCTCCGAATCGAGAGTCGTCTGCGCATTAGAAGTGACTCTTAAGACTCCTCCCTGTTGATCTATTAATAAGGGATAACGAAATAAATCTCGCCGCCTTCTCCTCTCTCTGCTTTTCCAGGTCCCACTTCCTCCCTGAAGACTCCAGCAGTTTAATTCCCCCTTCTTGATGCTTGAAGTATTTTTGTTATTTAACACTTAACACATTCACTGTTTTCCATCAACCGTTTTGGTTGTAAGCCCCATGACAGCAAACCTCACTAGTTCCCACCCTGTCGGTGCAGCAGCATTCCACAAATATACCTGATGTTCAACCGAGCTGAATTCAGCATTCAGGGGTAAAATCATGTAGAGCTAACGAAAGAATACAGGACACAAACCTGTAAGAACTTGGTCCTCACAAAGGCTAAAAGCCAAGAGTAAGTGGGGCCTCCCAAAGTGAGGGAAATGTAGCAAAAGGGACTGTAATAAACATCAGAAACATTTCTGGAAAGGAAGAATTTGACCAAATTCAAGATAAAAGAAGCTACAGCTTGAGGAAAAGTTTCTAAGAAAAATATTTACAAATTGATGGAAAACAATTTAAGCACAGAAGCTTAACTGCAAAACTTCAATTGCTTAGCCCTGATTAACTCCTGGAAGAAAGTCTTCATTAAGAACGCTCTCAGAGATAAGTGACAGAAAAATAAATGTAAACACAAGTTAATGTTACCCAGGGCCTTGACGTTAAAAACACAGCAACAACAACAAAAACTTTACAGAACACATAAAATGAAAAAGTGGGCAAATATGTCTTGAAAATAAATAGTCTGTTGATTATTTTACCAGTATAGTTTACCTGACAACTCGCTTCTCAATCTTGATTCTCAAACAATAGCAGTTACAAGAACCAGCATCACTTAAATCTTCAACTAAATCTAGAAACAGTTACTAATCAGGAACAATCTGAAAAAATTTGACCACCTAATAGGGGCAGAGTGCTATAAAAAGGAAGAAACTGACCTTCTGGCACTAGATTGGTTTTGGTGTTCACTACCTACAAAACAAAATGCTTTGCCTATATTCTCATTTAAGCCTCACAATCTCCCTTAAAGTGCCTGTTAATTATTACCATTTTAGAGATTAAGGGAAATAAATCACCCAAGGTCAAACAGCTGATAGGTAGCAGAGCCAAGATTCTAACCATTCTGAATCTTATAAAACCTTCTTAATCTACTCCACCTCACTGTGTAATAACTGGAAATTTTAGCTTGAAGAAAATGGACTTTATTCTGACAAGGCAGAGGGAATAAGAGGTCTTATTCATGTTTACATCCCTCATGCCCTAGGGCATAGTGTTATTTGCATCTAAGTTTTCAGTAAATAGTAATCAGAATTATTGGAAGCAGATGCACAACCATTATATTTCCAGAAAAGGGGGATGGGAGGAGGAAAAGAACCAGGCACTGAAATACAAGACATCTGGTACATCTTATCACTTGTACACTGATAAATGCATTGACTATGCATTTGCTTCCTAATGTAACATCAAGTTTTACACTACAACCTTAATAGCTGTTAGTCTAAGATATCACCTTTCCTTCTACACTCAGCCACACTGGTTAAGATTAGATCTTCTTGTCTTTCACTCTAGTTGCTGTAAAGCAGCGAATTGTTCAGAAAGGACAAGCCTTTCTTAGATGAAGGGCTGTCCTCACATCCTGAGGTACTGCCTCAATCACTCACCAAATATATAGAGTGCCTCCTCTGGATCAGTAACTAGGCTAGGTATCATTTGAAAATGCAGGTTCTAACTTGACGGAATGATTCATGGTGCCTTGTGACTCAAATAAGCCTATAGGCTAAGGTGGACCCGTTTTAATCCGATTCTCAAATCTCACTTCCAAAAGGGAGAATAAAAGGTTTTGGTGTTTCCCCAAAAGTAGAAAGGAAGCTGAGTACAAACCTAAGTAAGGAAACCTTGCCTCAAGTTGTTCAGGGGAAGATCAGTGGGTATAAGGGAATTTGTTTTAAAAGCTCCACTGTCATTAGAATACATACTCATAAATATTCACACCAAAGAGCTGTGTGCTTCAGAGCCAGCAGTGCTCTGGCTCTGGGAAAACAAAGTACCACCATGCTGCGTCTCCTTCAAACAGGTTCAAGGATTATGAAGGTAGAATACTGGGTCTACCAGAGCTCCTCTCCACACCCCTAAATAAAAGCTTAAATTCTATGCAGATGGTTGAACCTAGTAAAGAAACATACCTTCTTGTTTCAACATAAAAAATGTATGATTTTATTTATATTAAGTACATATCTTAATGTTATATTGAAAACAAAAGTAAATAAAATAAAATACTTGTTTTGGAAAGAAATACTCAACCTATTTAAATTAAGTCATTGAAATAGTTCAACAATTTTTTAAAACTAGAAACTATGTGTTAGGAAATGTTAATAATATGTTGGTAAGGGGGAAATCTCCCCCCAACCTTCTTGAGTTTTTTTTGGCTGGTCTAATGATTAAATTGACACCAGACAGATTAACAGGAGAAATAAATGAATTTAATTACCTATGTGTGGGAGTCCATAAGAATATGAGGCCCTAAACCAAGTTAGGCAATTGAGGCTTACATGCCATCTGAGAAAAGGAGAAGGGGTTAGGGATTTAGGACTCCAAAGGGGAGGAAAACACTTTACAGTAAGATGGGGAAATGTTTGGTAAACAAATGTTTGCTGGGCTATGCAGAGACAATGGGACACAAAGAAGACACTGGTCTCCAGGCCCTGAAGAGTTCCCCTTACCACTCTTAGTCCATATTCTGTGTAGGTATCTCTGGCAATGGTGCTCTTCCTGGACCAGGCCCTTTATCTAAATTCTTTTAGGCAGTTAGGGGGAGGTAAAAAGAAAGACTTCCTGAGTCTTTTGTTTCTTAAAATAAAATAATGCTCATGCCAAAGAGAAACATTTTAGGGAGGCACATTTTGCTCCCCTACCGCCCCACCTTTAAAACTTCCCCCAAGAAATTTCATAGTCCAGAAGCTGAGTTGGAAGATTGTTTTATCTCACTGAACCAGTCTCTTAGTCCTGACAATAGATTAGTTCAGTTAGACTCATTTTAGGAGAAGGTGATTCAGGTGGGCTCCCCAAAATAGGGCTGTGGTGCAAGCAAACAGGCATTTAGTGAGGCATTTCTATGGGGACAAAATAAAACAATGGTTAAAGACTGGAGCAGACACATAATCCCAGTTCCTGGGATCAGAATGCAGCCAGTGGAGATTTCTAGATGTCCGGCTTAAAGCATATTCAGATGGAATAGGGCAGGCAGTGACAATTTGACAGAATTTCCTGGTTTGTCACTTGAATGTCTTTGGTGATGTCATCAGGTATACCAGTAAACTTTCTGAGTGGCCCACATAGCAAGAGGCACAAAAAAGATTGTCTAAAACATGAGCAACTGTGGTGATTTCTCTGAAGTTTATATCAAGTTTTCTAGTTTTAGTCTGCAGGGCTTCAGGAGAAAAGGCAATTCTCAATAATTTCAAATCAAAAGGATGAGAAAAAGCAGACATTAGTTCAGAGAGTTGTAGCTAGATATGAGGAAACTAGAAGAATTGAGGATCTAGTCCAGTTTATAGGTAGAAAACAAACCTCAAAGACAATGGACAGTATTAGAAGCTAATATCCACAGTGTATTACGGAAATATAAATTTCCTCTCTAAAATCATGTTTTTATACGTTTATTTATTTACTTATTTATTTTGGCTGCATTGGGTCTTCGTTGCTGTGCGCGGGCTTTCTCTAGTTGCGGCGAGCAGGGGCTACTCTTTGTTGTGGTGCGCGGGCTTCTCATTGCGGTGGCTTCTCTTGTTATGGAACATGGGCTCTAGGCGTGCACGCTTCAGTAGTTGTGGCACGCGGGCTCAGTAGTTGTGGCTCGATGGCTCTAGAGCACAGGCTCAATAGTTGTGGCACACGGGCTTAGTTGCTCGGCGGCATGTGGGATCTTCCTGGACCAGTACTCAAACACGTGTCCCCTGCGTTGGCAGGCAGATTCTTAACCACTGCGCCACCAGGGAAGTCCCATCACCCTAATTTTTTACCAAAGGTAGTCAACTTAAGACAAATTTGTTTGTAAAATAAGTTTAGTTTCAATAAACTTGGCCTGTTTATCTACTTAAATACAGCAAGAATTGCAACTGACCATGTAGGCCCTCCTAATCTGCTTTGTTGGAACCTTTCATAAGGAATTTCAGACTGGACTTTTTTTTTTTCAGATTGGACTTTTAAATGCCTCTTGAGGCCAGAAAGTCAAGCCAAGAACTTACCATCACAACTGTCTGTAATACCTATATATTGGGGTGAATTCCTCTCTTCTCAAGGTCCCCCAAATATCCTGAGGTTCCTGCACCTGTCAGGAATTGACCTTCCTTACTCACCTGGTAAGTTTGCTGGGAACCCTGTAAGCAAGGTACCAGTCTGTTTCTCCAAGGGATTTTATTGGCTACATAAAATCAACCTTAGTTCCTTAAAGTGTTCTGGTCATATTTCTGAGTTTATGCATGTCTCTCTCAAATATGACAATCCAATCATAGACTTGGTAATATGACCTATGTGTCTAGGTGTATCCTGTTACAATAAAAACAGATTCTTACTGAACTTATGAAAATAACTATTGATACATCGCCATGAAAATAAGAATACTCACTGAGAGTTTCAGAATCCTGGAGGGATCAAGTAGGGAGAAAAAGTTAAATGTTTCAATTCTGCTTACAAAGGTATAACTTACCAAGTTGCTCTAAGTCATAGTTAGCTTAAGAAGAAAGGTTTCTTTGTATCTGGGGGAAAAAAAGACTAAAGAACCAGCAATATTTCAAATAAAAAGTCACAAAAATTATAATAATAAGTTTATTCAGTCCCATGTAATTAATTCTGGTTCTGTTGATCTTTTGTAAGACAGTTTATGAAGGCATAATTTTCTCCATTAGGGCCCTATAAACTCTTATCCAGTCGGTGGTATGATTTGAAAGTTATCAGAAACTTGATTCTAGAATACTTGTTAGATTCCTTCCCATGAATTTCTCTGAAGGTGAAACACATTTGCAGGAAGGTTTTGTAAAATCACCTGAGGAAAACAATAACTATCTGTAAATGATAAAAGACTTAAAAATGACCATTGTTAGAGTTCATTTGATAAGGCAGTGTAGGTTTTTTTATGATGTACAACATTTAAGATAACAACCAAAATTATGATGACATTATACCAGGACATATCATATTTTTAGGAATATCACATAATTTCTGGAACACATAATATGTAACTGTACAGACACAACAAAAAGAAGGGTTAATCTTACTTATTTGACAATGCTTCCTATGCAATTTAACATATCAAATGAGACTAATTAATTTAACATTTCCCTTTTTATAAGGAGAGAGGACAAATCTTTTGAAATGTCCTAGGGTGCCTCTGGAATATTTCAAAGTTAGATTAAGGTCAAAAAGACTTCATTTAGAATTTAATTTCAGGAAGTTTGTCAAGAATACCAAAAGGTTTTAAAACATTTGGTCAAGTAGGATTACAGGTCACTGTGAAACAATACTTAGTTATCCATTTAACAATAGTGACAAAGATTTTGCAGGCAGATATAGAAAATTACACAGTTCTGAACAAAACTTAGTTCTTTTAGTATTGAGAAAACTCAGTTTAGTTAAGTAACCAAAGACCTGATGAACACAGAAAATACAGGAAATTATTTGGAAAAATGCAGATTATTTTTAATTTAATGTGATTATTTTAAATTTAATGTAATTATTTTTAATTTAGGCAGATTATTTTCTTTTTTTAACACCTTTATTGGAGTATAATTGCTTTACAATGGTGTGTTAGTTTCTGCTGTATAACAAAGTGAATCAGCTATACGTATACATATATCCCCATATCTCCATAAGCCTTTTAGAATTTCTTATCAAGAGCAGACCAATAGTCCAATAAAACTTTGTTCTTTTATCAGAGAGAAAACCAAATTCTAATTTTGCACAGGCTTACTTTTGTATTAAAACTCATTTACTTAAATAAATTTATTCCAATCTTAACCAGTCCTGACCACACATAAAATTTCTTCCCAAAGATTCCTTTTTTCACCATTCTTCTATAACTTTCTATGTCTATTTTAGTTTGTCTCTTGTTCTCTTTCTCATTTAGAAATAATCAGTTTTAGGACAAAGGCACTTTCATTTCCCTCAACAAAAATGCATCTCCATATCTCATACCTTTTCTTAACCAAAAATACATCTTCTTTTTCTTGCATACAGAATTGTTTTCCTTATTATTTCTAGCAGCTTTAGTCACACATGTTAATTAGAAACCATAATTTCTAGTGAAAATAAAGAAGTAAACAATTGTGAATGGTATTAGCATTTTGTGACTTGGTGAATTTATAAATACCTTTTATAATTTATAGAAACATGTACCCTTGTATTTATTTTTTAACATCTTTATTGGAATATAATTGCTCTATAATGGTGTGTTAGTTTCTGCTTTATAACAAAGTGAATCAGCCATACATATACATATATCCCCATATCTCCTCCCTCTTGCATCTCCCTCCCACATTCCCTATCCCACCCCTCTAGGTGGTCACAAAGCACCAAGCTGGTCTCCCTGTGCTATGTGGCTGCTTCCCACTAGCTATCTATTTTACATTTGGTAGTTAATTTTTATTTTCATTTTTATTTTTTGGCTGCATTGGACCTTGGTTGCTGTGTGCAGCCTTTCTCTAGTTGTGGTAAGTGGGGGCTACTCTTCATTGTGATGTGCAGGCTTCTCATTGTGGTGGCTTCTCTTGTTGCAGAGCACGGGCTCTAGGCGTGTGGGCTCAATAGTTGCAGCAAGCAGGCTCTAGGGCGCCCGGGCTTCAGTAGTTGTGGTGCATGGGCTCAGTAGTTGTGGTGTATGGGCTTAGCTGCCCCTCAGCATGTGGGATCTTCCCAGACTAGGGATCAAACCCATGTCCCCTGCATTGGCAGGCAGACTCTTAACCACTGTGCCACCAGGGAAGTCCTGTACCTTCTTAAATAGTGCAGTCTTTCAATGTGGCACAGGAAGTGGTTATTAATAGACACAAATTTATGTTTACTTTCTCTGCAAGAGGAAGATAAAAGTAGATAGACATATATTCCATAACTAATATTGTATTACTTTATCTTATTTGGAAATGACCTAGATATTCAATGAGTTTCCATCATTTAATTTAACTTAGCAAAACTCTAAGGTTTCAAGTTACCAAAAGAATTCTGTAAAGTATTTTTAAGTACACATACCATGACACATAATTATTGTTAACAAGTTCACCTAAGAACTTTTTATCTTATTTGCATCTATTTAATTTGGCTTAATTATTATACCTAATGCTGATAATGCTAAAGACATGTCTGTTTTAGTTAAACCAATAACCTTAAACTTGCTTTTATTTTCTAAAGATTAATCCTAGATCATGTGAACCTGAAAAATATTTGGTTGAGTTTCTATTATATTTTTGAGAATTTTATATAAGCACTTGTTTAAGCCAATTGAATAGGGCTCCACTGGTATAAAAATATCACACATCTACAACATACATATATAGACTCATACACGAATATATAGACAGATACAAACAATGATCTTATAGCTTTCATTTTAAAAAAAACTTTAGTCATTAAATGGGCACAATGTTACAAAACTTACTAGTTTACAGAAGAACATTTGGATCCAAATTTTGTTTCAGCAGCTAGAAAAAGTTAAGTTTATCTGTAAACTTAAAGGTTTTTTACTAATACTGGTGGAGAAGACACATGAATTTTCATTCATTTAAATTTTCAAATGCCTTTTCCTCTTTTTGTTATTCTTCTGATAAAATGACCTCCCTTAACCCTCCTACACTGTTGGTGGGAATATAAATTGGTGCAGCAACTATAGAAAGCAGTATGGAGGTTTATTAAATAACTAAAAAATTGAGTTACCATATGATCCATCAATCCCACTTCTGGACATATATCCAGAGAAAACTCTAATTCGAAAAGATACATGCAATGTTCTTAGCTGTACTATGTACAATAGGCAAGACACAGAGATGAATGGATAAAGATGTGGTACACACACACACACACACACAATGCAATACTACACTACTCAGACATAAAAAAAAAAGAGTGAAATAATGCCATTTGCAGTAACATGCATGGACCTAGAGATTATCATACTAAGTGAAATAAATCAGAGAAAGACATATACCATATGATATCACTTATATGTGGAATCTAAAATATGATACAAACGAACTTATTTACAAAACAGAAACAGACTCACAGACATTGAAAAGAAACTTATGGTTACCAAAGGGGAAAGGGGGTGGGAGAGGGATAAATTAGGAGTTTGGGATTAGCAGATACAAAGAACTATATATAAAATATATAAACAACAAGGTCCTACTGTGTAGCACAGGGAATTATATTCAATATCTTATAATAAACCATAATGGAAAAGAATATATATGTGTGTGTATGTGTATGTGTGTATATATATATATATATTTGGAACTGAATTACTTTGCTGTACAGCAGAAACTAACACATCATTGTAAATCAACTATACTTCAATTAGAAAAAAGAAAAAAAAGCAGAAAACCTCCCTTAAGTTTCTGGAACATTTACATCCCAAAGGCACAGGAAAGGAATGCAAGTTCTCCAAGGAGTTGATTTCCTAAGGCTGGAATACTTACACACCTTTTGAGATAGATCAGTGAAGTTAGTTGCTTATCATAGCAATGACATGCCCATCAACTTATGTTGGAATGTTTTTCTTTCTATCCAGATACATTTAGCTTAGGGGAGAAGGCCTAAAAAAATTTCCTATTATGCTCTGAATTTGAGTTATGGTCACAAGTTCAGTCAGACCGGTGGCCTCCCATCTTATTTTCTGCCTTTTACAACAAATCTTTCAATGAAGGTATTTTGAAATTTGGAGGCCTTTTGGCAGCTCCTGCATACTAATTACAGTAGGTATCCAATTCTGTTTGCTTGATTTGTAAGCCCTTGCTTTTTTTTTTTTTTTTTTTAATTTTGGGCTGCATTTGGTCTTCATTGCTGCATGCAGGCTTTCTGTAATTGCCGCGAGCGGGGGCTACTCTTCGTTGTGGTGCACAGGCTTCTCACTGCGGTGGCTTCTCTTGTTGCGGAGTAGAGGCTCTAGGCACATGGGCTTCAGTAGTTGTGGCACACGGGCTCAGTAGTTGTGGTTCGCGGGCTCTAGAGCGCAGGCACAGTAGCTGTGGAGCATGGGCTTCGTTGTTCCACGGCATGTGGGATTTTCCCAGACCAGGGCTCGCACCCCGTGTCCCCTGCATTGGCAGGCG
The DNA here is from genome assembly GCF_964341445.2 of Mesoplodon mirus. Taxonomy (NCBI): domain Eukaryota; kingdom Metazoa; phylum Chordata; class Mammalia; order Artiodactyla; family Ziphiidae; genus Mesoplodon; species Mesoplodon mirus. The sequence goes on from NC_138978.1 coordinate 102,653,073, forward strand.
GATTCTTAATCATTGCGCCACCAGGGAAGTCCCAGCCCTTGCTTTTAAGTACACTTTTTAAATGCTCTTATCTAACTGGAACATTCCTCATAATGGCCATTGTAATTCTAGGTTGTAATTTCCTTGAGGACTGGCAGCAGTTTGGTAGGACCCTAGTCACAAATGGAGTATAACCCACATTTTCTTTCTTTTTTTTTTTTTTTTAATATTTTCTTGGCCGCACCATGCTGCATGTGGGATCATAAATAAATAAATAAATATTTTTTTAAAAAAGAAAGCAAAGGCCTTTGTTGTCACAGGTGGTAAGAATGGTGTACTGCAGTGTCTCCAGTTTCTCATGAGAACATGAAATGCCTCCAGTCAAAGACCCACTAATCTGTGACACCCGGCAGGTACTACTGGAATTGGACTTTTCCAGCACTAACAAAACAACGAAGGTTGAGAAGACAAAGGCCCCTTATGGACTGGGACCCTTATGATAAATTCCCCTGAGAGCTGGCACAGTTGGAAAAGAGAAGCCAGTTGCAAGGCTAGATTGTTACCTGGGTTTCTGACCAACAGGCTACAGCTGCTCAGAATCCCAGTCTATTTGATTGACTGACTGCCAAATGCATGCTGATACATGCACCTTCCTGATGGTGGAGACCAGAGAGAATATTCTCACTGGTCATAAAGCTAAGCTCTTAAGACATAGAACAAGACAAACAACACAACAGACAGAGACAAAGAAAAACAGTGACCATCTCTGGGAGGGTAAGGATCAATAAAAACTGAGAGTACGCATTTACCAAATTTTTACCAGAGTTGTTGTGCCCAAGGGACTTGTTCCACAAGCATTTTCTCCTGCTAATCTAAATTTAGAAAGAGAGAAAAAGGGCTCTCACCACTTTTGATTTCACTGGACCCTGCAGACAGAGATCTGGGAGGCTGACATGGTGAGAAATTTTACCTTCTGCTGGCTTTTATCAGACGTCCCAGGAGCTCATCTGTAGCAGTTTTGGGAGAAAGTTTCCAGCCAGTGAAGATTATCCTGACTACACCAACTGTTGGGGAGGGGGAAATCTCCCCCCTACCCTTCTTGAGTTCTTTTGGCTGGTCTAATAATTAAATTGACACGAGATAGATTAACAGGAGAAAAAAAAAACCAAATGTAATTACTACATCTGGAGGCTCCATAAGAATAGGAGGCCCAAAACCAAGTTAGGCAATTGAGGCTTATACGCCATCTGAGAAAGAGAAGGGGTTAGGGGTTTGGGACTTCAAAGGGAAATAAAACAATTTATAGGAAGATGGGAAATGTTTGGTAAACAAATGTTTGCTGGGCCATGCAGAGACGGTGGGACACAAAGAGAACTTGGGTCTCCAGGCCCTGCAAAGTTCCCGCTACCACGCTGAGCCCATATTCTGTGAGACATCTCTGGCGATAGTGCTCTTCCTGGACCAGGCCCTTTATCTAAATTCCTCTAGGCAGTTAAGGGGGAGTTAAAAAGAAAGACATCTTGAGTCATTTGTTTCTTAAAACTAATCAGCCTAAAATAATCCTCATGCCAAAGAGATACATTTTAGGGCGGCAAATTTTGCTCCCCTACAAATACATAAAGCACACTAAGCAGCATAATTTCAGATGGGTGTTTCAGGATAAAGTTAGTAAGTTTCTAGTAATAAGCTTGAGAGCATGTTTAGTAAAACTTGCTATAAAAATGGTAGAAAAGCACAGAGATTCACCAAAATCTAGGTAGGTGTCTTATTATAAGTTCATGTGTCCCCAAAATACTTTAAAAAACCCAATTTCAGGGCTTCCCTGGTGGCGCAGAGGTTGAGAGTCTGCCTGCCGATGCAGGGGACACGGGTTCGTGCCCCGGTCCGGGAAGATCCCACATGCCGCGGAGCAGCTGGGCCCGTGAGCCATGGCCGCTGAGCCTGCGCGTCCGGAGCCTGTGCTCCGTAACGGGGGAGGCCACAACAGTGAGAGGCCCGCATACCGCAAAAACAAACAAACAACAACAACAAAAAAACCCAATTTCAGAAGTATAGTGTAGTATTAGTATTCCTTTTAGAGTGTGGTCAGTAACTAAGTAGGTTCTTTCCTAATAAATTTTTATTTATTTATCAAAAATGGCCATGCAAAGGCAAATGACAAAACGATTTATGCTTAAGCTATTGTTCTTCCTGTTCTAAAAGAATACCCCCAAGGATTTCATAACAGTTTACCAGGCTTTCTGTGTTAAGTATAATAAAGCAAACATGTGCATAGAAGTCTCAGAGCTACAAATAACATATGAATTGGGATTTTATACAAAAGTTCAAACTGAAACTCTTATCAATCTACTGGTAACATATAAGAAATCTGCTCCTTACTTTATTTCTATAACTTTAGAATCCCAATTATCCAGATACCATATAGCAAAATAGTATGTGTGCTATGCCTCAAGCATAATAGGTACTTAATAAATACTTGTCTGATATATCAAAACCTTTTCCTTGATCCTATCCCACAACATAACAGTCTGACTAGCTCATGCAGCCATTTACCAGGACTCAGGAAAAGCAGAAGCCTCAACAACGCTTTTAACACCTTGCTCACTGGTCATCCACCCCTCAGTCTCTATTTGTGGTAAGAAGGGAAGCATAGAGACCCTAAGAAAATCAGGCCTAGAGAACTGGGAATGTTTTGGGACACAGGGAGAGCTCTTAAAAAGTTCATTTTCAGGCCCAATGCTCAGTGTTGTCAGTTCTTAGGAGCAACTATGAAGCTTCCCTGAAGAACTTAGAAATAAAATTGCCCTCTTTGAACTACCTCTGAGATGAACATTTAAATGAATTACAGTAGAAACATGCAAAGTCACTTTAAAGCTGACAAACAGACAATGCTTGGATGGGTATTGTCAATGGAAGTGGAAACTCAAGCCAAGTTTCTAGTGACAGTAACAAGGCAGTCTTGAAGGAAGATACCCAGGAAACACACTCCTCTGTATTGCTTCAGGCCCTGGGGAGCCATTTTTCCTCTTTCTGTATCAGCCCTAATCTTATCTTACCTGATGCTCTAGGTAAAGCATTCATGTAATTCCCCAAATTCTGATTTACCCTCATAATTAATGCTTCAGTTTCCCACATGTCTGCCTGGAGAAGGGAAGAATTTGATGCAAGTTTTACTCTACATCTGTAAATTGGCATCCATTTTCATACACTGGTCTCATGAACTTGGTTTCTGTGAGTCTGAGTCACCCCAAGAGATGGATGTGCTCTCCATTTGCTGATGAAATCGGTTTCTGAGCCTGCAATGCTGCAAATCAAACTCTGGACTACAATACATTCTCCCAAGTAATTCAACCTCCTGAGGCCTCTTGGGAAGCAGCCAAACGACTCTCCAGACAACACCTCTCTCCACTGATGAGAGGCCAAGTGAATTATTTCCCCTCATTTAAAAATTTCTACACTTAGAATTAATATTAGTTTTTACTTAAGAAAACCAGCTTAAATACAGTAAAAACAGTTTCAAGTGAGTCTTAGATAGCTATTAGACACTCTGCTTGAGCAACTAATAAACATGCTAGCTAAAAAAAATAGAAGGTATGAATTTCTTCAAAGAAAGAGCTTCACTTTCAACAAAATGGGTGAGGGGAGCTGTTAGAGATTAAAAGAAATTTAGACACACTCACCAAATGCAATGGGCGACACCTTGTTTAGTTCCTGTTACAAACTATGGCAGGCAGAATAACAGCCCCCAAAAGATGTCCATGTCCTAATCCTCAGAACCTGTGAATGTTACCTTACATGGTAAAAGAGACTTTGCTGATGTGACTAAGTTAAGGCCCTTGAAATGGGGAGAGTAGCCTGGCCTCTCCAGGTGGGTCCAATATAATCACATGGGTCCTTAAAAGCAGAGAACCTTTCCCAGCTGGGGGTTAGAGGGAGCTATGACTATAGAATAAGCATCAGAGAGATGCAACATTCCTAGCTTTGAAGATGGAAGGGGACCATGAGTCAAGGATTGCAGCCTCTAGAAGCTGGAAAAGGCAAGTAAACAGATTCTCTTCTAAAACATCCAGAAAGGAACGTAGCTATATTGGTACTTCGATTTTAGCTCAGCTAAGACCGTTTCAAACTTCTGACCTAAAAAGCTGGAAAGAATGAATTTGTGTTGTCACCATATTTGCAGTAACTTGTTATAGCAGCAATAGAAAACTAGTACACAAACTCAAAGATATTTTGAGACAAATCAGGAGATTTAAACAGGGATTAGGTATTAGATGGAATATTGAGGAATTAAGGTTAATTTTTGCTAGGGTATGGTAGTAGTATTTGGGCTTTTTTATCCTTGTAGAGATACATACTGGAGTATTTATAGATGAAATAATACAGTGCTATCTGGGATTTGCTTTAAAATAATACTGCCCCTCCCAGCAGGTAAGATACTAAATTAGCAAAAGGTTGGTTAACTGTTGAAGCCTGGGGCTCAAGATACTATTTTACTGTTGTATATACTTGAGATTTTTCATACTAAGTTAAAAAAAAAGTAAATTAATTTAGGAGAGTGCACCTGGACACTATAGATCAGCAATATCTGAAATTTTCTATAATAATGGAAATGTGTTGGTACTGTTCAGTGCAGTAGCCACTAGCCACAGGGCTATTGAGAACTTGAAATGTAGCTAGTGTAACTGAGGAATTTAATTTCAATTTTATTTTAATTGGCTAAATTTAAATACCCCACATGGCTAGTGGCTACCATATTACACAGTGCAGCTCTAGATATTGGAAAAGAGCCATGCTGCCTTACTGTTAGAATTCAGTTAATAAGTAAGCTCATGAATCGAGTCAGTGTACACCTGTTATTTCTATCTGCCCAGCTTCTCTTTCCCTTTCTTGCTAATAGTAGTACCCAGCTCCCAGCCCCACTCCAAGCCCTTCTTCACCAAAGAGGTGGGGCATGAGACCCAGGCTACAGTACAACTTCTTCCTGGCCCAAGAATAATGACCAGAGCCAGGACAACCACACTCCTTGCTTGGAATCTTCTGTATTAGGAAGTAAAGTAACTCCCTTGATCAGGAGTTGTATGGATGGAACCCTAGAACTGCTAGCCATCATGCTCCCTTGACACATGATGAGACTCCTAAGAGAGTAAAACCAAAATAAGGATAAAGATGGGCAGAGTCTTGATTCTCTTCAAGTTCTTAGATCCAGTCAACTGTGGAGTCAACTCCATCCTTTCTTTCCCTTCTTTCAGTTGGAGAAGCCAACAAATTTTTTTTCTTTTTTTTTGCTTATGATATTTTTGAGTTAACTTCTAACAATTCCAACTTTACAAAGTTTTAATACAAAGTCCCATAAAAAGCTTCTTAATGCCAGGATCATTAGCAAAATAGTAAGACTAATGGCACTGCTATAAGCTGAACTGTGTCCCCCTAACCCCCATCTGACTATATTGGAGAAACAACTTTTAAGGTGGTGATAAGGTTAAAGGAGGTCATAAGGTGGAACCCTTATCTGACAGAACTGGTGGCCTTGTAAGAGGGAGAAACAACAGAGGTCTCGTTCAGCCATGTGAGGACACAGTGAGAAGGCAGCTATCTGCAATCCAGGAAGAATCCTCACCAGAACCTGACCATGTTGGCACCTGGTCCCAGGCTTCCAGTCTCCAGAACTGTGAAAAAATAAATTTCCATTGTTTAAGACACCCAGTCTGACATTTTTTTATGGCAGCCCAAACTGACTAATACAGGCACCCAGTATAACTTGCCTAGTGGCAGTTACTACCAGGTCCTTCTTCAGGGTGAAATAGACCCTGACTAGCAAAAATAGTGATATTGATCTTTTGTTATTCCACTCTCAGTCTTGATTTCAGTTTAGACTAAAGTTGCTTTTTAACTGGTTTTTACTTTTTCAAATAAAAAGATCAGCCCAGCTATCTTGAATCTCATTACCAATTCAGAAGCATTACAAGAATAATATGGGAAAAAAAGTTTTTAGTGACATTAAGCAGCTAGAGTTACATTGGGGAGAAAAGCTGATAAATCACATAGTCAAATTCAAGTATTAATCTTTTTAATTTTTCATACTTTATTCCTTATATTGATAGGTTAAGAAAGTAAAATTTTCCTAAGTACTGATTCATAGATAATGTTTAGAAGCAGCACACAAAACATTCAGTTTCACAAACAGTAATATCCAATGATCCCCTTAAATGCAATTTTAAATCCTTACTTCAAGCTAAGTGCAAGAATAATACAATAAGTTAAATACACACAAAACCTGTATATGCTGAACTACAAAAGTGGTTTCCATAGCCACACATGGTCTTAGTCAAGTACACATTTCCACAATGAACAAGTACTAACAAATATGTTAATAAAACACCACCCCAAATGCTTATCCTACCATCAGCTTTTTCAGCAATGCCATTCCTGCTACTGAAAACATTTATATTTAGAAGCTTTAATTTGACCTGGGAAAATGAGTTCTCTTAAAACCTGACAAACAGTATAAGCCCCAAAGATTTAAAATCAAATAGGTCTTCCAACACAGAAGCATTCATAGGAAACTTTTAGTTTCTCAAAGAGTAAAAAATTAAAATCAAAAAAATCACTTGTTATCTAAAGAAAACAGTATTAAAACAAATTATCTTAAGACAAATAAACACTCTTTAAAAAGGCTGTATTTTCTATCATTTTCTCCTTAAAAGAAACACAAACCAGTTCACTTTTTTTTCTTTTTTTTTTTTGCGGTACGCGGGCCTCTCACTGTTGTGGCTTCTCCTGCTGCGGAGCACAGGCTCCGAACGCGCAGGCTCAGCGGCCATGACTCACGGGCCTAGCCGCTCCGCGGCACGTGGGATCTTCCAGGACCGGGGCACGAAACCATGTCCCCTGCATCGGCAGGCGGACTCTCAACCACTGCGCCACCAGGAAAGCCCTCACTATCTTTTAATAACTTAGACTACTGTAATCTAAAAACTTTAGAAACATGAAACACGTCTTAGCTATCAAAGGTACCATTTAGATTTCACATATTAAACAGCTACAGTACAGCCTACAATGGCACAAAATCAGAAGGAACTGAATGGTTTGCAAGGTACTTTGACTTACATGTGGTCATTAAAATCCAGTAAGTAATTCAAAGTATGGTAATATAATGGCAGGCAATTAAAGGCTCAAATATCACTCTAAAATTGAAGACATGAAAATAGACTGAAAACCTTGTGGTTCTCTATCTTTCATTCACATGGCTAGATATCAGAACCCTACTGTGGAAAATATAGTTATTAAATATGGTTTCCCCAGAAAATAATGAAGCTTCAGAAAGTACAAAAGGTGTCAAGATCCATAGTTTGCTTCATCAAATGCTTTTCTAGCTCGTTTCAATTCTTCATTCATAGTAAGCAAGTCTTTAACCCTAGCAAACTTTCTTGGGTCCTTTCGAATCAAGAACACGATATCTTCAACTTGTACCCGACCTTGTCTTCCAATTGACATTGCCTTGTGAGTCTATTACAAAAAAACATATTAAATTCAATTAATTTTTTAAAAATCTAACATTTTATTCTTTTAACTTGTGTCTATTTAATGCTGGTGAGTTTGAAACTTTCTCTTCTAATTATTATAGCTATTCACTTATGAATTGTCTTTCTATTAATGTCCTTTGTCTACTTTCTACCATTATTATTATTATTAGCAATGTTTCAGTGCTTTATAGACATTTTAATATTAAGGACATTGCTCTCCCTCTTGCGTCTCCCTCCCACCCTCCCTATCCCACCCCTCTAGGTGGTCACAAATCACTGAGCTGATCTCCCTGTGTCATGCAGCTGCTTCCCACTAGCTATCTATTTTACATTTGGTAGTGTATATATGTCCATGCCACTATCTCACTTTGTCCCAGCTTACCCTTCCCTGCCCCTCCCGTGTCCTCAAATCCATTCTCTACGTCTGTGTCTTTATTCCTATCCTGTCCCTAGGTTCATCAGAACCTTTTTTTTTTTTTTAAGATTCCATATATATGTGTTAGCATATGGTATTTGTTTTTCTCTTTCTGATTTACTTCACTTTGTATGACAGACTCTAGGTCCATCCACCTCACTACAAATAACTCAATTTCATTTCTTTTTATGGCTGAGTAATATTCCATTGTATATATGTGCCACATCTTCTTTATCCATTCACACTGATGTTTCTTTCTGTGTGTTTTGATATATGTAGTTTGTCTTCATTTGCATAAAATAATTTTATAATTTCTTTGTAACCACCTGCTTCATTTAAACTTTGTATCCATTTCAGTAGCTGATAAATATTGGTGGGTTTCCTTAAAATCAAATCTCATCCCCTACCATTACATATTCATACTGAAAAAACAAAAATTCATCACAGCATTATTTCTAATGACTGAAAAAGGGAAACTAAATATTTAATAAATTGAACAAATTTGAGCACACCTAGTCAATTAATATTGTGAAGCCATCAAAAATATTAATTATGCGGTGACACAGGGAAAATGTTGTAGACTTACCTAAGTGAAAAAGCAGGTTCTACGACTATATATACTGTATGATTTCAATTTTATAAAGTTTAAAAATATGTGTAAAAAGACAAAAGAATATTCACCAAAATCTCAGCATTAGTTATCTCTAGGTAGAAGGATTACAGATTTTTATTTTTTCCCCTGCACTCTTTAATACTTTCTAAATTTAATCAATATTACTTTCATAAGCAGAAAAATATTTTTAAAAATGCACTCTCTGACCCAGTAATTTTACTTCTATTATTCTTTACGAAGGAAATAATCCAAAACACAGGGTAAAAATTCATAAGAACTGAACACAAACAAACTCAGTATTCCCATCCCTGCAAACATATCCAAAGAAGGGGGAAATTTCATGAATATGGTCATTCAAACTTATCTACTCAGTTAAAAATAATATGTAAATAATTTCAATAGGGAAATGGTTAAGTATATTAGAAAATAATTTGAATGAATTTTATGCAGCTACTAAAATAATTATGATTAGAACATAGGAAATATGTATTAAAAACTTTGAGTAAAAAGAATGTTTACTATGATCAACACTATGTAAAACACTATATCTTTACATAAATACTGGAAAAGGGAAATTTATGTTGGATGTTGGGATTATGGGTAATATTTTACATTTTATTCAAGGATCTTATAATTATGTCCTTATAAATAAAATTCAGAGGAGGGGGTAGAATATATTGTGTGTGTATGTGTGTGTGGGTGTTTCTGTGTGTGTGTGTATACACCCACACACACTTATCTCTATCCTTCATGATAAATAGTAACCAGTAACTTCCACAAAACAGGCACTTAAATGGCACTCAAGCTTATTTCAAAAGGATGCCATAGTTCTAGTCTTATCTAAAAGTTAGAATTTCAAATCTATTCCTTAATTGACTAAGACCAATTACAAAAAAAAACTTACCATTTCAGTGATGAACTCTATGACAAGGTCTTCAAGAATATCTACTGACTCAGTATAAGGATTCTGGTCATCCCCAAACCCATACATCATACACCGTACTGTAAAAAGAACAATCATTTTTGTTTAAACAAACTTGACCAATACTTTTTCAAATTAGAACTGAACTAAGCTATAGAAGATATTGGTATGAAAGTATATTTACGTTGTATTTCGTGTCTCCAAGTATGGATTTTGGTGTAAAAGGTATTAACTACTAGCACATAACCAACTGTTCTTACCTAGCTTTCCCTAGGTAGGAACTCCCCTTCCCTCCCAGCTACTGAACGCCTGATATCAATATTCCTTCCCTAATCTCTATTATCTACTCACCAACAACCCCAGAATACCTTTAAGTAGGAAACTTCGTAGCAGGAACAGGATGAATAGCAACAGTTTAGCCTTTACTGGGAGTGCTTTCAGGGGGTGAGGGGGAGGTCTTGGAAAAAAGAAGGCAAAATCCTTTCTGATACTACCATAATGAAGAGGACATGAGAGAAAGTGCTCCAATTACCTTCTTATAGGAAGAAGAGGTTAATCAAAAGGAGAAAGCAAAGGGCTTACTATACAGAATCTTGACATTTTATTCCCTGGATCAAAGCAACTGCCAGCAAAGCCCTTTCAGTCTTCATCTGAAGGAACCATAGAAAATGCAAAAGAGAAGAAATGTCTACAGAGTAATGAAAATAACTGCTAGTAGCTAAAACTTATATAGCCCTTACTACATGCCAGGCACTGTTGTAAGCTCATTTAATCCTCAGGACAATCCTCTGAAGTAGAAACTACTATTATCCCCATTCTACATAGATGAGAAAATGGAGGCACAGAGTTTAAGTGATTTACCCAAGGTCACACAGATAGTGAGATGGAACTTGAATTTGAACCCAGATGATCTGGCTCCAGAGTCTATACTCCTACCCACAACAGTATTACACTTCTTGGTAATTTAGGGCAGATGGGATCCATATGGATTCTTATGCTATAGCCTATAAACTCCCTATCAGTCCATGGACAAGCTTTGAGAAGTCCTGGAACCCTACTGAAATTCTATGTAAAAATTTTGTACATTATTTGTGTGTGCATTTTTCTGGGAAGAAGAATCAACTCTTAGCAGATTCTCAAAGGGGTATATAAATACTAAGAAACTCTGTCATATGTTAGAAATGTTTTGTATCTTGATCTGACTGGTGGTTACAAGTATATGTATACATGGAAAATTCATCAAGCTGTTCAATGAAGACTAGTGCAATTTATTGTATGTAAGTTTTACATTTAAAAAAAAGGCACGAACTCCTAGAACACTTCTAAAAGTAGGAATGAGTACATTAAGAATAATTTCTATTTAGGAGAAGCAAAAGCAGGCAGAACTAAGAAGACAGTAGACCAGGCCTGCGGAAGAAAAGAAACGGGTGACCTGGAAGCCAGACTAGGATAGAGAAGTATCCCTAGGGTTTATTCTGGCAAGAGCTTTTAGGTCCAGATACAGGAGGGAGAAAACAAACACAGGAGCCAATATTTTCTCCCCTCTCTCTTTTTTGGATTCTGAAAATTTTTTTGTTTTTTTGGTTTGTTTTTAGATAATTTCAGACTTAGAGAAGAGTTGCAAAAATAGCACAATGTTCCCGAATCCCTATATCCAGTTTCCCCTTATATTAACATCTTACACAACCAAAGACAGTTCTCAAAACTAAGAAATTAACTCTGGTACAAATACAGAACTTATTCAGATTGTACCAGTTTTTCCACTAGTGTATCTTTTCTGTTTCAGGATCCCACAATATTTAGTTGTCATGCCTCCCTAGTTTCCTCTGTTCTGTGACAGTTCCTCAGACTTTCCTTGTCTTTTTTTTTTAATTTATCTATTTATTTATTTATTTTTGGCTGCGTTGGGTCTTCGTTGCTGCGCACGGGCTTTCTCTAGTTGTGGTGAGCGGGGGTCACTGTTTGTTGTGGTGCGCAGGCTTCTCATTGCAGTGGCTTCTCTTGTTGAGGAGCACAGGCTCTAGGCGTGCGGGCTTCAGTAGTTGTGGCTCGCGGGCTCTAGAGCGCAGGCTCAGTAGTTGTGGCGCACGGGCTTAGTTGCTCTGCGGCATGTGGGATCTTCCCAGACCAGGGCTTGAACCCGTGTCCCCTGAATTACCAGGTGGATTCTTAACCACTGCGCCACCAGGGAAGCCCTTCTTTGTCTTTTATAACCTTGACACTTCTGAAGAATACTGGTCAGTTATCTTGTAGAATGTCCCTCAATTTGGGTTTGTCTGATGTTTTCTCGTGATTAGGTTGTGGTTATGCATTACAAGAAACGGAATCACAGTGTACCACTTAATGCATCATATCAGGGGTACGTAATGTCAACATATATTACTGGTGATCTTAACTTTGATCACTTGGCTAAAGTAATGTCTGCCAGGATTCTCCACTGTAAACTTAATATTTTTCCTTAAATATTTTGAGGGAGACACCTTGTCATTAACATTCTGATGGGGAGAATTCATCAGTAGGGAAATATACTTCACTGGAAAAGCAAAAACATATTAGACAGGAAGTATGTGAACTGCATTTGGTTAAAGGGTCTGTAAAGACATAAACAAATAGAAGTGAATGCTTTGAAATTTTGTGTTATATTAGCAAAATTTTTTTTTAAAAAAGAAGGTCTAGGAGAACAGATCTTGGTCAGTAAGGCATAGGAAGTTTCAGGTAAGACAAGGAAAAGGCTGTGAAGATTCCAAATTCTTGTCATCACTCTGGGATGCTCTGGTGTAGGAATCCCCTTCTTATGCCGACTTAGGTAAAACCATGTACAAATGGAGTAAATAACATCAGAGATGGAATAAGTAGTGGTCAACCTAAGGTGAGAGATTGAGCTACAGGAAGGGATTTGAATGGCAAAAAAAAAAAAAAAATACATATTGACTCTGGAGTTTCAAGAGCATTTGGGAACTGCTTACATCGGAACCAGCATAAATAAATCAGGTGATGTGTCGCCTTATCAGGACTGGGAGATGGAGAGCACTTTCTCACGGTGCCTTTCAGGGGCTGGCCTTGATCATCAGTAGTAGCAGCAGCTCTCCCTGCTGCTGCCACAAAAGGTCTACTGAGGGAACAGACTAGACAACCAAAACCTTATAATCTCTATGCCACTGGACTGCCTCACATTGTTCATCATCTTCCTGCCTTGTCCATTGCCTTAGTCCAAAGCCCCAACTTAATTCCTACCCTCAGCACCTGTTCCCGGATCCAAAAGAACCTTCGGCTTACAGTCAAAGGAGTCCCTGCTCCTACTGCTGAAAGGTAAGGGACAGGGGAGGTAACGGAGGTATGTTCTTAGGCCCTGAATTGAAACACTGATCACATCTCTTTACTTAAAAAAAAAAAAAAAAAGTATGGGTGTGTGTGTGTGTGTGCGCGCGCGCGTGTGTGTGTGTGTATACACGCATATATATAAATACATAAATTGGGGTTAGGATTATTACTATCTATGATTCACAGGTTAAACAGAATTTATGCACAAGTCTGAGAATATTGTCCCTACAAGGAAACACATTCAGAACAATAAATCTACTTTGAACCGACATACCCAGAAGTTTTTATCTATAAAAAATCATTGTCAAATACGACTTACATTCTTTAGAAAAAAGTCTCTTTCTTTTACCCTGTCCACCTTCTGCACCTCCTCCAATTTCTTCATTTTCTTCCTCAAACTAGAAGTTAAAATGTATATATAGATACGTCAAGCACTGCTTTTGACTTTTTAATAATTAACATTTTTTTCCATCTTCAACACCGATATCATGCCAGAGAGCCTAAATAAAGCAAGCAGCAAAAAACCATGAAAGCTTAGCATTTTAGGGGCCTTACAACTATCCTGTCCAACTTCAGACTCACACAGGAATGGCTTCTACAATGTCCGCAACAACTGTACTGCCTCTCCTGGAACAGTTCCAACGACCATACATTCTTTTTTTTAACCAACAAAGTTGGCCTATTTCTAGACAGTTTTACTATTAAAAGAGTTGATATTGAATCAAAGTAAGCAAAACTAGTATTTACTAAGCACTGCTTACACAGTGCTAAGAACTTTCCTCAAGTAAGACTTAAGCCTATTTTATGACATGAAAACCGAGGCTCAAAGTTAAATAACTTTGCTCACAGAGAACAGAGGTTTTGAAACCCATGTTCCCTGACTTTGAGTCCATTATTTTTCCACTACTTTACAAGAAGTATATAGTTTTGTTAGCAGTTGAATTGTTGGTTCATAATGAGGGACAACAAATACTAGCTTTGTCCTCTGATGATTCTCTAGGTGTTTCAAAGGGTGTCTGGCAAATATGGACCAAAAGCAAAGGGCAGGGGACCACACTCCTACTCTTCCTGCCCCGCGACCTACGATTAATCGGAAGAAAAAGCCTAGCACGGGGTGAAGCCCCCGATTCTCTCGGCTGAATTCACTAAGGAAAACAAACCCGATTCTCGGCCTCCGCTACGATGCCCGAGGGAGTGAATAAAAAAGTGGGTTGGAACAGAGGCGGTCACTCACCGTGGGGTCTTCTTCTTCATCTGCCATCCCAGCAGCCAGCCACGTCCAGAGCGCGCCCGCCTCCCACGGAGCGGGTTTTACTACTTCCGCTGCCTCACTTCCGGTGACGCGAGGAGGCGGGGCGGGGCCTAGTTGGAACCTCGCCTGCGGAAGTGGAGCGTGCGCGTCCCGCCCAGCGGTGGAAACACAATAGTACTAAAGGAGGGAAGGGTGATGTCTTGGCAAGAAGGAATTAAAAATTAGCAACGAAAAGGAAATCACTGGCTAGGTGCCGTGTATCTCGCTGTCACCTTGAACTTGCTTCTGCGTATCAGATCACCGCTTCCTTATTCGGGACTGCGAAGCTTTGGATCATTGAGGGGCTAGCCAGGGGTGTATTTAAACAATTTCAACAACTTAGAGTTCCACTATGATTTATTGCCAAGCTTATTCGTTATTGGGGATATTGTACTTCGCTACCAGTTCTCAAGGGAATGTTATCTCCCTTTAGACTGAGGATTTAATTTTTGTGAGATTGTTGTTTTTTTAATCAGAACAGTGCTTGGGAAAACCAGGGACATTAGAAGGTTAAAGCTAGGGATATAAGGTGTTCTGCAACGCAAGAGATGATGTCACACAAGGAAAGATTGTTCCACAATACACTATTTCTGAATGTCCTGCTAAACATTCCTGTGAGTGAAAAATCTGTTCATAATTAGCTGGGCCTAGAACATAACTTTGTTAACATATAAACACAAAGCATTTTCCTATGCTTTTAAGGTACATTGAATTTTCTAGGAATGCAACTGTGTGATAGTAGAAAGTATATGTATTGGTCTCTGCTCACCCACCCCACCCCTCTTCCTGGCACAGAGCTCCTAAAACCCTTGTAATTTGCTAAGTGATAAGAGCACTAGGGCATCTTTTGTTCTAATGAGACAACTCTGGGTGGGCTCCTGGATGGCTCCTGGATGGGGGCTGGTCACCAGAAAAACCAAGCCATGATTAGAAGCTTGGAATTTTCAGCCCTCTCCAGAGCAGGGGGAGGAACTAGAAATGGAGTTAGTAATTAATCATGCCTATACAAGGCATAACAATTGCCTTGTATTGCCTACTAATTCCAATAGTAGGAGGTTCAGAGAGCGTTCAGGTCGGGGGGCACATCCGCTTACCTGGAGGGTGATGCACCGCCAACTTCATGGACGCAGAAGCTCTGTGCTCAGGATCCTCTCAGACCTTGCCCTATGTGTCTCTTCATCTGTATCCTTTACCATACCCTTTAATAAACTGGTAAACGTGTTTCCCTGTGTTTTGTGAATTGTTCTAGGAAATAGCCAAATCTAAGGGGGAGGAGGTCATGGAAACCTCTGAATTTTAGCCAAGTCAGACAGAAGTTGTGGGTAACCTGGGGACCTACTACTTTCGATTGGCATCTAAAGTTGGGAGCAGTCTTGCGGGACTGAGCCTTTGATCAGTGGGATCTAACACTATCTCCAGGTAAATAGTGTCAGTATTGAGTTAAATTGCAGGACACCCAGCTGGTGTCACAGAATTGTTTGGTGTGGAGGGGGGTAGGGGGGACCCACATATTTGGTCATGAGAAGTGTCATAAGTGAAGTGTTCAGTGTGAAAGTAAAGGAGAAAGATACACGGGAAGGAAAAAGCTGAGAGTTTTCCCCCAAACAGTAACTACCCTGAAATTGGAGAGATATAGTACTTTGTTTTATTTGCAACTTACCAAGAGCTGTGAAACATTTCAGGAAACAATGTCATGAAAGGCTGTATCACTTGTAATAGTTTGGATAGCCAAAATTCACTGGAATCAGTCTGCATTTTAGCTCCTGCATTCATGGTGACTCTACATATAGGTGCAAGCATCTGAAATCATTATACCCCCTAGTGTAGTCATACCTGAGCATTTACATATTGAAACACATATTAGTATAATTTACTGCCTTTATTTTACTTTACATTATAGTTAGGACATTATATTTTATAGTTACATGGGTAGTTAGGTTAGTTATTTATCACTGTGAAACAAATTATCCCAAAACTTAGTGGTTTAAAACAATGAACATTTATCACACAGTTTCTGTGAGGAATCTGGGTGCAGTTTAGCTGGATGCCTCTGGCTCAAGGTCCCTTATGTTGCAGTCAGGGTGTTGGTTGGGCCTCAGTCTGATCTGAAGTATCGATGGGGAAGGAACCGCTTCCAAAATCACTCACATTGTTGTCAGCAGGATTCAGCTACTTCGGGTTGTTACATTAAGGGCCTCAGTTCTTCACTGGCTATTGTCAGAGGCCTCCCTCCATTCCTCGCCATGTCAACTTCCTAGGGCAGCTGGCTTCTCTCAAAGCAGGTGAGGGAGAGAACCAGGAAGAACACCCAAGAACACAGTTTTTTTGGTAACCTAACCTTGGAAGTGACATCCCATCATTTTTGCCCTATGCTATTCACTAGAAATCAATAAATGCAGCCCACACTCAAGAAGAGGGGATTACACAAGGATGAGAATACCAGGAGGCAAACATCATTGGGGGCTATCTGAGAGGCTGCCTACCATAGTAGGTTATATTATTTGTGAATTTCATTTCAGAATAATAAAGGAGACATTATATTTGTTATTTAAGGAGGCTTGTTGGGTCTGAAAGGTTTGAGAACTGCTATGTTAGGTAGTAATGAAACACTGGCCTTGTCCAGGGAATCAGGTATAAAATATTCACAGTGTCCATTATCAGGGGAATGGATAGGTAAAATGTGCTGGATGTACACCAAGGTGTACTATACAACAATCAGAAGCAATAGACTAGCAACATGGATAGAGCTTAGAAACATAGTGCTAAATTTAAAAAGTAAGAAATATGAGATCTATAACAAAAGACCGTTTATATATATTAAGCACATATATACACAAAAATACATATTTTACAGGAACATATAAAAAAGCATAGACATCAAATACATTAGGAAGGTTACAAGGTAGGAGACATAAGAATAGGGATAAAGAGAATGCATAAGATACATAACAAGTGAAGGACTTGGGAAGGGTCAGTTACAATGGTATGGCATGAACAGTGGAGTGTGAATAATTCAACATTCTGAGCCTGAGATCCAAAATGTAAAGGGAAAAAAAAATGCAGTGTTGTGAGCAGAGCAGAAATAAAGCCCAGAGAGTGAAAAGTCATGGTGTGCTTCTAGAGGATGTTTCAGGTGGGTTGCCAGAGTCAAGTTTGGGTGGAGATGCAGAAAATGAGGCTGGAATGAAACTGGAGTTTGAGTTTGTGAAAGGCCTTGAATATTCTCTTCAGAAACTGAACTTCATTCAAAGTGCAGAGTGCCTGGGAGGTCTTTAAGCAGAAGAGTCACATGACCCATCTGAAAAAAAAAAAAATCACTTCAGCAGGGAGACCACCTAGGATGAGAGCTGATTAGAACATGAATTAAGACGAAGGAATTTTAGGAGCAGAAATCACAGGACTTTGTGTCTGAATGAATCTGAGAGCTATGGAGAGAGAGGTTTATATCCAGATGGAATGCTATTAATATGAATTGGAAAGTAAAATGGAAAAGCAACTGGGGAGGGAAGGAAATGAGTTCAGTCTGAGTGTGAGAGTCTAGAGGTGTCCTGTAGACAGATGGAGGTGCAGGTCTGGAAATCCAGAGAAATCAGGACTAGAGAAAATGGCATGGGAGACATCAACACAGGGGCAATAGTTTAAACACTGCACAGAAACAAAAGTGAGAGAAGGGAGGCAACGGGCAGATCCTCAGAAACAGTACATCACGGGACAGAGAGAGAAGAAATGGTCCAAGAGGCAAAAAAAGATAAAAGAAGAAAAAAGAAGAGGAAGTGAGGGAGGAGGAAGGGAAGAGTATACAGTTGACTCTTGAACAACACAGGTTTGAACTGTGTAGGTCCACTTATATATGGTTTTTTCTTAATAAATACCTACTACAATAAGCTACTTTTCAGCATTACCTTCATGAACTCTATAATCCAGTTCCACAAGGCCACTTTCAATTATTCATGCAACAAATATTTATCAAGCACCTGAACAGCACTTACTATGGGACTGTTGATAAAATGATAACATAAATACACTGTTCAGGGTTCATGAAGCTTACAATGTAGTAGGGAGACGTCAATAAAATAGATATAGTATGCTTTGGAGGATTATGATGGCGAAAGGGGACCCAAGAAGGTCAGAGAAGACTTCCTTGTGCAAATAACATTTGAGCTGAGACCTGAGAGATGAATGGAGTTAGGCAGTGAAAGAGGAAGGGGAAAGTGGGCTGTGCCCCAAACTTATACCATCTTCAAGCCTATGGTTACACTACTCCTTTCCCACTAGGATACCTTTCTTTTCTGTTGAAATGCTACCTGCCTTTCAGGCCCAGCTAACACGTCTGCCCCTCCATCAAGCCTTCCCTGAGTGCCCCAGCTGAAAGCACGTTCTCTCTTACAATCCCACCAGCACTTACTTTTCGTTTTCCTTCAACACTTCTTTCTAATGTATTTTCTGATTACTTATACACACAGCTTGTCTCGTGCCCTAAATCTTAAAACTTACGAAGAAAAGAGTCTGTTTCTTATTCACCTTTGAGGTCCCAAAGGCTAGCACATTCCTCAGACTCCTGGAACAAATATTTGTAGCATAAATTAATGCTTGTTTGACATCCCTTTTCAAATATGTTGTAATTCAATGAAGCTATTGTTGCAAGCTGTGCCTTTGGGACTGAACTTACTCTTTGGTTAAACCACAATCCCATAGTCATGGTCCCCATGACTGATTAGTGTTTGCCACAGGGACTGCAACAACCCTAACAAATGGGCAACTGTTCTTGACTGACAGGCGTTTGGCAACAACTGCCCATCCTCCAGCGGAGGCTGAAATGAACTGAGAAAGGACTGTCCGAATTGAGTCCCCATGCAGTGGGGCTCTATTTATCCCTTGCATTTGGGCTGCGAGAGAGAGTGACCCAGGCTTTGGCGTGAGGCTTTGGGGCTTTTCAGGACAACAGAAACACTAATGCTTGGAACAAAATCGTCAAAGATCAATATCAATGGACAGAATCCTAATTTGAGGCAGTGTGATAACAAGGGGAAGGGAGCTTTGAAGTCAGACAGACTAGCTCTGTGATCTCACCCATGTGCCTTCTTTGAGCCTCAGATTTCTCACCAAAAAACTATTCTGCAAAACAGTTGTGAAGATCAAAGATAATGTCTTTACACATACAATGCCTGTGCTCTACTAAAATGTGTTTATTCATCTAACTTCCCCAATATAGTTTGTACCCTGAGGGAAGGGACTCATTTTTTGCCTCTACGCCTGCGAAATTTAGCAAAGTGTGTAAATATTTTTTAAACAAGTGAACAACAACAGTGATAGCTAAGATTTATGGAGCACTTACTTCATGCCAGATATTGTTGTAAATAGTAATTTATTTAATCCTTCAACAACCCTAGAAAGGAGCAACCATTATGACCCAATTTTACAGAAAGAAAGCAAAGTATAATTTTTAAAAATATGAAATTCTTGGTATAACTAATTTTGAAATAAAAATCTGGTGAGACTCACTTTAATCAATAAAAAAGGTAAAAAAAATTTTTTTTTTTGGCCACGGCACCCGGCTCCCCTCGCCTTTGGCGGTGAAAGCGCAGAGTCCTAACCACTGGACCACCAGGGAATTCCTGGTAAAATACTTTTTAAAACCTGGAAATGAAAAAATACGGTGGAAGGAGAAAGAAGGTAGGAAATAAATGTAAGCATGGGAAGAAAGAGTAGGAAGAAGAAAGAGAGATAGACACATAGAAAAAGAAGAAACAGTAAGATACTGTGGACTATCACTGTCCTTTGAAATAATAAGTAGACAGCTAATCACTCTTCCCAGTTCTTCAACTGTGATTTCTTTATTCTTAAACTCCGAGAGTGACAGGGGATGAAAGACTTATCTTTCAGAGCATGACACAATTGGAGTGGTTTCCATCCAGTGAAAAGACGAGGAGACAAAGTTATCTCCAAAAGAGGATGGCATGAGCAAAATGTGAAAGCAAAGAGTACATTTGAAGAACACTGAACAGTGTTTTCACAGCTAAAGCTTGAAGTCTGCCTATGGGAACAGTGAAAAATTCTGCTGGAAGGCCTTGAATAGCAGGGTAAGGAGTTAGACATATGTTCAGCAGACAGTGGCTGCTGTTAAAGGAAACAGCAGTTGTGGTCTGGAGCAAAATGTTCTAGTTCTAAGTTCAGAAGACCAGAATTATTGTTCCAGTCTGATACTGGTTAGTCCTTACCCTAAACCTTAGATTACCTCTAAAATTGGGGTGATAAGGCAGTTGTAAGGATTAAATAAGATATTATGACAAGGTGTGTTCACTTTAAAAAGTAAAAATGTTATAGAAAAGTAAGTTTTCACTGGACATCCCCGGTGGCACAGTGGTTAAGAATCCACCTGCCAATGCAGGGGACACCAGTTCAATCCCTGGTCTGGGAAAATACCACATGCTGCAGAGCAACTAAGCCCGCGAGCCACAACTACTGAGCCTGCGCTCTAGAGCCCGTGCTCTGCAACGAGAAGCCACCGCAATGAGAAGGCCGCGTACTGCAACAAAGAGTAGCCACCCCCCCTCACTGCAACTAGAGAGAAAAGCCCCCACGCAGCAACGAATACCCAACGCAACCAAAAAATAGAAGAAATTAAAAAATGAATAAATTGAGGCATAATTCAGTTTTAAAAAAAGAAGTTTTCACTGTTGTGAGGATTTAATTGATGCTTGAAGACTGAAATGGTAAAATTAATAAAGTGATGGATGTAGAAATGAAAAGGGGGCAATTGGAACAACATTTTGGAAAAAAGGAGTTAATCGATTCGAAGATAATTTACAAATTCTAAATTCAGTGATTAGGGGAAAAGGAATATTAACCATAGAAACAGAAATCAGAAGTGGGTGAGTTTGGTTTTAAACATTTCAGATGTCAGAAGAACATCTGCTAGAAATGTAGGACTGGAGCTTGGGTAGGACATCAACTTAAGACCTCTGCACGGGGAATTCCCTGGCGGTCCAGTGGTTAGGACTCCGCCCTTTCACTGTGGAGGGCTCGGCCACTTCGCCAAAAACAAAACCAAAACAAAACTCTTCGTAGAGGTGGTAGTTGAAGCCATGGGACATAATAGGTCACCAAGTAAGGGTTAATAATGAGAAAAAGAGGGTGAGGATATCTTAGGAACGTCTATGTTTACGTGGAAAAAGAACCTGGGTAAAGAGAACAATGAAATGCGGGTCAGGGAGGATAGCACAGTTCCATAGTATGTAAGAAAGGAGAATTTTTTTAGATGAAGATGAGCTACATGATTCAGTCTAAATTAGGGAACATGAATTTGTTTAGGACCTGGTTAGAGTAGGTTGGGGCTTTTATCCAGCTTTGGTGCAGGTAACTAACAGTTGCCAGTGATGATACTGGTACTGATACTGTTTTAGATAACTACTGATGAAAAGTTCAAGGGCCAAGACAATTAGGGATTTTTTATTTTTGTTTTTGAGTAGTCCTTAGCAGTTCTTTTGGGCGGGGGGATTCGTCTGTGTATGTATTTGCACACATTTATTTGCTTTGTCTTATTTTGTCCTGTATGTCTTCCCTGTTTTTTGCTTGTTTCTGCATTTAAGCACATTTTCACAAGGAGTCTGTCCTGCATCAGACTTTGTTTGGCTTGTCTTTCTACTCCAGCTCCTAGGAGGCTTTGGTAGCTTTTCTTCTGCGTAACCAAGCAGGCCGCAGCCAGCAGATGGCACTATAGCAAGAGGGGCACAGGGTCCCTTTAGGACCTGACAACTACTGCGGACTAGTAACTTTACAGTTTCAGCATCGGACGACTCAGTTGCACTTTAGACCGGACTCTAATAAAGCAGGTCAAGCTGTGTGCAATTAAGAATTTCAATGTACAAAATGCGATCTGCGGCTTTGTCTCCTCCATCCTGCGCCACCATTAAACTGAAGGTATCGTCAGGTTGTGAAAGTGTTGTGAGAAGGGCTGTCCCGATATCGCCGTTTCCTGGTTAAAGTGGCCGAGGTGACCCCACTTTAACTAAATACAGGAGACAATCGAGACTATCCTGATAGTTTAAAGAAAAATTCATACAAATAGGCAATTACCTAAGCGTTTCCCGACAACGTGTAGCTTTAGCATATGAAATTCGCGACTTGTTTTTGTTACAATGTTCCTAATTTCATTTGAAAGTGCAGACACAGCCTCACTATCCAGATTTCCATAAGGAGTAAGAAAGATCCGCTGCAATTCCGGAGGCCGCAGGGACGGCCTCTAGACCCCTATTGTCCGGGTTCTCTTACGTAGAAGCTTGAGACGGAGGCCTCTGTTGCAGGTGGGCTGCTCCTTACAGACACACCAAATGCACACACACAAACAGAGCAGCCGCCATAGCGGAAAACAAAGTGCAAATCTGCAAGCCTTGGACTTCCCTGGTGGAGCAGTGGTTAAGAATCCGCCTGCCAATGCAGAAGACATGGGTTCGAGCCCTGGTCCGGGAAGATCCCACATGCCGCGGAGCAACTAAGCCCGTGCTCCACAACTACTGAGCCTGTGTGCCACAACTACTGAAGCCCGTGTGCCTAGAACCTGTGCTCCAAAGCAAGAGAAGCCACCGCAATGAGAAGCCCACGCACTGCAGCGAAGAGTAGCCCCCATTCACCACAACTAGAGAAAGCCCGTGCACAGCAACGAAGACCCAACCAGCCATAAATAAATAAAATAAATTTATTTAAAAAAAAAAAAACTGCAAGCCTTTACCTTTTCAAACACAACTCCAGCAGGTCAGGTTACACCCCAACACTAACTCTGCAGGGGCACCAGAAGAGATTGGTTACCATGGCCACGTAGGAAGCCTCCCGGATAGCTCTCTTAGCTTTCTTCTTACACACACCTACTCACGCGAGCTCCACCCACGCAGGTCCCTAGCTCGGCAATCTGCTAGCCACGCCTGATTGCGTTCTGCGCTCGCCTCTCTGCCCTTGCACCTGCGTACTACGGCGCCTGCCCGTCGCCGCGGCCCGGATCGGGAAGTGTCAAGCGGGAGCTGGGTTCCCCCGCCTTCGCCGTTATCACCGCTGACCCCCGGACCCCAACTCCAGGCCCGGGCCCAGCCGTCATGACGAACGGTGAGAACTAATGCCCAGAGCCGAGGATGGGAGTGCAGTACGAGTGGAAACCTGGCGGGCGGAGCCGGGACTGACGTGGCCGTTCTCCCCGCCCCCTCCCAGCCCAGTCCCCCTTTGGCCTCTCGGTGCCCCAACTCCTGTCCCCTATACCCCTCCGGGGGTTCCCCCGTTCCGTGCCCATCTAGAACCCCCAGTGCCTCTTGTGCCCACACCCGTCGTTCTTGGTTCCCACACTGTGCCCTTCTCCCTTCCTAGAAGTTCGTTCTGACCCTTACAAGCCACTTCGCGAGGCCAGTCCTGGTTGAACTATTGCTTTAGCACCAGGAAAAAGAGGATCCTCCTCACAGCCCTCTGTGTTCTCAAACTTTTGGATAGTAGGCTCGTTGGGATGACCGATAAATCACACAGGATTTAAAACCCCATACTTCTGGGGGGGGGCGGAGGTGAATGTAGATCCTAAAAAAAATGTTCTCCTTGTTTTGTTAAAATGTCGGGAAGCTTTCTCGTATTTGATTCTAAAGTCTTGCCTGGGCGATCCCATCTGGAGACCGTGGCTAGTGTTGCAGGGGTTGGATTTAGACACTGCCTCTTCTAAAGATGATGTGGCAGTTGCCACCCTGTTTATCCTAATTTTCCAGATCTCTTCAAACACTTTATAGACATGATTTCTGAATTCCAGGGAAGGGCAGGAAACGATGACTTTGTGGTCTTTACAGTCGATCTTACAGGAAAAAAGATGACAAGACCTCTTAGGCAGTATGATTTGAAGGGCATAGGACAGCATTTCTCAAAAGTACCTTCTCTATAAGCCTGGTACTAAAGTTTCAAATTTCATCTCCTTGTGACTTTTGGCTTTGCAAAAACTTACGGGAGAAAAGACTAGCTAGCACGTATTGTTCATCATAAAACTTGGTGTATGTATTAATTTACTGGACCCTTTCCTGTGTGACATCTAGTTGTGAGATAGTTTTACTGGAGGGAGAGAGGGAGATGGAGTGGCCCAGAACTGGCCGATGCCAGTTGTGTAAAATATCCTTTTGGAGCTTCCTGGGCAGTCAGAGGTCTGAGGTTAGTAGGCACAGTACAAGAAGGGACATCACCCAGAGGAAGAAATAAACTGAACTGAGAAATAAGAGAGCAGTTGGACACATAGTAATTAATAAATAAGTTTTAGTCACCCTTTCCGCTTTTGTGGTCTGATTTTTTTTTTCCACTTAGGTGATTCTTTGCACTTACAAGACATAGCTTGGTTTACAAATGTAAGAAATAGAACTAATTGTTCAAAGCTTTTTTCCCCACAATTGTTCCACCTTGTCGAAGCCTCAGATCTTTTTTTGCTTGTTTGTTTTCAAGAATCTGTTAACTCAGGCAGAAATTTGGTTTGTAAGTAGAGTATCATGCGTGAAGTGTAAGATAAGCATAGGAAAATTGTAGTCATATGGATTCTAACTCTTGGAATTTCCATTAAGCTTTACTTTTGCCTTAACATATTCTTCACCAACAGATGCAGATCTGAGAGACTTGGCCAAATATCTACCTCTCCTTTATCACATGAGTGATTTATAGGAAGAACATGTTTCATTCTCTCAGCTCAGGCTCGAAGGATTCTTATGCCTCTCTCAACCTATTGCCAGCACTGGCCATTCCTGGTAGGCTGATTCCACATAAAGTGATTCACTCTTCTCAGAATTTATACTTCTTGAAAGGAGAGGGAAGGGGGCAGTGAAATCTTTGTAAGGGGGTTGTCTACAAGTGATTTGGGGAACAGAAAGTTAACCTTGTTAGTCCCAGGACCTTGGCTTCCTCTTGTCAGGGCTGGCACTGCAGTTGAGGTTATCATCTTGATATTTTATCACACTCTGTTCTGCAGGGAGATCACCTGTCCCAAGCTGGATTAGCACCAAAGGTTTTCTTCTCTTTCTGTAACAGTGTACTCCTTGGATGGAATTCTGGTGTTTGGTTTGCTCTTTGTTTGCACCTGTGCCTACTTCAAGAAAGTACCTCGTCTCAAAAGCTGGCTGCTCTCAGAGAAGAAGGGAGTTTGGGGTGTGTTTTACAAAGGTAAGATCATATCTGTTCAGGGAGAGGAGATTGCCATCTCTGGACAGTGAGGTGCTGCAAGGTGGGGGTGGGATAGGCTGGAATTGTATGTGGTTCAACTTTTACATAATTGTTTATTTTAGCTCCAAGGTAACTTTTGTATTCTCCATGGAGTAAAACTATATAAATTAAACAATTTTAGACGGGACTAGATTTGTTGGAAGGAATATTTTCCCAGTGAAAAGTTTTTTTCTGAATTTCTGGAAAGAATATATTGGAGTCTCTTTTAAGTATTGATGTTATTAACTCAGATGCTTTTTTACTTTTTATTTTGGGCATCTTCATCTGGAATCCTATTTACCTAGATCTTTTTTCAAAATAAGGCAAAATATAAACTAACAGTATATTCATCTAGAACCTAGGGCTTAAGGATAGTATTTAAATACATTCCTGGGTGGGTTCTTGAGACCCTTGATAGGTCTCTTCATCTGTGACTAGAGATTTCAAATCTTGAAAGTGAGGACTTATATGAAGGGCAGGATTTGATTTCTTTTCTCGTTTTATTTTTTCCTGCTAGCTGCTGTGATTGGAACTAGGCTGCATGCTGCTGTAGCAATCGCCTGCATTGTAATGGCCTTCTACGTCCTGTTTATAAAATGAATTCCAAAGCATCCATTTCATCAACTGCCAACCAAGGGGACGAAGGTGAAGAACCTGTCAGGAGCCTGGGCCCAGCATAGGAGAGTTCAGCTAAAATCATCAAAGTCCCCAGGATGACACCACAGCATCTGCTCCTACCTTATGTGGGGAAAACTCCTTGTGGTTACAAACATTATTTATGCTTCAGGGGACTACAGAAAGCCAGCTTCCTTTGACCTGTGTGTAAATCAGTCCTCAGCAGAGAGCATATAACGTCCAGATAAATTCCACCCCTCAGTGATACGATTACATACGTCCTGCTTAAAAATCTGTCACCAATTTTGTTCTTCAGCCCCTCATCAGGAACTTTTCACACTGAGGCTCATTAGGGGAGGATATAAACTGTATTCAAACTTCTTGGAAGGAGAGATAATTTTCAAGACTTGACTTTTTTTTTTTAGTGTTTGATTTGGATTTGGCAAATTGCAGGGGGCTGGGAGGCTGGGGTGGGGAGCCTGGGTGGGAAATAGGAGTTAAACAATGCCAAGGAATTTTTTGGCTTTGGAAATTTATTTTTCATATACCCATCTGGGAACATAAGAGAGAGGCATGATCCTCATTGCAAAAAGAGAACAGACGAAATAGCTGTGCCGTGTGCTGGTAGCCAGAGAGTTTTGCCAAGAGAATCTGGGCCTACATAAGACTTGGAAATTGTCTGTGATGAGATCAGAAAGGAGTAACTTAGACAAGAAACAATGTTCTATTCACCAGTATTCCCAAAAGGAAACTTCACCCCTCAAATGGTATATTGAAACTTTTGCTATTTTCCTAAAGCTTTTTAAATATTTTCTAAATTGCTGAGTACTAAATACTGTTACTCAGTTTTAAATGCCACCACTAGGGGAAAGAGAAACTACTTAAGAAATAATTTGCAGTTGGGGTAGAAGAAATAAATAAATCTAGTATATTAATTCATATACTAGTAAAGTCATCTAGAATTTATTGTGATGTTAGATGGAAGTTCTGTCATGTTAACCAACATACAAACTTATTCTTTGTTTAAATCTGGGTTATTATGGCAATTTTCAGTCGATTACTTGTGTTTCTTGGCCCACTTTTAATTTTCTTCATATTGTAGTATTCTTTAGCTGTCTCTTGGAAATTATAAGAACATGGGAAATTTGAATGAGAGAAGTTGATGGCATTCATAGGCATGTTTGGACAGTTCATAGAATCCATGAATAAAATGAGAGTGTTTTCTAAAGTAAAGGAAAGCAGAGGTTTGCAATTGAGATTGATGGGCTTTTCCATGGAATATAGGAACTCGTGAGCAAATCATTTTAGATGACTCTATATTTGAAGGGAAGACTTCTCCATTCCCTCCCCCTTTTATCTGCAAAAGGATCAACTGTTGCATTTATGAAGCCTAGAACTTCTCTATTAAAAAAAAAAGAGTTGGTCTAAAATTAAAATATTGTAAAGAGCAAGCAGAGACATAGGTCTACCATTGGAATTGTTCGCTAAAGTAAAACTTGACTTTGGACAAGTTGGCTGTGGTTGACCCCAGTGTGGCAGTAAATTGTCTTTTGTCTTATTCCAAAAGAACAAAAGCTGCTAGGAAGTTTAGGTTCTGAAACATTCAGTTTAGTGCTTTGATGGATCCTAGAAGTATAGAAAGTCATCACGTAAACACTACATGTCTAATCATCTCAGAGTTATGGCTGTTATCTCTTCAGGAATTGGTCCACAGGGTAAATTTCAATGATTCATATATTTTTCATTGTCATTTCTGAGGATCTTTCACACAAGAGAAAGGAAAGCTAGTGGAACAGAAAGAAGAGTTAAACCTTGTGGGTGTGAGTTTGGAACCTGTTGGCCAACGGGAATGTCACTCTCTGGAAATACAGGTTCAGCATGTTTTGCACTTGTTATTTTGTAGCTTTAATGACTTTTGTTTCCTAATAGGGCTAATATCTCTAAGCTTGGTGTTTAGAGCTTCTTCATATTTTAAACTAGTCCCATTTCACAGTTCAGATCAATTTTTACAGCCTCCTGGGTGGGTCATCTTGACCTAAGCTCTTGAACTGTTATATTTTGAGATGTTTTCGTACCAGAATGTACCAAAAAGTACACAGAGTGAAGGTAATTTACAGCAAGAAACAAATACAGCTTATTTCATTTCTTGACTTTAGATAAGCAGAAACTTGTTTAATTCATTACTTTGGTTGATGTGTCATATATTTTTGACTGAAAATTGTAGGAAGTTGTTGCTCTAAGGGAGTCTTAGGGGTGGAAGAAGGGGGACAGCAGTATTGCCTCAGATTCAAACTGGCGTCACCATAAACCCTGTATGCCAGGGTGGAATGAAGTCAGCTTTTTATAGTTGAAATCAGACTTTTTATTCACCATTGTCTGCACAAATCCTTGAAAATAAAGTTTCTTTCCCTACTGTTTTTGTCCATTTTGTCACATGCATGCTGAATTATTGAACTTTGTTCAATATTCCCCTGGAATACCTTTTTAGTTTATATTAGTGAATATCATCAATCCTGTTAACCCCTTGTGATGGTCACTGAATGTATGATATATGTATGATATAGTTCAGAATCTATGAGGGTATAGCTTTCTCCTTTGAGGGAACTAATATATATATATATATATATATATACATATATATATATAATATATATAAATACATTTTGAGGTGTATTAATGTAGATAACATTCTCCAATACATTTTACCTACTACTGCTATTAAAATAAAAGTATCGGGCTTCCCTGGTGGCGCAGTGGTTGAGAATCTGCCTGCCAATGCAGGGGACACGGGTTCGAGCCCTGGTCTGGGAAGATCCCACATGCCGCGGAGCAGCTGGCCCCGTGAGCCACAATTACTGAGCCTGCGCGTCTGGAGCCTGTGCTCCGCAACAAGAGAGGATTTGATAGTGAGAGGCCCGCGTACCGCAATGAGGAGTGGCCCCCACTTGCCGCAACTAGAGAAAGCCCTCGCACAGAAATGAAGACCCAACACAGCCATAAATAAATAAATAAAATTTAAAAAGATAAAAAAATAAAAGTATCAACTGCCATTACAAGCCATAAACTTCTTCAGTGAAATGAGGTTATCAGGTTACCTAGCCACATACCTAGAAAATCCTTGGGCTTCTGGTGCATACAATGGACAGTTTCCCCCAATTTGTTTATTCCAAGTACATGGTGGGACTGGCACAAGTACAAATGATAACTTAACAAAATTCTGATTTGTCTTCCCCCCTCACATATGTATTTCTTGAAAAAGGAGAAGGAAGGAACTGAGACATTCAAATTGTGCTTTGTGATGTGAAAGGAGCTAATTCTAACTTACATAATTATTCCTTTTTTTTTTCTTACACTCATTCTTGAAAGGTTTATTTTAGCGGATATGAAAGTAAATGAAGATTCAGCAATATGACTGCCACAGCAAGTTCTGGGTAGCAAGAGGGCTCTGTGGGGACAGGGATATGTCTTCCTACCTTATTATACTACTACCTAGTGTATATTAGGTAGTATATTAGTAGTATATATAGTTACTATATTCTAACTACCTAGTCCTTGGACTTAAGTAATCTATTCTCACCTTGCCCTTTGGTAAAATGATGTTTGCCTTCTCCCATGGGAGAAGGAGCTCCTAGGGAAGCTGATGTTGGTAATGACCAGAATTTGCCTTCTCCCTGGGAAAGAAGTCATTCACCTAGAGGTCTCCTGAGATTGAATCATCTTATATCCAGAACTTGGATCAAAAGAAAAACTACAGATATGGATATAAATGTGTAGCTGCACAGAGATCCAAAGACAATCACGATTCAGTATTGTGGGAATTTGTCCCGCCTTTACCTGGGCCCTTGGTTCCCCTCCGAGCCACGTGGGGGCGGGAAAGTGCGCACTCGGTGAGGGCCTGTGCTTGGTTGTTCCTCCCAGAACCCTCCGGGGCGGAGGGCTTTAAAGAAGCTTGCGCACTTCCGCCCTTTCACCGGAGGGAGAGCGGCGTGGGGTGAGGTTGGTCAGAACTGTAGCGAGGTGTGTGGAAGACGCCTGCGGGCTGAGTGTGTGAGTGGACGCGCGACTGTGTGAGTGGACGCGCGAATGTGTGAGTGCGCGCGTAGTGCGTGCAAGGCGAGTGCATGCGCCTGCCCCCGTGCCCCTCCCCCGGCCTACACCTTGATCTTATTTGATCGGGTTGTGACTCCAGCCCCGCCGGACCAACCCGAAATGAAAAGCTCTCCTCCTGCGAAGCCCCTTCTTCGGGGCGCTGTGCAGCGAGGCCCCTTGGGCGGTGGCAACGCCGCGGTCCCGGAGGTCCCGGAGGTCCCGGAGCTGGTCCTACGAGGCCCGGCGCTCAGAAGTGATGAATTGATCAGATAGACGAGGCTGGGCTTGTCCTGGGCCACTGATTATCGAGGCGATTCTGATCTGAGCCCGGGCCCAGGGCACGGCTGCCCGTGGCGTTGAGACTAACGTGTCAACGGTCGGCTGCGGGCCCCGGGCGCTGGCGGACGGAGGTTGAATGAGCCGTCGCCCCGCCCGCGGGAGTGGGAGCTGAAAGGATATGGAGGCCTTGTTCCCCGCTGCAGTTTTCTTTTGTAGCCGCCTCCCTTTTTTTCTTTAGACACGACTTATCATGATGACTCTTTTGTATGGTACCAACACTGGTGCCCCCGGTCTAAAGGCACTATACAGCGCCTGCCGCGAAGGGATATATGTATATATGCATTTCTGTATACGTGTATATATCCGTAAGATTACTTGGAGACCTTATAAGAATTCAGATTCCAGGGACCCGCACCGGATTTACTGAATTAGGATTAGCAGGGGGGGGGGGGGTCTAGGAATCTCTGTTATTTAAAGCCTCCATGCATGGATCACAGTGATACATTTTTTGATGTTCAGTATCAACCCACATGAGGTGATTATCTCAGAGAGTCAACCCCTCTGCCACTTTCAGCTATTCTAAATAAAGAGAACTGAAAATATTGCCACTTGGCCGCAAACACTATGAACAGTTTGGAGTATCTCGGTGGAAGAGGGGCTGTAATAGTTTGGTGGTATTGACCCTGCACCTGAGTACCAGGAAGAAGCCCTTTCATATCTGATTGATTCAACAATGCATATGCTGTCCAATCTTAGAAATGGGAACTTAGTGTACAATATTCTAAAAGGTCTGCCATTTCTTGCTCATTTTAACAGCAGGATCCTGTGAGTGGCTTGTAATTTTAGAAACCACATTACTGTATCAGTTTTTAGGTACCTTCAGACCCTAGGATCAGATTGTTGAAAGCTGTTTCCAAGAATAGGGGGCTATATATCACAGCACAAATCAAGGCAAAGAAAAAAGAGAATTGACTCCCAGGCAAGGAGACAGTAACAGAGTTAAGAGAATGAACAATGGCAAGGAGCCAGGGAGATGGAGCCCTCATGGAAAAGTAGAGCTCAGCAGATGACTAAATCCAGAAGGTCTGAAATCTAAGCGTGACCTCAGCATAAGTGTTAATGCCACAAAGAGCTACTAAAATTAGTGTTTGTAAGCTCAAGAGAATGGACTATGTCCATTCTTGCTTTCCCAACACTTAGCTCAGTACTTGACACATAAAAGTTGGCAAGAAATGTTGAATGGGTGTGGTTGGAATGACTCCAGTTCACAAAACTTGAATACCTGTCTCCTGCCAAAAACAGTGCTGGTCTGTCCTAAATCCGTATCTTTTCAGCAAGATGACTTTCCGAGTTGCAAATATGCTGAACAGGACTAGTTTCTAGAAGCTGAGAAACTTCCATATTTTAAGAGTAGTCATGTGGCAACTGGTAGTCCATGGGTAACAGATAACTCCAGGCTTCATCTTACACAAATCTGTTTAATGGAGGTGGGCAGCAGGATGTTCCACTATGATTAAGTAGTCCAGGGGCTTGTCAACACTTAGGTGGAGAAGAAGCCACCATCATTCTTTCGGGAATACCCTCCATTGCTGGCTGCAGTGTGAGGAGACACTGTGGAGAAAAGAGAAGAGGGAGTGGGCTGTGAATTTCAGATCCTTTGCCTTTTCCGGGAACTTGTCGCCCATACATTTATGGGGACAATGGAGAAGGTTCTAACAGCTGAGGAAACTGGCATATAGAGGACTGATGGGAGGTAGCTATAGGTCTTTCGCTCCCCGGTTTCTGCCCTTTGCTGAAAATTTTTGTCCCCTAGACGTAAGGCTGAGGTAGTGGCTCTGAAAAACTGAATTCATTTCCTAGCTCTACAGTCAGCATGTCCCCTGGTTTTAGTCTGATATGTGCCAGACTCTCAGTTATCCCTGATGTTCCCTAATAGCCAATCACCTCAACTCCCTGATTCCCGTGACCATTTAGAAAAACTCTTGCACCACCCATCTGCCTCCCACCCCTCGGTCTTCTGACCCTTACCTATGGATCCCTGGATGCTGTGAATAGACTCCTTCTTAGGGTTGATCCAGTGTCTGATGTTAGCTCGGGAAGTGATGGCGGGTGGCTGGGGAGGGGATAAAAATTCTCCAGGGAATTGGATCTTGATTCTAGAAGACGATGTGGGGAAGAACATGGGAGAGTGAAATCAATCAGGAGAAGAAAGGTAAGGAGGGAAAGAGTTGCATGCAACCTTAAAAATAAAGCAGCCGAAGGCCCTTTTTACCCTCTGGAATTAACCAAAGATTTTGTGCTACAGATGGGCACAATCTTGGAAGATCTCTGTTTATTTTAGAAAATAAAAAAACAGAACTTGTATTACAGAAGTAAAAAATACAGAAATCTATAGAAACAAGAACCTATTGATTGTTATTTCCCAGGTGACACTTTACCTTACTTGATTGGCATTGTCCTTAGGGAGAGGCTCCGCCTCCACAACTTACCCATGGGCATCCTGAATGGTCTCCTGCTGTATCAGTGTCTCACTTTTGCTCTTGAACGTCCCTGTGTGGTGGTTGTACAAGGCTGCTAATCGGAAATCCAGATCATCCTTCGGTATCTACGGAGGAAGCCAACCCCGCCACCCCCAGGGTTAACTTGCCACATTTGCACCTGCTCTAGTCGGGTTCTGTTGGACTCTACTCTTCCCCCAGAGCAGAGTGAACCCCTTTTGGGCCTGCGATCCACCAACTCCCTACATACCAAATTACTATACATGATGACTTCTTAACCCTTGTCCATAATAGAATTGTCTCATGGTTAGGTCTAAGGAGTGGGGAGCTCTCCTGGAGACATGAGAACCACTATATTGTCCTTGACTTGAGCTTAATGGGCCTTACCTCATTCATGGTTATAATGAGAAGTCTGGTGAGAGGATGATTTGCTCCAGATAATCAACTGCAGCAAAACCCAAGCCTTCTGACTTCCCAGAGGAAGTTGATAAGTTGGTATTTGGTTTTAGATTTGGTAGGATCTTGGATTGGGGACAAGATAAAGATGCTAAGGTAGTCAGGGACAGACAACCTTTCAAAATAGGATATTAATTAGTCCTAAGTGGATATAAGGAGAAATAGCATTTCAATGCTAGGTACCTCAGGATCAAAAAAATAAACATCCTGCCTCATGGACGTGATTGTGGGAGTTGAGCTGAGTCGACACCAGGGTTCCTGTTTCTGAGCAAGGTGAGTTGGGTTCTTATATGGCAGTTTCTGCAAAAGAGAAACCACACCCACCCCTGGTTACCGGAGGCCTTGCTGATGTGATAACTTCAGTGACATCCATCCCCTTATCCCATCCCATTTTAATTGAATCGCAGACATCTAAAAGAGAAGAACGAAATGGGGCAAGACTCCCAGGCTTCTGATCCTCCTAAGTTTTCAATCTCAGAACTGACAGAAATGGGCCAGGAATACAGGGAAAGGGGTGAAGTGGGACAGGAGGTGAAGGGTGGGGAGCAGAGAGGCAAGATGAGCTCAGGTTTAGAAGTCCTGAGCTTGAAGAAGAGAGAAGATATCCTAATGCAATTAACAGGTAGGAAATTGGAAGTGTGCAGTTGTTGGAGGAGAGCTCAGAACAAGTAGTAGAGATCTGGGGGTCATCCCCCTGAAGTGGTGGTTGAAGCCTGCAAAAAGGCGTCTGACCAACAAGGAAGAGGCGGTTCATGAGGACTGCACAATATTATAATGGGGGTGGCAGTGGGAGCAGTCTGAGACAAGAGAATCAGGAGAGAGCAATGTCTAGGCAGGTGAGAAAATTTCAGTAAGCAGGGAAGGGTCATTGTGTCTGCAGGAATGTCAAAAAGTTCATTGGATGTTCAGTCCTCTAATTAAAACCCCACAAGTACGCATATGAAAAGCACACAGCTGATTTCTTCATTACATGTAAAATGCCATACTGTTCACCACCGTATCCCCAGTGCCTAGCACAGCGACCTAACACATGGTGTTCTAAAATGAAATATTGATTGAATCAATGACTGAATTCCAGTGAGTACAACTACAACCTAGTAGAAATCTCATTCAACCTATCCGATGTAGGAACTCTCCTCCTCCCCTGTATATAACAGTGCTGTGTGACTCAGCTCAGTTAGGCATTAATTGAATGGTGTGAACCAGGCACTATACTGTCACAAAGAAAGATGAAAAAGGAAATGGGAAAACTACAAATACATATGATGCAAGCACAGGCAGCTCTCTTCCCATTCCTCGAAGGCTGAATAAGCCTCATCTCTATAAGCAGAAGGCTGAGACGGTCTTTCACTGAGAAAGTCAAGTCTGTCAAGCGTGAGTGCCATCTTCACATGCATTTTCCTTCCATCTCAGAGAAAGGGAAGTCCCTTTTATTCAAGAATCACCCTTCCCTGAACCCAGCCCTTCCTAGTGCTTTAGGGCCCTGTGCTATCCTGCCATCCCCTGTACCCAGCTTCTCCTCATTCCTTTGTCACTGTCTAGCTAGCACTGCATGACCTTCCCTACCGAGCCAGCCTTCTTAAAGAGTCAACACTTGCCACCTCCACTTCCTCCCCGTTCCCATTCCCTCTTCTGCCCACTGCAGTCTGGCCTCTGCCTCAAGCACCCACTGAAATTACTCTTGCTGGTGACCACCGACCTTTGTGGCTAGGTCAGGTGGATCCTTTCCAGTCCTGACCTTACTGACCTCTGCGGTTTCTGCACCATGACTCTGATTCCACGAAATGTTCTCTCCATCGTATGTGGGTCCAGATCCTCCTGGTTCTCCTCCTGCCTCTGGCTATTACTTCTTAGCTTCCTTCTCAGCTCTGCTTTCTCTCTCTGTCCCTTAGTGGTATTCTCCAGGGGGTTTGTCTCTGCCTTTCTGACTCTCACATTCACTGGATGAGCTCATTCTCTCCTATAGCTTCAACCACCAGATGAATACTGTGGCTTCCAGACATCTTCAACCCACAGCTCTCAACCAGGTTGCCTACTCTTCATCTCTATGGAAATGTCCCACAGGCACCACGAAAACAACAGCTACATGACTGATCTCAAAATCTTTCTCCCCAAACCTGCTTTCCCTGGATGTCTCATTCAGTAACTGGTATCAAGTAAGCCCTCAGAAACCTGGGAGCTCTCCCTGGCTCATCCACTCTCTTGAGCCCATATCCAGTCAGCCACAAAGTCCCATCAGTCCTGCCCTTTGCATCTTACCGCCATCCCCTGCATCACTGCTCTACATCCATTACTCCTCCTGGAGATCGCTGCACCAGCCTTGTAGCTGATCCCTCTTGTCGCACTAACATCCTGTCCAATCCACTGCCACTTGTGCTTTCTACAACACCCATCTAGTATGCCACTCCAGTGCTTACAGTCCTGAGATGATTCCCCAGGATGAAAACCTAGCTCACTAGCATTCTGTAAACACACACCCAGCCCAGGAGGGTCACCTCTCCAGCTTCCACCCTCTCCACTCCTCCATTTCACACCAACGCTTCAGCCACTTTGGACTCTTTGGTCCCAAAGAGGCCACCCTCATCCTCCTCTCCATGTATGTGCACCTGCTGCTCCCTTTGCTTTGGATGTCTGGTTCCTGTTTCCTTCCTCCTAACTTACATTCCACCTCCTCCCTCCCCTGGTCCAGCTGACTCATATTTGGATGTCAAAACTCACCTGCTCTGGGAGGCTTTCCTTTAAGCTCCTGTGTCCCATGACACACCACATATAACTGTCACAACACACGTGCTGTTGTGCAAGCACTTTTGCTGTTGTCAGTCTGGCTTTTATACTAGATTTCCCTGAGAACAGGAGCTAATGTGTCTATACATCCTCAGTTTTTAGCAGAGTGCCCAGCATACAGTAAATAATAAATGTTGAATAAACAAAAGGGAGTGCTTTGATTTTGTTATTAAGCCACAATGACCATTTAGTTCACCTTATTTTTCACCACTTCAAACATCTCAAATACTTCTACGAGAAAAGTGGAACCTGGGCCTGGGTAAGCCCCATTATAGCAATCATTGCTTAGGGCTCTGAGTACCTCTTGTTCCTCTGGACTAGAACTCCACTTGCCTCTGCTCAAAAGCACCTGTGAAATGTTGGCAGACCTGGATATGGGGACATGGAGGAAGGCAGAAAACAGACTTCTCCGGTACCTGACTCAGTGTCCTCACCAGAGACCTTTAAGTTACCATCTCTTCCTGTCGCGCCGACAGAAAGAAGAGTGCGGTCGACCCTACTGGGAATCTGTGCAAGAAACCTCAGTACCTCGGAAGCCCGCAGTTTTCCAAAGTAGGAATCATCGTTATCCAACGTAGGATTCTGGAAAGGGTCTCGGGTGAGAGGCATGGTAAAATGCCGAGCGAGACACTCTTAAGAGTGATGAGAGGCCCGCGCAGCCGCACACAACCTTGCACGCGGTGGAGCCGGGCTCCCAATTGTTTGGCACGCCCAATTTCAGTTGCTAGGCAACTACCCCGCCGTCTATGACTGAGGCGAATTCCCTCCGAGAAGGGCGCCACCTGGCGGTCCAACGCGGGAGGCCCCTCGGGAAGAAGCTCCTGGGAACGCAGAGGGAAAGCGCCGCTGAGTGTACCGGGGAGCCCTGGATTTGCACTCGGTGAGACTTCGGTGAAAAACGCCGAACAGGTCTTCTGCAAAAGACTACAGTTAAAGAAAGAATTCCTAAAAGGTGGGCCAGAAATGTCCTTCCTCCTGGCATCTAACCAAGGGATTTCTCAAAGCGATGAGAGAATGGGAATGTCAAGAGACAGAAGAGCCCAGGTGTCGTGCTTGGAAAATTGCCGGCTAAGGCAAATTCTCCTTGCTTAAACGAGTCTCAGGGCTTCGCATAGCGCCGGTTGTAAAGGCACAGGTGGATTTGGCTGGGTGGAAGTAAGATCTCCAGAAGAGGCTGTTACAGTAGGTGACACGTACCGGGGCCACTCTTCCAGGCTATAAGCTCTGGAGAAGAGACGGCACCTCAATCATTTTTCTATCGCTTCACACAGAGGAGGTGCTTAATAAGTATATATAGAACGCCACGTCTGCAAAATTAGAGGTGCTCATAAGTAGCCGATGGCTACGAAATAATGAATTTGGTGGCGATGGCTTGGAGGTTGTTTCCACCGCGTTCTTTACACGAGCCCTGTGCGCGCCTGTTGGGACGGTTGCAGACCCTGGGCACTCGCATTCCCACGCCGCGCGCGCCAGTGGCAGCGGCTGCCATGGCGACCGGCAGGTGAGCGGCAGAGGAGCGAGTGGTCCCTTCCCCACCCGCGCGGAGGGAACGAGGAGGCGGTTGCCAAGGCGACACCGTGGGTAGGAGGAGGAGAAGAGGAAGGAGGGAGGAGGAAGGATGGGCGGCCTAGGCGTAGCCGCAGGGAGGTGACTGAAGCGAGCCCAGCCCCTTGCATCCTCCCCCCTGTGAATCTCCCTCCCCTTTTTTTCCGCCTTCTTCCAGCAGTAGCTGCCGCCGCAGCACCTGAACCGCTGCTGCCGCTCGCTCAGAACAACACTATGGCTGAGCCTGGGCACAGCCTCCATCCCTCTGCCAGGCGCAGGGGAAGAACTGAGTCGCGCACACTCCGGCTTCTGCGGCTGCTGCTCTGGGTTGGGACCACCTTCCAGGTGACTCAGGGAGCGGGACCGGAGCTTCACGCCTGCAAAGAGGTACTCTCCTCCCGACCCGACCCCACTTAGGTCAGAAAAATCTTGGATCCCGGCGGGGATCTTGGGACCCACGCACAGACAGTTTCAGAGGCCACGGAGTTTAGGTTTCTTTGGGGATGGGGGGTGGGGAGGAAGAGGAGTAGACTGGCGTCATAGAGAAGCCAGCCCACTGGAGGACTCACGAAACAGATCAGCCTCACA
This sequence comes from Mesoplodon mirus, assembly GCF_964341445.2. Lineage (NCBI taxonomy): Eukaryota > Metazoa > Chordata > Mammalia > Artiodactyla > Ziphiidae > Mesoplodon > Mesoplodon mirus. The sequence continues at coordinate 102,691,187 of NC_138978.1, forward strand.
GCTTGGGCTGCTGAGCTCAGGGGAAAGGTCCCAGCTCCAAGGACCTCAGGAGGGACCTAAGTCCCTGGACTTGGGAATGAAGGAAGGAGAAGACATGGGTTGTTTCCCAGCTGGGATGAAATTACCTTAAAAGTGGTTGAAAACAAAAGATTATGTACAGAGGGGCAAAATAGAAAGTGGGAAAAGGGAGAAGTGGGGTAAGAAAGGAGTTTGGAAGGCCAAAGGAAAATAATAGATCGAAGTGGGAATCCTTGTGATTTTATCATGGCTTCAAGAAAGTATGAAAATGGGAGGTCTGCAAGGGGGACTGAAGGATCCCATCACCTCTCTTCCCTTGGTATTAAACATCCAGTTACCTTGTGGGCTGCTAAATGTGGATCCTGTTTATAGTTTGCCTCCCCCAGTGTGCTTTCTTTAGTGTACCTGACAGTGCATGACCCACCTTTGGCCAGACTTTGAGTTCTGTAGTGTCTCACTTTCAGCCAATCTCTACTTTCCTTTTCTGGACTTTTGCTGACATATGTCGTAAGTCTTTTTCAAGGTGTTTCTAAAACGTTGCCAACATAATTCAGAGAATAAGTAGTGAATGTCTTCCAACCAAAAATGCCTTTGAACATTCTTTTGGAGGGATACAAAAAAAAGAGTAACAAAGCTCAGTAGTTTCTATGGTATTGAAATAACAATAATGGGTTGTGTTCTGAGTAACTTTTTAAAAACCATATGGCAGAGGCAGCAGCAACATATTTACAAGAACTTCATGGCGGAAGGCAAATAAAAGTTGTTATCTACGTGAAATGTGAAAGACTTTGTAATACATTAAGAGTCTAGCCCTGTACAATTAATCTGAAATGTCATACTTGGCTAAAGTTTTGAGAGGTTGAAATATTATTTATAAGTTGTCATTGTTAACTACTGATTAGCAACCATAACCCCGTCCCATATGGAAATGTATTATTATGATGGTATTCTAACCATTAGACCATCTATAACAAAACAGATCATGAAGAAGTGAGGGGGATGGGAAGAGAGAAGAGAATTTTTGTGTGAATAAAGATACTTCACTTCATTCATGAATATGAACAAGTGACCCCAGTCAGTGGAAATTTTTATAACTTGTATCAGTCCCAGCAGTGTCCTGCCCTGGGCCATCCACATTTTCACCCAGCCACTTTATGACCTGTTTTAAAGATGGCTGGGAACAGGATGATTTTGTCAGTGAGTGTTGCTTACTGGCCTTGGTGGCCTGTGGTCTAACCAACCAAGTGAGCTCCATCAAGCAAACTCACTTGCCTAAGAATCCAACATGGGAGTCCCCTGTGTGGAAAGTAACAATCTTACAGTTCAACTACCACTTCTTGTTGAGATCTTTGTCCACTATGGAAAATATGAGATGTTTAAGAAATAAAACACTTTGTATCATCTTGCTTGGGAGGAAGGGAAGAATATTGATACTTGAGAGCTCTAACTTGTGTAGAAATTTTGCCTTTAGTCCTTTTTAAATGATTGGCATTTGCCTAAGCAAAAGGCCTTGCCACAGAGCATAAGCTGAGGGTAGTGGAAAGCTGTGGAACTCAACATACCAGGGTTCCAGTCCCTGCCTGTTACTTACCACCCAGTTTTTGCATCTGTAGAATTGGTATTTCAATAACACCTACCTCAAAAAAGATTGCTTTGAGGACTGAAAGAGAAAATACAAATAAAACACAAATTAAAGTTACCTAACTCTCTTTCCCATTCAGCTTCTTCACCATTAGATCCATACCCCATGCCAGAGTGAAAGTGGCTTAAGAGTCATCTATGTTGGCCACGGGCGTCAGCAAGTCCTGTTTACACTCTTCTTGAGCAAACAGTGGCTGCTGAACACCCTCGACTCCAAAACAATAAGGGAGAGAATAAACCCATTATTATAATATTCTTTGTTTTACAGTATGAATTGACCCAATAAGTTTTAGGGGCTTCCAATCCTAAATGGTGAAAAAAACAATTCAGGATAGACTAACCCTTCCCTGTTCTTACTCTTCATGTGAATTTCTTGTGAGTCTTTGCTGGGTATTAATGGCAGGGAGTCTTATCGGCCAAGGCTGACCCTAATGACAACAATGCTGTTCCTGCCTTGTTTCTGAAATCTGAGGCATCCGTCTGGATCGAATCAGGGAACAAAGAGGTTTAGGGTAAAGCCTAAACTGAGGAGGCAGAGAGCTGGGAGTTCTAGATTGCTAAACTTGTGCTGGGGCTTGGCGTTCCTTTCACAGTTTTACAATAATCAGGGTCACCAGTGGAACTAAACATCCTGTGTGGTGTTTGTCTTCATGAATCATTTCTTTAGTCCTGTGCTAGCCCAGGCTAAGTGCCGACTGAGAGCCAAAGGAGCATTTTCTATAGCACAATGAATCTAAATCAAATGAGAGAGGAAGAGAAAACTGCCTTTCCCAGATCGGTATTGCCCTGAGGCTTCAGTGCTAATTGCCCCCAAAGGGACATCCCAATCTATGTTGAAAAGCCCAGAGGGCTTAGGAATCTGGCAGACATGGATTAGAATAAAATTTGGTGAATGAATGATGACTCTGCCACTTAGTAAGGATGCTACTTTGAGCAAGTTAATTAACTTCTGACAGCTTCAGATTCCTGATCTGTAAAATGGGGTGGTAACACCTATCTCACAAGGCTATTGTGAGGATTAAATTAAATTGGATAACACATGTAAAATGCTTAGTATGTATCCTTGACATGTCAGAGGGGCTTCAGAAATATTGGTAGGCAGAAAAGATAAGTCCCCAAATAATGACGTACAAATGATGACATAATGTTAACATGTGGTAAGCAATTCGGGAATGGCAATACAGAGGCTGATAGGAAAAGAAGAAAACATATTTGAACAGTTGACACTTGACCTGCTTCTGGAATAATCAGCAGAATTTCAACTGGCAGAGATGAAGGGAGTATGATTTCTAGAGAGAGAGAGGAGACCAAGGAAAAGATCCTGAGAATTGCAAGTAGACCACGTGGCTGAAATGTGGAGTAGGTGTGGGGTACCATAGAAATCAAGATTGGAAAGTGGGAAACTAAGTGGAGAATCTCTGAAGGATTCTTAGCAGAGGTAGTGGATTAGCACGAATATAAAGTAAATAAGGTTGAGATAGGCCAAAAGGTGAGAGCAGAGAGATGGGGGCAAGAAGACCAGTTCAAAAGATCTTACAGAGGTCAAGGAGGAGGTTAACAAAGGGACTGCACTGGGATGGTGGCAGTGGGATAAATAGAAAGGCGTGGATATGAAAAACATGCTGAAGGTAGAAGTTAGAGGATTTGGCAACTGATTGAAGGAGTCAGGTGGATCATTGGGAGAATTAGGCAAGATAATGCTTAAAGTGCTTTGCAAAATGCAGAGCATAGAGTAAGTGCTCAGTAAATATGCTTCTTACTGTTTTATGATCTGCTTTTAGAAAACGTAATGGAACATCATTCTAAGTCATTAGATGGCCTTGCATAACACCATTTTAATGAGGAACTGGATGAACTACCTATCCTGACTAATCCCTAATGCCACCCCTTTCGCTTTGACCATCCACACTGGACCCATCCCTTCTCACCTTCTTCTTCTTTTTAAAAAAATATTTATTTATTTGGCTGCACTGGATCTTAGTTGTGGCACGTGGGATCTGTTTTTTTGTTGTTGTTTTGTTTTGTTTTAGTTGCAACATGTGGGATCTAGTTCCCTGATCAGGGATTGAACCTGGGCCCCCTACATTGAGAGTGTGGAGTCTTACCCACTGGGCCACCAGGGAAGTCCCCCTTCTCACCTTCTTAATGTAGGTCAGCAAGTCTTCCCTCTCTCTGGAGTCATCCATTTTTCCCATCTACTGAATCATTCCTATCAATCTTCAAACATGCTATTATTTCTATCTTAAAAATAGGAAAAAACTCCAACTCAACAACTTCTCTTGAGTGTCACTTCCCCCTCCAGCTACCACCCTATTTTACTGCTCCCCTTTGTAGCAAAATCCTTTGAATTCCTGAAACGTCTATGATCACTGTCTCTACATCCACCCTTTCCCTTCTCTTTTGAATCCACTCCAAGCCGACTTTCATCCCCACAACTCTACCAAAACTGCTCTTGCTCAATCAATGGTGATTTCTCAGTCTCAATTACACTTCATCCACCAGCGATTGGTAGAGCAGTGATCACTCTCACCAACTAGGAACACTTTCTTCTCTTGGTTTTCAGGACACCAACTCTCTAATGGGTGGTTTATTTTTTTATGCCCCTGGTGTCCCCCTTCTTTGTCCCCTTGATTGATTTTTTTCCCTTCATGTCCCTGAGTTCTAAATCTGACAGTTCCTCAGGAACATCTATTATCAATCAATCAATCTATCTATCTGTCTACCTACCTACCTACCTATCTATCTATCTACTTATCATCTCTCTTTCTCTCTCTTTCTATCCATCGTCTTCTATTTTCATTCCTTTGGTGAGCTCATGCAGCGCCATGGCTTTAAACACCATGTGGACATCAACAACTCCCAAATTCATACCTCCAACCCATATCTCATCCCTGAACTCCAGACTTGTACACATAGCTGCATACATGACTTCTCTATGTACAAATTTGATTGGAAGCTCAGATTTCCCATGTCCAAAACATTTGATTTCTCCATCTCCATCAACAATGTGCTTCCCAGAATCTTCCTCATCTCAGCTAATGGCAACCCCATCCTTCCACTTGCTCAGGCCCCAAATCCTGACCTCCCTCTCTTACTCGCTATATCCAACTCATCAGAAACTTTTGTTAGCTCTACATTCAAAATGTATCCAGAATTTGATTGCTTCTTACACCTCCACTGCTAAACACCCTTCTCGAAGCCACTATCACCTCTCATCCAGAAGATTGCAAAAACTTCCCAACTGGTTTCTTTGCTTCCACCTTGCCCACATATTGTCTAGTGCTCAGCCAGAGTAAACTTATTGAAAATAAGACCGATGTTGCCCCTCCTCTGCTCAAAACCTTCCAAAGGCTTCCTGTCTCAAAGTAGAAACCAACTCCTTACACTGGCCTATAAGGCTGTATGTACAATCTTCACCTCCTCCTCTCCAGTCACACCAGCCTCCTCACTTTTTCTCAGACCTGTGGGGTAACCTGCCCCCTCAGGGTCTTGGCAATTGCTGTTTTCTCTTCTTGGAAGTCTCTTTCCCAGAATATGCAGCTTATTTCTTAATCCCCTTCAAGTTTTTGTTGAAATGTCTTCCAACTTCCTATCCCATTTTCTGTTTTATTTTCTCCAGAGAACCTACCGCTTTCTAACATGCTCTATATTTTATTTATTTTACTTATTTCTGTCCTTTCCCACTAACACGTAAGCTCCACACAGGCAGGGCTTTTTGTGTTGCATTTCATGCTGTGTCTCCAACACCCAAAATAATATCTGGCACATTGTGGGCCCTTAATAAATTAATGTAATAGATAAATAATATTCCACTGATGAAATTTATTTAACCAATCCCCCATCATTGATCATATATGTTAGAAACATATGTTAACATATGTTTCTAATTTTTGACTATTATAAACAATGCTAAGATGAGCCTCTTTTTGTGTATTCTTTCCAACACATCTGTCATTACTTCCTTGGAATAAATTCCTAGAAATAGAATTGCTGGATGAGAGAGTAAGATCATTCAGTTAACTCCTTAAGTTATATTTCTAGAAATGGGGATTCCTTGATCAAAAGTCACATATACCTTATATTGTTCCATATTATGAGATCCTCTTTTGGAGAAATTGCATCAGTTTTGCTTCCCATCAACTTTGCACGTTTTCTCACATCCTTGGCGAACTATCAATCCTGGGCTTCCCTGGTGGTGCAGTGGTTAAGAATCCACCTGCCAATGCAGGGGACACAGGTTTGAGCCCTGGTCCGGGAAGATCCCATATGCCGCGGAGCAACTAAGCCTGTGCGCCACAACTACTGAGCCTGTGCTCTAGAGCCCGCAAGCCACAACTACTGAGCCCATGTGCCACAACTACTGAAGCCCGCATGCCTAAGAGCCCATGCTCCGCAACAAGAGAAGCCACCACAATGAGAAACCCGCGCACCGCAACAAAGACCCAACACAGCCAAAAATAAATTAAAACAAACCAATTCTCAATCCTTTCAAACTTTGACACTAGACAACACACACACACACACACACACACACACACACACCCCTTCATTCTTGCTTGGCTCATAGTGGAGGGACCCTGTGTGTTTCAAGGAGGATCCCATCTAGAGCTCCTAAGTGACCTCAGAGTGTTTTGGGAGGCTCTTACTGTGACTGAGAAGTAAAATGCTTGCTCATTCTATAGCAAACAATATAAAAGTCCCTACAGATCATTCTTATTCTGAATTCCTTCTCAGCTGCTTCCCTCTCCACCTAAACTGGAGTGAGAACTCTGCCCACCCACGCTATGCCTGGCTTCCCCTCTCCTCTCTTTCACATTTCTCCACCTAGGTGGTCACTGGGAAGGAGTTTTTTTGGCTTGAAAAGCAAAGTACATATTCATAAATAACCACCCCAGCTGACCTATGCATTTGGTTAAGTGCTATGAGAGAAAAGGGAAAGATAGGCTGAGAGATTATGAGAGGAGATCTGACTTAGATCAGGGAGGTTGGAGCAGGACCCTCTGAGGAGTGAGTTTAAGCGGCAAGCTGAGGATGTGGAGGAGTTTGGTGGGTGAAAATGTGCGGATGAGCTTGCAGACAGGAAAGAGTCTGGTGTTTTAGGGGATGGCGAAAAGGCCAGTGTGGCTGGACCACATGATTTTATACTCATAAATGAAAAAGTATATCCCCATTTTGAAGTTTCAGAAACTACTAAAGAAAGAGGTGAGATTTTAGTCAAAGTTTCCTGGGGGCATGGGTTTGTTTAAAAATTATCATTTACTTTTACATGCTAAAGTAATATATGCTCATAGCAATAATAATAATTCATATTTATTGAGTGTTCTAAGTGACCAACATGCATTAACTCAGTTCCTACAGTTACTCTATGAGGAAGGTCCTATTAATATCCCACCCCACACCATTACCTCTCCTCTTTCCTGTTTTATTTTTCTCCATAACACTCTTTACTATCTGACATATATTTTACATATGTACATATGTGTGCATATACATACATATATATGTATATTTTAATTGTCTATCTCTTTTAACAAGATTGTGAAGTCTACAAGGGCAGGTATTCTTGTTTTTGGTACTATTCTTTTTTTCTTTTTTTAAAAATTTATTTATTTATGTTTGGCTGCATTGGGTCTTCGTTGCTGCTTTAGTTGTGGCGAGCGGGGCCTACTCTTCGTTGCGGTGCTCTGGCTTCTCATTGCTGTGGCTTCTCTTTGTTGCGGAGCATGGGCTCTAGGTGCATGGACTTCAGTAGTTGTGGCACACGGGCTTAGTTGCTCTGCGACATGTGGGATCTTCCCAGACCAGGGATATTCCTGGACCAGGGATCGAACCCTTGTACCCTGCATTGGCAGACGGATTCTTAACCACTGTGGAGGGCAGGTATTCTTGTATGTTTTATTCATTTCTATATTTCCATTGCCTGCCATATAGTAGATAGATACTCAAAAATTGCCCTGAGTGAATCCCCATTTTTATAGATGATGAAACTAAGGCAAAGAGAGATTAGCCTGCCCAGGGTAACTTGGCTGGTAAAAGAGCAGGAACTCAGGCAGCTGAGCTCTTAACCACCATATTTCCTGCCTGTCCATGTTAACAATCCAAACTGTGCAGAGGGTATAAGCTGAAAAGCACAAATTTTCCCTACCGCCTGCAAATCCCCAAAGGCTAACCTCTGTCAACACTTGCTTAAATATATTCTTCTTGAAATGTTTTTTGCCTATACAAGCACATCCGTGTATTCTTTTGCCCTTCCTGTACAAATCAGATCAAAATATTTGTCCTATTCTGTATTTTATTGTTTTCATCACTATAGCTCTACTGCGATTCATTATATATGTGTACCATGATTTATTGAAACAGAAACTTGATGAATAGGTTGATTCTAGCCACTTATATGGTAACATTGCTGCAGTGAATATCCTCCTACAGGAGTACATACTGATGCATACTTATTTGAGTCTATCTGCAGACAAATTTTTAAAAATGTAAATAGTGGGTCAGAGTCTAAGTGTTTAACATTTTGATTGATGTGTGTCAAGTTGGTAGCATGGATTTTCTTTTCTTTCCTTTTTAAATATTTATTTATTTATTTGGCTATGCCAGGCCTTAGTTATGGCAAGCGAGATCTTCGCTGCGGCACACGGGATCTTTAGTTGCCGCATGCAGTATCTTTTTGTTGCGGCGTGCGGGATCTAGTTCCCTGACCAGGGATCGAACCCGGGCCCGCTGTATTGGGAGGGCAGAGTCTTAACCACTGGACCACCAGGGACGTCCCAAGCAGCATGGATTTTCAAAGAGCATTAGTCTTCTCCATCTGCAGTCAATGGAGGAGGAGGGAGGCTTTGGCTGTGAGGGTGGCAGTCAGAGTTTACTCTCACCCGGGAATCAAAAAGACCTGGAGGGCCCTGCCGGAGAGACTGTCAGCCTTACCAAGCTTTCCAGCTGGTCCCAGGCAGGGCAGCCGGGCCTGATGTTAATTCTGCCAAATTTTCTGAAAAGAAGTTGGGCGAACTCATAGCTTTTCCTCAGTCTGTACTGTCCCTCTGGTAAGTGATAAAAATTGGGCCATTTGTCACACTTCTTCTTAAGCTTTCCTTCTATGTCATAGCAGATAAAACACAGAACAGATAATTATAGTTAGCACTTGACAGCTGCTGAAAGAAAATATATTTATCGTACTTCCTAGGCTCTCCACTTTTCAAATTCCTTGAAGTCTGAGAAGCCTAATATGAGGTTATCACCTATTTTTCTTCTTTGATTTGTCATGTACCATGAAAGGCATGTAAAAAAAGACCCATAGAACTATGCTGAGTGACAAAATAAATAAATTGAGTTTCATAGGCCCAGAATGTGATTGTCCAAGTCTGATTCTTACTGATGATACAAAATAAAAGGCAAAAAAATATATGGACTTTAATAAGCCTGCATGCTAACTGGAGCATCCTTCTCACCCCATGCCAAACAATAAAGGAAAGCTGTTTCTGAACTAGAAGGGAAATTGAAATTGGCTAACTTTCTGCTTGAAATTGATTACTTCAGTCTCCAACTCGAAACATATGACAATAAAAGGGTGGCTAGTAAGCCACTAAGAGAAAAGATAAAGGGAGCATCAGTTATATCTGTTCATCTGACTTTTTCTGAGAAACCATGCTTATAAGAATTTTAAGGATGGTTCTGACTCAGAATAGCACTTGAGAAAAGTCAGCATGTCAAGCACTGTGCTACACACAGACTAGATGCTCCATACATTTTGAGTTAATGGATCAACTTATTTTCCTTGTAAAGAAATTTTAAAAGATTAGGGCCAGAGCCTCCATTTACAAATATTAATTCAGCTGTGTAAATCATCTGTAAAAGAAAAGAAGGAGCTGTGCCCAAATATAAAATAAATAACAGGTTAGCAGGACATGAGAAGAAAACAAAGAACTATGGTGTGGGGGGGAAAGTCAGATTTTAAAAAGAACATACAGACTTTTAGTCCTGGACTGTCTAAAAGGCCACCCCCTGATTCTTGTATTCACCAGCTTATTTCTCCCATGTAGAGACAGATCATGTATGATTTCTGAGGAATGTGTGATAGTGGCCAGTGCACTTGGTTGTCTTTGATGCAGGAATTGCTTATACATTCTTACGTTAGATGATGAGTAGCTGAAGGGCAGGGTCGTGAATGAGTATGAGCAGATAAAGGTGATACCACTGAGAGGATGCAGATAGATTCTCAGGAGCTTCTCTGCAAGAGGAGACATCCTTTTAATTTTCAGAAAACTGAAAATCTAAGGTTTTTAAAAACCTTAGATTGCTATCATCCCAAATTTATTAACTCTTTTTAAAATTGAATTATAGTTGATTTACAGTATTGTGCTAGTTTCAGGTATAAATCTTAATTTGATACTTGCAGAAACTGAGGACCAAGGAGATCCTCAGAGGATGCAAGGAGATCAACAGGTTGGTGCAATCTAGACAGGTTGGTGTCATTTAGATATAAAATTGCGACCTTGTAAAGTGCTGGTGTCAGGGTGGATCTCAGTGATCATTCACACCTAAGGCATCTTCACCAGCTCCCTAACATAGCGGAGCGGGTGCCTATCCTCAGGTGGGTTAGGTTGCCTAGCAATTACAAATGTTTAAAAAGGAATACTTTTGGGAGTTCCCTGGCCGTCCAGTGGTTAGGACTCAGCGCTTTCACTGCCGTGGCTGGGGTTCAATCCCTGGCCTGGGAACTAAAATCCCGCAAGCCACGCAGCGAGGCCTAAACAAAAACAAAAACAAAAACTTTTTACCCTGGGTAGTGAGAAGCTCACTATTTCTAGAGTTAAGCCATATCATTGGGCCACAACGTATTCTTTTTTAAAATTTGTAATTGTTAAGCAGCATAACTGGTTACCTATTATAAATGTCATTATTTCTGACATTTAGTTCCTCCACCCTATACCCTTTCTGTTTTTTGTCTCCCTTAGGAATATTCACAATACTGTCCATACTGATACCTGGTCCCAGAAAGCAGGTGTCATCACAGTACTCACAGTCTGAAAACATTAGCGACAGATTTCCTCTAGATTGTGGGCTACTGTTACGTTTTCTGCACCAAATACTTATTCTTTTCTCTTTTATTTAATTTTCTTAATCCACTGAAATTTAAAATAATTCATTCATCAAGTTTTATTGAACATAATGGACTGAAAGAGACACAAGAATTATATACAAGAAACTAACACTGATGCACATACAGCCTTTAAAAGGACAAGCAGTCACAAATAGAGATCAAGTGCATGATGCAGTGAGGCCAGATAGGAAGGGGCAGTGGGCAGAGCACATGTTCATAGCCCAGGTGAAGTTTTCCTGGCTGTGGGACTCATTTACCAAATGAGCTAATCATATTTAATTTGAAGGATTGTCGTGAAAATGAGGAATGAGAAAGAAGATGTGAACATTAACTAGTTGTGTTAGTTTGCCAGGGCTGCGGTAACAAAGCATCACATGCTGGGTGTTTTAAAGCGGCAGAAATTTATTCTCTCACAGTTCTGGAGGCTAGAAGTCTGAAATCAGAAAGTCAGCAGTGCCATGCTGTCTCTGACAGCTCTAGGGAAGAATCTTGCCTTGCCTCTTTCCAGCTTCTGGTGGTTGCCAGCAATCCTTGGCGTGCCTTGCCTTTGCAGCTGCATCTCTCCAAACTCTGCCTGCATTGTCACATGGCTTTCTCCCTGTGTGTCTCTCTGTGTCTTCACATGGCTTTCTTATAAAGACACCAGTCGTTGAATTTAGGGCCCACCCTAATCCAATACGACCTCATCTTAGCTGATTACATCTACAAAGACGCTATTTCCAAATAAGATTACACATTCTGAGACAAATTTTGGAGGGACACTCTTCAGCCTGGTACACTGGCACATAGTAAGGACTCCATAGGTGGCAGCAATTATAGTTATCAAGTGCCAAAGTTTAAAGAGAAAAATTATTTCAGTGTGGGCTGGAGTGGTTAAAGAGAACTTTGCGGGGCTTCCCTGCTGGCGCAGTGGTTGAGAGTCCGCCTGCCGATGCAGGGGACGCGGGTTTGTGCCCCGGTCCGGGAGGATCCCACATGCTGCGGAGCGGCTGGGCCCGTGGGCCATGGCCGCTGAGCCTGCGCGTCCGGAGCCTGTGCTCCGCAACAGGAGAGGCCACGGCAGTGAGAGGCCCGCGTACCGCAAAAAAAAAGAAAAAAAAAGAAAAAAAAAGAGAACTTTGCGAAAGAAGTGAGAGAGTCAAGCAGGGCTTTAAAGCAGTGGTAAAATTAGGTAAGAACTGAAGATGTAATAGGGTGTATCAGGTGAAGAGAAGAGCATATCAGTATTTTAACATAGAGTTATTAACCTTGTAAAATCAGAAATCTCCTTTGGTCCAACAAGAATTAAAAACTATACCTTTTTTTTTGGAATGGATTGTTATCTATTATCTATTAGGTAATAGCCTTATAATAAATTACCCTAAAATTTAGTGATTTAAAATAACAAATTTTTTTTCTCACAGTTTCTGTGGGTCAGGAATTTAGGAGGAGCTTAGCCGGGTGATTCTGGCTCAGAGTCTCTCATGAGGTTACCGGCAAGATGTCAGCCAGGGGACTTCCCTGGTGGTGCAGTGGTTAAGAATCCGCCTGCCAATGCAGGGGACACGGGTTCGATCCCTGGTCCGGGAAGATCTCACATGCCACGGAGCAATTAAGCCCGTGTGCCACAACTACTGAGCCTGCACTCTAGAGCCCGCAAACCGTGACTACTGAAGCCCGCGCACCTAGAGCCCGTGCTCCGCAACAAGAGAAGCCACCTCAATGAGAAGCCCGCGCACCACACGAAGAGTAGCCCCCGCCCGCTGCAACTAGAGAAAGATGGCGCGCAGCAACGAAGACCCAACACAGCCAAAAATTAAAAAAAAAAACAGGATGTCGGCCAGGGTTGCAGTCACCCAAGAGCTTGTTTAGAACTTGAGGATCAGCTTCCAAGAGGCTATTGTCAGGAGTCTGTTCCTCGCATATGGGTCCCTCCAGAGGGCTGCTTGAGTGTCCTTATGACAAGGCAGCCAGCTTCCTCCAGAGCGGGGAATCAGAGAGAGCAAAGAAGGAGCCACAACACCATTTATAACTTAATATCAAAAGTCACACACCATCACTTTTGCCATATTCTTTTCATTAGAAGCAAGTCACTGAGTCCAGCCTACACGCAGGGGGAGGAGAATTAAGCTCTATTTTCCTCTTGAAGGGAGAAACATCAGAGAATATGTGGACATATTTTAAAACCACCACATCACAGTGTATCATGAAATCATCCATTCCATTAGCTGTTGGACTAGTTTTCCTGAATTTGATGTTCCTAAATCTCCATGTTATTATTATTACTTATTAATACAGTAATTATTTTGAGCACTCCAAATGTGTCAGGCACTGTGCTTGCAGCTGCAAATGTGGAATGAATTGGCCCAATGCTTGCCCTCAAGGAGTTTACAGTTTAGTGGGGGAGAGGGATTATGTCCATAAATAGAATGCACTTATATAAGAGATAAAACTGAATATAAACAAAGGGCTTTGGGTTTGCACTATAAGAGGGAAATTGAAGAAATCAGAGAAGGCTTTGGGGGTATACTGGTGGCATCTGAGGGCCTGTCTCAAAGCTTAGTCCTCACCCCAGTATAGAGTAGATCTTGGGCAGGTCACCAGGGAAAGACATTTGAGGCCAGGAGATGGGATTATGCAGGGCTTGTATGGGGGAATTTCAGGTTGTCCAGGGTGGCTTTAGTGGAGGGGAGAGGAAAGGGTATGGGCAGGTGGACTGAGGCCAGTCTTGGAGGCTCTTATAGAATAGACTGTGTTAAGGAGAAAGATTGAACTTGATTCTGAACACACTGGAGAAGTTTTTTTGAGCAGCGTGGTGATATGCTTAGATACGTGCTTTGGAAAACTGAAAAAAACTGAACCAGAGAAGCCAGTGTGTATGTATGTATGAACTCATTCATTCAATTCATTGCCTTTCAACAAATTTTATCACAGACCTACTATGTGCCAGGCATTGTTTATAGAGAACTTATAGTTACATATATATATATATAGCTGTATTTATATCTGAAATATAAATCATATATATATATATATAGAGAGAGAGAGAGAGGGAATGAGGATGTTAGTTTTTATTTATCTTTTTTTAAAATAATTAAAAAATATATTTATTTATTATTTTGTCTTCGTTGCTGTGCACGGGCTTTCTCTAGTGGCGAACGTTGAGGTGCATGGGCTTCTCATTGTGGTGGCTCTAGGTGTGTGGGCTTCAGTAGTTGCAGCTCGTGGGCTCAGTAGTTATGGCGCACAGCCTCAGTAGTTGCGGTGCACGGGCTTAGTGCCCCATGGGCTTACTGGCCCCGCGGTATGTGGGGTCTTCCCGGACCAGGGATCAAACCCTTGTCCCCTGCATTGGCAGGTGGATTCTTAACCACTGCGCCACCAGGGAAGTCCCAAGAATTTTAGTTTTTAAACCAATTTCCTTTGGTCTCAAATTGAAATAGCCAGGAACTTGATGTTTAATTACCATCTATTAATCATTATAGAAGTTGGCACAACTCAGAGTGGGAGAAAAAAATGAGACAGTTTATCAGTAGGTATAAAAATAAAGAAGTGGGAAGATTTGTCCTATTTCCTCCTGGGACTGCTGAATAAACAGGAGGATCATCTGAGGTCTTCCTGAAACTTAGAGAGAATGGCATCCTGCCTTAATTTCTTCCATCAAATTTCACTCTTGGACTCAGGCCATTTCTGCTTTCACAAAGCAAGAGGTGGTGATGTGGATTCTGTTCCCAGTGATGGTGCCCCAGGCTGCCCCAGGGGAGCCTTTGGAAATGACTGTGTGTGGTGGTTGCCAGAGCCTCTGGCACTGTCAGGTGCCTGGCTGTGGGTGGAGGACGTGGAAGGAGCCGGAGGAATGCTGAGACCAATTTTCGTAGCACGTAAAGGAGCATTTCATTTTTCTATCTTGTAGAAGACACCCAAGAAAGTGAACTTAGGCAAATGGCTTGAAGTTGAGCATTCTGCTTTAGATCCTGTTCTTTCTTCCAGCTCCCCTTCCCCCAGCGCCACCTCCCCTTTTGACAATGGATGATATTACAGTTTCCCAAAGGAGAACATTGCTGGCGAGTCAGTGGCACAGTTCCCTCCTCTTGCTTTAGCTGCAAAGCCTCCTAACCTTCTCCAGGCTGAGCCCAGTGGCAGAACCCTGGTTTGGGCCTTACGGAAGCCTTCACCTCACAGGGCTCCAGGCCTCTCCCCTCCAACTGCCATCTAGCTGCCACCCTCTTCTGCCATCAAGATCCTTGGGGAGAAAAGTGCCATTCTTTAAGAAACAGGTCATTCTTGCAAATGGTTCCTGAGTCCCAACCCTCCATCCAGTGAACAGCTGGCTTAAGATTTATGACCATGCCCTGTTGGTTTACAGATAAGAAATGGATATCTGCTCAGCCAGCTGCTGCACCTGCTGCTCTGGTCTCCTCTTTCATGATTGTGTGGATGAAATTCTGCAGAGATGAGTTCATTCCACCTTCAATTACTTCATTCACCTTGGAAGCCCTTTGGCAGCTTTCAAAGCATCTTGCTAACTTTATCCTCGAGAGGACTGTCAGTGTTCTTTTCTGGGTGAAGCTGAAGGTGAACTTGAGAGTTCTCATGGTGTTTTCATCTGAGCTTCTCCCAGGGTGTCTCATCGTTTGCAGCAGAGGAAAGAAACTGGAAGAAAGAGTTTAGATTTGAATACTTACCTCTGGACACTCTTCTCTCTCTTTCCTCCCTCCTTTCTGAAAATAGTGGGGTAATGTAATTTTTCAGCATCAAAAAATAATAACAATGGTTGGAATAGAAGGTAAGGTTTCTGGAAATCCTGGAACTGCATAGGCAACTCAAAAAAAAAAAAAAAAAAAAGACCAAGCCAGTCTCTAAGGTCACACCTACTCTCAACTTCTCCCAGTTGCTTCCTGGTTTAGCACAGGGGCTGCCAAACTGCAGGGGGTCACCTGGAGGGCTTGCTAAAACCCAGAATGCTGGCCCCATCCAAGAGGTTCTGATTCAGTGGATCGGTGAAGAGGCCTAAGAATTTGTATTTATTTTTTTAACTTTTTTTTTTCATACAGCATGGGTAACTTGCAACTTTTTATTTATTATTTTTATTTATTTATTTATTTATTTATTTATATTTTAAATTTTTAAAAAAAATTTTGGCTGTGTTGGGTCTTCATTGCTGCGCACGGGCTTTCTCTAGTTGCAGCGAGCGGGGACTACTCTTCATTGCAGTGTGCGGGCTTCTCATTGCGGTGGCTTCTCTTGTTGCAGAGCACAGGCTCTAGGCGCGCATGCTTCAGTAGTTGTGGCACGTGGGCTCAGTAGTTGTGGCACACGGGCTTAGTTGCTCTGTGGCATGTGGGATCTTCCCGGGCCAAGGCTCAAACCCATGTCCCCTGCACTGGCAGGCGGATTCTTAACCACTGCACCACCAGGGGAATCCCTTTGCATTTCTAACAAGTTCCCAGGCACTGCTGGGGCTGCTGGTCCTGCGAACATACTTCGAGAACCATTGGCTTAAGTGTAATGGAAATGACATGAACTTTGAAGAAAGGCAGGCTTGGGCTTGAGTCCCAAACCTGCAGTTTTCTTACCAGCTGTGTGACTTTGGGACGTGTGTCTGAGCATCTCTGCACTGAGTTCTTCATCCTTAAAATCGAGGAAATAACATCTACACCACAGAGTTCATTGACTCAAAAAATGTTTGTTTTATAACTGTTACAGCACCAGGTTCTAAGCTACACAGTGGGGATATGACAATGGATGGGACAGTCTTTGATGTCAAGGAATTTTGGGTGGTTGTGAAGACTAAAGAGATGAAATTTGCAAAGTTTGAGGACCATGAAAGATGCATAATAAGCATTAATTTTATTTCCCTCGAAGGAGGCAACATAATTCTGCTTTTACTTTTTTTTTTTTTTTGTCCAAAAAGGGAAATTTCTCAAATTTCACAGCATGGAACCTAGAGCTGTGAGCCTCTCCTTGTCTAGATGGAAAATCTGAGGCATGGGCACTGTTATGGGTTGAATCGTGCCCTCCAAAAATTCATGTGTACCTTAGAGCACCCCCTGTGTACTCTACCACCTCAGAATGTGACTTATTTGGAAATAGGGTCTTTGCAGATATAGTCAAGTTCAGATGAGGTCATTAGGGTGGGCCCCAATCCAGTATGACTGGTGTCCTTATAAAAAGGAGAATTTTGGACTCAGACATACACAGGGAAAATGCCATGTGAAGATTGGAGTTATGCTGCTACAAACCTAGGAATGCCAAGGATTGCTAGCTGGAGAGGCAGGGAACAGATTCTCCCTCACAGCTTTGGAAGGAATCAACCCTGCTGACACCTTGATTTCAGAGTTCTAGCCTCCAGAACTGTGAAAGAGTGGATTTCTGTTGTTTCAACCACCCAGCTTGTGGTACCTTGTTACAGTAGCCCTAGCAGATTGATGCAGGTCCTGTGATGGATAATATGGCATCATTCATGGGTGCAGTGAAGAGAGGTGAAGGAGGACATTTACTTTTTATCCATACATCTCTCTGTTATTTGAATTTTTATATAAACATGCTGATAATTAAAAGATTTTAAATTAACTTTAAAAAATAAAAAAAGATTTTAGTGTAGGTATAATTACTGCTAAATAATCTGAAGAGTACACTCCTCTGCCTCTAGATCTTTTGAATCTCTCAGTTAACCAACCTCTCTAACCATCCGTCAGGTCACTCAGGGATGTCTGCACCAAGTTGGAGTTTAGATTAGTAGACCTCACTTCAATCTACAATAATATGACATTTTCCAAAATGCCTGGGGAGTGTCTCTTGCAGGCAAAGCACAGTTATTCATTTAGGGGTTGTGACACAGAAATATGAGTCAGAGAATTTACCACCTTATTGGGACCAGGTGAACTGAGAAGTAACAACAGAGCAAGGCAGTTGATGGTCATCACGTCATGAGTGGTGTGAAGGATGGAGGTCTCACCTTCTAGAAGGATCGAGACTGTTTCTTGAAGGCCTGGGAAAGGGTGCTTCATGTGGGACTGGAGGGGTGAAGAGGGTTAGGCAGGGCATTCTATGGGGTCGGAAGAGACAGTGCAATGCTCTCTTCTGACTCTTTTATTTTGGAGATCGGTTGTAAACCCAGGCCACTCTGAAGAAGTAAGTGACAAAGGCAGGGTGATACATTTAAAAAATATTTTATATTTAAATTTATTTTTTTGAACAGGTAATACAGCCACATGGTAAGCAATTCAAAACGTATAAAGGGCACACGAGAAAGATCTGCATTCTCTCCTTCACATGTGTACAGACTTGTCTGATTTCTTAGCTATTTCTAGAATGAAGATTAATTGAACTGAGGCCCAGGATGACTAGATTGCAGCTTTATGGGACAGGGACTGGAGTCTGCTGGTACAGAAACTTGGTCAGCTGCTGGGAGTCATTTCTAAAACCACCTGCCCCAGCACATTTTCAGCTACTCCTGCCCCCAGATCTTGAGCCCGGGCTGCAGCCAAGTCTGCTTAAGCAAGAGCCAACATTTTGTTTGCTTTTAGGATCAGGTTGAACAGAGGAGGCCAGACGTTCTAGAGCTGATTCTCCGCTCACCCATCTCCAGGTTCCCCAGTGATGGCAGGAGGCTGGGTCAGAATCTCTGTTGGTGAAATGTGGCAATGACCTAGGGTGAGACTGTCTTAGAGAAGAGCCTGGGATTTTTATTCACAACTTTTGCAAACAATACATCCACAGGTACACCAGTCACCAGCACAGTTTTCATTTTACAGGACAGGAGGCACCTGCCCAGGTGTCTACTCAGCCTCTCTGGTTCTTGCATTCACACATCACACACATCAGTGCCCGTAGCTGATAAGATCCCTGGGTGAGACACAGATAAGACGTCAAACATAATAAAAGAAACTGTTTCTGTCACCCTCCCTCCACCAGCAGGCTGAGACTTCCTGATTTCCTAATTTTTCCTCTAAAGAACATTTTCCCATGGGTCAGAGAAACACAATGACAATGTCAGCTCCAGCCCAGGTGGTAAAATATGGCTTCAGCCTCCACTGCCAAGTCCTCCCTACACCCCAGCTCTAAGAATCCTGACAAAACAAAACAAAACAAAAAAACCCACTTCCCTCTAAGGGAGGCATTGCTTAAGAAAAAAAAAAAAACTTGATTAAATTTTTTTAGCAGGTTATTCACCCACATGGTAATTCAAAAAGTTTAAAGGGGTACAGAATAAAAAGTAAATGTCCCTCCCACCCTTGTCCCCCACCACCTAGTTCTCCTGCCGGGAAGTGACCCCTGCTGCCTTCAGACTTACTACTGAAGTTAGTTTGCACTCCTGGGGCAGCCTGTAGCACTGGTGGCACACAGAAGGCACGATGGCAGCACTGACCATAGGCTTCTCTCTCTAGGAGAATAAAATCAGGGGCATGAGAATGCTCATGGAACAACATGCTGGCCACAAAAGCAAGGTATCATGCAGGGTTCCTTTAAATTAATTTTAATTATTCAGAATGGGACCGAATGCCAGATATTATAAACCAGGAGATTATAGACATGGATTGGAGGTAAAAAGATAGCTGGGAAGCATTAAAGAAATCACTTCTTTTTTAGATTCTTAAAGCATGTTTTTTCTCAACTGTCACTTTCTCCCTGAAATTATGCTTCTGTATAGATTTAGAGTATTCTTACTTTGTTGTATGTATTTTATACACTAGTACCTTAGTAGACTATTATGTGAATAGCACTCCCTGGGACTGTGCAGTGTCCAACCTATTCAGCTGTACACAGTGGTCCCTATAAATGCCAGGACTGCCTTGATCATATCTGTATCCCCTCACCATATTTTTAGCAAATATTTTTAGTTGAATTACTTTGAGGTAAAAAGGCACCATCTCAAAGTGTTATGGCTTTGGGCATAGAGCAGGAATAAACCGACAGATGGCTGGAGAAGTAAGCAGGGGCCAGGGAGTGAAGGCACTTGTATTTATTTTTATTTGTTTGTTTCTTTGTTTATTTATTTATTTATATATTTTTGGCCACACCGCATGGCATGTGAGATCTTAGTTCCTTGACCAGGGATCGAACCCACACCCCTTGCGTTGGAAGCGCAGAGTCTTAAACACTGGACAGCCAGGGAAGTCCCTGAAGGCACTTGTAGACCTTGCGAGGAGTCTGGTGCCCACCCTGAGGGCAACAGTGGGGCAGTGATTCATTCTGATTTGCATTTCAGATGAGTCACTCTGGCTGTAGCCTGTAGAGTGTCTTGGAGGAGAGGAGGGAGCAAAGCCTGGGAGAACAATGAGAAGACTCCTCTAGGCAAGAAGTCACTGTTTTGACTTCATTAGTAGCAGTGGGGGTGGGAGACTGATGCAAGAGATATTTTGGAGGTGGAAAATAGATAGGGTCTCAATGATTATACACAGGGCCTAAGAGAGAAAGGTGTCAAAGACGTGGTTCCTGGCTTGAAAGATGCTAAATGTAGCAGTGTCAAAACTACAATGAGGGCCTCCCTGGTGGCGCAGTGGTTGAGAGTCCGCCTGCCGATGCAGGGGATACGGGTTCGTGCCCCGGTCTGGGAGGATCCCATATGCCGCGGAGCGGCTGGGCCCGTGAGCCATGGCCGCTGAGCCTGTGCGTCCGGAGCCTGTGCTCCGCAACGGGAGAGGCCACAACAGTGAGAGGCCCGCGTACAGCAAAAAAAAAAAAAAAAAAAAAAAAAAAGGAAAAAAAAAAAAAGGAAAAAAAAAACTACAATGAGATATCACCTCACACTGGTCAGAATGGCCATCATCAAAAAATCTACAAACAATAAATGCTGGAGAGGGTGTGGAGAAAAGGGAACCCTCTTGCACTGTTGGTGGGAATGTAAATTGATACAGCCACTCTGGAGAACAGTATGGAGGTTCCTTAAAAAACTAAAAACAGAACTACCATATGACCCAGCAATCCCACTACTGGGCATATATCCTGAGAAAACCATTATTCAGAAAGAGTCATGTACCACAATGTTCATTGCAGCTCTATTTACAATAGCCAGGACATGGAAGCAACCTAAAAGTGTCCATCAGCAGATGAATGGATAAAGAAGATGTGGTACACATATACAATGGAATATTACTCAGCCATAAAAAAGAATGAAATAATGCCATTTGCAGTGACAAGGATGGACCTAGAGATTGTCATACTGAGTGAAGTAAGTCAGACAGAGAAAGACAAATATCATATGATATCGCTTATATGTGGAATCTAAAAAAAAGGTACAAATGAACTTATATACAAAACAGAAAGAGTCACAGATATAGAAAACAAACTTACGGTTACCAAGGAGGAAATGCAGGGAGGGATAAATAGGGAGATTGGGATTGACATATACATACTGCTATACATAAAATAGATAACGAATAAGAATCTACTGTATAGCACAGGGAACTCTGCTCAATACTCTGCAATGACCTATATGAGAAATGAACCTTATAAAAAGTGTATATATATATATATATATATATATATATATATATATATATAACTGATTCACTTTGCTGTACAGCAGAAACTAACACAACATTGTAAATCAACTATACTACAATAAAAATTAATTTCAAAAACCCCTGAAGACCAGTATTGCCATCACAAAGTGGATGATGACACCATTCAGTTAGATATAGAACAGCAGTGGGGAGAGCAGTTGAGAACTATTTTAAATGTTGGATCTGATGTGCTTGAGGCACATCAGGCAGTTACACTAGATAAGGACTGGGAGCTCAAGAGTAAGGGCTGAGCTCCAGATAGAAACTTGGAGTCATCAGTCCATGAAGGCAATTGAAACTCTACATATAAGAGAGTTGAACTGAACCTTAGAAAAGACTAGGATTTTAATTGAACTAGAGGATGTGTAGGGAGAAGGGTGGATTTACAAGCTGAAGAAAAGAGCAAGTCAAAGAAAGCTATGGGGTTTGGAGTAAGTGGATGCTGTTAGTGATGTGCTGATAAATGTTTAACAACTGGCTCTTTAGGGAGGGGAAGGGAAGTCCTACGTTTTAATGTTTGCTGATTTCCATGGTGTGGATACGTCCATCATAGCCAATTTTAAGCTATCAGTGTCGTTGAGCATGGAGTTGGGAAGAGATGAGCACAGTCAGCTCTTGTCAACTCAGACAAGTGAACTCTAGTCCACAGCTGCATGTGGCCCTGATGGAAACAGAGGATTCTGTCAGGCGGTAGTGGAGGATTCATTTAAGAGATAAAGTGGGGCTTCCCTGGTGGCGTAGTGGTTGAGAATCCAGTGCAGGGGACACGGGTTCAAGCCCAGGTCCAGGAGGATCCCACATGCCACAGAGCAGCTAAGCCAGCGTACCACAACTACTGAACCTGTGCTCTAGAGCCTGCAAGCCACAACTACTGAAGCCCATGTGCCTAGAGCCCGTGCTCTGCAACAAGAGAAGCCACCACAATGAGAAGCCTGCGCACCACAACAAAGAGTAGCCCCTGCTCTCCACAACTAGGGAAAACCCACGCACAGCAACGAAGACCCAACGCAGCCAAAAATAAATAAATAAATAAATAAATAAATTTTTAAAAAGGAGAGATAAAGTGGACCACTGGTGCGGCCATAAAGACAGATAATAACAGGTGTTGACAAGGATGTGGAGAAATTGAAACCTTCATACATTGCTGGGGGGAATATTAAATGGTGCAACCACTGTAGAAGACAGTTCAGTAGTTGATCAAAAAGTTAGGCATAGAGTTACCTTTTGACCCAGCAACTCCACTGCGAAGTATATTCCCAAGAGATTGAAAACATGTTCACACAAAAACTTGCATGTGAATATTCATAATAGCATTATTAATAATAGCCCCCAAATAGAAACAACCCAAATGTCCATCAACTGATGAATGGATAAATAAAATGTGGTACATCCGTACAATGGAACATTAATGAGCCATAATATTAAGTACTGATACATCCTACAACATGGATGAACCTTGAAAACAATGTGCTAAGTAGAAGAGGCCAGATGGAAACAGCCACATATTGTAGGATTCCATTTCTATGAAATGTCCAGAATAGGCAAATCCATAAAGACAGAAAGTAGATTTGTGGTATCCAGGGGCTGGGAAGATGGTGAGTGACTGCTAATGAGTAAGCGTTTGACGACTCTTAAACCCCAGTTTGGAAAACAGTGTACTAGGAGATCGTGGCGTTGCAGCTGCTCATGTATATTTGTTCCTTTGGATTTACGGAAGCCTTGTCTGTTGACTTGGTTCTCTAGGCTAGAAGTCTGTCCTCCAGGTTCAAGTTCTCCATCATAAACAGCTAACACGTCCAAACACTAAGCTATCCTTGGAGAGTTTTGCATAAGCCAGGACCTAGATGGCCTGTTTCTTTCAGGCGTGATTAAAAGCCCAGGTGAAAACATTTAATGGAACATTTTGATCTCATTAAAAACCAAGGAAGGCACATCTTTGAAATACAATCTCATAAAGCCCTGCCTTGTAGACAGATGTGTGTACCAAACTCTCACCTATCAGAAAGGGATTAGAATTTATAAAGGGACATTTTGTTTCCTGGCTACAAAGCCATTTCAATCCTAGGGATATTTACAAGCAATATGAAAAGCCCGCTGCACCTGATGGACTGGCCGCTGTTACCGAGTGTCATAAATGTCAACGACCAGGCTGGAGAGATTAGCTTTGGGGGAGTCGCTGGGGGAAAAAGGACAGATGTTGTTTCATATGTATGCGTAGACTAGGATCAGAGAAGAGGGTGAGTCAGCGTGGGTGGTAAACATCAGGGGAGCCGAGGAGGCTCGAACTGCTGCTGTCATCTTTGCCGTTACGGCAGAAATGTCACCTGGCTCCTTTCTCCCTGTCCTATTGCCAGAAAGAGGAGAGAAGGACCTGGGTGACCCCTCCACGTGCCCTCTCTTCTTTAACCAGTAGCTGGTTTCTTCTTCTTCTTTAACCAGTTTACAAAGAGCATTCCTGAACCTAATCTCCTAATTGTCTTGATAGTTTGATGTTAGTCAGTTTAGGGGGAAGGAATCTGTTCATCATCTTAGCAGAGTGTTAGCACCCCTGTTCTATGGGGGAGGGAACTGAAGTACGTGGAGATTTAATAACGGGCCCATAATCATATAGTTTGGGGGCGTCAGGCCAAGATGAGAGTCTAGATCTTTTGGCTGTAATCTGGAGTGTCTGCACAGCTCCAGAGCTATTCTCAAGTCATGACTTTTGCTCACCATTCAGTCACTCAACAAATACTTATTGTTTTACATTTATCATTTATTTTATTTTTAAAAATTTTTTTGAAGTATGTTGATTTACAATGTTGTGTTTAGTTTCTGCTGTACAGCAAAGTGACTATTTACACATATCTATATATTCTTTTTCATATTCTTTTCCATTATGGTTTATCACAGGATATTGAATACATTTCCCTGTGCTATACAGTAGGACCTTGTTAACAAATACTTATTGATAGCTATTGTGTGTCAGGCACTCTTCTGAGCTCTTTGGCTGCATCAGTGAGCAAAAACAAAGATCCCTGTTCTTCTGGAGCTTACATCTGATCTGGAGTGAGGGCAGGGGCAGAACTAGACAATAAATATAATGAATAACTAAGTTATAAAGTGGTTTTGAAGGTGATACGTGCTATGGAAAAAAAAGTCATTCGGGATTTGAGGGTCAGTGGGACTGAGGGGAGTGGATTACAACTGTAAACAGGGAGGTCAGGGCAGTAGGGATAATAGCAAGGGGGTTTGTGGGACTAAAGGGAAGATGCATGTGAAGTGCCCAGTCCAGAGCCTGGCACATGGGTGGTCATAAGCCCTCATTAGCGGCAGCTGTTATCACGGTACCAGTCCTGTCTCCTAAGAGCCCCCAACCAAGACTGTGCCCAAAATGGACAAGCAGCTTAGTTAACAGACAGGTTAGACCTCAGGGTCAGGGGCCTGTCTGGCCCAGAGCATGGTGCCACAAACTGCCCCAGCTGGGTGTAGAGACCCCGTATCTGCTTTGTGTGTTGTGTCCACGGCCAAACCAGCAGGGCAGGTCCTGCTGGGGACACCAAGCACCATCTCTGCTGTCTTTGATCAGAATGGAATCTGGAATTCCAGAGTAGAATATGTGAAAGAAGGGGCAATGTAAGGCCAGGGCTTCCCCATACTCCTGAGATCCCCAGGGCTCCTGATGCCGTGTTGCTAGGCAACAGCACACAGATTGAGGACAGCTGTCAGGGGTCAGCCTGCTTGGGGTGTGTCAGCTGGTGCCTGCTCTGGGAGAGAGGGGGCATCGCTTGTAGGTAGAGGTAACGACTGACTAGGTTGGGGGATTAAAGGAAGGCCAAAAAGGCATCCTTAACTCTGTGATTCTGCCTCATGTCTGCAATTTCACCTTTAGGGATTTGCTCTTTCAAGTAAAGATGGGTGTTAAACTTTTTTTGAGTGTGGAACTTTTGATTCAAACAAAACCTAAACTGAGAAGACTAGCATGTTAAACAGATTTTTAAAAACAACCTTGCACCATTAAAGTGGGGAATCCCCACTCCCCTTTGAAGGGTCTGGCTTTCTAAACCCCTAGACTCTGGAGCAGAATTTGAAAGTTCCTGGGTTAAAATATTTCAGCCCCCTGTTAAAAAAGTGAACAACCTGTTGTGGGGTAAAAATATTAAGCCACTTAAAAATTACGAATGCATTGTTATAGATTTCAATGATTTTCCTGTGTGTGAGGGGATGGATAACAGACTCCTTAGAGGATCTGATGAAAACAGTGCCCAGAAAAATGCATATACCTAAAATTCTGTATCTGGTTGTATGGGGAAAGTGGTCCAGGATCCTAGATTAAAGATCCCTGTCTTGTGTGAGATGTATTTATCTGATTTGCTTCCAAATGGGATAAATATTTAAGTCTTGAGGCATAGAAGAGTGAGTTTTGAAAGAGGGCGGAAGGAGACAAAGATCTAGTGGGGAATCAGAATCTTGGAGGTACAGCCCAGGAATCTGTATTTTTAATGTGATCTCCAGACGGTTGTGATAATCAGACAGATGTAGGCACCAGAGGTTGAGGGCTGGTATGTCTAGGCCTTTAGGGCCCAGGAGACACTGCTACTGAGTCAGCAGTCTTAAAAGTGTGGGAAGGAGGGAGGGAGAGAAGGGAGGAAAGAGGGAGTCTCTCCAGTCTGATGGCTGGCGAACAATAGGAAAGGTCCTGAGAGGTCAAGGTCACTGTGTCTCTGAGCCTCAGCGGACCATCCACCCAAAACCTGAGTGAGGACACTCCAAAGCCAAAAGAACAAAGAACAGGAGTTTGGGAAACCATCCAGCTAGGGCTGGGCCACAGAGAAAGTCTCTTTGGGACCCTGATGTTCAAATTCTGACATTTCACCGTGGTTTTCCACGTTCTGTGCTAAGTAGAGCTCACTCCTCCCTCCCAGCGAAGGGCTGGTCTCTCCTTGACAGTCAGGATTGTTTAATGGAATCTGCTCCCATCTAGGTCAGAGGCTTTCCAAGCAAAGTGGCATTTGCAGCTGAACCAACAAATACCTACTGACCCCACTGTACCAGCTCAGGTGTTTGCCTGGTGCACCCGGCCCCCATATTGACATTCTCCCCAAAGGATCTGCCCTTCAGGGATGGTGAGAGGAGAAGGGGCTGAGCCTGCAGCTGGGGAAAGAGCAGGGTGGGGGCCTCCTCCAGACTCCAATGCCTCTAGTCAGAATCCAGGTTTACTTAAGAACCTGTTTCTTGATGCAGGCCCTGTCCCAGCCAAGACAAACCCAAGTTGTGTTGATCGCCTGCTTCCTTGGTGGCTGTGTCTTTGTGCAGCACTGGCTTGGTGACTCTTAAGACTCAGGATCTGAGACTCTGCTTGGCTCTGTCTGTTCTGTCTGTGGGGGAAGGTGGCCAAGGGGTTACCACTCTCCCCAGCAGTCTCTGGGCGGTGACTCTTTGTTTTACTGTCATTGTTTTACTCAAGTGTAGCCATTTATCCAAACTGAACAAGTTAAGATTTGTGCATTTCAATGTATATAAATTTTTGCTAAAAATAAAAAAAAAACTAGAAAAAATAACAACTTCCGGTGGGGAGGAGTGGATAGAAGTAAATGAGGACTGCATAGAGGTAGATGAGCAAGAATGGCAGAAACTGATAAGTATGGAGGCTGGGTGATGGGTACGTAGGGGTCATCATATTCTGTCTTTTTAAAATATATATTTGAGGGACTTCCCTGGCAGCACAGTGGTTAAGAATCTGCCTGCCAATGCAGGGGACACGGGTTCGAGTCCTGGTCCGGGAAGATCCCACATGCCACAGAGCAACTAAGCCTGTGCGCCACAACTACTGAGCCTGCATGCCACAAGAAGCCCACGCGCCTAGAGCCCGTGCTCCACAAGAGAAGCCACCGTAATGAGAAGCCCGCGCACAGCAACGAAGACCCAACGCAGCCAAAAATAAATAAATAAATTTATTAAAAAAATAAAAATATATATGAAATTTATTGTAGTAAAAAGTGAAGAAATAAAAAAGACTTAGAAATGTCTGCTTTCTCTTAGAAATATCCCTCCCCGATCAAGAATCTTAAAGAAACTCATACTCTTTACCCTAGTAATCCCACTTCTGGGAATCTCTCCAAAGGAAATAATCAGAGATACACATAAAGCTTCACTGTAGTCCTATTTAAAATAAGGAAAAATTGGACAAAACTCAATGTCTGACAACAGGAAAATGGTTAGAGAAATTATGGTGCAAACTTAAAGACACAGGAGAGTGCTTGTGACCTAAAATGTAAAAAAAAGTCAGAAGAAGAAACCACATACCATATGATCTTCATTTTGTTTTTTATTTATTTATTTTAGGCTGCGTTGGGTCTTTGTTGCAGTGCGCAGGCTTCTCATTCTGGTGGCTTCTTTTGCTGTGGAGCACGGGCTCTAGGCGCGCGGCTTCAGTAGTTGTGGCACGTGGGCTCAATAGCTGTGGCTCACGGGCTCTAGAGCGCAGGCTCAGTAGTTGTGGCGCACAGGCTTAGTTGCTCCACGGCATGTGGGATCTTCCCTGACCAGGGATCAAACCCGTGTCCCCTGCACTGGCAGGCAGATTCTCAACCAGTGTGTCGCCAGGGAAGCCCCTTCATTTTGTTTTTTAAAATGCATATGCATGTATAGAAAATGAATTTGAAAAAAAATACAATAAAATGTTACAACGAGTGATCTCTGCTTGGTAGGCTTATGGCAGATTTTAATTTTCTTTTTAATTCTAGCCTGTATTTTCAGCTTTTCTACAATTAACATTTATTACTTTGATAATTATTTTAAAAACTGAGAAGTGCCTTTTTTTTTTTTTTTTTTTTTTGCGGTACGCGGGCCTCTCACTGTTGTGGCCTCTCCCGTTGCGGAGCACAGGCTCCGGACGTGCAGGCTCAGCGGCCACGGCTCACAGGCCCAGCCGCTCCGCGGCATGTGGGATCTTCGCGGACCGGGGCACGAACCCATGTCCCCTGCATCGGCAGGCAGACTCTCAACCACTGCGCCACCAGGGAAGCCCAGAAGTGCCATTTTGAAGGAAGAGGGGAAAAGGTGGAAAGAAGGACAGATTTCCATGCACACACCAACCATAACATAATGAGGTATTGGAACTGGAAGGAATCTTAGAAGCTAGAAATCGCCTAAATCCAACTTCCTCATTTTACAAATGAGAAGACCGAGGCCCAGAGTGTCGAATGCCCAACTAAGCCATTTGTTCTTAGTCTCCCTGACTGCTTGTTTTAGCAGCTCACTGAGCCCTCATGGCCCCAGGAGCTTTGCAGCCTATGCCATACTCACAATGTTAACAACTGGAGGCCCTGTTTGGGAAGGAGCCCTTGGACTCTCCAGTCAGTCTGGGCCACCCGTTGCCAGTGTCCTTGGCCAGCTGGGCTGGAGAAATGCCCTGGCAGGAAGAAGGCCACTGGAACTCTAGACCCCACTGCCACCCAATCACCAGTGCTTGTCCCTCGGACAGTCGTAGCTGGCCATCTCTGTCTTCTCAGCTCTGCTGTGGCAGAGGTTACGTCTAGGCAGCTAGGCTATTTTTTTGTCAGGTCTGGCTTGTCATGACTTTCAAACCATCATGAGTTGAAAAAGAAACAGTGTGGGTCAATGGTTCGTGTCAAGCTGGAGTCAGAGACATGTTGCGGTCTTTGCCAGAGTCCCTAGACACTGTCTTCATCTGTTCAGACTGCTAAAACCGAATACGATAGACTGGGTGGCTTAAAACGTGAACAGTTTATTTCTCACAGTTCTGGAAAGTTCACAGTTCTGGGAAGTCCAAGATCAAGGTGCTGGCAGATCCAGTATCTGGTGAGAGCATTCTTGCTGGTTTGCAGACAGCTGTCTTCATGCTATATCCTTACCAGTCCTGAGAGAGGGCTAGCTCGGCTTCTCTTCTTCTAAGGGCAGTACTCCCTTCATGGGAGCTCCACCCTCATGACTAAATTTTCTCCCAAAGGCTCCACCTACAAATACCATCATTTTAGCGCTTCAACATCTGAATTTCGGGAGGGACACAAACACACAGTTCATAACAGACATCAAGATCCTTCTCTGGAGAAAGCGGGGCCAGCAAGAGTGTACAATGACAAATAATTGTAGAGAACGGTGGAATACCGGAAATTAGCACGTGCATAAGTGTTTATAGTCTGTCTCCTCCCCAGTGAATCCCTGCCCCACCTTCCCCGCCTCATACACATCTACGCTCCTTGAGAGCTGTGACTTTGTCTCAGACGCCACTGCTTCACTAGAACCTAGCACACAATAGGCCCTCAGTAAACACTTGTTGAACATGGAATGAGTGAACATCATTTTCCTAGAACGTAGAAGACCTGACATGTTCCAAGTTAACAGTATTTCCAGGATTTAAATATTTTAATTCCAAAAGAGCAGAATGTTTGAAAAAAAGTAGTTTTTAGCATTAATATTTATTTGCGCAGCTGCAATGCAATGCTTTCAAAGAGTTGTCAATGGCAAACACCTAAGCATCAGGGAACCACCATGGGCATCTCCAGGGAGACTGTCATGATGTCCACTCCAGTCTGTTGTCTTCCACTCCTTCCTCCACTCCTCCCTCTTGAACTTGGCCATCCAATTAGCTGACATACATAATCTTATTTGGGGGATATTTCTTAAATTTAGACTACCAGATGATCCTGCTTCTACTCTCTGGGGGACTTATTAGGATAAGTCAGAGATTGGGCATGTTCCTGTAGCATAACTTTTTTTAAAACTTGTGATAAAATACACATAACATAAAATGTACCATCCTAGTCATTTTTAAGTGTACAGTTCAGGCATTAAGGACATTCACATTGTTGTGCTAGCGTCGCCACCATCCATCAACAGAATTATTTTCATCTTGCAAAACTGAAACTCTGTACTCAGGCGCCCAGCTGCTGGCAACCACTGTTCTGCTTTCTCTTTTCCTGAACTTGACTACTCTGCGCACATATACGCGGACTCAGACAGCATTTGTTCATTTGTGACTGGCTTATTTCACCTGGCATAATTTTCAGCTTTATGACTGCTGTGGATTTTGGCTGGGGAGGGGCACCAACGCCAGCCCTAGGTAGAGCTGAGAAGTAAGGAGGGGCTTATCCCCAGCTAGCCCACTTTCCTGCCTCATACTTCCTTGAGTTCCCACCGACTTCAGGTCCCTACTCACAGCGAAGTGGCCTCACCCCCTCATCCCATCTCCTGCTTACCTGGAGAGAGCCTCTGATTTGCTTTGTGTGGGCCGTGTGTCCATGCCTTGGCAGAGGACAGATGGCCACCTCATCTGACAATCCCGCCTAGATGGAATAGAATAAGGAGGGGATGTATCCTTCAAAGAGGCTCTGCTGCATGGGAGGGAGCTGTGGATAGTGGGCAGGCAAGAACCACACGCATCCCTGACGGGGAGGTCCTCCAACCAGGTTTAAGTGCCTTTCAGCCTTCCCATTCCATATGGCACCAGGCTTGACTGTTTCCCCTTTGGGCCCTGTTCACAAAGGTTTTGATGCCTTGGCTTTTGTTGCAAAGTTTTCAGCAGCTTGAGTGCCAGTGCCGGGCCCCAGACACACTTTCACTGAGTGTGACTGTAGCCCACACAGGCTGCCCTCAAACACCAGCAGCCTGGAACACAGGCTACGGACTCAGATTGCCTGGGTTCGGTCCTAGCTTGGCAATCTCCAGGCTATGTGGCCTTGAGCAGGTAACTTCACTTCTTGACGCCTCAGTTTTCCCATCAGTAAAATGGCAAAATAATAATACCTACTCCATTAAGATGTTTTGAAGATCGAAAAACCTACTGCTGTAAGTGCTTGACCTGTATCATCTTATTTATGATCACAACCAACCTATTACCTGTGGGAAAAAGGCACCCCCTTTCTTGGCACACTGCCTAGCATGAAGAACTTGAGCTAGATTTCAACTTTACTCACACTCTGAGTCGGGCAGCCTTCTGGAGAGCCTATATACACTGTACACAGCAGCCTTGCCATGAGGCGGGCACTTGTGTGTCCTCATTTTCCAGATGAGGCAGCTGTGGCTGAGAGAAGTTGAGCCCCATGTGGTGATGGGGTGTGGAATCCCTTCTAGCTTGCCTATTTACTTAGTGCACGTGCCAAAGAAGCTAAGCACCACCTGTGCCGTGGACCACATCCCTTTGGCACCAGCTCATCAGCTTACACCTTGTGCATCTTCCACAGTAGATAGCGACCACATGCCTCTCTAGCACTTAATCTGTAGACCGGTGATACCAATCTCTAGTCTTTAATCTATCACTTTGACAATCATTTAAAAAACGAAGACATGTTATTTGAAAGAAGGGGGAAAGGTGGAAAGAAGCACACATTTGCATCCAGGCACCATCCTGGCTTGGTGATTATTTTTTCATTTCAGCAGTCCACTCATTGCCCAGACAGCAAGGACCCCAAACATTGTGGGTCTGAGTGAATCCTTCTTCTGGAGCTGAAAGATCAGCGTTACCAATATTTGGCAAAGCAGATTCCAGCTTTGGGGGTTTTCCCTCTAATTTCTTGTGTTCCCTAGGAGCATTACATGTGGCTGGGTGATTTAGGGGAGGGCAGATTTAGTAAGATGCCCACCCCTCATTTTCAAACCCTTCCCTTCTTTCCCCGATGAACAGGCAGCAGCCACTGCTTCCTGTGCCCCATTTAAAACTGTGACTTGTGTCATATCTTTGTGAATGGGGAGAACAAGGAATTGTATGCTGGACATAAGAATTAAATCTATTCGTGTGTCTCCTTTGTGAATCTGTATATTATGCAGACCGTATGCTCTCAAAGGCAGATCACTGGTTAAACTGAGGTACTGTGGGGGAATTGATTTGTTCACAGAACTCTGAATATAATTGAGAAGCGCTGCCAGTTATGTCTCTGATTTAACTGTCTGTCTAAGCCTATGTCTTGGATGGTGAGATCGCAAAGTATAGTTCAGATTTGAAACAGCTGCAGCAGAGCCAGCCACATTGGGTGGTGTAAATATCCCCACGTGACATGAAGTAAAGTAGCACATATTGAAAGGGAGACTTTCTAAGGTTCGGAACCAGCATTTTCCCGCAAACCTCCCACCAGAGCGGGACCCAGGGGACACCAAATGAAAGACGATGCAAAGAAAAGGGAGGGGATATGGAAACATATGTATATGTATAACTGATTAAATTTGTTATAAAGCAAAAATAAAAAAATAAAATAAAATAAAATTAAAAAAAAGACGATGCAAAGAGAAGCAGTCTTGGCCCATGTGTCTCCGAGAGGCCAAATGCAGTCAGAGTGACGGAAATGATCTGCTCGAACAGATTAGATGTTTTAACACCAATTCTCAGGCCTCAGAAGCGAGCCTGGCTGCTGGCAGACAACCAACACTGCCTTGCTTAATTTTTAGATTTGGCTGTTAAATTTCTCCCAGTGTGAGTTTGTGTTTGATTGGACTTATGAGGGTGGAAGATTCCTGGTAGCAAAGCCTGAGTTCTAGCTCAGTGACTTACCAGCTGTGTGACCTTGGACAAGCCATTTCACCCCATGGAGAGTGTTTACTCATCTGTGCAATGGAGGAAACACCCCCTGCTCTGCTTGCCTTCTGGGGAGTTTAAAGATCAAATAAGATGGTGTTTGGGAATGTAAAAGCACTGTGCAGATGACAGGCATAATTATGTTCGTGGGCAGAACATTGAATCCGTTCTGCCTGATTCACTCAATTCTCCATTTAATTTACATACTGTGGATTTTACCCCTCTTTCTTGCAGCAAAACCCTTTAGAGAGTATCATTTATAGACCTGAATTGATATATATGTAGTTGCCTTATTTATCCTCAGAGTCCTCTGGGATGAAGAAAAGAATGGAATTAAGAGGAAAAGTAGATCCAGAGTGATGGTAGCTCAAGGGCACAAAGAATTCCCACCCAGATGTTCTTTCTTTCCTAGATGACACTGACATCTAATCTAAAGCCAAAGCTTCTCATCAAAAGTTAGGCTCGGGCTTCCCTGGTGGCGCAGTGGTTGAGAGTCCGCCTGCCGATGCAGGGGACATGGGTTCGTGCCCTGGTCCGGGAAGATCCCACATGCCGCGGAGCGGCTGGGCCCGTGAGCCATGGCTGCTGAGACTGCACGTCCGGAGCCTGTGCTCCGCAACAGGAGAGGCCACGGCAGTGAGAGGCCCGCGTACCGCAAAAAAAAAAAAAAAAAAAAAAAAAAAAAGGTGGGGGGGCGTTTCTAGGGACTAGACCATGGCCGGTGGAGAGGAATGATCCAATAACCGTAGCTCCTGTATGTGTTTGATAACAATCATTTGGTTCCATGATGCCTTGTTCCCTGCCGGGGTCCCAGGGCCCGTTACTGTGATGATGAGTGTCAGTAGCCATCGTGCTGGGCAGGAAGTGGGTAGGAAGCTGTTAATGTTTGACCACTACTAATGCACATTTTGCCCACTCTTCTCTCATCTGCAGTCTGAGTACCACTACGAGTACAC
The DNA here is from genome assembly GCF_964341445.2 of Mesoplodon mirus. Taxonomy (NCBI): domain Eukaryota; kingdom Metazoa; phylum Chordata; class Mammalia; order Artiodactyla; family Ziphiidae; genus Mesoplodon; species Mesoplodon mirus. The sequence continues at coordinate 102,724,901 of NC_138978.1, forward strand.
TGCGTGTGACAGCTTGGGTTCCAGGTGGAGGGTCGCCGTGCCGCATACTCCGGGCCTGTGCACCAGCCTCCCTGACCCCGTCAAGGGCACCGAGTGCTGTAAGCAGCCCTGCCTCTCAGCTTTGGCCTCTGCCCCAAGCCCCCTGCCGTCCAAGTTAGGCACTTCCTGACAGTGTGGCTGCCTTAAGGAATCAGATCTCACCCCGCCCCCCTCCCACCCGGTCAGTCCTCATCCCCAAACCTCCTGAGATTTGGTGCAGAAGTGTTATTTCGTGGATGCAAACTGGGTATCTCAATTTACTTTTGTTTTATTTTCAGATTTAAATCCCATGAGGGTATAAAGTAAAAATAATTCCGGCTGTGTGCCACTTAGATATTTTCTCTGTTTGCATACATTTTCTTTTTTTGGCTGTGCATTTCTCTCCAACCTACACTCACCAGCCACAGTCACTCACTTAGGAAAGATTGTGATTTGCAGTCATTCTTGAAAAAGAAGCCAGAGAAGATAACTTTCTGCCGAGACAGACCTTTAAAATGCACTGGGCATTACTTCAGGGAACAAGAATCTTCCCTGACTGTGGAGCTGACCGTGCAGCCGGAAAGGCAGTGACTTCCCTGCAGCTCCCACCTCACCTCTGGGACTCTGCAGCTACAACTTTGCTACCACTGGCAGCTATTTCCCCTGAGCTGTTCTTTTTAAATATACAAAGGGGGGCAGTGGATAACAATAAAAATCAGGAACTAGAATCAAGGAATACTTGAAAATTTGGAAAGGAGATTGAGGGCATTTAAAATCTAAAATAAGCTTAGCCTAGTTCCTGGTTCAGTAGGTGAGCAAATAAATACTTGTTAAATTTGTGAATGCATATTGCTAAGATCTGAGTAGAACTGAGGTGTGACTAATGGAAACAAATGAACCATCTTCAGTAAACTTGGCCAGCGTTCTTGATCACTATGTGCACCTGCTATGTGAACCACAAAGATAAATAAGGCACAGTCTCTGCCTTCAGAAACGTACAGTCTGGTGGAAGGAGCAGACACCCATTCATCCATTCATTTTTTTCAGCAAACCTTTATGTAGCCCCTGCTATGTCTGTGCCAGTCGCTGAGCCACCATCCCTAGAGAAGCTCAGAGCCTAGTGGGAGGCACACATCAATATGATGTGTTGTATGAGGTGAAAAGAACGGGAGTTATGGATGCTTAGGGATCAGGAACCGCTGGGAGAACCACTCGAGCAAAAGCTTGGAGGTGGGAGAACATCAGACACATTCAGAGAAGAGCATGTGGGCTGGGGTGGAGGCAACACAGGGAGGGGATGGATGGGAGTAGGGTGGAGAAAGGTCTGTAGTGGGGGATCAAGCCGGAAAGTTAGGTTGGGGGAAAATTGGGGAAGAATTTGAATGCCAGGCTGAGAGCTTAATTCTATAACCAAAAGTGGGGATGGTGCCTGATTATTTTTTAAATAACAGAAATAATAGTACATATGAGTGTTTTGGAAAGATACTTCTGACCACCGAATGAGGAAAGACAAGAAACAGGGAACTAGTTAGGAGGACATTGCAATGGTTGAACTAACAGGTCACAAGAATCCCAACTAGTACGGTGGCAGTGGGACCAGAAAGGAGAAGACAGAGGCCAGAAACTCAAGGGGGAAGTTCAAAGCTGAAGGGCTAGGTGCCATTCAGAGGGGTCAGCACGAGGGACCATGCTCTTCACTGGAGAGCTCTCAGAATGGCTGAGGCTACCCCTTAGACCCCTTAGGAAACGAGACTGACAGGGACAAACCCAAAGTCCTGCAACAAGGCCCTAAATCTTTTTTTTTTTTTTTTAATAGCAGCTTTGGGAATTCCCTGACAGTCCAGTGGTTAGGACTCGGCATTTTCACTGCCGTGGCCCAGGTTCAATCCCCTGTCAGGGAATTAAGATCCTTTAAGCCATGTGGTGTGGCCAATAAATAAATAAATAAACAGATAGATAGAATAAATAGGATAAAATAACAGCTTTATTGAGATATAATTTACAGCAGAAGATTCAGCCCTGTAAGTTATAAAGCTCAGTGGCTTTAGAATATTCACACAGTTGCATAACTATCACCACTATCTAATTGCAGAACATTTTTGTCACCCCAAAAAGAAACATATCCATTAGCAGTCTCTCCCCATGCCCCCTCCCCCAAGTCCCTGGTGCCACAAATCTCCATTCTGTCTCTATGGATTTGCCTACTCTGGACATTCCATGGAAGTGGAATCATACAAGATGCGCCATGGCTCCAAATCTTAGTGGGGGAAACTCCCAGGTCTCCATCCTCTGCTCCTCCCCCCAGGATGCACACAACCCACCCACTTCTCCTGCGTGGCAGTAGCCTCACCACCCACCCTTGTCCCCACTCTGTGTTCCAGCCTTCTCTTGCAAAGCCGGGGAGTTTCTGGACATGAAGGACCAGTCGTGTAAGCCGTGTGCTGAGGGCCGCTACTCCCTTGGCACAGGCATCCGTTTTGACGAGTGGGATGGGCTGCCCCATGGCTTTGCCAGCCTCTCAACCAACCTGGAGATCGAGGACAGCACCACAGATTCCACTGAGAACTGCACTTCGTGAGTCGCCCCTCTCCCCACACTCCACGCCCACTCCCTTAGCCCCACGCCCCCCCTTACCTCCCTGCTCCCCATATTGGGGAAGGGGCTGCAGGGAGCACTCCACAGCCTCCTCTCCTGCTCCTCGGGGTGAGGGCTAGAGCAGGCCCCCACTGGACTGCTGGACATGACATCCGCATCAGCCCAACCTTACTGACCTAAGCTTACCAGCGACTGACAGGTATTTGTGACAGGTGAAAAACACGGGGAAATAGAGACAGGTGGACAAGATCAGCAAGGGTTAAATGGCCCAGTCCCTTTAAAACAAAATCCAATTGGATTCCACTATGGAATTTTGGATCAGCCAATAAACTTCCTCAACTTGATTGCAACACCATGTGCAAAGCCTTGGGTATCATCCTGGCTTTGGTGCTAGCTTCTAAAACTGGTCTGAGTTTATGGGTTTGGGAGGATAAAGTGGGACCAGAGCTTTGGTCAGTGATGGCTGAGATCTTCCAAACCCTTTGAGACCCTGATGACCAGAAAATTCTCCAGCTCAGAAGGAAATCTTTTCAGTAATTGAAAGGCTCAGCCCAGGGTGCTTACAGAACGGGTGAGCTATCCTTATCAAATCTCTGGATATTTAATTCCTGGGATGGGAGTATCCTATCCCTGGAATTAAATGATGTGCCTTCTATAGTTCAGGCACTATTCTGGATGCTTTACGTATATTATTTTCTCTAATTCTCACAAGAACCCTTGTGACAGTGAAATAGGTATTATTGTTCCCATTACACAGATGAGGAACTGGAGGCTCAGTGAGGTTCAGTGACTTGTCCTTCATTACCTAGCTTACAACTGGGGAGACTGGAATTCACACCTGGTCCAGGCTTTCCACTGCCCCATGCTGCCACCTTCAAATAACATTTAGTTATTTGAAGGCAACATGCAAGGAAATACCCAGTCCTAGAGAGGAAAAGTAGGGGGATGCATAGATATAAAAGACAATTGTCCACTGCTCTCTGTTAAATATTGACAAAGAATACAGGAGAAAAGTACATGAAAGTTTCTCTTATACCCAAGCAATCAAAAGGATAAAAAAGGATTAATTGTATTACACCTGGATTCCTAAAGGTGGGAGCAATGTCTCCCTTTCCTATACTTAAATCTCCTAGAAGCACCATTGTCTGAGCCAGGCAGGAGGCCTCTAACAGTCCAATTTTAATGTTATTTTAGAGTTCAATATTATGAGTCAAAATCATTAGCATGACAATGTTGGCAGCAGAGATAAAGCTGGAGAGGATTCAAGCTGGAAGGAGAGGGAATGTGTGGGTTAAGACAAGCAACCCCCATCTTAGTCCTAACAGAGAATGTGACTGACCCTGGACAAGATGCAGGCCTGGCTCAGTCGCCACGCGCGTGAAAGCAGGGTTTTCTCCCTGTCTGGGGAAGCAGTGAAAGTCCAGAAATCATTCTCTCTCAGCGAGGCCGGATGTGGGTCTGTTCAAAACGACTTGTGTTTCCACAGCACAGACTGCTTCAGGGCCTGGATCTTAAGGCATCCCACGACATTCCCGGGAGGGGGAAAAAGGAGAAATGGAGAGGAAATGGCCACCTAGAGAGGGTTTGTGATTTCCCCACCGTGCCCCAGAAAGGCAATAACAGCTGCTATCAGGTCACCAAGTGTCTGGCTTTCCTGCTCCATTGTGTATTTACCTGAATCCAAGCCCACTGCCCCCATAACCCCCACCAGTGGTGCCTCCCACCTGCTCTGCCTCTAGCGCCTCCCAGCTGGTCTCCGCTTCCACCCCCAGCTTCCTGCAGGCCACCGTCCACTCAGCAGCCAGACTGATCTTCTTAAACACAAGTCCAGTCACAGTACTTTGCTGCTCAAAACTCTGGATTCTGTGGATTCCCACTGGAATAAAATCCAATACGTTGTCACAGCCTGCAGGGCCTCTGCCCCCTGCCCCTTCTTCCAGCCTCTCTCCAGTGCCTCTCCTCCTGCTTATAGAGCTCCAGCCATCCTGGCCACCATGCTCCCGCCCTCCTTGCGCCTTTAACACGCTCTTCTCCAACTCTTCCCCCAGCTGACTCCTGCTTCACCCTCGGGTCTCTGCCTAAAAGTGACTGCCTCACAGAAGCCATCCCTGACCCCACAGGCCCCTGTTACACACACATACATCATCTTGTATTTCTCCTTATGGCACTTACCATAGTTATTACTATGTTATTAACTGCATGACAAGTTTCTGTCTCCTCCACTAGAAACAGAATGCAAGCTCCAAGAGGGAGGGGGTCAGGGCTGTCTTGTGCTTTGCTGTGTCTCCAGTATCTAACACCTGGCACAAAGCAGACACAAAATAAATAATTGGAAACAAAACAGGCCAACTGAATGGCGTTTCCATGGCAGGTTCCTGAGCCTTCAGGGGATCATCCTTGGTTCCTGGGTAAATGTCCCAGGACTAAGGTGATGGAAACAGTCCTCAGATCCAAAACTGGGATAAGCAAAAGGGAATAAGAGTGAAAAGGGAGTCGTGGAAAGGATGCTGTACGTTCATGGAAGAGAAAGAACAGAACACCAAATACTGTGAAGGTGAAACAAGAATGAGAGAAAGCATTAAAAAGGGTCTCAAACTTTGGAAGCTTCTAAGTTTTTCTGTACAGTTTCTTCTTTCTAACCTGAATTTATAAACAGTGCTACCCAGTGTGAGCTTGGCAGTGTGTCTGGGTGGCCACCGTGTGAGAATTCCTCTTTGAAAACTTGCCTCCCTTTTCCCCAGGGCCATGGCAAAACAAAGCAGGTATAAGCAGATCACAGCTAAATGACCGAGGGCAGGTTCCTAATCTCTTCCATGCCTTGGTGTCCTCATTCTAAGAACCAGTGATAAAAATAGTACTCTTCTTAGAGGCTGTGGTAAGGATGAAATGAAATGATACTTGTAAAGATTTGGAGCGATGCCTCGCATTAGAAATCAATCAAGACATGTTATTATTGAACATGAAACGATCTTCACCAGGGACAGCTCTGACAAAAGTCAGAACTGTGATGCATTTTGCAAACGAAATCCACTTATGGCATCCTTTTAATTATTCATCCACCTTCAGGAGTTATTTATAGCTGATGCTATGGAGCACATCAGCTTTAAGTGCTGTCTCTTTTAACAAGGAGAAATCAGTACCGTTAGGTTAGCTGGGTATCTTGGATGAGCTCAGCTTAGGTATTTTGGATATGCTTCCACTTGAGAATAACACTAACTGTTGAAGAGCTGGAAGTACCGTATTATTCTCACAAACACAGGGGGAAAACAGTGGACTAATCTGAGGTCCCCTGAACTTACCATTATTAATCACTGGAGACATGGGCTGGTCTCAGGCACAGCAGTGAAATAGTGGGATTGTCTTTGATCACCCATTTCCCACATTCATCTGTTTAATGCCCTGAGTCCCCCTTATGTGCCAGGTCCAGGGCTTAGTGCTAGGGACACAGAAGTGAGCAAGTTAAGTTTGGTCTCTGCCCTCACAGCATCGACAAGCCAGGCAGGAAGACAAGCAATTCAAGAAGAATTAAACTATGACCAGAAGAGGAAACCAAACTGCAAATAAACTAAGAAAAGATGCTCAACCTCACTAATAGTTAAGGAAATAAGATTTAAAGCTCACTGAGACACTCTGTCCTACTGTATTGTATTGGCAACAATTTTAACGTCTGACCATTCCAGATGTGGGGAGGGTGTGGAGCAAGAACAGCTGTCTTTCGCTGCGGGTGGGTGTAGCTGACAGCAGCCACTCTGGAGCACAACGTGGCCACAGCTGGTAAAGTTGGTGGTTCACATACCCTGTGACCCAGCAGTTCTACCCCCAGGCTTTCCACTCAAATATGCGTAGAAGGAGACTTGCGAGAATGTTCCAAACAAGAATGCGCACAATAGCAAAAAATTGGAAACAATCTAGATGTCCGTCCACAAGTCATGCATAAATAAATATGGGCGAACCATAGAAAGCAATCTTATATACTCGTAAAAGTGAAAGAAGAGCTTTTATTCACGTGTGACTATGGATATGGAGGAATCCCACAATCATTATACGTGTTGAGGGAAAAAAAGCAAGTTTCAGAATCTGTGAGCACATAAGCTATAAAAACATGCAAAATGCTGTCATACAGTATATTGTTTAGAAATACATACATAATTAGTGAAGGGCAGAGAACCACATGGGGACGTCAAGCACCAAATTCAGGAAAGTGGTTACTTGACAGTGGGGAAAGGTGTGTGTGATGCGGAGGGGGTTGAGATTAGCTAGGGGTACACCAAGACTTCTGCTGTGTTGCATTTCATAAGCAGGGTGGCGGGTCTTAAATATTTCATAACACGTTTAAATGAAATACAGGAGGCGTGTGATTATGAGAAAGGGAACAGTGAGAGCTGAGGGCACACGTAGCAGAGGCAGGTAAAGGAGTCAAGGAGGACTTCTCAGATTAGGTGACGTTTGCTCTAAGACACGAGTAGGAATTAAATAGATGGAGGGAGGAGGAAGTTTGTTCCAGGAAGAGAGAACAGTGTGTGGGAAGACCCAGAGGTGAGAGAAAGTTCGGCAGAAGAATTGAAAGAAATGCTGTAGGGCTGGAGCATAGACAGTGGGTGAGGAGTTCGTACCCCATCCTAAGGGCAACAGGGAGTCAGAGTTTCAAGCAGGGAAGTGACAGGGTCAGATTTTTGTTCTGGAGGCTCTCTCCAGCCACACTGTGGACAAGGGATTGGAGGAAGCAGGACTGGATGCAGGGAGGCGAGTTGGGGCTGATTCAGAGCTGAGGGACATGCGGGGAGAAGGAAGAGCCCTTGGGTAGGGCAAACACAGTAGAGGTATTTAGAAAACAAAATCAATATGCCTTCTCCCTTCCCCCTTCCCATAAAAACCAGTTCCTAGTAGCATCTAAAAGTGGACATTTCAAAACAAAAACAAAAAACAAAAAAAATGGGTGGGTCTTCCCTGGTGGAGCAGTGGTTGAGATTCTGCCTGCCAACGCAGGGGACACGGGTTCGTGCCCCAGTCCGGGAAGATCCCACATGCCGCGGAGCCTGTGCTCCGCAACGGGAGAGGCCACAACAGTGAGAGGCCTGCGTACCGCAAAAAAAAAAAAAAAAGGGGGTGGATTAGACTGGTTGGACTTCTGAGTTCTGAAGAATAGCTTTTCTACTAACTTTCTTTGACAGCTTTGAGTTTGGCAAACCTGGGTTTGAATCTCAGCCCTGTCACTTGCTGGCTGTGTTATACTGGGCAAGGCACTCAACAAGCCTCCGTTTTATCATCCATTAAATGGGGACAAAATTGCATTTCCTCTTACTGATAGCAAGAAATCATGAATGTAGAATATGTAGTTCATCATCTGGGAGATAGTAAGCAACCAATAAATATTATCTACCTCCCCCTATCCACAACCTTACCTGCCGTCTATCTTCTGGGTAGTTCTGCATGATGTGGAGGTACACCTACCTGTCCTCCTCTTGGCTGTACCTCCAGGCTCCTTGACTTGGAGGTCATTCCTCACTGAGCGTTTTCAGGTGTAAGCTTCCACTTGTGAATCACAAGTGTGGAATTCTGCAGAGACCTAGCAGGACATGAGACCTGCATATCGCACAAGCCCTGGTGGGCTGGGGTCCTGACTGTGAACTTGGCTCCTGTTCCCTCACAGGTCCAAGTGGGTTCCTCTGGGTGACTATATCTCCTCCAACACGGATGAGTGCACGGCCACGCTGATGTACGCCGTGAACCTGAAGCAGTCTGGCACTGTTAACTTTGAATACTACTACCCAGACTCCAGCATCATCTTCGAGTTTTTTGTAAGCCCCTGGCTGAGGGGGAAGGTGGGAGGTAAAGACCCTCCGAGGCTCAGATTCATTTACAGGAATCACACGCATAGTCCTGCTCGGGAAGTTTTCACAGTTGTCTTCCCTCTGGAGAGAACTGTGGTCAAAGTGAGCTGAGGTTTCAAAAGGCAAAGAGAAAGGCAGAAGTCAAAGGACCCTGGGGGGAAGAGTAGATAGAGTCTGGGAGATTCGTAGGTGTTCTGCCCCGTTCAGACGTGAAAACAGCACGTAACAGCTCTGAGTTAACGCATAATTTCTTTAGTGTCCACGTACTGACATTTTGTGTGTGTAACTAGCTCCTGCCATACTTCAAATCTCATGACTTCTGAGCTCAGTCCTTCTCCCATAAGAAGGGCCCTCTGAAGGGCTGGGGCATCGTGGGGTAAGCAACTTGTTTCCTTAGAAAGCTGAGAGACTCTGATCTCAAATTCCTTCAGGTTCAGAATGACCAGTGCCAGCCCAATGCAGATGACTCGAGGTGGATGAAAACCACAGAGAAAGGATGGGAATTCCACAGTGTGAGTATCAGAGCAGTCTTCTCCCTGGAGATTCCAGAAAAGGGACCAAGGGCCTTTCCTCCAAAGAGTGCTTCCTCCCCATCTGGGCCTCCACTCTTCTCTCCCTAGAGGGCAGTTGTCTGACAACATGAGGATGCTATAGTTTCTCTCCTCTTGAGTTGACGTAATATGGATGTGAACTGACTCGCTCCTCTGGCTTGACCCCAAGGACCAGCAGCTTTCTAGTTTTAAAGGCCCAGTCTTCTGGGGCTGGGGCATGGATTAATAGAACCAGAGAAGAATGAAGGAGTTTCAGCCACCCTGTTGTCAGTACCTTCAGGTCCCTTCATTGGTCTCAACATAGAAATGCTCATGGTATATGTGACTGAGGGAGAAGTGGGAGAGGGCATGAGAGGGTTGTAAGAGGAGCCTTAGAAGGAGAGAGGAGGGCTCCCCTCGTGGCGCAGTGGTTAAGAATCCACCTGCCAATGCAGGGGACTGGGTTCAATCCCTGGTCCGGGAAGATCCCACATGCCGCAGAGCAACTGAGCTCGTGCGCCACAACTACTGAGCCTGCGCACCACAACTACTGAAGCCCGCGCACCTAGAGCCCGTGCTCCGCAACAAGAGAAGCCACCGCAATGAGAAGCCTGTGCACCACAACGAAGAGTAGCCCCTGCTCGCCGCAACTAGAGAAAGCCCGCGCACAGCAACGAAGACCTGATGCAGCCAAAAATAAATAATAAATTTATAAAAAGAAAAAAAGAAGGAGAGAGGAGCTGAGCCAAGCTGGGAGGAAGGGCAAGTCTGAGGAAGTTGAGGGAGAGGAGCAGAATAGGCACTGCCATGCAGGCTGCAAGAGGAGGGATCCCAACAGGAGGCTAATGCAATGGATTAGCAATACCTGTCTCTATGACTGAACTAACTCCTCCTGTTTGTGGTTTTTAGGTTGAACTAAATCGAGGCAATAACGTCCTCTACTGGAGAACCACAGCTTTCTCAGTGTGGTCCAAAGTTTCTAAGCCTGTGCTGGTGAGAAACATCGTCATAACAGGTATGGAGAACAGAGAATGGGGTTGGGTCTGGGGTCTGATGCTGACTTCAGCAGGGAGGGTGTGGGTTAGTCCTCAGGGGGCTCAGTCTCTAGGCTCAATTCTTGCTTTCCTATGTTGTTCTTCCTCCCTAGGAGTGGCCTACACTTCAGAATGCTTCCCCTGCAAACCAGGCACATATGCAGACCAGAAGGGTTCCTCTTACTGCAAACTTTGCCCAGCTAACTCTTATTCCAATAAGGGAGAGACTTCTTGCCACCAATGTGACCCTGACAAATATTCAGGTGATGTTTCAGAGGGTGGGAAGAGTTTGGTGGGGGAGGGGGTACCAACATATACACAGGGACAGACAGGAAGTGGAGCCATCCTTTTGGCCAAGCTGAAGACGATTCTTCTTAAGCACTTGTTTTCTGGGCCCTGGAAGAGCCCAGCTAATCCGCCAATCACTCTTGAAATGCAATCATTCAGTAAGTATTTATTAGGCCTCTACTATCTGCCAGGCCTTTACTCTAGGTGTTTGGAATACATCAGTGAAAAAAATAGACAAGGGTCCCTGTCTTCATGGAATTTACATTCTGGAATGTAAATGGGATACATAATAACTATAATAACTACATAATAAATATATAGTAAATTATATAGTGTATTAGATAGCAAAAAGTGCAGGGCACCACGGCAAAAAGCAAAAGCAGCTCAGAATTAGAGGAATTAGGAAGGCTATGGAAAGGGGTTGCAATCATTTTTTAATGAAACCTTAATTAAGATAATAATTATAAATAATGTATACAGTAGATAAAAGAGGTATAAATTTATATTTTAATTTATAACAATTAATATCAAAGTTAATTTTTTTTTTTTTTTTTTTGTGGTACGTGGGCCTCTCACTGTTGTGGCCTCTCCCATTGCGGAGCACAGGCTCCGGACGTGCAGGCCCAGCGGCCATGGCTCATGGGCCCAGCCACTCCGCGGCATGTGGGATCTTCCTGGACCGGGGCACGAACCCGTGTCCCCTGCATCGGCAGGCAGACTCTCAACCATTGCACCACCAGGGAAGCCCTATCAAAGTTAATTTAGAAGAGCCATGAGGTCGTATTGTTACGCAAAACATTTTGATAGCGAGAAGCTATAATCTTTTATCCACTGAATTCAAAGCATCCATTTAATTCAAAGCAGGCCTTGTCAGGAAATCCAGGGTTCCTTGGAACACAGCTGGAAAACCACTGCTCTAAGGGAAAATAAGAGGACAGTGGGAAGCAGCCTATTTCTGCAGTCCCTGGATAATTTCCTAAAACAGCCCAACTTGAGAAACGGGACCTGGTTATTTGAGAGGATCTCGGCAGCAGCAGGGCTCTGGTGTAAGATGGGTAGTGTCCCCAGAGGGCCCTGTGCTTAGACAGTCCAATGACTGGCACAGCGACCAATCTCCAAGACAGGTTCTGAAACAAAACAGGTAGGGAGAGAGAAAGAGTCCCCTCCCTTCCCCTGCAAATGCCCATAACTATTCCATTTTTCCTTTTTTACACAGAACTATATACAAAACCGGCTCAAGGCCCTCTCTTAATTAGACACCCCCATCCCTACACAGACACACCCACCCTTCACACAGGTGTCACAGTACGTGTTTGCTCAGCCAAGACCTGCCCCTGACCCTGTGAGCTGCTTATTTCTACACCATTCCTAAAATAGAAGTTCTATTTATCTACACAGATCTTGCCAAATGAGTGTAGCTTTCAGCAAGAACAGAGATTTTTAGATCTTGGGGGAAGTTTTTTTTTTTTTCGGTACGCGGGCCTCTCACTGTTGTGGCCTCTCCCGTTGCAGAGCACAGGCTCCGGACGCGCAGGCTCAGCTGCCATGGCTCACGGGCCCAGCCGCTCCGCGGCATGTGAGACCTCCCCAGACCGGGGAACAAACCCGCGTTCCCTGCATTGGCAGGCGGACTCTCAACCACTGCGCCACCAGGGAAGCCCTTGGGGGAAGTTCTTACCTATAAGTCTAAATTCCTGTTTTTCCACTTGAATTTCGTATTCCTCTTCCCTGCTCTATCAATAGCATCCTTTGTTAGTCTTTTTCTCCAGCTCCCTTTCCAGCCCCGCTGTGGTACAGGGTTTAAATGACAAGGTGGTTCTAGAAGAACTGCCTACAGAGTGTTTTGATCAATGCTATGTAAATTGATTTCTATCCAGAGGGCGGTTATGAAGGTATTAGTTTGGGAGTCTGAATTCTTGGAGTCTATTCTCCTTTTGCCACTGATTTCTCCATCCACTTCTTTAAATGGAAAGTGAAATTTTACTCTGAAGAATATGTTCAGCTTGGGATACAAAGAGTATCACGTTTCTTTGGGACTTGATTGTTCCAGAATACAGGGTCAGTGGGAGACTGGGAAAATGCAGAGAGAGTCTGATGAGAGCCTATGATGGAATGTACATAAAGGGAGTGGCAGGAGGCCCTGTGACCATTTAGTCTTTCATCTGTAAATATATTCTGAGTGGCCACTGGGTGCCAGGGCTTGGGCTTGATGCTAGGGTTACAGCTGGTGCTGCCCTCCAGCTTATGTCAAAAGTGGAAATGCGGTTATAGAAACACCAAGTGTAATAACTCCACGGTACAGGAGGTGCTAGGATAGGAGGACTGAGTGTAATGTGCGGTGGAAGCAAAAGAGGGAAGCGGTCAGTCCTCTCTGGGGAGGGAGGAAAGGCTGCACTAGCTGTGGTCTTGAAAGATAAGCTATCTTGAAAGATGAGTTGGTGATTTGATGGGGGCAGGATATTCTGGAAGAAGTGTGAGCCAAGGCCAGAAGGCTCAGGGATCCAGGAGTAACTCAGCATTGCTGGAGCTTACTTAGAGAGAATTAGCATCCAAGGCTAAGAGGTGGGCAGGGAACAGGTTACGGTTAAACCCTTCTGTGCCATTGCTACAGAACTGGGATTTGATCCTATCAGCATTTGAAGCCATTAAAGAATGTGAAACTGGGAATGACATGATCTGGCTTGTGCCTCTGAAAGACCATTCTGGTTGCCATTTGGAAAATGGATGAGGAAAGGAAGAGCTGGAGGCAGAAGCTACAGTCAGAAGATTTTGCATCAGGTGCCATTGCCCGTATCCAGGACCTAGGCTAACGAGGAGCTGATGCACATGTGGATGTCAGGGACAAAGGCTTGACTGAAAGCATCTTTCTCATTGAGAGATTAAATTTGATCATTAGGATTAATTCCTTTGTGTTATGTTTAATATTAGGGATTCATTTCCTAATAGAACAGCACAGGGTTTAAGGGCATGGACTCCAGAATAAAATCACTGCGGTTCAAATACTTGCTCCACCACTTCCTAGCTGCGCCACCTTGGGCAAGTCACTTGTCTGTGCCTCAGTTTTCTCATCTCTAGAATGGGAATGACAATGATTGTATCTGCCTCATAGCATCATTGTGTGCACTGATTAAAACAGGTAAAGTGTCTGGCATGTAGTAAGCACTAATTTTATTTATTCATTTACAATAAGGCCTGTCCCAGCAGTCTTCTTGTGGTCTGAAACCACTCTGGGCATAGGTAACAATAATAAGTCACTTGTACAGTACTTTACAGTTTACAAAACATTTTCTCATTATTCGTAGCATAGTGCAGGGGTGATATCCCCATTACAAATGAATTAGCAGAAGCTCACAGAGGTTAAGGGATTTGCCCAGAGTCTGTGGTGGTGTCGGAGCTGGGCATTGGGTTCATTCGGTACTTAAATCTTCAGGGGAAATGTTTTCCTTGGATAAAAAGGATCAGAACAAGAATGTTGTATTTCCGGAGGCAGGGGGAAGATACGGAAAGGAGGAGGAAGGTGCAGAAAGAGCAGGTGGAGCCCCCAAGATAAACTTTATCTTCAAACAGTTTTACCCAGGGCCAGTCCTACAGGAATCACTTTTCATTTCCTCAACAAATATCTAGGCCAATCCTTCAAACATGACTAGTCTCCAGCTTCAACACCTTGATGAAACTTGAGCTGGGAAAGTGAGGTCTGGCTCAGCATTTGCGTTAATCATTTATTAAAACCAGTTTAGAAGTTGTCAGTGTGTAAACAGCTGGACCCTTTTTGCTGGGGTGTCAGGTTGAACAAATATTTGACAAGCAGAGAAAGGTCCTTGTGTGGAATGCACTTTCTAACACATAGCTTGCAATTTGCTAGATCCAGTATGCAAGGGCCTGGGAACTGGCTTATTTTCAGCATCTCCCCCCAAATTTCTCCTGGCCAAGTCTGTCAAAACCAGGAGTCCCTGGATCCCTCTATGTTGAAATAGGCCTTTGTTTGTTAACCAAGTGAATGATCTGAGAGACCCCAGCTGTTTCTCAGCCAGTAGTTCCCTCTTGCCTAGGCTAATTAAGATGGGGACAGAAGAGGCATGGAAATATGTGATTGAGGGAACTCCCCAGTGCAGGCCAACAAGGCGGTAACTAGGAGATTCTCCGATCTAGCAACTCATTTGGTGCCTTGGGAAGAAGAAGGGACCAGTTGAGAAATAAGCCTTAACTGGAAGAGAAAGGAAACTTCTAATCCTTATTAAAAATCCCATGACAGGGCTTCCCTGGTGGTGCAGTGGTTGGGAGTCCACCTGCCAATGGGGGACACGGGTTCGTGCCCCGGTCTGGGAAGATCCCACATGCTGCGGAGTGGCTGGGCCTGTGAGCCATGGCCGCTGAGCCTGCGCGTCCGGAGCCTGTGCTCCGCAATGGGAGAGGCCACAACAGCGAGAGGCCCACGTACCACAAAAAAAAAAAAATCCCATGACAGTTACCAAATAAAAATAATTCCCACAAACCCAGGTGATAATGGTTACCAGCACTTAGCAAATTCTTACTTACAATGTGTCAGCTATGTGCTGGCTCCAGTAAGTAGGTGTTATTATTCCTGCTCTACAGGTGAAAGCACAAAGGCTCAGAGAGGTCAAGTAACTTGCTGAAAGTGACACAGCTACTAAATGATTAAGCAGGATCCAAACCCAGATCTGTCTGACTTAAAACTCTTATTCCATTCTACCAAACTGCCTGTCAGGTAATAGAGAGAGAGAGGAGGTCTCACCATTATCACCTGCTTACCTGCAGGTGACACAGTAGTCACATTAGAAATAGTGGTGACAGTAGTAGTAGGCAGTATTGCGCTGGCACTCTGTAAAGCAGTGGTTTTTATTCTGGAGAAAGTAAATCTCCTGGAAATTAAAAAAAATTATTTGCATGAAGTATGTATATTTTTCAGGCTACAGGAAACAGGTCTTTTTTTCAAATTCTTGAAAGCGTTTGTAATTCAAAAAAGGTGAAATCCATTGCTTTAAAGAGGGATTCATTGAAATAGTTCTTGCTCTCCAGGGGTTCACAGGGTTAAAGCAGAACTAAACTAGGTATAAGAGGAATATACAGAGGGCCTTCCCTGGTGGCACAGTGGATAAGACTCCACACTCCCAATGCAGGGGGCCTGGGTTCGATCCCTGGTCAGGGAACTAGATCC
This sequence comes from Mesoplodon mirus, assembly GCF_964341445.2. Lineage (NCBI taxonomy): Eukaryota > Metazoa > Chordata > Mammalia > Artiodactyla > Ziphiidae > Mesoplodon > Mesoplodon mirus. The sequence continues at coordinate 102,740,373 of NC_138978.1, forward strand.
CACATGCATGCTGCAACTACGAGTTCTCATGCCGCAACTAGGAGTTTGCATTCCGTAACTAAGAAGCCCACGTGCTGCAACTAAACGTGCCGCAACTAAGACCTGGCACGGCCGAAATAAATAAATAAATATTTTTTTAAAAAAGAACATACAGAGAGTAAAGTAAGTAAAAATGATAATAACATTTTTCATTAAGTTCAGGTCAAGGCTTAGAGATAGTGCTGTGAGGCCTGGGGGTGGGGAAAGTGGAAAGAGGTGGATTAAACCGTCACCTTATTTGCGTAGGATCATTGCATGGAGAAGGGGAAATACAGAGGTGGAAGGCCTTCATTCTAGGCATATATTAAGAGACAATTCAGAGACAGAATTGGAGTGAGAGGATGAAGCACTGTCCTAGCTTTCCTATGTTTTGCTTCAACCCTTCAGGAGTAGAAAAACCACCTGCACAGTCAGGGTTCTGAGGCACCTGGAAGATGGCGAGTTCCAGGGAATTGGTGGTAAACCTGCAAGATGCTCCTTCTGGCTACCTCCCTCCTTGCTGGTCCTTTGGCCAGTCCACCTCTCCGTGCCCTGCTCCACAGGGCAGGCCCAGTGGTTTCTCATCAGCACCAGGGAGAGGCACAAATGGTGTATCTGAGCAGGGCTTTAGGGACCGAAAATGATGCCGCTCAGGCAAAGGGAAGGTGGGCATGCAGGATTGTCTACTTTCTGCAATGTCTGTATTGTGCCTCACCCCAAGGTCTTGGGCGTTATAGCATCGTGAGCAAGTGGTCAAGAGCTCTGCTTTTTTAACTTCAAATATTTGTCCTTGCATCTGCCATTTAGAAAAAGGATCCTCCACCTGCAGAGTGCGGCCAGCCTGCACAGACAAAGATTACTTCTACACTCACACGGCCTGTGATGCCAGTGGAGAGGTGGGTAGCACGGTCATGGGGCCCCTTTGCCTGCTCCTTGGGCTTTGCCAGATCCAGACCTCCAGTGGCCAGTGAAGCTGGCACCCAAGAAAACCCCACAGACCTCTGCAGTGACCCTGGGGCCAGTGGGGAAGCAAAATGAGATGACCTCATTTATTTTCAGGTCAGAAGCTGTTTTTGCCACATTTGTTCCGCTGCTTATTCATATATGCTCTGTTTCAAAAAACACCTTCATTTTCTTTTCCTTGGTTTCCTCCATTTGCTTCGCCCCCTGGGCAATGGCTGCCTGTCCACGCGTACTTATTTCTTCACAGAACTCATCAGACTTGTCCCCTCGGCGCTGCTCTTGTGGGCTGGCAAAGGGGATGATTCCTACTTTCTGGCTCACTGGAGAATGGCCTGACTTGTTCCGTCTCTGCTGGCTCCCTCTTTCCCCCCAGGCTTTCTGCCTCAGAAAGACTTTCCTCTGTAGTCTGCTCTGCCATTGAGTCAACAGGCATTTTTTGAGCATCAGCTGTTGTGCCTGGCACTGTGCTCCAGCTGGGGAATCAGAGATGAGCAAGACGGGCTCCTGCCCTCAGAGGCTCACCATCCTGTGGGGGAGGGCAGGGACAAGGAAGATGGGCCTGACGGTGTGCAGGGCGCTGGGAGAACCCAGAAGAGGAGTGACCAGGATGGGGGTGGCGGGCAGGGAAGGTGTTTCAGAGGAGGTCATTTGTTCACATGTACAACCAGCCACTGTGCTGGGCGCTAAGGGTGCAGCAGCTCACAAAACCAAGGGAACGTCTACTCTCGTGGAGCTTAATTCCTGTTGGGGAGCAAGTGGAGGGAGAGACAACAGACAGACAACTAATGGGTGTATAATAATACATCAGATGGTAGTAAGTGGTAGGAAGAAAAACATAAAACAGGATTGGGAGATAAAGAATGACAGAGCTGTTTTAGAGAGGTAAGGATGACCTCTCTGAGGAGATGACATTTGAGCAGAGATCTGAGTGAGGTGAAGGGGAGCTCTCCAGGCAGGGGGCGCACAGCAGGTGTAGAGGGGGCAGGTGTGTGCCTGATGACTTCGAGGAACAACAGTAAATGAGGAGGGATGGCTCAAGGGCACAAGTGGAGGAATCTGTCTCAGATTAGACATTCTGAATGAACTGCCTATATCCCTAAATCAGAGCCTCTCAAGAAATAGGAGTGGGGAATTCTGCATCATTCAGCACTAAGCATATGCTTGGATATTAGGATGTATAAATGTTTCCTGGCTGGCTGGCTGGCTGGCCAAATCCTCTTTTTGCTAATTAAGCAAGGGATAAAGTCCAATCCTTTACGGTGATTGTTTCTATAGTCATCTCTTACTGCCCCCCCCCCCCCGGAACTGCCCCACCCCACCCTCATGTTTCAAGCAAAATCCCCTTCCTTAGCAACCAGGCGAAATGATATATCTTGTCAGTTGCACCTTAGACCCGGTTCTATAGTGTCTGGTGTTCTGCATGACCTTGTAAAACTTATTGTCCTTTCCTTGGCCTCAGTTGACCCACTAATTACATGAGGACAATCCTGCTCCTCTTATCCCTCCAGGGCATAACATGTGGCCGATTGTGGCTGTCTTTGCTTCCTTCTGCCCCACTCTTTCCCCTCCCGGCTTAGACCAAGGCATTCTAGATCCATAGTGTGCTCTGATGCCTGCAAGCCTGGGTGCCTGCCCTCCCCTGATCACCTTGAGGATCTTTAGATGCTGAGTGGGGCCAGAGCCAGTGCTCCCACCTTGCAGCCCCGCCAAAGCACAGCTCAGGTAGGAGCCCTGGAGTATACATGGTAAGGAGTGCACAGGAATATGCAGTCACCAGGAGTGCTTTACAGAAGCCTCAGCCCTCAGGCCCACACTGGTCCTGCTCGGGATTTTGTTTTCTAAGCTGTATTTTAAAATCAAGGGACTCCTATTATTGCCTTTATGGCCTTTGCTGTGTCTCAGTGCTTTCTCAAGGACCAGGATGGCCGATCCACTGGGGCTGCTGAGTGTGCTGCTCCAAGAGATGGCCTAAATCAGTCTACCAGCTCCCCAGACATTTCTCTCTATGAGACTCAAGGAGACAAGCCAGGTGAGATAAGGTTAGAGCGCTAGTCCAGGTCTCTGGTCACTGGCTGCTCTTCACAGGGAGAAAGGCTGAGCTGAGCAGGGAGAAGAGTTGTCTGTCTCAGGGCTCACCTCCAATGAAGGCAGCATGGGACCCTTTTAAGACCCTGTCATTTCTTATCCTTAATAAAATGGACCGATGCTTTATTCACCCACCTTTTCACATGTATGGTATGCTACACAGAGCATTTGCGTCATCACCTCAATGCAATCCTTTTGTTTCTGACTTGCCCTAGGGCCACATGGGAAGCTTCACACTGCCCAACCTCACCCCTGATTCACCAAGGCCTCCTGTAATTCATCTCCTCTTCTCTATCCAATTTCTCCATCAAAAGACTAGGGACGACCCTAATAAGTGACAGATACAATGCTTCTCTTGTCCACTGACTTGGTGGCTGACCGTTCCTCTTGCCTTCTTCCCCTGGTTTTTTTGAGATATAACTGACACAGAACATTGTGTAAGTTTAAGGTGTACAATGTATTGATTTTATACACTTACATACTGCAAGATGATGACCACCATAGAGCTAGCTAACAGCTCCATCAGGTCACATAATTACCATTTCTTTTTTGTGGTGAGAATGTTTAATAGCTACTCTCTTAGCAGCTCTCAAGTATATAATAGAGTATTATTAACTCTAACCACCTGTACCTTAGATACCCAGAACTTACTGGTCTTATAACTGGAAGTTTGTGTTCTTTAACCAACATCGTTCCTCTTGCCTGGATGTCCCAGAGAACGTAGTGTCCGTACCCCCATGGGGATTGTTATTACGTGCTTGGTGCCCTTGCTAGACGGTGAGCTTCTTGAGGGCAGGGGCCACGTCATTCGTCTCTGAGTCACATAGATGTATTAGACTTGCTATAGATGCCTACTGAATAAGTGAAAAAGCAAAGAAAACACTTGGAAGACAAACTGGGACACCTCAGCCAACCTCTCTTCCCCCCTGGGGTTACATAAGCCACCTCTACTCCATGCCTTTTCATGTTCTGGGATTTTCACCAGCAGGTTTTCCTGTGACAGTGGTAGTAATAAGATTCTACACTGGAATCAGAGCTTTCTCTGGAGGCAACTGGTCCCCCCATTCCATCCGACACACGAGTCCTCATTAAGTCTATCCCTCTTCACCCAGTCAACATTCATTCAGCAGATATTTATTGAGCATGACCATGTGCCGGGCACTACGCGACGGGCCTGGGATATACCGGTGACCAAAACAAAGTGCCCCACCGTGGTGGAGCTTTCATTGGAGGCCAGAATGCCCCCACTCTCAAGGTAAATTCCTGAAGATAATCCCACACAGGCAGGCTGAGTCATGCTTTGTTTCTGCAGACACAGCTCATGTACAAATGGGCCCAGCCGAAAATCTGCGGTGAGGACCTGGAGGGGGCAGTGAAGCTGCCCGCCTCTGGCGTGAAGACCCGCTGCCCACCTTGCAACCCTGGTTTCTTCAAGACCAACAGCAGCACCTGCGAGCCCTGCCCTTATGGCTCTTATTCCAATGGCTCCGGTAACCCCTCCCCCGCCCCACTCCCTGCCTCGCGTCTGTTCCCACACCACCCACATGGGTGGGCCATGTGGGCACTCCCAGTGTCAGCTGAACACGGGCTCTGTCCTTCCAAGGGAGGCAGGAAGGGCCAGGCCACCTCTGAGGACTATGCTCGGGAGAAGAGAGGTCAGGGTGGGCCCTGTTTGTAGGTCCGAGTCATACTTGAGAACTGCTGGCCTTCCTCCTCATTCCAACTTTGAATGTGACTCAGGCCTGAAGGGACCCAATCCTCACATCAGAGGCTTCCAGCATGTGGCAGGGATGCTACCTAGAAGGTTTAGGGAGCTGGGATGGCCACATTGACACAATCAGAATTTGTAAGCCACTCTGCAAAAAAGGCGTTGGGGGGATTTGTATACCTATAAATGTGAAGGCATTTGAGGATAACAATGTGACAAATAATATTAACTATATATATCAGACCAGAGGATATGTTTAAGCTTTAAAATGAATAATTTGATGGGCCAGTAGCCTAACTGGAATATGAGAATGAAGGGTCAGTGTTTACACCCTGAGTTTGTTAAATACATTGTCAGAATGCTTTCAAGTCAGCTTGATGTCACTCTGCAACGGTGCTCAGCACCACTCTTGTTGGGCTGCCCACCCCTGTTGCCACTTGTCTGTGTGACAGCAGCTCCAGTACGGGTGGCCGTGGCCTTCCTGCTGAATGCGTGGATCTTACGGCTCCCCCAGATTGTAGCCACTGCCCGGCGGGGACCGAACCAGCCGTGGGATTCGAATACAAATGGTGGAACACGCTGCCCGCGAACATGGAAACGACCGTCCTCAGTGGGATCAACTTTGAGTACAAGGGCATGACAGGTAACTGCCTCCCTCCTGACTGTGAGCTTTCAGCTCACTGCACTGCCACAGGGGCTTTTCCCACCTCACGTTTCTTCATAATAGGGATGTCTGGAGAAAAATGAGCTAATCATGCCATGCACTCCCTTGCGTGCTCCACTGCCCATGGACATATAATATATATACTGGCAAGCCTTTGTTTTAGAGACAGAAACAGAACTAGAAACAATGTGTACACACTCCAAAGGCCATGCTCTGAGAGTTTCAGAGACTTTGACCAAAGTAGCCAGACAAGTAACATGGTTTGTTTGGCAGTGATTCTGAACGCCTCAAAGGATGGTGTTATCTCTCTTCCAGAGTGTCATCAGGGTGCACATTTGCCCCGCACCCAAGACCACTGGGCATTAACTCTTCCCTCTCCTTTTCCAGGCTGGGAGGTGGCTGGTGATCACATTTATACAGCTGTTGGAGCCTCAGACAATGACTTCATGATTCTCACTCTGGTTGTGCCAGGATTTAGGTGAGGAGTACAAAGCTAAAGGGAAGCCCACACCACCCTTGGCCACATCCAAGTCTCACATAGCTAGGAGTGTTGTAGAGGAGAGGGCTTCTGGCTTGTGGAAGTGTCAGTTCAGAACAGAGATCATGGTTATGGTCTGATAAAGTTAACCTGAATGCTAACACTCATTCTTAGTTGCTGCCCATGCTGATTACCTACTGCTCTCTCATCCCGTCTAGCTTCTCCCATCATTTGGCCACATGCAACTTGAATTCCTCCTCCTCACAGCATCAGATAAGATTTTAAAAACCTGTAAAAAAATAGGGCCACAGGTGACCATAGACATTTCATCTTTATTTGGGGCAAGAAGATTGGGAGGGGGCCTCCCTGGTGGCGCAGTGGTTGAGAGTCCGCCTGCCGATGCAGGGGACACGGTTTGTGCCCCGGTCCGGGAAGATCCCACGTGCCGCGGAGCGGCTGGGCCCGTGAGCCATGGCCACTGGGCCTGCGCGTCCGGAGCCTGTGCTCCGCAACGGGAGAGGCCGCAACAGTGAGAGGCCCGCGTACCGCAAAAAAAAAAAAAAAAAAAGAAGATTGGGCGGGATTGTTCTTATATTTATCCCATATCCCAAGAAGACCTAGGATAATAAGCAATTTGCTTGCCATTAAAAAAAATACAGGCAGGGTGGTACGGTGCAAAGAACACGGGACAGGGAGATAGGGCACTTGAGCTTTGCCACTTACCGGCTAGGTGAACTTGGGAAAACCATTGTGCCCCTATAGGCTTTAGGCTCCTTGTCTGTAAAACAAGAGGGATTGACAGTCTGTGATTTTAAACTAACTCAGATTGAGATGATTCTTCTAGCCCAATCGGTTAGCACCACTGTGTAGGGAGGAGCTGGGAACTGGAGGTCCTCAGAATTCAAGCAAATGGCCAAAGCCAAAAGAAAAGCCGTAAATGGATTTCCAAAGCCAAAGTGAACTCTTCTGCATATATGTGCTTTAGAGGTCAGGGGGAACCACTGAATCGGTGTCCCAGTTGCAAATTTGGCTTCTCCATTCCCTCCTCAAGCTCCCTCCTTTCCATCCCTGGCACAGTGCTCAGCCACAGCGGTTGCTCAAAAGGTTTCCCTTCCCTTAATTTACATTACTCAGAGCCGAACAGCTATATCCCATGTTTATGAGGTAAGCAAACTTTTTAGACTTTTGGGAGGTAACACTCCCCAAAGTACTTTTCAATTTGCAAATATGATTATAGCAGCAAAGCACTTCCTCACCCCACTTATCCCCCCCCACCATCCCCACCCATCGGGCATGGCTGTCTTTCTCCAAAGAAGGACCAGCCTGAGAACCTTGTTAAAGAAACAAGTTGAAGTACCTGCTAATTCGATCCAGGCAAAACCCCCACTATCCCTGGGAGAGAGCTGCTGAGCGAATGCAGACAATTGACATCTTATGATAGTGATGCTTCTCAAACTTTAACGTGCATATGAATCACCTGGGAATCATGTTAATGCACAGATTCTGATTCAGTGGGTCTGGAGACCACATCTGCTTGTGAGGCTATACAGCATTTTACAAAGCACTTCCACATCTGTTATGCCTTCGGATCTTACCACAATGATGGGAGGTAAATAAGAAATATTATTACCTCCGTTTTACAGATGAGGAAACTATAGTTTGTCTAGGTCAAGTTCACACAGCTAGGGTGGCAGAATTGGACTTAGTCTATGCTCTTTCCAACATACTCAGAACTTAATCCTGTCCCCCAGCAGACCCTTTGCTGCCATCTGGGCTCTTCAATAAGCACTGTCTGCCTCTGGAACCGACTTTTGATTTCTGCCCCACAGACCTCCACAGTCCATGATGGCAGACACAGAGAATAAAGAGGTGGCCAGGATCACATTTGTCTTTGAGACCATCTGTTCTGTGAACTGCGAGCTCTACTTCATGGTGGTACGTTTTCCTTTCTTTGCCTGCTTTGAGGCTTCCAGGGACTATTGGGAAGGTTGGTCCCTCTGCCCTGTCGGGGTATCAACATAACTGACACCCTTGCTTACAGTGATTTCGCAGAGGAAGGGCCTGTTTGTCAGGAACTGCACCGTTTAATATGGGTCTAACCCACTGTGATGGCCCCCAGGATGGCAGCGGTATGGGCATCCTCTCCCCACCAGCCACCCAGCCATCATGCCTTCTTCACTTATCTGTCTTGGGTTCAGGGTATGAATTCTAGGACCAACAGTCCTGTGGAGACGTGGAGAGGTTCCAGAGGCAAACAGTCCTATACCTACATCATTGAGGAGAATGCTACCATGAGCTTCACCTGGGCCTTCCAGAGAACCTCTTTTCATGAGACAGTAAGCTCCACCCCTTACTCAGGTGCTCAGCACCCAGAAGAGACCTCTGAACCTGGAAGGATTCCTACATTAGCTTAAGTATGAGGTTGAGCTTCAGAATCCAGGGGTTAGAAGACTCCTAGGAGTCAAGCAAAGAATGCCTATTCCAGCCCCTGAGGAGCACCTAGCCTTGTCCAAATGATTTCCAGGGGAAAATGACACTGTAAACTCCTAAAATTACCCGTCCCTCCTCAGCAGACCTGCCCTGAGGACATGTGTGGTTCCTGACCTGGTATACCCTGTTCAGTCCTGCTCTTGTTTTTAATAATAATAACTCCGGTTTTGTTGTATTTTCTTAACTCAAAATAATGTAGGTTCACTGCAAGAAACCTTAGAAGATAGAAATAAGCAAAAAGAAGAAAATCCCCCATAATCCTACTACCCAGAGATAACCCAGTTAACATATGAAGTATCTCCTATACAGTCTTTTATTTCTCTACAAATACTTTTTTTTCTTTTATAAGGAAAAAAAACTGCTTTTTAAAAAAATATGAGCATCTACTGCATATTTCCCCACAGTACTTAATATTTTTATATGTCATTTAAATTGTTCAGTCTTATTTTAAAATGACACAAAATGTACATAAAGAGTTACTGTTAAGTGAGTAAAAAGAATAAGATGTTTCTAAAGATTTTTCTCAAGTATCATTGGATAAAAAATATTAAGTCATACTCTACTACTTCCAGAGCACTCAATTGCTACTGCTCAGGACTTGGCCCACTCTTGTCTCTGTTTCCAGGGAAGAAAGTACACCAATGACATCGCCAAGATCTACTCCATCAATGTCACCAATGCCATGGATGGTGTGGCTTCCTACTGCCGTCCTTGTGCCCTGGAAACCTCTGACATAGGCTCCTCCTGCACGTCTTGTCCTGCTGGCTACTATATTGATCGGGATTCAGGAACCTGCCACTCCTGCCCCCCTAACACAATCCTGAAAGCCCACCAGCCTTATGGCGCCCAGGCCTGCATGACCTGCGGTCCAGGAACCAAGAGCAACAAGGTGCCAGCAGTTGGCCGTGCATCCTAACCTTGGCCCTCTGAATGGGCCACCTCAGAGGGTGCCGGGTCCTGGGTGGGGTTCTTGAGGGGCTGATACCCAAGGACTCCCCCTAGTATACTCCCAGGTTGGCGTCCTAGAGGACACCCATCCAGGCTATGACCATAGATGGAGAGTTCCTAGCTGTAGTGGTTGGTTTTCAGGGCCTGGGCCTCAGTCGTGAGTGAGTCTCATCTTCAGGGGATGGGTAAGGGAGATCTGTGACCATCTGGTCCAGAGGGTTATTTGACATCTGTGCAGAGACCTGAAGGGAAGGAGTAGTGGGACCTGTGGCTCAAATTCAGCCTACTTCAGTCCAGCCTGTTATCATGGGAATTTGCCTCCTCTTTGTGGGGAGGGTAACCCGCCTTTGCTGGGACATATGGTTAATTGGCATATTGCTGTCTCCTTTCCCAGGGGTTTCTTCTAAAGTGGAGCAGCAGTGCTGTTTCCCCCATGCACTTCCTGAATCTAAGAAAATACTATGACCAGAAGCTCTTAGTTATTCATTAATGCTTTTAAGTGAACTTGAATTTTACTAGTCACAACCACATGGACACACATTTGTGAGGCGTTGTTTACACAGAGTCTGCAGATGCTGCGCAGTTTGGCTGTGCAATAAGTACATCAATTCTGCGGACCCCTGGCAACCTCTCTGGGGCACCCTGGACTTTTGCCACAGAATTCCTCCCTCAGGGCTCCCTCTGCTGCTGTGGGAGGGACTGACAGTTGTGTAAGGCCGCTGCTGCCTGGAGACCTTAAAATGAGCAAGAAAGGGGTTTATGGCTCAGTTTCCTACAGAGAGCCTGGGAAAAAGTAATCTGGGGTTCAGTGAGTTTTAAATGGGGGAGGGGGACCAGGCTTGTAGCTTCTCTTCTGCCATCTTGGACACCCTTCTTCCAGTTAGCACCTTGTTGTCTTTTGCTTGAAAGTAAGAAGGGCTATCTTGTGTCTTGAGAGAGTTTTATAATCTAGGCATAGGAACAAGGCTACAGAATCTGACTCAACTACCCACTGAAAAATAAGAGGTTTGGGTTTGTACATCATATATGTGCTAATAATTGAATGGCAAGATGTACATAAACCACACTAGCCCTTGTTTTGCATCTTTTAGTGCCCACCCCTAATCCATACTTCCTCTTCTCTCACCCTGCGTGGGCTGGACCAGGCCGGGGAGAGTGCCTGCCACTCTCCGTGGGGCCTCCTCGAGGCCCTGCCTGCGCAGCCAGCCTGACGTACCCCTTTCCCCTCAGATCCACTCCCTGTGCTACAATGACTGTACCTTCTCAGTCAGCACTCCAACCAGGACTTTTGACTACAACTTCTTGGCTTTGGAAAACACCGTCTCTCTGGCTGGAGGGCCAAGCTTCACTTCCAAAGGGCTGAAATATTTCCACCACTTTACCCTCAGTCTCTGTGGAAACCAGGTAAGCTGTGCAGGTACTGACCATGTGAGAACGGAAAGGGGGTGCCAGCGGATCAGAGGCCAGAGGACACGGGAGGTTCAGATCTCAGAGGACTGAGGAGATTCAAAGGTTTTTTAATGATTAATATTCTCCCTGAGGACCTTCTCCTCTAAAATCAAATCATCTGGATTATAAACATTTAGGAAAACAAACGTGTTTAAAATAAGGTGTAGGGAATTCCCTGGCGGTCCAGTGGTTAGGACTCCGTGCTTTCACTGCCAAGGCCCAGGTTCCATCCCTGGCTGGGGAACTGAAATCCCACAAGCTGCGTGGTGCAGCCGAAAAAATTTAAAAAAAATTTTTAATTAAAATAAAATAAAATAAGGTGTACATTTACTCCTCCCTGACCTTTATTCTCTCAAAATGATTATATAAAAACTATGCACAGGGCTTCCCTGGTGGCGCAGTGGTTGAGAGTCCGCCTGCCGATGCAGGGGACACAGGTTCGTGCCCCGGTTCGGGAAGATCCCACATGCCGCAGAGCGGCTGGGCCCGTGAGCCATGGCTGCTGAACCTGCACGTCCAGAGCCTGTGCTCCGCAACGCGAGAGGCCACAACAGTGAGAGGCCCGCGTACCGCAAAAAAAAAAAAAAAAAAAAAAAAAAAAACTATGCACATACATCAACTATACTTCAATTAAAAAAAAAACTATGCAGGAGAAAGACTTTTTCTCCTTAAAAAAGCAGTCTTCAGTAATCATGACACTTGCCTTTCATTTTCTAGAGGCTGAATAAAATAAATTACTCTTTATTTCATCTACATGTATCTTTGCTGACAGTACATGTTACCATCAGCATTTCAGACTGCTGCAAATATTTTGGATGCAAAATTCAAAGGCAGAAATGTAAAGGGTAATCACACCACCACTGCACTTGACTAAATGACAAACAAGCCAAGATTAGCGGTTGGAAAGTTAATTTCAAATGTTGCAAAATAAAACACGTCTTGAGCATTTAGTCTGTGACTGCGTGTGGAGGTTAGGCCTTTATACCACACAGCTTCTACCCATCTTCTGAACCAGCAAAAAAGTTGATTTGTGTTTATAGAGAGAACATGCCAAGAAATAAACTAATCTGTGAAAGATTAGAGACAGATGTCTCAATCTTGTTTTTAAGACGTCTTTGAAGAAGTTAAAGCCTCAGAAGTGACAGTGATAACTCAGGAATTGAGACTGATTAAAACAAGCCCCATGCAGCAAAAGTTTCAGTCAGTGAGTTAGGAGAGAGAAGATGGGAATTTGGAGAGTCTGTGAGTTTTCTTTTCTTTGCTCCCTTATTCTTATATAATCTAAAGTTTCCTTTCTGTTCTCACGTTCTTTACCTATTTCTTACAATCTTGAAAATAAACTGAGATACCAGATTTAGCAACTTAGCTCTATTTGTAATAAAATTTATCATATTGAAAATCCTACATTCTAAATGCTTGGTCCACTTAAATTTAAAATATTGAACAAATGATCTTATATTAGCAAACATGTTATATATTCATATTCCATAAATTTGAAGATTTATTTATTTTTTTTTTGGCTGTGTTGGGTCTTCATTTCTGTGCAAGGGCTTTCTCTAGTTGCGGCAAGCGGGAGCCACTCTTCATTGCGGTGCGCGGGCCTCTCACTGTCGCGGCCTCTCGTTGCGGAGCACAGGCTCCAGACGTGCAGGCTCAGTAGCTGTGGCTCACGGGCCCAGTTGCTCCAAGGCATGTGGGATCTTCCCAGACCAGGGCTTGAACCCGTGTCCCCTGCACTGGCAGGGAGATTCTCAACCACTGCGCCACCAGGGAAGCCCAAATTTGGAGAATTTTTAAAGGAACAGTATCTCAATATCTCTTCTATTACAAAATCTCGAGGAAGGAGTTTCAATTCCCTCCATCTTCCAGAGTTCTATTCTATACCGTATGGGTTGTTAAAGACTGGAGGAGAAGCAATCTTTCTTCTGTTGATAAATATTTTTAAATGGAATAGGGTCCAGTAGATCCTAAGATGTCCTACCTCAAGGCAGGGAGAGGGCTGGTTATGGGGTCTGTTTTAACCCCCAGGACGCTCTGGAAGGTGCTTCCACAGTAAGTATGGTAGAATCACAGCTCCAAGGAAGACACAGAAAGGGAATGGGAAGCAGGCCAGAGGTCCAGATAAATTTCATGGGATTAGTTACACATTTCAGTATCTGCCTAGAAAACTGACTAGGATAAGGAAGGCCCTTAACTGGTGGGCTGGTAGATTAGATCTCCAAATCAGTTGCCACCTTCACAATGCTGCTTATATAGGGCTCCCAGGTGACTCCAAGGAAACAAAAGACTGGGGATCCCTGAGCCAGAGTTCCGGAAACTAGGACACCTAGGCCTTATTCTTAACTTTTTTATCTTTTAAAATCTGTCTTGTAATTAGAACTGGAATGAATCATTCCACTGCAACACACTCTTAGAAGGTTGAAATTTTAGACACGGAAAAACTGTTCCCTGTTCCCTTTTGGGAGTTATTCTGTGATCACTCATTTCTTCCCACTTCCTCCCTACATCCCCCTGCCCAGGGTAAGAAAATGTCCGTGTGCACCGACAATGTCACTGACCTCCGGACTCCTGAGGGTGAGTCAGGTTTCTCCAAATCCATCACAGCCTACGTGTGCCAGGCGGTCATCATTCCCCCGGAGGTGACAGGCTACAAGGCCGGAGTGTCCTCGCAGCCTGTTAGCCTCGCAGATCGGCTTATCGGTGAGTAACACAGTTGCTCTCGCCTGTCTGAGTGTGTCTGTAAGAGAGAGTGAGCCTACCAGGCTCTGAGGTAAAAGGCCCCAGGTGAGGGGCCCAACCTCCTGACCTCTGTTTCCTATTCCATCCTGGGGTACGAAATGCCCCTGGGGCCACTGACAAACCTTTGGTTCCCCCTTTCATGAGCCACTCAAGGATGTGATGAGATGAAGGAAGGTGGGATGTGGACAGGTATTGAAAGAACAGAAGTGGTTGCCAGCTAAATGCTACTAGTGAGGACTAATTAGGAGCTCTAATTTGGCAGGGGTGACAACAGATATGACTCTGGACGGAATCACCTCCCCAGCTGAACTTTTCCACCCGGAGCCCTTGGGAATACCGGACGTGATCTTCTTTTATAGGTGAAAATGAGAGGCCAGGCTAATGCAAGTGAAACCCTGGTTTCCTCCGCAGTCTCTGTGGTGTACCTCCCTCTCTAGCCACCTACTACTTATCAAGCCAGACCACTTCCAAGGTCTAGCAGACCTGCCCAGCAATGAGCACTAAAAGCTGGGATTTCCCCATCCTAGCTTCTTGGGTATTCCTGGGGCAGGTCTGCCCCTGGTGGCAGGGAGGAATACTGGATGACCTGTGGCGGACTACCCTTCCTGCCTAAGGGAGGCTCCAGTGTTGTGCATCTGCTAGCCTTTCCTAGACCAGTGCACTTCCCCTTGACCAGATCTCCCTGACCCCAACACTCTCCTGTGTGTCAGGCCACAGCCCAAGTCCAGACTTCCCCAGTGAGGGAACTGTTCCATGTTGACTTTACTTAGTGGCTCTCCAATGACACAGATGAGTGACTCGTTCCCCCATGGGGGCTGCTTTCTCTGCAGGTCCAATGATGTGACCCAGTCCTGCAGTTCTGGGAGATCAACCACCATCCGCGTCAGATGCAATCTGCTGAAACGTGGTCCTGGAAGTCTGTCGCTGCCAAGGTAAAGGGATGTAACAAAGTCTCCCTCCCTTGGCCTCATAACGTCCCAAGGACCAAACAAGAGTACTGCAAAAGAGCAAAAGAGAAAACCATGTGAGATCCATTAATGGGTTCTTGGGGACACAGTCATGGCTCCAAACCCTCAGTCTTTAGATGTCAAGAATGGAGCAGAAGGAAGAGTCAAAGCTACGCTCACACTCCCAGACCATTATGGGAGCAGCTGCCTTGCAAAGTGACAAACTGCTGGGGCTGAGAGCCAGATTCAATTCCCCTCCTCCACTTACCAGCTCTGTTATGGATACAGTTCTTATCTTCTCTAGGCCTCTTCTTCCTTCTTTGTAAAATGGGGATAGTAATAAATTCCCTCAGGGGGCTGTTATAAGAATTAAATGAGATAATGAGACGTGAGGACTTCCCCAGATGTCTTCCCCAGATGTGGTTACTTCCTATTATCATTTGGATTAGTAAAGGCTAGGGAATCCTAGGAATCTCTCTACAACTGGAAGACCCTATTCTGAGTTTAATAGCTGAGGGCACTAAATTGAGGACTCCTGAACTAATTTGATTACAGTACCCTTCCCCCACCAACCTTCCTTTTTTTCACATAACACGAACATCTTGAGGGGTACCAGTCTTGAGGAAGATGGTTTGGGAAATGCTGCTCCTAGACAACAACTGATCAGGGAGATGGGGAGCCAAGCAGCACATTTTGACCCAGCAGTGGTGTCAAAATGTAAGATCACTATTCTTCTTGCAAATGTTACAGTAAAGTACACTGTGGATAGCAGTGACCTGAAGTTCATTCCTGAACCCTGCCCCCCACCTCCACCCTCTGCAGGAAGCTGCATGTGACTTTTGCAAAATGTCACATGTCCATGGGTTGGACAGGAGCTTCTGAGGGGTTAGTTGGGCAGCCATGCTAGAGCTCAGACAGCTTACATTAGTTCTCATCGGATGTCAGCAGAAACAAACGGGCAGAGGGTGGGAGCCCTGGTGAAGGCCGGAAAGGCCTCTTATCATCCGGGAAATCGGAGAGCAAAACCTGGGTTAAGGACTAGTTGGAAGGATCCTGATGGAGCTAACAGTTTGGCAAGGAGAGGACAGATCCGGCAAGTTATGAGATGACAGGACTCCAGCCAGATCTTCCCAGCAGTCTTGCGAGTGTGCGCTCATGTCTCCTTTCTGCTCTGCTAGCACATGTTCCGATGGGACCTGTGATGGCTGTAACTTCCACTTCCTGTGGGAGAGCGAGGCCGCTTGCCCACTCTGCTTGGCTGCTGACTACCACGCTATCGTCAGCAGCTGCGTGGCCGGGATCCAGGTAGGTGTCTCTGCTTGGGGACTTCCCAGGAGACAAGGGAATGTGATATCTGAGTTCCTTGTTTTTCTCCCCGATAGAAGACTACTTATGTGTGGCGAGAACCAAAGCTGTGCTTGAATGGCATCTCCCTGCCTGAGCAGAGAGTCACCATCTGCAAAACAATAGACTTCTGGCTGAAAGTGGGCATCTCTGCAGGCACCTGCACTGCTATCCTGCTCACCGTCTTGACCTGTTACTTTTGGAAAAAGAATCAAAAGTACATGATGGGGTATTGCAGTTTGGGGATGGCCAGGATTGGATCATTGAGCTGGGAAGAGAATATCTGAGAGTATAAATTCATGGGGCTATTCTCTGGCATTGGCCACAGTCCCTGTGACTCTGGCCAGAGACGTGTTGAGCCACTTATCCAGTGTATGCCTTGGTTATCCTGACTCCTAAACAGGGATGGTATCACACGGCAGTCTGTGAAGGGCTGTTAGATTCTCAAAAGAAAAGCAAAGAGAATTCTTAATTTGTTATTATTAATGATAAAAATAATGACTTTACAATTCCATTATTTCTATTAAGCTTTGCGATCACAGAAACACCTATACTTGAGGAAAAAGATCCCTGACTTGGGAGTCCGATTCCTTAGCTGTATGCCCAGCCCAACACCATTTTGCTATGCTTCAGTTCCATTACCCATGGTATGGGAATATCTCTCTGCAGCCCAGCCTTTCTCCCTCTTTCCCTTGTATTCCACATTTTGGTGTCTTGTCTTTCCCATCCCCTTGTTTCATAGGCTAGAGTACAAATACTCCAAGCTGGTGATGAATGCTACCCTCAAGGACTGTGACCTGCCAGCCGCCGACAGCTGTGCCATCATGGAAGGCGAGGATGTGGAGGATGACCTCATCTTTACCAGCAGGCAGTCACTCTTTGGGACGATCATATCATTCACCACCAAGGTAGGGAGCCTGGCCAGTGCACTGAGGTCAGCCTGGAGGGCTGGAGAAGATACCAGTCCTAGGATACTGAATGACCCCACACTGTTCAGGGACCACTACTCTGCTCCCCATCCTCCATACTATTCTATCCCCCCACCCTGTGAACCCTGGCTTCTGCCTTCTCTATTTCCACACCAATACTCTTTCCCCTGGGGCCCAAGGCTGCTATTGACTAGGCTCCTTCTCTCCCGACATGCACTCCAGTGGATGGACTGTTTGGGCCTTTTAACTTCCAGAAGTATTGAACCACCCATGTTGTAAAATTCATGACCCCCTCCCCCCTGCCCTTTTTTTTTTTTCTTTTTTATTTTTTTGGAGGGAGGGGAATAGGTGATCTCTAGGAGCAACTTCCGATAGAAGTGCGGCTCTCCTTTGGCCATTGGAGGGTGCTGTCCCACGGATGTCTGGGCCTGGGCCTGGGGCAAGCAGAGAATATTCAAGCAACTCTTCCAGGGCCGCTGCCCTCTGCAGCCCC
The DNA here is from genome assembly GCF_964341445.2 of Mesoplodon mirus. Classification (NCBI taxonomy): domain Eukaryota; kingdom Metazoa; phylum Chordata; class Mammalia; order Artiodactyla; family Ziphiidae; genus Mesoplodon; species Mesoplodon mirus. The sequence goes on from NC_138978.1 coordinate 102,757,628, forward strand.
ACTCTGCCAGTGCCCACAGCTCACTGCTGCTCTGAACCAGTTCATCCAAACAGGGTGGGGAGGGATGGCGAGGAAAGGAAGGTGGGGAGGTGTTTACTTGGCTGAATCTCATTCCCTTTGTGCTGATCTTCCAGGGTGATTCCCTTGGCCTCCTTAGACCTTGAATTTTTTTTTTTTTTTAACCAATGGGAGAACAATTTATCCTGGGACGCTTGAGTCTTTCTGGAACTTCTAGAATTCAACACAGATGCAGAGCAAGGGGTTTTAAAGATATTTCTTACCCTCTGACTGGCTGAAGGGAGCAAGAAGAATAGAGGATATCTTAGGTCCATGTTTCCACAAAGCCACTGAAAGCAGGAATTTCATGAGGGTTCCTTCTGTCACCTATTTTCCATTTCTCTCCTTTGTTCCCCAAACTTGCCCACATGCAGCAGCCAGCTCCTGTCACCATCTCTCTTTCAGAGGACTCCTGATGGATTTGACTTGGTGCCACTGAAGACATCCTCAGGAGGCCCAGACGTGGGCATGTGAGGGGCGCTGCCCTGCCTCACCTGCCACCTCACCTGGGCACATCACCTTGCAAGCCTGTGGCAACGTGGGTACCAGTTTCCTGCAACACCCACTGCTGGAAATCTCTTCGTTGTGGCCTTATCAGAAGAAGTCTGAATTTCAGATCTTTGTTTTTTTTATAGAGTACCCAAACCCTCCTTTCTGCTTGCCTCAAACTTGCCAAATATACCCATGCTTTGTTTATATATTACTCCCTCGCTTGCATCTTGTTTCCCAAAATGGACCAGCCATTGGAGCCATAGCTTCATCTGCTCATATTTCTTATAGGTCTGGAACAAAAGTATTTCTCTCTTTTTAAGTATAGAAACTCCTTCCCCTGTCCTCTTACTTAAGGGCACAAGCAGCTGGGAGTCTCCCTGATCATATGCCCTCAGCTCATGATCTCTTTAGGAGAGAGGCTGGGTGAGGAGGGTACTGGCATCCCCTGATGAACCATCTTCATGGTTGCCTGGATTCATCTCTCCTGGATAACCAACACAAACTGGTATAGTGGATAGGCTGAGGGCCAGATGAGTAAGCCCTGGGTAAGAAAGGGCTTGATAAGCACAAAGAGGCAATAAAGGAAGGTTTTGTTTTTTTGTGGTACGCCGGCCTCTCACTGTTGTGGCCTCTCCCGTTGTGGAGCACAGGCTCCGGACGTGCAGGCTCAGCAGCCATGGCTCACGGGCCCAGCCGCTCCGTGGCATGTGGGATCCTCCTGGACCGGGGCACGAACCTGCGTCCCCTGCATCGGCAGGTGGACTCTCAACCACTGCGCCACCAGGGAAGCCCAAGGAAGGTTTTATTTTGTTTTCTAAACTGGGTACTTCATTCCCTTTTCTTGAATAAGCTATAACTATTCTCACTGGAGCCAAAGGAAAAAGTCCATTGAGAAAATGGGGAAAGCCCTGATGGATCTATTCTCCCCCCATCTCCCTGCCTTTTTTTTTTTTTACCTCCCACCATCTCCCTATGACACTAAAGGGAACCAGGTAAGCCCCAATCCCAGATGTTCTAGATTTATTCTCTATTTGCTTCTACCCAGAAATGACAAACATTGCCAGTGAGGAAAATTCCTCATCCTTGAGTGCCCCATTCCTAGAGGCTTGGGCCATATTAGGGAACAGGTGTGTCATATTTTGAAAGAACACAAGGAAGTCAAGATTTTAATGGGGCCTTACTAGAGAGCCAGCCCACAATGGGATGGACCTGAGGGGGCCATGATGTCTGCTTCTAAACTTAATTCATCTGCTCAGCCGCAGAATAAACAACCTCAAGGCTGGCCAAGAAAGGCATGGACTTGTAGCCCATGCCCCAGCAGTAAGTAGATCCAGATCAGTCTTCAAGGAGGAAACACTAGGGGAGTTGGACAAGGTGTTCACCAAACTGGGAACCCTTGCACTTTCATGCCCCTGTCCTTCCCTTCTTCCTGTTCTCATTTCCTTTGTGTGCTGAAAAACTAAAAAGACTTCCAGCCCCACCTTCTGGCAGCATCTGTTTTGAAAGGTGAGTAAAGTGAATGTCCTCTGTGCCCCTTTTCTCCACTTTCACAACAAGTATAACTGATGAACTTTAAGTAACTAGAAATGGTAAAACCAGAGCAAGAGTTTAAATTCTCTTTTTCTTTCTACTAATGGCTATTCTCCTTCCCTCACTGTCAGGCTAGAATGACCATCCTTGTTCAAGGGCCCCGTTGCCCATGGTTTGTGCCTGTCTCCTTTCTCAAGTGACCATTGGTGACCAAATGGTAGGTAAAGAATGGAGACGGCACTTGTAAGTGGTTTGTCTGCCACATGATGGTTTGCTGATGTGATTGGCCACTGCTGCCTTGGCAATGGTCTTATAAAAGGGTCAGTGAGAATTGGAACCCTGCTGTGACTTCTGGCCAACAACAGCATCACTGAAGACAGGCAGTCCCTTTGGTTCAACAAATCTAGAAGCTTTTCTTTGGTATCTAAATTCTCCCTCCTCTTGTGGGACACAGGCTCTCAGAACCTGTGGCCATGCTGGAATTTCTCCCAGTGGATGCAGATAGCCAGCTTCCAAGCTCCAGCCTGAAGTTTTCTGTAGCCTCAGCAATACCCCGGGCAACTGCCTTTCCACCAAATAAATTTCTTTTGTGACAAAGGCCATGGAAGATTCATAGACTATTCTAGAATCACTCAGAAAAAGTACATACCCCATTGAATTCTTTATTCTGACATCATGAATCTGAGTGCCCCTAGAGCAAACTCAAACTCTATTGACTTAGTCATAATATTTTAAGGATCTCCTTTCTACACCCCTTAGTGTACGGACGTCTGCAGATCTTCCCTGCATCCTGCCAGGAACTCCTGAGTTATGCTATCGGGGTCACCTGTTGCTCCCCTAGCAACTTAGACACATGTTAGATATTTTTTAATAGCTCTATTGAAGTGTAATTCAAATACCATACAAGTCATTCATTTAAAATGTACAATTCAATAAATTTTAGTATACTCACAGAATTGTCCACCCATTACCACAATCAAGTTTAGAACAGACACATGTTATTTTATATGGGAAAAGCTTTTAGCAAACTAAGGCTATAGCATTTTGCAGAAGCTATTGGAGGAGAAAGTGTGGGCTCAGGAGACAAAATACTTAAATCCCATTTGGTTATTTAGAGTCCGAGAACACACGTGTGACTCTCATCATGTAGGTGTCACCTGTATTTGGCTGGGAGTACAAATGCAGATTGTGGTGTATTCAAGGACAGTGATTTCTTATGCCAACAAAACTTTTTTTTTTTTTTGGTCTCACGCTACATTAAAGATAAGACTGAGGGGCTTCCCTGGTGGCGCAGTGGTTGAAAGTCCGCCTGCCGATGCAGGGGACACGGGGTCGAGCCCCGGTCTGGGAAGACCCCACATGCTGCGGCGCGGCTGGACCCGTGAGCCATGGCCGCTGAGCCTGCGTGTCCGGAGACTGCGTGTCCAGAGCCTATGCTCCGCAACGGGAGAGGCCACAACAGTGAGAGGCCCTCGTACAGAAAAAAAAAAAAAAAAAAAAGATAAGACTGACTATATTTATACAACAGAGACTTTGTAATGGATTTTTCAGCTTTGTGAAATCAAGTTTTTGTCTCATCAAGACAGGTTGGATTTCCTTTTTACTCTGTATTCCAGGAGTTTGTAGATTGTTAGGGGATGGGTATCGCATGTCACACTTTTTTGTGAAATAAAAACATACCTTTCAGCTGTTTTTCTTGAACATAGGTTGGATGGCTGGATGGGTGAGTGAGAAGTGGTAAATGTCCTTGAAGCTTAAACTGAAGAGGAGGATTCTGGAAGCCCAGAGTGACAGAGAAAAGAGCATACTTGGGAGCAATAGGGACCTATGCTAGAAGCCTCTCACCACCTGCTGAAGAATCAGCCATCAATCAAAGCCTCAGTTTCCACAATAATAAAACACACCTGATGATGCCTTACCTCCCAAGATTGGGTGAGGATCTAAAAGGAGAACACATAAAACACTTGGAATGTCAGTTCCATTCCGTTCCAGTTCAATTTTCCCTTGGGTGGCACTGGGGCCAGCCACATAACAATGTGCCTTCAAAGACAGGTAAAATTAGCTTATTTGGGTATGACATGGATTATTATGGACTAGATGTGGATAAAACCCTAGAGGACATCAAGGACCCACCATTTCCCAGAGCAGCTGGATTTTCCCGCTTCCGTGCTTTCCTTCACTCTAGTTGAGGGCACTTAATCCCCTAAAAAGAATTCCCTCAGCTGGTTAGTTGTGACCCAAATTTGTTTTGACTGGGTGGTACCTGGGTTGTACTGGTGGTTAAATATTTTAAATATCACCCCTGCTTATAGGATCAAATCTAAACTCTTAAGAAGGAAAGTAGGAAGCTCACATTAATTTGGCATTTCTATGTGTCAAGCCTGGACTAAGTTCTTTCATAACATTGCTCACCTGGTTCTCAGAACAGGCCTAGAGGCATGTACTAGCCCCACCATAATGGTGAGGAAACTGCATCTCCAACAGATTTAGTAATATGGCATACACACTAACCCTAACTGCACATCCTTATACTCTAACCACACTGAAGTTTTTACTGTCCCTCAGTCATAAGCTCTGTCATTCTATTATGCTAATTTGTTATACTTATCAGGTAGCCTGAGCATTTTAAAGGAAGATGTCTGTAATCTAACGATAAAACTAATAGTGAAAATTCCTGAGGAAATTTGGAGAGGTCAGAATTTCAAGGCCATCCTTCCAATTACACTGATGACCTCCTTAAAGTATTAGCTCAGTGGCCCTCCTCCCCTAGGCCTGGGCCCCCTGCAGCCTCAGGAACACCCATCACTGTTTTGAAACTTAGCAAGCAATACACTTTGGCATTGCCTTCATTGACATGGAAGCAGTCAGCTCCCACCACAGACTTGCCCTCAGAAGATTTCAGGGAACCCAACCCTTTGAGGACAGTCTTCTTACATGCTTTCTTCAGAGCCTGTAGCTCCCAACACTTCCTTTCCACTGGTTTTATCTTTTTTTTTTTTTTGGCTGTGCTGTGCCACATGAGGAATCTTAGTTCCCCCCACTAGGGATTAAACCCACACCCCCTGCACTGGGAGCACGGAGTCTTGACCACTGGACCACCAGGGAAGTCCCCCTTTCCACTGGTTTTAAACCTAACATCCTCGGTAAGCGGAACCTAGGGGGTCCAAACCCAGACAAATGCCTTTCCTAAGCCTCCCTCTGGGTCTCTACTAGTCAGCTCCAGTACTGTCATTAGCCCTGTCCTACACCTCAGAGTTGGCTTGGCAGAGCCTTGTTGGGGAGTAGGACAGCAATGCCATATCCTCATGACAGGTGCACAAGCAAGTGGCAGAAGACCAAGGTCTTAGCACAGTTAGCTTTGGGGCATGGTGGGTGGGTCTCTAAACTCTTGGTAAAGTGGAAGGATGGGGAACAGTATGCCTATTCCCAAATCCTTCAAATAAGCTCTTGTTATCAGGGAGATTCTTGGATAACTTTGGCTCCAATCAGCAACCACAATATTTCACTGTAAAGGCCGGAACATTATAAAATTAAAATATGAAATCTTTGTTCTAGGAATTTTCAAATAGATCCAAGACATGACCTCAATATCTTAAACTGCCTTCAAATCTCCTAAATATTTTCCCCTTGGAAAAGTCTACTCAAGTGTCTAAAAGATTTTCCAACCCTGTGATCTTAAGGGTTGATAAAGGGACAATTTGGTTCACCCAATAATAAGAATAAGAAAGGTATCCTAACTCTGAGGCAGGAGAGCAGGTATTTTGAACTGAGGTAATCTGGGGACTAAAACATGTAGCCACATTTGTCTCAAGATGAAGAAGAGAGCAGAGGTTCAGAGAGAGGGTCCAGTCTTAGGACCCAAGCTTGTAAAGTGGAAACTTACACCTATGGGAGGTGCCAGCTTCCAAGCCAGTGATTATACTGACAGGCCTTGTCTTAGATATGCCCTTTAACATGAGAAAGAAACAGGCACTCATTTTTCTTCTATGGGGCAATTAGAGCCCCTAGAGAAGCGGGCACAGCTGGGGAAAACGCGCACGAGGTGGCAAAACCCGCTAGTGGGACTGACTTGAACACATCCGGCAAGCCCACGCCCACCCACCCCGTCCTCCTCTGCGCGGCCCCGCCTCCTACGCAACCGCTTCCGGCCCAGAGTGGAGGGCGGGCTGCACGCTCCCGTTGCGCCTGCGCGGGAAGTGGGGTTGAGGGGAGGTGTCAGCGCGCCGGTGCAGTGCGGCAGTCACAGGGCGGCTGCTGTGGGACGAACCTCCCTTCTCTTAGTGTTGGCCCTGGAGAAGGAACGATGGTGCTGGATCTGGATTTGTTTCGGGTGGATAAAGGAGGGGACCCAGCCCTCATCCGAGAGTCGCAGGAGAAGCGCTTCAAGGACCCGGGACTGGTAGACCAGCTGGTGAAGGCAGACAGCGAGTGGCGACGATGTAAGTACCGGGACGCGCGGAGTATCCCCGGATGCCAACTGCAACTTCGTTTCTTGGACCTCGTTACCGCTCCTGAGGTTCCACCCTTCATAAGACCCCCTCCCAGATTGCGGTGGCTCCGAAGCTGTCTCTGTCCACCCGGGGGGCCGGACCGACCCACTTTTCTCCTCCGCTTGGGCCCTGCGACCTCCCTTCCTGGCTAGCTGGGTGCGGGTCGATGCTTCTGAGTCTGGGAAAGGAGCATGGCGCGTTCGCATCAAGAGCTGTCAATCCTTCCGGCCGCAAGGATAGCCGGAAGAAAGCCAGGGCGGGAGGTTTGGGGGGTTTCACCTTTCCTGACACTTATCTTTGGTCGCCTCCTGTCTTTTTCTCATCTTCAGCAAGGCCAGAGTGGTCTCCCTCTATCTTGATAGAATCAAAGGTTCCAACCTGACTGAGTCACATTAGGTTCACTCCGTCCATATTGGAAGCATTTTGGGACTGTGGAGGCCGCTCCTGGCTAAAAACAATGATCCCGGAGCTTTTGGGAAGGCCATCCCCCTGAACTGTGGGCAAACTTTTAAGAACCGAGAATAGTCTTACGTAGTAGCTCAGACATGGGCAGAGGGGTGCGGTGAAGCAAGAAAAATCTTGTAATTATTGAGGCTGTTTAAAGTTTTCCAGGGAAGACGTTGGCAGAGTTGGGCTAGATCCTGGAACTGGACCGGGCATCTTTCATGAGGCTAAATAAAACCGTAGAACCCTCTGCCCATCAATCTCTGCCTAGGCTAGCTGGAGTAGTCACTAACTGGCCGGATGCTGTCAAACACGTGATTTATTGTCTGATGCAATAGGTCTGCCACCCGCTGAGAGGCAGGTTTATGACAGCGCACTGCAAAGGCAGTCGCTGTCCAAAAGTGTGGATTTCTGTTAGGAAAGTTGATTTTCCTAAATATATAAGTATCACCCGTGTAGGGAGAGAGTCGAAGGAAGAGTTGGTAACATGAAGGTATTGGGTACCAGGAGAATATTTGCTTAGCTCAGGTTGTTTGCTGATTCTGCACATCACAGTCAAGCCCAGTGTGGTGGTGATCCCACCACCTGAATCTGAATCTGAAGTTTTGAGTTGCAATGGAATTAAATTAAATCGGAGTGAAAAAACTAGACCGGACACTGTTTTACTGAGTCAGAAGTCAGAAGTACCAGATTTTAGTTTCCCTCTAGCCATTGCCCACCTGCTAAATGACTTTGAATGTGTTACCTAGTCTCTTGGGTATAATGTACACCTCTGTGGGAAGTTCTGTCTTTTACCTGAGGAGTGGATATGTGGTGAGGGGATGAATTCTTCAGGGACAAGGTTGTGTTTTATTCATCTGTGTGTCAGTACCCAGGGTATACATATAGATACAGGATATACATATACACATGTGTACATATAATCCCAGTACCTAGCACTGCACCTGGTCCTTGTTAAGGGCTTGACAAATGTTTGTTGAAGTCATGAATATCTTCTGTGTTCAGGGCACTGTGCTCTTCCATATGAAAAGCAGTTGATGTAGTTTATTTTCAACATTTGTTGATTTGATTCTTTTCTACTTGACATCCCTAGCCAGTATTCTCTTTGCAGCTAAGGGGAGTTAATGATTTTTCCCATTGCTGGCTGCTGAAGGTGGACATTGACAGATGTCGTTTCAAGATTCTTTTACATCTGAACCTCTGATCAGAGTTTAGGGTTCTTCTATCCTTAGCTGCAGTGAGGAGTTGCAACCCAGAGCCACATTAAGAAATCAGACCATGTTCACTGAATGAGGACCCAGCAAGCTTCAAAAGGCCCTCCATTACAACTATACCCATTTGTCTGTCTGTAGACCTTCAAGGTTTAGGGCTCTGTGTAGAACACAGGAATCTGCTATGACTTGGAGTCAGAGCACCACATCAGAGTTTACCACAGCTCTTGTAACTTCAAGGATTCGAACTGTGATTTCTTCTTTTAATTCAGAGTAATATAATGAGGACACATTTGGGCATATAATAAGCATTTGTCTTGACTACTTCCAAAGTCAGTAGATTTCCATGTATCTTGAAATCTGCCACTAACTACAGGAATTATTAGCTGAAGTTGTTACTTCCTCTTAACCCTATTGCACATGCCTTAAACCAGGCCCTTATCATTGGAAAAACTTTCTAAGTGCTTCCTTTGACCCCAGTCTCAGCTAGTCCAGGGCCACACCTAGGACATATGATCCGTATACTATCTTATATATTTCTGCTGTGGCATTTATATTATTATTATTTTTTTTTTTTTTTGCTGTACGCGGGCCTCTCACTGTTGTGGCCTCTCCCGTTGCGGAGCACAGGCTCCGGACGCGCAGGCTCAGCGGCCATGGCTCACGGGCCCAGCCGCTCCGCGGCATATGGGATCCTCCCAGACCGGGGCACGAACCCGTATCCCCTGCATCGGCAGGCGGACTCTCAACCACTGCGCCACCAGGGAGGCCCTATATTATTTTTATATACAACCTTTTAAAACTTATTGAGATGTAATGTATTCAGTAAGTTCAGTAAAGTGCACAAATCTTAATGTGCAGCTTGATGAATTTTACAAAGCCATACACTCATGTGACCACCATTCAGATCAAGATCTAAGACATTTGCAGTTCTCCGGGGAGGCTCCCTCTTGCCCCTTCACTGTCACTTCCCTCCTCCAAAAAAACAGTATTTTGTCCTCTATCACCATAAATGACTTTTGCCTGATTTTGAACTTCATATTAATGGACTTATATAGTATTTAATTTTGCATGTGACTTCTTTGTCTCAAAATTATGTCTGTAAGATTATTCCATGTTATTATGTGTAGCAGTGGTTGGTTCTTTTTCATTGCTGTGTAGTACTCCATATATGTAAACATACCACCCAGTTTCATTGATGGACTTTCAGATTGTTACCAGTTTAAGGGTACTATGAATAATGTGCTAGGAACATTGTGTCTTTTGGTGGAAGTAAGCACTCGTTTCTTTTGGGTATGTACCTAAGTGTGGAATTGCTAGGTCACAGAGTAGGCACATGTTTAGGTTTAGTAGATATTATCTAATAGTTTTCCAAAGTGGTTGTAATAATTGATACTCCCATCAGTAATATATAAGAGCTCCATTTGCTCTACAACCTTGCCCTTGATATTGGCAGTCCTTTTAATTTTAGCCACTTATTCACACTGATTCCAGAGATGGAGAACAGATTAGTGGTTGCCAAGGGTTAGACGGGGCAGGGGAAAGGTAATGGACTGCAGAGGGATGATAGCAAAAGGAATCTCTGTGGAGATGGAACAGTTCCGTATCTTGAGTGTAGCAGTGGTTACACAGATCTACACACGAGATATCACACAGAACTACAGGCACACGCAAATGAGTACATGTAAGACCACTCATCTGTTCTCCATCTCTGTAATCAGGGTGAATAAGTGAATGAGAAAGTAGTTATATAGTTTGTGCTGAAGTTTAGTTTAAATTTAGTTAAAGTTTGGCAAAACTTTAAAGAATAGCCATGTCTAGGCGCTGTCTCATCTCTAGTCATCATTTTACCTATCCAAAGCTTAAATTTTACCATATTGTTGCTAAAGCTTAGATTCAGGAGGTCCAACTTCTGCAAATCAAGGTTAGACTGATGATTCACAATACCAAGATGTTAATTTGGGCCAGAATACCTATGCAGACTGATTAGTGCACTGTCTTCCCCCAAAGAAACCAAAGTGTAAGAAATTGAATTCTTCTCAAGGCTACCAGATGAGCGTTGTATCAAAGCAAAGGAAATAACATTAACCATTTCTAGCATAGAGAAGTAGCAACCAAGTTCATGGGAATAGAAACTTGACTGACTGCCTTTTTTTAGATCCTGGTGCATACCACATAGTTTCTTTAAATGAATTTTAAGATAATTGAACAGGTTATAGTTACATGAGTATTTTCCAATTTTCTCAGATGTGTTACTCTGTCTACAGTGGTATCATCCAGGTTATGATACTTTTTAATTTCAGCCCCAGAATGGCCTTTTCATTGTCATCATATGCTGGGGAATCCTATTGTAATCACCAGTATATGCCATCTAAATTTGGGGCTCTAAGGCTATAAGATTACACAACTTTGTGAGGCAGATCCTTTAGCTCTGCCTGCATTTTGGCCTTGGGCTGAGATCAGTCCTAAGGAGCCAAGATTAGGAATGAGGTATCTTAATTATGTGCCTATCTTTGGTGTATTGGGTTCTTTATTCTTCAGGCAGATTTCAGGCAGACAACTTGAACAAGCTGAAGAACCTATGCAGCAAGACAATTGGAGAGAAAATGAAGGTAAGAGAACTGACTAATACCCTTGAGAGCTTGAGCAGAGGTATCTAATCTTATTCTTAGTTAATTCATAATTTCTAACGTAGTGTTTAATTCCATGAGCTACTGGATTTCTTACCAGAGGGGGAAAGTTATTTTAAAAAGAAAGGGAGGAAGGCAGGGAGGGAACTAAGGCATTTTCAAGGATCAGTGAGTCCATCTTCTGTCTGCAGGTGTGTTTTGGTCCGTTCTTGCTGCTGTAACAGAATACTGTAGACTTCGTGGCTTATAAACAGCAGAAATTTATTTCTCACAGTTCTGCAAGCTGGGAAGTCCAAGATCAAGGCACCAACAGATTGGTGAGGGCCTGCTTCCTGGTTAATAGATAGTCTTCTTGCTGTGTCCTCATGGCAGAAGGAGCAAGGAGCTCTCTGGTGTCTCTTTCATAAGGGCACTAATTACATACATGAGGGCTCTGCCCTCCTGACCTAATCACCTCTGAAAGACCCCACCTCCAAATACTATCACGTTGGGGATTAGGTTTCAACATATGAATTTTGGGGGACACAGACATTCAGTCTGTTGTAAGATAAGATTCTTGCCATACAAGTCATTCATTGTCTGTTCTGTTCTTAATAATATGAATTCCACCAGTAATCCTTTCCAGTTATTTCTTGAGCTCAACCTACAGTGCCAGAGAGGTTTTCCTGTTGTAGATTTCAGATTCTTTATCCCAGTGTAGTCGTGCTCTTTATTTAAAAGATCCTAGACTCTTGGTTATGTGACTTCAGGCAAGTTAACTTCTGAGCCTCAGTTTTTTTGTCTGTGAAATGACAATTCTAACACTAACCTTTAGAATACAATTGTGGGGCTTCCCTGGTGGCGCAGTGGTTGGGAATCCGCCTGCCAATGCAGGGGACACGGGTTCGAGCCCTGGTCTGGGAGGATCCCACATGCCACGGAGCAACTGGGCCCGTGAGCCACAACTACTGAGTCTGCGCGTCTGGAGCCTGTGCTCCACAACGGGAGAGGCCGCGACAGTGAGAGGCCCGCGCACCGCGATGAAGAGTGGCCCCTGCTCGCCGCAACTAGAGAAAGCCCACGCACAGAAACAAAGACCCAACACAGCCAAAAATAAATATAAATAAATAAATTTATAGAATACGATTGTGAGAACTGAAAATTTCTAATATAGAAAACACGGCACAGTGCCTGGAACATTGTAGTTATTTAGCAATTGAGAGTAACAGTGAATAGCAAGTAGTACTGGCCTTCATCCAGTATATCCTTCCTGTCCTTGAAGAATGTTAAGTTTCAGCTCAGCTTTACTTTGGTAACCAGATTAGGTTTTTTTTGTTTTTTTGCGGTACGCGGGCCTCTCACTGTTGTGGCCTCTCCCTCTCCCGTTGCGGAGCACAGGCTCCGGATGCGCAGGCTCAGCGGCCATGGCTCACGGGCCTAGCTGCTCTGCGGCATGTGGGATCTTCTCGGACCCGGGCATGAACCCGTGTCCCCTGCATCAGCAGGCGGACTCTCAACCACTGCGCCACCAGGGAAGCCCACCAGATTAGTTTTTAATCTTTCTTCAAAAATACCCTCTTAGCCTCTTAATCATTTTTTTAAAAAAACATGTTAATGCACCCTACAGTCTGTCTCATTTTTAAGTTGTAAACCTCTAAAATAAACCAAAAAATTATGAAATTTAGGAACCTGAACCTGGAAAGACCATAACAAAAAGATTCCCTTGGATTCTAGCACCTTATCCTTCATGATATTCTGTATCCTTCTCTTTAACACTATTTTATTACACTTTCAGCACGTGACAGGCTGTAGAAATTGATATTGATGATAATCATACAGTTTTCTTCCTGTGGAACTCTTGACACGAAGTCAGGTACACGTCAGTGACCCCATAATTATGTTAATTTCCATGTATACTTCTGCCTGAGTGTTCTTTGGGGCATATATACGGATAGTGCCCGCCAAGTATTTTTCTTAGCAAGGAGATGGGAGTATTTTCATTTGCGTTCACGTTCTTAGATTCCCTTGACTGCTCTCCCCGCAAGGAGTGTTCTCTCTTGCTCTCCACTGAGCTAGTACTAGCAGCGCTTTAATTTGTGTAGCGCTTGAAAGCATCCAGAACCCTTTCATGTACGTCTCATTTTGGGTCTGATCTTTGCTGTAAACCTGGAGTGTAGGTAGTACATTTGTTAACCCTATTAAAAGGGTAGGGTAAAGAGGCCTAGGAAATTAAGGGGCTTGCCTAAAATGGTGCCGTAAGTTAGTTGCAGAGCCAGAACTTGAACTCAGAACTTGAAGTTGCTGCCCTGAGGGATTATCAGAGAGGAAGAGGGCCTCAGCTATCTTGGCTACCAAATGGAACATCTTGAGATTTAGGCCATTTTTTTCTACCTCAGTAGTCTACGCCTGTTCTTATCAAGACTCATTCTGATATTGTCAGATTTTTCCAGCTTTTAAAGATGATTTTCCTTGAATCACTGTCTTCTCCCTTGCTCTGGACAAGGATTAGAAATGATGATTTGGCAGAATATCATAAAGAAGGGTGAGGAGAGAAACTGGAATGGGAAAAAGTCTAGTCCTGGGTATACCCTTGCTGTTTTGCCAAGTTGCATTGATTGCTCTAAACGTGGCTTTTTTCCTTAAAAATTGTGTTTCTTTGGCTTCCTAATATTCCTCATCCCATCCATTTTTCCTCTTAGCCGCAGGCCTAAGGGCTGGGTTTGTTCTTAGTAGGTAGATGGGGATTCACAAATTGACACACAGGTGTCTGCCCAGCGCTGGCTCCTGACCAGCACTAGTGTTTTCATACATTCTTGGGGTCATAACATTCTGTGTCCATGTCAGACATTTTCCTTCTCAAGTTCCCGATGGTGTCAACCCTCTGACCTGGATTGGTTAATCAATCTGTCCAGGATCAGAAAGCTAGTAAGTGTCAGGACAGGGACTTGGAACGTTAACTTCTTGCTTCCAGTTCACTAATTTTTCTCCCATGCGTTGCATCTTTTAGAGACTAAGTTATGTAGAATGTTCTGTAATTAGTTTATATGATATATTAGTTTGGTGTACACTTATAAAACTATGTCAGAAATTTTCCTTTATAATTAGTTATGTTTTTGTTGCTGTTTGTTTGTTTTTCTTTCCCATAGAAAAAAGAGCCAATGGGAAATGATGAGTCCATTCCGGAAGATGTATTAAATCTCGATGACCTCACTGCAGACACTTTAACTGTAAGTTATTGTCCTTTTCCAGGTTGGGATTTCTGTTCTTTTAGCTTTGTTCCTAGACAAGCAAGTCCTGACACTCTGCTCCACACAGCACTGTGGCATCCTTGAATTTCTGCAGCTGGGACATGTCCCCATCCACTCTTGTTAATCTCAGTACTTGAGTATTAGAGCAGAGATGGAGACAGGTGGAATGGAAAAGTCAAGAGTAGGAAGAAGAGAAAAAAGGAACTGAACTATGTTTGGTTTAATAACTCCATTTCCACAGAGTCAGTAATTTTTCAATTTTTTATAATTCAGTAAATATTCACTACAGTCGGCCTAGAGCAGGAATTTTCAAGTTTTTTAGTCACTGAACCCTTTCTTAAAACCTGCAACACAGGGACTTCCCTGGCGGTCCAGTGGTTAAGACTTTGCCTTCCAATGCAGGGGGTGAGGGTTCGATCCCTGGGCAGGGAGCTAAGATCCCACATGCCTCACGGCCAAAAAACTGAAAAAGCATAAAACAGAAGGAATATTGTAACAAATTCAATAAAGACTCTAAAAATGGTCCACATCAAAAAAATCTTTAAAAAAAAAAACAAAAACCCTGCAACAATAGCAAGAGCATAAACCCAAAAAAGCAGAGTTGCTGTGCTTGAAGGGCAAGGTTGGGGTGCTATTCCTGCCCTGCCCTACCTGCTAAGGGTCCCCCCAGGAAATCAGAGTACAGTTTGAAACACCTGCAATAAGGAATACAAAATGAGCTTAAGACAAGGTCTCTTGCTCCTAATAAATTTATAATCTTTCTAGAGAGCAGTTAAATATAGTATATAATAGCATGCTGAATTGGTTTAATCAGGAATATCAGAAAGTGCAAGTTAAGCTATGGTATTAACACTCCTGAGATATACAGGAACGAGAGGAGTGGCCACAATTTATCCATCTCTGCCTTAGGCACCCTGAAAGAAAATGCCAATGGATTTGTTGGGCAAAACTGTATATATCCCTGTGTGAAATAAATCTCAGTTCTTTGAAAGCCTCCAGTGTCAATTTTTAAAATGCTATCACAAGAATTATCATTAGAGCCCAACAAGGTTGGGGCAACAATCTGTTTCCTACTCTGCCCTTGACTCGCTATGGCCTTGGACGGGCTTGGCCTTGTTCATCTACAGAACCTGAAAGTCTCACAAATCAAAAAAGTCCGACTCCTCATCGACGAAGCCATCCTGAAGTGTGATGCAGAGCGGATAAAGCTGGAAGCAGAGCGATTTGAGAACCTTCGCGAGATTGGTAACCTTCTGCACCCCTCTGTGCCCATCAGCAATGATGAGGTAGGCGTTGGTGCCACAGCTAGCGGCTGCCTTGCGTCACCCCTCTCCTTTGGGAAGGGGGTGGAGTGGGAGGAGGACAGTGAAAGTCTGGCACGCTCTGTATAATAGAAGCAGGCTCTTTGTGTATTCGCTCTGCCCACCAATTGAGAATTGAAAGAGTCAGATCCCTGCCTGATTGGGAAGTAGCAGAGACAGCAGGTAGGTGGAGACTCCTGGCACGGAAATCTCTTCTAAATCAGGCTGCTGTCCTCCACTGCGTGTTGCCCATGGTAGCAGCTCGTCTCGTGGGAGGGATCTGCAAGATCAGCCTCACCCCTCACCCACACCCTGCTGAGAAGCTGCAGGTTGAAGGGAAATCTGCATGATAAAAGTTTCCTGCCGAGTGGGAGCTTCCCCAGCACAAAGCTGCTCTGAGCCCAGCCTTTGTTCCCTGACACCCCAGCCGTGGCAGGGCCCATCTGTGCCTCTTTCATTCATTCCCTGGTGAACGGACATTAAACTCACGGAGGGCTGGGGTGGCAGACTCAAGAGGTCAGGGCCCTGAGCCCACCCTTGTGTGGCCCTGGACCAACGAGAGCCTGGAAAAAAAAAAATCTGCATTCCCCTCCGTACCCCAGGCAGTGCGGATTGTCCAGGGAAGGGTTTTCCCTGTATAGGATTTTCAAGGAGTCATTTAAAAGGGTATAAAAATGAGAGAATACTACAGATCTTTTGGAAAATCATGATTTCAGTTCCATGGCTGGAATTGCCTCTAGGACTTTATAAATTATTATTTCTCTATTGAGCGCAGATTCTCTAGCAAATTCCCTTCTCTAGTCTCTGTACACAAGGGCCAAAACCTAGGGTTTGAGTTAAGCAGTGACTTCACAAAGCTCTAGGTCGTTCTTGGAATAGGGTTCGGAAAGATGGAGGTTGTAGAATTCAGAGCTCATGCATCTTTGTCTCCTGGTCTTGTTTCCTTAGGATGCCGACAACAAAGTAGAGAGGATTTGGGGTGATTGTACCGTCAGGAAGAAGTACTCTCACGTGGACCTGGTGGTGATGGTAGATGGCTTTGAAGGCGAAAAGGGGGCTGTGGTGGCTGGGAGTCGAGGGTACTTCCTGAAGGTAAGAGTCGACAACCAGTGAGGTTGGTTATAAAGAAAGAACTGGAAAAAAAGTGCAGAAAACATAACCCACTTAAAGAGGCCCACAAATCCGCCTTTCTACTACAAACTTACTGGCAATTAGATGCAATTCTCTTTCTAAGGCAAGAGACTGCTCATCAGGATTCCCTAGAACAAAAGCCACTGAGTGATCCTCCATAATGAATATGTTTTGCTGACTGAATTAGAACAGTCTGTGCCTTTAAGGAGCTCTGTGTAATTGGACAGTCAGACAAGTAACAAAGAGTCAAAAACCCTCTGTGATAAGTGCTCTGGTGTGAGTAGCCCAGGGTGCTATAGGAACGGGTAGGTGGAGGCAACACACCCAGATTAGCTGGGCAGAGGGCAGATGCACTCAGGGAAGCCTTCCAGAAGGACATGGTAAAGTAGTTTTGGAAATACTGTCCATATAGGTATGTTCTACGTATACAAATAAGTCCAGTGTTTTAAGAATTAGCACAGGAAGACTCTCCCGTGCACCCTGGGTGAACAGTCCTTTTCCCTTGATTGGTATCTTAAAGGGAATGCTCTTCAGATGATGTGCTGTGCATGGCTGTTAAGAAAGAGTCTCTTGAGTCAGTTGTTGGATCCATGGTCTTTGTGGCCTACTGTGTGCCCCCAGTTGCCTCTGGCGGTAAATGCTAGCAGATGAACGTGATGGCAGCAGAACCCACTCACACAGTGCTGTGTCTGCTCCTTTAGGGGGTCCTGGTGTTCCTGGAACAGGCACTCATCCAGTATGCTCTTCGCACATTGGGAGGTCGAGGCTACACTCCCATTTATACCCCCTTCTTCATGAGGAAGGAGGTCATGCAGGAAGTGGCACAGCTCAGCCAGTTTGATGAAGAACTTTATAAGGTGAGTAGCCTGAGGCAGTGTGGCAGAATGACTCCTTAAGGTATGAAGTTTAACTTCAAAGACACAGCAATGCTGTCCAGCAGAACTTCCTGCGATGATGAAATGTTCTATATTGTGGCTATTGAGCACTTAAAATGCGGCTAGTGCAACTGAGGAAGTAAAATTTTAATCTTTATGAATTCTAATTTAAATGGTCACATGTGGCTGGTGGCTACCATTTGGACAGTGCAGACATAGAGCCTATTTTATCTTTCCCCAGATAGTTTATGTGATCTATCTAAATTGAGCATGCTTTAGCACCATGAGCTTAGAAAAGAAGCTCATATGTTATTATTAAACTTGGACAAAAGGAAATTGTAGAAGTGGCTGATCTTCCCATGTCCTCCCACTCCTGACCCCAGACTGGAAGCTTCCACAGGGGGAGACATACTTCCCTTTGGATGGATGTGGCTTCCAGTCTGTGGCTCTTTCTCAACCATGAACCATCTCAGGGAGAGCCAGTGGATTTGAGTTGAGGTGCAGAAGGTCATTCTGAATCAACCAGCTTTAACATCAGCTGTAGCTCCCCCTACCCAAAGTCTACGCCCAACACTCAGAATTTCTAGTGTCTCTGCTAACGGCTGCCCATCGCAGCTGAGTCCACTTCTCACCTGTCCCTCTCCTTCAACCCTGTTCCAGGGCAGGGGGGAACGACTTTGTTCTTATTGGCTGTTTCCTCCCAAAACCCATGTAGCGGGTAGTTAGACAACTGCTCCTGGCCTCATCTGATTTATCTTATGTAGAGAGATGAGTTTAATAGTCAGAACCTTCTTCCCACTAGGTCCTGTTGGTGAGTTCAAAGGTATATTTTAATTCAAGACGCAGTGGAAAACAAAATGCTCTCTCCAAACCCTGAGCATTGGTACAACCTTGGGGTCCTCCTCTTCTTCCTTTTAATGAGAGGAACATGTACATTATCAGATGAGACCTGTTTTTATCTTTTCCCTTTTTTTTCTCATCTCAACTCCCAAGATTGGATGGATAATCACTGACAGAACTTTAGAAGGATGCCCTGCAGGTAACACCAGGGAGAAGCTTATATGGAGGATTATGAAAAGGATTAGGTAGCAGGTGCTCTGCGTGTTCGCAGCATTCTCCATCTCTTATCCAGATGCTTCTTGGAGCCATAGGCAGGGAGAATCACAGGTCTCCATAGTGAGGAATTTTGGCTGGCATTTTGCTTAATAAACTCAGTTTATTAATCCTCTAGAGCAGTGCTGTCCAACTGAACTTTCGGCAATAGTGGAAACATTTTGTATCTGTCCTATCCAGTGTGGCAGCCACCAGCCACATGTGGCTGTTGGAATGTGGCTCATGCAAACCAAGGAATTAAATTTTAATTGAATTTAAATAGCCATGTATGGCTAGTGGCTATACCATATTAGACCGCAAGCTCTATTGTTTTTACGTTGTATGTGAATAGCCTCACACGGGGCTAAATTCCCACTGTTAGGTAGCAAGGTAGTTTTCCACATTTCCAAACAGTGGCCTAGAGGAAGTTTCCTCCCCTCTTTTTTTTTTTTTTTTTTTAGTTTTAATTAAAGTAATACCACATGACAGAAAATTTGGAATTAGTGGGGGGAAAATCATCTTCTTTCCCATTACCTACTACAATTGTCATTTTTAATATTCTTGTGGGAGCTTTTTTTATACATGTATCATTTTCTCATACTTCTAATCACAATATATATAGATTGCCTTTTTACTTCACATTATATCAGAAGCATTTTTCAGTGTTACTACATGGTGTTTGTAACCATCATTTATTAGTGGTTACATAATATTACATGGCGTGGATATAGACTACCCAACTTTCCCCCTGTTGAATATTTAGGGGGCTCCCTTTTTTTTGCCATCAGTAAGTAATGTTACAATGAACTTTGTCCTGTCTATAGCTTTTTTTTTCTTTTGCATTACTTTCTTCAGCTGAATACCAAAGTGATTCTTCAAGGATTACAACCCTAGATCAACCCATAAGCACCAAGAGAGCAGAGACTGTCTCCTTTTGCCCCGCATTGGCAAAAAGGACTTGGCTCTTACTAAATGCCTCACAAACATTTGTCAAGTGGGTAAATTTATACTGCTACCAGCTCAGGTTTTATTGCACGCCTGCCATCACTGGCCACTATACATCATTTATAAGTATTTCATTTATTAGATAAAGTAAAAATAGTATCAGAGGGAATTCCCTGGCGGTCCAGTGGTTAGGGCTTCACGCTTCTACTGCAGGGGGCTTGGGTACTGGTCAGGGAACTGAGATCCCACAAGCTGCGTGGTGAAGCCAAGGAAAAAAAAATAGTATCAGAATATTTTATCTTCTTTTAATTTGCATTTCTTTGATCTCTAGTAGGGACCCCATTTTGGACTGACCCATTCCCTCCCATGTCTTTTTAGCATCTCCTGCTCACTCCTGGGCAGGGACTGAAGAAAATTTGTCCTCCCATCACTCAGATCTTCTCTGTGTGATCTCTGTGATTCCTTGCTCGAGCTGAGGCCCTACTCCCTCGCTCTTAACTAGTAAATATTACCTTCCTCTGACAGGTGATTGGCAAAGGCACTGAAAAGTCTGATGACAGCACCTATGAGGAAAAATATCTGATTGCCACTTCCGAACAGCCCATTGCTGCTCTCCACCGGGACGAGTGGCTTCGGCCAGAGGATTTGCCAATCAAGTATGCCGGCCTGTCCACCTGCTTTCGCCAGGAGGTGGGCTCCCACGGCCGTGACACCCGTGGCATCTTTCGAGTCCATCAGTTTGAGAAGGTGAGTAGGCAGGTCAGGGTGAGGGATGGGACCCTTCCCTCTATCTCTCCAGGGCTGTTATAGAAGAGATAGAATCTGTGTTGCTCAGGCCCACCCCAGCTCCAGTCTTTCCTCTCGTTGCCTCCATCTGGGTTTCTAGGGAAGAGCCTGAGAAGCACGTAGTGGAGCGGCTAGAGCATGGACTCTGGAACCAGGCTGCCTGAGCCCTAAGGCCAACTCTACCACTTACTGCTGTGTAACCTTGAACAATTTACTTAACCTCTCTGTGCTGTTTCCTCCTCTGTCAAAGGAAGATAATAGTAGTACCTACCCCATTAGGCTACTGTGAGGATTAAACCAGTTACCACGTGGAAAGTACTTAGAACAGTAGCCGCACGTTATGTGGGACGCTCTCCACACAAGCATTCGTTCTTGCTGCAGCCCCAGCCAGTCCAGTTCAGCCCCGATCTCTCACCAGGGCTCCAGCCCCACCTGACTCTCAGTGGAATAGGAATAGGTCTTCATTGCTAGGATAATTCCCACTTCAGCCTTCAGTTTATTCACCCCGTCCCATTGTCACTGTGCCCTTGGGTACCTCTTTGCAGATTGAACAGTTTGTCTACTCATCGCCACATGACAACAAGTCCTGGGAGATGTTTGAGGAGATGATCGCTACCGCTGAGGAGTTCTACCAGTCTCTGAGGATCCCTTACCATATCGTGAATATTGTCTCAGGTTATTGGCCTCCCTCTCCTGCATCCCACAAACACCACCCTGACCAGTTGAGCTGCTACACAAAGAAGTAGCTTACAGTCCAATTAATTGCCCACATTAATTAAAATATCACACTCTTTTCCCTTGGGAGTTCTTGGTGATAAGAATATCTGGGCATGATTTCCCTCCTGGGGATAACATGTGAATTAAAGAATTCTTTGGGTTTGCTAAAGGTTAGCCTTCTGAAATACCATCCCTCCTTCATGAATTCTAGGGGGTTTTCCTTACAGGTTCTTTGAATCACGCCGCCAGTAAGAAGCTTGACCTTGAGGCCTGGTTTCCGGGCTCAGGAGCCTTCCGTGAGTTAGTCTCCTGTTCTAACTGCACAGACTATCAGGCTCGCCGGCTCCGAATCCGATACGGGCAAACCAAGAAGATGATGGACAAGGTAGATGGCCCCTGGGGAGGCAGAAAGCAGGGCCTTCAGCTCAGAGTAGGTCCATCTTATTTCTCAGCCCTTGGAGGACATTATTTCCCAGCGTCATGGGAAAATCTGAGCTTCTCAGTCTAGACCAAAAAGGGAATCTGAAAATGACTTCACTGAATCAGGACTGAGTCCTTTTAGATAGAAACCTGAATCTAGCTCTATTCTACAAGGTAATTCTAGCTTTTCTCTTCTTGGCTTTGTTTTCCATAACTCCAGATAAAGAGTAATCCCCATTTGTCTACACAAAACAAGTTGGAGGCAATGTCTTCCCTCTTCTCACCCAAGAAGGTGTGGGTTGTAAGCTTATCTCTTCAAACCCAATTTTCAGGCCCTAATCTTTTCCAGGTCAGGGACTTGAAAGGGGTTAAAAGGAGAGGCCATTGAGTAGTCTCTTCCCTCCCTCAAAGGGCCCAACTCTCCTCAAAATACTGGGACCTACCACTTATCACTCATGGAGACATGAGGAATCTTCCTGGAGTTACCTAATAAGCCATAAGTACCAAACAGAATTCAAAGGTTTGGAGATCACTAATGGGTAGAACCTGTTTTTTATTTGATTTTAGATTTGGATTTGGATAGTTGCAGTTGGGGGAGTCTGGCTGAGTGGATGGTTCCTGGTCATCAGTAAGCCCAGCTAGGGGTTGAGTGTAACTGCTCCCTCTGGGGACCCTCTCCTCGCAGGTGGAGTTTGTCCACATGCTCAATGCCACGATGTGCGCAACAACTCGCACCATCTGTGCCATCCTAGAGAACTACCAGACAGAGAAGGGCATCCTCGTGCCTGAGAAATTGAAGGAATTCATGCCACCAGGTGAGACTCCCAGCCCAGCCCATCTTCCTCCTCTTGTCTGTTTTCCTGCTCTTCTAAATAGTAAGCCCCTTTCAGAATGCACCAAGTTTTCTTCTTCATACACAGCCCCCAAAACTCTGCCTGTCCTCTGGTGCTGGGCATGGCAGGGGGCAAGGTTGAAAAGTAGCCAGTGCCGGTATGAGCTTCTATTTAAATGCGGCTAAAATTCAGGCTGGGAAAAAAAGGAATAAATGAAAGCAGTGCCTGCCTTTGTCTTGTGTAACTTTCCCCAGAGGTCCCTGGGCTTTGACTCTTGAGGAATGATGGGTTGTTTGTTCCCTTTCAGGTCTCCAGGAACTGATCCCCTTTGTGAAGCCCGCACCCATTGACCAGGAGCCATCGAAGAAGCAGAAGAAGCAGCATGAGGGCAGCAAAAAGAAAGGGGCAGCGAGAGATGTTGCCCTGGAAAGCCAGCTGCAGAATATGGAGGTCACTGATTCCTGAACATTCCTTTCTCCCACTTTACCAGGCTTCCATTTCAATTAGCTGCAATCTCAGAGCCTGCCCACAAGCAGGGAAGCCAAGCACGCACCCATCGCCCACCCTGTGTGACTGCATTGCCAAAAGGGGAACCATCTGCCCTGTACAATGCAGTGTTCCTCTTTTCTCGCTTGGGCATAGGATCTAATCACCAATGACTGATGAAACCATGTAATAAAGCACCTCTGAGGGAGGCCAGGACTCTTCCTCAGTCTTCTGCCCAGGGCTTGGACCCTGTCTCTGACAGTTCTCCCTGGAACCGTATTCACTTCTGCTTTTCCTGCTATATCAGGCAGGTTGTTCCATTTAGCAGAGAGCCTTTGAGAAGGTAGGTGAAGGCAGGGGTAGATTTAGTAAAGGCTCAAGGGGAAAGTGAAAACTGAGTCTTAGACACACAGGCTTGCAGGGCAAGGGCAGGATCCTCCTTTGTAAATTTGCTCCTGCTTTGTTAAAGCAGTTAGGTAGGACCAGCTCAGAGACCTGAGTTGATATAAAAAGCTTCATAGCGGGACTTCCCTGGCAGTCCAGTGGTTAAGAGTCTGCATTTCCACTGCAGGGGGCAAAGTTGTGATCCCTGGTAGGGCAACTAAGATCCCACATGCTGCACAGCGTAGCCAAAACAATAAAAGCTTCATAGCACTTCTGTTCCCTAGGAAAGGCTCCATAGAGAGGAGAGGAGGTGGTGAGACATCAGGGTAGATGAGACTACATTTAATCCAGAAAAGCCCCTAGATTCAAGAGCACTGGGCAGGGCCTTATTCACAGCTGCTTCTCTCTTTCCAGTCATCCCCAAATGGGAGACCAACTGCCTGGCAGCTTGTTGCTTAACTCCAGAGGATCGATATAGCCCACAGGGCAGGGGGCTAGTGGGAACAAGGTTTTAGTCCTTTCTCTGGAGCTTCCACCGTTGCCCCAGTAGCCAGTTCACCTTTCTCTGGGGAGGATGATGTTTAGGCTCTTTATTTACCTGCTGCCTTTCATCTGCAATCTACAAACACTTTAATAACACCAACTGTTAGTTTAGTGCTTCTCCTCTAGGAGTCTAAAATACTTCCTATAGATGACCCCTTTTATCTTTGTGACAGTCCCAGACAGGAGGGTGGGGACATGATTATACCTCTTCCATCATAAGGAAGAGAGTACAAGGTAGGTAAGGGAGATGAGAAAGCACGGCCGGGTGGAAGCCAGGAGTCCTGACTCCTCAGCAGGGCTTGATGCTCGCTGTGTTTCTTTGCAAGGTTGAGAACAGGACTCTGAACTGGCCTGTAACTTAGGAGCTTGATTTCGTCTTCCTTAGTCCCTAAGCAGCAACCTCCCCAGGCCTGCTGGAGCTTGCTTAGCACCCAGGAAAGAGGCCATGTGCTTGGTTTTCCACTGGGAGCTTGGGCTGATCCTGTGAATCTTGCTACTGTCAAAACTGTGGCACCTGAAAAGGTGATCACAGTGACTCTTCTGCCCCAGGCAGGCTCACCAGCCCGCCTCTACTCTAGCCAGTGCCC
The DNA here is from genome assembly GCF_964341445.2 of Mesoplodon mirus. Lineage (NCBI taxonomy): Eukaryota > Metazoa > Chordata > Mammalia > Artiodactyla > Ziphiidae > Mesoplodon > Mesoplodon mirus. The sequence goes on from NC_138978.1 coordinate 102,781,809, forward strand.
CAGCTCTGGGATAACAAAGCCAGGGCAAAAGAACGAAAAAGCAAGCTGCTCCCATGTACTTGGAAGGATGAGATTCACATTCCCGTAGCCTCCACTATTTGGTTTGAAGAAAGGCAGTTTACACAGTGCGCAGGAGGCTGGTTTTGGTCACCACCACACACCGCTCTTTCCTGTTTGAAAAGCTCATTGGGCTGTGGGATTAGAAACTTTCAAGTGGCCCCGCACACCCCCATCTAGCCTTAGGGGTCACTACAGCTGCCTCTGCTCCCCACTCCTACCCTCTTGGCTACTGGCGCCCGTGGCCTTCCACCAGCAGGCACTGCTTTTCTCTGGCCCTGAAAGCGCTGCGGGAGGAGGAGCTGGGGCTCTGAGCCCCTGGGGGCCCAGGTCTGGCTCCTGCACTGCACCCTCCGCCCCCTACCCCCACCCCAGGCTGACCCGCCTTCTCACCCGACTAGTTTTCTGGACCTGGCTGCACCTGGGACCTGGACTCCTGCTTGTTTATCCAGAGAGCCTCCTGCCCCGTGCTGCTGGCAGCCCAGCTCCCCATGCCAGCCTTCCCTGTGGCTGGTCAGTGTGTGGGCTGGCTTGTAAAAAGGAGTGAGTGGAGGCCCGGAAAATAGCTGCTGTGTGCACCAAGTAGTCTGTTAGCTGAAAGTCTCTACCTCCTTGAAGCCACAAGACAGAAAAGTAGTAATTGTGAAGGAAAGGATGATCCCGTGGCTGAGGTCCCTCCCTGCGGGTGGAAAACACGAGCAGGAGACACACATAGGCACTTATTTACTGCGTGCTTGCCCTGCGCTAGGTGTGATTAGGAGCAGGGGTTACAGAATGGGACACAGTCCTTGCTCTCAAGGAACTCCAGGTCATTGGGAAAGGTGTGGCTTGCCTTCCTCCAGTGAGCTGGAAACCAGGCTCCTTCCCTCCCTGGAGCAGTGGGATGGGGCTGATGTGAGCCTTGTTTAGGATAGGCCGGCCGGCCTGGAAGCTGAGCACCAGGAATGGGCCCAGATAACCTTGACTCCACCCTGGCAGTTGCCTCCGCAACCCACAGCTGATGCCCTCATCCCTGGCACTTTGACGTGCCCCATCTCCAACCTCAGCTGCTCAGGTTACCTCAGCAAACAGCCCCCACGGGCGCCAGGGAGTGAGTCAGAGTCCTGGGTCTCTTACCAACCCTTGGTTCCCACACCCAGGAATTCAGGGACCAAGATGCAGGTCTGGGTGCTTCAGGCAAGAGAGAGGAGCCACTAGGCCTTTCTAGCAAGAGACAGACAACTAGAAGGCCGACTTGTAGAGAGAAATATCTAAAGAGCCAGGCAACTGTGGGGACCCAACATGAGACCAAGGGGCCTGCCCGAACTCACAGTCTGCTGGGAAGTTTAGTTAGCCGAGTACCGCCAATGGGGAAACCACGCCTGGGAACTGACACCTTCCGTGTTACCCGTCCTGCTTTTCCTTCACTGAAGCGGTTCCGGTTTACCCGGGGTCCTGAGAACGCCGCCTCTCGCCTTACCTCCCTCTGGGGGCCTGGGGCAGCCCTGGCTGCACTCCCAGGAGGAGTCTGACAGGCAGAGCTGAGACGGACCCTGGAGAAATATGCTGCAAGTCAGAGCCTGTGCCAGGATGAGGGGCGTGCTCCACTCCCCCAGCCACCTCTCAGCAAAGGGTTCCCCCAGAGCTCCTCCCAGATACACACAAAAGGGGGCGCCACTCTGCATCTCCAAGGAGGGAGGTCCTGATGGTGTTGACATAGCCGCCTCTGACGTTGCCCTTTTAAGAGACACCCCCCCCCCCCCGCAACGGCGGCGGGCTGCTGCCGGCAGGTTCTCGTTGCAGAACCCCAGCAAGTGCGGCGCCCCGTCTGCGGAAAGGAGGAGACAGGACGCCCACCTTGCCAGTCTCGACCTCTGGGTCCCCGGACCTGCGGGCAGAGGTAGGGGGTCCCAGCAACCTCAGATTCTGAGAAAAACCCTTTTTTCTAGAGGGGAAGTTCCTCTCTCGCTGTTCTCATTGGTTGGCTGGCGAGCCCTGCATTTTGGAGAGCGGTAGGGTCCTTCCCTTGGACCAGGGCTTCCCTCCCCATACACAAGCCTGCTGTCAGAAATGGTCTGGAAGATTATTTTTACTAAGGTGTAAATTACTGATAAGATGGTGTGACCCTTTAAGGACACTTCTTTTTCCTTGTTTTTATTAAACCCTAAAGAAAGGGAAGAATTGAGCTCCCATTTAGAATAGCATTCATTCTCTCCTCCTTCCATCTTGTCTCAGGGGGGGAAAAATTCTTTTTTTTTACTCTTTCTCCAAAACCAGCCTTGTGTGCTTGTGCCCTGGATCTTGCCGCCTTTGGGAATTCCTGAGTCCCTGTTCTTAAGCCAGCTGTCTTTTCAACCTCCCTCTCCCTCTCCTATGCCTCCCCTCCCCACCCATTCCCCTCAACTACCAACCTATTTACACTTCCCCATCTTAAAACAGCCTTTCTGCCATCCAGCCTCTGCTGTCAAATTATGATCCCAACTGGCTCCTTTTCCTCAAAGAAAAATAAACCCTGGACACTTGTAGGTTTTGCTACGTCATCAACATTCCGGGTCCTCCTAGTCCCCACCCCTTCAGAGGGAAGGTAGAATGTTCCAGACTGAGGGAATAGCATGAGGGAGCAGGAAGAAAGCCTGAATAGCTGGAGTGCAGAGGGTGAGGGGATGTTGAGTTGGGGCTAGAGAAGTGGGCAGGATAAGGAGACAGGGCCTGCCCCGAAATGCTGGATTCCCGGGGCTCTTGCCTCTGGCTGCTCTTTCCCTGTATGCTCTCCTGCTCTACATCCCAAATCCATCATCTCTTCTTCACACATCTCTGGCTCTGGCCCACTTACCCCCAACACACACTGAGCATCTTCACCAGGATCCAAGCCTGTAAGTCCAAAGTCTAACTCCCTATCTGAACTTCTGCTCCCACCATCCCCTGGGTATTTAGGCACCCAAAACAAATACCTGGGAGTCACCCTGGACTACCCCCTCCTCTTCCGCAGCAGCCAATCTCCCACAGTCCCACTGAATCTCTTCATCACCCGGATCTGGCCCCTTGGCAGCCTAGTCCTCAGCTGCAGCACAGACTCCCCTCCTCCTGGACTGTTACAACCTCCTCGTGTCTGCCAGACCCCAGCCCCTCCTTCAGGTGCAGCCTCCCTGCTGTGGCCGATGGTACAGCCACGTCATGCCCTCACCCCCACCCCCGCCAAAACGCTTCAGCTGGCTCCCTCAACCTAGGAAGTAAAGTCCAGACTTCCCAGCCAGATCCGGATTCATCAAACTGTGGCCACCGTTCAGATTAGCAGTCTCTTCTGCTCTTCTTTTCCCTGCCGTGAGCCCTGCTTCAGCCCCGGGGGACTACTCACCTCTCCCAGCACTGACCATGCAATGCCCCCTCCTTATCTGCTCACGCTGTTCCCTCTACCCCAATGCCTCTCCTCCTGCCTGTCCCTGGAATTCCTCCTTCCCCTTCAAGGTGATTCAAATGTCGCCTCCTTTACAATGCCTTCTCTAACTTCTCCCACCCTCACACAGGGATATTAATGAATACGGCTCTACTACAGCATTTGTCTCTGTCCACATTAGACTGGTTGCTCCTTGAGGCCAGAGCTGGAGTCTTGTTCACTTGTGTCCCTCTCACACCTAGTCCGGTGCCTGGAGCGTGGCTAGGGCTGGACAGGGCTCTCTCCTCGGCCTGCTCTGATAAACTTAACTAAGTTATTACAGATGTTGCTTTGGGATTTGCTCCTCGCAGCTCAACCTCAGGCTCCATCTCTTCCCCTCTATGCTCAGGAGCCAAAAATGATCTCAACTGGATCTTAGATGGACTGTGCATCTGTATGGAATGCTTGGGCCTATTGAGCCACCCTCCGCAAACAGTGCCAGCACCGCGGGCTGAAACTATCATGGGTTAAGGTATCCAATGCCACCTTTTGAGTCCCGAAGAAAATCTTTCTAACTTGGCTGGGACATCAGGTTTACAACTCCTGGCTGCAGCTGGCATTGGGAATACAGTTTTGTGATTAATGTGAATGAGTTCAGGGCCGCCCAAAGAGAACCCTACAGACCCAACTGGCCTCCCAGATGGTGGTTCAAGGAATGAAGGGACCACCTGGTCACTCCTCTATGCCATTTGTCACTTCATCCATCCATCCATCCACCCATCCATCCACTTAATACTTACTGAGTGCCTGCTACTATCAGGTGCCATGCTAGGTACTAACAAGGTATTTAAGGCAAACGTGTTCTCCCTGCTCCTGGAGCTTACAGCTAGCGGGTAAGACAGATGTTAACCAAGTAAATTAACAAATAAATACTTTCTGTAATAACAAACTTCAATATGTGCCATAAAGGAGGGGACATTTAAGACTGCCACATTCAGCAGCTGGAAGGAAGGCAGGGTGCCCAGAACAGAGTGAAGGGGGAGGAGTAAGAAGGGGCTGCGCCACTCCATCCCGGGCTTTGTGGACCCCTATGAAGTTGGCTTTTATTCAAGGCACAATCAGAAAGCCCAGTGCAGGTTTATCAGGAAGGGAGCGACATGCTCAGATTCATACTTCACAGTACTACTCGCCAAAGGACACCATGAGAAGTCCTTTAATCGGAAAAATCCAGAATGTGGCACATTCAACAAGAGAGCTAGCCTGGACTTTTCAAACAGTCAATATCACAGAAAAGAAAGAAGGAAGGAAGGTAGCAAGGAGGGAAGAAAAGAAGGAAGGAAACTAAAGCGACATATGGCCAAATGTAATGCATAAACTTCTGGTTTAAAAGTACAGCCATCAAAGACCTTTGAGGGACAAGACGGAATTTGTATCAGGCCGGACATAAGATGACACCAGAATCATCACTCGAGCTCCTGGGTGTGGTAGCAATCCCCTAGGGCTCTGACTCAGGCACGGCACACTGAGGGGGTGAGGGTGGCAGCCCCATGATGTTTGCACCTCGCTTGCACTTTGTTCTCCAAACACAGAGAAAGCATAGTGCTGACGATTATTGAACCTAAGTGGAGAGTATCCGGGGGATACGTTGTACCATTTTGGCAATTTTTCTGAATGCTAGACATCTTCTAAAATAAAAAATTGGGGGAGAGTGTTTTCAATCTAAAAAATGTTTATTCATTTAAAAAGTTTAAAAGATTACTTAGGCGGCTGAATGGTGACTGGTTTGGAGGGGAAGCAACCTCATGAAGAATCCATGCAACTCTGGTTGAGCGCCCCCTCTGTGCCAGGCATGGAGATGGGGGCTGAGAAACACATGCACTGTGAAGAAAAATGCAGGGCAGCAGATGGGCATGCAGGCGAGTGTGGACAGGAGAACACGCAGGTCCTGGCCCGCCCGGGGCTGCTGGCCTGTGGTCCTTTTCATTCCCCCACCGCCATTCCCGGAGCAGCAGTGTCTGGAGCTCCCCGAGGCCAGGTTCTCTCCTCCCCATTTCTGTGCCCTTTATAAAGCAACACCGAGCCCAGAAACAGGCCTCTCCCCACCTCTCTCCTGTCAGAGAAACTGCCCCGCCCACCCACCAAAGGTCACCTCGACCTCTGCCACCAGCAGCCTCCCTCCACACCTCTCCTTCCAAGCAGGCCATTGGTCCCAGAATTTCAGCCCACAAGGATCTTCCCATGACAGAGATCACCTGGTTCTTCCCAGTCTGGCCCTGTCTGGCCCTTCAGTGTGCTGGGCCACAACACACCCGCCCCAGTCTTTTTTCATTTTTTTTTTGCCCATGCCATGCGGCTTTCGGGATCTTAGTTCCCCGACCAGACATTGAACCCGACCCTGGCAGTGAAAGTGCCGAGCCCTAACCACTGGATGGCCAGGGAATTCCCACACCCACCCCAACCTTGGCTTCGGCCAAGGTGACACTCACATTTCACTCATTCATAGTTTATACTGCTTAATCTGGAGCCAGATTGCCTGGGTTCCAATCCCAGGTCTGCCATTTACTAGCTGTGTAACCTTGGAGAAAACCCTTTACCTGTAGGTTAAAGGAGTTTGCTGATGAATTCATCTGGCCAGGAATGCAGTTCCTGATTCTTCAAGAGGCAACCCAAGTCCTACCTCCTCTAAGAGGCAGACTGAGATTTCCTCAACCTTCACTGCTCCCTCCTCTGAATTCCTTTAGCCTTTTCTATCTCAACTGCTCCTGGAGCACTTCACCCACACTGCCTTATTCAGTTGAGAGCCACATCTTATGCATGTGTGTATTTTCCGTAGACCTGGAGGACCCTCAGGAAGCAGCATGGGTGAGGAAGTCCCATTGGAACTGGAGGACAGCCTGGGCTCTCCCCGCAGGTCACTTTCCCTCCTGAGGTTTGGACTAGAAGAGCAGTAAGTTCCATTTGAACAGACTCCAGGATCTTGCTGCACCTTGGTTTTCTCCCATGTGGGAGGGAGATCTAAAGGTTCCTTAAGCTGGAAAGTTCCATGAAATAGGCAGGCCTTCCCCTAGGGGTCAAGGAGGACACCACCAAGACAAGCCCTAGTTTGAGACTCCATCATGCGTAGAAGACTTGGAAGTTTCCGTCCTGCTTTTGGTAGGGAGAAGCGGCTGAGCAGGGGAGAGTGGACTGGGGAGGCAGTTCTGTCCTGTGCCCCTTGAGGGCAGGGCAGGGAGACCATGAAGGACTATCTGCCAAACGTGCCTGGAGATGAAGGGAGGGGTTCCTTGTATCCCCAGCCTGTCTGTCCTTGGGCAGAAAGGCCCTTCGCAGGGAAGGGGGCTCCCCACAGCCGTGCTGCCTCCGCTCTAGGCTCCAGAATCAAGTTCTCCAGCCAAGGCTGCTGCGCTCTCCCACCCAGCAAGCTTATTTTAGTACAAAGGGAGAGAGATGAATGGAGGGCTGCAGTTTCTCCATGCATTGGCTTGGGCCTTCAGCAGAAATGAGTCTCATTACCCAACCCCAATTCAAAGGATAATTAACAGATGGTATAATTTCCGAACATTCTCCGCGCCACATGGCCATTATGTGAAGAGCAAAATGCCTACGCAGCCCCTAGATCCTCCCAAACCACAGAGTCAAAGGGAGTCCGGAGAGGCAGAGCCCCGTGGAGGGCACTTAAGCCACCCTTCTGTGTCTGGAGCGGCCCTAGGCCTTGTTCATCTTCAGTCAGAGAAGAGGGCACTTCCCTGAGTCCTGGGTCCCCCGCCCACTTCCTTCTCCTCATCCCGTCCACTACCATTGCCAGGAGTCTAGTCTAACCCGAATCCCTCTTGCTGTCGCCAAAGCTCCTCTCCTTTCCTTTTCCCTGGGGAGAAAGAAGAAAGCTGATTTCTCATTCTTGGCATCACTCTGTGGTCACACGGAAGTTCCCTGGGCTGGGGCCTCTGAGAGGGGATTCACAGCTCTCCTGCTGTGACCCACTGAGAGTGACACTGCTGTGACCAGAGTGCCGTGTTGGAAGAGAGCATCTGGCCCCATGCTTTTCAAACTGGGTTCCTCCAGACCCTCAAGCTCCACAGGGGGCCCAGAGGTGTGCTCCTTGGGGAGCAGTGGGGATGTGGCAAGACCTGATGCCCACTTCAACCCAGCAGCACTACTTCTATCTGCTTTATATTCTGGGCTTCTACTTTAGATTTCATTGAAAAAAGGATTCTACTGTTAAATTAATTTTTGAAATTATTGAGCTTATTCGATCCCCTCATTTTACAAACGGAAATTGAGGCACAAGCATTTGACCAAGGTCACACAGCTAGAGGGTGGTGGGCTGGGACTGGAAAAGCCCTGGCTTCGTCCACAGGCCAGCCCTCAGACCACCAGTCCCAGCCCCTTGCTGCTCACACAGTTGGCCCTGGGCCCCTGGTTGGGGTATGAGAGAGGGATGTCCCTTTGAATCATCCTCTACCTCCCTTGCCTGGCTCTTCTTCAAGGTCCAGCTTCCATGCCTTGACCTCCTCCAGGAGCCCCGGAATCTCCCACACCCCTTCAAGTGGCAGGTCCAGTCTGAAGGCCTGCTCTGTGAAGAGGCTCCAGAGCCCCATGCACTGGGCAGGGCTGTTTGCTGTCACAAAGCTGTGGGTAGAAGGAGGGGAGTGGCAGCTGGACGTTGATGGAGAAGGAGGGAGGGGGCAAGAGGTCATTTCTCCAGACAAGAGGCCCTATGGGGCAGTGAAAACCACTGGTCTAGGACCCAGGAAGCCTGAGTTAAAACTTGGCTCCACCCCTATCCAGCCTTGTGACCCTATACAAGTGTCACCCTCTCTGGACCTCAGAACCTGCTAATATTAGCATGTTTATACCAGCTGGCTTTTGCTCTGACATTCCCAGCTTACCTCCCCCTGAAAAGCCCAGGTGGCATCCAAGCTGAGGCTGAGGTCATTCTGCACTGTATTCTGCAGCTGGACCCCAAAGGGGCAGCCTGATTAGATCACAACTTTGCTGAGGGGTGTGGGGAGGTGTGGGCTCAGGAGCTCACTGTGTGTTTGCAGGGAAGTGGGGTGTCTCTCTGGCGTACGGGGGAGGCTTTATACTATTGAACAGGGCTGTTTTAGCTCAGTCTGACCCAGACCTGTGGAGGGGAAAACAGCAAGGGCTCCTATCAGCAGCCAGCAGCATCCAGCCTTGTTGGGTGGCGTGAGGTGGTCACTTGGCCTCTCAGAGCCCTTCAGAAGGTTTTGAAAACCTCTAAACATACTTAGGGTACTGCCACCATTATTATCATTTGCTGTCTGGCTTCTGATTGTTAATTCCTCTCTAGACTGTTGCAGGAATCTGGCATCGGCCCAGGGGCAGGCCTGGGGTGGGATTGGGGTGGGGGAAGGGGCTCTGGACTGCTTGAATTCTACAGCACTGGTGCGGAGGACGGCGCTGGGTGGGGCCCACCTCCTTCGGTGCGGCTGGCGTCGCCACTTTAAGGCGGCGGCGGCGCGAGCAGGTCTATGGTAATGAGCCGCCGCTGCTGCTGCCGCCGCCGCCGCCGCCGCCGCTGCCGCCGCTCTGCAGAGCTAGCCCGCCTGCCTGGGAGGCGAGGGAGCGTGGGGCTGGGCCCGGGGCCGCGGCGACAGCAGCAGCAGCAGCGGCGGGGACGCGGGGCACGAGCGGGCGGCGCGGGGCCGTCGGGGGCGGCCGGGGCCGGGCCGGGGTCCGGGTGCGCAGCTCCGCGGGAGCAGGTGGGCTATCCCGCGGGAGCGAGGAACACTCGGAGGATCTGGGGGCCGGCAGGGCCAAGGGCGCGCGGGGTCCGCGGGCGCAGGTGGCGAGAGCCGGGTGTGCCAGTGGAGGCGCGGCGCCAGCCCGTGGTGGTCGGTGTGACCGGGGCGCGGGCCCGGCTCAGGGAACGGTGGGAGCCGGGGCTCCGGTGAGGCATCAAGGAGCAGGCCCCCGGGGACTGGCGCCCTGGCCTGGGCATGAGGCGCGGCGGGGCGGGCAGGAGCGGGAGGAGGAGCCGCCGCCGCTGTTGACCCGGCCGGCCGGGAAGAGGGAGAGATGCGGAGCCCGGCGGCCCGCGCCCCACTTCCAACACCGCTGCCGCTGCTACTGCTGCTGCTGCCGCCACTACTGGGAGACCAAGTGGGGCCCTGTCGTTCCCTGGGGCCTGGGGGACGCGGTTCCTCGGGGGCCTGCGCTCCCGTGGGCTGGCTCTGTCCAGCCTCATCCTCGAACCTCTGGCTCTACACCAGCCGCTGCCGGGATGCGGGGACGGAACTGACTGGCCATCTGGTGCCCCACCACGATGGTCTGAGGGTCTGGTGTCCAGAATCCGGGGCCCACATCCCCTTGCCGCCAGCGCCCGAAGGCTGCCCCTGGAGCTGTCGTCTTCTGGGCATTGGAGGCCACCTTTCCCCACAGGGCAAGCTTGCCCTGCCCCATGAGCACCTGTGCTTAAAGGCCCCACGGCTGAGATGCCAGTCCTGTAAGCTGGTGCAGACCCCAGGGTTCAGGGCAGGGGAAAGCTCAGCAGAAGCGTCCATGGGTGGACGTCGGAAGAGGAATGTGAATACAGCTCCCCAGTTTCAGCCCCCCAGCTACCAGGCCACAGTGCCCGAGAACCAGCCAGCAGGTACCCCTGTGGCATCTCTGCGGGCCATCGACCCAGATGAGGGTGAGGCAGGTCGGCTTGAGTACACTATGGATGCCCTCTTTGATAGCCGCTCCAACCATTTCTTCTTCCTGGACCCAATCACTGGTGCAGTAACCACAGCCGAGGAGCTGGATCGTGAGACCAAGAGCACCCATGTCTTCAGAGTCACAGCGCAGGATCACGGCATGCCCCGACGGAGTGCCCTGGCCACGCTCACCATCTTGGTGACGGATACCAATGATCACGACCCTGTTTTTGAGCAGCAGGAGTACAAGGAGAGCCTCAGGGAGAACCTGGAGGTGGGCTATGAGGTGCTCACCGTCAGAGCCACAGATGGTGACGCCCCTCCCAATGCCAATATTCTTTACCGCCTGCTGGAGGGGCCTGGGGGCAGCCCCTCTGAAGTCTTTGAGATTGACCCTCGCTCTGGGGTAATCCGAACCCGTGGCCCTGTGGATCGGGAAGAGGTGGAATCCTACCAGTTGACAGTGGAAGCAAGTGATCAGGGTCGGGACCCCGGTCCACGGAGTGCCACAGCTGCTGTTTTCCTGTCTGTGGAGGATGATAATGACAATGCCCCCCAGTTCAGTGAGAAGCGTTATGTGGTCCAGGTGCGGGAGGATGTGACCCCAGGAGCTCCGGTACTCCGGGTCACAGCCTCGGATAGAGACAAGGGCAGCAATGCCCTGGTGCATTACAGCATCATGAGTGGCAATGCTCGGGGACAGTTTTACTTAGATGCCCAGACTGGGGCTCTGGACGTGGTGAGCCCTCTTGACTATGAGACGACCAAGGAATACACCCTACGGGTTCGGGCACAGGATGGCGGCCGCCCCCCTCTCTCCAACGTCTCCGGCTTGGTGACAGTGCAGGTCCTGGATATCAATGACAATGCTCCCATCTTCGTCAGCACCCCCTTCCAGGCTACTGTCCTGGAGAGTGTCCCCTTAGGCTACCTGGTTCTCCATGTCCAGGCCATCGATGCTGATGCTGGTGACAATGCCCGCCTGGAATACCGCCTTGCGGGGGTCGGGCATGACTTCCCCTTCACCATCAACAATGGCACAGGCTGGATCTCCGTGGCTGCTGAGCTGGACCGGGAAGAGGTTGATTTCTACAGCTTTGGAGTAGAAGCCCGCGACCATGGCACCCCGGCACTCACTGCCTCGGCCAGTGTCAGCGTGACCATCCTGGATGTCAATGACAATAACCCGACCTTTACCCAACCAGAGTACATGGTGCGGCTCAATGAGGATGCGGCCGTGGGCACCAGCGTGGTGACGGTGTCGGCCGTGGACCGTGATGCCCACAGTGTCATCACTTACCAGATCACCAGTGGCAACACCCGAAACCGCTTCTCCATCACCAGCCAGAGTGGGGGGGGGCTGGTGACCCTCGCCCTGCCGCTGGACTACAAACTGGAGCGGCAGTACGTGCTGGCTGTTACTGCCTCCGATGGCACGCGACAGGACACGGCACAAGTGGTGGTGAACGTCACCGACGCTAACACCCATCGTCCCGTATTTCAGAGCTCTCACTATACGGTGAATATTAACGAGGACCGGCCAGCAGGCACCACGGTGGTGCTGATCAGTGCCACAGATGAGGACACAGGCGAGAATGCCCGCATCACCTACTTTATGGAGGACAGCATCCCCCAGTTCCGCATCGATGCAGACACAGGTGCTGTCACCACCCAGGCCGAGCTGGACTATGAGGACCAGGTGTCCTACACCCTGGCTATCACTGCCCGGGACAATGGCATTCCCCAGAAGTCTGACACCACCTACCTGGAGATCCTGGTGAATGACGTGAATGACAATGCCCCTCAGTTTCTGCGGGACTCCTACCAGGGCAGTGTCTATGAGGATGTGCCCCCCTTCACCAGTGTCCTGCAGATCTCAGCCACTGACCGTGATTCTGGCCTTAACGGCAGGGTCTTCTACACCTTCCAAGGAGGCGATGATGGAGATGGTGACTTTATTGTAGAGTCCACGTCAGGCATTGTGCGAACACTGCGGAGGCTGGATCGTGAAAATGTGGCCCAGTACGCCTTGCGGGCATATGCAGTGGACAAGGGGATGCCTCCAGCTCGCACGCCCATGGACGTGACAGTCACTGTGTTGGATGTGAACGACAATCCACCTGTTTTTGAGCAGGATGAGTTTGATGTGTTTGTTGAAGAGAACAGCCCCATTGGGCTGGCTGTGGCCCGGGTCACAGCCACGGACCCTGACGAAGGCACTAATGCCCAGATCATGTACCAGATCGTGGAGGGCAACATCCCTGAGGTCTTCCAGCTGGACATCTTCTCTGGGGAGCTGACCGCTCTGGTGGACTTGGACTACGAGGACCGGCCTGAATACATCCTGGTCATCCAGGCCACGTCGGCTCCCCTGGTGAGCCGGGCTACAGTGCACGTCCGCCTGCTTGACCGCAATGACAACCCACCGGTGCTGGGCAACTTTGAGATCCTTTTCAACAACTATGTCACCAACCGCTCGAGCAGCTTCCCCGGGGGTGCCATCGGCCGGGTGCCTGCCCACGACCCTGACATCTCCGACAGCCTGACTTACAGCTTCGAGCGGGGAAATGAACTCAGCCTGGTCCTGCTCAACGCGTCCACGGGCGAGCTGAGGCTGAGTCGGGCACTGGACAACAACCGACCTCTGGAGGCCATCATGAGCGTGCTGGTGTCAGGTAAGGAAGGGCCCAGGAGACATGGGGATGGGGGTGGCTCGTGGGGGAGGGCCTGGAGAGCCATTCAAGGCGGAACTGCTGACCCGCCTCTGTCCCCGGTACTGGCCCGGCGGTTGAGGGGTGAGAAGCAGCTTGGGAAGGAGCCCTAGAAATGCTGGCAGCTGTGCTGGCCCTGCCCACTGCCCCAGGCTGGTCTGGGCTGCGTCGGTTGGCCGCCCCTTGCCTACCAGCCTGTGACGTGGTGGGGGAAGTGTTGTGAGGCTGCCCTGGTGACGGCTGCCAAGAATTGTGAAAAAAGGCGCGTGGAGGACTGGGGTCCGGGAGAGCTGGGGGAGGCATGGAGAGGACCGTGGCCAGGAGAGGCGAGCCGGCGGCTCAGCGCTCCTTCACGCCCGCCCACCGGGGTCTCCCTGTGATCTCATACAGCCTCTGACAGAGCTGAAGCCGTGGGGCACAGGGTTGCCACTTCGAGGTCAGGACCCTGCAGTCGGGCCCCTTCTGGCTCCCGGCTGAGCCGCAGACCGGCTGAGGGGGACTTTGTCTAGGACATTCTTTTCCCTCCAGGCAGAAAGAGCCCGGCCCGGCTCCCCCCTTCAGAGCTCCCACAGGAAGTGAGGCCACAGCTCATTGTCTCTGTCCAAACAGACCCCACTGTCAGAGGTTGTGGTTCGGGGTCCTGCTTGGGGGAGGGGCTGCAAGCCCGGGGCAGGCTGCAGCCTTCTGGGCCCCCTTGCTGCCCCACGGGCTGGCTGTTCTTAGACGCCAGGCCTTCCCTGCGGGCCGTGAGAGCCTGGGCTCAGGGGATGGGGTGTGGGGACCGCAATGAGCCAGGGGACTGGCGGCCTCTGAGGGCAGAGCCTCCTGGTCCAGTGGCAAGAGAACAGAATCCTGGGGCATGGGAGCCTGGCCGGGACCTAGGCCGGGCATTCCAGCTGCTTGGCCAAGCGCTCAGCCTGCGGACTCCCTGGACAGAAGGGCTGGGGGAGGAGAGTTGGGGTGGGGACGACATCCTGTCTCTTCTGTCAGCTACAGGGAGTGGGCAGCAGCAGCAGCAGCAAGGAGGGGGCCAGCCCCAGGTTGCTGAACCCCTTCCCCAAGCCTGGGACCCTCATGAGGGCTCACTGTTAGCTGTGCCCTGGGGATGGGTGGGTCAGGGTACCCTCACTCCAGAAACATCAGGGAGGGGAGAAAGAGAAGAGCCTGCCGGGCCTTACTTCCACCCTGGGGAGTCTGAGCCAGGAAGGGAGTGAGAGGCGTGCAAGACACAGGGTGTGGCTTCAGCTCCCCCCGCCTCCACTCATGGTTCTTCCGGGGACACATGACTCCCCTCCCCACTCCTCAGGTGGACATCAGAGCCAGGGCACATGAGCTTTTAGAGGTCACGGACAAGGCTGTGTGCATCTTGAAGCCTCAGTTCCTCCCCAGGAGGAGTAAGTGGGAGCTGGAGGTCCCCTATCTCGTCCTTCTCTGTGCTGGGAGGCAGGGGGAAGGAGTGGAGAGGAAGGGCCTCTCCCTCCTGTCCATCCCCAGTCCGCCCTAGGTGATGGTGGGATGGGCAGAGGCCCCACCCAGCCTTCGTGCTCCTACCAGAGCAGAGCCCCAGACCTCGGGTCCCCTAGAATAGAGGGGGAGGCCTCGGCTGACCCTCCAGCCCTAGCCCCACCCTCTCCCCTCAGCCCTGACCCTTGGAGGCAGTCACCACGGCAACCCCAAAGTTCAGGGAGGCTGGGGTGAGGGGGATTGACTCCTACTGCCCCTTTGTTTTCCTTCTCTTGTTCTTTGTCTCTTCTTTCTTTCCCGCCTCTGCCCCTGGGGGCCCTTCTGCACTGCCCCCTCCATTGCACTCTCCCCATCTCCTGTGTGACTCTCTCCTGCTTTCCCACTTTCTCCACTGCTGGCTCTTTTCCTGGGCCTTTGTCTTCCCCTGTTTGGTCTCTGTGTTTATGCCTCTCTGATTTCCCCCTCTCTTGTTCCCTGTGGCTGCAGCTGCCCCAGCTTGGGCCGGATGGCTCCCCTGAAGCCTGAATTCTCCTTGCCTCTTCCTTACCCTGCTAGGACACACAGGAGCTCCTGTCCATGGCCTGGTCATTCCCCAGAGTGGCAGACCCCCTCCAGGCCTACAACTCCCACTGGCATATCTGCCAGGGGAAGAGGGGCTTGGAGTCTGATTCTGCCACAGTCTGGGACTTGGCACTTTTCCAGGTAGGCAGGTTGGGTTCTAGACACAGGTGGGGTTTCCTGGAGTCAGGGCCCATCCCAACCTTTTTCTTCCCAGGAGGATGGCTCAGGTAACGCACCCCCCCACCCCTGTTTCCACCGTTGCCTTTTGCACCTGAGGGGTGACCCAGGTCAAGGCAGGAGAGAGGAACAAAGAAGAAACAGAGAGCAGTAGGTTGACTGCTGGGATGGGGGACAATAGCAGAGGGGGCAGGTGGCCACAGATGGTGGACCAGATGGGAAGCAACAGAGACACACTGGGCAAGGGGCACAGGCGGGGCCTGGGATGACGGAGGGGGGACATAGGGAGGAGTGCTTGTTCCCAGGGCTGAGTGGTGGTGAGGTTTCTCTTGACTGCCCCCTCCCCTCCCTGATTAGTTAGAAGTACTCTGTGTGGACTCTTGGGCTGCATTCTGCCTGGAGGGATTATCCCACCAAGGAATAACTGGGCACCAGGTACACAAGAGCCCTGTGCCAGCTCCATAACTAAGTGCAGGGGGGTCTGAAAGAGGGAGAAAAGTAGAGCCTGAGGTCATAAATCTGGGCAGGCTTCCTGGAAAAGGTGAGTTTAGAGCGGGTTAGAAAACCAGGAGGGCCGTGGGCTGGTGTCTGGGTAGGCCAGGTAGGAAGGAACAGCTTGTTCAGTAGCAGCAAGTCAAGAGAAGGAGGAGCAGAAGTGAGTGATGACAAACAGGCTTGCTGGTGAGAGCAGGCGGGCCCTGCATTCTCAAGCAATGCGGCTGGAGGGCAGGTGGGCAGTGGGCCGAGGACATGGCTGAGATGGGTGTCTGGCTTTAGCCTTCCCAGCCGCCAGTGCAGTCAGCCACCTCAAGTCGCTGTGACACAGAAGCAGGATCTGTTCCCAGATCCCTTTCCTACTCCCACCCCACCCCAGAAACACCAGCTCCTGTCCCATTCCTGCTAGGGTATCCTTTTTAATAGCTACCCGGGCCCCTCCTGCTGTGTTTTAAAGACCATTTCTTCATTATGGAGACCAAATAAATTCTCATGAACATCTTACTGAACACCTACTATGCGTAGGACATTGTAGTAAATTAAAAAGATGAATATCCTTTATAGCCCTGCCAAGTCATTTCCCTCTCCCCTTGGCCTCCAGCTTTCATTTTGAGCTAAATAAAATCCATTGCCATGTATTTGTGCATTCAGGTGTGTATGGTATTTTGGGGCTTAGGGTGTGTAGGTGGAGTGAGACGCCAGAGTGTTAGTACTTAGCTGTTTATAAGTGAGTGTGTGGCCTGGGGGTGTGGCAGGCACTCGGCTATAATGCGGTTAGCCAAGTGGGTGATGAGTAGCCAGAGGCTCTGGGGCCGGAGGAGACTTCAGCCCAGTGGGGCTCTTGTCTGGGGCTCAGGGTGGAGTGCTGCCCAGGCCCTTCCATCTCTGACCCCCAGAGCGCCACAGCATCAGGCCAGTGGGCGGTACTACCACCCATAACGTGGCTCAGCTGGATTTCCTGGGGTGGGACCCCCCAGGCTACCCTCTGCAGCCCAGAGAGTTGGGCGGGAAGAATGCTTTGTGTGGGGCGTTGCCATGGGGATAGCAGGCCTGAGCCCAAGCAGCCATGGGCTCAGTGGGAGGGGGACTGGGTGGCCCACTGACCCAGTTCACCCTCCATTCTCTACTGCAGTGGGGGAGGGGGAACATGGCCAGGGTCAGAGTTATGGTAGTGTTGAGAAATAGAGGCTGAGGGGCAGAAGGATTGTATCTGTGGGTCTCTCATGGTGCTCTGGGCCCTGTAGGAAGGTAAGAAAAAGGCGAAATAAGATTCTTGTGCAGGAAGGCACCTGGTCTGTTATAAGGCAGCAGGACCCGTGGCTTGGGCAGGGAAAGGTGCACAAATATTAAAAGATGTGCCCATGCTTCACAACAGAGGGTTTCTGGGAAGTATGCAATGAGAAGTTCTGACAATCAATCCCCTTAAGTGCCCATGCGGGCTGAGCCATCATGGAGTGACTCTCCCTCAGGTGAGGTACACATACCTCCTAGGGTACCTTTATGCCAATTAGAAAAGAGGACCCTTTCTTGGCAACTGGGCAATGCAAGAGTGTGCAGGTGGCATTTCAGCCCGCACTCACTCCCTCCTCCGGCTGCTTCTGCCCGGGGCCAGGTCTATGGCTTGGCAACCCTGCCCTCCCCAGGTGCTGACCGTCTCACCTCTCCGCAGATGGTGTGCACAGTGTGACCGCTCAGTGTGCACTGCGCGTCACCATTATCACCGACGAGATGCTCACGCACAGCATCACGCTGCGCCTGGAGGACATGTCACCCGAGCGCTTCCTGTCGCCCCTACTGGGTCTCTTCATCCAGGCCGTGGCCGCCACGCTGGCCACACCCCCAGACCACGTGGTGGTCTTCAACGTGCAGCGGGACACCGACGCCCCGGGCGGCCACATCCTCAATGTGAGCCTGTCAGTGGGTCAGCCGCCAGGGCCCGGGGGCGGGCCTCCTTTCCTGCCTTCTGAGGACCTGCAGGAGCGCCTGTACCTCAACCGCAGCCTGCTCACGGCCATCTCGGCGCAGCGCGTGCTGCCCTTCGACGACAACATCTGCCTGCGCGAGCCCTGCGAGAACTACATGCGCTGCGTGTCGGTGCTGCGCTTCGACTCCTCCGCGCCCTTCATCGCCTCCTCCTCCGTGCTCTTCCGGCCCATTCACCCAGTCGGGGGGCTGCGCTGCCGCTGCCCGCCTGGCTTCACGGGTGACTACTGTGAGACGGAGGTGGACCTCTGCTACTCGCGGCCCTGCGGCTCCCACGGCCGCTGCCGCAGCCGTGAGGGTGGCTACACCTGCCTCTGCCGCGATGGCTACACCGGTGAGCCCTCACCGAGGGAGCGGGACCCCTGGGGGCGGCTCTGGGGGGCTAATGCCGCGGTGCCAGCACAATCAG
This sequence comes from Mesoplodon mirus, assembly GCF_964341445.2. NCBI lineage: Eukaryota > Metazoa > Chordata > Mammalia > Artiodactyla > Ziphiidae > Mesoplodon > Mesoplodon mirus. The sequence continues at coordinate 102,799,680 of NC_138978.1, forward strand.
GCTAAGCACAGGGGTGGCCTCGTTCTTTTCCAGAGTAAGGTACAGGGTACGCTGGCCATTCACAAGTCCCACTTGTTCTTTCACAGCCACCTATTGAGGAAGGCAGAGAGGGGAGCCCTTCTTCTCGGCCACCTACCCACCCCCCACCCCCAGGTGGTGTAACTGAGGTCAGCTCTAGCTCTAGAGCCAAGCTGCTTGCATTTGTATCCCAGCGTTGACAATACTAGCTGGGTGACCTTGGGCAAGTTACTTAACGTCTCTGTGCCTTAGTTTTTTTTTTTTTTGCGGTAGGCGGGCCTCTCACTGTTGTGGCCTCTCCGGAGCACAGGCTCCGGATGCGTAGGCTCAGCAGCCATGGCTCACGGGCCCAGCCGCTCCACGGCATGTGGGATCTTCCCGGACCGGGGCACGAACCCATGTCCCCTGCATCAGCAGGCGGACTCTCAACCACTGTGCCACCAGGGATGCCCCGCCTTAGTATTTTTTAAGTGGATGATGAATCTATTCACATGATAAGGTGGTTGTGAGGACTGATTTAATACAGGTAAAGAGCTGGCCTGTAGGAAGTTTTGGCTGTGATTTAAGGGAACGCTGAGATCAGGTGACTTGCTCCAGGTCTCATCTGGATTAGAGATGAGGCTGGGCCTAGCACCTGATCTCTCCCCACTGCTGAGTGAGTTACCTTTCTGAGCTGCAGCAAATGCTTTTCTCCCTAGGTATTGAGAGTAAGGCACAGAAGAGCTGGGGAAACTGGAGGGTTTGGGTATGGGGATAGTGGTTTTCAGATTATCGCACCTGTGTGTGACCCTGAACAGAATAGCCCCACCCTTGCCCAGGTGTGTAAAACAGGGTCCTGACCAAGAGGTCTCCCTGTTGGCATGTTTCCAGGGGTCTTAACACATCCTGTCCCAAGCCGCTCCCTGGGATGCTCACTGCCTCTGCTTTGTGCTCCTGACCCCTCCCTTCAGGCTCCTGTTTTTCCTCAGGACACCCCCTTCTCTCCTCCTTGGGCCCTTCCTTCCCACATGCCTTAGGGCTTGCTCCCTCTCCTCCAGAGCTATGCCCACTGGCTCTGCCAGCAGTGGTAGGCAAGCCCCACTGCCACCCCTGCTGCATCTTCCTGCCCAGAACTTGCCAGACTTGACTCCTCTCAGCTGCTACTGTGGGTGGAGGGGCGGGTGGGGAGCAGAGGGGTGGGCTTGGGGGAGGGGAGGGAAGTCTTTGTCCAGGAGGATGGGGTAGGGGGGTGCTTAGAGTAGGCGAACAACAGTTTCCATGGAAACTAGAGCCTGTCACCAGGCACTGGAGCTGAGAACCTATCTCTAGAATCTGGGAATGGGGAGGGAGAGAAAAGGGTGGATTTTTCCATCTGATATTGTTGGAATTTTCATCTCCTCCATTGAATCCTGGTCTGCCCCCAGGGCGCAGTTCCCTGCTCTCTCAGCATCTCCCAAGTGCACAGAGGTCCTCAGTCTGGACCCCAGGGCTCAGGGTGGGAGTTCCCTGCCCCATTTCTGGAAAGTCCCCAGCTTCCTGCCCACACCATCCCATAACTCCGACAGATCCAAGTGGAAGCCTGGTCTTATCCCCAGGGAGGGAAACTGATCTTGGTGCCTGACAGGGACAAAAGCACCAGTGGGAGGGAGGGAGGAAGCAGGGGTTGGCACCAGCCCTCATGCTGTCCTGCAGGCCCTTCCCTCCATGCGCATTCACCCCTGAAGGGGCCAGATCACCCCTAAGCTTGCTTGGTAGCCCTGACACCAAAGGCCGCTAGGACATGGCCCTTATAATCAGGGACCTCGTGGGCCTGTGCTCTCGAGGTCCAAACAGGGGTATGGAAGGGACTGGGAGCCTCAAGGAACTCGCAGGACAGCCGTATATGGGATTGTGGTGAGAACAGCCCAGTGCGCCACGCACAGCACGGAATGGCTGAGTTTGCACATGAGAGGAAGTGTGGATGCCTGGGAGAGTTTGGGGATATTATGGGGGTTACAGGAGACCACGAAGGGATCACTGGATGCAAAGGAGTCCCAGTTCCCCAGGCACTTGGTGCTCACCTGCCTTACCTCTTGCCCAGGTGAGCACTGTGAGGTGAGTGCCCGCTCAGGCCGTTGCACCCCGGGTGTCTGCAAGAATGGGGGCACCTGTGTCAACCTGCTGGTGGGCGGCTTCAAGTGCGACTGCCCATCTGGAGACTTTGAGAAGCCCTTCTGCCAGGTGACCACGCGCAGCTTCCCCGCCCGCTCCTTCATCACCTTCCGGGGCCTGCGCCAGCGCTTCCACTTCACCCTGGCCCTCTCGTGAGTTCCTGGGTGCTGGGGGTAGGGGCCGGGGGGGAGTCTGGTGCCTCCTGTTCTGCGGATGAGGTGGGAAGTCAGGCAGCAAATGTGCCCAGAAGAGGTTGTTGGCAGAGCCAGGTCTGCACTTGGAATTGCCTGTGCAGTTGGCCTCCTTCACCCACCAGGGCCGTCTACGCTCCTCCCACCCCACCCTCAAGGGTGGGAGCTAGGATGCCAAGGTTCTGCTTCTGGTCCTGGTTTGGGCTCATCTTCCACACTCTAGCCACATGGCCCATAGCCTCGGCCAAGGAGTCAGCCTTCTGGAGAGTCCTGAGTAGGATCAGGGCTGGTTAGGTGGCTGGGGTGCTGGCATCCAGGTGGGTGCCCCATTGCGTGCCCCCATCGCCCACTCCTACTCAGGTTTGCCACCAAGGAGCGTGATGGGCTGCTGTTGTACAATGGGCGCTTCAACGAGAAGCATGACTTTGTGGCCCTCGAGGTGATCCAGGAGCAGGTCCAGCTCACCTTCTCTGCAGGTGATCCCGCTTGCCCCATGTCCTTGCCCATCTCCTAGAGGCCCCGTGTCTCTTGGCCCTTGACCCCAAGTCACACACTCTCCCAGCCAGATCTGGGCCCAGCCCAACCATGAGCATCCCCTCCCCATTCCCAGCCCTCATCTGGTGTCCCAGCTCACCTGGGTCCTTTCCCCAGGGGAGTCGACCACCACCGTGTCCCCGTTCGTGCCCGGAGGGGTCAGTGACGGCCAGTGGCACACAGTGCAGCTGAAGTACTACAATAAGGTGGGTGTGGGAGGCGGTCAAGGAGCTGGAGGTTCTGTCCTTGGCTCAGGTGCTCACCTAGACCTGGCTGGCACTGCCTGCCCAGGGGCTGGTCATGGCACTTCTGGCTGAAAGGGGGGAAGGGAGGGGTGGAACTTGCCACCTTGCTGGGCATTCCCATTCCGCTGGGTGGTGTAGATGCTTCCTGTTCTAGTAGGCAGAAACTTGAGTAGACGTTGAGGAAGGTAAGGTGCGTAAGTCATGTGAGCACACATCAGTGTGCATGTGTGTTTGTGTACACACACACGTATATGTGGGTGGGTGTGTACACACAGGGGGTGAGTTAGTGCCTGGCCCATGACCTGAGTGGCTCTTGCCCACTCTTTCCCATCTCTGCCCTTCCCTGTCCACAGCCACTGTTGGGTCAGACAGGGCTCCCGCAGGGCCCATCTGAGCAGAAGGTGGCTGTGGTGACCGTGGATGGCTGTGACTCAGGGGTGGCCCTGCGCTTCGGAGCTGTGCTGGGCAACTACTCCTGCGCTGCCCAGGGCACCCAGGGTGGCAGCAAGAAGTAAGCAGGCGAGAGGGCTGGGGCTGCGGTGAGGTGTGGGCCGGTCAGGGAGGGAGGGTTGTAGGGGGGCCTTTGGGGGGCCTGAAATGTGGACCAGTTCAGATGGGGGTCTTCCCTCGCCTTGCTTCCCTCTGCCCCTGCTCAGCCCTCTGCGGGGGCTGGAGTGGGAAGCGGGAGCGGGCAAGATTGGGGGACTAGAGCCGGGCCTCGTGCAGCGGTCTGGGGAGGGGTGGGTATCAGATGAGAGCAGCTCCGGGTTGAGGCTCCCCTTCCCCTGGCTGCTCTGCAGGGCCCCTTGGGCTCCTGGCCTGGCGGCAGGGCTCAGTGAGGAGGAAGAGCCGGAAGCACCCCACTCTCCCTCATGTCGCAGCCATTTTCGCTCCCCCAGGTCTCTGGACCTGACAGGGCCCCTGCTGCTGGGCGGGGTGCCTGACCTGCCTGAGAGCTTCCCTGTCCGAACCCGGCACTTCGTGGGCTGCATGAGGAACCTGCAGGTGGACAGCCGCCATGTCGACATGGCCGACTTCATTGCCAACAACGGCACCGCGCCCGGTATGGGAGCTGGGGTAGGGGCTGAGGCCATGGGCCCTACGCAGAGAGGAGGGGTGTGCCTGCTGTGGGGACCCCTGCACGTGGCGGGTCTCGGAGGCCCCTCCAGCCACTGCCACAGGTTTTCTGTTGGGAGCCTCCACCTGAGCGCCCTTCTCTCCACTCTAGGCTGCCCTGCCAAGAAGAACGTGTGTGCCAGCAACACCTGCCACAATGGGGGCACCTGTGTGAACCAGTGGGATGCCTTCAGCTGCGAGTGCCCTCTGGGCTTCGGGGGCAAGAGCTGTGCCCAGGGTAGGGGGCAGCCCTCAGAGGTCGGGGCCTGGGAGCTGTCAGCAGTGCTGGGAACACTGGCAGGGTCCGGGCAGGCACTGGGCAGGGCCCGGCTGAGCTGGGCTGTGGGTAGAAGAGCGTGTCTGGGCAGAGCCCTGAGAGGGTAGCACGGGAGACAAAGGGCCCAGTCAGAGGCAGGCCTGGGCACAGTGTGGTGCCGGCCCAGGGCAGGTGATTGCTCTGGGGGGCGGGGCTGCCGTGGAGAGGGGGCACTAGGAGGGCCAGTGCCCTGCCTCCCGGGGAGCCGCCCCTGCTGAGCATCATACCCCCTGGGGCACTTGGGCGCTCCGCCTCTCAGAGTCTCTGCCTTTATCTGTCTCCCCAGAAATGGCCAACCCGCAGCGCTTCCTGGGCAGCAGCCTGGTGGCCTGGCATGGCCTCTCACTGCCCATCTCTCAGCCCTGGCACCTCAGCCTCATGTTCCGCACACGCCAGGCCGACGGCGTCCTGCTGCAGGCTGTCACCAGGGGACGCAGCACCATCACCCTGCAGGTGATGCAGAGAGGGGTGGGGCAGGCGGGCCCAGGCCAGGGTTGGTCAGAGATGGCTGGGTGGGGCCTTTCCCTGGAAAGAAAGACAGCTAGGTTCGTTTGGTGGATCACTGCTGCCATCTCTTGGGCCCAAGGGAAATAATACCTTTTCCTCTCTGGCCTCAGCTGGGCAGCAGGATGGGTTTGGTGGTCCAGGAAGGAGGACAGTGGGCTGGAAGAAGAGCCCATTAAGGCGGTCTGCTGACCCTCTTTTCTTCTGGTGCCAGCTTCAGGAGGGCCACGTGGTGCTGAGCGTGGAGGGCACTGGACTCCAGGCCTCGTCTCTCCAGCTGGAGCCAGGCCGGGCCAATGATGGTGACTGGCACCATGCACAGCTGGCACTGGGAGCCAGTGGGGGCCCCGGCCATGCCATCCTGTCCTTCGACTATGGGCAGCAGCGGGCAGAGGGCAACCTGGGCCCCCGGCTGCATGGGCTACACCTGAGCAACATTACCGTCGGGGGAGTGCCTGGGCCGGCCAGTGGTGTGGCCCGTGGCTTCCAGGGCTGTTTGCAGGTAAGCCTCCTGCCCTGCCTTCTCATCTCCAACAGCTGGAGGCTGGAGGCCCGCTCCACAAAGGGCCAACACTACCTTGTCCCTCCCAGGGTGTTCGGGTAAGCGAGACGCCCGAGGGTGTTAGCAGTCTGGACCCCAGCCGTGGGGAAAGCATCAATGTGGAGCCAGGCTGTAGCCTGCCAGACCCCTGTGACTCGAACCCATGTCCTGCCAACAGCTATTGCAGTGACGACTGGGACAGCTATTCCTGCAGCTGCAATCCAGGTATGTCAGGGATCCAGGGAAATGGGGCAGGTTAGCAAGTGCGGGGCGGCTACGGTTCACTCTGGCTCTGCCATGTGACCTGGGGCTAGCCACATCACCTCTCTGAGCCTCTCCTCCTGCACTACAAAGCCAGAGCCAGCTGGTATAGCTGCTCAGAATAGAAAGAGATGGATGAAGGCAGGTTTGAAGAAAGTGCCAGGGGAAGGTGGGGATTGAGCCTCTCCTGTCCTTCTGGTCCCAGGTTACTATGGTGACAACTGTACTAACGTGTGTGACCTGAACCCATGTGAGCATCAGTCCGTGTGTACCCGAAAGCCCAGTGACCCCCATGGCTATATCTGCGAGTGTCCCCCAAATTACCTTGGGCCATACTGTGAGACCAGGTAAGCGGACCACTGCAGGCAGCAGCAGGTCCCAGTGGTACTGCCTGTGTCTGATGTGTCCCTCAGAGCACTGAGAACCTGGCTGAGCCACAGCCGGGCTCAGAAGGGCCACACATGGCTACGCCAGACGGGTGGCAGAGGGAGCCCATTCCTGCCTGGTCTCTGTCCGCAGGATTGACCAGCCTTGCCCCCGAGGCTGGTGGGGACACCCCACGTGCGGCCCGTGCAACTGTGACGTCAGCAAAGGCTTCGATCCAGATTGCAACAAGACAAGCGGCGAGTGCCACTGCAAGGTGACAGCCCCGACCTAGGCCTCCATAGCGGCTGCCTTGGCCTCTGTTCTGTACCTCCTGGGCCCTTGGGGGGGACAATGAAGGAAGACTCTGCAGAGAGCTGAGGGCTTATGCGCCTTTGCTCCACTAGGGTGGGCAAGCGGCTGTTTGTCCTCATGTGTCTGGGGCGTGGGGCGTCCAGGACCTGTACTTAACCAGTGAGCTCTGGGTCAGCTATACTGGTTGTTTGCAGCCTGTTCTGATTGGTGTCTCACTGATGGATTAAACGCCAAAACATTACCAGTTGTTACATATTCTGAATGTACCATTCTTGGTGGGGACCTGAGGTCAGGGAGCCTCTCTCCAGAGGGGCCACAGTGAAGGATCCATGAGCATCCAGGGAAGAGAGCCTGAGCCAGTGACCCCATCCTCCCTCTCCCCTCCCAGGAGAACCACTACCGGCCCCCTGGCAGCCCCGCCTGCCTGCTGTGTGACTGCTACCCCACGGGCTCTCTGTCCCGAGTCTGTGACCCTGAGGATGGCCAGTGTCCATGCAAGCCAGGTGTCATTGGGCGCCAGTGTGATCGCTGTGACAACCCTTTTGCTGAGGTCACCACCAACGGCTGTGAAGGTGGGGCTCTTGTGGTAGATGGGTGGCCCTCCCTGCTGTGTGCCAGGCCCTGGTGTCCCAGGGAGGCCAGGAGCAGGGGCTGGTTGCAGGCCTGAGGCTGCACAGGGGGAGCTGGGGAGCCTGGCCAGAGCTGTAGGGGGACAGTTGCTCCTGAGTGACAGTGTGTGCTTCCCTGCAGTGAATTATGACAGCTGCCCACGGGCCATCGAGGCTGGGATCTGGTGGCCCCGTACCCGCTTCGGGCTGCCTGCTGCTGCCCCCTGCCCCAAAGGCTCCTTTGGTAGGTGCTGGAGGCCCAGAACGTGAGACTGAGGACTTGGCCTTTCATCAGTGGGGTGAGGGTGGGGAGCCCCTGGCTACTGATCATAGGACCCCACTTTCAGCCTCCAGGTCCTGGGGACTCCATATCCCATGCTTCCTTGGCTCACCATTCCCCTGCTCCCAAGCTTGCCTAAATGAAAGGTGCCTCTATCTTGGACTCATAACAAAAGTGCTAAAAAACCTGCAGTGTGCATGGCACAGGGCTGGGTGCTAGAGATTCAAAGATGAGTCACACAGGGTTCCTGTCTTCAGCTCACCACCTGGTGCTGGAGTTATGCCACTAGAAAGATGGTCTGGGGAGTAGGGAAGGTGAGGTGCTGTCCCAGGGGACCCGGCCGCAGGATGGGGGCTGGCGCTGGTCCTTGGATTGACGGTGAGCAGAGTTCAGAAGTAGAGAGTGAGTGGCAGAGAGCTCAAGGTGGTGGCTGGAGAGGGACAGCCACGTCTGGGGGCTTGAGGGGACCACGTGCCCCATGCTCCTGTAGCCCTTTTTTGGGCTGATCCTACAGAGGTTTTGGCTCTGGTGTTCTCCACACGCGTCTCCCTGTTTTCACAGGGAGACGGCAGGGCCCTTGTTTGGTTGTCTCCAGCCTCTGGTCCGTGAGGGGCTGGCCCCCAGCAGAACTCAGCCAGGTCTCGGCAGCCTCCTGTGTCTCTCCCTGAGGCCTGCCCTCCTGGCTGCCTTCCCCCAGGGACTGCTGTGCGCCACTGTGACGAGCACAGAGGGTGGCTCCCCCCAAACCTCTTCAACTGCACGTCAGTCACCTTCTCAGAGCTGAAGGGCTTTGTAAGTGGAACTTCTCATCTCCATCTCCTTACCCCCGCCCCCTGCCCTGGCCCAGTATGACCTGCCCGCCTCCCCAGCTTTGAGAAAGGGGACTCTGGAATTCCAGCTCCTGTCTCCCAGGGCCCCCACCTGGAGGCTATTTCTCCCCTTTCCTGAGTCCTTTTACTCTAGAGTTCCAGTTCTACTCTCTGGGTACCTCACTCCTGTGCTGACCCCCCAGCCTATCTTGGTCCCAGGCTGAGCGGCTGCAGCGAAACGAGTCAGGCCTGGACTCGGGGCGCTCCCAGCGGCTGGCCCTGCTTCTGCGTAACGCTACCCAACACACGGCTGGCTACTTCGGCAGTGACGTCAAGGTGGCCTACCAGCTGGCCACTCGGCTACTGGCCCACGAGAGCACCCAGCGAGGCTTTGGGCTGTCCGCCACACAGGATGTGCACTTCACCGAGGTGGGGCTTGGAGGGGGCAGGAATGGCTGGGTGGGTGGAGGTCACGGTGAGTGAGCCTGCTCCTGGCCACCTGGGACAAAGTGGGGGGCACTCCCCACCCCTGCCTTTGGGGAGCTCCCAGCCAGCATGAGGCCCCCATGAGACCCCCTGAACCATGGCCCAGCATATGGGTAATTTAGAGCACCTCTTCCTAACCTTTCTCATAGCAAGGCGCCCGTAGAAAATAACGTTTGTACTGGGGCCTGGTCTGATCAGGCTTCTTGGAGGAGAGGCCCTGCCCGTCGTGCCAGGACAGGGAGGAACCAGCATCTAATAACATCTGTGTGGGAAACTCTTAAGAGACTGAGGAGGAAGGATTGGATTAGAGGGAGGGGCATGGTGGGGGGGCAAGCCAGTGCTGGTCTAGGTACAGGCTGGGGCCTGGTGGTGGGGACGAGGAGTGAGGATGCAGGCACAGCCCACCGTGACCGTGCCCCTCCCCCAGAATCTGCTGCAGGTGGGCAGTGCCCTCCTGGATGCAGCCAACAAGCGGCACTGGGAGCTGATCCAGCAGACGGAGGGTGGTACCGCCTGGCTGCTCCAGCACTATGAGGCCTACGCCAGTGCCCTGGCCCAGAACATGCGGCACACCTACCTAAGCCCCTTCACCATCGTCACGCCCAACATTGGTGAGGCTGCTGCCAGGGTGGGAGGGTTCAGGGAGAGTCTCTGGTAAGGGCGGCCGTGCCCACCTCACCGGGGGTCTGACCTGTGACCTCTCCCTAGTCATCTCTGTAGTTCGCTTGGACAAGGGGAACTTCGCTGGGGCCAAGCTGCCCCGCTACGAGGCGCTGAGAGGGGAGCGGCCCCCGGACCTTGAGACAACGGTCATCCTGCCTGAGTCCGTCTTCAGAGGTCAGTGGGGGCCAAGGGGTGGGTCAGGGGCCAGGCCGGGGCATCTGCTCAGGACCCAGCTGAGTGGACAGTGTCCCCATCCCAGAAACGCCCCCCGTGGTCAGGCCCGCGGGCCCTGGAGAGGCCCAGGAGCCAGAGGAGCTGGCACGGCGTCAGCGGCGGCACCCGGAGCTGAGTCAGGGTGAGGCGGTGGCCAGTGTCATCATCTACCGCACCCTGGCTGGGCTGCTGCCCCATAACTACGACCCAGACAAGCGCAGCCTGAGGTGAGCGGCTGGGGAGACAAGGAGTGGAGTGGGGGGGGGCAGGTCGGGTGGGTGAGGCACAGAGAAGGGCCAGGGGTTGGGGGCATCTCAGAGTGATTAGGGGCGTCCTCCAGTCACGCGACTACCGTGGTGACTGTGTGCCCGCCTGCCCCGTGCCAGAGTTCCCAAACGCCCTGTCATCAACACGCCCGTGGTGAGCATCAGCGTCCATGACGACGAGGAGCTTCTGCCCCGTGCTCTGGACAAGCCAGTCACGGTGCAGTTCCGGCTGCTGGAGACGGAGGAGCGGACGAAGCCCATCTGTGTCTTCTGGAACCATTCGATCCTGTGAGCCTGCACTGCCCTGCCCCCAAGGCTTTGGGCGGAGAGCTCAGGCCCCTGGGCACCCCACCCTTCTTGTCTCCTGACCCTGCCTCCCTCACGCAGGGTCAGTGGCACAGGTGGCTGGTCAGCCCGAGGCTGCGAAGTCGTCTTCCGCAACGAGAGCCACGTCAGCTGCCAGTGCAACCACATGACGAGCTTCGCTGTGCTCATGGACGTGTCCAGGCGGGAGGTTGGCCCCACCAGGGGTAGCTGCAGAGCTGGGGGTGGGAGCCAAGGGCACTGGACTAGGTGCTCAGGCCCCGCCCTTCCTAATCCCTCTGGCTCTCTGCCACCCACCCTGCAGAATGGGGAGATCCTGCCACTGAAGACGCTGACCTATGTGGCCCTAGGGGTCACCTTGGCTGCCCTACTGCTCACTTTCCTCTTCCTCACTATTCTGCGTGCCCTGCGCTCCAACCAGCACGGCATCCAACGGAACCTGACTGCCGCCCTGGGCCTAGCTCAGCTGGTCTTCCTCCTGGGAATCAACCAGGCTGACCTCCCTGTAAGATGTTCCTCCTCACGCAGAAAACTTCCCCAGTGCCCAGCCCTCACAGGCTCCCTTATGCATCCTCCCCAGCGGGCCCCTCAATCCCTGCTCCTGCAGTACTGACTGATAAAGAGCCAGCCTAGTGCCTGGCCCCCAGTTTCCTCCTCTCTAGCTCCCCCTTACTTCACCAGCACCCGAGAGGTACCTTCCTCTGGCCCAGACTCCCCCTGAAGCACCTCCCAACACCCAGGCTCTCCTCCCCTGTCGGGCGAGAGCAGGACCCACACTCTGGGTGTGCCTTGGTCACTGACTGGGCGCGGCCTGGGCCCTCAGTTTGCCTGCACAGTCATCGCCATCCTGCTGCACTTCCTGTACCTCTGCACCTTTTCCTGGGCTCTGCTGGAGGCCTTGCACCTGTACCGGGCACTCACTGAGGTGCGCGACGTCAATGCCGGCCCCATGCGCTTCTACTACATGCTAGGCTGGGGTGTGCCCGCCTTCATCACAGGTACCCCCACCCCCGATCCCGGGCCTTGAGGTTCTACATCCCTAGGGCCTACGTCCATCTTCACGCCACCTTCTCCCACTCCCATCCCAGGCCCAGAGGCCCACATCCCTATGCCCGGGCCAGGTTCTCCACAAGTATCCCTCTGGTTTAACTCAGCTATTGACACCCCCACTCGGGGACAGGGTCCCCCATCCTGGAGAGGACGGCATGGACAGATGGTGGGCAGAAGCCCTCATCCCCTGCCCCTGGCCCTAGGAGCCCACTTGACCGCCTGACTGATTTCCAAGTCCCTGATCACCCCTTCCCCGCTGCTGCCACCAGGTCTAGCCGTGGGCCTGGACCCGGAGGGCTATGGGAACCCTGACTTCTGCTGGCTCTCCATCTACGATACGCTCATCTGGAGTTTCGCTGGCCCCGTGGCCTTTGCTGTCTCGGTAAGTGCTGGAAAGCGGCTGGGGGCGAGCAGGCTGAGTGTGACCTCAGGATCCCCTTTAGGAATTGCTGAGGCCTCCATAGGGTGTGGTGGAAGCTGTCTGTCCCCTGATGGTCCCCCTCACATGTCCCCCTCCCCTGCTAGATGAGTGTCTTCCTGTACATCCTGGCGGCCCGGGCATCCTGTGCTGCCCAGCGGCAGGGCTTTGAGAAGAAAGGCCCTGTGTGAGTATGGGGTGTGGGTGCCTTGGCAGTAGATGGGCATCGGCATGGGAGGCCTCACGGCCAGACTCATAGCCCACCCCCTCCCCAGCTCGGGCCTGCGGCCCTCCTTCGCTGTCCTCCTGCTGCTGAGCGCCACGTGGCTACTGGCACTGCTCTCTGTCAACAGTGACACCCTCCTCTTCCACTACCTCTTTGCTGCTTCCAATTGCATCCAGGTACCTGGTCCGACCCATGCCCTGTGGGAGGCCGGTGGAATTGTAGGCGGGAAGCTTGGGTACGAGGTGCCTTAATAAGCACTTAGACACTTGCTGCTTCTTGCCTGTCAGGGCCCCTTCATCTTCCTCTCCTATGTGGTGCTTAGCAAGGAGGTCCGGAAAGCACTCAAGTTTGCCTGCAGCCGCAAGCCCAGCCCTGACCCTGCTCTGACCACCAAGTCCACTCTGACCTCGGTGAGGGAGCCAGGGTCAGGGAGGTGAAGGGGTCATGGGGAGTTGAGAGGGAAGAGGCAGGAGGGACAAAGGCTGTGCTTTTATCCCACTTTTTCTCCATCCTTACATCCTTTCCTGGAAGAAGGGGTGGTGAAATGGTATGTGGGGCCTGGGAAGAAGGGGCCTGGGGTCAGGGAGGGGATTTTTGACTTGGGAGGGATGGGAGCAGAGCTTAGAATAGATGAGGGAGTGGCCAAGACAGGTAATGAGGTCATAAATGCCCCACACCTGAGAATCCCTTGTGCATCTTGGTAAATCTTCTGTGCCTCCCAGAATGCTCTCAGGAGATAATTCCTGGTGCCATCTTTTGCCAGCAGACCCTTACACAGCCGAGTCCGGGGTACTTGGGGTGCGTAGAACTGGCACAGCTATGGCAGAGCTACAACACTACTAGGCCCTGAAATGGGGGCAGCAAACATGTGGGGCCTCTCTCTTCAGTCCTGGGCATGTGCGGGGGGAGAACTTAGGGCAAGCTCCCTCGGCCCCTCCACTTTCCTGGGGCCACCCCTTCCGGCTCCCCCATGTACTGACCTCTCTCTTCCCTGCCTAGTCCTACAACTGCCCCAGCCCCTATGCAGATGGAAGGCTCTACCAGCCCTATGGAGACTCAGCAGGCTCTCTGCACAGCGCCAGCCGCTCGGGCAAGAGTCAGCCCAGCTACATCCCCTTCTTGCTAAGGTGAGCTCTGGTGATGGGACAGCTGGGGAGGGGAGAAGAGCACCAGGCATGCTAGACGCAGGCCGGGCTGCTAGGAGCTGGGTAGCACACACCATGGCTGACACGGTGGCAGCCTGAAGTGGAAGCAGTGAGGAACATGGGGCGGGAACTGGAAAATCCAGAACAGAGAAGAGAATGGGACACCGGGCGAGGGGCCAGGCTGATGCCTCCAGCATGTCTTGTTTTCTTAGGGAGGAGTCCACACTGAACCCTGGCCAAGGGCCCCCTGGGCTGGGGAACCCTGGTGGCCTATTCCTGGAAGGTCAAGACCAGCAGCACGGTGAGGACGGAACCTCCTGACGGCCAGTGGTGGTGGAGGCGCAGCTGCCTAACTTTTGTTGAGGGTGGGCAGTGGCGGATGGGCTGCCTGTGATCTCTCCCCAACTTCCTAGATCCAGACACAGACTCCGACAGTGACCTGTCCCTGGAAGATGACCAGAGTGGCTCCTATGCCTCTACCCACTCATCAGATAGCGAGGAGGAAGAGGAGGAAGAGGCGGAGGCCACCTTCTCTGGAGAGCCGGGCTGGGACAGCCTGCTGGGGCCTGGGGAGGAGAGACTGCCCCTGCACAGTACCCCCAAGGGTGGGTCAGCACAGGGTTGTGGCCTTTGGGGGCAGTGGGAGGGCAGAGGGGCTGGGATTCCTGGGAAGCAAGACCAGGGCGGTGACTCTCCTAGCTGTCTGCCGTCTCTGGGCCTCACCTACTTCCTTTCTCCACCAGATGGGGGCCTGGGGCCCGGGAAGGTCCCCTGGCCAGGAGACTTTGGGATCGCAGCAAAGGACAGTGGTGGCAATGGGGCCTCTGAGGAGCGGCCGCGGGAGAATGGAGATGCCCTGCCTCGGGAGGGGTCCCTGGGTCCCCTTCCAGGCCCTTCTGCCCAACCTCACAAAGGTGAGCGGGGTATGCTCAGCTGCATGCTCCCCCATCAGCGACCTCACTCCTCACGCTGGCCTGTGGCTGGTGGGGCTCTCGAGGGCAGCCCCATGCTCCTTCCACCTGCTCCTCATGGCACCCGCCCTCCGGCCCACAGGCATCCTCAAGAAGAAGTGTCTGCCCACCATCAGTGAGAAGAGCAGCCTCTTACGGCTACCCCTGGAGCAGGGCACAGGGTCTTCCCGGGGCTCCTCAGCCAGCGAGGGCAGCCGGGGTGGGCCCCCTCCCCGCCCTCCACCCCGGCAGAGCCTCCAGGAGCAGCTGAATGGGGTCATGCCCATCGCCATGAGCATCAAGGCAGGCACGGTGGATGAGGACTCGTCAGGCTCCGAGTGAGTGTGGCTGGGTGGGCGGGACAGGGTGCAGCCCCGCAGAGGCCCCGCCTCCAGGCCTCCCCAGGCCACTCTGGTGGGCAGTGGAGTGTGGCCCAGGTCCCTTCAGGCCACATGCCCACAAACATGGTGCCCTGTGGGGTCAGCCCAGCCCAGCATCGGGCAGAGTGAGGGAGGGTGGGGAGCTGGGCTTGCTTTTCTGTTTCCTTCTTCTGGTGAAAGCTGCTCACTGTCTCCTCTGCTCCGACTAACTAACCCTGTCTGCCTTTTCTGTCACTTTCCTTTCCTGCCTCTCCAGATTTCTCTTCTTTAACTTCCTGCATTAACCCTGGGCCGGTGGTTCCTACACCCTGAGGCTCCCTTACGTTCCCCAGCTGCACTCATGCCCCCACTCCTGTCTTGTGCTTTATCCCGCCCCTGCTCCCCCTGCCTGCCTGCCTGCCTGCAGCAGCGACGAAACATCCATCTGAGGAGCCTGGGCCTTGCCGGGAGGGGCACCCACCCCACCCAAGGCCATCTAGTGCCAACTCCCTCCCCCACCATCCCCCTCACTGCACTTTGGACCCCTGGGGCCAACATCTCCAAGACAAAGTTTTTCAGAAAAGAGGAAAAAAGAAATTTTAAAAAGGAACTCCACTCTTCATGACTTCAGGGATTAATTTTTTTTATACGCTGGAAATTGACTCCCCTTTCCCTCCCCAAAGAGGATAGGACCTCCCAGGATGCTTTCCCAGCCTCTCCTCAGTTTCCCATCTGCTGTGCCTCTGGGAGGAGAGGGACTCTTGGGGGGCCTGCCCCTCGTTTGCCATCACCAAAAGGAAAGGACAAAGCCACATGCACCCAGGGCATCAAGCCCTGCAGGCCGCACCAGGCAGGCCTCAGTGCGGCGAGGGCGCAGGGCCGAGGGCACTCCTCACCCCGCCTGTGCCGCCCCTTCCAGGAACTGAAAAAGCCCTGTCCGGAGAGGGGGCAGAAGGACTCGGCGCCCCCAGACCCCCAAATGCTGCATGAACACATTCTGAAGGGAACCCACGCCCCTGGGTGGCGGCCGGGCCACCCCAGCCCCTCTCCTTTCCCTGGACTTTGGCCGTGCGCTGCAGCCTGGGTGTTTGCTCAGTTCGCTGACCCAAAAGTGCTTCATTTCCCTGCCCGCCCCATGCTGGGGAAGGCCAGTCATGTGTTAAGTTGCGCTTCTTTGCTACTGTGTGGGTGGGACAGGGAGGAAGAGGACAGACGGGGCTGGCACGGTTGCCCCGTGCTGTCTACAGCCCAGGTCTCCAGTCTGGGTTCGAGAGTCCACTCGCCCTCCTCTGAGACCAGACAAACCCCACTGACCTGCTGTGGCCTCTGAGACATGTTCTATTTTTATCCCCTTCTTGGAATTGGCTCTCTTCTTCGAAGGACCAGGTCCCTGTTCCTCTTTCTCCCCCTCACCACCCAGCTCCCTGCGAAGAGAGAGTTAATATATATTTTTTATTTATTTGCTTTTTGTGTTAGGATGGGTCCAGTCCCAGGGGGTCTGATGTGGCCATCAGTCAGGTCGGGTCTGTACCCAGCAGTCCTGGCGAGGGGGCCTCAGGCCCTTCCCCTTGCTCCAGGCTGTCATCTCCCCACCTCTCCTCTCCCTCCTCAGTTTTGCCAACTGCTGTTCATCTGTTCATCTGAGTCACCATTTATGCTGAGCATGTATTCCAGACTTGTCACCCATTTTCCTCTGGAGCAGGTGGCTAGAAAAAGAGGCTATGAGTAGAAAAAGTGTTCCTATTTCTCATTTGTAAGGCTGGTCTCTGGCTTTTCTGCCATGGATTCTTTCCCTGGCCTCTCCCCTCAGCAATTCCTGCAAAGGGTTAAAAACTTAACTGGTTTTTACTACTGATGACTTGACTTAAAAAAATACAAAGATGCTGGATGCTAACTTGATACTAACCATCTGATTGTACAGTTTGATTGTAACTGTAAATACGGTAGCATTTTGTGCTTTGTTTTTTCAGTTCCCCATATGCTACTGAATAAAACTAGGTCTGTGCGGGCTGAGCACTGTCGTCCTTTCTTCTGTGTGGGCCCTCTCCTTCCAGAGGGGGGAGGCCTGGTCTCTGGAAAACACGAGCAGGCAGGGCCCTGGAAGGGCCAGGTCAGGGGACTCAGATATCCTCTCGACACCCCCAGCAGTGTCCCCCAAATAGCCTCAGTACTGAGCCCACGTCTTGGCATTTCCAACGAAGATGTGGCTGTTAGCAGGAAAGTATGCTTCTCACCAGGACAGGAGGGACTTGTACGGCTGGAGAGGCTGCACAGAGCAGGCAGGATTCCAGCCCAGCCCCTTAGGGCTGAGTCTCCTCCTGGGAGCAGAATTCAGGAGGCAGGGAGGGCTGAGAGGCTGGTGGGAATTGAAAGGTGCTCAGTGACTACGTATATCCTAACTTCATTCCTCTGGGCGGTCTCGTGTTTTTTCCCCGTCGGAAATGAAGCAACTACTCATACTCTAGCCAGCTGTGTGCTCTGCCACATTCCTTCTGTTCCCAAGTTTTGTGTTTTTCGAAGGTCCGTTCAACAAACTAGATAGGGAGTTCACATGGCGGCCATAGAGGGGAGTTGTTAAGAACACAAACCCTGGAACCAGACTGAGTGACTTAATCTCTGAGCCTTAGTTTCCCTGCCTGCAAAATGAGGATGATAATTGTTTGTGCCTAACTGAGCTTTTATGAGAATTAAGTGAGTTGACACATGTTAGTGCTTAGAACAGTTCACAGTGCATAGTAAGAGACCAAGAAACCCTGGCTTCCTTCCCTGGTGCTACTGGGGAGGGGGGTGAAGGTAGAGTGCATAAAGAGAAAAAACAGAAAGCTCGACCCAAACAGAAGGAAGTAAGCAGGCAGTGAACTAGAAAGGCAGCCGTGGCGGGCAGGCCTCCTCCCCCGCGGACGCTGCCTCCTGAACGCTGCTTAAACAGATCTGCAGTGGGATTGGAGGGGCAGTTAATGAAACCCTAGACTGACTTAGAGGGCAAAAGGTACAGGCCTTGCCTTGTCCTCTTCGGCCACCAGGCGGCAACAGCACGCGGGTCTGCTGCTTGTTTTGCCTCTGAGGACCCACCGGGGCCTGGCTCACACGCAGGCCACACGAACATGCCATCTGCTGGCCACACCTAAGCATGTGCCTGGGCTTGCTTCTGTCAGACACCAGTGCAGGACGCGGTTGGAAGACGCACCTGAGGTCTTCTTGCCCCTGCCAAATTTTCTCCAGAGCCAGACACTCAGTGTCTGTCTCCACACACCCTCCCCCAACTCAATGCTTGGAATCCCAGAGGCTCAGGGAAAAGGTGAAAGTGTAGGCAGCTGTCACTGTGATATAGGTGAATGTGTTAAATGAAGCTTAAGATCAGTCATGAAAAGAAGAAAGCCACGGGGCGGCGGCGGGGTGGGGTGCCCCTGGCCCAGGAACAGGGGAAGGGCCTTTTAGTGCCTCAGAAGGGGGCCTATGGGCATGTAAACCTGGGGGGGCGGGGCACCAGCTGGAACTCACTCCCCTGGCCCAGTTGCCTGCTGACTTCCTTAAGTCAGGGCCTGGCCTCCAAGGAGCAAAGTCCTCTCAAAACTCATAAGGAATTGGGCTGGTTCTGGCATTTCCAAGAATCGAAGGCTGTGAGAAAAGGGAGACCCTTAGTTAATCTATTAAATGAATCTTCTGTCATTCATTTAACAAACAACCCCCGATCTTGCACTCAAATATTTTTTCAATAAATGAATAGAACTCTCCACCACATATAAATCACAACACTAGGTACTGCAGAGGTTTATAAATCCTGGCACCAGCCCTCAAGTCTAGTAGGGGAAAGAAGAGGAGAACACCAACAATTCTAAAGATGTAAGGCAGAACATAACAAGGTGTTCAGGCATCTTCTGCCTGAGGCAATCAGGAAACCTGAACACCAGGGTACCCACCCAAGGGCCCCCTCATCCCATAAGTACAGCAGACAAGATGCTGAATTCCTAGGAGTATTCATTCTCTTGCCAGGAAAGGACACCCACGTTTAGAATATAAATAATAATTTACCAAGACCCTGGTTTGATAGCCTCACATACTGGGAATTAAACTCTACTTAAGTTGATCTGGACCTTCTAATAACATATGAAGCCTGGAAATGCCTAGAAAAAGGCAGCCTGTTCCCACTGAATGCCAACAAGGGGGCTAGTCATAGCCTGATTAGCTGGAATCTCAAGGGCCTAGGGCCTATTCAGACCCCTGCCTGGGAAGCCCAGCCTGGCTCCCTCACTGGAATTACACAGGAGTTTACTCCAAATTTGTTAGAAATTCCACATGTATACAGAATATAAAAATATACTCATTTTATTTTAGAAAAATGCAGACCAATGGAGTAAGCTTATCATAAACTGGCCTGTTAGGAGTCATAGAATCCACAGGAAACAAGTTCTGGAGACCAGATGCCTGCCTCTGCCTCTCCAAACAGGCCTGAGTCCAGTAGAGGATGTTATTCAGGAGGACTGCTCCTTGGAGAGCAGGGAGGTTAGCTACAGAGGCCATTCACATGTAAATGTCCAGCGAACCAAAGCCTGGGATGAAAATCAAACTCTGTGGAGCTGGACGCAAGAGTGGGGGTGGATGAGGACAAACCACTCTCGAGCATTTCTTATTTTCTGTTTAACTTCACCACTGGGAGGCAACCTCTTTTTCCTATCTTGTTTCAACTGAGAGTTTGATTCCCCTCCAGCTCAACCCTAATCCACCCTATCTCCCATGGTCTCTACTCCTGGGGCACCAGCCATGGTGGCAGCTCTTCCTTCTATCCCTGGGCCAGAATCTGCTGGAGTCAGGCCTGCCTCCAAGGAGAGAGCTTGGGAAGCTGAATATAGAGGTGAGTCCAGGCAGTGACTATAGCAGTTTGCTACTGAATTCTTGCTTGCTGTCCTGATCTCTTTACCTAAAGAGACAGAAGAAGGAACTGCTTTAAATTGCCCTTCTTTCACAAGCCCACTTGTCACCAGCTGAGTTCAAGTTCAGGAAGAAATGGGACTCCCTGCCCCTCCAGGCTCCCCTCCTCATCCCCATCAAGGGAGAAAGAGACAGCATCTCACCCTGTCTTACCTGGTAGGTCCTGGGACTGCAACTTTCCTGGGGGGCTGCAGATTGCTGCGACCGGCACCGGGGATGGGAAGATTTGGTCGCTGAGAAACAGGAACTTGATGGGTGTTAACAAAAGACATGAGTTAGCAGAAGGTTCAAGTGACCTTCTCAAAAAGAAATACTGGATGAAGGCAGAGTGAGTTTGGGTTTAGTGCCTTTCTTCCCACCCAAGATAAAAAACATAAGGTATCTGAAAGCTGAGGCTCCAACTCTGCCCAGGCCCACATTCTCTCCTTAACTCAGCCTCCCCATCTTCAAACAGAGCTGTAATGAGGGTGGAGAAAGTCACTGCTACCAACTCTGGGAGGGTGCGTTCACGCTGGGCAGGGGTAGGTATTCTTCCTCCTGATTTCTTATCCTTATGGCCATTCTTCTCACCTCTGTGCCCTGCGGCACTTGGTCTTGGAAGTCCTTTCCGAGCTGGCAGGGAATCTGGAGGAAGGGCACCTTTGCTGGATGGTACACTCCGGCTGGTGAGTGGCATCCTGCTGGCAGGCCTGGGAATGGCCGACGGAACAGGCAGTCGACTGGAAGGTTTAGCAGCTGCTCCCTGTGGCCGAGACAGGCGCTGAGAGTTGCTGGAAGAAGGCTGTGGAGCCAAGACTGGTCTGACAGAGGTAGGCGGGCCTGGTGGAGAGGAGCAGAGGAATTTTAGGGTCAGCTCCACACCCTCCCTCTTCCCACTCACCCACAGCTTTGCTGCCCAGGTCTTCTCACTTGCTGTTGCTCTCCCACTGGGCCCGGCTTTCCCCCGGACTGGAGGAGTTGATCGGGCAAGAGGAGAAGATGCTGGGCTTTTGGATGCAGGGAACAGATTGCAAGTGGGCGACTCCTGAAACACAAAGAGAGGGGAAAAAAAGGACTAGAATGGAAAAAGAATCTGTTCTGCTGGCTGATTAAGGGACAGAGATGGAGAGCTGCCTAGATCCCAGTAAGGAAGATCAGAAGTTAGCTGCCAACATCGTCATCATCATCACCAATGCCATTTATTGAGAGCTGACTATAAGCATTATAGAGCTCACGCACAGACGCGGTGGTAAGTTCTTTGCTTATGGTACCTCGTTTAATTCCAACAATCCTGTGAGGTAGAATTTGACTATCTCTATTTTACCAACAAAGAAACTGCTCTACGCCTGTACTGAGTCAGGCACAGTGTCGGGGGCACTCATCTAACCCAAACCCTCTACACTCACCCTCTTCATGCTGGAGGGCCTCTTTCCAGATGTTGCTCGAAGAGCCCTGACTGACACCTTCCTATCACTGCTCCGGAGTCGGGGTGTCAGGCTGCTTGGGGAGGGGGTGCTCCGAGCCAAAGAGCTCACGGTGGGCAGCAGGTCTCGGACAGGACTGTCCTTGAGCACAAAGGTCTCCCGCCGAGGGCTGGGCTTCACCCTTCGAGGCCCCGGGCCCTCACCGGTGTTCTCCCGCTCCTGCAGGGCACACTGTTCCAGATGAGCTGCCAGCCGGTTGGCTTCACTGAGGATTTCTTCCAGCTTCTCTGGGCTGAGGGGGCCTAAGCTGAGCCTCAGACTCTGGGGGGCGGGGGCCACTGCATTTGGGTCACTTCGATGGGAGAGACCTCGTCGGAGGGGTTTCTCCGGAGTCACTGACACTGCTGTATCTTCTTCCTCTCGACTGAGAAAGAAAACAAATCAGGCACCGTGCCCACATGGAAGAGAGCAGGAGACTACAAGGGAGACTGGGCAAAACCCCCACTACAGAGCCAGGAACACACCCCCAAACCCTGATACCCGTGCTGGCTGCGAGATCTTAGTGATGAGACAGCCAGTTCTAGGAGGCCTTCAGCGCTTACTGACACTGGGAATTATGCCACGATGAACATGAAGCAAATCCACTTACCCTTCTTCTTAACACCCTGAAATCTCGTTCCAGCTTATCCCTTCTCCCCTCCCCCAGTAGTGTCATAGGGGGCGAAGTCAACCAGCCACCCAGAAGCCCCAGTGCACCAACCTTGCTAAATTACCAATCCAGACCTGAGGCCAATAATTCAGCAGTAAGGGTTAGAGACAACCATTGTTGGAAGAAGGTAAGTAGGATAAAGAGTCTACTACCTGTCAGATGGTGACAGCCCCCCAAAGTCCAAGGTCTCATCTGCTATAAACTTTACATCTGTAGGGGAGGAAAGAAGGAATGCCAGCCTTTGGTCCCTAACACGGCTCTCAATCACAGGGCCTCATTCTTCCCTCCAGCGTTTCCTTACCTTCTTCTAAATCTTCCATGTTCCAGCCAGCAGGAGCAAAAGTCAGCTTAGACCCCGGCGCTGGAGAGAAAATATACCTTTCCTCAGGTCTCCATCCTGCCCAAGGCCTCCCAGCTAGGCTCGGTGCAAGCCAAGGGCTGGGAGTCACGCTGGAGGTAAAGCAGGCGTCCCAGCAGCAGCACCTGCCCCTGCAACTGAGGTACTCTTACCTCCGGAGCAAGTGCCGACAGACGCCCCCATCCTCCCATCTCCTTCCGCACATTGGCCTCCACGCCCCTGCGACCCGACCTCTTCTCGCTGGGGCGGTCTACGCGCCCCATCCTCCTCCCCGCCACCACCCTCCGGGTTCTTCCTCTCCCCAAGCCACCTTTCTACTCCTCGCGGCACCACGCCCACACCACACCTCCACGCCACCCTCAGTTTTCACTTTCCGACTCGCCTCACCTCCCGCGTAAGGTGCTTTCCTCCCACAACCTACTCCCGGGAACCCGCTCCGAGGGGGCGGGGCTCCTTTCGAATCTCTCAGGCCCCACCCACTCCTACCACACGCGCTCAATGATTGGTGAAGGTCAGCATCCTCCGCCCTTGTGGGGCGGGGCGGTGGAGGGGTAGCCGGCCGGAAGTCCGCAGGTGGGGGCCGAGTGGAAAGCCGTTCCAAGAAAGGCTTCATTTGGAGGGCTGAGGCTCGCCCGGGAGACCTTGTTCGGCTTCCCTCCCGGAGCCGGGAATGCGAGGGGCGGGACCTCGCGGCGGCCCGCGAGGGAACGGGCCAATGAGTGAGAGTTTCGCGACCTGCCGCCCCCCTCTTCTCCGCCCCCTCCTTCTCGTGCGGGGCAGAGCTGAGCTTTGACGCCCCTTGCGGCCGTAGGTCCTAGAACTAAAGCTCTGCCTGAGGAAATTCGTTTTATTGGGCTCACTCGGCTCACTCCATTCGGAAGCCCAGTGTTAGCCTGATCCCTCAGGTGTATTCACGGAAGCAACTAAACATTTATATTTTAGGTATATGAGGCTAAGACGTACATCTAACATCGGCTTTTTAGGCGAGAACATTCGGAACCTGAGGCATACAAGGTGTGAAGAAAACAATGGGCTTTTCAGACAAGGAGATTTGGGTTCAGATTCAACCGTGGCTCCTCTGTTGACAAGTATATTGAGTATCTTTGACCTCTCTGAGCTTATGTTTGACCCCTCGCTTATCTAAGAGGATCGTGACCGTCACAGTACATGGTTAGGAGGATAGTTATGAACATCAAGTTTTATACCGTGTGCCTTCCTCTAAATTAAAGCTGTGGTGTAAAAAGCTTAAGCCTACTTATTAGGGATTTTCTTTGTTGTTTCCAAGGGTTGCCTGTGAATAGACTGGGCCACCAGTTAACAGAGCTTCTCAGAAATATTCTAAAATTTTTAAGTTAAAAGTCCCGAAAAGAATGGTTGAAGAGCTTTCCCGTAAACAAAGAGCCTAAGCTTTTAGTCTCCAGAGTTTATGACCATTATTCTGGCGGTTTATAGGCTTTTTGTTTACTTCCTAGTTTTTAGTTGTGAAGTTGAGGTGGTGAGGTTGGCAGGAGTGAGATGTTACAGTAATAAATGCCACAGGGAGCGAAGGAGACTTGGAATTTAGTGGTGTGATAAGGGAGAGGGTGGGGCGACCCAGAACTTGCAAGCTTATGTGAGGAAGAGCCGAGAGAAGAGGACTGCCTCTTTTTCCGTAGGTTTCCTGGTGACAGTGGAATTTTAGTTGCTTGCAGGTTTCAGATTCTTTGGAGGTAAGAAAACCAGAACCAGTAGCTACTCTCTCTTCAGGCAGGTAGTGGAGATCAGAGGGAAAGAAGCTGTTAATTAACTGCATTCCATCTTCCCCTAGGAGCAGCCTGAGTAGGGAAATTCTTCACCCACCTTCAGGTAAGTGGAAGAGGCAGTTTTAGCAAGTTGGAAGTTAATTTCTTCTAAGGAAACTCATCTCCAATTTTCTGTCACCAAATGATGATTTTGAAAGGTGTTGAAGAGAAGAAGCAATGGATCTGCTTTCTCTTCCATCAGAATGACAACAAAGCCAGAAAATATAGATTTCAGGCACAAGAATTCTTCACTCAGCGTAAGGCCACTAATCTGGGAAATAATGTGTCCCCCTCAGCTCAACTCCAAAATGGTATGTATGAATAAGAGTTAAAGATTTGGGGTAAATTATGAAGAAATGAATTAATGAAGAAATTATACCCCCTCCCAGGCACATGGTAAGCCTTAGTTGAGAAGGTACTTTGAGCATAGTGTTGAGTGCATAAATGAAGAATTTAAGGATTCCAGTGCAGTTCTCCTTGAATGCCGGGAAGCCTCTTGGTCACTGTGTACGTGACTGGCTGGCTCGGGACTCTGGCCCCTGCTCCCTAATGG
The DNA here is from genome assembly GCF_964341445.2 of Mesoplodon mirus. NCBI lineage: Eukaryota > Metazoa > Chordata > Mammalia > Artiodactyla > Ziphiidae > Mesoplodon > Mesoplodon mirus. The sequence continues at coordinate 102,823,744 of NC_138978.1, forward strand.
CCCTCTCAACATTCTCAGCCGGGGATCCGCAAGTGCATTAGACCCTACAAATGATTTGTGTGACTATTTTCTCAGTTTTCCCAAGGATGCTACATAACTAGTAACATTCTAGATGCATAGGAAGAAGTTAATTTATGACATACAATGAATGCCTTGGGGCATTGGGACTTTCTCATAGAACTCCAGTTGAGAAAGGCTGGAATAGATACTTGACCTCATCTGAAAATAGGCCTTTGGTCTGAACAGAAAAGCTCTTCTTCACACTCAGCCAAAACATATCCACTTCCTCCTCAAAACCTTGCCTTATATTTACTGCCTCCTAGAAATTTTTTCTTTCTTAAACTCATGATTCCAACCCAGACCAAAACAGTGGGGGTCCCTGGGTGAAAGAGATCAGAGGAGATAGGGAAGACTTGAAGTCAAACAGACGTGATTCAAACCTTAGAACTTCTACTTTCCAGCTACATAACTTGGAGCAATTTATAAGCTTCAACTCACTCATTTGTAAAATGAAGATTAAAAGAGAGAATGCCTGGTGCGTAGAAGGCTGTTTCAGTTATGTATTATTGTGCAACAAACCACTCAATATTTAGTGGTTTGAAACAATAGCAACTATTCATCTGCTTGTGATTTTACAGTTTGGGCAGGGCTGTGCAAGGACAGCCTGTCTCTACATGAGGAACAGATTGGGTTTGACTAGGGTTGAGGGGTCCAAGGTAGCCACACATGTCTAGGGCTGTGGTGCTGGCTGTCAGCTGGGATGCTTAGTTGTCCTCCATGTGGCCTCCCATAATTCAGTAATCTATCCTGAGATTCTTTACGTGGGAGCTGACTTCCAAAAGCAAAAGCAGAGACTAGTAGACCTCTCACCTGGCATAGCATCACCTCCACTACATTCTTTTGGTCAAAGCAGGGCACATGGTCAGCCAGATTCAAGGGGGGAGAAAAAGACTCCAACTCTTGGTGGAAAGAGCACCATGACCCTTCCAGGATGGGAGGAATTGTTGTTATCTTTTGCAGATCCCATCACAGAATGCCTTCAGTATCTTATTTGTTATAGAAATGAAAACATGTAAGCAAGAGCACATCACTTTTATTCTTTCCCCAGGGCTTAATGAGACTCTGCACTGGTTTCTTCGCTCTCTCCCAGCCCTCACATCTTAGTGCTCTGTCTTTAATTAGCTATGTGTGTATTTATGTGTCCTGCTGTCTGTGTCTCTGTGATAGATGTGCATCCTGTTTTCCAACTTATACTGGAAAGCATAGAGAGGAAGAGAGCAGGTCATCTTGAGCATCCCTTTGAGCACCTAATACTGTATAGAGTTGTCATAGACTGTCTAGAGAAAAGGACAGTGTTAGGAACCTCTGTGGAAGAGAATGTAGTTATGGGAAGAGAAAGAGGAGTCTGGGGGTCCGCAGATTCCATACAGTCTGGCTGAAGGATTCCAACTTTCTCAATGGTTTTCTATATAAAAAGGCTCAAACAGATGGACACTTACGCAGCGAGGATCCACACCTTTATTTAGATTAGTCCAAACAGACACTATGCTGGAGCTCCTTAAGAACACAGTCTCACCACAGGCTTCCTGGAGGCACAGAAAAGAGAGGGTATGTTGTGGCCATAATGGCAAACAGTGAGAGCTCATCCAGGCTGCTGAGATGACCTCCTTTCATGGTCCCTGGGTCCTGTGCTCTGAATTCTGTATTTACCCTGCTTCGTTGCTGGCACTGACCAGGAGAGATGGAAAAGGGCACTAAGAGTGACAAGGATAACACCAACACAACATGACATTAACCTTAACCTTAATGCAGAGAAGGAATTGAGGGATGGCGAGAGAACTGGCTGTGCAAGCCAGCTGGCAGAGAGAGAGATCTCCTGAGAAGCTTGTACTTTTAATGCATCCCTCAAGGTTTTCATTCGCTAAAGATCAGTGAGAGGCTTAAATAAATGGCTTCTGGGATGGAATTCATTCTTGGGTTTCATTGGCCAGGAGCTGCAAGTCAGAGGAGATGTTGGGAACCAGTTCTCTTTAATTCTCTCATGAGCTTCCTTTTCACCCCACTCATCAGTCTGTACACAACATTTCTGCTGTGAGTGATTTAGAGTCTGAAGCAGTTATCAAATTCTAAATGATGGTCTGAGTTGCCCTTTGCCAGTAACGTGCTGCTTGGGACCACATTCCCTACATGTTCAATTATTGTTGACATATAATGATAACAGTGGTTTTCTTCTCTTGGAAGGGAAGGAATCCAAAATCTTCAAAGTAAAAAGGAAGCAAACTCATCTGTTTTTCACCATGCTTAAGATACTGAGGTAGAAACACTTAATTGATAAGAACACCTTCCTCTCTCTTTTTCTGCCATGTGGTGGTGGTGGTGACCTCAGCCATCCTCCACTCCTGATTGTTTTCCTTGACACCTTTTCTTACAGCACCTGCTCACTCCATCCCACAAAACCCCTTTACAATTAGGTAGATGCTATCACTCTTCCTCAGAGGGCCACTAGGTTTAATTCCTGTCATCAACTTGAGGAGTACAGATAGATAGAGGATGTGACAAAAGTAGACCTCATCTATGGTAAATTCCCTCCACAGGGATGATAGTATTCACTTACAAGAAAAAAAGTGGTTAAAAGAAAAGTGGTTGCCAGTGAGTGTATGGTTGAAAGGCTCAGGAATACATATCTGTCTCAGACTCAGCAACACTAGCCATAAACATGAAACACTCCATTCAGATCCCCTGTCCCTCTTTCCTTACCTTCCTCAGAGTTGCCCATGTCTGCTTAGGGTGCCTCAGTTAGGAGCTGCAAAATTCAGACATGTCTCCGTGTTGACATCTCTCCGTTTTAACATCTCAGAAATCTCTGGGAAACCTTTCAGAGCATCAAGAAGGGATATACTTCCAGGTTTGGGGGAGTCCATGGTGCTAATTAGGAGTCTATGCGGAGGGAAGAATAGGACATGTAATGGCCCATTCATTCCTGAGTCATGCTGCACATGCTTAGAAAGTGCCCACTGTGTGCCAGAAACTGGGCTGGACGCTGGGGGACAAAGGCGAATAAGATGGTCCCTGCCCTCACAGTGCTCACAGTTTATGGGGAAACAGATCAGTAAATAGATAATTATAAAACAATATTCTAAATGCAATGATGGCAATCTGAGCAAGGGGACAGGAATGGATAAATGAATGAATACTTTAAAAGCGGTAGAGAGGATGTGCAATATTCCCTTTTAACCAACTAGAGACAAAAGTCCTCTGGTTTTTTTAAAAGCCCAATAAAAAGCTAAAGCTTTCCTGGATTGAGTCAGATTGTATAGTTTAGTGAAAAATGATCTGGGTGAGGTCCAGCAGACTTGGCCTCTTTTCCACCATAGTGCCAACTCCTCAGTTAACCAGCACTGGAAATCGCAGGTAAACTGATCAATCACCTCCCTGTGCTTCAGATTTCTCCTTTGCAAAGTGGAAATAGTGATTCTTCCTATATTACAGAATTATGATGGAGAGAAATGAGGAGTGGATGATAAAAATGGCTCCTAAAATACATCCTGATGATGACAGTGATGAGAAGGCCTGAAGGGGAAGCAACCGGAGCCCGTCTCTGTCTAGGCTTGTGTCTCTGCCCTCGACTTTCCCACCTGTGGAGAGAGGAGGTGACGAGTTCTGCCCTTACCTTTCATATCCACCCGACAGGCTACTGACGCCTCCCCCAGGGGGTTAACGGCCTTGCAGGTGTAGATGCCCCCTTCAAAGGGGCCGGGCTTGTGGATTTCTAGGGAGCTGACTCCCAGGTGAGTGAGGGCTCTGTGCTTGGGGTTGCCTTGGTTATCCATCTTGTTCTTTAGCCAGATGATCTTTGGCTGGAAGATATAGATGAGGGTGGTGAGTCAGGAGCAACCAACAGGACTCCAGCCCCCCTGCCAGAGAGACAGCTTTGAATCTCGTGCCCAATTGCTAGCAGGTCATTAAGTGACATCTTCATATATGAGGAACAAACACTAAAAGCAAAACTGGAAACATTATCCACATCAGCCTGTCTTGGGACACCAGTGCCCTCAGTGTTCCTACATAATGTGCTGTGGAAGAGGCAGATGATGGTGACGGGAACAAATGTTTTGGTCAGAATGTTCTTCGACGCAGCTAAGGTTAGAGCAGAAGCAGGAAGCAGCACAGCCTCCCTGCTCACCTTGGGGGAGGCATGGACGCAGCAGAAGAGCTGGGTGTCACAGCCAATGACTGTAGTGCAGTCTGCCAGAGGCTGGGTGAACTTCGGGGCTTCTGAGAAGTCTCACTGGACAAACCCCTCGGTCTTGTAAACAGTAGCTGAGGGGACCAAGGAGGGCCTTGCTGTAGTACCTGAGAGCCCCATCCATCTTCAACTCTTTCTCCTTAACTCTTCCCAGCTCCGAGTCTCGGTGCTTTACCTGCTTTCTGGATGTGGGCCAGGTCGGCAGTGACAGAGGCTGTCTGGCTGAGCCCACACTGGTTCTCAGCAAAGACTCGAAATGCATAGGAGTTGCCGACGATGAAGTCGGAGACGGCGCGGTGATAGCGCTCCAGCACCATGAGCCACAGCTGTGGGGCCCCGGAAGATGCCCGGAATGAGACCCCTGTTTTGGCAACTCACTCCGCCCCAGCCTACTGCGTGGAACTACCAGAGCCCCATTCCAGAACGTGCTGTTCCTCCCTCCCTCCATCCCAGCTGGGCCTCACCCCAGATTTGGTGTCAGCCTTCTGCACCGCGTATCCCAGGAATGCGTTCCCGTGTCTTGGGGCGGAGTCCACTCCAGGGTAGCGCTGGAGCCCCAGACATCCACCAACTTGATACTCTGTGGAGAGCCTGGCCTCTCTGAAAGGGCCAAGCATGGCAGCGGGCATGGCACGCCTCACACGCCAGGACATCACTCCAGGAGGGGCCCGTCCGCTTCTGCTTGGCCACCCCTCCCTTCACCCACCACTGCATCCCACAGCCCCGCTTCCCCGGCTCTCTGTGCTGATTCCTCTTCAGGCTGGGGTGGGAGCCCCCAAGGACCACGTCGTCTCCCATTCCCCCCACCGTACCGATCACCAGGGTGTCAGTGGTGGTGGTGGCCTCCAGCCCGCCCAGCTGCACACGGAGCTGGTAGTGACCTGAGTCAGCACGCTGGGCCTCTCGGATGAAGAGGTTGGAGTCCTGCTCCCTATTCCCCATGCTCACATGACTGGCGTCCAAGGCACAGCCGTCATGCGTGCAGATAGCTTGAGGTTGGGGTTTGCCCTGAGAAATGGGGAGAAAGCTGTGAGCTGCCCCGAGAGGCCTCTTGCCCCTCCCGGCTGCAACAGGGGTCAGATCCACCAGGTCCACATGGTGACTTGACTCGCAGCTGCAAATTCCTTGAGTGAGAGGTTGGTGGACTGTCCCAGCAGACTTCCATCTCTCAGCAATAGCCTCAGGATCATGGGAAAGGGGGTTGGCTTTGAGTCTCCCCGCCTCTGAGATTCTAGATCATGGACACTCAGGGCAGCTGGGACTAAAATTAGCTGCCCAAACTCCTGAGAGCCCTCCAAACTGAGAGCTCCCAGACCCCTGCTGACTGAAGGGCATGGATTAGCCTCACATCATCACCTGGGCATACCCCACCTGACCTGACCCCAACACCCCGCAGGAGTGCTGATGGAAGGGCTCTTTGGCCTCACACTTGGTGACATGTCCCTTCCATTCAAGGCTAGGACGACTGTACCACTGCTAGCAGGACTCTTGTTTTTTGTTTCCAAATCAAAACCCTGGCCTGGCTCCAGTCATGGACTCAACGTGGGGCTGTCATGATCACCTGGAACGGGATTAGTGGATTCAGAGTGTCTCCAACCTTCCGGAGGTAGGTCTGCCTCAGGGCCTGAGGTAGCCAGATCTTGGGGTGCTCTGAGTGATGGAAAGAGAGAGAACGGGGTGGTGAGCCTCCCTGGGGGGAAGAGGAGTGTTTAGAGGAAGTAGAAGTGGATGCTGCGTCTAGCTGTGCTCCATGGCCAGGTGACCCAGGCAACACTCAGCAAATTAAGCCTTCTCTCGGGGAATGGGAAGATAGCTCCCATTGTCTCACTGGGATTTAGGGATAAGCAACCAGCTGTGGGATCCTGTAGAGAGAGTTAGCCTCAGCAGAAAGAGCACTGAAGCGCAAGCCTGACACCTACTTCTTTTAATTGGTAACTCTCCACCATCGACTTTTCATCAACTGAGATCTCTTTTTTGTTTGTGCACAGACCAGTCCAGTCCGAGTAGTCTGTCTTTCCACTCCTTTTCTACATTTGTCCTCAACAACACTCCTTTTATCAAGGCCACTTTCAATGTCAATCCTGACCCCCAAGTGTCCGCCCCGCTCCCCAGTTTGGTGCCAGACCCCGAGGAGAAAGCTTTATATTCTACAGGCAGAGTCAACACCCTGGCCCCACCAGGACAGCACTGATGTCACTGCAGAGGGAGCTGGCGTCTGGTCCCTTCTCTGCAGGGCTGCCCTGTTCAGGGGCCTGCACAGTGTCTTCCAGTCTGTGGAGGATCACTTTGTACAGTCAGAATCTGGGAAAGATAAGGTCCACTGCTTAGTCCCCCTTGATCTTCCAGGCATGGGCCAGTGAGAAGAGAGATTAGATTATGTTTATTGGCTTCCGGGATGAAGACAGGAGATGCTCAGGAAAGTGCTGAGTGTGAGTTTTGGGAATGACCAGGTGTAACTTTCCCTCAGGATGCCTCCGGCAGCCTTGGCTGAGGAAGTGCAGACATCCCACCTGGGTTCCCTTCGGGCCTGGCTGAAATCTACTCCATTTTCCAGGCTTCTGGTGCTACTGCCTCCTCCCTTCTCAGGCACAGACAGTCCGCCGCTGCCATAGTCTTACAGGCAGCGTGACAGTCTCAGCTCCCACCAACTCCCCAGCCTCCCCGCTCCTTCATTCCTAGCAGTGGGAAGAGCTCCACCCCAGCACACAACTGTGGCAAACAGCTCGATAGCAGATTCCAAACTTTTTTTTTTTTTTTTTTTTTTTTTTTGTCGGTACGCAGGCCTCTCACTGTTGTGGCCTCTCCCGCTGCGGAGCACAAGCTCCGGACGCGCAGGCTCAGCGGCCATGGCTCACGGGCCCAGCCGCTCCGCGTCATGTGGGATCTTCCCGGACCGGGGCATGAACCCGTGTCCCCTGCGTCGGCAGGCGGACTCTCAACCACTGCGCCACCAGGGAAGCCCTCCAAACTTTTTGATAACACACATTTCCCTGTAAATACATCCCTGAACATTCACCCCAATGTATGTATGTTTACTTACAAATTGAACTGTTTAAAATGTACATTACATAATGCAGAATTTGAATGGTGAAATTGAAAATAAAATAAACGAAGGGTCTACGAAGCTCTTCCTACACCTCAATTTGTAGATCGTTGTTTAGAGACCAGGAACTTCCGTAGTCCGCCCCGATTAGCATCTCGAGATTACTTGGGCTTTGTGGATGAATATAGACAGAAATATTCAGTGCATGCCATCCATTTTATTTACCTAGTTTCCTTTTTCACCGTGTGGCTTACATTTTAACCTGGGTTGTGCTGTCTTAGGTGTGCCTCACCCTCTACCCTGACAGAAGTGGGAACTGCGTGGTACGGGGCCTCCAGTGCTCTGAGTGCTGTCCTGCCCGTATGGCCCAGGGCCTGAGGCCTCAGCAAGGACTCAGCTCGGAGCCCAGGCAGCTGAATGACCCTGCTCGGCTGCCCTCTGTTCGACTTTGGCAGTTTGGGTGGAGGCGGGGCATGAAGAACAGAAGAAGTGTTGTGTGATGTGTTCCTCTCCTGTGGCCATCTTGGCAAGCGACCAAGGAGTTGAGAACAGGCGGATATGACTCCAGGGTTTTCTGCAAAAAGAGGGCGGCAATTGAAAAGGAGGGTCAAAACCTCATCTTGTTGGGCTTGGTTCCCCATTGCTGAGTGGGGACCTAACGCTTCACGCTTGCCGGGGAGAGGGCTGGGGAGAAGCCGGCTCTGCTGTCCCTTGCGCTGCCTACAGAACCTCTGAGTTAGGAAGGACCTTGGTGAGGACCCAGAGCAAGGAGAAGACTGGAAGGAAAGGGCTGGGAGAGAGAAACAGCTTTGCTGTTGACCTCACGGCCGGTTGTGAAGTCGTGCTGGCACCATCTAGGAATGTGTGTCTGAAGGACCTGTTCTCTGAGCATGACAGCATATCTGTCCACTTACCTGCCCTTCAGTGTCCACCTGGGACTGGGTACCACAGTCAGGGCTCCTGCAGTGATCTTGCCCCTGGAGGGAAGAGGCCAAGAAGGGAAGGCAAGGGGCCACACTCAAGGATTGAAAAGGCTGATGTGAGGAAAGGAACCCAGGCTGTCACGCCTGGAAGAGGTGCCAGTTGAGCCCTGCTCTGCCTACACCTCAGGTAGGAAGGGGGCTTCTGTAGGTAGGTGCATGCTGATGTATATAGTATTTGTTCCCACTTAGTCTTTCCTAGAAAAATATCCTGGAAAAGATTAGCATTGTTTCACTTGAACTAAGGAGAAAAATGAAAGAAATAAGTTTATGTGGAATGTAAGCTAAGATGGGGGAATTAGGAGGAGGATGAGCAGAATGGCCCTGAGATCCAGAGGGGATGCCAGCAGGGGTCAGAGACAGAGGAGAAAGGCTGACAGCCAGGATGGTGGATTCTTCCTCCCTGGAGGGCTCCTGGGCCAGTTCCTTGCTTAGAAGTGGGATTCCCTGACAAGATGGTGAATCAGTAGGGGACAAACTTAAGTTACTATTTAGAATGTTCCAAGTCTGAGGACTAGTAGGCGAGGATTCTGCTCTCAGCAGTCTCCCAGCCCCAGTGGGAGGGCAGAGGATGGGCTTAAGGCTAAAGCCGCTGACAAAATATGGGAGGTGACAGAGAGTGTGTGACAGCTCCAGGTGCCTGGGCTGCAGCAAGCTCTTCCCCAGCGCACCCGAGGCCTTGAATCTGCCCAGCAAACAAGAGCAACCTGACCCCTTGCTAAGAGTGTTAATAGGAGGGCTCATCTGAGACATCTCTTTTCACACGTCCACAGTCAAGCGAGGTGTTAATTGTACTGACCTTGGAGAAACATGGCTTTCCCTGACGCCCAAGGTCTTTCTCCTCCTCATATGCCAGGAGGGATGTGAACCAAAGGCTACAGCCCTAAAGCAGAACCTCGGTTTTCTAAGACCAGGTCTGAGACAGCCGCAGTTTGTCTATGAGGTTTTCTCCCTTCATAGAGTCTTAGGTAAAAGACATTTTGAAAAGTCCTTTGAGAGCCCTTGGCTTCTGAGCTGTGTTGCTCTCAGCACTGAATTTCTCTCAGACAGAATACTGTCTTAAAAAGGAATGGAGAGGAAACTACTTAAAGTCCAGAGATCTCGACTTCTCTTGATTAGAAAATCCTTCCTAATTCTACCGAATTTCATCCTGCTGAGGTTTATGCCCATTTCCTTATTCTCTGCTCATGGGAAATAATTGTTCCCATCCTCTCATAACTTGGTTTCACATGGCTAAAGACTTTCTGCCAGCGATTCCCTAAGGACTGTGTAGTTCAGATTGATGGTATTAATTATGGCCCAGAGAATGAAGGAACAAGATAGACACATTGAAAGAGTGGAGGAGTGTGTGCGTGTGTGAGTGTGCAAGACTGCGAGTTCGTGTGCATGTGTGCACACATGCACAGGCCTGTGTGAGTGAACGGTTACCAAAAGAGGGCAAATGCACAAGGCAAGCTATGGCTCCCAAAAAACCCCAGAGATTTCCAGGGATCCAAAAAACACCAGCATTTCTTACAGAAACATTAGCAGATGCATAGGGTGTGGCCTTGACCTTATCAGAAACTTGTCTGGAGGAGTGTGGTGGGAAAGAAATGTGGTGACTTCAAAAAAAAAAAAAAAAAAAAAACCTTGTGAAGGACAAGAGTGTCACTTCCTTGAAGGCCATGAAACTAAGATCAGAAAAAATAAAAGGACATAGAACTAGGCAATACTTCTCTGAGGAAAAGACTCCATCACCCTCCCCCCTTGTGGCAGTCTCCCCCTCATGCTGATGACGGTAGCCCTGGCTCAGTGTCACTTTCTCCAACATTTCTCCAGTCATGATTCCTGATCATGTCAACACCCAGACTTCCAGTCCCTGCAGGGCCGCTCCCAGCCTTGCCTGCCACTCCTCCAATGAGTTCGTCCTCCTCGGCTTCAGCCCATGGTTCCTTTGGTCATTGTCTAGACCAATAACTATAGCCACTCTAGAATCTGAATTTCAAGCGTCCCACTCTCTCAGCACCACCTCCATGACAGGGACGGCTAATTGCTCACAACAATTTGTACATATTATCTCTTCCATAGTATAGGGATCTCTGAGAAGGAGCTGCCCCACTTGCTGTATGACAATGAGACTAGCTCTTGCCAGTGAAATGTGAGTGGAAGTGATGAGAATCACTTCTGAGTCGAGGCTTTTAATGAATGAGTTCTCTATTTCCCATCTGCTAGCTGCATGCAGATGATCACGGGGCCCTAAGGCATGGCGGAGCCACAAGATGGAAGAGGCCTGGGTCCCTGAATTAGTGCTGGAGAACTATCTGCTGAGTAGGAACGCTTGCTTTTAGTTGTTTTGCTAGTAAGGAATAAACATCTATTGTATTTGAGCCTTAAATTCTGAGGCCTGTTTCATCAACTCGCATAACCTAATGAACAGTCTCTATCCCTTCAGCTCCCTCCCTCTAAAGCTCCACCAGCAGTGATCCTTCAGCCCACTGAGACCTCTGATCCATTACCTTCCCACCCCTTCACTCTCCATCACCCCTCCATGTTATCACTTTCTTTCCCACCCAAATTAGATTCCATGGTCATTGTTAGACTCACTCCCTTGCATACCCACTCAAAGCCCTAATCCTTTTCCACTTCCTAGCAATACCCAGCCCCAGTTAAATACACCCCCTCAATGTCTGCATCCACACGGCCAAACATGACTGGGGAAAAATATTACAAAACTATGCTGACTGTAAATTGTTGGCCATTGCCTCCAAATGGACCCTGGTGGATCTGCCAGACTTCCCTAATTCACTCAATCTCCTGTTCTCCTGGGTGACTGTGGTACACCCTCTTCTAAAACTTCCATACCTTCTCCTGAATCCTTATTCTCAGTTGACAATCTTGCTAGTGTCTAAAGCCTGCCTATAGCCTATTCTTAACTCAGCAGCCAGAAAAGTCTTAAAACCTACACCTGATCATGCCAGATCTCACCTAAAACCCTGCGCTGGCTGCCCATCTGTCTCAGGGTTGAACCAGTGTTCACAATGGTCCTGCTACCTCTTTGACCCCAAACCTGCTATTCTCTCCCTCACTCTGCTACAGCCACAGTGGCCCCAATCCATAATGCACACTCCTGCCTCAGGGCCTTTGCACTTACTGTTCTCTCTGTGGAAAACCTTCACTCTCAATATCTGCATGCATTGTTCTCTGGTCTCCTTTAAGTTGCTGCTCAGATCACCTTATTAACAAGACTTTCACTGAATATCCTGCTTGAAAAAGCAAGTACACTTCCCACTCCAGCACTTTATACCCTCCTCTTTCTCTGCTTTATTTTTCAGCATAGCAGTTATCACTTTCTGATATTTTATATATTTTATTTGCTTATTTATTATCTACCTCCTTACATAGAATGTAATCTCCACAAGGGAAGTTATTTTTGCCTATTTTGTGCATTTTTGTAACAGTGCGTGGCACATAGTAGACACAAAGTAAATATTTGTAGAAGGAAGAAAGAGGATAGGAAGGGACAGTGGGAGGGCGGGAGGGAGGAAGGAAGGATGGTCACTTCAAGGCTAGGGATTCAGCTTCCCAAGCCTGGAAGACACAGAACAGTCCAGATTGAAAGAGGACACAGGGTCAGTTGGAAGCAATCGAGCTGAGATCAGCAGACGGGCCCTCCTACTGGGTCTCAGGGTCCCCTCTTCTCCGTGTCAGGGTGCAGTCTGTCCCATGGCTCTCACTCTTTCGAAAGCTCTCCTCTGGCCCCTGCCCAGCATTGCCTCCAGGACACGGTGCCTCTGTGTAGTGCTGAGAGTGACAGAGGATGGTTTCCCAGTGCCACACCTACTTCTGCTTATTTAGCCATGGAGCATTCTTTCTTGACTAAAAGCTCAGTGTCGGCCAGTTGCAGTTCATTTTAATGTCACAAATATTTTGACGCCTGCTCCATTTCATGTGCACTCAAATGCTAGCCGCTGTGCCCTTCTGTGTCCCATAGAGCTCCCCATAAGGAAGAGGAGGCGTTAAGAGGAAGGAAAAGTCCTTGGTGCTCACAGGGAACTTGGGGGCCATCTAGTCCAGCACCATAGCACCCCCCTGAAGACCTCTGGTTAGGCTTCAGTGATGCTATGAAGCCTGAACTTTGTTGAGTATTTTTCTTGGAGCAAGAATCCACAGCTTTCATCAGATTTTCCTAGGGATCCATATCCACCAAAGGGTTAAGAACTCTGATTTAGTTCAACCTCTCAATTTACAGATGAGAAAATAGAAGCCCAGAGGGGTGGATTGACTTGCCTTGGGTCACAGGACAGAGCTAGGGTTTGAACTCATGTCTTCTTCTCCCAACCGGATAACAGATGCAAACACTTTGCACAATGTCACAAGGAGTCCTTGCTGCTAGTGACCTCTGGGATGCCGGTGGGTTGAGTTGCTGGGTGCTGGTGGCCCTGAGGCCACACACAAGATCAGGGCCCTTCAGGCCACACTTGGGGGCTGTGGCCAGGGGCCATCAGGAGGGAGGAGTGTGGGAGGGATGAGCGCCCTCCCCCAGGGTTTTGTGGAGACCAGTGGTCAGAGAGTCAGCAGTCCTGGCTCTCATTCTCCCTCTGCCTGTGACTTATTCCCTGGGCCTTTTGGGGAAGAAACTGGTTTTCTGCCTCAAGACCATTCTAGCCTAGTATGTTCCCAATAACTTCTGCTCTCTTTACCTGTTTTTCAGTGGGGCAAACTCGGTCGGCTCTCTGCCCCTGACATTCAAATGCTGAAGACCCAGCATCTTCCATCAGGATGATGAGAGGCAGCAAACTTTCCCTCCACAACCCTATTTGCAGGGAGAACTCAGTCTTTATCCCTGACTTGGAAATAATTTATTATCTATTCACATCTTTGTTTGGCCTCTTCCAAGGCACTTTGGATTATCTCAACAAGCCTTTCGACTACCTTACCAGGTAGATACTATTACTCCCCATTTTACAGAGAGGAAATTGAAACTGAGCAGTCCATTGACTTGGACAAGGTCACGGAGCTGCTGGAGGTGGCCCTGGGAATTGAGTCTAGATGCTGTCTTCTTTTCCTACCTCTCCCTACCCAGGGATTCCATGGTGTCTCGTTTGTGGTCTTTGCATCCTCTGCACTCAAGACTCCAAGGGGCCAGAAGTGGGGACTTTGCGCAGGGAACTGTCTTAAATGTTTCGTGCGGCCCCCGTAGTTGCTTCCGCCGATTACCTCGCAGGAGAGGGGAAGAGCCAGGCTCCCGTCTTCCACTTCCGTTGGCTGAGCCAGGTGCAGTGGGAGCCATCCAGGGTAAATGTCACAGAGCTGTTAGCTACAAAGGCCTCAGCCAGGGGCAGTCTGGGGGGTGGGCAGCAGGGCTGCTGGCAGGGAACTCTGGGGCTGGAAGGGGCACCCACCACCTCCTAGCTCGAAAATGCCTTTATGCTGAGAGGCTCACAGAGACCACAGAGAGGGAGCCAAATTCTTCTTCTGGACGGTCTCTGCTTCTTTAGAGCTCAGGCTCTAAGAGGCTAGGGTTTCCCGTGGGAGCCAGTGGAGATGTTGGGGTAGCTGGAGGACCCACGGCTCTACCGAGGGCGAGGCGGAGCGTCACGTACTGTTCACCACTTAGCCTCCCAGTGGCTCTAAGCTTTTTGCTTCTTTCTTCTCCAAATCCAGATGGACACCATCTCACCCCTCACTCCCTTCCTGACTGGCGTTGGTATATCGGGTCCCTGTGACAGACATATTTTAAAGGTAAAAATACAAACCTATCATTATTAGTCACTGTAAATTGCCACAAACATCATTCACTGACTTTTCAGGTAAAAAGCAAAAACCCAGCAGAGACATTTGAGCAGCAAGCTAGAATCCACCAGGGAAGGGGGTGGGGGCTCCAATGGATGCTCCCCCATCCTAAGTACCAATCCCGTGAAAACATTTAGATCTGCAAAACCTACGGAGGTGCAGTCAGGGCAGTAGCGCATCCTCCCAACTCCCACTGCTCACTCCCCATCCCCATGGATCACCTTCTGTGGGGGGCAGGAGCTGGGGAATGGGGCTGATGGCCCCCCGCCGAGGTGAAGCCTGGGCTCCATCAGCATCGGCTAGGCTGGCTTCTTTCACCTTCGGCCGTGGATCCTGAGGCTGCCTCCATGTTGGGCCACCCCAAGGCTGGGCTCCAGAGGAAGATTTTCACTGTTGGTGGTGAGGGAGGGCCTGAGCACCTGCTCTCCAGCCTGGCCTCCCCAGGGTCCCAGCCGCACGGTTATGTAACAGGGCTGGCCTGTTCCCACCCAGCTACTCCCAGAGGGCTGAAGCAGGGGCTAGGGGAAGAGCAGGGAGCAGACCGCAGCCCAGAATAGCTGCAGGAGGAGGACCCGGTAGTCCTGTTATCTTGGGAGAGCACCAGAGAGGAAGGGGAGCGCCTGAGCTTCAAACAGCCCCTCCCCACCCAGGCCATCCAAATGGGGCCTCTGGCTTCTGGCAGGAGGATGGGGTGACATCTCGGCTCCTGACCTCCAGCTCATCCGAGGGTGTCCAGGTCCAAGGAAGGGGCCCCAGGCTTAGCTGATTCACAGGCACACCTTTAGGTGGTCTCTCCCTCTCTGCTCCCAAATTCGCTGAGTTGTAAAGTCTCGCCAGCTCGGCCTTTATGGGGGCGGCCCCATCCTCTCCACTCCCCCCGTGGCAGTGCAGGGCAGAGTCTGCACCCTGGAGCCAGACCCCCCGGCTCACTTTGGCTTCCTCACCAATTGGCCGTGTGACTTGTAACCACACATCACAGTCTCTCTCAGGTCTGTTTCCTCACCTGTGAAGTGGAGATAACAGCCATAGGGTTGCTGTGAGGATTCAAAGGGGTAATCTGGGTAAAGTGCTTAGCAGAGTGTAGCCGACTAAGTGCTCGATAAATGTAAGCTATTTTTAGATTGGGCCAGCACTTGTCCCTTTCAAAGCTCCCTTGCCTATGAGATAAAGTACAAATTCAGTGAGAGGCAGCAGGGATGGAGGGGAGAGCCAGGAGCATAAGGTTAGAGGACTTGAGTGTGGCTCTGGGCTCTACTACTCACTCATTTGCTAGGTGACCCTGGAAAATCACGTACTCTGAACCTCAGGTCCCTGGTCCATGAAAAAAGGGATGATGATGCCACAATTGTGTTGAAGATAAAATGGTAAAAGTATATAAAAGTGGCCAGAGCACAGTAGGTGTTACATACCAAAGGTCTTATGTGATTTCTAGGCTCACCAGACCATCATTTATATGTTCCATGCACTCCATCCAATCAATCTGGTTTCCTATCATACTCTACTTTCTCATCTCCAGAAGCTGGCATCCCCTCTGTGAATATATATATATATATATATATATATGTATATATATATATATGTATATATATATATATTTTTTTTTTCTTTAAGTAGACTTAAAGAGCAGTTTTAGGTTCACAGCAAAGTTGAGTGGAAAGTAGAGTTCCCACATTCCCCCCTTCCCCTCCTCTCCTTTATTTTTTATGGAAACAAATGAGTATGGTTGAATGAATGAGCTCCTTACTCATTTTTCCCCTTTAGCCCTCAAATTGGGGGCAGTCATTAGGATCCTGGGAGCCTGTTACTATTTTGGGGTGTGGGACAGAACCCCAGAACTCATCTTTGCAACCTGTATAGGGACTGAGGGCTAGGACAACCTGTAGACACAGCTGGTGCCCAGGAAGCTGTTTATCAGGAGCTAGGATGACTGGAGAGGGTGACTGTGGAGCTTGACCTCGGGCTGGTGGTGAGAGGCTGCGCCCGTGTCATGTCAGGATTTGTGTAAAGGCCTCTTTGACCTATTTCTCTTGTCTGACCCAGCCAAAGCCCTTACAAGTCCAGACAGTACACCAGGGGACTCCAAACACCGCCCCCGCTTATACCCCACTTAATCCATGCTTTGATGAGACTGGCCCAGGCTTTTGGTCTTAGCTCCTTGTTGCAACTGAAGAATCAAAAAAGGCAGACTCCTAGGGTCTTATCCATTGGAAAGGCTAATTTAATAGGTCTAGGTGGGATATGCATTTAAAAAAAACCTACTGATTCTGTTGCAGGAAGTCTTAGAACACTATGTTAGATAGAATTCCCAAAAATAAACCACCTTGGATAACCTCCTGGGGGAGGACTCTTCCAGCAGACATGGGCTCCTCAAGAGCAAGGTCTCTGCCTGGTCATCTTTAGACCATGACGCCAGAGTAAGCACTAAATGGAAATACCCACCAGGACGGAAGGCTGAGCAGTCGTCAGGCTTGGCTAAAGGCTCAGTGGGGGTGGGCAGGAGCCTCCCCTAAAAGAAATATTTTGGAGGAGAGGAAAGTTGCAATTCTTTGAAGGTCCTTAAATGAAATGGGTCAGGAAGGACTACGAGTAAGAGCAGCAGGAGAAACGTTAAGAGGGGCAGATGGAAAGGTGTGGAAGGTAAACTCCTTGGTGTTACTCATCAACCTGCTAGAAGATCATGGAATTCAAGAGAGTAATGACATGCTGCTGTGTGCAGAAGGAAGAGTGTAGCGGTTGAAACTGAGAAGCTGTACGGGGTGGCTCAGCTACTTTCGCGGAGTAAGAACAAGAAAGCTGCTTTTACAAATACCCATGGGAGGTAGATCTTTGTGAGCATAAAGCAGAAAAAGGTGAGTAGCTTTTCCCATAAATTATCTAATACCTTACATGCTATAAATGAATAGTTCTGGCTCTTTAACTGACTTATTCTCTGGTTGCTGGAGTTTGATTTTTGAAGCTAGAAAACTGGAAAAGCTTTCATATTAACAAACTGTAGCTTAGTCATTTTAGTAGGTCAGGTAACAAAGTCCAGTCTGTTTTATTTCTAACCCAAATATTGCAAATATACAGAAAATTACCAGTACAAAGTTAAACACACCCAGATTTATTTACACAATGCTAAAGAAATTTGAGTTTTATTTCCATTTTGTGGAATTTTATTCTAGGGTCTGGCTTGTGTAACCGACATTGGTCATTGAAACTTGATTATCCCACCTCACATGCAATTTTCTGTCCCAAGGGAACAGAAAACTTGGGTTTTTAGCATACATGCAGTAATGATCTTAATACTGCTTTACACTTTTGTACCGACAGCTTGGGGTGTAGGCAGAGAAGTTACAGAGCAAGGAGGGACCACATGCTGATAGGGAACAGAGACAAGAGAGGGTTGGACAACAGGCACACGGGGACCCTGAGCATTTCTGTGCACGAGGATAAGGAGGGTGCCATCAAACCCCTCCTCCCTAGACGTCCAAACACAGGAGGTGGGCAGAATCATCAGGAACATTTAAGTCACCCGACCACAACCTGAGGGCATGCGGAGGATGAGAACTGCATTAAAGACTTGGGACATATCAATAAATCATTAACATGTACACTATACAGTTTATACATGTATATATGTACACACACACACATATATATAGAAAGGTACAGATTAGTTTAAGTTATCCTATATAAACAAGGACGCTTAAAAATGTACCAGTGTGAAAAAATGCTAAGTTGTTGAAGACAATTTCTAATTAATGTTCTGATTCTTATTGTTATAATGCAAAGCAGCCAAGAAATCAACATGTTCCTATTTTAATCATCCTCCATGAGGGTGAGGCCTGGGCTCTGCTAGGGCAGGACAGCACTCCCAGAGCTGCCTGAGCTGGGCGAATCAGTGGCAGATGGAACAGTCTGGCACCTGCTGAGTGCCAGTGTTGAAAGTCTGGCCCTCCCTATCACTCCATCATGTGGCAAATCTTAAACTTTGGTTTTTGTTCAAAGGACATTAAGTCCATGTTAATCTTCCTGCTTGAGGGAAGGTAGTAGCAAAGTTGAAAAGCTGAATCTCTTCCTATTTTAGCAGTTCCAAGTATCTGGGCTTCATGTGAGGCAAGGGGGCGGTACCAAAAATGAGCAGGGCAAGCTCTAAGCCATTGTATACAGGAGCGGGGCTCTTTAAAGCTCTCTGAGAAGGAAAGAGAGAATCTCTCTACCTGAATCATTTGCGTAGAAAATAAAGAAATGGCTCAAGTCAAGCCAGTCCTGCCACCTGGGGTGGATGTGAACTGCCCTGCACTCCTCTATCCTTGTACCGTGATGCAGGCCATGGGAGAACCAGCAATGGTTTACAGAGCCAGCGGTGGCCAGCTCATTACTTATCTTGTCAGGGTTGAAAGGCCAGCTTGGGCATGTAGAGGCCCAGAGGCAAACCTAAGAATTAGAGAGACACACACTGGAAGGCCTATTCAGAGGCAGACGGCAAATTCTAAGTTTTACTTACAGCTAATCTGTTGAATCTCTTAAGCCCAGCCTAGAACTGCCACAATCCTCCAAACACTTTCATTCTTCTAAAGGGGCATTCCCATTCGATGAACAGCCTAGGTGTATGCATCCCTGTCTCTGGTCTCACTAAAACCCAAGAGCCCCCTTACGTCCAAGACACCTGTCCACAGAGCACAAAGGATGATGAGTTCTCCGCCTGGATTTTAGAGCTCAGATCACTTTGGATGGTCTAATATGTCTAACCTACCTTACAGTGCTAACTTCTATTGCTGAAATAATCTTTTGCTATCAAGCCTGAGACTTTACACAACTTTACTTTCAAAGATAATTCTCCTAACCTAACATCGATAGGACAAATTGGAAATCTTCTTTTCTTAGAAGCTGTCACGGATTTAGGCCGTTTTCCTCTCTGGCTGAGGGCATACACTTGTGTGAGAGCAGGCTGACACAGGCGGCTAACTAGCCAGGCTTGTTAGCAGTCCTCAAACCAACTGAGCTCGCTAGCCAGCCAGGGGTGGGAGGACAAGAAGAATGAAGAGGGTGACTTGTCAATGGAGATTCCATTCCTGCACTCTTGAACAGTGACCCTCAACAAGGTGAGGGGCGGTTTCTAAACACATATTCAAAATTACCATTACTTTTGTTTTCAGCCATGAAAAACAGGAGAATAAACTCTTCTGTTTACGAAGGTGGCAAAAAAGAGCTAAATATTGCTTTGAAAGAAATGTCACTGATCCGCGTCCTAAAGAATAGCAAGTCATCTATAAGAAAGCAGCCCTGCTCCAGGTGCTCAGCACTGGCGCGCATCAAAATGTACACAAGATCTGAAGACAACCACTGGCGGTGCTCGTAACACACAGGGACCCTGGCGACTTGCTCCATTTTTGTACCTCAGCTCCATCTCTAATGGGGAATACAACCCCTGCCTTTTTTTTTTTTTTTTTAATCTCACGAGAATGTTGTAAGGTTCAAATTACATAATGCAAGAGAAAAAGTGCTGTGAAAACTGCCAGGTCCTACAGAAATATCATTATAGGCAAAGAGCCCTAATCTTATACGGTTAGAGAAGAAGATTAACTTTCCTACATCTTAAAACTAATCAGAGAATTACCATATATCGGCACACCTACCCCAGCGGGTATATGTGGGGAGAAGAGGTGTATGATGTAAGTAGGTCTTTTCTGGACATCAAATTCATTTTGGGCAGGTGGTGAAGGCGACCGGGACAAAAGCCGATACTTAATCATTTGTGAGCTGGTATATCTTTGGAATTACTTTTAATTTAAAAACCTTGTAAAAGGAATGAGCTTTTCCTAAAAGACTAGTGTTCTCTGGCTCTAACAAGTATTAACTCTCTTTACAAAAACTGCCCTAACTTTATAGCTCCCTGACTCATTTAAGTTTACTGCAGTTTCAAAGTCTCTAGAATTCTCCATCCAGTCCCTCCCCCACTTTCCCTGCGGCTGTGAATCCATTCTGGTGAGGAGAGAACTCAGCCATCTGCTCACGCATTCTGACAACAGTTAATTTGGCACATTTACTTCTTCCTGACTTTCTAGCCATAAAGTGAACTAGCAGCAAAACGGCAGTTTACCAAAGAATGTCCCAATCATAATTATTGGGAGAAACTGTGACCAGCACAGTAGGTATGCTAAGACTGAAAACATACTACCATATTCCTGTATTGCAAATAGTCAAGCTGTACTAAAACTAACGATTGCAGCTTTCCATCACTATATGGCCACCCCAAAATCCATCTTGCTACATTTTCTAATTTATTTCATTTTTTAAAATGTCAAAAGGAAATTTTTTAAATATTTAAAATACGAACTTAATGTATCACACGAAACATCTACACTAGAAGTGTGTTTTTCAGTTGGTTCAGCCAAAAGTTTCATGCCAACAAATTACTTGGCAGAGCTGGGGAAAAGGGCAGAGGAGGAGAGTCTGGTAATAAAATTCTGTTTTAAAAAAGCCTAAATCTGAAAACATGTCTAGTCATGGCTCCATGCAGAGCAGCAACCTAAGAGGAAGCAAATAAGCAGCCATTCTAGTGATTCACCAAGGAGCCAGCACAGCAGGCAAGAGGGGACACAGAAGACTGTGACGTGCCATCCTCAGGGGCTGCACGGCCCATGCCACCAGCCACTCCAGCGAAGAGCTCGCTCAGCCTGGGCACACAGCTCAGGCAAGCCTGAACCCAGACCTTGAGCAAGTCCACTGGCACACACACAAAGCATGGCTTGAAAGATCTCGGAAGAAGCAAGAGTTTCTCCTTTAATAGGTGCTAAATCTAGTCAATTCTCTGCTGCTCCCTTTTTCCTGCCCCAAGTTAAAAATATTGCCCTTTAAGTTTTCCTGATTTAGTGTCTTGGAAGCACATGTAAGTTAGTTGCCAAAGGGCAATTAATGAGGGTATTGCCTAATTAAACAGGGGAAAAGAAAAATCACTGTGGCCTATGGTCCCTGAAACAACAACAACAAAAAGCAGGGATCTGTGTGAGGAGCTGGTGTGCAATGTTCTTGGAGCGGGGCCGTCCCCAGATGGAGAAAGGCTGCCCAGGCTGTGCCAGTCATCGCAGCCTCTGTGCTCATCTCTGCGGCTGCTTCGTGTTGCCAGCACAGCCCAGGGACGGCACCAAGTGCTTTGTGAGAGTTGATGCTGAAGCTAGCAGGTGCCCTGGGGCAGGCGCCATGCAAAACATGCAACAGTGGGGTTAGTGAAAAGTTCCCTTCAATTCCATTTCATTTCCCTTAAAAAAACCAAAACAAAACCGAAAAGGGCCCGTACCTTGCAAAAAGACAGAACTTGAAATGAAAAGTTAAAGAATTAAAAAATTTCCCTCTCTTTTCAGGGCCAATTGTGAGAGTGTTTAGGGTCCCCACCCCCCATTTCTTTAGTGTAGGTCCTTTTGGCTTTGATGGAAGCAGCAGAAATAGGGTCCCTCGCAACGGGAAATTTATTTCCCCAAGTCGGAGCCACAGGGAGTGTAAGAGGTACTGCGGTTCCATCATCTGTGCTCAGTCCCAGCTCCTTTGAGGGGCTATTCCAGGAGGTCCTGAAAAGAAAGACATAGGTCATATTATTTACAGACCAAAAAAATCCCTATTTTGAAAGCCATTACCTAGTTTCTGGGCTGGCCAAGTCTTACAGTCATTAAATTGCTGCTTCTAGCTTATACCCTCCTTTGCTTCAATCATTATCTTGATCATGAGTAAGAAAAGATCACCCTTTTTCTTTTTGTTTCTCTCTTTTTTTTTTTTTTTGCGGTACGCGGGCCTCTCACTGTTGTGGCCTCTCCCGTTGTGGAGCACAGGCTCCGGACGCGCAGGCTCAGCGGCCACGGCTCACGGGCTCAGCCGCTCCGCGGCATGGGAGATCTTCCCGGACCGGGGCACAAACTCGTGTCCCCTGCATCGGCAGGCGGACTCCCAACCACTGCGCCACCAGGGAAGCCCAAAGATCACCCTTTTAAAAAATTTCTGGACCACCCCTCAAGAAGAAATAGTCTCACCTCATCTGAGTCATCATGATAACCACTTTTATGAGCGTGGGAGGTTGTGTCCAAAGCATCCACACCATCCACACCATTGGCCTCCGCATGTTGCTGGAGCACAGAGTATCGATGCACCAGGAACCTGTGGGTGGAAACCACCGTCAACTCTCACTTGGTGAGGAGGGGTGCATTTCTTATAGGACGGTGGATTTTCCAAGTTTTACACACTTGCAGAATGAGTCACACATATAGGAAGCACAGCCCATAGCTGGCATATGGAAAATGTAAGGAAAGATTTGGGCCTGATGTTTCAGGAACATCACTTCAACTAGTTAGTTTTTGCCAGGGGCACACTCAACCGTCTGCCCTCGGTGGACTTTCTGATTTGATTGATTTCCGTTCCTTACCTTCCCCCACAGACGTATTTCTTCACGATGAGCACTCCTGCTACGACTGTGACCAGCATCAATCCCACAGTAGCCAGGATAATCGGAACAGAATTTGACTTGGAATTCTTGATAAATTAAAACACAAACAAACAATTTTGGGTGTGCATATTCTAGGACTGAATTCAAAGAGGCTGCTCATTCCCCTATTTCTCTGTTGAATGATCTGCAGTCTCTAGGCACCTAATGATGATACTTTCCCAACCCCCGCCCCCAAGAAGAACCATCTCAGTGCTCCCAGGAGAATATCACAGCTGGCAGAGGGTAACCAGAACTTCAACTGCCTTAAAGCTGTCAGAATGGTGCAAACTCAGTGGCTTCCATGTCAAAGTTACACTGGAAGTCGTAGCAACTACCTAGATCAAATGGTAATTGTGACTGTTCCCCACTACCACTGTTTATAAGTCTTGGAGCTTTTAAGGGTGAAGCAGGAAAGGGAGACTATGATAATAAGTGGGCTGAATGAATCTAAAACAGGGCCATTACCTGGGAAGGAGCTGTGCCAATGTTACATTAGCCAAGCCATCCTATGACACCAAGATTTATTTTTTACTTAAGTTGTGGTATGTTTTTACAAATAAGCTTTCCGTATCATTGTTTGAGTGTGACCTACCTGCTTTTGGGTGGGAGATAGGGAGTGTGTGTTTTCAATGTATCCAAGAGGAGGCGGAGCTGGATTCTGGGACAAGTTGTGTCCCTGTGGGCGGGAGTCCTGTGCAATCACACACACAAACACTCTGAGGACAGCCACCAGGAGTGCAGGGCGGGGATGCAGAGAAGGAGGAACTTGCCCCCGACAAGTACACACACCCACACATTTTTCTCCCACTGCCTTCTTAATCCCACCCCTTGTCAGGCCCTCATCCCTTAGAAGGTTAAATAGGAAGGAACTGCAGATTGTCCACCTCTCAATTTCCAGATTAGGAACCTGGGGCCCACAGTTTACTGCCCCAAGTCTCACTGCTGGGCCAGTGCTTCTTTATCAAGAGGTTTCCTCTTTACCATATCCCCATATTACAGCCAGATAGTTCACTGCTACAGAATTGTAATCAGCCCTAAAACTTGCTTCTAAATCAAAACCAGCCCCTTATTACCATAGTTCAGTTTTTCATTCTGAACACACTTGACATGACTCGGCACAGAGATCCACCCTACCTATGGTCCAGTACCCTTCCCTTCCACATGCGTAAAACTCCAGCCCTTTACAGCCGAACTTCTTGAGTCGTTTTCCTAAATGACTCTGAGCCTCAGAAATTTCCTCAACCGTATGCATCTAAGACTTGGAAAAACTTTACTGAATACCGTATTTTTTTCCCCAACAAAAATGTTTTCAGTAGATGAGCTTAGCATTGGGTTATGTGACCATCCCTCATCCTGACAGTTTCCTGTATGAAGGGAAGCCTGACAGAAGTAGTCTGGCCACTTGTACTCAGTAATAGAGTTCTTGACGCTGTAACTTTGACTATTCCTGGCAGAACTTGAAACCCCACTTGTATCTAAACCAGATCTACTTTAACATACCTGCTTTTCTGGACTCAGAAAGTTGCTTGTGCACTTCTTTTTCAAGTCTTTCACTTCTCGAACAGGATTCACTCCGCCCTGGCATCTGTCTCCTGGAATTTTCCGGTACCTGAGAGGCAGAGAAAATTTGTTAACAGAATACAAGGATGTACTTCTGGATTCTTGCTTACTTCCTGAAAACAAGATTTTAAAAGTTGCAGAAAAACTTCTGGTCATTACACCATCTTTCAGGCCTTGGGGGAGATCTGCAGGGATGTTTTGGGGATATTCTGTGTAGTTTCAGTCCTTGGACAGACCACACATCCCTTGCCTTGCTGCAGGGACATGCCACCTTTCTGCCTTAAGAGACTGTGTCAAAGAACTGTGACCAGGGAAAGCACGTCAACACGCGGTACATAAACCACAGGGGAGGGGAGTGTTTATCAGGGAACGAGGCAGTGAGCCTCCTCTAGAGCAGCACTCTCTACTGTGGTGGCTATTTACACTTAAATTAATTAAAATTACTTCAGTTCCTCACTCACACTAGTGTCAACAGCCACACAGGGCTAGTGGCGACCGCATCAGACACAGCAGATTATAGAACATTTCCCCCTCACAGACAGTTTTAGTAGACAGTATTTTTCTAGAGTGCTCTCAAATACTGCTCAGAACTGTGCGGAGGGACGCAGCTTTCACTCTGCACAGTGGAGGCTCAGTCCCGATACGGGAGAAGCAGCCATCTCACCCATTGGTCGTCAGGTGCTCTTCTCTCCCGTACAAACAAAACTCTAGGTCGTGGCCCTTCAGTTCTGGCTGTTCCACACACTTGGAGTCATTTTCTGGACGGAAGTAGCCAAAATCACTGTAAGAATCAGCAAATAAGGTATCTTTCAAAGTTGCTGAAAGACAGGAAGCGACTAGCAATGAAGGCTTTATATGGGGCAGTGGATGGTCAATATTCCTGTCTTGGGTTGCCAGAAAGAAGCTAAGGAAGCCTGTGACATATAAAGAGGTCTGTTTAGGGAAAAAAAGCACATGTGGAGGGCTGAACTGAGGGAAAACAGCTTATGGATTGGGCCTGGTGGACTTCAAACTCAGTAGCTAGAGTCCCACACAGACAGCTCAGGCTCCGGGAAGGGAAGGAGGGCAGCCTGCAGGGGGTGGGGACTCACGTGACTAAGACACAGGGAAACAGTACATCAGCAACAGATCTAAACTCTGGGACACTTGGCAACTCTTTTTTTTCTCTCCAAATTACTCATTTACCCATGTTCTACCCATGGCGGGTATGTTAAACCTTTCCTGCCTTCCCCACTTCCATGTCCCTCTTAGTTTCTTAGATGGTCCCTGCCGCCAATGTGAATGCCTGTTCCTGCCCTCCATTCCATCCCATCTCTCCATAGCGCCACCCATCTGCTCTTTCTCTGCTCTCCCCAAAGAAATGACATGAGCGGCCTCGGCCCCATCCTTCCTACTGCCCCTGGGCGGGGGCTCGCTTCATGGACAGTGTAGCAGTGACCACTAGTCCCACTTACCTGCAGGCTTCTCCTTAGCCTGAACCTGTCCTCTTCCTTCACCATCCTCTCCTTTACTGGCCAGATTTCTTAAAAAATATTTTTTCCTTGTTCTGTTTTACTCATTTACTTTTTATTCTATGCATTTGGGCTTCGACCCCCCTCTGCAACCTTGAAAATGAGTGTCTGTGGCCCCCCAGGGCTCACCAGTCATCCAACCTAGGGGGCTCTCTCTGTCTCGCTCACTCTGACCACCTATTCTGGGGCAGCTGCCACACTGCTGGGCCCCATCCGCCAAGGCCCCGAGAGCTGCACTCGTCTGTTTCTTTGGTCACTGCTTGCTCTGCTCTCTTCCTAACCCATAAGTGCGGATGTTTCCCAAGATGCTATAATTCATTCTCTTACTCCCCCTTCATGAGCTTAACTATGTGTTGCAACTAAAACTTCTAGGTTTTACCTCTCTTGAGCTCTAATCCTACATTTCCAAATACCTGCTGGACACTGCCACCTAAATCTGCTGACAGAACCTCAAATAAACAAAACATGCAAAATACATCACGTTTCCTCCTTCGTGCCAGTCCCTCTGGTCCTTTCCTCCGTTTGTCCAGGACACTACCTTCCTTCCCACCATCTAAGTTGGAAACAGCCTGAGCACCCCCATCTGGACCCACTCACTACTTTATCGTGACTATTGTAACTTCCCCTCATGGCCTATCTTCCAGCACACCCTTCCTGATCACGCTGTTGGGGTGGTCTAAGCCCACATCAGTCCACGGGCTTTAATGACCTGCTTCTTCCCAGACGTGCATGGTCAAATCCTACGGCTCGTCAGGGCTCAGCCCAAATGCCACCTCCTCTACAAAGCCTTCTTTGACCCACCTACCTCCTTTCAGCTCTGGATGGAATAGTCTCTCCCTTTTCTAAATCCTCAAGGATCCCACCTTCTGTTTCAAACATAATTATGTGCATCTTACCAGGAGGGTCTATAATAAACTTCCTGTTATCACTTTGCACTGCCCTGTGCATAGAAAACATTCAATGAATATTTGGTGAATATATAGATGTTGCTTGTACTTCAAGGCTTTCTGACAAATATTTAAGGGAGAGGATAGAGAAAACAAAAGATACAGAGACACCACACCTCCAATAGCAAGGAGAAATTTCTGGCAAAAATTTTATGTGTTCAATCGAAAATTTCAGGGACCATACCCTTCCCACTCACAAAGTACACATTCCTCAAGCACGTGGGGTACAGTGTGCAGGCTCTGGAGCTGAACAGCCAGGTTCACATCGCAGCTCTGTCCCATGATGGCAAATTAGCTATAACCTCTCTGTACCTTCATTTCTCCCTTTGTGAAATGGAAATAACCAGAGTACCTCTCTCACAGGGCTGCTGAGGGGAAGTGTAAACAGACGTACTGCTAAAAAACGCCAGCTGCTATCATTATGACTGCGACTATCAAATACAATATGCGCTCAAAGAGTCTGGAGTTTAATGGTGGAAGCAAATCTACACACAATAATTAAAATACGGTAAGTGCTGTATTAGGAGCCTCGATGAGGAAAATCTGGGGAAGCCTTTAAGAAGGCGGTATCTGAGCCAAGTATTAAAGGCCAAGTAGGAATTCACCAGGCTTGGGGGACAAGCAGGGAAAGACTTCCAGGAAGCAGCAGCAGCATGCACAGTGGCATGAAGCTCTACAGAAGCACAACATGTTTGGAAAACAGCAGAAGCTCAGGTGACCGAGAGACACCCTGTGTGCACTTAAGGATGGGAGACAGCCCTTCATAGTTTGACAGTATGAATAAGCTCTAGCCCTATTACAACATCAAAGTGATCTGAGTGATATTTTCCCCTGCGGAAATAGAGAAGGGAGGACCCCTGGCCATTCCACAGATATGAGCCACGCAGGAGGAAACACACTGGGTCAGACTGCAGTTTGCTCAGTCCTGCATTCTCTGTCACCTGAGGAGAATACATTGTGGGAGGACAGGACTGCTATCTGCCTGCCTTCTTTTCCAAATCCACTTCTACCTCCTGTCAGTATCTTTTGCAGGTAACAAGTTCCATAAGATTAGTACCTGTGATGTGAAGCAGTTCCTCTTATTTGCCCTAAGTTACCTTGCTTAGGCTACCCAGGGACTCCCTCGCCCTTGTATAATCAACTAACCCTGTGCCAGCCAAGTAACTAATCCTTAAGCCTGGATGGTCCTGAACTCTAGGGAGTCCACCTTGATGGCTTCTAAGCCTTGATGGGACATACAGACCATACATACTGATGTCACCTCCTCTCTCAGGACAGATCCACACTCTTTCCGCCTTCAGTCCTGCAGACCACCCCAAACCTACTACCCTACCTGCTACACCCAGGCTGTCAGTCCGGTTTCCTCTTAGCTCCTGTACCACTTTTCTTGGTGTTTCTGTCCTATCATCTCTCTCTCTCCTTTTTAATTCTCATCCTCCTTATGTATCTCTCTCCTTCCCACCACTGCCAAGTCAGGATGTCCAGGGGTTGTTGCTGGTTCCGGCCAATAAGTAACTGATACGATGTTATCTGTCCAATTATTAACAACTCTGGTTCCCTTTCTCTGTGCCTCAATTTCCTTAATAAGAAGCAACAGTTCTCCACTCTTGAGGAAGAAGGGAAAGAAAAGGATTTAAATATTTTTGAACTGTCTTTTGCCTCCTCCAGCATGGGAAATGGCTGATAGGGATCTGAGGGATGCTGATACCAGAGGAAGTCCTCCAGGGAGCAGGGACAGACGGACGGCTGCTTGGTCACAACATAGTCCCGACCATTCTGACAGACGGATGACTTGCGTAGTCGTAGGTACTGTTCTTTATAGCCTAAAATGCAGCCATCTCCATAATCTCCAGGGTCTGTGGAGTGAGCCAGCCATACGGTATAGTCCTTCTCTTCACCTAAAAGAAAGACAGGCTGTTCAGGAAACTGCATGGGACAGAACCCACCCATGTGAGGCAGCTGCCAGGCAACAGGAAGAACGAGGAGAGGAAAAGTAGGGATGTCTGACTCAACCTATTGCTTCACTTTGGAGTTGCAAATGAAAGCTAACATTAGTGGGAGCCTATCAGCAACTGGCTTTTCTTCATGCCAAGGGAGGAGTCTTTGCATCTCATGACCCATTTGAGTTCTAGGAAGAACCTTATTTTTGAAGTGGGGAGCTGGATGGAGAACCTCTAAGATTCCTTCCAGACTGAGAAGCTTCTGTCTTTAAGTCTTGCACACCTGAGCCCTTGGTCAGCAGGAGCTGTCAGGTAAGCAACCAGATGCTTGCCTTTAGGACAAGATACCAATTAGCCAAAAGCATGGGTTTAATTTCACTATGGGTTAGTTTGCGTCAAACAGAAGGGGAAACATACTTTCTAGACTTTTAACTCTTGTTGACTGGCTTTCAAATGAAGACTGATGACAGTCAACCTGGCTTAGTGTGTCATATCATCCACTCCTGGAAAAATGACTCAAAGGCTGTGGCCTAAAGACTGTGGATTAGGTTTTTATCTTTTGGGATGTGAAGACCAGAACAGGGCCTGTTAAAGAGCAGGGGCTGGGGCTTCCCTGGTGGCGCAGTGGTTAAGAATCAGCCTGCCAATGCAGGGGACACGGGTTCGTGCCCCGGTCCGGGAAGATCCCACATGCTGCGGAGTGGCTAGGCCCGTGAGCCACAACTACTGAGCCTGCGCGTCTGGAGCCTGTGCTCCGCAACGGGAGAGGCCGTGACAGTGAGAGGCCCGCGCACCGCAATGAAGGGTGGCCCCCGCTCACCGCAACTGGAGAAAGCCCTTGCACAGAAACGAAGACCCAACACAGCCAAAAATGAATATAAAATAAATAAATTAATTAATTAAAAAAAAGAGCAGGGGCTTAACAAATCTTTTAATGATGTTAAACTTCAGGGATAACTGTAGAGCTGCCTGCTGAGGGGAAAACTCATAAGCCAGCTCCTTTACAGCCTATTTAGTGAATTTAGATTATAATGACTCTCCGATTTTAAATCACTGAAACATCTTGTAGAAAAGTAAGGTCCAAACTGAGTGCTTCTGCTTCCTGCAGGACTCACTAAATTAACATGCTGAGGAAACGGGCCCCCAACACAGCCTAATAACAGTCAGGACCAAATTTAACCAGAGCTTCTCGAAACTTAAGTCTTCTATCATATTATGCCAGAAAGCAACTACGGGTCACAGGGAGTCACTTTTTCTCCAGTTTTTTTTTTTTTATCCTCCATGTTTTCAGTACAATGTCAGCATCTTTGGTACTGGGGGCATGGGTTTGCTTGTGATTCTTTAGGAACACCTTGCAATGAATATTTTAACTTCTCCGAAGCCATTTTCTGGGCCTTTAATATGCCTTCCAGTTTGAAGTCACAGCATTCTGAAATGGTCAAGCCAAACTCTTTGCATGAAAACTTCCTCACTTCAACATTTTGATAAGTGACACAGTCAGTTAGATGCTCTTTGTAACACACTTTCCTCTAGAGTTTCCTCTACAGTTCTGCTGTAATCAAGTGTGAAAAACCCTGAAGTGTTATGAAATAACTTTAGACAAACATAAACATGCATTATCCTTACAAGCAGAAAAAACTCAGAAAATGCTACGGAGATCTAAAGTACAAAACTATACTCTCCTAGATGTCCACATGTGACTAGTCTGAATTGAGATTTACCGTAAAATAAGGGTGAGTGTAGAATATGCACTGGATTTTGAGGCCCTAGTTAGAAGAAAAAGAATGTAACAGATGGCCAAAAAGCACATGAAAAGATGCTCAACATCACAAATTATCAGAGAAATGCAAATCAAAACTACAATGAGGTATCGCCTCACACCAGTCAGACTGGCCATCGCCAAAAAGTCTACAAATAATAAATGCTGGAGAGGGTGTGGAGAAAAGGGAACCCTCCTACACTGTTGGTGGGAATGTAAATTGGTATAGCCACTATGGAGAACAGTATGGAGGTTCCTTAAAAAACTAAAAATAGAACTACCATATGACCCAGCAATCCCACTCCTGGGCATATATCCAGAGAAAACCATAATCCAAAAGGATACATGCACCCCAATGTTCACTGCAGCACTGTTTACAATAGCCAAGACATGGAAGCAACCTAAATGTCCATCGACAGAGGAATGGGTAAAGAAGATGTGGTACATATATACAATGGAGTATTATTCAGCCATAAAAAGAATGAAATAATGCCATTTGAAGCAACATGGATGGACCTAGAGATTATCGTACTAAGTGAAGTCAGACAGAGAAAAACAAATATCATATGATACTGCTTGTATGTGGAATCTAAAAAAAAGGTACAAATGAACTTATTTACAAAACAGAAATAGAGTCACAGATGTAGAAAACAAACTTATGGTTACAAGGGCAGAAAGGGGGGAGAGGGATAAACTGGGAGATTGGGAATGACATATACACACTACTATATATACAATAGATAAATTAGTTAAAGGACCTACGGTATAGCACAGGGAACTCTACTCAATACTCTGTATTGACCTATATGGGAAAAGAATCTAAAAAAGAGTGGACATATGTATATGTATAACTGATTCACTTTGCTGTACAGCAGAAACTAACACAACATTGTAAATCAACTATACTCCAATAAAAAATTTAAAATATCTTAAAAAAAGAATGTAAAATATTTCATTAATAATTTAAAAACATTGCTTACATGTTAAAATGATAACATTTTGGACATACTGAAATAACTATATTATTAAAATAAATTTTGCCTCTTTTACTTTTATAATGTAGCTAGCTGACAGAATAATTTAAATTATGTATGTGGCTCTCATTTTATTTCTCTTGGACAGTGCTAATCCAAAGAGGGAAGTGCTTTTCTGGTACCATCCCTTTGCCTGCTAACCCACATGGAACATCCTTCAGTCCTCTTTCACACACATGATTTTCTTATTCCAGCTAGAAGAAATTAAACTGAATCGGTTATTTAGGAAAATGGGCTTACAAGTTTCTGGTAGAAAAGTTCAAAGGAGACACTCACAGTTCCTTTCAAGGATATCTTTAAAATCGATGGTGTAGGAGACCCACTGGCGAGTCAGGAAAGATTCTGTGAAACCCCAGATGCTTATGTTCATGGACCTAGCTCCGGGTTCTGAAGCCAGGCCAGTAAAGTAGATAGGCTCCCTGGTAAATATGTAGGTTTGCCAGCACTGACCCTCGTCTGTGGAGAACCTGAAACCACAATTAGAGAAAGATCATGAGAGAGGATCAACATTTATGGGAATATCAGGAAACCACCGGCTGTTTGATAACAAATCAGAGAAAAACTCATATTTAGGTGATGGCTTACTGACTATTATATTAATTTTTAATGCCTATAGTTAACGGGGAAAAGGGATTCACCCAAATATTATGGAAGAAAATGCCTTTATAAAAATTCTTCCAGGGCTTCCCTGGTGGCACAGTGGTTGAGAGTCCGCCTGCTGATGCGGGGGACATGGGTTCGTGCCCTGGTCCGGGAAGATCCCACATGCCGCAGAGCGGCTGGGACCGTGAGCCATGGCCGCTGAGCCTGAGCATCCAGAGCCTGTGCTCCGCAACGGGAGAGGCCACAACAGTGAGAGGCCCGTGTACCACAAAAAAAAAAAAAAAAAAAAAAAAAAAAAAAAATTCTTCCAAAGGAAAGAAAGGATAGTGACCCATGTAAGAATGGGCTTCCAAATCAACAAACAGAAATTATATAATAAGAACTTGTACTTAAGGAGTCATTTCCCCCCCAGAGTGCTTAAATGCTCCCATAATATTCTTGTTGGGAGGGAGAAGAGTATTTTTTAAAAGTGACGAAAAGTGTTAGCTAGAGAGTCAGAGGAAAAAACAAAGCCATTTAATTTGAGTTGCTCTAAATGCAATCCTTTCAAGCACCTTCCCTACAGCTCTGTAGAATGCACAAATCTGAATCAGGGACTGTAACTTCCCCCCAGCAAACTGACAAACATCCCACAGTTGCTCTCTATGCAGATAGTGTGGGTGGAGCTGAGCTCATGCATACTTAATCACATTGATAGGACGGCTGCTGTGCTCGATGGCTACAATGATGCCTCCGGAATCCAGGATGGTGTAATAGTGAGGTCCTTCCAGCATCTTCAGCCAGGAGTAACCCCCATCATCTGAGATGTACACATCTGGGATCATCACTGAGATGGCATCCCCCACGCTACCTACAACACAATCCACCATCTCATCAGCACATATCAGCAATGAAACAGGATTTACTGTCAAGAGAATAATTCTGAATGAGTTTATTCTGATTATTTCCCATCATGCCTCTTGTAATTGAAAAAAAGGCCACTGACAATTTGGTAAAGGGAGAAGTCATGTTGCTCTCTGATGAGAGTCTATGAAAAACCCACAGTATCATTATCTTGCAAGAAATTCTGCAAAGGATGGTAAAAGCCACGTATGGTGGTTTTCTCACAGGGTTCCACGCTGTGACTGTGTTTCAGTGTGCTCAGCCACTTCTTCCTGCGGAAGTGAGGGTGGGCTGCTTACCGTGGGCGATGACTATGCCAACAGCATTAGGCTCTGAGAGTGGGGCCATTGGAACGTTTAGTTTCTGGGAGATGCTGTAGGAAGCGTGAATATGAAGGCTGCACTGTGGAAAGAAAGCAAAGCGTAGATTAAAACCAAAGGTGCAATTTTTTTTCTCATCTCACAGAGTCTTCTAATAAGGCTTTGAATGTATTAACCCAGACTTCCGTGGGATACTCTTTTTAAAAAAAATTATGGTAAAAATCACATACCATAAAATTTATCATCTTAACCATTTTTAAGTGTGCAGTTCAGCAGTGTTAAGTACATTCACACTGTTGTGCAGCCATCACCACCATCCATCTCTGGAACTTCTGTGTCCTGCAAAACTGAAACTCTGTGCCTGTTAAACATAACTCCCCACTCCCCCTTCCCCCGACACTGGCAACTATTATTCTACTTTCTGTCTCTATAAATTTGACTAGTCTAGGTACTTCATATATGTGAAACCATACGGTATTTGTCCTTCTGTGACTGGCTTATCTCACTTGGCATAATGTCCTTACAGTCCACCCATGTTGCAGCATGTGCCAGAATACCCTGCCTTTATAAGACTGAATATTATTCCATTGTATTTATACACCACATTTTGCTTATTCATTCATCTGTCAATGGACACTTAGATTGCTTCCATCTTTCAGCTACTGTGAATAATGCTGCTTATAAACATGCATGTTCAAATATCTCTTGAGACACTGCTTTCAATTCTTTGGGATATATACCCAGAAGTGGAGTTGCTGGATCATATGGTAGTTCTACATTTAAGTTTTTGAGGAACCCTCGTATTGTTTTCCATAGCAGCTACACAATTTTCATTCCCACCAGCAGTGCACAAGGGTTCCAATTTCTCCACATCCAAGTCAACACTTATTATTTTTTATTTTTTGGATAGTAGCCATCCTAATGGATCTGAGGTGCTCTCTCGCAAATCAAAAATTTTGATTTGCATTTCCCTAATAATTTCCCTAATAACTGGTGATATTGAGCATCTTTTCATGTGCTTACTGGCCATTTGTATATTTTCTTTAGAGAAATGTTTATTCAAGTCCTTTGCCCATTTTTAATGTGGGTTATTTGTTTTTTTGTTATTGAGTTATAGGCTCAGTGGGATATTCTTGATTCTGAAATGCATTAGTATATTTGGGAAAAAACTATGCAATTATTTTTGCATGTATAATCTTAGTTTACTTTATTCCTGCACTACACCAAAGCCTCTGATCAATATTTAAAGTATGATTCCACACAAATAAACTTGATGAACGCCTGACATACTTCAGATGCTGTACAAGATGTGGCGGTGATTTGAATAAGACCCAGTCCTGTCTTTAAGAAATATTTCTCAGAAACTAGTTGAGGTATAAAGCAGGATGAAAATTAGTGCTCTACAAGAGGTTCAAATTGGTTAAAATGTTAGTATTATGCCATGTATATTTTACTGCAATAAAAAAAAAAGCTTCAAGCAAACTGCTAATGAAATGAAGAGCAATGATTAGTTCTAACTGAAGACGGGCACTAAGGATGGCTAGGATTTCCACTAACCCTAATGAACTGGGGGTAGGGGAGGCAGGTACAACTTCCCCAGGAATAATGTGGGCAAGAGGCAGCTACGTGCAGGGTGCTCCGGGAGCAGCAGAAGTTACAAGGGGCGTGCCAGTGATAAAATGGGCAATGACAATGAAAAGGCAGAAGATAGCCTGACAGGGGAGGAGGGGACCTTCATTCGCCAGATCACAGGCAAAGGGGAACCACAAAGAGTGTTGGGGAGGAGAGACACAGCAGCGTGAGGGTGTCAAGGTAAGTAAAGAGGCCACTGTACCTGCCCAGGCTTAAGGTGAGAAGGGCAGGTGCAGGGCAAGGCCAGGGCGGAGGGATGGAAAAAGGGGAGCAGGATAGGGAGAGACACTCCACAGCACTCATGAATACAGAGAAGAGAGAGGGTGTGACGGGGGTGGTGTACCAGAAAGCCCAGGTGGGACAGCAGAGTGCATAGCAGCCACAGGTACTCTGAGGAGGGCCTGGAATTACCAACACTGTCACTTTTGAAGAAAACTCCCAGGGTTCCACTAAGCTCCTCTCAAAATTCTGTAAAAGTCAGACATAAAGCTTGTTTTTTTTTTGTTTTTTTCTTGGCTATCAAGACCTGTCAATCATGAAACCTGGGATCTCCTGGAGCAATGCGTTTGTATTTCTAGTTCTTGGTCTCTCCTCAGAGGGCTCATCTCCTCCTTCCACATGCCACACCGAGTCACCACCCATACACACCGGCCACGTGGAGCTTTGGCAGAGGGGGAGAGAGGCCAAGTTCTCCTTCATTTGTCTCTGGCCAGTACGGCTTTGCACTGCTCACGAATAGACTGGTCTATGGCTTTCTGTAGAATTCCTGAAGTTTCATAGCTTCCATCATGACTCCTAACTAATCACCAGCCCATCTGTCCACTCTGTTTTCATTCAGCAGTTTAGTACAACACAAATTGTTAGCCTTCAATTTTGTTTTTCTTTAAAGACAAATAAGCCATAATATTTTGGTCTTTCTTCACCCTTCCTATTTCCTACATCCTAGTTAATTTCAACCCCTCACTTCCAAATTTTCCACCTTTATCTGTAGACCCTCATCAAGTACAAAACTTCATTATTCAAAAGCCTGGCACTAATAAGAGCAGAACAGAATGGCTGCTTTGCTCCAAATACATATGACAGTTGGAGTAAAACAAACCTCATTCTTATTTTTTGCAGTAGCATCGCATTCACTGTTCTCAGGCTTCCTCAGGTGCTTCCACCTTCCTCCTTGGTCAAAAGTGATCATAGTCTGGATAGAATTATCTGAATAGGAAAAGAATGATATTAAGCCTGATACACTGGAAGCACCCTATTAAATTCAGTTTATCATTGCATAACTCTCTCCTAACAGAGACTATATAACACTGTTAGAACCCTGGAGTCCCACAAGCTTGTTACATCCAGTGAAATGGCTCAGTGCTGGTGAGTATGATATTTGAAAGAGGCTTCCCACCTGAACAGGATCCAACTGATCCCAGAAATCATCTACACTGATACTCTTGTAAAAAGATACCTTTATCTCCTTACCAGCACTAACAGGCTGATGATGTCTATTCTTCCACCTTGTTTGCTTGCCTTGGAAGTAAAATCTACAGTGGGAAGGCATTCTAATCGTGACTCAGACAAGACCATGATACGGGGCTTGTTTTAGTGAATCTCAAGATTTGAATGTATCTGTGTAAGTCTCAGTTAATAATTCCTAATTTCTGTCTCTCTGCCACTCCATATCCTATCCCTCTTTTACCTTTTCCTTTTTTTTCTTCATGTGTCTTCCCCATTCTCTATTCTTAACGATATAAACTGTTGCAGGTTTAAATTCAAAGATATTATGCTTTGAGTTTCTCAAGGAAAACCAAAAAAGAAAGCAAATAAGGTAAATTTCATTTATTCAATAG
The DNA here is from genome assembly GCF_964341445.2 of Mesoplodon mirus. Taxonomy (NCBI): domain Eukaryota; kingdom Metazoa; phylum Chordata; class Mammalia; order Artiodactyla; family Ziphiidae; genus Mesoplodon; species Mesoplodon mirus. The sequence goes on from NC_138978.1 coordinate 102,860,266, forward strand.
ATGTTTTATTGCCTGTTCACTATGTGAAAATTGCTGTAAGGCTTTGGGAATATATCAGTGAACAAATCAGGAAAAAAAACTTTGTGAAATATATATTCTAGTAGGGTGAGGCAGATAAACACTAGACATTGTACATAGGTAAATTAGATAGTATGTTAGAAAATAAGTGCTATGGAAAAGACTTGCACAGCTAGAGGGGGACTGAGAGTGTACGTGTGTAGGGGCAGGCAGACTAACATTTAAAATAGGATAGTCAGGGCAGGTCTCATCAGAAAGTAACACGACCAAAGGCTGGGAGGAGGAAAGTGTCAGCCTTCCAGATATCTGGGGAAAGACAGAGAACAGTCAGTGCAAATCTCTCAGCCACGAGTGTGCGATTCTGGTGTGTTTAAGGACTGGCAGAGGGCTGGAGTGACTACAGGAGAGTGAGTAAAGCAGAAGGGAGCCAGAAGTGAGGTCAGGGAGGAACTAGGGTGTCAATATCACTTGGACTTTGCAAGGTCTTTACAAAGTGAAAACAAACATCCCCCACCTCCTTCCAAAAAGTGAATACATAAATAAACAAAACCTAAACAAATCTTTGTACTTTAAAATAATGTGTTTACTTGTACAACTGGGCCATAGTAAAGGTAAGGTCTGAGAACCACTGAAGAGAACGCAAGACGAATCTCGGCTGGCTATCACTCCGCCCTCCACAAGGCGAAAAGCAGTAAGTGGTCTAAACTCCTTCCTGTAGGCCTGAACCTCCCAACACAGAAGACTTATTTTATAAACAACGTAGAACCCGCCAAATATTTCTTTCTGCCTGCTGCCGTTTTGTTCTTTCTTAGTTCTATTTACCATAACTTATTTGAAATAGAGAGCCAGAATTTACATGGATAGCCTTGTTGACTAGGTAAGCAACATTACAGGGGAGGATAGGATCCTCACTTTCCCCAAAAGCCTCCACTCCCAACATGTTCAGCTGAAGGAGAGCTGTGCCGAGACCCACCTTCTGAGAGCACACTTGTCATGTAGACCCCACGGAGGGAGGTCACGTTGGTAAAGTCTGTCTCGCCACCTGTGGTTGTGTAGAGATGTCGGTCCAAGGACTTGGAATAGACAATGCCTCGATCGTCCGAGGTAAATATAGTGCCAAATCCGGTATCTGGAATAGGCAAACAAACAAAAACACTAAGTCTTGGGAGGGAACAGAGAGAAAACAATAGTCTAGTCATACACATGACACATGACTGACTGACTGCACACATCAGCCAACTGTCTCTCTTCATGATGTACACGCAGACCTGAGAGTCAATCAAGGTTTGATACTCAAGATCTTCATGGCCATCTTTAATTCTAGTACCCAGCTTAGTGCCTGAAATATAGCAGATGCTGAATTTGTTGAATAAATTAATCAGATGTTACAGAAAAGCTCTTCTCAGTTATACTCTGGTGGCAGAGGCACTGTATTTAGCTTCATATCTTACACATCTTTAAATCTTTACACTCTAAAATAATGCTTCTCAAACTGTGGTGAAGGATCAATTTTAAAATTTCAATTATGTCACAAACTGATGCTTTTGTAAATATAACAAAAATTTATCACTAGAAAAATGAAATACAAAGAAAAAATATAATCCTTAAAATTTTTTTTACTATTAGAGTCAACAGATACAAAATTTCTTTGTCAAAGGGCTGTAAGAGTTTCTAAATGCTCACTCACTCTTGCTTTCCATACATATTTGGTAATAAAGAATTTGCAAATCAGTACCAGTCCTCTGACCATTCTTCGAGCAGCACTGCTCTAGAACACCTGGACATACTATACAAACCGCCTTAGAGGGTCAAAGCAAGTGGCCTTTTTAACAGAGGCTACATATCATCTCTAAGACAGAGTATTCAGTAGGCCACTAATAAATTCCTAGGAGTAAAAGCAAAAATTGACACATAAGAAGGAAAGCTACTAAAATAGGGTTCGGAGCTTAAATCTCTGTGCTTCAAGGGTGAGCCGCTGCACAGCTCTTACCTCCAGGCTCGTCTACATGCATGAACACCATGTCATCATTAGCTGCTAGAATAGAATAGAATTGTTCCTGCCCCACAGAGGGGAGCTGGGCCATGCTCCATGTGTCCCCTTGATCTGTTGACACATGAATCCTTCTTGTTGTATCCTGGAACAAATGCCAATATTTATCTGTTAAATTTTCTACCAAGATGCCATGTGCAGTGACACGAATAGGTACATTATTATTAATAATTATATGTATCATTATCCATTTCCTCACTGGGTACAACTGTTAAAAATGAAGGGTCCTAGTACCAATTACCAAAGCTATTTCTAACCTCTTGCAAGATCCAGGCACTGGAACAATCCATCTTATTGTAAGTAAGGTTATCCTGGTTTCCTCTTTGGCTTCTTCATTCTGGTGTGGCCCCCTAAGATATTAACCTCCCAACTTCTGACATGCCAATTTCCTCCAATAGAGATTAGGGTTTGTCGGGACCATCATTAGTTTGGCTCTATAGCCATTTGCATATGCTTGCTCAGATAATTCTTTTTATTTTTTAATTGATTAATTAATTTATTTATTTATTTATTTTTGGCTGCATTGGGTCCTCGTTGCTGTGCGCGGGCTTTCTTTAGTTGCGGCGAGCGGGGGCTACTCTTCGTTGTGGTGCGCAGGCTTCTCATTGCAGTGGCTTCTCTTGTTGTGGAGCACGGGCTCTAGGCGCGTGGACTTCAGTAGTTGTGGCACGCAGGCTCAGTAATTGTGGCTCGCGGGCTCTAGAGCGCAGGCTCAGTAGTTGTGGCGCGTGGGCTTAGTTGCTCCGCGGCATGTGGGATCTTCCTGGACAAGGGCTTGAACCGGTGTCCCCTGCATTGGCAGGCGGATTCTTAACCACTGCACCGGCAGGGAAGCCCTCAGATAATTCTTAAAATGATGACTGCTGCATAGAAGTTTGGTCCCTTTGAGACAGTCCTGGCATAATCCAAAGAATTAGATAATTAAGGGTCTAGAAAATGGAGATGAAACACAGGCTTGGGAGATCATGAGGGAAGTCAAAATGTGACATGTCTCCTCTTTTTTTTTTTTTTAACATCTTTATTGGAGTATAATTGCTTTACAATGGTGTGTTCGTTTCTGCTGTATAACAAAGTGAATAATCAGCTATACATGACATGTCTCCTCTTTAAGGAAGGCTCTCAGAACAGCCATGATGGAGGGAACATGCCAGGCCAGGAAGAGGCCAAGGAGAGTCGGAAATTAATATAATGAAGCTGATCAGGGAGTATTTAGCTGTTAAAAGGAGTCTGTTGAGGAGGCAATTAACACGTACTGTCTGATAAATAGTTTAAAATAGCTTCTAGACACAGTTTAGCCAGGGCACAAGAATTAGTCCCAGAGCCTCCTTATGTTAAATACTCTTCAGTGACAAGTACATTTAACTTATTTTTCTAACTTACATCTTAGATGTTTACTGTGAATCTTACTGTCACTGTTATAGGTAGAAACTAGAGTTCTAAAGCACACAGCAGAATTTTAATTTTGTAGCAGTATAGTGTATAGGCGACTACCTCTGGAATTAGACAGTCTGGTTTCCACCAGGGTTCCACCTCTGGGTGACCCTAGACAAGTTACTCAATTTCCTCAAATAAAAACCGAGATAACAGTATGAACTTATAGGGTTGTTGGGAGAGTTATTACAAAACTGCTCCAGGGCGTGATCTGTAGTTACTATGTCTACTTCCCCATCTCCAATTCCCTCTGAACCCACTCCAATCAGCCTTTTAACTTCAGTACTCCAAGGAAACTGCTTTCATCGAGGTCACCAACAACCTATACTTTTCCAACTCCAGTGGATAATTCTCAGAACTCATCTAACTACACATTTCAGCTGAGTGTAACACAGCTGACCACTTCTTCCTCCTTGAAACATTTATTTCACTTGGCTTTCATGACATCACATGTCTTACTTCCCCCACCTCACTGGTCCCTCCCTCGAAGTCCTCTTTGCTGACTTGAACAGTCTCTTTCCAACCTTTCCCTGCTGGGGTGATTCAGGGCACCAGGTGCTCAGCCCTCCCATCTCTTCTCGACTGACTCATTCCTCCACAAGATACCATCTAGTCACATGGCCAGATGAGATTATACCATATGATTACACCATATAATTTTGGGAGATTCATATACCCAAGTGTTTACCTGACATTTCCACCTAGATATCTAATAGGCATCTCGCATCCAAAGCTGATTTCTTGATTTTCTTCCCACAAACTTGCTTCTCGTGCAGTCTTTGCCGTCTCAGTAAATGGCACCACCATTCACCCAGTTGCTCAAGCCAAAGACTCTAAAGTTATCCTTGGTTCATCTTATTCTGTCACAATCCGCATCTAATCCATCAGCAAACACTATTGGCGATACACTTAAAAATATATCCACAATCTTACCATGTCTCCCCTCATCCACTGTTAACAGCCTGGTCCAACGTACCATCTCTCTCACTACTGCTCCTGCTGCTTCCATTCCTGCCCCATGAGGCTACTCTACGTACACCTATTCTGTCAGAAGAGAAGGCCAGTTACACCACTCCCCTGCTTGCAACCTTTACAAAGCTTCGCAACACGTGAAGAATGGAAGCCAAGGTCTTAATCACAACCTACAAAGGCCCTGTGTGATCTGGCCACTGGCTGCCCATCTCTGGACCACCCTTCCCTATGCTCCAGCCATGCTGCTCTTCTCACTTTTCTTCAGTATTCAAGCATACTCCAGCCTGAGGGTCTTTGCACTCACTGCTTCCTCAGCCTAGATGTCCACGCGGCTGTGCTCTCACTTCAGTCAGGTCTCAGAGAGCCCATCCAAACCACCCTATCTAAAACAGTGCTGCTCCAGGACTTCCCTGGTGGTCCAGTGGTTAAGAATCCACCTTCTAATGCAGGGGATGCGGGTTCGACCCCTGGTCAGGGAACTAAGATCCCACAGGCCGCGGGTCAACTAAGCCTGTGTGCTGCAACTACTGAGCCCGTGTGCTGCAAACTACAGAGCCCACATGCACTAGAGCCCGCGTGCCACAACTAGAGAGAAGCCTGTGCACCACAGTGTAGATCCCACGTAGCTAAATAAGTAAATAAGTAAGTAAATAAAACAGCGCTGCTCCAATTCCTGCCTCTTTCTATGTATTCACTCTGCTTTAGGTTTCTTCACAGCTTTAATTATTACCTGATTTTATATCATATTTATCAGTTTAGTATCTATCTCCCTACTTGAATAGAAACTCTGAGAGCAGGACATATATCTGTTTTGTTCACTGCTATATTCCCAGAACCTATATACCTAGTATATAGCAGGTACTCAATTAATGTTACATATTTCCATTATCTTTATTGAATAATAAGCAAGTAGATTGCTTTTTTCAGAATCCGTGTCTGAGTAAAGCCCAAACACTGGATCTACATATCCCAAAACAGACACCAGAATTGTTGGTGACATAGGCCAAAGTACAGAGGAGCCCAGAAGAGTCAATCAGCCTCTATAAAAAGAATCACCCCCAAATCTTACAGTGATATTAAATATGCAAAGGGCAAGTAACTCCATCAGTACATGTAGCAAAAGCTACCTATTTGAGGCATAATTTATTAAATATTGCAAGAGGCAAGAAACTCCATCAGTACATATAGTAAAAGCTATCGATTTGAGTCATATTTACAGAAATATCAGGACCCATAGAGAAGAGGCAAACACCCACCTTATCAGCCATCACAGAGGCAAAAAGGAAACGTCCCCCAAGACCAAATGAGTAGATTTTCACACCAATGGTTTTGAAGCTTCTTCCCAAGTCTGAAGTTCTCCGTAATTCCAGTGCCCCAAGGTCAGCTTCTTAAACAAGACAAAATATTAATTAAAAATTTCACTTACTTGTGAGCCTCTAGTTCAAAACAATTGTTTTAGAATTGTTCTTAGTTTTATAGCAAAAGAATTTTTAATCCTATGCATGTTAATCAGGTAACAGTATAAAAGGATATAGAATTAGACATAGGAAATTCACAGTTGGGTTTTATCTTTATACACGTGAGGTTTTATATTGGACAGAAAGACAGAGTTTACTTAATTCCAATACAGTGTTGCATAAAAACACCACAGCATCCTGCTTTACTTTCTTCATGAGACAGTTTGCAATTATCTTATTGTATTTTAAGTTGTCTTGTTTGAGTTTCGGTTTTCCTGTTGATCATCCAACATCCCTACTTGAACTGAGGCTCCATAAGAGCAGGCCTTGGGTGTCTCACTCTCGCCGTCCTGAGAATGGTGTTTAGCATACTATTGCAGGTGCTCAAATGAATGGATAAATGAAATGAGTCTGCTGAATGAATAAATGAAAGATTATGCTTTCAGCTTCGAAACTGTGCCACCGATTGGAAAGCCAGCGGCTTCCACCAACACAAACACAATCCATGTTCTTTGGCAGAAATCACTATGCATTTCAATTTGTTATTGTTTGTAGCCTCATATTTACTTTATGTAAATACACTGCTAAAATTAAGTATACTGTCTCTGTGTATAGGCTGCATTTTTTATTTGATCGAGGTAGAGTACAGTACTTGGTTGTTTGTACTTTCAAGATTTTAAAAATCACTAACAGCTACCTATCTTTAGCTATTAAAATAACAAGAGAATGGAAACATCTTTGATGCTTCTACCTCTTACAACCCAGAATATTCTACCATGAATGGACACCAGGACACTCTTTTCTGGGACTAAAATATACTTACTGCAGGAGCCATTCACATAGGTGGTAAAGAAGATGGTGTTTTCTGATCCCCTACAATGAGGCAAAGACAGAGAAAAGACACAGTTCAAGACTGCTAACAGACTGCATCAACCTTAGTCACTTAGTTCCAAGCAGGTCTAATAAGGGTCACCTATGGGTACTAGCCAAAACAGCCTTCTTGGATGCTGTACACCGATTCTTTCACAGCCTCACATCAAGGTTCCCACAGTCTGGCCCCAGGCATTTTCCACACGCCACTACTTCTTTATGTGAACTCTTCCAGCCGGTCAAACTGGTCTCCTTACACTCTCCAAACCTGCCTCTTGCATTTGCTCATATTATTTCCTTCTTAAAACACTTTTCTCTTGTGTGACCAAATCTTACCCTCACAATCTTCAGGCTCCAGGTTAAAATCTAACTCTTCCATGAAGCGTCCCCTGTCACTCTAACTGGAAGCCTTCTCTGGTGCAAACTTCTAGAGCAGTGGTTCTCAACCACGGGCGATTTTGCTCCCAAGGGACATTCTTGGTTGTCACAACTGGGGGAGGGGGATTGTTACAACTGTTTAGTGGGGAAAGGCCAGGGATGCTGCTAAACATCCTGCAATGCTCAGGCTTTTCCCCCCGCAACAAAGAACTGTCCAGTCCAAACATCATTAGTGCTGAGGTTGAGAAACCCTGTGCGAGAGCCCTGTGCTACTCTGTGTCAGCCACTTGGCACTCCTTTGTCTCCTGTTTGGTTATTTTAATTGCATAGTGTTTGCCTTATCTCTCCTACTACACTACTGAGTTCTTCAGGGCAGGTACTAAGTTTTATGCTTTGTTGTCTCCCCTTAGAACCTAGTTTAATGCTTTGCATGAACTAAATAATTTAGTTCTTTCACCTCAAATAGACAACTAGGTCAGAGGTTGAATTATTTAAATTCTAACTTAGAAAGGGAGTTTCCAAGGAACTAGATTCAGACCTTGATAGTACTTATACATTAGCACCAGCAAAAGGTGCTGGGTCTCAGACACAGAGGACAAACTAGTGGTTACCAACGGGGAGAGAGAGGAGGGGAGGGGCAAGATAGGGGTGGGAGATTAAGAGGCACAAACTACTATGTATGAAATAAATAAGCTACAAGGATATGTTGTACAGCACAGAGAATACAGCCAATGTTTTTTAACTATAAATGGAATATAATCTATAAAAATTTTGAATCACTATGGTATACACCTGAAACTAATATAATATTGTAAATCAACTGTAACTCAATTAAAAAAGGGTGCTGGGTCTGAGCATGTTCTTTCAGAACTTTAGATTGTAACTTCCTAGAAACCAAAGATCTAAAAGGTGAGTAAATAGTTACCAGCAGCCCAGATCTTATATTTAGACACCATGCAGAGAAACAAGTTACAAAAGTAAAAAATCTTGTATAGGATACAAAATAAAATACCACTTTAAAATAACTTTTTAGTTTTAAAGATGAGTTTTCTATTTATTTCTTTTAGCTTTACTGAGGTATAATTGACAAATAAAATTGTAAGATATTTAAAGTGTACACTGTGCTGATTTGATATACAGATGTAAAGGTGAGTTTTAATGATCAAAATTATTATAGTCTTATTTGAACACACCTTACATATTTTAGGTCTATCAGGAGCGAAATAATTTGTTAACTTAGTTTAAAAATTCCTTCCTGATAAGACCATATAAGATATAAACACAATTAATTAAAATACATAAAATGAAAGCAGATGTGGCATGTGTACCATAGTGGTGTTGTAAAAACCTAATTTAACCAGCATTTTCTTAAAAAGGATGCTTTACTTAAGCACCATTTTTTTTTTTTTTTTTTTTTTTTTTTTTTGTGGTACGTGGGCCTCTCACTGTTGTGGCCCCTCCCGTTGCGGAGCGCAGGCTCCGGACGCACAGGCTCAGCGGCCATGGCTCACGGGCCCAGCCGCTCCGCGGCATGTGGGATCTTCCCAGACCGGGGCACGAACCCGCGTCCCCTGCATCGGCAGGCGGATTCTCAACCACTGCGCCACCAGGGAAGCCCTTAAGCACCATTTTTAATAGTTTATTTTGGTAGACATACTTGGCAATGTCTATATTACACATTTCCCTATCTCCCTAAGTAGAGGACATTAAATAGTGAACTCTTCCTTGGGATTATGGACCATATTCATCAACATCAACCATATGAAACGGTAACACAGTGTTCCTATTGGAAGTTACTGAGACCTGTGTGCTCTCTTGACACAGCACTAAATCCTTTCATCCCGTTGTGTTCTCTGTCTCTGCCTACTCTGAGAGTTCTCCTGCCTCCATGTGGCTCCCAGGCAGTGGACTCTCAGGCTGGCCTGTGCCTGCTGTTCACACTCACATGCCCCACCTCTGGCAGCAACCTGCTATCAACTGGGAAACCAGATCAACAAACTTGCTGAAATTAGTCAAAGAGAAAGAAGAAAGAGGCTCTAAACAAGGGTCTGAGCCTAATCAGAGTTTTGGAGGTATGAAGGCTCATAATTCTTGCTCAACCGTCCCCCAAATTCCCCAAACAATTCTCCTTTCACAGAAGGAACAAACTAAAGCCCAGAGAGGTTAAATCTCGACTAGCAGCCAATCCAGGTGAGAACAAAGGTGACATGACTCCCAAGTAGGAGCCTCCTCCGCTCCATCGTCTGTAAGCCGGGGTTGGGGAGGGGCACCGAGAGAAGTGAATGGATTTTGGTGCACGGACAGTGTGACTCTGGCAGTCGGGAAGCTCTTTGAGCTTTCTTCCTGATGCCTCACTACATTCCACATAACTGAAATGGATCTCTAGAGGAGATCTCTGTGTGCAGAGAAGTCTGTAAGTCCCCAAATCAACGCTGTACTTTATGCTCTTGCAACTGATGTCACCATTTACATAAAATCAACTGTTTGCAGGCAGCAGCTACTCAGTAATGTGCCTTGTTTTACACTTTACATTCTAAAACTTAGTGAGACTAAGTCTTCTTTTCCAGAAGAATCAGAAGCTCCTCCAGGTCAAGGTCTGTGGCATACCCCTCTCTCATATCCCTCATGGCACCCTGAAGAGTACTCGGCACATAGTAAGTGCTCAATATTTATTCCTGTGACTTCTGGCAGCACCATAAGGAAAGGTTTAGGGCCCTGCACAGATGGAATGTTCTGTTACTCACCATTTGGCCAAACATACTGCTTTGTGGATTTCTTCCCATTTTCCCCCAAAATTCTTGGACACCCACAGGCCATTCTGAAAGATTATAAATGACTTATCAAAATTCCAGCTTTATCCTGTGCAGCTGCTTGTATGACCTTTAATAACTCATATCCAATCATTCAGGACAGTAAAAACACACACTGAAATTCCATCCAAGCTTCCTGAGCTCCACAGACACATACACGGTTTATGGGGGACCCTTTGGGGTCTTGCAAGTTCAGAATAACAAATGCTTATGAAGTGCCTACTGTGTGCCAGGCACCATACCAGACGTTGCACTGGGGATACAAAGATGAATACGACACACTCCCTGTTCTCAAGGAGCTCACAGTTTAACAAGGGGTGCACATAAGAAAGTTCAATACATGTGGTAAGTGTTACGGAAATATGGTCTCTGGGGTAAGAGCAGGGAAAGGAGGGACACTGCATCAGAGATGGTTTGTGAAGAAGATAGCTGAGTCTTAAATGATGAGCAGTGTAGCCAAAAGAAGGCAAATGGGAGATGAGATATCACTGCACAAAGACAGACTAGCACAAGCAAAGGCAGAGAGGTGATGAAACATCTCAGTGTATGCAGGGAGCTAAAGCCTTCAGACACAGGTGGAGCACACATTCCAAGGTGAAGACAGGAGAAGCCAGTGCTGGGTTGGGGGTGCACTCCTTCTATGCCATGCTGAGGAATCTGGTCTTTCTTTTAAATGAGGTACTTGAAGTAGGTGAATGACACAACTAGTTTTACTTTTTTAAGAGGAATACTTGGACGACAGTGGGAAAGATGGATTTCAGAGGGTTCATACTAGAAGCAGGAAAAGCAGTGACTAACTGCCACATTAATTCATTAAGAGTTAGTGAGTCCTGACACCACGGCTGGGAGGAGGAGGCTCAGGAAGAATTTAGATGCTGGAGTCCGTAGAACTGGATGGCTTTTCCTGTAGGGCAGGGCGGAGTGTGTGTGTGTGTGTGTGTATGTGAGAGAGAGAGAGCGAGAGATAGAGAAAGGGAGAGAGAGAGAGGGAGAAAGCTGAACACTCTGGGATTCTGTGTGAGGGGAAAGCAGCACCGTGGAATCTTTAGCCAGCATAAGGATGAAGGGAAGAACAACATGTCTGAGACACAGCAAGGAAGACGTCAGCTTTAGATTGAGTTTGAGGGACCTGGGGGACATCTAGCTAGAGATACCCAGGGGACAGCAAGATAGGCATCTGCAGCCCTAGGAAGAAGCCAGGACCAGAGACAGGGATTTGAGACTCTTACGCATTACAGTGGTAGTAAAATGGTTAAGAGTGGAAGAGACTGTTCAGAGTAAAATGAGCAGGGATTTAAGGGGAGGTTGAAAGGAGTTTAAAAAAGAGACTAAGAAGCAACCATTAGAAGGTAGGAAAAAACCAAAGGGAATGATGTCACAGAAGCCAAGCAAGTGGAAGGATTGGTCAATACTTTCAAGTGCAGCAGAGACTGACAATTTGTTACACTGGCAACACGAGCCTAGTGGGCCCAGATTCAGTGGAGGTGGGACGGAGGTGTCCCGGTACAGCTGAAATTAAATGGTGCTGATCTAGGCAGAATTACCTTCAGTGCTCCTCCACTCTCACCCACCATTCTTCTTTAACTTTTCCTCTTCTAGTAATGTTCACCTCCCAGCATTTCTAATCTACCTAATTCTGCTCAGAAACAGGAAAGGGTCTGGTATCACCTATTTGCACTTTAGTACAAATTGGCCCATCTTCTCCACCCTGATTATGTGTACTTCAAACTTACCCTTAATGGGAAGCAATTTCAGGTATAAAGGCAGATTGTGCCTGCCTCTTCCTGAGGACAGCCTGGTTTTTAATAAGCTTAAGATACTTGATAATTGCAATGGGGTGGGCAAAGGCAGATCAATGGTTCTGTCCATTCCTATGGGAGTCTCTTTGTTCCCTTGAAGGGCCTTCAGCTCAAGCTGCTGAAAGCCAATTCCCAGGAATTGTTGCTTTAAGATCTAAAGCCTACCCAGAAGGTGAGTTTCCTTCCTCTGGCCTCCTTTGACTAAGCTTAACTCTGACTTTCCTTGAGTCCTCCAGCCTCACCTCAACTCAAAGATCTGCCCACAAAAGGCCCAGAACCCAGACCTCTCTTCCAAGTGCCCTTCTCCTCCTCTTCATGCCATCTGTTTGTTCAGCCCAACTTGTCTATATTCGATAATCCTATTTCTGTCCCCACAACGGTCATTACGGCAACAGCTCTCAAATTTTAGTGTGCAGGCTCAGCTGGGGAGCTTGTTAAAAACACTAGCAACCTCGCAACCAGAAGTCACCAACATACTATATCTGGATTGGGGCCGAGGAATCTGTATCTTAAACCAGCCTCCCAAGGGTTTCTATCTGATGTTGCTGGTCATTAGACCACACTCTAAGCGGTAAGATGAGAGACAGCCACATAAATATAGAATGCAATTATGACTATCATAGTCTAGCAACTCAGCCACTCTGGGCCCTTAACATTCATGACACAGGAGACTGATCCTCCAGGAAAGGAAAAGCTGAGCTGCTCCTCAGGGAACTTTCAGAAGAGACGTAGGAGGGACAGGGAGGGACACTGGTTTCTGGGGAGAGTATAGGAACGTGGTAGGGGGTGCAGGGATTTAAGACTCTGGATATTTAATACATGGGTGTCAAAGACAGAAATCAATAGGCTTTTATACCAAGGACCTAAACAAAAAAATTATAAAGATGTGGTTTGGCCACAGGAAAGGAACAATAACAACATTAGGAGTTTGACAATTTATGCTTGTCCCCTGTAGAACAAGAAGGATTACATTAAACTGTTTTCTAGTTCATTACTCCAACAGCACATATCTGTTCAATTTTTAAAAACTGTAATGACAACTAGACATCATACTTATCTGGAATAGATAGCACATGAAAATTGTGCCCTTTACGATATAGGAAAAAATGCAAAAAATACATACTTCATACCATAAGAAGTCACTAGAAAACAGTCCAACATAAAAAGCATTACCTACAGGGTCGTTTTAAGACAGTATATTTTGAGACTATAAAAATGCAAAAGGCAAGACAAGCTCTTCAACTAAACTTACTTCAGTGCTGAGAGCTAAAAGATAATCAGAATTCTGAGGACTATACATCATCTGAGTCAGAGGATGAAAAGGGAGATTGGTCTGAACAAAGTTCTTTGCAAAATCTGATGATCTGAAGATTCTTCCTCCATGACTTCCTCCCGAAACCTCCGCTGTTAAAATCACCTGATTAGGGAGAAGAAAGTTCAGCATCAGGGTATAATACTATGAAAGTACAGGAAGTTCTTGCACCATTTTCACCAGACATTTGTTAAGAAAATTTTAGTTCCAAAAGTAAGAAGAGTTATAAAAACAGATTAATTGGTACACTCTGCTCCTCAAGTATTAGTCTTATCAAAAAATACTGTCCTGAATTGAGCCAGTACATTATATCTATGAAGTTGAGCCTGGTCAGTTTGAGATTAGCCCGTTTCCCCAGAGACTAAAATGTTGTCTTAAGATGTATACCTTATAATGCTAAATAACCATCACATAATTATGAAGAGTTTTGGTGCCTCTTGGACACGGTCCAAAATAAGCTGTGTGCTAAATTCCATTCTTTTGTGATCAGTATTAAATCATGTTTAATTTTTAAAACACGGTAATAGTAAACTAAATATATTGCTGTGTATCACTGGATCATTCAAATATCAACATATGACAGCCCTGCATATGGTTTCATGCACAGCTTTGTATATGTATGAATGAGTCTCACCTTCCCAGAGTTCTCAGGACCAATAGCCATGCCAAATTCAGTCCGAATGAAGGTGTTATTGATGAGATTTGTAATATCCTTAAAGTTCTTTCCATAGTCCTCACTGAGAGGAAGAAAAAAAAGACAAATTTAGAATGCAGAGGTCACGGGCACTGTTGGGTTCCCACCCAGCTTCCATCACTCACGCCGACTTTACTGAAGCACTCACCCTCCTCAAGAGGTCACAGCTTCAGGGAAGTTGATTCTAACCGTACCTCCAGTGGTGGGCCTGATTAGTGGAAAGAAGTTCCAACCCCTCATGGGTGATGGGGTCAGGAATGAGGGGGTGATCCAGGCTGAGCCAGTAAGGCAAAAGCGGGGAATTGGGGTCTATTAGGAAACACATTTAAGACAACCACCTAATGAAATGATCTGTCTTCCTTTAGATCAGTGGTTCTTAACCAGGGTATTTTTGCCCCATCCCCCAACCCCACCAAGTAAACATTTGGTAACGTCTGGAGACATTTTTCATGATCATAACTCAGGGTTGAGGTGCTACTGGCATCTAGGAGGTAGAGGCCTGGGGTGTGGCTAAACATCCTACAATGCACAGGACAGTCCCATAAACAAAGAATTATCTGGCCCCAAATGTCAACAGCACAAGGTTGAGAAACCCCCATGTTGTAATATGTGAATGCAAAACAAAAAAGTGCTGTAAGCATTCTGATACAATGAGAACACAACTTGAAGATGAAGCCAACATAAGTGGATAGTACTGCTGAGGTAATTCTGGAATTCCAGAGAAGCAGAACCTATGACCCTGGATTGAATCGACCCTGAAACCCATCCTTCCTCTGTATTTAGTTATGAGCCATGAATTCCCTTATTATTTAAGCTAGTTTGAGTTGGGATCTCTGGTAAATGTAGCCAAAGGCTTTCTAACTAATCTACCAATGCATAGTACTCACAATAAAGCTGTAAGTTAAGTCCCCCACCAAAGTTACCATCCCTAAGCACAAGTCTCTTAATGCATGCAGCACTCAGCTAGGGAAGACAAAGATAATCTCAACTCCTGGGTTGGTAAAGCTTTTCCCAAAAGTTCATTCCAACAATATCTTTGAGAGGTATTAAATTCCATGTTTAGATTTCAAAAAATAAAAGAAAAAAAAGTCAGTAGCTGTTTAATTCTGACAGGTTTAATACTATACACAGTTCTGTTACGATATATAATGCTACATCTTAATATTCATTAAGTTTCAATGTCCACGAGTGATGACCACTATGTACTGCAAGTTAGCTGCCCAGTGATAAATGCAGTATACAGTGGTCTTCACTGATAGTATATATGACTTAAAAGATGGTACAATTTTGGCAGCAGCCTCAACAAAGAAAGAATCACAGAACCACAGAACATGAGAGATACAAGGGACTGAAGAGAACACCTTGTCCAACTCCCTCATTTCACACATGAGGAGGTTCAAGGGGAAGCAATTCATCAAAAGTCAGCCAGTTAATGAAGGGCAAAATTGAAACTACAGTCCAGTTCTCTTAACTCTCAGCCCCAAACCTGAGACAATTTTTTTTTTTTTTTTTTTTTTTTTTTTGCGGTATGCGGGCCTCTCACTGTGTGGCCTCTACTGTTGTGGAGCACAGGCTCTGGACGCGCAGGCTCAGCGGCCATGGCTCACGGGCCCAGCCGCTCCGCGGCATGTGGGATCTTCCCAGACCAGGGCACGAACCCGTGTCCCCTGCATCGGCAGGCGGACTCTCAACCACTGCGCCACCAGGGAAGCCCAAGTTATCCTTCTTTTTAAAACCTCAAGTAACATCCTGAAAAACTTACATTGACTATGGAATAAACTTTAATGTGCAATCTCTCAGAGATTCCCTTATTAATTTCCAAAATTTGAACAACTCTCAACAGGAAATAGAAATCACAATAGCCCAGCCGTTTTCTGGTAATTTGGTACAGAATTTTGCGTACATAATGCTTACATGTGCTTTACTAAGTAGCTAATCTTACAATGAAAGGTTAGACTCAAGGCGCCATAAAAAAAGGTGCAAAACATCTTTTAGTTGCCAAAAATCAAATTATCATCTTAACTGTAGTTATTTCCTTTTTAACTTCATATTTGCAAGTGAGAGGCAAATGTACTTTATAATCTATTATATGAATTAATATTCCCTAACAGAGAATCAAAATTTATACTATTCAAATGATTCCTTTTAATTGAAGATATTAATATATTATTCAATTCTACCCAAACACTAATGCCTAGGGACTTTACTTCCCAAATCTTTCAACAATCCTCTTTCACAACCTGACGAATGAAGTATGCTCCAACTCGGCACAGGTAACAGAGACAACTTCCTTCTCCTTGTGTGTGCCTCCATGCAGTACTACTCACGGCAGGTGGCATGTGATTAGCTGCCTTCTACTTGAATCCCAAATGAACCTTTGACTACATAAGATGTAGCAGAGAAGGATAATCCAATAAATAATACAATCATTAAAGCTGTGAAAAACAGAAGAATCTTCAGAGTAGTTTCAACAGGCTTTTATTTTATTCCTCAGTTAGGCAAGCTCAGCATATTCAGGACTCATTTCGATCAAACTGCTCCCTCCCTTTCCCATTTCTGAAGCAACATGTGCCTCTTGGCTGGTGTGTCCAACAACATGAGTCACTTCAGACCAGGCCAGGACAGGCCAGCCCAACTGGAGAGGCAACAAGGCATATTTACAGTTTCCACCTAAACTCTGGAAGAGTTTTCACTTCACAGCAGGGAGGAAGTAATTAATATTCAAAATGACCTTTGTAAAACCAACCAACCAAGCAAACAACCCGCTGTGCAAAATGAAGAAAAAGAACCTTAGTAACATGATAGTATACCAGAAACAAATAGGATTACTCTCTGGTAAACTGTATGTTAGTGGTTTCTCACAAGACTAGACAAATATAGGATGGAAAAGGGCTGAGTCAGATGGTGGTAGGTATTTAAACAGTAACATAGTGATACCATTTTGTTTTGCTTGGGTTTGTCTCAAAGTAAGCAGGACACTGAAAAGCAAAAGAATAGGAAAAGAAGTCGTGAAAACACATTTCACTCCCCACGGGTATGACGCAGGTCTGCCAGGTCCAGTTCTAGCCACATGATTAAAGAGCACTATAGAGACTAAAAAGTGAATTCAGAAGGCAAGCAAAAAAATGGCTTAAGCAACAGATTTAGGAGATAATTCAACCAAGAGAAGGAGTTTAGTAAAGGCTTCAAAACATGTAGAGATCAATCAGAGAGGAGGTTTTCATTTGCTACCAAAAAATAAACTGGAAATAGGCATCTTCTGTGACATATATGTGATATTGATTACAGCGGTATTAACAATAGTTGAAAAAATTAGCTACGACCTAATTGTCCAAGAGAATAATGATTAAATGAATTCTTTCAATCTAACAAAAATGATGGGTTACTAGCAGAGGAAATATGACAAGTATCATGGTACGAGCACTGACCAATCAGAATGGTTATAGTTTGCAATGCCAAGTGTTACTAACACCTGCATGTTGGCAGGGGTGGGGGGCGGTGTGTATCTGTAGAAGCCATGGAGGCACCTGGTGTCAGGCACTTTTTATCAACTGGTTTGGAAGGCTTTCAATTCATTTAAAAAACTGTACCACAGTGCCAGTACATGCTGGCTACATGCCATATCTGGCCGTTGGCACAGTAGCAGCTAAGAGCACCAAGTTCTTACTCCGTGCCAGGCACTGCAAAGTGTAACTCGCAGCAGCTCTAAGGTGGCCGCTATTATCATCTTTCTTTTACAGACGTCCAAAAAGACTCAGGGAGGTTAAATGACTGGCCCAAGTTCATTCTGCTCACAAATGACAATGCTGAGATCCAATCCCAGGCCTATATGCCAATAAAATTTGGCAACTTTACACTATACCATGTTGCTTCCTAAGACTATCTAGCCATATGGTATAACATTATAGGGGAAAAATCAAGATAATAAACTGTAAATAAGATTACTTAACTTTAGGGTGAATTTTTTCTTTCTTTTAAAATTTCCAAATGTTTTATAATATGGTTATATTGCTTTTAAAAAAATTTATTTATTTTCTTTATTTTATTTTTGGCTGTGTTGGGTCTTCATTGCGGTGTGCAGGCTTCTCGTTGCGGTGGCTTCTCTTGTTGCAGAGCACGGGCTCTAGGAGCACGGGCTTCAGTAGTTGTGGCACGTGGGCTCAGTAGTTGTGGCACAGGGGCTTAGTTGCTCTGCGGCATGTGGGATCTTCCCCGACCAGGGCTGGAACCCGTGTCCCCTGCATTAGCAGGTGGATTCTCAACCACTGCGCCACCAGGGAAGCCCTGCTTTTTTTTAATGAAAGGTGCATTGGTAAGAAAAACTGTATCATAAAGAAAGGTTTTACAACAGCAAATTTTTTTAAAAAATGGAAAGTTATTAATGTTACAAAAATTTTAATGCATTTTTTCCCTTCTAAAACAGGGTACTTTTCATATGTCTGAAATGGTTCAACTACTGTTCTAACTTAATAAACAAAGTCACCTATAAATTATAGCCCTTCTAGAACTAGGATTCTATAATACATTGTCAATCTTTATCAAACAAATCAAAAATATTATTAGTCTAAGAATTATTAGAGAAGGCAAGCCATTCATTCATTCAATTAATATGTACTGCCTGCTTGCTATGTGTCAGACATTTGGCTAGTTGCTAGAGAACCCCAAGTTAGTCAAGAACCTGCCTTCATGGAGCGTACAACAATTCCAAGATGGCAATTCCTTCTTGGCCTATTTTTAAGCTAAAGTCACTGTGTTAAAGGGCAGAGAGCACCATCTCCAGGCTCAGGAGCAGCAGTCATGGGTCACCTATTGGGGAAGGGAGGTTGGGCTGATCTATCTCAGAGTTTCACTCCCACCTTGGCCAAGACCAACAATCAAAAAAGAACCCTGAGAAAGTATGATGGCTCCTGGGAGATCCTTCGGCCCTGAGGGTAATTTCTATGTCATCTGCTGAAATGTCAAATTTCTTTAGGTTTCTAGGGGAAAAATGGGATAGAAACAAATGATTGGGAAGACAATCAACAACTTCTGGATATTAGCTGGTTTTGAATCTTTTGGGTAAGGAAAAGAACCCTACTCTTTAACCAAACTATACTTTTTAAAAACTAATTAATTAATTATCTTTGGCTGTGTTGGGTCTTCATTGCTGCGTGTGGCCTTTCTCTAGTTGCGGCAAGCAGGGGCTACTCTTCATTGCAGTGCGTGGGCTTCTCATTGCGGTGGCTTCTCTTGTTGCGGAGCACAGACTCCAGGAGCACGGGCTTCAGTAGTTGCAGCGTGCAGGCTCAGTAGTTGTGGCTCATGGGCTCTAGAGCGCAGGCTCAGTAGTTGTGGCGCACAGGCTTAGCTGCTCCGCTGCATGTGAGATCTTCCCAGACCAGGGCTTGAACCCGTGTCCCCGGCACTGGCAGGTAGATCCTTAACCACTGCACCACCAGGGAAGCCCCCAAGCTGTACCTTTGAGAAGATAACTCTAAAGCTTTGTGAATGTCACAGTACAGACTATGGTTCCAGAACATACATTACCACAATCATTACCAGGCACTTTGGTAGTTCTGACCTGAGAACCTCCTCCTCATCTAAAAACAATCTGTTTGGGGCTTAAAATGTTAGATAAAAAAAAATATTCACTTGGGGGAATTCCCTGGAAGTCCAATGGTTAGGATTCCACGCTCTCACTGTGGCGGCCTGGGCTTGATCCCTGGTCGGGGAACTAAGATTCTGCAAGCTGCGCGGCATGGCCAAAAAAAAAAAAAAAAAAAAATTCACTTGGAAGATACAGTAAGTATTGTAACTTCAGGAGTATAAAAACCAATTTTGCTCATAATAAATAGAAAGATGGTTAAATGATATGCTACCTCCCCACAAATATCCGTTTAAATTAATATGCATACACCCCTATAGATACTTCCTTCATCTTCCTTTACTGTTCTGCCACTCAGTCAGGTCAACCTAATTTCCTTGGAACTATATCCCTTTTCATACTTCTTCAGGTTGCTAAGTAGTTAGACATTAAAAAGTGTGCTGACTGTGACAGTCTGGTGAAAATTTAAGATGGCCAGAAGATCTTTTAAATCAACTGTTGGATCCCATCATGTCTAGAAAAGCAGAGAACTTACATTCACAATGCATTACTCAGTCAAATGCCCCAATCATATGCTAGGCATCTCACCTTCGATATAGCTTGGACTGTCCGAAAGTCATAATTACCAGTGGTACATGGAATGTAGTCAAGACGAGAATGATCTGGAGAGACAAAGCATGTGGTCAGTAAGAAACACAGTCCAATTACATGCTTGCAACAACTGACCATCTGAACGATTGCCAGTAGCCGTGCTTCGTAGTAGCCTACATTGTAATACTATATCTGAAAACCAAGAAGGACCAAGTGATTAGGGCTTACAATGATTCAAAATCTCAACTCATTTTGTTGAGATGGTCTCATCGCCTACACTTGAAGCAGTGAGACAGAGCTAATCAACTCCACATTACAGTAAAGGAAGGATTTAACTATTCTGTATTCACATTATTGTAAGATATTCTCAAGCAAGAATCATCTCTCTGCTTACAGAGGCTAGAATAGGGTGGATGCTCTAATAGAAGTCACTATGTCACATCTGTCCTTTTCTTCTTCTCCCGGCTGTTAGTTCTCCATGAAATCAACTTTTTAAATAAGCATTTTTCTAGAGAAAAATATGCACGAAGGTAAGATGGTGACAGATTAGAACAATAGGCTAGGGAGTCTCAGATAGCCATATAACAAATCCTGGAGACAGCAACTGTCTTAGATAAATGGATAAATCATGGAAAATAGGGAACAACTCAAATTTTAGAAGAAAATGAGACATGCTTAAAGAAATTCTACCAGGAATTAATTAAAAATTAATTAATTTATAACTTACTCTTCAGTGCCAAAATTATATTTCTTTCAGCTCTTGATACAGCCATCACGTGCCTCAGTGCTCTGATACACACATTACTGGAATACTAGCGGGGCATGAGCTATGGTCCCTGATGTTGTCAGGCAGGGTAATAACCGACACAGGTAATGCCAAGCCCTGATTCAAGACTTGAGGCCAATGAATCCTCAGCATCCCTCCTACTAGGAGATGGGCTACATACTAGGATGGATAAGGGGGAGCTTATTGACTCTCCCATTCCCCCAATCCTGGCAGTACCTCCTCTGTGGTAGGGGAAGGGACATAAGATGGAGCTAACAGCGATAAGCCCATGGGCGCTACAATCCTTCAACATTAACTGTGGGAAAGGACACCGGAACAATACAGTTTGGAGGACAAATGCCAAGATGTATAATGTGCAGTTTTCCACTTCCACACAGAAGTTTCCTCAAGTACTGTAAGTCTCCCTTTTCACACATAGCACTCTCTTTCCTCTTTCTTCTTCTTGCTCATCTTGATGCCAAGCAGCCACCAAGGACTAAAAAGGTGTTTATCTTCCTATTATGGAAGAAGGTGGTCACAAGATGTTCCTAGTTCTAAAGCAAAACAAAATCGACCACAGCTTTCTGAAAGTCTGTCCAGCAAACATGCATTTTCCACAATTGAGGTTGGAGACAATTTCAGAAGGTAAAACATTTAGCACTTAAACTCCCCAAATCTACACCATCTTCTTGTTAGGTTGAATCAACAGACTCAAAACATTACTTACCCCAGTGGTATCTCCAACCCAGGACAAGGATACTGAGCCACTGAGATCATCAAACACGTGCTATAAGGGAAAAAAAACCTCAATTTAGAAATGACATCTCCTCTTCAATCTTTGACTTCTTTAAATAATACAGAACACTATTACTTTCAAAGTAATTATGTTTATAATTATAAGGGGATATGAATTCCTGGAACAAAATTTGGACAAGATAGTATTTAACCACTTAACCTGAATTACAAATAAGTTGGAAATTTTAATTCTCTCTCATACAAAGTAAGCCAAGCAGATGAGTTTTCTTCACTGCACCAGATGGGAAGATGGGATAATCTACTTGCTTTCTCCAACAGAACTAAATATAAAGATATAGAAAGTATTCTTAGGATATTTTAAAACAAGAGATCACAGCCCACAATGACAGATATAACTGTAACCCAATCAGCACAGTTAAAATTTTTCTAAGCAGCCTTCACAGTACAGCTGAATAGCTAATAGCTGGATTCCTTCTGTTTCTAGGCTAACTCACACAAAATGACAAGGGACAGAAGCAAGAGTAAATGCTCTTGTTTCGCCTTTTTAGTTAATAATAACAACAATAATAATAGTATTAATAATAATAGAACAACCTTAATAGAGATGTGGTGAGTGAGGAGACAAAAATGGGAAAGCTGGTATATTATATCCAAAATATGGTAATCATATTGAAATGCAGCTATAATAATTATTGTAGGTGCTTTTGAGTTTTGGCTTTCAACTTTCTTCTCTATTTTTAAAATAATATACATCCATTATAGAAAATGTGTACAATAATAGATACAATAAAGAAAATATAAATCATTCATAATTCTATCACACAGAGATATTCAAGGCTAACATTATGTGTATAATCTACTAGTCTCTATCACTTTTTTAACCGATAAAGAAATAACACCAAAAAGGCAGCATTAGCGCTTGGTAAAAATTTCTTACTATATATATAGAAATGTATATAGTAAGAAGTGAAGATCCTTCCTCTTTCCCGCCACAGCCCCACCACCCAGAGGGGTTAGTAGTTTAGTATATATTTCTACTAAATGTTGATGACTATACTTTTCTTTTATGAAGACTTATATATTATTAAGATTTTAAAAATCTTAAATATGTCCTGCCTTTCCAAATATGAGCAGTTCCTTAGGAGGTGAGGATATAATTTTATAGTCACGGTATGCCCTGTGCCTACCATGATACTCTGCATGCTCAATGAGCATTTGTTGAAAATGATTATACATCCTTCCCAAACCACACAGCTGATCTCAAAATAGAACATGTCCATAAGCAGCTGGTGGGATTCCAGCTGCTTGGTCACTCAAGCCACCATTCCCAACAGACAAGTCTGAAGAAACAGAACTCAAAACACTAACTGTTTTGCTTATCCTTTAATTTTCTTTTGTGGTCCTCCTAAATGGGCCACTGACTTCACCTATACTATTTCCCCCTGTACTGTAAGTACCTTTGAGGTCGACAGAATCTCTTGTATAATCTCTGTAAATAATCAGTGCCACACAGACGGCTTGCTCAGTAAGTGCTGGTTAACTCTCAAACGCTCAGAGCTTCTCACAGCCACTGCAGGACAGAAAGGCTATTCATACATGTAAGCCGGCCAAGCATCTGAGAAAAAGTAGGTCTGCTAGAGACATCTGGAACCAGAAGCTTAAAAACTGACACAGCAGCACGTCTTGTAAGATGCCACACAGAGCAAGACAGCATGTTCTCTTGAGTGAGGATACAGTGCCTGAAATTACATCAATGAGCTCCTTGAGGAGAGCAGGAATATCCAGAGCTTCCACAAACACCAGATAGATCACATGGGCTAACAGTTATCTAAACAGAGGCTATCTTTCCAAGAAAGGTTCTGGGCACAACAGCTGACTAGGATAAAAGAAAAATCCCATCCCTGGAGCTCTGGCTAGCTTGATCAAGCTTTCACTTTTCAGGCAATGCTCTACACACCTGAACCAATCAGCAGACACTGGAATTACTCATATCTTCCTACTGCTCAGTCACAGAAGGAGGAGGATTATTAGATGACACTAGCAACCCTCAACTTAACCCAAACAAATCAAAGGATAGCTGACCTCATTCATCATCCAGAGTTCCTGTGGGAAAACGCAGGTGAAATTCATGAATTACAATTGTGGTCTTCTGCTACCCTTAACCTTCCCTTCCCAACAACCAACTAAATTTTACTTTTGAAAACACACAAACTCACTGAAAAACTCATCCACCTAGAGAAAAAAGCCATTAATTTTTTATATTTCAGTTTTTACCACTCTTATACTAGAGAACTTACTAAAAGAGAAAAATGAAATCAGATCTAACAACAGACCAGAGCTCAGGTAGAAAGAAAAGGTCATATGGAAAGGAGACAAATCCAGGAGAATGGGGAACCAAGACCCCAGATACAATCCTACCCCTTTAACGGGAGAATTACAGATGTCCAGGAAAAGGGTGGACAACCTGGTCATAGTTAGGAGACAGAATTTACAAATGTCAGCAAATGGCCATTAATTCTAATGCTTGATTATTTATCATGTTTACCACAATGTACGTCACTCTACATTATGGTAGTATCTTAGATATTTCAAAACGTGTGTTACTTTTAATTATAGCAACAAGAATCTTGTCTGCCTCCCTCACTAGACATGAAGCCTATCTGGTGCAGCGACCAAGCCTATTCATTCTGGCAACTAATATATAGCAAGAGCACATGGAAGACAATAAATATTGAATTCATTTCCTAGAAGAACTACTTGCAAAGCTCTGAAAAGGAGGATAATGAAGTGAAAAAATAAGGCCAGATCCACTTAATTTCCCCAAGGCAGAAATGAGTATGAAATGTAGAAGTTTTATTCTGAGAGGACTTCTGCTTCTGGCCAAGATGGAGTAACATGGATCATATTTACCTTCCCACCTGAAACAACTAAAACAGCACAGAATATATAAAACAACAGTCTTCAAGACATTGGACTTCTGGCAATGAAGGACAATGATCCCTGAGAGAGAAGAAGCAAACGAGGGCCTACATCTGCCCTAGTTTACTGTCCGGAGATAATTTTCAGGCCACGGTACAAAGAAGAGGAGCTCAGGCAGAGCCCAGAGTTCTTCCTCACTTGAAGAGATGAGCTGATAGTCTGAGGAGGCCAAAGAGGCTGGAGTTCATAGTTTAGTGTATGAAAGAGGAAGGAGCTACAAAGAAAGAGAACAGTGGAGATCTATATATGGGGGCTCCCTAACCACCCTGCCAAGGGTTCATCTGAGTACTAATCATCACATGAATGTGAGGAAACTACCTGAGGCCAGGGAAAAACATACCTGAAAAAATTGAAGGAAACAATATCTGTGTATCACACAGGACCAGAAACAATTCCTGTTCCCAAAAATCATAGGAGAAAACCACATATTTCACAAGGATTTGGACAGAATATTCAGAAAAGTTTTACCTTGGTAATGAAGAAAAATTAATCCTAGACTAAATGCTATACCAGCCTTGCCTAGAAAGCTTAAAAGCAAGACCAAAAAGGATCAAACTATTGTCAAGTAACCTAACTACGTCCCAAAACAAAGTTCAAGAATATTTACAGGCATATTAAAATATGCAGTACCCAAGAGGATAAAATTCACCACATCCAACAGTCAATAAAAAATAACCAGGCACGCAAAGAAGAAAACAGGACCCATAATGAAGAGAAAAATCAATCAAACTGACCCGGAAATAATACAGATAACAAGATTAAGGACATTAAATGTTATAATTATACTCCATATGTTCATTCAAGAAGTTAGAGAATAAACTAACACAACAGTGTAAAGCAATTATACTCCAATATAAAAGAAAAGAAGTTAGAGAACAGACTGAGCAAAGATAAGCATTAAATAAGGATACAGAAGATATTTTTAAAAGACTCAAATTGGACTTCTAGAGATGAGAAATACAACAACTGAGATGAAAATTACACTGGATAGGATTAACAGGAAATTAGACATTGTAGAAGAGAAGATTAACAAACTGGAAGACACTCCCAGTGGAAACTATCCAAACAGAAACACACAAAAAAAGACACACACAAAAAATTAAGAGAGCATCACTGAACTACAGAACTTCAAGCAACTATACATATATACATATATATATATGTATATGTACACACACAAACACACACATATAACTGGAGTCTCTGGAAGATGTGGAGGGTGGAAATAGAAAAAAAAAATTTGAAGAAACAATAGCCACAGTTTTCCCAAATTTCATGAAAAATACAAACCCAGAGATCCAAGAAGCTCACAAACCCCAAGCTCAAGAAACACAATGAAAACTACACCAGGGCACATCATATTCAAATTGTTTAAAATCAGTGATAGATAAAAATCTTAAAAGAATCCAGAAGAAAAAATGATTATTACATACAGAGGAACAAAAAATCATAGTAGACTTCTCTACAGAAACAATGCAAGCCAGTGTATCAACATCTTTAAAGAATAGGGAAAAAAACTGTAAAGGCAGAATTCTATACCCAGTGAAAATACCTTTTAAAAATGCAGGTTCTGGAGGAGCTTCAAGAGGGTGGAAGAGTAAGACACGGAGATCACCTTCCTCCCAACAAATACATCAGAAATACATCTACATGTGGAACAACTCCTACAGAACACCTACTGAACGCTGGCAGAAGACCTCAGACCTCCCAAAAGGTAAGAAACTCCCCATGTACCTCGGTAGGGTAAAAGAAAAAAGAAAAAACAGAGACAAAGGATTGGGACGGGACCTGCACCAGTGGGAGGGAGCTGTGAAGGAGGAAAGGTTTCCACACACCAGGAAGACCCTTCGTGGGCGGAGACTGCCGGTGGCGGATGGGGGAAGCTCTGTAGCCATGGAGGAGAGCTCAGCAACAGGGGTGCAGAGGGCAAAGCGGAGAGATTCCCGTACAGAGGATCGGTGCCGACCAGCACTCACCAGCCCCAGAGGCTTCTCTGCTCACCCGCCTGGATGGGTAGGGGTTGGGAGCTGAGGCTCGGGCTTCGGTCAGACCCCAGGGAGAGGACTGGGGTTGGCTGCGTGAACACAGCCTGAAGGGGCCTAGTGCGCCACAGCTAGCCGGGAGGGAGTCCAGGAAAAAGTCTGCAGCTGCCAAAGAGAGAAGAGACCTTTTCTTGCCTCTTTGTTTCCTGGTGCGAGAGGAGAGGGGATTAAGAGCGCCGCTTAAAGGAGCTCCAGAGACAGGCGCGAGTCGCGGGTATCAGCGCGGACCCCACAGACGGGCATGAGACGCTAAGGCTGCTGCTGCTGCTGCCACCAAGAGGCTTGTGTGCGAGCACAGGTCACTACCCATACCTCCCCTCCCGGGAGGCCGTGCAGCCTGCCAATGCTAGGGTCCCGTGATCCAGGGACAACTTCCCCAGGAGAACGCACGGCGTGCCTCAGGCTGGTGCAACGTCATGCTGGCCTCTGCCGCCGCAGGCTCGCCCTGCATCCGTACCCCTCCCTACCCCTGGCCTGAGTGAGCCAGAGCCTCCGAATCAGCTGCTCCTTTAACCCCATCCTGTCTGACCAAAGAACAGATGCCCTCAGGCAACCTACACGCAGAGGCGGGTCCAAATCCAAAGCTGAACTCCGGGAGCTGTGCGAATAAAGAAGAGAAAGGAAAATTTCTCCCAGCAGCCTCAGGAGCAGTGGATTAAAGCTCCACAATCAACTTGATGTACCCTGCATCTGTGCAATGCCTGAATAGACAACGAATCATCGCAAATTGAGGAGGTGGACTTTGGAAGCAAAGATATATATGTATTTTTCCCTTTTTCTCTCTTTGTGAGTGTGTATGTGTATGCTTCTGTGTATGATTTTTGTCTGTATAGCTTTGCATTTACCATTTGTCCTAGGGTTCTGTCAGTCCGGGGTTTTTTTTGTTTTTTTTTTTAATTACTTAAAAAAATTTTTTTCTTAATAATGATAATAATAATTATTATTCTTTTTGTGTGTGTGGTACACGGGCCCCTCACTGTTGTGGCCTCTCCCGTTGCGGAGCACAGGCTCCAGACACGCAGGCTCAGCGGCCATGGCTCACGGGCCCAGCCACTCCGTGGCATGTGGGATCTTCCCTGACCGGGGCACGAACCCGTGTCCCCTGCATCAGCAGGCGGACTCTCAACCACTGCGCCACCAGGAAAGCCCAATAATTATCTTTATTTTAATAACTTTATTTTATTTTATCTTCTTCTTTCTTTCTTTTGTTTCTCCATTTTATTCTGAGCCGTGTGGAAGACAGGCTTTTGGTGCTCCAGCCAGGCGTCAGGGCTATGCCACTGAGGTGGGAGAGCCAAGTTCAGGACAGTGGTCCACAAGAGACCTCCCAGCTCCACATAATATCAAACGGTGAAAATCTCTCAGAGATCTCCATCTCAACGCCAAGACCCAGCTCCACTCAACGAGCAGCAAGCTCCAGTGCTGGACAACCTATGCCAAACAACTAGCAAGATGGGAACACAACCCCATCCATTAGCACAGAGGCTGCATAAAATCACAATAAGGCCACAGACACCCCAGAACACACCACCAGACGTGGATCTGCCCACCAGAAAGACAAGATCCAGCCTCATCCACCAGAACATAGGCACTAGTCCCTTCCACCAGGAAGCCTACACAAGCCACTGAACCAACCTTAGCCACTGGGGACAGACACCAAAAACAATGGAAACTATGAACCTGCAGCCTGCGAAAAGGAGACCCCAAATACAGTAAGTTAAGCAAATGAGAAGACAGAGAAACACAGAGCAGATGAAGGAGCAAGATAAAAACCCACCAGACCTAACAAATGAAGAGGAAATAGGCAGTTTACCTGAAAAAGAATTCAGAATAATGATAGTAAAGATGATCTAAAATCTTGGAAATAAAATGGAGAAAATACAAGAAACGTTTAACAAGGAACCATAAGAATTAAAGAGCAAAAAAACAGAGATGAACAATACAATAAATGAAATTAAAAATTATCTAGAAGGGATCAATAGCAGAATAACTGAGGCAGAAGAACGGATAAGTGACCTGCATGATAAAATAGTGGAAATAACTACTGCAGAGCAGAATAAAGAAAAAAGAATGAAAAGAATTGAGGACAGTCTCAGAGACCTCTGGGACAACATTAAATGCACCAACATTAGAATTACAGGGGTCCCAGAAGAAGAAGAGAAAAAGAATGGGACTGAGAAAATATTTGAAGAGATTATAGTTGAAAACTTCCCTAATATGGGAAATGAAATAGTTAATCAAGTCCAGGAAGCACAGAGAGTCCCATACAGGATAAATCCAAGGAGAAACACGCCAAGACACATATTAATCAAACTATCAAAAATTACATACAAACAACAAATATTAAAAGCAGCAAAGGAAAAACAACAAGTAACTCATAAGGGAATCCACATAAGGTTAACAGCTGATCTTTCAGCAGAAACTCTGCAAGCCAGAAGAGAGTGGCAGGACATATTTAAAGTGTTGAAAGAGAAAAACCTACAACCAAGATTACTCTACCCAGCAAGGATCTCATTCACATTTGACAGAGAAATTAAAAGCTTTACAGACAAGCAAAAGCTAAGAGAATTCAGCACCACCAAACCAGCTTTACAACAAATGCTAAAGGAACTTCTCTAGGCAGGAAACACAAGAGAAGGAAAAGACCTACAATAATAAACCCAAAACAATTAAGAAAATGGTAATAGGAACATACATATTGATATTTACCTTAAATGTAAATGGTTTAAATGCTCCAATGAAAAGATATAGACTGGCTGAATGGATACAAAAACAAGACCCGAATATATGCTGTCTACAAGAGACCCACTTCAGACCCAGGGACACATACAGACTGAAAGTGAGGGGACAGAAAAAGATATTCCATGCAAATGGAAATCAAAAGAAAGCTGGAGTAGCAATTCTCATATCAGACAAAATAAGACTTTAAAACAAAGACTATTACAAGAGACAAAGAAGGACACTACATAATGATCAAGGGATCAATCCAAGAAGAAGATATAACAATTGTAAATATTTATGCACCCAACATAGGAGCACCTCAATACATAAGGCAAATACTAACAGCCATAAAAGGAGAAATGGACAGTAACACAATCATAGTAGGGGACTTTAACACCCCACTTTTACCAATGGAGAGATCATCCAAAATGAAAATAAATAAGGAAACACAGCTTTCAATGATACATTAAAGAAGATGGACTTAATTGATATTTATAGGACATTCCATCCAAAAACAACAGAATACACATTCTTCTCAAGTGCTCATGGAACATTCTCCAGGACAGATCATATCTTGGGGGTCAAGCCTTGGTTAAATTTAAGAAAACTGAAATCTATCAAGTATCTTTTCCAACCACAACACTATAAGACTAGATATCAATTACAGGAAAAACTCTGTAAGAAATACAAACACGTGGAGGCTAAACAACACACTACTTAATAACCAAGAGATCACTGAAGAAATCGAAGAGGAAATCAAAAAATACCTAGAAACAAATGACAATGAAAACACGACGACCCAAAACCTATGGGATGCAGCAAAAGCAGTTCTAAGAGGGAAGTTTACAGCTATACAAGCCTACCTTAAGAAACAAGAAACATCTGAAATAAACAACCTAACCTTACACCTAAAGCAATTAGAAAAAGAACAAAAAAACCCCAAAGTTAGCAGAAAGAAAGAAATCATAAAGATCAGATCACAAATAAATGAAAAAGAAATGAAGGAAATGATAGCAAAGATCAATAAAACTAAAACCTGGTTCTTTGAGAAGATAAACAAAATTGATAAACCATTAGCCAGACTCACAAGAAAAAGAGGAAGAAGACTCAAATCAACAGAATCAGAAATGAAAAAGGAAAAGTAACAACTGACACTGCAGAAATACAAAGGATCATGAGAGATTACTACAAGAAACTCTATGCCAATAAAATGGACAACCTGGAAGAAATGGACAAATTCTTAGAAATGCACAACCTGCGAAGACTCAATCAGGAAGAAATAGAAAATATGAACAGACCAATCACAAGCACTGAAATTGAAAATGTGATTAAAAATCTTCCAAGAAACAAAAGCCCAGGACCAGATGGTTTCACAGGCAAATTCTATCAAACATGTAGAGAAGAGCTAACACCTATCCTTCTCAAACTCTTCCAAAATATAGCAGAGGAAGGAACACTCCCAAACTCATTCTACGAGGCCACCATCGCTCTGATACCAAAACCAGACAAAGATGTCACAAAGAAAGAAAACTACAGGCCAACATCACTGATGAACACAGATGCAAAGATCCTCAACAAAATACTAGCAAACAGAATCCAACAGTACATTAAAAGGATCATACACTATGATAAAGTGGGGTTTATCCCAGGAATGCAAGGATTCTTCAATATACGCAAATCAATCAACGTGATACACCATATTAACAACTTGAAGGAGAAAAACCATATGATCATCTCTCAATAGATGCAAAGAAAGCTTTCGACAAAATTCAACACCGATTTATGATAAAAACCCTCCATAAAGTAGGCATAGAAGGAACTTTCCTCAACATAATAAAGGCCATATATGACAAATCCACAGCCAACATCGTCCTCAAGGGTGAAAAACTGAAACCATTTCCACTAAGATCAGGAACAAGACAAGGTTGCCCACTCTCACCACTCTTATTCAACATAGTTTTGGAAGTCCTAGCCATGGCAATCGGAGAAGAAAAAGAAATAAAAGGAATCCAAACTGGAAAAGAAGAAGTAAAGCTGTCACTGTTTGCAGATGACATGATACTATACATAGAGAATCCTAAAGATGCTACCAGAAAACTACTAGAGCTAATCAATGAATTTGGTAAACTAGCAGGATACAAAATTAATGCACAGAAATCTCTCGCATTCCTATACACTAATGATGCAAAATCTGAAAGTGAAATTAAGAAAACACTCCCATTTACCATTGCAACAAAAAGAATAAAATATCTAGGAATAAACCTACCTAAGGAGACAAAAGACATGTATGCAGAAACTTATAAGACACTGATGAAAGAAATTAAAGATGATACAAACAGATGGAGAGATATACCATGTTCTTGGATTGGAAGAATCAACATTGTGAAAATGACTCTACTACCTAAAGCAATTTACAGATTCAATGCAATCCCTATCAAACTACCAATGGCATTTTTCACAGAACTAGAACAAAAAATTTCACAATTTGTATGGAAACACAAAAGACCCCAAATAGCCAAAGCAATCTTGAGAAAGAAAAACGGAGCTGGAGGAATCAGGCTCCCTGACTTCAGACTATACTACAAAGCTACTGTAATCAAGACAGTATGGTACTGGCATAATAACAGAAATATAGATCAATGGAAGAGGATAGAAAGCCCGGAGATAAACCCGCGCACATATGGTCACGTTATCTTTGATAAAGGAGGCAAGAATATACAGTGGAGAAAAGACAGCCTCTTCAATAAGTGGTGCTGGGAAAACTGGACAGCTACATGTAAAAGAATGAAATTAGAACACTCCCTAACACCACACACAAAAATAAACTCAAAATATATTAAAGACCTAAATGTAAGTCCAGACACCATCAAACTCTTAGAGGAAAACATAGGCAGAACACTCTATGACATAAATCACAGCAAGATCCTTTTTGATCCCCCTCTTAGAGAAATGGAAATAAAAACAAAAATAAACAAATGGCACCTAATGAAACTTAAAAGCTTTTGCACAGCAAAGGAAACCATAAACAAGATGAAAAGACAAACCTCAGAATAGGAGAAAATATTTGCAAATGAAGCAACTGACAAAGGATTAATCTCCAAAACATACAAGCAACTCATGCAACTCAATATCAAAAAAACAAACAACCCAATCCAAAAATGGGCAGAAGACCTAAACAGACATTTCTCCAAAGAAGATATAAAGATTGCCAACAAACACATGAACGAATGCTCAACATCATTAATCATTAGAGAAATGCAAATCAAAACTACAATGAGATATCATCTCACACCAGTCAGAATGGCCATCATCAAAAAATCTACAAACAATAAATGCTGGAGAGGGTGTGGAGAAAAGGGAACCCTCTTGCACTGTTGGTGGGAATGTAAATTGATACAGCCACTATGGAGAACAGTACGGAGGTTCCTTAAAAAACTAAAAATTGAACTACCATATGACCCAGCAATCCCACTACTGGGCATATACCCTGAGAAAACCATAATTTAAAAAGAGTCATGTACCAAAATGTTAATTGCAGCTCTATTTACAATAGCCAGGACATGGAAGCAACCTAAGTGTCCATCAACAGATGAATGGATAAAGAAGATGTGGCATATATATACAATGGAATATTACTCAGCCATAAAAAGGAATGAAACTGAGTTATTTGTAGTGAGGTGGATAGACCTAGAGACTGTTATTCAGAGTGAAGTAAGTCAGGAAGAGAAAAACAAATACCGTATGCTAACACATATATATGGAATCTAAAAAAAAAAAAAATGGTCAGAAGAACCTAGGGGCAAGACGGGAATAAAGATGCAGACCTACTAGAGAATGGACTTGAGGATACAGGGAGGGGGAAGGGTAAGCTGGGACAAAGTGAGAGAGTGGCATGGACATATATACACTACCACACGTAAAATAGATACCTAGTGGGAAGCAGCTGCATAGCACAGGGAGATCAGCTCAGTGCTTTGTGATCACCTAGAGGGGTGGGATAGGGAGGGTGGGAGGGAGGGAGATGCTAGAGGGGAGAGATATGGGGACATATGTATATGTATAACTGATTCACTTTGTTATAAAGCAGAAACTGACACACCATTGTAAAGCAATTATACTCTAATAAAGATGTTAAAAAAATAAAAATAAAAAATGATTGTAGTTGACAATTGCATAACTCTCTGAATGTATGAAAAATCACTAAATTTTACACATTAAGAAAAATGCAGGTTTTAAGAAGAAAGGTTCTGTTCTCAACTTGTCCATCACTCCTCAGCATTATATGGTGGGTTTTTCTTTTCTTTTTAAAATTTTATTGAAGTATAGTAGATTTACAATGTTGTGTTTAATTTCTGTTGTACAGCAAAGTGACTCAGTTATACATATTGGGTTGGTCAAAAAGTTAGTTTGGGTTTTTCCTTAACATCTGTTTTTTTTTTTTTTTTTTCGGTACGTGGGCCTCTCACTGTTGTGGCCTCTCCCATTGCGAAGCACAGGCTCCGGACGCGCAGGCTCAGTGGCCATGGCTCAGGGGCCCAGCCGCTCCGCGGCATGTGGGATCTTCCCGGACTGGGGCATGAACCTGTGTCCCCTGCATCGGCAAGCGGACCCTCAACCACTGCACCACCAGGGAAGCCCTTTCCTTAACATCATATGGAAAAAACCCAAATGAACTTTTTGGCTAACCCAATATACATATTCTTTTCCATTATGGTTTATCACAGGATGTTGAACATAATTCCCTGTGCTATACAGGAAAACCTTGTTGTTTATCCATTCTATATACAATAGTTTGCATCTGCTAATCCCAAAATCCCAATCCTTCTCTCACACACATACACCCCACCACTGGGAATCACAAGTCTGTTCTCTGTACCTGAGTCTGTTTTTGTTTTGTACTTATGTTCATTTGTGTCCTATTTTAGATTCCACATATAAGTAATATCGTATGATATTTCTTTCTCTTTCTGACTTACTTCTCTCAGTATGATAATCTCTAGGTCCATCCATGTCATTGCAAATGGCATTACAGTATTTCATTATTTTTTATGGCTGAGTAATATTCCATTGTGTACATACATCTTCTTTATCTATTCACCTGTCGATGGACATTTAGGTTGTTTCTATGTCTTGGCTATTGTAAATAGTGCTGCCATGAACATAGGAGTGCATGTATCTTTTAGAATTATAGTTTTGTCTGTGTATATGTCCAGGAGTGGGATTGCTGGACCATATGGCAAAGTCTATTTTTAGTTTTCTGGGGAATCTCCATACTGTTTTCCATAGTGGCTGCACCAATTTACATTTCCACATTGTGGGTGTTTCTTTTTGATAGCCACAACAGAGGGACTACACCAATGCAAAAGATCTGAAAGATAGCTGAAATCCCATTTTTCCATGTAAAACCAACCACTCTAGTTCCTAATTATCGGAGCTTGAATAACCTCTTCTTATGTATTATTCTCACAGCACTTATTGATGTTGCTTGTAGTATAACTATTTACATATTTGGCTACCTCGCAAATCATGTTAGGAATTCTTAGATGGCAAACAGTATGATCTGGTATTTCCTGTCAGGCCTAGCACAAGGTCTTATAGATAGTAAGTTCTCCACTAACATCTCCGTAAAAGTGTATTCCCAAACCCCTGCTACCAAAATTGATCTGTGTGTAATCTCCCCTCTACCATGATTACCACCATTTCAGTAAATACTAGCTAAGTAGGGTTTCTTCCTATGCCCTTACTGCCAGCCACATTATTAAACACTAGTATGTGTTCTTGGGTATTCACACATACAATAGTGACCTTACTCCTCTCCTTCACTGTAGTTACCATCAATTCCATATAGTCAAAAATTGATAAACAAATCAAAGTGTTTAGAGGCAATGGCCAGGAGTAGATATACAGAAGAGAAATTCAAATATTTGAGTATGAAGAAATAAAAGTCTGTCCACTAAGATTTAAGTGGGGCTGACAGAGCTGGGAGCAGCTGGGAGCAATAGCAAGGTATGGTAGAAGGGGGCTGTGCAGGCAGAACAAACGCGAAGATATAGGCAAGTATTTTGAAAAATTTCAAAGGGTAACACAAATAAAATATATTAATTTCACCAACTAGTAAAGTGCTGCGTATACGGTATATGCTATTAAGTACTTGTTAAATAAGAATTTCAAGATCAGGATAAACACAGTTACAGTGGGAATAAAAGGAAAATAAAAATAGAGAAAAGGAAATGTGTGTGAAAAGAAAAAGTACTTCTTGAAATACCCAAAGAAAGCTGAGACGAGGCCACAGGATCACTCACTCAAACAAGGAAGGTTTCCCAGGGCAGCCTGGTTCTTACTTTCTTTTACCCCACAAGAGTAGATCTATTCTTGGAAGAAACTAAACCCAAAAGACTCCACAGTATGTTGTGTTCATTCTGGATTGAAAATATATGGTGCTTCTCTGCTGCCTTTCTGAGCATCACAATGTACACATTCCTGGTCCTAAGCAAAAGCAAATGATACGCCTTGGCGATGGGATAAATGGAAGGGGGGTTATGTTCTACCTATGTAATGGTCAACTGTCTAGTTGGCTGCCTCCATATTCTTTTCTAGGATTTCATTTGTTTTGGTCCTTTGGAAGTAAAACTTGGAACTCTTTCTGCCTATCATACCATTATTAGATAAAGAATCCAAAACCGCATTTTCCTGCATTAACCTATTTTATTCTCCCCATTATCACTTTGGTCCTTCTATTTAAGGTAGCCTTTTCTTTTCCAGAATGACATAAAGTTTTTTGAACAGTTGTACTGTGTGATACAAATAAAAACAAATCGTAAAAAGAAAAAAAAATGAGGTAGGTTTCCAACGGTACATACAGCTGAATATAATCAACTAATAAGTTATGGTTCAACTGCTCTAATCAAGGCAAAGTTAGATGAATAAAAAAAATAAGAGCAGAGGACAAAGCTCTGTGGATAGAAAGAACTGAAAGGCAGAATAAGCCCTTTAGGAAGAGAAAACCCCAAACCTCCAACACAATATTTCCAATGAATATCCTAGAATATTAAAATACTAAACATATAAAAACATTTAGGAGTTGAGGAGTCCAGCCAATAGAAGGTAAAGTGTCTACTTCAAGCATTGTTACAAAAAAGATGTTATGTATTAGCTGTATGCATGACAAATGAAATGGAGAAGGTGGCAGAGAGCTGAAGCCTGTTTTATTTCTGGTAAACAATAGTTGTGCTGCTCCAATGTAGTATGCTTAAGAGGTAGATTATTTAGCACTAAGAGAACACGATCTGGCCACTACATATTGCTAAGCAGTCAGTCAAATGCAGGATCTAGAAGCAGGTCAAAATTAAGGGAGACCACGTAAATATACTGTTTGTGTGATTAGCAATCCAAAACCAGCATCTAGAGGGGCCACAGAGTAAATACAGTAATTCAGATTACATAATCATACCCTATTGCAGAAAGCTCAGAAACCAAGAACTTTCAGATGAGCTATGTCAAATGTCAGCCTGATTCTGTCAGGAGCAGATGAGCGTAAACCTTGCCCCATCTAGGGAGAGGTTTACGAATCCCCCAGCACAGTCACTGGCACAGGAATAGGTAAGACAGATCAATGGAACAAAACAAAGTCCAAGACTGGACAAAGTTTCTTTTAGGGTACGATAAAGCAAGCACTTCAAATCAGTGGTAAAAGAGTTTTGGAAAAACCAGCTATTTGGGAAAAATAAAAAGCTGGATTCCTAATTCCCTTCTTACACACCCCCCCCACCTCGACTCCACATTAAATTCCACATATGACAAAGATTTAAATACAGAAAGTTAAACCATAAAAATCCCAGAAGTATGAGTGAATATTTTTATAATCTTAGAAATGAGAAAAACATTACAAAAAATGATACAAAACCCAGAACAATTACTTTGACTATTAAAAAAAATTAATGGCAAAATACTGAACATAAAGTTTAAAAAAACTGGAAAAAATTATTTGTAACACAATAAAGGGTTAATACAGAGTTTTCAGATCAATAAGAAAAAGATAAAGATCTCAAAAGAAAATAGGCAGGGACTTTCCTGGTGGCGCAGTGGTTAAGAATCCACCTGCCAATGCAGGGGACATGGGTCCGAGCCCTGGTCCGGGAAGATCCCACATTCTGCAGAGCAACTAAGCCCGTGCGCCACAACTACTGAGCCTGCGCTCTAGAGCCCACGAGCCACAACTACTGAGCCCATGTGTCACAACTACGTGCTCTAGGGCCCGCGTGCTGCAACTACTGAGCCTGTGTGCTGCAACTACTGAAGCCAGCACCTAGAGCCCATGCTCGCAACATGAGAAGCCACCGCGATGAGAAGACTGCGCACTGCAACGAAGCGTAGGCTCCCGTGTGCAGCAACTAAGACCCAATGCAACCAAAAATAAATAAAATTTAAAAGAAAAGAAAATAGGCAAAGGACACAAACAAGTAATTCACAAAAGGACACAGAAATGACCAATAATGTTTGAAAAGCTATTCAATCTCACTAGTAATCAAAAGAAAATCAAAGAAAAATAATGTGTTAACATTTTCCACCTGTTGGAAGCGCTTGACAAAATGTATCCAGTGAGGGGTGGAGACCAGAGCACCTGTGTGCACTGTGGGTGGGAGTATATAAACTGCTGTAACTTTTCTGGAGAGCTATTTGGTGATGTGAATCAGAACTGAAAATGTCCACACCACATGACCCAAGCAATCCCACTCAGGAATTTATTATCAGGGGATAATTACACAACTTTACAAAATATGTTATACACCTGAAGGTTTATTGCATCCTGCAGGCCATCTACTGTGTTAAACATCTTACACACATTATCATTTAATCCACATAACAACCCCATATTACTATATCTGTATATTCTAGACAAGAACTGAAGCTTTGTTAAATGCATTATGTTATGCAATGAAACAATATACCAGGTGCTAATGAAAATGTTTCAGGTATTTACTGACATTGAAAGATATTCATAACATGTTGAGTAAAAAGCAGGTTTACAGAATAGCATGTAAAATCGTGTGTGTGTGCATTTATGGTTAAAAACATAGTCTTCCAAATACTAAGAGCGACGATCTCTAAGTGGCAGAATTTATGGTGGTGTTTCTTCTTTATAGTTTTTCCATGGTGACCGAATTACTCCCCACCCCATCATCTGTTGAATAGGGATTTCTAGTGTCCCAGGTGGCACTGATAGCCATATACTTACCTCTGGTAGGGGAGCTCTGGGCAGCAGGGAGTCACTGACTGGCATTTATAACCAAATTGGTTTTCAGGGACCCATTACGTTAGAAAGTAGGTGACAGCTTGTACTACCTTCTCTGAAATACAACCATCTTGACAGAGGATAATGCAAGACTCATCCACACATTTAATGCCCACCATTTAAAGCCTGAGGTCCACGCATTTTAGAGATCATGAATTAACAAAAATGTCCATTTCTGTGGTCATTTGGCTAATCCCTAGTTCCATCTGGAAAAGAGAAAGGCCATAAAACACAACATTCTTTACGGAAATAACTTTGTCTTCACATCTAATCAAACAAGAAGTCTAATTAAGTTACTGTTACTATAGCTGGGAGAACTTAAAGTTGGATCCGAGAGTCACCGTAGCTTGGAAAAAAAATTTTGGTAATGAGAAACCTCTGCCTATCTTTAGTTACACACCTGATCAAAAGTAAAACACTGAAAGAATTAACACCAGCACAACTGAGCCTGGATCAGTTTCACATGGCGCGCCCCAGTTTAAAAGCCACTTGCAGATGACCCGACAGTCTGGCCATCAGGAGCAACCTCTCTGGCAAGTAAACGGAGAGTGAATTCAATGATGCCATCCTTCACACATGTTCCTTCTTTCAACAAATACATCTGCTTGCCTACCATGTGCCGGACCCTCTTTGGGGCACTGCGGACACAGCAGTGATAACACATACACTGTGCTCAGGGAGCTTATACTCTATGAACACACGTCTTAACAGAAGCCTAAGAATGAAGACTAAACATGCTAGATACGCAACCTACAGAAGACAACCTGTCATTGTGAAAATAAAACTGCAGAAGGGTGTTAAAGCCTGGTCTAGTAACTAACCGGTTGGGAAAGTGGGCACAAATCATTTTCTCTCTTGGGAATCTACTTCCTCAGGAGTAAAACTGAATTATGCTCCTTCACTCACGGAATAATAAGAATCAAATGAAATAACAAGGCACTGGTGATCCCATAGAGGCTGGGAATTTAAGATTTAGGCTTCCAAACCCCAAACAGGGAACACAGGGACAGACAGGACATAGTGATGGTGTAAGAGAGGTTTGGGGGCTTCCCTGGTGGTGCAGTGGTTGAGAATCTACCTGCCAATGCAGGGGACATGGGTTCGAGCCCTGGTCTGGGAAGATCCCACATGCCGCGGAGCAGCTAGCCCCGTGAGCCACAATTACTGAGCCTGCGCGTCTGGAGCCTGTGCTCCGCAACAAGAGAGGCCACGATAGTGAGAGGCCCGAGCACCGCGATGAGGAGTGGCCCCCCACTTGCCGCAACTAGAGAAAGCCCTCGCACAGAAACGAAGACCCAACACAGCCATAAATAAATAAATAAAAATTAAAAAAAAAAAAAAAAAAAAGAGAGGTTTGGGACAAAACCTGGGCGAAGCTCTTGTGGGCAGGAATAAAATCTTAACAGAATACAGTTCTGTTAAATAAGGCACTGCTAGGATCATAAAACATGAGCCAAAAATAAAATCACAAATGTTCCAGTCCTCCCAGAGACTACCCTTAGAAATAAAAAGGCTAAACATAAAACAGTATGCAAGTTTGCAA
This sequence comes from Mesoplodon mirus, assembly GCF_964341445.2. Lineage (NCBI taxonomy): Eukaryota > Metazoa > Chordata > Mammalia > Artiodactyla > Ziphiidae > Mesoplodon > Mesoplodon mirus. The sequence continues at coordinate 102,900,331 of NC_138978.1, forward strand.
ACCTATTCAATTATTCAGAGTTTTCTGTGAGGCAGGATGATACAGAGGAGAGCACTGGGCTAATACCTGGTCAATGTGAATTTCATTTCCGGCTCTGCCAACAGCTCTGTGAACTTGGGCAGTAAAACTTAACTTCACCACCAAGGCGAGGAAGCTGGAATGACATTTCCAGTCCCTATAAGCTTTAAAATTCTATGACTCATCAATAATTTCACAACTCAGTTTGCTTTTCCACTGCTCTGCCTTCATTTGGGAAAAAAACAACAACAAAAATCAGCCCGTTGCTCCACAATACTCTAGTGTCAACAGAAAAGGGCAACAGCAACTCCATTATCTAGAAACCTCAACAACCTGGACACTCACTGAAAGGAAGCAAGGGAGAGAGACCTCTGATGACACTGTCCATGCAATAAAACCCTACGCACCTGACCACAAGAGAAACCTGCAGACCGTCACTCTAAATCAATCTGCTAAACCTGTCAGACTGCCTAAAATTAGAAATCTTTTTCTTACAGAAGCATCTTACAGAAGTAAAATTAAGCTAAGTAAAATTTCTTAGCTTACAGAAGTTAAATTTGGGGGACACTGTATCTAGAGACGGGGACAGCAGCAAGAAGGAACAGGATATTGCAAGGGGACTATCATTTCTGCAGGAAAAAAAGAGTAAACTTCAACAGGCAGACAATGGCACTAAGCTTATAAATCTGGGCCATTCAAAATGGGAGAAAATAGCCCCACAAATCTCAACAGACCTTGAGGGCATTAATGCCATACCACTTTAAAATAATGTGAGTCGTGATACAGCATAATTTAAACTCCTTAATGATCTAAGGTCATACTGCTGACAAAGAAGGCAGAGACATATTTTAGAAAGATGTCCATTAAAAACAACAAAAACAACAAACTTTGGCATTCAAAAGGGTAGGCTTAAATGCCTACCCTAGGCTTAGTTTTCGAAAAACTCATCTTCATGGGATAACTCATTTCTAATCATGCCTAATAAATGAGTTAAATTTCAAACTGTTAGCATTTAATTTTTACATCTTTATCTTATTTCAAAGAAAAGAAAGTGATGAAAGGATATGCACCAGTGGCCAGCTGACTGGACCATAAAAGCTCACCGGTCCCCACTGGGTGTGGGGACCAGCCCGGCCTCCCTCTGCTGCAGCCACACTGGCCTTCTCCCAGACCTCTGGGTGCACCACGCTCTTTCTAGCCCCAGGCCTGTGAACATGCTTTTCTCTCTGTCTGGCACACTCCTACAGGGAAAATTCTATTCATCTTCCAGTACCAGTTTAAGTAATTTCTCAGCAAGTGCTTCCTAGTGCCCCAGGCTAAAAGGACCTCTGTCAATTATTCTCCTGTAGTTGCTTTTTTCCTTCTTGGTACTTATTGTATTTGTAATTACATATGTGTTTAATGTCCATTTTCTCTACTGGTCCATAAAGGCAGGGATCTTGTCTGTTGTGTTCCAAATCAGTTCCCAGTACCCAGTACAAGGCCCAACACATAGTAGGTGCTCAATAAAAGGTTGCTGAATAATAATAATATTGACCTTTACTGAGCACTCATGATATATAAAGCACCACTGCTACTTTACAGATGAAGAAGGAGGGTCAGAGAGGCTAAGTAATTCTCCCAAAGTTACACAGCTGGTAAGTGGTAGAGCAAGGATTCAAGCTTCTGTCTGTCTGACTCCAGACTACACATTTAACGACTACGCTTTCTCCAGCACTATGTGAGGCAAAAGGGTGAAGTTAAGGGGCCATGCTTGTACTACCTTTAAGGTGTTTATAATCTGGAGAATACCAATTGAATAAATGAAAGTGAATACAAAATAGAATACTATAGTAAAGTGCTGGATTACATGGCATTGTTAAATGTTGTAGGCTAGAACAGAAAAAAAAAACAAGCAGAGCAAGAAAGGCATTCAGACAGGAGGAATGCCATGAAAACAAAAATGGAGAAGCAACAGAGCACATGGCAAGCTAAAGGGACTGGTGAGAAGGGAACTTCAACTAGAGCAGAGTTAACGTAGGCCAGGAAGTGGTGAGATACTACCTTAAAGATATACGTGCATTATAAAAAATAATTCCATTAACATTCTGGTCTGCCACGCTCTCAAGCTAAGTTCTTGAGGAGTACCTATCACATCTCACTAATATTTCTTAAAACGTTACAGAGGTCAATAGAGTACAAAGCTAATAGTGATTGCTCAGTTAATGAATCAAGGTGAAACAAGCAAAGTGCCATTTTAGAGCTGTCAACTTAAAACCACATATTTAAAGCTTAATGAATGAGAAGAGAAATAGTTATTGAATTATAAGTAGCCTTATTTTTTTTAATTGTAAGCTCTTTAACACTATAAGTAAATAACTATATATACTTGAAAATATTATAACCAGATGACCAGGTATCTGATGATGGTGGGGTTATTTTCTCCTCCATCTCCCATAGCTTCAAGAAAGACACTTTGAATAGATGGTCTCTCCTTCACCATACCCAATTTTTTTTTAGCTCCAAGTCCAAGGACATAACTAGTACATAATTCTTAACACAGATTTGGTTCCTGTGAGTACCCATACTAATTTTCCTGGAATATTTCAGCTGTGGAAAAAAAATTTAAGTGCATACACAAATATCTGAGCATCTAACTGGTAATGCATTAGAAGCTTTGTGTAGATAATCATTATAAAAAACATCCAATAAAGGATGAATACACACCAAATTCTACACTGTCTCATTTAATCTTCACAAGGACCCTAAAAGGTACGTATTAGTATATCCATTTTATAGATGAAAAAACTAAGGTTCACTAAGAGTCATCTGTCCCTGGTTACCACTGAAGTTTGAATCCAGGTCTAACCTGTGATCACATTCCTTCCTAACCACGGCCTCAAAGAACTCCAATTAATACCACTTGTTAGTATCACTCATATTAACCAGTTAAAATTTTGATGTAATCATGAAGGTTAAAAAAAAAGAAAAGAACACATATGCTTCTTACATTTCTGCCAATCTTGACTCACTCTCATTCTTGCCACCTCCGCCCAAGCCTGTCACCCAACCCTGCCAAGTGATAAAACCAAATACATTTATGCCTCATCTGTCTCCTTTTATGCACATGTTCCTCTGGAGTTGGTATTTATCAGGATCATTTGGCTGACAACTGGACTCTATGGACACAGTAATATATCAACAGGCTTATTAAGAAATGACATAGGGCTTCCTTGGTGGCGCAGTGGTTACGAATCCGCCTGCCAATGCAGAGGACACGGGTTTGAGCCCTGTTCCGGGAAGATCCCACATGCCGCGGAGCAACTAAGCTGTGCGCCACAACTACTGAGCCTGTGCTCTAGAGCCTGAGAGCCACAACTACTGAGCCCATGTGCCACAACTACTGAAGCCCGCACACCTAGAGCCCGTGCTCTGCAACAAGAGATGCCACTGCAATGAGAAGCCCACGCACCACAGCGAAGAGTAGCCCTGCTCGCCGCAACTAGAGAAAGCCCACGCACAGCAACGAAGTCCCAGTGCAGCCAAAAATAAATTAAATAAATTTAAAAAAAAAAGAAATGACATAAACCCTACATATGTGGTAGGATTCAAGGTTTTCAAAACATTCTCTCTTTGAAGCCTTATGATAACACTTCATTTTACATGATGGGGAGCTGAGGCTTAGAAGGGCTAATTGAGCTCTGTTGAGGGAACTATGACCTCAAGGAGCAGAGAGGAATTCACAACTACATGACTTACAACTGGGGTCTATAACCTTGCCTTATCCCTAAAGCAAATGCATTGACTTAAAATATCTCTATGAAACACTTCCAAATGCAGCACCATGTTGGGACATAAGTGTTCTATGCCCAGCTCTTGGCCTGTAAGCAAGTCATTTAGCCTTCTTGGTAAGAGATCTGACCAGTTAATCAGCTTAACAATCTATGATGCAAACTGTTAAGCACATTATCAGCAAGAGTTCAATCTTACCCTTGTTCACAAATGTTCAGAAAAATCTGTTCCCGGGCTTCACTGTCTTATAGCTCCTGGGTTCCTCATGCCTGGGCTCACAACCTCCTTCAATAAGGTCCAGGAGTCCTGGATTGTTTCTTGGAATCTTGAGCACTTCAAGTATAAAAGATGGTCGGCCCTGCCCTCTATTCTGCTCTCCTGTTGGACATACTCTTCCAAGAGCACAGTAACGGTCAACCTCCAAAAGGATAACTCTTCTTGGCTCCCCATTTCCACCTCTGGTTTATCCAGCTCTAGCCTCATGTCAGCCACTACCTGTTAAAACACTTTCCCCAGTAAGTCCTAATGGCAGACTCCCTCCCCATACCTCCCCTCTTTTTCCATCCCCCACAAAGAGCTATCTTTTTTTTTTTTTGCGGTATGCGGGCCTCCCACTGCTGCGGCCTCTCCCGTTGTGGAGCACAGGCTCCAGACGCGCAGGCTCAGTGGCCATGGCTCATGGGTCCAGCCGCTCCACGGCACGTGGGATCCTCCCGGACCAGGGCACGAACCCGTGTCTCCTGCATCGGCAGGAAGAGCTATCTTTTTTTACTTCTCTATATGTTTTCCTGGAAACCTTAGTCTTTCATACTCCTCATCAACTACTTCTCCCCAACAGAAAGTCCCCACTGATCATCCCCTGAGCATGTCTTGGACTTCCCTACCTCCATGCTTTTACAGGTCTCCCTAAGAATTCCCTCCACACCTTGATTCTCTCTTCATCCATGAGGCCTTCCCAGACCACTGCACTGCAGTGGTCATGCCTTCTTCAAAATTTCTTCCAAACTCTCAGCAAGCCGTCTCTGAACAGCTAAATCCTTAAGATGACATCAATGTGGATGTTTTTAATGTTTAACTTTTCTTACGTACAGGCCAGAACTCCAGAAGTGTGTGAGTGAAAGATATCTACACAATACATTTAACAAAACATTTTGATAAAACTTCTCGTTTGACCCTCCAAATAATCCTAAAACTGATTCTCCAGTTTAAAATAAATAAATAAATAAAGGTCAGAGAAGTTAAGTGATTGTCTATGATCACACCATACAACTATGAAGCAGCAGAGCCAGGATTCAAATCTGAGTATTAAGAAGTCTTTTTTGAATTTTGCATATAGCATATTTATGATGTGAATCTCTTTGACAAAGAGCAGGTACCAGATAAACATTGATCTGAACTATCCTGTCTGGGAAGTACTAACGTCAGTTAAAAATTTCCTTCCCAGTTCAATTTCTCTTGGTACTTCAGGGTGATCTTACTGTTGAATCAGATTTGCAAACAGGCTCAACTACAATATTAGAACTTAGTTTTTTAGAACATACAGGAAAAAAAAGAGCAAAACTCTTAACAAAATCAAACGTAAGAGAGATACTACTCATAAGCCCTAGAAGGAAAAAACCATACATTTTCTTCTAATGAAAATAAATCAAGCCAATTAATCACATGTAAGTTTCTAACGTGCATAGGGCTGAGTATATTAATGGGAAGCTGACCATCTATTTTCAAGCACACAGGCAGCCAAGACAAAAAGAAAAAATAAAAGCCCCAGTTTTGGCAGAGTACTGTAGGGAAGGAAAAGAAAAAACAAATTTACTGCTAGATATCTATTTGGTTTGCTTTTGGAATATCCAAGCTAGTAGCTTTGATTTGCATTAGATTTTTTTCAGCCAACAAGGAACAATAAAGTATTTCCCAAAAAATAAAAGTCAAATGTCTTTCACAATTATATGAAAAAAAGAAATACTCCTGTTATTTTTAAGAACACTCATATTTCACCGAAGCAAGCTCTGGAGGTGGTAACAAATTACCCCCAGATGTGAAATCCAGGCTATGTTCAAGTTCAACTGGGAAATGGAACAGCCACAATTTGCTTCTAAACTTGGAAACAACCAGTAAACATTTGTGATCACAACCTTTGGCCTCCTCTTCTTCCATATTAATCACAGAGTTTTTTAGACATTTTAAATCTAGTCCAAAACTTCTCATGCTGTAGATGAGGAGTTGAGGGCCAGATACTGAAATGCAAAACAGAAAATAAATTACATTCACAGAAAACTTTCTCAGGAAAACACCACAGGCTCTGAATGGAAGATTTTGTTTTTGTTGTGGTTTCCTGAGACTGGGGTTGAGGACAGAGAAGGAAAAAATAGCCCCAATCTTAAAAAACAAAACCAAACCAAACAAAAAAAAACCACATGTCCAGCATTCACCTAACAACCTCTAAAGGTATGAAGCGTCTATCATGAAGATTCATTCAACTCAGCTAGCTCAAAGCCACATATTACTAACCCAATTTTGACTGCAGTCACCATTACAGTGTCAGTAAAAAAAACCCTGCCTAGAACAGACTGAAATTGACCAGTTTGTTCCGAGCCCCATTACTCCTCAAAACCACCTACGTACAGATCAGTGAGGCCACGTAGACAGTGGGAAGAACAAGTTTTCACCAAGCATTTAAGTAGAAGAGTACAAGATGCAACAGAAACACTGGTTAGAAAAAGATAAAAAGGTAACTGAGGGCTTCCCTGGTGGCGCAGTGGTTAAGAGTCCGCCTGCCGATGCAGGGGACATGGGTTCGTGCCCCGGTCCGGGAGGATCCCACGTGCCGTGGAGCGGCTAGGCTCGTAAGCCATGGCCGCTGAGCCTGCCCGTCCGGAGCCTGTGCTCCTCAATGGGAGAGGCCACAACAGTGAGAGGCCTGCGTACCGAAAAGTAACTGAAAAAAAAAATTTTTTTTTTTTTTTTAGAAATTTACAAATGCAGTATCTTTTTTTGGAGCCATTGCCACACAGCCCTCTGCTAGAAAAGCTGTATTTTTAATTACACGTCAAATTTGATATCTGGTCTACCTTAACATTAGCTTCTCATCATATAAAACGTCTGCACTTCATTTCTCCAGTCTCAAAGCACAGTTCACTTTCTGCAAAGACAGCTTGAGGGGTAGAAAGGGAGGAAGAAGAGGAAATGTGACTCCTGATCTGACCACTGCCCTCAAGCACTGCCCTTTCTGTGAGGATCACATGAGTAACAGGCCAACTAGGACAAAGTTGGGGGGCATGGTTTCTGCAGTCACCCACTGAGAACCCAACGTTTATTGGCAAGAGTTGATTTGAAATTGGCAGAGTGCAAAAGCAGCTGTTAATAGCCTATGTGAACCTAACACAAAATATCAGATCAAAACAGCAGGATGAGGAGCCTATTATTATTATCATTACAGAAAGAAAATAGTCATTAGAAATTGACCAGGAGACTCATCATAGTGATTTTTAATTTTCTAATTAAAAATCACTATGCGCAGAACCAAAAATTTGAGTCAGCAGAGAACTTACCTACTTGTTACCCTGCTTTCCCTTCGAGCCACGTGTCCTACCTGGCTAGCCCTCTACCCTCACCTCAACCAAACCTCAGATGAAAACTAACATTTCCCCAGATAAATATACTTCATCAACTTTGCTGATACTTCTAACTGAAATCCCCAATACAGAATTCATTTTAACATCCTGTAGGGATTAAAAGTCTGATGAGTATACTGTATGGGCACAGAGTCCTCATGAGGACTTTGCTCATTCTGCTCAACCAGGACCAGGAAGGAGATCCTATGGAATTCCTATTCCTTGACCCCAACACTAACGGATGAAACAGGACTCAAGAAAGATTAACTAGAGGGTGACGGTGGGAGTGGCGGGGAAGGCAGTATGAAGAGAGGCTGGGTACTGGGATAAATGAGGCAGTTAGAAAGTTCCGGGGCAGTTAAATGCACTGACCTTCAGATTTCCGGGTGTGACAAAGATCCACAACTGGCTAAGAGCGGCAGCTCCCCGAAGCCTCCAACAGGCACATTCAGTCCTGTCAGCCTGGACTCAGCCCTGCCAGCACCAGCAAACAAATACATGCATTCTTCTCAGAGCTGACACCCCATACAACACAACCTCACTACAGGGCCTGTTTATATAAGAAACCAGATGCTTTGATGTTGGGGTAGAAGTTGGGAAGTTATGTGTAAAGAAGTAGTTAATGACAGGAACAGAAGGAGGACAGAGAATGAACAACATTCCTGGCTTTCTAATCCTAAATTTTAAAAGCTTTAAGGAAATTGTCAAATAGTCTGAGCTCAGGAATGAGAAGTAAGGAAATTATGTCAGCCACCACCATAACTCTGACCAAGGCATTTCATCTGTTTCTTTAAGACAGAGCTTCATGCCTAACCTCAAAGGGGTGCTTATAGGAGGAATGTTTGGAAGCAATCCAACTTAGCAACCAACATTAATAAAATCTAGGCTTGCTCAACTTCTCTCATGCACAAAGGTTATACATGTCATGAACATTCCAAGCACTTAAAGGAAAGAATCAGTTAACAGTGTGGCATGAAAAGAGTTTGCGGTTAAAGGCAAAAGGAAGGTTATTCTTTAGTCTAAGAAAAAATCATTTATAAATACGCACACACACATACTTGCTGGATTTCATGAGTGAAGAGACTGAGTTATATAGGTCATTAGGGCACAGGTCTCCTAAAACCAGAAGACTATAAAAGCACTATCATGCTTTAGTTCTACTTTGCTTTCTTAGGAAGATTAGTTAAACACCAACATATTCTCACAAAGCCAAATAAGCCACAGAAACAGGTCTAGGAGATTTGCTAAAACTTTCCGAGGCTTTTCGTTCTCCAGTCTGAATTATCTCTTCTTTGTATCTTGGCACCCCCAGTATCTAGCACATCTTGGACTTTTGGAGGACATTCATGTACACTGACTACATGAAGCAATGTGGCTTGACATGAACAGCAAGTTATAACAAATAAGAGAACAACAAACTTTTCATTTTTCTTGGGAATTGGATCCTGTCATCTCATGAAAAACTACTCTAAATGGCACTTTCCCAGCTGTACAAAAGTATACAATATTTCTAATAAAAAGTTGTTCTGTTATGCTTATACTTTTATTTCACACTGTTTATAAAGGCTCCCCCAACACCAGATCTCTTCAGCAGAATTCAGGATGACTTATTATGACTTCTAAAAATATAGAATTGAAAAGCAGAACAGACCACTAGATAACAGTTCTTGGTTAAGGGGGTGCACCACTAAGAACTGCTTTATTCAACCATTTCTAAGGTGAAGATTATTAACAGTGGTTCCACTTTTACCACATACACATGCTACAAAAAGGATGGGATCTCTGAAGAAACCATGGATGATTAAGAAATGCAAAAACAGTTCGTTTAAATGAGGTCAATGAAAGAAGACAAAAAAATAAGTTTAAAAAATCACTGGAAACAATAACTAAATAAAATGAAAGAAAAAGAGGGAAGATTTTTTTATTAACATGTGGACTTCAAAGAATGAGGTTTCAGATCTGCTCTTGAGTAGATCTGGCCTAAGAACCCCCTGAGCCAGTTTTTTCAACCTCTTGCTTTAGAAATCAATATATCGCAAATGACATATAAATTCAAACCAACCAGGGAAGGTTCTGACTAAAGGAATAAATCCAGGAGTAGCCCCAGGTCCTAAAGGTAGGTCAATCAGCAAGAGAATAATCCAAATATGGAGTAAGAATGCTGTGTCTGGCTGGCTCAAGGAAGGAAGTGCTCCCGTTATAAATCAGGCACTGGTGTTGTAAAGCCTTTCTCAACTCTCCACCGTGAGATGGAAGTCTACACATTTTTTCCCCTTCATCAAACGGGAAGACTTCCCAGTTCTCATTCTGCCCTATCTGCACCCAACCCATCCCACACGTCAGCGCTAGCTTGGCCACTTTTATGCAGCTGCTGCTTGGACTGCGTTTAGCAAGAGTTCTCCCTGACTGCTTATGCTTTGACTGCAATTGCCCTGGGTCCCCAGATCAGAGAATTCTGCACAGGTAACAAGTCCAGGCAGAGGGAGAAAGATCAAGGGGAGATTGAGATTCGGCTGATACAGAATGTGGTATAACGAAGACAAGTGCAGTTAGCCACTCACCTCTGTCCCCATGTGCAACTCTCTTTGAATGAGGAAGAGATATAAGAGAGAAAATGCATTAAACTGAAAATACATTATGCAACAATTAAACCGGTAGTTCTAGAAAAAACACGAGGAAGATGCCCGAGCTGATCTAGAGCAAGTAAGTAGCCAGGATGTTGCCAACAACTGGCTTTGTCAACACAGTAGTGTGCAGAGGTTGGGTTGCTTGTCCCCAGAAACAGAACTGCCACAATTTTTAAAGTGTCCGACTAGGACCTAGCTCAAAGCAGAGTATCTGCAATGTGTTTCTTAACCACTGTAAACCTTGTTACAACAGGATCTAGACATCCTGGTCAGAGTCCAATGCCATGATAGAAGGTCAAGTTGAAGGCGTAAGAGAGAGCACACATACGCTGTCACCCCATTGCCAAGCTTGTTCCTTTAACTATTAAAACACACAGGAACCTAATCATTGCTTTGGGATTTCTGAACACCCGCCTACCCACCCTGAAAGTACTGACCCCGCGAGGACACACGTTTGTTTCTGCTTAGCCCCAACTTCTCCAACCACTTAAGAGGTAATTACTCCTCCAGCTTCCTGTTGGGGTATAGCGTTGTTGGATCCAAATTATTTATACAGACGCAAAACAACAACGCTCGAGAGATGCTGACAACTTAAAAAAAGAATGTCGTGAAAGTCTAAGCCGGCTTCCCCTGTGACGAAACACAGCTGCCCGGGCGGCGGCGTCCGGGGGCCGCTCTCCGGGCCCGACGCGGCCCGCCCGACCGCCGTAGTTTCGGGGCCGCGGCCCAGGTGGCGCGGGCGCCGCGCGGCGGGCGAGCGGCCGGGGTCTCCTCCGCTGGGACGCGAGGCGCGCGGACAGAGAAAGAGGAGCCGGGTGCGCGGGCCGGCCGCTAGAGGCCCGCGGGTGGCACCTCGTAGTCCGGGCGGTGCCCGGGCCCGGCGCCCGCTCACCTGGTGCGTGTTGTTCGCTAGCCTGACGACGAAGTCCCGGACCCCGCCGCAGTCCTCATCCTCGTCGAGCGCGCTGCGGCGCCAACGGCCGCCGCGGGGAGCCGGGCCCCCGGGCGCGGCCGCGCGCAGCCCCCAGCTCACCCCGACGGGGCCGGACCAGCGCGACAGCGGCGCAGCAGGCGGTGGCGGCGCGTCCAGCCGGTCCTGGCCGAGGATCGCCGGCGGCAGCAGCTGGAGGAGGAGGAGGAGGCTGAGACCGTGGGGCCAGCGCGAGAGGTCGCCAGCAGCTCCCCGGGGCCGCTCCATCGCCGCCGAATGCCTACGCTGCCGACACCTGCCGCCCGGCGCGCCCGCCCACCCCCGCCGGCGCCGCGCCACACCCCCGATCCCGAGCCCGGCGCTCCTTGGATATGCGCAGCCGGGCCTCTCCGCCCCCATAGGCTGGCCGCCTGTCCTTCTTCCCCGGCCCACTGCTCATTGGCTCGCGTCGCCTCCGGCTTCGGGGGTCCTGGATTAGGATGCCAAGTTGCGGGACTGATTGGCTGGAACGTGGCAGAGACGGCTGAGGTCATCCCCCCCTCGCCGGCGTATCCGAGGCCGGGCTTCTAGAGTTAGCGCAGGAGCTTCCCTCCTTCACAGGAACGCCCCCGCTTCGTGGCGCCCCGACCCCTCGTTGCTCCCTCTGGCACCCTCAAGTTGGGGCTGGGTTGGTCCCCTCTTCTCCCCCAGAGACACCCCTAAAATTCCTTGGGTTGTGGGAGCGCCTGGAAAATCTCGGGGGATCCCTGAGTTTGCTCAGCTGGAAAAGGGGGCTCCGTCATGAACCGGTGCTTCTGGTTTTTAAACCCCCGCACGCTGCAGCGCCCATTGTCTGCTGAAGCAGCCGCCTTGCTGACACAAGGTGAAGGAGAACTGTGTGGGCTAAGTCTCATGGAGGCAGACATCAGAACATCCATGACTCACGCAAGCCTGGAGAAAAGTCTCTCCTCACTCACCTTCCTCTTATGCAAGGGGTTAAGCCAAAGAAGGAGTTGCTTATTGATTTTCCTGGAGTTAGAAAGTAGCTTAGGGGCAGGTAAAAGGGGGCAAGAGAATTGCCCCGTTTTATAAAGTCGGCTCAGTGCCGACTTTAGACATGATCATTGCATAGATGCATATTTATCAGGGTGCCTTAACCCTGCAGTGAGCACACTGCACAAGTTTGGTTTTCAATATATAATATCCCCTAAATTAACATCCCGCCTCCAATAAATAAAACAAAACCCCTACGCTGTTCCCTTTATCGCAGAAACTACACCCATAACTTTATTCTGGAACATGCAGTGCAGGTAAAACCAGTTCTGGATGTTCTCTTTATTGACTCCATCTCTTCAGAAGGCCAGTTGTTCAGAAGAAAAGGGAACAAATAGAAAGACACAAAGTATACAACACGTTATACCCAAATAAAGAAAGCAACTAAAAATTACTTTTAACTATTAACTGCAGGTAAACCCGAATGAGAATATATTTATTGGAGAGGAAAATGAATGGTGCAGTGCACCGAACCCAAGGTTTACATTAAAATCCTCTAGTCACATTAATTTGCAAACAAAAATTTACAAATTTACATTCTGCCAGAACAACCATAGTAAGACATGACAAGTGAAAAATATTTTTGAATGGCATCTGACCAGGATGGTAAAATCACTAAAATAGTATTCCAAGTTCTCAGCTACTGAACTGACGAGATAAAGCTCCATGAAAACTGGTGAACAATTTGTTCCTTTCCATTAACTACAATGTGTCAGATAATTTTTTTAAGAGATTATTTTTTAATCTGTGCCAACTGTGGAGTAGATCACAAGACAGTCAGTTCCAGTAGCATGTGATTAGCCGGGGAGAGAAGAGGGGCTATACAGGAATATTTCTTTGTTTGGGTGACACAAAGATGAATGGTCTATTGTCTTACTGTCCGAAAAGTAAAAAGCCAACTCAACAGTGCCATCTCCTGGAGAAATTACTAAATACACTTTTAAACTCTTAAAATTGTTGGAATTACCTGTACATTCATTTTTTAATATATTGCTTTTAGTTATCATTGTATGTTTACAGAATATGTTTCCTTCTTCAAACTGTATTAGCTTCTGGGGACACGGTACCTTGCATATGGAACTGAGAAAATGTTTGAGTGAATGAATTATTTTAGTATTTCACTTTTGTCAATGACACTGGCACTAAATACAAAAGTTGCACTGTGATATCCTTTGTGAAATACCACACCTAAGGCCTTACCTTACTTGCAGAACTAAAATATGTAAATTTATCTTATTACTAAAAACGATACATTCCTCCAAGATAAATTCTGTGACAGAAAGATGAATTGAAAGCCGTTACATATCACAAAACCATTGCTTTTGCTAATAAGATTATTTCTGATTCTATTTAAACGGACACAAAAAGAAACTTCGTAGGAAATTTTAAAACTCTACAGAAAACCAAAGTCCATCTCTTTCAAGAATTCTATAATTGGAATTATAGAAGGTATGAAATTTTTTGTTTCACCAGTACAGTGTAAGCTGAAGCTAAGAGCTACTTTATTCCTTGGTGTATGTTTTTTCCCTGCATAATACACATGATTCAGAGACACAACTTCACCTTGCCCTAAAGCAGCATGTTTAGTCCATTTCTGCATTAATCTACATTGAGTTAAATGGGGTATTTATTGTCTAGTTCTCCCCCACTAGAAGCTTCATGAGAGCACAGACCATACCTAGACCACAGCTCTATCCCCAATGCCTAATACATTACTTGGCATATAGTACATAGGTACTCAAATTTGTTAAATCTGAACAAATATTAGTTGAGATAGGATTTTTCAATGGCATTTTCTATTAGGATTTGATAAGAGGTGAACACGAGGGAAACTAATCTCATGATCACGTTATATTTAATAACAGGGTTAAAATCACTAGGACAGTCTCCAGAACATTGGTGACAATATAACTTTAGTTCCCTACCTCATGTGTGTGTGTGTCTAGAGCAAAATTCTGTTTTCCCAAATGTTTCCCATCATTGCACTTTCCAAATGTATATAAGCACATATTTTGCTGGAAATTTGGTATAAATTTAATATGAATTCAGCCTATTCAAATAATCAGAATTTGAAATCATAGAGTACAACTTCCTACAAATGTTAATGAAGACAATACACAATCAATTCTGCATTATTCACACGTGGATTAGCCATGTTGTGGATAGTACATTTCAAATCTCAATGAGATTTCCCTGTTACTCAGTAGGTATCTGGGCTTCTCATGCCTGGCATTGTAAAACCAAGAGTTGATGATTTAAAACCAGAAAAACCTGAGTTCAAGTCTCAACAGCTTAATTTTCTGAGTCCATGGTCACACAGCCTTACATTCTTCATCTGTTAAGAATATGATAAGTAACAATATCTACTTCATATGGCCATTCCTTTTAATAGATATTTATTGGAGTATAATTGCTTCACAATACTGTGTCAGTTGCTGTTGCACAACAAATCAGCCATATGCATACACATGTCCCCATATCCCATCCCTCTTGAGCCACCCTCCCACCCTCCCTACCCCACCCCTCTAGGTCATCGCAAAGCACCGAGCCGATCTCCCTGTGCTATGCTGCTGCTTCCCACCAGCCAACTATTTTACATTCGGTAGTGTATATACGTCGATGCTACTCTCTTTGCCCCAGCTTCGCCCTCTCACCCCACGTCAAGTCCATTCTCTATGCCTCTTTATTCCTGCCCTGCAACTAGGTTCATCAGTGCCATTATTTTTAGATTCCATATATACGCGTTAGCATACGGTATTTTTCTTTCTGACTTACTTCACTCTGTATGACGGACTCTAGGTCCATCCACCTCACTACAAATAACTCAATTTCGTTTCTTTTTATGGCTGAGTAGTATTCCATTGTGTATATGTGCCACTTCTTCTTTATCCATTCATCTGTCGATGGACATTTAGGTTGGTTCTGTGTCCTGGCTATTGTAAATAGTGCTGCAGCGAACATTGTGGTACGTCTATTTCTGAATTATGGTTTTCTCAGGGTATATGCCCAGTAGTGGGATTCTTGGGTCCATATGGCCATTTTTGAGGCTCCAATAGATTGATTCTTTAAATCATCTCAGCCAGTCATATGCTGGCAGCTCTAACGGGGGAGTTCATAGTATACTCCAAAGTCTAATGTAAACTACTTCTGAATTACCCAGTTCTCTCTTACTGATTTGTAATTGATTGCCAGTGAGGCCAAGATCATGAATTTGATTCTTTTATAGTCCTTGACTTCATAAAAAAAAGAAAATCTCATTCCAAATTGTCTCTTAAGGCACAAGAAATAGTACAACGTTGTAGCTGGCTTATTCCAACCCATCAGTTTTGGGGAGGGCCTCAAAACATGTTCTTTTGATGGTCAATTAGTAGCATCTCCTTCGTATAAGCAGCAAAAACAACTATTTACTCAAGAAAAACTACAGAACTGAAGTTTACAGTGGTATTAGTACCTATAACACATGAGGAGGAGTTGGACTAGTTGGGAGTTCATCTGTCAACACCAAGGAATTCATAATATAGTTGATTCTGTTGTAGAGCCACTAAAACAACTTTAGGATACTGATAGGATAGGGATATTAATACCACTATTCTTTTTGCCCCCAACACAAGTATTTTATACACAAGACTGCATTAGAAGAGAATAGTCTATTAACAAATATTCAAAATTTTTCTTTATTTCAGAACTGCCTTTATGTACAGACATCATAAAAAAATGCACATACACTGGAGATTTTCCAAGGAATTGGAGCTGGAAATAAAAGTTAAGGGCAACTAGGAGAACTGAAACTGTCCCCAAGAAATTCTGAGGATCACGCTTCCTTAAATGTCCTTGATAACCTCTTCAAGTTCTTCCTTTGTGAACATGTGGAAATTCTGGCCAGGCTGCACTGTGGCTAGCTGGAAAGAAAACAGAGAAGGGTTAATAAGCTCGGCTCGATCACCCTGCTTATAGCCCCAGCACGGTCAGGAGAAGTTGTTGGTGACGCAGCTGTTCATTAGGAACTAAGGGATCTGCTGTCCCAGGGATATCCTTTCCAGCAGCAGGTCCTAAAATAGCTGTCTGACTCCAAAATAAAAATCTTCTTGACCAAATTTTCTATTTTGAGGTTAACCCACCACATAATAGTTAAGTAAATGCCTGGCATCACTGTCCCTTCTTGAGGTTACTTCAACAAGGATCACAAAAGCAGCAGCAAATTGGGGTCAGTAGTTTTTTCTGTTAGGGATTCCTTTAGAAATATATTAAAAGCATATTCACACACTTGCAAGTTGAGCTTGTGTATGTGACCTTGGTATACCTGCCCACTCTGTGCCTCAATTTCCATCAGTAAAATGGGGATAAAAGCACCTAACTCATAGGGTAGTTGTGAGGATTAAATGTGTCAATCCATGTAAAGTGCTTAGAACAGTGTCTAGAACATTGTAATAAGCACCACATAATTAACTATTATTGCTGGGTATTATTTTCTCTAAAACTGCCCATATGGTAACTTAATAAGAAAAACATTTGTTTTGTTTTTTTAAAAGGACTGGCGATGAAAACATCTCATTAACACTGACCATAGGAAATCAGTTGCGAGTAAAGATATTAGTAATAACCAGCAGTCCAGATTATAATGTATTTAAGCAATAAAAGACTAGGGTCAGAAGATGGTTAGTTTCAAATTTAACCAAACCACCAGGTTTTCCATCATCTCTGCTGACAACATAGTCCCATGTTTTAGGGTAATACTGAGGAATAGGTGCCACTTCACTTTTCCCTTTAGCTTTTGTGTTTAATTTGTTTGAAATGTCATTTCCTTATATTATCTTTTTTTAACTTTAAAATTAAACATAGTAGGGCATTTTTTGAGTAATATTCACCACTGATATTTAGTATAATTTGAAAACTGCCAAAATTAGCATAGCCCAGTTACATGATGTTTATTATTCTCTGCCTCAACTACAGGTAAAATTTAGAAGAAGACTACTACTGCACATCTTAAAACACCTGAAGATCTGGTCTGGGGACAGACTAAAAAAAATGTTCTCTCAAAGCCTGAAGTCTCCATTAGATTCTCCTAAAAGATCTATCCAATTACACGAAATATCAGAAGAGTCCCAAACATATTTGTAAAATATATGTAAAATAATTTAGTGATGTCCATATAGACCATGAGTTCTATTCCAAGGAAATTAAAATATATAAATGCTTTTCTTAAGGACATGAGGACAGAGAGATACAAAGTCAATAAACCAGAGAAGAGTGAGAGCCTACAGAGTTTTTTGTCAAGTCACCCATGGCTCACAGGCTAGTCCTCCCAAACCACTACAGGGGCTAAAAACCAGAAACTGGGCAACTCTGAATTAGAACAGTCCTATAGAACCAGGCTGCAAATCAATACTAATAGGACTTAAACCAAATACTGCCTTCAGGAAGGTACCCATCACTAGATGAGTAAAAATAACCCCTTGCCATTTACTTACATAATGAATATGAAAGCTACTTTTCCATTTATCTCATTTTACTTTCTTTTTTTAAATATACATTTATTTATTTATTATTATTATTTTTGGCTGTGTTGGGTCTTCCTTGTTGCGCGCGGGCTTTCTCTAGTTGCGGTGAGCGGGGGCTACTCTTCATTGCGGTGCACGGGCTTCTCATTGTGGTGGCTTCTCTTGCTGCAGAGCACGGGCTCTAGGCGCGCGGGCTTCAGTAGTTGTGGCACTCAGGCTCAGTAGTTGTGGCTTGCGGGCTCTAGAGCACAGGACCAGTAGTTGTGGCACACGGGCTTAGTTGCTCCGTGGCATACAGGATCTTCCTGGACCAGGGACCTAACCTGTGTCCCCTGCATTGGCAGGCGGATTCTTAACCACTGCGACACCAGGGAAGTCCTCACTTTACTTTCAAAAAACCTCTGTGAGGCAGGTAAAACAGATATTTTCTTTTATTGATTTGATCAATAATTAATTGCTAAGCACCTGTGTACTAGTTACAGTTGTACGAGGCACTAAAGATCCAAAGGTGAAGAAAGTCTGTCTTATTTACTAAGAGCGCTAGACACCAAATGCTTTTAATGTCAGGTAAGTGTTACAACAGAGCCAAGCATACATAAAGGCACAAAGGAGTAATCTAGGGGGAGTCCAGGAAGGCTTCAAGGAGAAGCAATCTTTGAGTTGTGTCTTAAAGCACTACAAGAATGTGTCAGTCAAGGAGCAGAGGGCAGACTGAATATGCAAATGCATAAATGCACAAAACAAGATGATGTATTTGCAAAACTGAAAGTAATTCCGAATGACTAGAGCAGAGGTTGCATATGTGATGAGATGAAATGGAGAGGTAGCAGGAGTTCAGAGCTCAGAGAGAGATAGTGTATTAAAGTGGTAAAAAGTACAGGACCCCAAATCAGACCTAGTTTCAAACTGTGACTCCACCATTTACCAATGCTGTTACTTTGGGCAAGGTCTTGCCTTCTCAAAGCCTCAGTTTCCTCCTCTGTAAAATGGAAGTAGGAATACCTATCTCATAAGGCTATTGTGAGGATTAAAAGATAATTACATGTAAAATTAGCAAGGTACCTAACGGGTTAAACATATGCCTTAAGAAGTAGTGAATTACTGTGACATGAAAAGAAGTTTGGAATTTATCTTGCAGACAGTTAAGAGTCAGAAAAGACTTTTTACAAATGGAGGACAATTGAGATTAGATATGCAATTTAGAAAATCCACTTCAGTAGCACAATGGAAGGGGAAATGGAATGAAAAGGAGGAGGGCAAGGCTAGAGGCAGGAAGACTAGCTAGGATATCTGAAAACATACAAGGCAGGAGAAAAATGAGGGCCTGAACAAGAGAAGGCCCTGGGAATAGGCATGAAGAAGAGGCACTGATATGAGTTATTTAAGGAGGCAAAGACACAAATAGGTGAAGGCAAAGGGAGGCCAGAGTCTTCCAGGTTTCTGCTGTGAATGACAGGTTCACTGAAGGTGTCATCAACCAGAATTAGAAATAAGGGAAGAGGAAATGGTTTTCAGGAAAAATGATGAGTTTAGTTTTACAACTGTCAAAAATTTGTGGTGTCTGCTTCAGAAAAGGTCATATAAGAAGTCTTGGGCTTCCCTGGTGGCGCAGTGGTTGAGAGTCCGCCTGCCGATGCAGGGGACGCGGGTTCGTGCCCCAGTCCGGGAAGGTCCCACGTGCCGCGGAGCGGCTGGGCCCGTGAGCCATGGCCGCTGAGCCTGTGCGTCCGGAGCCTGTGCTCCGCAACGGGAGAGGCCACAACAGTGAGAGGCCCGCGTACCGCAAAAGAAAAAAAAAGAAGTCTTAAAAATGACCATGAAATCTGATAAAGAGGAGTTATCTTTGAAAGGGGCAGTCTCAGGGAAATAATAACAGAAACCAATGGCAGTGATTGAGAAATAAATGAGAGGCGAGGCAGTGAAGACAATGAATACAGATTCATCATCTAGCAATTAAAGGTTAAAAGAGACGATAAATGGAATAGCAATAAAATGTAACAAACTCCTGAATTTCAAAATTATTAAGTGAAAGAAGTGAGACACAAAAAGAATACACACTGTAAGATCCATTTATAAGAAATTCTAGAACATGCAAAACAAATCTATAGTGACAAAAAGCAGATTGGTGGAAGGAAGTGACTAAAAAGGGGCATGAGGGGGGCTTCCCTGGTGGCGCAGTGGTTGAGAGTCCACCTGCCAATGCAGGGGACACGGGTTCGTGCCCCGGTCCGGGAAGATCCCACGTGCCACGTTGCGGCTGGGCCCGTGAGCCATGGCCGCTGAGCCTGTGCGTTCGGAGCCTGTGCTCCACAGCGGGAGAGGCCACAACAGTGAGAGGCCCACGTACGGCAAAAGAAAAAAAAAAAAAAAAAGGGCGGGGGCATGAGGGAACTTTTGGGGACGACAGAAACGTTCTGTATCTTGTGGTTGCGGATACAAGGGTTATACCTTTGTCAAAATTCACTGAACTGTAAACTTAAAACAGGCGCACACTACAGTATGTACATTATGCCTCAATGAAGTTGATCTTTAAAAAAAAGGATACTGGGTAGAGAGAGGGGTTGACAAAGGTGGGTTTTGTTTTTTTGTTTCTCTAAAGAAAGATGCAACTTGGAGATTTTCCCTTTTTGAGGGGAAGTGGCTGTTGAGGAGAGGCTGGTGACGCAAGGGACAACTGGCGGAGCAGGGACCTCAAAGAGACAGAGGAGGATGGGCTCTAGAGCAGTGGCTCCCAAATGCCTGACCTTCTTAGACTGACCATCAGAGTCACCCAAGGAGATTTCGAAAATAGAGATTTCTGATGGACAGCCAAAGACTGATGGACAGCCAGGTTTGGAAACCATGAGTTAGAGCTTGGAAAAGTGGAAGTGCCCCTGTTTTAAAGGAAAGAAAACTCTAGTCAGGGATTAATGATACAGTGTGGATGAGACACACACCTGATGCTCTCTTCAAAGCAACACTGTAGTTGCACTGAAACTGAATGAGCTAAAAAATACCTTGAAGTTTTAGTTGAACCAAGCAGGCCTTAGAACCTTCACTGTGAAATCAAAAGAGCTACATGTGAATTACTCTGAGGTAGCAAGGAGATAGTCTTAGTGGAAATGCCAAGACCCTATCTCATTCAGTACCATAGAAAACAAAAGGAACTGACAAAATCCCTCCTAAGGGTCAATATGGGCTATCGTTGCATTTTTTGTGCCTCATCATCTCAGAGACTGGCATGAAGGGGAAGCATTTTCAAATCTTTGCTGAGAAGGTGAAAAAACAACTATTTATGAAGTAAGTTTTCCATTTCCATTCCATAACCCCCTCTCCCCATGACTGCTAAAGAAGCAAGACAAACACCCCTCCCACAGCCCCAACCTCTCTCCAACTCTTCTCAGACCTTCCCACCATTAGGCCAGCCCCTTGTTCTGGCGCCCAGTTTTGCCCATTTCACTGCAGCCTATGGAACCGGGCTCTATTGGTGACAGATTGACAAACAATACTCTCCAGTACTCTCTCCATTCTTCTGCCCATAAACAGTCAATCCTCTGCCAGAGATTTATCCAAATATACATTTTCTCAATCTATGCTGAGCATAGCTGAAAAGTATCCTGGTAAGTGCTGATTGGTTTAACTACTCATTTGTGATTCCAGCTTCAGTTGGCCTTTAAAATTTTTTTAATTAAAATATAATATACATACATACCATGCCTCCAAGGGTAACCAGTATCCTGACTTTTTACAACTTGTTTTGTGATTTCAGCTTCAGCTAGCATATTTTAATGTGACCCAGAAATCCTTTTACTCATCCCTGTCTTCCCTTTTCCCTATCCATAATGACTTTTCCAAATATTTCCCATTCTTCTTAATTTCACTGTTGCATTCACCCACCCTCAGCAGATGATCTAACAATCACCAGGGAAATATAACACCTCTCTCCCAATTCACCTCCAAACCTGCCTTAACTTTACTCATCATTACCTCCCATCCTCCTGTCTACTCTTAGGATCCTAAATAAGGGCATTCAGAATCTGGTCCACGTCTCCCCAGTGTCATCTCCCTATCTTACATACGTCTCACACTCCAGCATTCAGATAAATCCCTCAGAGTTCCCTTTTACGCACAATGTTATTTTACATGTCCTGTTCCCTCTTCCTGGAATACCATTCTCTTCCCTTCTCCAAACTTCACCTCTTCCAGTAAGCTTTCCTAACGCCCCAGTATAAGTTATATGTTCCTGTGTCAATCCATTCATATTGCTATTACAGAAGTATCAACCTAAGCTGTTATTATCTGTATGTCCTCTATACTACTTAATGGGAACTGGATTTTCTGTGTCTGTATCCCTGGCATCTACATAGTACCTGGCATGTAATGGGTATTCAATATAATGCTGAATCAATTCTACTTTTCAAAACCAACTCCTTCATTTGTACCATGCCTTCTCTCTTCTAGAACTTTTCCATTATTATCTAACTTCCACTTTTAATTCTTTTAACATTTTTCTATCCACTACTTGCTTCTCAGACTATAAAAGTATTTTCAAGTCTTTCCCCATCCTTAAAAAGACAAAAATCCTTTTCTTTAATGCTGCCTGCTGCTGACATTAATTACTTCTTGAGAAGGCAGCATATTCTTGTTTTGTCCACTTCATCACTCCCTTTTATTCTTTAACTCACCAAATTCTGGCTTCTGCCATTACCACATTACTAAATTTGCTTATTCACAGGATAATAACTTCTTAAGAACTGAGCATACAAAAATGTTACTATCTTGATCTTCAGCAATGAGAGCTATATCTGAATAAAACAGAAAAATACCTCTATGTTAGTTGCATTCAGCTTCTCCTCCATTACTTGTTTGAGGATTATGAGTGAAGATTTGATGGCTTCTTTCAGTGTCATAGACTTGAAACAAAGAGGGTAAGAAGAGTAGCCATTAATTGTACATAATGCCTCCTTCCTTCAAAGATTCCCCCTGTATCTCCCTGAAGAAATGATTTAGCAAATATTAATAAATCAAACATCTCAATAAGTACAGTGCATTACAAGTATCTCCAGAATTCAGGTAAATGATAAATAAGAAGAGTACCTTTATTCAGAGAAAAAAAAAGTCTTATTTTGAACCAGAACAAAGTTACCAACTTTAATATGGTAAGTGATCTTTGAAGAAGGGGAAAGAGTTAGACTTCTCTAGTTATTGTCTTTTGATTTAGAAGCAAGATAATATTGATGATATCCTGTGAATAATTCCCAAATGATCTAGAAGGTAGCCCAATGGTTTAGAAAATCTGCTCTTTGCTTACCCCATTTTGTACCTAATTTTCTGCACACGTAAAAGCAATACTAGGAGAGGTAGATGTAAGCAGGCATCCCTGTATGAACCACCTGAATGACAAGCAGGGCAGCCTTCAGCCACTACAATGAGTTACCCCAAACCAAGTCTTCCCATCCCACAAAGATAAAAAGTACCAAATGCCCACTTGTTTGGAGAGCCAGACTAGGAAATATAAACTGCTAAGTAAAGCTGTGAAGATAAAGGATAAACAAATTGTGGTACATCTATACCATGGTATACCACTCATCAATAAAAAGAAACTATTGAAATGTGCAAAAATACGAACATATCTCAAAAACAGTACGTTGAACAAAAAAAGGCAGACATGAAAATACAAACTGTATGATTCTATTCATAGAAAGACCAGACAAAACTAATCTACAACGGTAAATGTGCCTGAAAGGGGGGAAGAGACTGACTGGAGAGGAGGCAAGCATTTTGGGGCAGGGTGATGGAAGTTTGCTATATATATATATGTATCTATTTTAAAGTATTTATTTATTTGGCCACGTCGGGTCTTAGCTGTGGCATGCAGGATCTTTTAGCTGCGGCCTGTAGGATCTAGTTCCCTGACCACAGCTCGAACCGGGGCCCCCTGCATTGGGACCATGGAGTCTTAACTGCTGGACCACCAGGTAAGTCCCTATATTTTAAGTGCTGGTTACAAGGGTGTATACAATTGTCAAAACTCATAGAAATGAACTCTTAGGTCTGTGCATTTTATTGTATATAAATTATACCCTGATTTAAAAAAAAGATAATAGAAGTAGTGAGAGTGCTTAATTACCTTGTGGTAAACTTCTTGCAAGGAGCTCTGGGCACCCTCTGAAGCAGAGCCAATTGCTCGAGCATCACACTGTACAAAGGTTCCAGATGGGTCCATATGAAACCTGCAAAACCACCAAAAAGAAGAGGATTAAAATGCTTAAGAATGGTGGCATTTTATGTAACAAACATCTCACTAAAAAATATAAATGCTTGGCCCTGCAGCCAGGAAATACCGAGGCACAGATCCAAAAGATGTTCTATGGCTGGAGAAACCAGATCTTTTAAAAAGTGTTTAAGAAAACTAATAATAATTTCTTCAGGGATTTAGAAGGGAAGTATATATAAGAATACTTTATATATAGAGTATATATAAATATGACACTTATGTATGCCTATCTAAATACTATTTGAGGATAGGGATCAAATCAATATTCCAAAGCAAGGCTCTAAAACACATTTTGACTACAGCAACAAAGTTACTTCTAATTTCTTTCCAGAAATAGCACAGATTCCAATAGAGGAGTTCTTCATAAAATCCCCAAATTTGTTTTGTGTAAGCAGCACAGAATCAATGAACTTTATAGAATTAGAAGCCCTTCATTTTTACAACTCTACAATAATCTTCTCACTTGATTTAAACAACCAGTCCCATCCCAAATGAAAATAATTCTCCCAAAAAGGAAGCAGGAAAAAAATGGCCAAATGGTACTTACAGCTGGGGTCCTTTTTCATCAACTCCTCCAAATAACAGTGCTACTCCAAAGGGACGAGACTAGAACCAAAAAGCAGGAGGTATTAAGATAAATAGCTACGAAGTAGGGGGGCGAGAAGAGACAGGAAAGACATGTTCCAAGGACAAATGTCATCAGTTCCACAGGACAGCAAGAAAGCTTGGCACAAGCATCAAACTCACCATGGCACCTGGATCTGCATCTTCTTCTCCAAACTGTAGAGCCAGATTTGACACAGCCTGAGTCACACTCTCCACTGTCATGGTCTCATTGTAGGTGAACCAGTGGTTCTAAAAGAAGAGCAAAGCATGGTCTACCTTTCGTAAGAATGGCATTAAAAGTAGTCCACCATCTCACCACACACATCCCTTTGAACTGTGGTTAGAAACTGAATGCTCAAGCTCTGGTGTGTTTTCCTTAACACTAAACTCAAATGCTCGGGACTGCATGAGAGGAAGAGAAATAGCTCTGGAAATAAAGTTATACCAAAAGGACTCTAAGCAATGACGACTTTTCAAGGGAGAGGATTGCTCCCTTGAAAAACAGAGTTAACCCTTCAGAGCACCAAATCTAGTCTTTTCACAAAGTGAAGGCTAATAGCTGAGTGCTGCTTTCCCTCAAAGGCCCTATCTTATCACTCTGCTGGAGTTTAAATTAAATGACTTATTCTTACATAAGTACTGACAGCAAACCTGCAAATAAGCACAAAAATTTTTTTTACCAATCAGATATTTTTTTCCTACCAGTCTACTACTCTGCAGGCAGCAGAAGCTCAGTTTTAAAAAAAAAAAAATCAGTATTCCTAACCAGCATTTATCACCTGGTACATATCATTACTCACTACAGGAGAGCTGTCATTTGCAAGCCTAGCTGCAAAGGCAGTTGGGGTGAGAATTCCTTTAGCTATTTCTACCTCTTGCTATGGTGCTCCCACAGAAAGTCAATTAGGGAACAGAATGCAGTGCAATGCTTGCTTTATATAAGGCAAGTCAAAAAGAAGCAAGAGACTGTCAGCACTATTTACCAGGGCTTCCTCAAAGCTGCAATGGTTGGATGGCTAGACTCCAAGCCTCAGAAAGTTGTAACTAGGGATTCTACCCAAAATCACTCCCAAGAGCTACATCTGATATTAACACAGATACCTGCAGTGCAGCCCAGGCAGTTACATCATCACTAAACAAAGAACACAAGCATCATGGTAAAAAGGAGAGATGATGCTAATTTTACCTGTGTCTCCACTCTGGCTTTATCAATTAAAGTCTTAGCATCAGCAATTAGCCCACTCATGGCACAACCTGCAATGTAAAAGCAACAGTGACCCGGTAGCCAAATCCTTGTAGAACTCTTTCATCCACTCAGGAAATACTGAAATTCTGGAGTGAAACCATGGCAGCCATTCAGCAATCCCATAGCAATATACCTAAGAGATTAGATGGGAAATTATCTGCACTGAACACAAGTATAATTATATCACTAACAAATAAAAACCATTCATAATGACACAGAAGTCCAGCTATTAAGGTAGGAGACAGAGAAGAGCAGCTAATCAAACATGAATTTCCACACTTTATATCCTCAAGCATTCCTTCAGCACTCTTTGGTAGCCTGTGATGCACTTTCAAACTAAGCAAGCACTAACAGTCCAACAGGAGAAACAAGGGAAAAAAAATAACTATCTCACTATGAGCTACAATGGAAGACCCTAGAAGAAAATCAAGTCTTTTCACTTTCTGACCCAACACAAACTAGTTATATGAGAGATGGCCCAAGATGCCAAGATTATGGCTGTGACTTTACACGTCATGACCCAAATCTAAATTTCCAGCCTGGGTCTCACTCCCACATTTCAGACCTATAAAGCCAAATGACTCCCTTAATATATCTACTTGGATAGAACACAGACTCAACTCATTTCCCTTCTAGGCTCCATCTTTTTCCCTGGTCCTCACAACCAACTGAATCCCAAATTCTATCAATCGCTGTCTGATTAGCCTGTCTGGCATTAGTCCTTACCTCTCCATTTTCTGGCCACCACCTTGGTTAAGCCTTCATCATCTCTTTATTTGGACTATTAAAAAATTTCTGACCTGGTCTCCCTGCCTCCAGTCTCAGCCCCCTTCACTGTACCTTCAACACTACTATCAGAATGGTCTTTCTCAAATCCTAATCTGATCATATTTCCTCAGTGCTTAAAACCTTGGCAATGCAAAAGGATCAAGTTCAAGCTCTTTAGTTTGGTAAAAAGGACTTCCACTGTTTGATCCCAGACTCATTTCTTGCCACATTCCACCTGCCAGTCATGCCAAACTGCGTGTGCCAGGGTATTTTATATTTTACACCACCACAGCTTTGCTCTTTTCTATTCCCTCTGACTAGAAAGCTCTCCCCTGCTACACCCAGGCACTTATTCACTTGGTAAACACTTCCTTATCTTTTAGAATTCAGTTCAGCTCAAGCATCACCTTTATGGAATCCTTTTCTGAAAACCTCACTACCACTGGCCCCAGGGAAAACTAATTGTTTCCTCCGTTGTACCCCTACTAAGCATATACTACAGCCTTTCTTAATACCCACTTCACTTAATTGCATTGACTTATTTACATATCTACCTCTGTTATTAAACTGTATGCTCCTGGAACACAAGGGGACTATGTCTCATTCCTTTCTGTGCCCCTGGTGTCTAGCGCAAAGTCTGGCACATAATAGGTTCTCAATTTGTTGAACGAAGTGACACTGACCTACCTCCAAAAGGTAGATGGCTTCAGATAAAGTAGATACAATGTTCTAATCTTAAAAGACTAAATCTCAGTTTCTATATCTATGAAAGAGATAATGTCAAGTTCCCTGAGTCACTATGGCATTTGATTCTGACGCCCTCAAGCAATTATTTTACCAATGTTTCAGTAATTAGATGACTAGATAGGTTAAGTAAATGTGGGCAGTCAACTAAAATGCCATGCTATAAATAGGTAGAACTACTCATCATGCTACAATGATGCCAGAAGCCACGGCAGGGGAATTTAACAGGGACCCAAAAAAAAGGGAGGAAGGGAAGGTGAGGGGAGATAGATTGAAATGAAAAATCTGAAAACAGAGGAAGAGTACCGAACTGGGTCAAAGTCTATCATCCTTATACTCTCTGCACCTTAGTTACTCTGAAGATCTTTAAGAACTTCTCTTTCCTTAGTGGACACCCCTACCTTCCCACACAATCCTCTGCTCCAGGTAGCCCCCTAATGTTATGCATCGATGAAGACCCAGCCATCAAAGGGAACTGGCCTATGGTTCAACCTTCACATATTTCAATAACCATCACATTTGCTAAGTATAAATGTGAGGGAGAAAGGAACGTCTGGGAGTAGGTGAATCCTATAACTGCTTCCTACTGCCTATATTATGCACAGTGGCCTACTACCTGGAAAATGATAACTAACAAGGGATAAGATGTTCACATAATGAACCTCCCTTGAAACATCAAAGAAGACTAATTAACCCAGGCAAGATCCTACAGAACAGCCTTCTCCTACTCCTTACCTATGTGAGCATCAATCTCTACAATTTTCTCAATGCTGCTGGGCTCCATGAGTGGAGAGGTAATTCTCTTCTCCACAGCTAGACACACACCCTCTGATGTCTGGATCCCAATGGCTGTAGAACCAAGCTAAAGAGAAACAGGTTATGGTTATCATATAGAAGTCAAAGAACAGTCTCACATACTCACCAGGAATCTCTCTGTATATCTTCACATGATAGACGCTTCAATCAGCCATATCTAGTACACAGAGAAAATAAGGAGCACCCTAATAATGTACTATTCCTGTCAATGGCAAGAGCACTGATTTACAGAATTTTGTGCTTCTAAAGGGGAAGTTCAATAAAGGTCTTGAAAATGTCTGGAAAATGATCAACTCTAATGCCAGTTTTTTGGAGAGGGGCAGATTCTAAAGTTCTAAACATAGTGGGCAAGAAGTAATACAACTCTAATGTTTTTTTCTGGACTTGGTATCTTTTTACCTCTGCTACCTTGATCTATCCCAAAAGGTGATATCCCTCAAATCTATGTGAACTCCAGAAAAGTAATTTACTTAAAAAAAAAAAAAAAAGAAAGAAAGAAAAAAGAAAAGAAAAAGAAACACCACCACCAACATAAAAATATCTTTCAAGGTCACTAACAGTCTACAATATAGCTTCATTTCATCTCTCCATCTCCATGTCACCATCCTCATCACCCACCCCTTTGTCTCAGTTTCCTTATCTACAAAAGGGGGATAATAATAACAATACCTACGCATCAAGAGGGGTAAACACACATACATAAAATGCTTAAAATGGTAACTTGCACATAATAAATGAGCAACAAATGTTAGCTATTTTTTTATATGCCAAGATTACTTCCATAGCCTCCTACTTAGTCTCCCCATCTTTAATCTCTCTCTCCCAATGTATCTTTCATGTTATGGCCCGACTGATACAATAAAATGCTATTTTCATTATACTTCTCCTTCTCTAAAGAACTAATACCTCTCTATACTGCCTGTAACATAAAATCCAAGTAAGCTCCCAGAGTCCTCAAAACCTAATCCTACTTTACTCTTCCAACTTTATTATTTATCACTCTCCAGCAAAATCCCTCAGGTAGAGCCAAATCCATTTTCTCATGCCATAGTATCTGCTACCCTCGTTCTGCCCATGCCGTCACACCTAGAATACGCTCCTCCCTTTGCCTATCCAAACTCCACCCATCATTCATAAAGCCTTCCATGACTATATGTGCTCTCTCCTCTAAATAATCACTATATTTACTTACAGTAAATCACTGTACTTACTTAGTTCTACAAAGCAATGACTATCAGTGTGAGCATCATATTCCTGGAGTCTGTTATGGCAAAGTAGTCCAAAGAATTTCATCAATCACTGTGCATAACATGCTTAAAACGCATGCAGACTGAATGATCATGTCTCATACGTATACATATTATTTTTCAAATGTGTAAAGTTGTGACTTTATTTAGAAGTGTTGTTAAATATATATACCTGCTTTTCACTGTATATTTTCTTAATGGTACATGCATAACTACAGGAGCTAAAATGTCGAAGAATTTTATGTCAACAATGAGTGCTCTTACTTCTACGTAAAGGTGTAGACTGAATGCATACATTAGCTCTACTCCTTCTCCAAGCCTGAGAACAGGAGATTAAAAGGCTTAAGCGGGGACTGGATAAGTCCACTAGGACAAAGAGAATGGACAAAGACACAGACACAAAATTTTAAAGAAAGAAGATGGGTTAGTGATTACTCACTTAGCAAACCTGAGAAATCCAAATCCTAAGCCAGTAGTAAAGAAAGTCAAGAAACAACCTGACTTCTATCATAGGACCCCCCCAAAAAGGGAATGGTGGCAACAAGGACCTCTGGAAATAGAAACAGAACAGCTAAAAATTATAAAATTGTTCAACGTTTGCTTAAGAGACAGATTTCCAGATCTCTTACCCTATGTTGTAAAGCTAGATGATGGCCCCCACTCCCACTCCTGTAGAAGACTCTGGAGAGAGTAAAACAGAGGGTCTCTAGATTGGGGGATGCCACCATCGAAGGCAGAGTACTACAGGAAAACAGGGGAATTAAGTAGAAATTGACAAGTTTAATGTTAAGAACCCCAGCCTTCTTTCCCTGCTCAGCTCTCAGAAGCGAGCAGGCAGAAGCACCTTCCAGGCATGAAATGAGAAGAGACAGTTTTCTCTAGAGCAGTAGTTTTCAAATTTTCTGACCCAAATCTACATTAAGAAATATACTTTAGGGCTTCCCTGGTGGCGTAGTGGTTGCGAGTCCACCTGCCGATGCAGGGGACACGGGTTCGTGCCCCGGTCCGGGAGGATCCCACATGCCACGGAGCGGCTGGGCCCGTGAGCCATGGCCGCTGGGCCTGTGCGTCCGGAGCCTGTGCTCCGCAACGGGAGGGGCCACAACAGTAAGAGGCCCGTGTACCGCAAAAAAAAAAAAAAAAAAAGAAATATACTTTATATCATGACCAAAATACACAAACAGATACAAAGAAATAAATGTAATAGAAACAAAGTTTCATGAAGAAAAGAAAACACTCACCAATACTATGAGCAAGGCATTCTGAGATCTACTGCTCCAGTCTACGTCAAAAAGAAATGCTCCCATGACCTACTAAATTGATTCAGTGCCCACTAATGGGTCAAGATCTGTAGTTTAAAAATATATATCTCTAAAGAAACTAGCTTGTTCAAGGGGAAAAAGAAATCTAAAGAAAAAAATTTTTTTTAGTCCTTGAGAAAGGTATTTTCATCCATAAAACAAGAGCAGGACACTAATAAGAAAAAGGAAAAAAACAAAAAAGCTTGGAAATTGAAAATACTTTCTTATGAAATCATTGGAGAACGGGTTCTACCAAATTGAAGGAATACATCAAAAAAGAAAATGACTTGCGATCTAACGCAAGAGGGAGTTAAACAGAGTTCCTAGGATGACGATGGTAGAAGAGCCTAAGTGTACAGCTGCGCAGCAGGCCCAGAGAACCAGTCCAGATTAGAGCTGGTCAAAGGCTCAAAGATTTCTTTAATAATCTTTTACAGGATACTTAATGTGCCTGAGTGTTTTGAGAGGATATACATAACTTGGAGAGACCCTGGGGATGAATTATTGATATTTACATACTAAATTAGGCAAATTTTTTAAAGAGAATTATAAACTCCCAGGAAAACACTATTGTGCAGAAACAGAAAAATGGCTCAGGTATGAAAAGCATTTACGTAGTCTTACCAATAGAAATGTTGACTAATGATCTAACAAGATTATGATAGATATGATATACATTGAGAGGGTTGCCCTATCTCTACCCCAGTAGGAAACTGTATCTGTGTGTCACTGGGGGCAGAAATCGTCATCCTTCATAATGAAAAGTCTGTGGATAATACCTAGGTGAAAAAAATGTAAGTCTGTGTTCCCATCTTAGAGATATGGAAGTAAATGCCAAGAAAATTAGCTAAAAGACTTTAAAATGTTGCATCTGAGAAGCTGAAGATAAAGAGGGGCAGGCTCAGGGATTTCTGCTTTCGTTACAAGGTTTATAAAACGATTTTACCTTCTGACTAAAACTACATGCACGTATGCCTTAAAAATACAGTTGACCCTTGAACAATACAAGTTTGAACTGTGCAGGTCCACTTACATGTGGATTTTTTTCTTCAATAGTAATACAACAGTACTGATCTGTGGTTGGTTGAATGGGTGAATGAGGAACCACAGATATGGAGGGCCAACTATATCAGTATATTATAGGGCAATTTTAGGCTGCTTGGAGGATCGGTGTCCTTAACCCTTGCCCTGTTCAAGGGTCAATTGTAAAATAAAAAAGTCAGAAACCATTGTCAGAGAATTTAATTTGGCACTTAGTTGTCCTCTAATTGTTTTATGTATAGTGTATTGATCTTGAATCTCCAACTGAACAGAGAAGAACAGAATTCATACCTACTTTTAAAATTTATTTATTTATTTATTTGCTTATTTATTTATTGCTGCATTGGGTCTTCGTTGCTGCGCGCGGGCTTTCTCTAGTTGCGGCGAACGGGGGCTACTCTTCGTTGCAGTGTGTGGGCTTCTCATTGCGGTGGCTTCTCTTGCCATGGATCATGGGCTCTAGGTTCATGGGCTTCAGTAGTTGTGGCACATGGGCTTCAATACTTGTGACTCACAGGTTCCAGAGCACAGGCTCAGTAGTTGTGGCTCACGGGCTTAGTTGCTCTGTGGCATGTGGGATCTTCCTGGACCAGGGCTCGAACCCAAGTCCCCTGCATTGGCAGGCGGATTCTTAACCACTGCACCACCAGGGAAGTCCCCATACCTACCTTAAAACTTTATCTAGCAGGGTTATTCTCAACCGGGGGCCATTTTACCACCTAGGGGACAACTGACAAAGTCTGGAGACATTTCTGGCTGTCACAACTGGAGGAGTGAGTGCTACTGGCATCTAATGGGTAGAGGCCAGGGATGCTGCTCAACAGTCTGCAATGCACAGGTCTGTCCCCCACAACAAAGAATTATCCATTCTAAAATGTCAATAGTCCCTGTAATTATTTTGTGGAGGAAGTTCTCATAGCACAAGAAAAAATTTTCAACTTGTTCAATTTGGCCTCCAACTTAAATAGCTTTCTAGGACTTCCCTGGAGGCGCAGTAGTTAAGAATCTGCCTGTCAGTGCAGGGGACACGGGTTCGAGCCCTGGTCCGGGAAGATCCCACATGCCGCGGAGCAACTAAGCCCGTGCGCCACACTGAGCCTGCACTCTAGAGCCCGCAAGCCACAACTACTGAGCCCACATGCCACAACTACTGAAACCCGTGCACCTAGAGACTGAGCACCACAACGAAGAGTAGCCCCCGCTCACCGCAACTAGAGAAAGCCCGCGCGCAGCAACGAAGACCCAATGCAGTCAAAAATCAATCAATCAATCAATTAATTAAAAAATAGATTTCTATGCTTCTACTCCAAAAAAGTGTCAATATTTTGAGACAGGCTATTTTACAAAATATATCAAAATCAAGATAATTTTCTCTTGTACATTACATTTATCCCCAGACATTTCAATATTATGATTCTGACTAAACTCCATCCCCACCCTGGGTTGGGACCGGGGAGACGGAGAAGGGAAGAAAGGGAACATCTGAACTGACTATGTATTATTTATTTAATATAATTCACTAGCATAGTAACCAATATCCAGATGCTCAGAATAATACAATAATTTTGACACTGTCACAGATTTCCATTTCTTCCCCCAAACCTACTCTAAAAGGCATTCTGCCCCCACCTCAGCTGGCTATATCTCACCCATGCCATCCATACAGCACCTCTACGTGATAATTTCTATTTGCCAGTCATTTTTAGAAATTTCTCCAGCTCCTTTCATACTACTAAATCCTTATAGTTATCAAATTGCTTTCACATTGGCTAAGTTGCCAAGACAACAACAAGGTTGTTTCAACACCCAAGAGTATGAATTTTTACACAGGTTAAGCAGCATACATTAATGGCACTACTCCATCCTAGCTCAAACTAGGGCTACAGAGATCAGATAACATCTCGTTATCTCTAAGCA
This sequence comes from Mesoplodon mirus, assembly GCF_964341445.2. Taxonomy (NCBI): domain Eukaryota; kingdom Metazoa; phylum Chordata; class Mammalia; order Artiodactyla; family Ziphiidae; genus Mesoplodon; species Mesoplodon mirus. Next base: position 102,933,761 of record NC_138978.1, read on the forward strand.
ACATGGAAATTACTAGCACTAAGGGGCTTAAGGAGAACCCAAAAAACTGAGAATTACTCTTCGCTTGCACATCTGGATAGAACTATTATCTTAGCTGAGCCTCAAAATAAATGCTACAGCTTGGAATTGTGATAATCTCAGACTTCATAGTAACATATGGTTTAAATATAGGGCACACATGATGAGAAATAAAAAACAGGCACTTTTTGTAGCTGGCCCATCGTTTTCTGCCGACTATCTACAACAATGCTTCCACCTTCACTCCTATGTCTTCAACTAAGAATCTTCTTTGCCCTTTCCAGATTCTCACACAACGATTTCCCCCAATACACTCTTTCTAGAAGAGGTAACTTAGAGGGAAACACAATAGTTCTCTTCAAATATGTGAGGAATTGCCTTATGAAAGAGGTTTAAACATCCTGTATGGTTCAAGGGCAAAACTAGGGCCAACTGAAGGAAACTTCAGGAAGCTAGACTTTCAATTCAATATAAGGATAAATTTCTAAACCATTATGAACTATTTCCAAATAGAATGAGCTATCTAGTGAGAAAATATTCTGTCACTAGATCTATAAAAACAGAAGCTGTTTGGGGATGTAGAGGTGATTGAAACAGAGTGAAGAGTTGGACTAGATCAGTGATTCTCAACCCTTGCTAGACACTAAGAATCACTGAGGTAGTCCTTAAAAATACTGATGCCTGGACCTTATCCTAAATGACCTAATTTAGATCTAAAGCAGAATTTAGATTATCCATAATCCAGCAAATAGAAGATCCCACATAACTAACTTTAGTATAAATAGCTTATTTTCTAACTAATTTTTTGAATACTGGTTTGAACTATTCGATTTTGTTGTTAGATTACAGGACACATCTCTTATTCAGACCCAAAAATGTCTAGTACAAATTGACAAATTTACCAACAAGAATACAGGTGATCAGTTAAATGATTTGTTCAAGATGATAAAATATCTCCCAGGTGCTAACTCAGGAATTCTAGACCCCTTTCTTTATAGCCAAGAAGATTATAAACACAAACATGTCCTTCCAACCCCACTAAGAAAAAGCTACTTACATAACTATGAAGCAGTTATTTGTTTAAAAAGTTCCAAAGTAGTTGTTAGGAATGGGATTGAAATTGTTATACAAATGGTTAATTGTGCCCAACAGTGTAAATCAACTATACTTCAATAAAAAAATAAAATTAAAAAGAAGGTTAACTGTGGTTGATTAAAGGGAGATAAAGAACATTTTCTAAAGGAACAGGTAAAACACATTTACTCCAAATGTTCCGCCAGCGAAGTACTAAGTTGCCATGAAACTTCAAAAACTACCCCACTTGATACTATACCTTGATAGCCTCAATGGCATATTCCACTTGAAATAATCTTCCCTCAGGAGAAAAAGTATTCACACCCCTATAATTAAAAAAAAGAAAAAGGTATTAAAATTGTCAAAAAATAAGCATAGAGACACTAAAGTCAAGTTCCTTGACATCTAGCTCAGATGGCTACATGATGTGCACACTGCCTTTATGCTCCTTTACCCACAACAATCTGTAGCTATTTTTTGGTACATTAACAGTTTTTCAAGAGAATGGAACCTATACATAGAACACCTCTGCCCCACTCCCATAATATCTTCAAACTGATCAAATGAAACCAGGTGACTTTCTGCCTCAATCCTGAATCAATTTGGAATCCCTCTGGTAAATTCATGCCCCCAAACTATCAGGCAATTCCTAAGAAAATGTGCATTTATCCTTATCCTCTTCCCATTATGTGAATTTGATGTTAATATCTTACTTTTTAGTAAAAGTCAGCCACAGGGACATTTCTCTATTTATTTGTATGAATTAGTATTGTTATCTGAACAACAGACTGAGATCTGCTGCAGTTCCTAAAGCCTAACCTAGTTAATTCATTCAATACATTATACAGGCCAGACTGCTCTTCTCCCTTAAACAATTCCCAACCTTTCCTTGCTCATCTGTTAGAAATCCCTTTGGAGAAGAGGCATCACGGTCTTAGCTATAAAAGCTTTCCGCACACAGTGGACACTTTAAGAATATTTGAACAAATGAATGAAAATAGTTGTGCTCCTTGGTTTATGAAGTCTGGAGTTTATAACGTGTAAGATGATACAGAGCAGTGTTTTCAAATTTGTTTTATCAAAACCTCTTTTTTGTTTGTTTGTTTTTTTGTTTTTGCGGTACGCGGGCCTCTCACTGTTGTGGCCTCTCCTGCCGCGGAGCACAGGCTCCGGACACGCAGCCTCAGCGGCCATGGCTCACGGGCCCAGCCGCTCCGCGGCATGTGGGATCCTCCCTGACCCGGGCACGAACCCGTGTCCCCTGCATCGGCAGGCGGACTCCCAACCACTGCGCCACCTGGGAAGCCCCAAAACCTCTTCTTTTTTAAAAGAAATATTATATATATATATCCCAAATATAAAACAGATAATAATACAAGTTGACATTTACTGAATATGTACTATATGCCTGGCACTGTTACAAACCTTTAAATGACAACACACTTAATTCTCAAAACGATCCCATGAAATAGTATTCTAAAGCGATACTATTTTAGAGATGAGGAAGTTGAGACACAAAGAGGTTGAGTAATTTGCCCAAAGTCACTCAGCATATAAGAGGCAGAACTGGAATGAGAATTTAGGCAATCTAAGACCAAGCTTTCAACCATCAGGAGTCAAAAGAGAATCTCACCATTCCAGCCTCCTACTTTCCCCAGAGGTACTATCACTAATGTCATTTAAAAGGAAATTTAGGACTCTAAGAAACAGCTTTTAAAAATCACTGAGAGGAAAGTCCGAGGGCAGAAGACCTGGGATTAAATTCTAGTTCTGCCACTTACTAACTTTAATTCGCTCAAATGAAAAAAAAAAATCTATCCTGCCTCTGTCATAATACAATTGGTATTGAATTGCACAGATTATGAAAGCACTTTGTAAAGTGTAAAGTACTATGTGAACACGAATACAGTATTTTCACCCTAATTCAGGAACTTCATCCTGTTGAGGTATTACTAAGTCTTCCCTAATGTGGGCTCTGCTCTTGGCCCTGTTTTCAAACTTTCTCTGGGTTATTTCATTTATGTCAAGCACTAACTACTTCCAAATCTCTATTACCAGTTTGACCTCTTTCCTGATTAATCTGAAAGCCTCCTGAGCATTTCCATTTGGATATCCCATTAGTACCAAACACTTGACATTTTCCAGTCTGAAATATCCAGTCACCCTTGCAAAATCAGCTACATCTCCTGCCATTCCTACTTCATTTTTATTTTAAAACACCTGGCATCTCCCAGTTCCCCAAAGTATAAAGTTCTGAATGATCTGACTCACTCCTCCCCTTTTCCCATAATTAACCATATGCCAAGTCATATCAATTCAAATCAGTCCCCCCCCACGCCTCCCCCCCACAGTAACTCAACACTCCCTTCCATTCTCAATGCCCTCATTACCTTTCACCTAAGTATTTTAACAGCCTCCTAACTGGTATTGATTCTCTTTCCTCTAATCCAGTCAATTAATCTCTATACAACACAATTATGATTATGTAACTTCTTAAAATGATAATTTATGCCACACAGATGCCTACAAAATAAGACCCAAACTTCTCAACCTCATATTAAAAACCATCCAGTATCTAGCACCATAGTGTTTTCCCAGATCTCCCCCCATTCCCATATGTGTATCATATGTGCCAGCAGACTAGAATTTTCACAAACACCAACTATGTATGCTTTCCCACTGCCCCTCCTTTGTTCATCCTATATTCTCTGCCTCAAAACTATTCACTCTCGGGCTTCCCTGGTGGCGCAGTGGTTGAGAGTCCGCCTGCCGATGCAGGGGACACAGGTTCGTGCCCCAGTCCGGGAAGATCCCACATGCTGTGGAGCGGCTGGGCCCGTGAGCCATGGCCTCTGAGCCTGCGTGTCCGGAGCCTGTGCTCCGCAACGGGAGAGGCCACAACAGTGAGAGGCCCGCGTAACGCAAATAAATAAATAAATAAATAAATAAAACTATTCACTCTCACTCTCCATATTTATTAAAACCTTACATCTAAGACTCAGTTTATTTATGTTTTTTTAAATTTATTTATTTATTTAGGCTGTGCTTGGTCTTATTTGCAGCAAGTGGGATCTTCATTGCCGAATGCGGGCTCTTGGTTGCGGCATGCATGTGGGATCTAGTTCCCTGATCAGGAATCGAACCCGGGCCCCCTGCATTGGGAGCACGGAGTCTTAGCCACTGAAACACCAGGGAAGTCCCTAAGGCTCAGTTTAAATATCAGCTCCTTTTGAAGTTTTCCATAATACCCTAATATTGAATGCAATCTCTCTCATCAAACTCCCATAGTGTTGATCTGAGCTTCTCTAATGACATGAACACATTTCTGAATTATACTATAGTTACTTTAGTAAATAGTTCTTTAAAAGACAGTCTCCCATATGAGAAAAAGGATCATGACATTGTTCACTGCCATATGACAAGCATTCAAGTACCTTAGCTAAGTGAATAAAAAAGGACTGTTTTAGGCATTCTTTAGGAAGATACAAAAATGAGTAACACAAAGCAGTTAATAAAGATGTTAAGTAAATGATCACAAAAACCTTAATAAAGGCTTTCTGATAAGAATAACAATTTCCATCATACACACCCCTTACTCAAAATTATATCACCCACAGATGATTCTCTTCAATGCTCTGGAAGCTAAATATTGACTAACAAAGTCATTTTATAGGACAGTAGGAAAAGGAGTCCTTTTTTTTTTTTTTTTTAAGGAGTCAGTCTTAAAACCTCACATACATTTTCTATGAGTCAGTAAAAGGATCTTTTTCTTAAAGTGGTAGTTCTAACTGATAAAACTTTTGACAGGTTCAACATATACTTGACAAGAAATGCAGCTTCTCAAGCCATCTAGTACAAAGAAAACATCTGCCTTTCCTGGTTTTAAAATTAAAAAAAACAATAGCTATGTGAAACGTAACTGATCAAAAGAGAAACTGAAAGTAAAAATGTCTACAGCATAAGTATGTACAATTTAATATTACTTAACTTTTCCAAGCTCTGAAAGATTTTTTGTTTTATACAAATACAACAATCTCACAGCTTTGATTTCAAAAACAGATCTGGCTTCAACACACATTTAAAGTAACTTGCTTTAAACTGTTCAAAAAGTCAGAAAAGCCTGGGTCTAGTTGAATCAGCATGATGACAAAACTCTTGAGAACACTCTAAACTCCAGTTCCCATAAAATCAGACTCCATACACTATATCTGGGCAAAGCTGAGACTTCCTTCGCGCTTCTGCAGAAACTATACATCACATCACGCCCCATTACACCGCAATCAAAGGAATGGCTGCTCTATTCCCACAGCTAAGAAACGGAAAACGAGGTTGTCCTCCTAGAAGGAAAAAGGAGCTGATATGATCAAACCCATTAAGTGATCTCTAATTGCTTTTTCTTCCAGGCACACGTTTACATTTTTAAAAAGGCAGTCACACTCAGCACAAAAAGATGAAGGGGAGAAGGGGTGACTCCTGGCCTTTCCCAGGTTAAAGGTCGGAGTCGCGGCGCACCAGCCTTCTTTCCCCAAGCACAAAGCGGAGCTTCACGCTTCCGCACCGACTTCGGACACAGCAGTGACTCAGCGGTAGGACAAGTGCGGCCGACAGGCGCAACTCTAGCCTGGGGAATCACAGCGGGCGGCTGGGGAAGGCGAGAGATCCCCGGGCCGGGCCAGACTCGGGATCCTGGGGCGCCCCCATGACACGGCAGAACCCAGGCCCAGACCGGGCCCCGGGCCCGCCGACCCGTAACTTCCACCCCATTTCCCCCAGCCACACAGACCTGTCGTACTCAGACCGGGTGAGAAACATGGTAAGGGCAGGAGAAAACGGCAGCGGCCACTCGGGGATTCTGAGGGCCAAGACGAGTCCACCTGCACCCAACTCACCCACACCGCCACACAGCCAAGTCTCCGTTACCAACTGCGCGTGCGCTCGCAACCCCTTCAGCCCGCCCTCCTGTACCTGCCTTCTATTGGTCGGTCGGAGTTCCCGCCGAGGTGACTGGGCCAACGCGCTTCCCCCGCCCGGCCTCGGTAGTTCCAGAGAGGGCGGGACAAAGGTCGTTCTTCCGCTTTTAATCGCTGGTGGTTGCTAGGGGCGCTCGGAATGGAAGGTGTGTGGTGAGAGTTCACGTTTTAGAGACGTTGTGAAGCCATCCCAAGATTGGCAACTGGGGAACTTGTATGGAGAGTCGGTCTGTCTGAACCCTGGTTTGATAGGTCCCTCGCCGACTCCCGCAATCCCCGCCAGATCACGTTGGTCCCAGTCTCTCCTCGCTCTCCACCTGCCCGGCCTTTGGCGGGACTTCCCGCTTTTCCGGCTCCGGCGCGGACTTCCTCCAGGTGCTGTGTGACGGCCTCCAGGACTCGACTTGGGAGGTGATGAGGTGCGCTCCGGTGCGTCTGAGCGGGCGCCGGGGGCGAGTCCAGTCGCTTCAGCACACCCCTCCCATGGCTCGTTTGTTGAGAAAAGTTGGTGAGTTCTAGTCGGTAGGAAAGTCTTCAAGTTTCCGCACGGTCAAGGTAATTTTACTAGCATTTCCTTCCATTCCTCCCCGCTGCCCCCAGTACAGGCTTTCGACCTGGTGACCCATAGCTCTGGATGTGGGATTCAAATTGTTCACTGTTTTTCTTTTATTCATGGATTAGCTGACGGTGCCGTCTTTTTTGTGCTTGATGCTTCCATTCCCTAAGCGTAGGAGAGCAACTTCACAGCTTCCTAGAAAGACTGTAAATGAATTATGTGCTCAAGAAAGATAGCCAGTTAGGAAGTCATTTAGTGGGCAGTGTATGACTGAAAGGGAAACGCCAGGGTTCCGATTCCGGTTAAAGATATATACCACTGGTCAAGGCCTTAACCTCTCCAGGCCTGTCTCTCTCAAGTTAAGTTCATAACTTGGCCTTAGATTAGGTTTGTAAATGACCAAGGCAATTCAGTGGTAGGGGAAATGTAGAAATAAGCCTTTTGGGTATTGACATCTGTTTCTCCCATCATTTATTTCTTTCCCTCGTGAATTCAACAGGAATTTCGTTTTGTGGTCCCTAGCCAATAAGAAGTTTGGCACCAATAAAACTGAGGAGAAATTCCAAGTGGCAATCCTCAGGGACCTTTTAGATTTCTGAGAAAAGAATGGTATCCTTTAGGTTTCTGGTCAGCTTAATGTGTCCTTTCTATTTAAAAATTTTAGTTAATTTCAGTATGCTCTCTCTTTTGAAGTTCTCTTGAAATTAATATATAGTAACTACCTATATACCTACATAAATATTACCTATGTACCTATATAGGTACTTGAGCATAATAGTATTTCCTGAACACCCAGGGATGCAAGGTGCTCTGCAGCCCTTACTCATATCAGATGTGGTGGTGAATGTCTCACAAGATTATTTGAATGTAGACTCCTCTGGGTAAATGTGTTTGTGCCCTATATATCATAAGTGAAAGGGAGCCACAGGTAGCTCTGATTGTGGATAAGAAGGGAAATCTTGGTTTCTCCCAAGAAAGTGGACCATTATGGAATAAAAATCCAACACCTACGGACTTCCCTGGTGGCGCAGTGGTTAAGAATCTGGCTGCCAATGCAGGGGATACGGGTTCGATCCCTGGTCCGGGAAGATCCCAGAAGATGCCGCGGAGCAACTAAGCCCGTGCTCCACAACTACTGAGCCTGAGCTCTAGAGCCCGCAAGCCATAACTAGTGAGCCCGCGCGCCACAACTACTGAAGCCCGCATGCCTTAGAGCCCTTGCACTGCAACTACTGAGCCTGCGTGCTGCAACTACTGAAGGCTGCGTGCCTGGAGCCTGTGCTCCACAACAAGAGAAGCCATCACAATGAGAAGCTCATGAACTGCAACGAAGAGTAGCCCCCGCTTGCCACAAGTAGAGAAAGCCTGCGCGCAGCAACAAAGAACCAACGCAGAAAAAAAATAAATTCAAAAAATTTTTAAATCCAGCACCTAGTATAGTTTCTTGCCTATAATCAATTCCATTCAATAAATGCTTCATTAAAAGTTGAACCAGGTGTCCCTCTGAAAAAATGAGCCACAGAAGACAGAAAGGAAAGGAATGGAGTAAAGCATGAGAGAATGAGCTAGATTCAGAAACTGAGAAAGGTGTATAAACATCTCGGAGAGCTAGGCACATGGCTCCTGGAGCAAAATAAAGTGTGGCAGAATGGTCAGGGTGGACTGGAGACACTACTGGAGAAACCAGTAAGAACTGATCCCCACACTGAATTCTTTATGTTCCTCTAACTGTTTAACTTATAAATGACTGCACATGGCTAACATGCTTCATTGCTGTAATGTTTGGGTCTCTGATGGGCAGTTTTGGCTGGAGAACCCATCAGCCTAGCTTGAACTTTCTTCAAACTGTGCTGTGGTCTGAGACCCTGCCTACTCTCAATCCTTTCTTTTCCCTCTCCTTCATAGGTGTCAGGCCTGAGTCACAGTTTGCAGACTCTCCCACCTTCCCTTGCTCCCTTCCCTTTTATCTTTCACAGATAGTTCCCCTAAAAATATCTTGCATGTTGTTATGAATTGTATCCTTCCCAAAATCCATATGTTGAAGCCCTAAACCCACAATACCTCAGAATGTGACTGTGTTTGGAGAAGAGTCCTTTAAAGATGTGATTAAGTTAAAATGAAGGTGTTAGGTAGGGAGAACCCTAATCCAGTTCGGCTGATTGCTTATAAGAAGAGGAAATTTGGACACGTAAGGAGACACCAGGGGCATGTTTGCAGAGGAAGGGCCATGTGAGGACACTGTGAGAAGGTGGCCATCTGCAAGCCAAGGACAGAGGCCTCAGAAGAAACCAAGCCTGTTGACACCTTGATCTTGGACCTCTAGCCTCCAGAACTGTGAGACATAAATTTCTATTGTCTAAGCCACCCAGTCTGTGGTATTTTGTTATGGCAGCCCTGGCTAATACATATGTCAAATCCCACCTTGGCAACTGCCTCTCAGAGGGCCCAAACTAGCACAAGTGGTGCCAGGAGAGGTCCAAGAAAACATAATAAGTTGTAGTTTCGGGACTGGCACACTCATTACCTCATAAGCAAAGACGATGCTATCCTGAGTAGTATAGGGGCATGGGTAGTTCCTAGCACAAGGTGGTGACCCAGTTGCTAAAGATTTAATCAGTAGTGACCTGGGAAAACATCCCAGTGGAGGAGAAAGCCCTTGCGGATAGAATTTCAGGCATGTGAAATATATGAGTGGGAACATGCCTACAAGGCCAGTGGAGTTGGCTGGTTACTGCTAAGTTGTATTGACACTCTGAAAAGGAATAAGAAGAAAGCAAGGGTTCTCCCTGGGTTAATGGCTAAGTGTGAGAGACAGAAAACCTCTTTAGTAGCTTACAAAGAGGCTTTTATGTCCTATAGTGGAAGAGCTGACACAGTTAAGCCACAGACTCAGGTCGTGATAGAGGCAACAGAGTTCCAGAGACATTTAAATGTGCAACCAAAGCAGGTCAGGGCCCTGGTTGCAAAAACCTGAAACCCTGAAACAAGGGATAGGACTTCTGGATGGACATCTGTAAGGATGTTAGTTCTGCAAACCCACATGAACTTTCAAAGTTTGCAGAGGTGGTTCACCTCTTCGTATTATTCTCTGCATGCTGAAAGACACTGCAGAGCCACTGCCCCACGAGGCAACATAGAAGTTGCCCCTACTTCCTGTCCTGGCTGCCAGGCCAGTAACTAGAGTTAAATCCTAATAAAACCCAGCTGAGGGACTTCCCTGGTGGTGCAGTGGTTAAGAATCCACCTGCCGGGCTTCCCTGGTGGCACAGTGGTTGAGAGTCCACCTGCCAATGCAGGGGACATGGGTTCGTGCCCTTGTCCGGGAAGATCCCACATGCCGCAGAGTGGCTAGGCCCGTGAGCCATGGCCGCTGAGCCTGCGCATCCAGAGCCTGTGCTCCACAGCGGGAGAGGCCACAACAGTGAGAGGCCCGCATACCGCAAAAAAAAAAACAAAACAAACAAACAAAAAAACCTGCCTGCCAATGCAGGGGACGTGGGTTTGAGCCCTAGTCCGGAAAGATCCCACATGCCACGGAGCAACTAAGTCCATGCACCACAACTACTGAGCCTGCACTCTAGAGCCCACGAGCCACAACTACTGAGCCTATGTGCCACAACTACTGAGGCCAGTGCGCCTAGAGCCCGTGCTCCACAACAAGAGAAGCCACTGCTATGAGAAACCTGTGCACTGCAAGGAAGAGTAGCCCCTGCTCGCCGCAACTAGAGAAAGCCTGTACGCAGCAGCAAAGACCCAACGTAGCCAAAAATAAATAAATAAATTTATATTAAAAAAAAAACCCCAGCTGAGAACATACTGGGCCTGATAACGGAGGAAAGAGATTAAATACAAAGAGCTGTAAGAATTAGCTCGCATATATAGACAGAAGCCAGGGGGAGTACCCTGCAATTGAATTTTGAGGTTGCTTGATCAAAGTGGCTGGAATATAAGACTAGACAATCAGGAATTCATTGAATTGGGAGCACTTTCTTGAGGCACAGGATTTAACACCCTGGCAAGAGCTCTTGGGGATGAAACAAACTCACTGCCGGGAGGCTTTTAGAAACCTAGAGAAAGTGATGGCCAATGCTGAGTAAAGTAGAAATGCCCCAGTTGCCCTGGCATATGGTACAAGAATGAATAAAAAGACAGGAAAGTGGGCATGCAGGAATAGGTGTGTGAAGCCAGAAGACCCATCAGAAGATTATGTTCAACAGGAAGGCCCAGAAAACACACCATTCACTGAGGCCATCAGAAATCTGGTGAGGGGCAAGAGCATCACCAAGAAGTTCTCTGCTGCCTGGGCTGACAGTAGAAACAGTCACAGAGCTGGGGCTCATTAATAACTATGGGAATGATATTCCCCTTCCCCCAAGTAAGAGAGACCAGATGGTGGCACTTAGTCACCAGAAGCCAGGAGGCTATAATTATGACAAAGACCAACAACATCTGACAAGAGTGGCAACCAAGGGGGCCTGACCCACAGCAAATTGTGGAGATGGATATAGAACTTGGCATCTCTAGGGGCAAAGTTAACATCTACAACCAAAAAAAGGCCAAAATGGAGAAGCAAGAGCCTGAGTATGGTTCCCCCCAACCACACCAAAGGTCATTATCCCTTGTTCAGTGTCTGGATTTGAGCCACTCTTCAGATCTGAAACCCATTGACTTAAGAGGTGGCAGATCCTGCAGCACTGCAGCAAGTATACATGTAATGATTCCTCAGTCCTTCCCCAAAGAGACCTGTGGCCATTTACTTTGGTGACTGTACACACTGGGGAAGAGGGATAACCAGAAAATTTACTCAGGGTCTGAGTTGACATCAGCACCCTGAGACCCAAAGCATTGTCGTGGCCTCTGTTAGAGTGGGGGCTTATGGGGGCCTTGTAGTAAATGGGGTCCTGGCTAAAGTCCAGCTTACAGTGGGTCCATTGTGGCTATGCACCCACCCGATGGTCATTTCTCCAGTTCCTGTGTGTGTAATTGGAATTGATATATTTGGCGGTTGGAGTGATACCTACATTAAATCCTTGACCTGTGTGAAGTAAGAGCTATCATAGTGGGGAAGGCCAAGTGGAAACACCCACCCCTGGCCGACATAGTGAATTAAAAAAACAAATATCACATACCAGGGGCATAATGGAAATTAGTGCCACCATTAAAGACCTAAAGAACATGGGTGGAGGGAGGATGGTCCCTATCATGTCTCCACTTAATTAGCCAGTCTGGCCCCTGCAGAAACTAGATGGATCCTGGAGAATGACTGTAGACTACTGCAGGCTTCAGTAGTTGACCCATTACATAAATAATAATATGCTGGTCAGACAAGCACAAGCAAGAGGTGGCTAGTATGCTGTAGGTATTGATAAGGCCAGTGCTCCAGAGAGTAGAAAAATGCTACAAAGATTCAAGGACTTGCCACTTTGGTGAATTTTTAAGGGTCCCCTGGTTAGAGGTGTGCCAGTATATCCTTCCAAGTAAAAAACAAATTGTTGCATCTTGCATCCCCTACCACAAAGAAGAATTCACAGGGCTTGGTAGTTCTCTTTATGTTCTGGAGCAATACATTCCATACCTGGGAATACTGCTCCAGCCCATATACCAGGTAGTATTGAAGATTTCCAGCTTTGTGGCCCAGAACAGGAGAAGGGCTCTTCAGAAGGTCCAGGCTCCTGTACAAGCATCTCTGCCATTTGGCCATATATTCCAGTAGACCCTTTTGTATTAGAGGTGTCAAGAGTGGGAAAAGATGCATTTTGGAACTTGTGATAGTTAATTTTATGTCAACTTGACTGGGACATGGAGTACCCAAATAATTTGGTCAAACATTATCTGGGTGTGTTGGGGTGGGGGGTGTTTCTGGATGAGATTAACGTTGGACTGGTAGAATGAGTAAAGCAGATTGCCCTCCCTAATGTGGGTGGGCCTCATTCAATCAATTGAAGACCTGAATAGAACAAAAAAGCTGAGTAAAAGGGAATTCCTCCTGCCTGACTGCATAGCTAGGACGTTGGTCTTTTCTAGCCTTCAGACTTGGACCGAAACATCAGCTCTTCTTGGATCTTGAGCCTGCCAACTTCTAGACTGGAACTTATACCATCGGTGTCCTGGTTCTCAGGCCTTTGAACTCAGACTGGAACTAAACATTGGTTCTCCTAAGTCATCAGCTTGCTGACTGCAGCTCTTGGGACTTCTCAGCCTCTCTAATCATGTGAGCCAATTCCTTATAATAAATCTACATCTGTATCTATATCTAACTTGTATTGGTTCTGTTTCTCTGGAGAACCCTGACTAATAGAGATACTATCAGTGGAGTGCAGCTGTAACAAATAACTAAAAATGTGGAAGCAGCTTTGGAACCGGGTAATGGGTAGAGGCTGGAATAATTTTAAGTTACATGCTAGAAATATGGACATTACGGGCAAATCTAGTGAAATCTCAAACAGAAATGAGGAATATGTTATTGGAAACTGGAGGAAAGGTGATCCCTGTTACAAAATGGTAAAGAACTTGGCTGAACTGTGTCCTAGTGTTTTGTGGAAGGTAGAATTTGAGTGATAAAATTGGATATTTAGCTGAGGAGATTTCTAAGCAAAGTATTGAAGGAGGGGCTTGGTTTCACCTGATTGCTAGCAGTAAAATGTGAAAGGAGAGAGATGAATTAAAGAAATAATTGTTAAGCAAAGAGGAACCAGAACTTGATTTAGAAGATTCTCAGCCTATCCATATTGCAAAAAATGAGAAAGCATGTTCAAATACCAATGGTGTGATGAGATTATCACTTGATAAGGAGTTTACAGGATTACATGAGCAGAAGCACTGCCAGTTTGAACTGAAGGGGACAGAGATGGGGCAAAATGAAGGATGGCTGTTAGATTTATTGAATTGGACAGGACAGAGTGATAGATGATCACCAGGGCCACTGCCTCAGTTTTGACAGGCAGGCGGCTTCTGCCTGAAGCCTTGGGAGTGGGACTACCCAGCAAAGCCTTGGGGGTGATGCTGCCACCCCACTGGACCTGGATGGCTGAGCATTGAGCCAGAGGATTATTCTCAAACCTTAAGATCTAATGGAATTTTCTTCTAAATTTTGAACTTGCTTAGGACGCATCCCCCCTTCCTTCTTTCCTGTTTCTCCCTTTTAGAATGGGAATGTCTATCCTGTGCCTCTCCCACCATTGTATTTTGGAAGCACATAACTTGTCTGATTTTACAGATTCACAGCTGGAGAGGAATTTTGCCTCAGGATGAATCATACCTTGAGTCTCACTATATCTGATTCAGATGATATTTAGATGAGACTTAAAGTTGATACTGGAGTGAGTTAAGACTTTGGGGGCTATTGGGATGGAATGACTGTGTTTTGCATTTAAGAATGACATGAATTTTAGGGGGCCAGGGGTGGAATGTTATGGACTGAATTTGTCCTCCTGCCCAATTCTTTTTTTTTTTTTTTTTTTTTTTTTTTTGCGGTACGCGGGCCTCTCGCTGTTGTGGCCTCTCCCGTTGTGGAGCACAGGCTCTGGATGCACAGGCTCAGCGGCCATGGCTCACGGGCCCAGCTGCTCCGCGGCATGTGGGATCCTCCCGGACCGGGGCACGAACCCGTGTCCCCTGCATCGGCCGGCAGACTCTCAACTACTGCGCCACCAGGGAAGCCCCTCCTGCCCAATTCTTATGTTGAAGCCTTAACCCCCAATGTGATGGTGAAGAAGAGATACCAGAGAGCACTTTCCACCCACCCCGCGAGGACAGAGTGAGAATGAGAAGGTGGCTGTCTCCAAATCAGGAAAAGGGATTGCCAGAGCCTGAACATGCTGGCACCCTGATCTCAGACTTCCAGCCTCTAGAACTGTGAAAAAATGAGTGTCTGTTGTTTAAGCCACCAAGTCTATGGTATTTCATTATAACAGCCCAAACTGACTTAAGACAGAACTTATGGTAAGCCTCAGTGGAAAAATCACAATGCAGTCCCTGGAACTTGAGCAAGGCCATGCCATCTGCAGCAGAGAATTATATACATTTTAAGAAACAGCTACTAATGTGATACTAGGCCTTGGTAGAAACCGAACACTTAACTGTGGGACTCCAAGTAGCCATGTGCCGAAAACTGCCTGTTACGGCCTGGGTTCTTTTGGTGTTCAGATGGACCCAGCAGCATTTATTGTAAGATGGAAATGGTGCATCTGAGATGGAGCTCAAGCACAACTGAGGTACTTGTAAGCTGCATGACCAGGTAGTCCAGACCCCCATGTCACCCACCACAACTGCACGAATACCGTGACCAGCTGAAGGAGGGGTAAAGCCTGAGTTTGGTTTATGGGTGAGTCAGCTTAAGATGTGGGTGTAAGCCAAAGTTAGATAATGGCTACATTATAGTCACATACTTGAGAAGCTTTGAAAAATAGTGGAGAGGAAAAATCTTCCTAATGGGTAGAGTTAGAAGCATTGTCCCTGGTCATCTGGTTTGTGTGTAAGGAGAAGCAGACTGAAGTAAGAATATATATAGATTCTTGGGCATGTGTCAATGGCCTGGCCCACTGGTAAGGGGCCGAGAAGAAAAAAGACTGGAAGACCAAAGACAAGAAGGTCTAGGGTAGAGTCTTGTGGGTGAATATACATGAGTGGGCATGAAGTGTGAAGATTTTTGTATCATATTTTGCACCCACTAAGGAAGAGGTACTAAACAATGAAGTAGAGAAAATAACTCATGCAATTGTCATTACCAGCCTTAATCATTGGCTACCTTGGAACCAGCCTGATGGGCACTATTGTGGGTTATATTGTATCCCCCCCAAATTCATACGTTAAAGTTCTAATCCCCAATACCTCAAAATATGACATTTGGAAATAGGGTTCTTGCTGTTTTAATTAGTTAAAATGACATCATACTGGAGTAGGATGGGCCCCTAATTCAATGTGACTGGTATCCTTATAAACAGAAGGCCATATGAAGACAGAAATGTGCAGAGGGAATGCCATGTGAGGATAAAAACAGAGATTAGGGTGATGCAGGAGAAGCCAAGGAACACCAAAGATTGCCAGCAAACCACCAGAAGCTAGGGGAGAAGCATGGAAGAGATTTTCCCTCACAGCCCTCAGAAGGAACCAAGCCTACTGACGCCTTGGTCTCAGACTTCTAGCTTCCAGAATTGTGAGACAATAAATTTCTGTTGTTTAAATCACCAAATTTGTGGTACTTAGTTAACGCAGCCCTAAGAAACTAATACAGGCACATAAATGGTGTGGCTTCAGTGGTAGAGATAGAAGCTATATATGGGCCCAGAAAGTATGGACTCCAACTTTTTAAGGCTGATCTAGCTACTAATGCCTAAATGTCCAACGTGTCAGCAATAGAGACCAATGCTGAGCCCCCAGTATGGAACTATTACTCATGGAGACAGTTGGCTACTTGGTGACAAGTTGACTACTTTGAGTCCATTCCATTCTGGGGGGGCCAGTGCTTCATTCTCACAGTGATAGATAGCTATTCTGGATATGGGTTTTCCTTTCCAACAACAGATCCTTAGCCAACATTACTGAATTGGGGTTTGTGGAATGTCTGATCCATAGGCACAGACTCCTGCATAACGTAGCATCCAACCAGGGCAACTGCTTCATGATAAAAGAAGTGCAAGAGTGGACCCATGACCTAGTACCGCACCAGCCAGAAAAAGCTGACCTGATAAGGAGCTGGAATGGCTTTCTAAAGTCTCAAGTGAAATGCCATTCAGAGGCAACTCTGAAAAAACAAGATGCTATCATTCAGGATATGTTATACACATTAAATCCCAGGCCTTTATGAACCCAATAGGAAAAATACATGGGTCCACTAACCAAGGAGTGGATGCAGGAATAGCTCCATTTACCTTTACTACCATGACCCACTAGAGGATTTTGTGCTTCCCATACCCACAAATCTGGGATATATAGGGCTAGAGGTACTGGTCCCCAATGGGATTGCACTCCTGTTAAGGGACACAGCAAAGGTCCCATTGAACTGTAAGCTATGACTGCTGCTGGGGCACTTTGGACTCATTATTCCAGGGACCAGTAGGTGAAAAGAGAAGTCACCATCATGACAAGGATAACTGACCCTGATCAGTAGGAGAAGGTATCATGGCTTTTTACAGAATCCATGTGATCCACTTGGGCATCTCCTGATATTCCCTTGCCCCACTGTAACTGTGAACACATGCAGCAACTCTGGACTAAGAAGGGTATGGTTACTAGGAGCTCAGTCCCCTCGGGAATAAAGGTTTAGATTATACCACCACATAAGCCACCAAGACCTGCTAAGATGATAACTGAGGGTGAGGGGAATTTAGAGTAGATAGTGGAAAAGGGAGAGAAGGAGTATCAACTGTGGCCCCAGACCAATTTCTATAGTTCATTCCACTAACCTTCCTCTTGCAAGTTTCTCATCAGGAAGAGAGGCCCATGGAAACCATGGAGGAGCTTCTCCCCAAACCAACAAGAAGAAGTGTATAGATCAGTGGGGCAAAGGAGTGGACTGGTGTTTCTGAAAATGTGCCACTGGATTTCCTGTTGTGCATAGCATAGTTAACTGATGAACCCAGATACTGATCTGGATCCACCAGTGTGTTCACAACTGAGGCCACATTTCCCACATCCTACTCCTAACTAACCACTGAGCATGGTGGAGTAATAATGCAGGCTCATTCCTTCCAGACTTGGGACTCCTCTAACGGGACACTTTGGCTTGAGAACTACTGTTAGGATTCAGAGCTCAGAGGGAAATTGAGAGAAAGGAAATTTTTGCAAACACAGTTTAAAAAGAAAATAAAGGGACTTCCCTGGTGGTGCAGTGGTTAAGAATCTGCCTGCCGGGCTTCCCTGGTGGTGCAGTGGTTGAGAGTCCGCCTGCCGATACAGTGGACACGGGTTCGTGCCCCGGTCCGGGAAGATCCCACATGCTGCGGAGCGGCTGGGCCCGTGAGCCATGGCCGCTGAGCCTGCGCATCCGGAGCCTGTGCTCCGCAACGGGAGAGGCCACAACAGTGAGAGGCCCGCGAACCGCAAAAAAAAAAAAAAAAAAAAAAAAGAATCTGCCTGCCAATGCAGGGGACATGGGTTCGAGCCCTGGTCCGGGAAGATCCCACATGCTGCAGAGCAACTAAGCCTGTGTGCCACAACTGCTGAGCCTGCGCTCTAGAGCCCGTGAGCCACAACTACTGAGCCCATGAGCCACAACTACTGAAGCCCGTGCGCCTAGAGCCCATTCTCCACAACAAGAGAAGCCACTGCAATGAGAAGCCCACGCACTGCAACGAAGAGTAGCCCCCGCTCACCGCAACTAGAGAAAGCCCGCATGTAGCAACAAAGACCCAACACAGCCAAAAATAAATAACTTAATAAATTAATTTTAAAAAGATAAATCAGAAATTGATAAAATAGAAAGCAAAAAAAAAAGAGAAAATCAACAAGGGCAAAACTTATTAATCTCCAAAAAGACAAAAAATTAATCACCTCCTAGCAAGACTAATCAAGGAAAAGTTTAAGAGGACACATTACTAATATCAGCAATAAAAGGGCATAGGGCTTCCCTGGTGGTGCAGTGGTTGAGAGTCCGTCTGCCGAAACAGGGGACGCGGGTTTGTGCCCCAGTCCGGGAAGATCCCACATGCCGCGGAGCGGCTAGGCCCGTGAGCCATGGCCGCTGAGCCTGCGTGTCCAGAGCCTGTGCTCCACAATGGGAGAGGCCACAACAGTGAGAGGCCCGCGTACCACAAAAAAAAAAAAAAAAAAGGCATCACCACAAGTCCTATAGACATTAAAAATATAAGAGGGTACAACTTTATACCAATAAATTTGGCAATTCAGATGAAGTGGAAAATTTTATTGAAAAATAAAGCTTATCAAAACTGAAACAATAACAAACAGGAAATTCTATATTTTATATTTTAAAGGAATTGAATTAATCATTTAAAACCTCTCTACAAAGAAAACTCCAGATAGCTTCACTGATGAATTCCTTCCAACATGTATATTTCTTTCAGAAAGGCATAAAAGGCATATTCACACTTCCTGATGCTTATATATCACACAGTCTATTTGTGGATTAACTTCCCCCTGCTCCATGTCTCATTCATTTAGCACCTACTATGCATTATGTTAAGAGTTGTAGAAGAGAAGATGGATAAAGTTTTTGGCAGAGGGAGCCTTCAGGTTGGTGGAAGAAGCAGATATATAATGTAAATGCAATGAAATAATTGCTAATGAAGATTTTTGTAAAGTACTATGAGAGATGGGTGTGAATCCAGGGAAGGAAAGGCTTTAACAGGCATGAGAAGTGAAACAATATGCCATGTGTTGTGGTCATAAAAATGACTGGAAAATAGGGGACATTCTTTCTCAGAATTCCTTACTGGATGTTCTCCCCTTATTCCCTCTAATTTTTCATACCTTGGGACTATTCCTTGGCTTCTGCTTTTCATTCTTCCTAATTTCATCCACCCTCATATTTGTCCCTTTCATATATAATTTAATCATTCCCAAACTTGTATCTCTAGCCTCTACCCTCTCTTGAGCTCCAGGCCTAAATATTCAAATATCCAGAGAACTCACCTACTCAAAGACTTTGCTTCCACACTTATTCTGCTCTCTCTCCTGCATCACCAGTCCTCCCTCCCTTCTTGAAGAAACCCTCCCTTGATGGCATATGTCTCTTCAGCTACTACACTACTTTTCTGCTCCCCTTTATATAGAGAATCTTCTCACTTTCTTTCTACTGCATCTTAACCTTTTATGATACTTAAAAACTTTTTTTGATAAATTTATTTATTATTTTTATTTATTTATTTTTGGCTGTGTTGGGTCTTCGTTGCTGCGCATGGGCTTTCTCTAGTTGCAGCAAGCAGGGGCCACTCCTCATTGCAGTGCGCGGGCCTCTCACTGCAGTGGCTTCTCTCACTGTGGAGCATGGGCTACAGGCACGTGGGCTTCAGTAGTTGCAGCACATGGGCTCAGTCGTTGTGGCTCATGGGCTCCAGAGCACAGGCTCAGCAGTTGTGGCACACAGGCTTAGCTGCTCCACGGCATGTGGGATCCTCCCGGACCAGGGATTGAACCCCTGTCTGCTGCATTGGCAGGCAGACTCTCAACCACTGCGCCACCAGGGAAGCCCGATACTTAAAAGCTTTTATGAGTCTTTTATCCCCGCTACTCTTCTGAGACTACCTTTACCTGGCTTCTACCCTCTTGATCACTACCACTCTAGTCTAAACCACCATCATCTCTCACCTAGACTTATCAAGGTCACCAATAACCTTCGTGTTGCCAAATCCAATTCTCAACTTACTTGACCTAACAGCAGCATTTAAGCAGTTGATCATTTCCTCTTTCCTGAAAGGCTATCTTTACCTGGCTTCTACCTTCTACTGATTTTCTTTTCACTTCACTGGACACTTCTCAGTCTCTTTCTTGGATCTTCTTTCTCTTCTCAACCCTTAAGTATTAGAGTATTCTAGTGTTCCATCCTTGGACTTCTACTTAGTTTTAGCTTACACTCATCTTAGAAAATCTTAACCAATTCCATCATCTTAAATGTCACCTATAAGCCAATAAATCCAAAAATGTGTATCTATAGATTTAACCTCTCCCCTGAACTCCAGACTCATATCTCCAATAACTACTTAGAAGTCTAACAGTATTCCAAACTAAACATGTCTAAAATCAAACTCTTGAGTCCCTGTTTATCAAACCTAATTCCCTTCAGTCTTCTCCATCTCAGTAAATGGCTCTGTGATTTAGCCTGTTGCTCAGGCCAGAAATATTGGGGTCATTGTTGACTCCTCTCTTTTTCTACTACTCTCATTCAATCCATCATCACATTGCATCAGCTCGGCCTTCAGAGTATATCCCAGGGCTTCCCTGGTGGCGCAATGGTTAAGAATCTGCCTGCCAGTGCAGGGGACATGGGTTCAAACCCTGGTCCGGGAAGATCCCACATGCTGTGGAGAAACTAAGTCTGTGTGCCACAACTACTGAAGCTGTCATGCCTAGAGGCTGTGCTCCACAACAAGAGAAGCCACTGCAATGAGGAGCCTGTGTACCTCAATCAAGAGTAGCACCTGCTCACCGCAACTAGAGAAAGCCCACATGCAGCAATGAAGACCCAACACAGCCATAAATAAATAAATAAATAAGTTTAAAAAATGTATATATATATATATATCCCAAGTCTGATAAGTTCTCACTAACTTGATCACTACTACTCTAGTCCAAACCGCCATCATCTCTCACACAGATCCCTTCCTTGTAACTGGCTACCCAGCTTCCACACTTCCCCCACTATAGTCTTTTGGGAGTGATCCTTTTACAGGATAAGTTAGGATATGGTACTCCCCTATTCAAAAACCCTCCAACGATTCACATCACACTTAAAATAAAACCCAAGGTTTTTTCCATGATCTACGAGGTCTCTTGCTATATTCTGACATTATCTTCTCCCATTCTCCCCTTCATTTTTTTTGTGCTTCAGTCACACTAGTCTCATTGTTATTCCTCAAACATATGACAAGCACATTCCCATCTCTGGACATTTGCACTTGCTGTTCACTCTGCCTAAAATACTCTTTCTCCAGATATTCACATGGCTCATTTCTCTGTTCAAATGTCACCCCCTCACAGGGACTACGTCATCTAAAATAACTCCTTCATATGCTGGGATTTCACTCTGCTCTATTTTCTTTCATAGCTTGTAACATTAAAGGGATGATATCATGTATGCATTTGGTTTTTTTTAAATTATTTATTTTTTAACATCTTCACTGGAGTATAATTGCTTTACAATGGTGTGTTAGTTTCTGCTTTATAACAAAGTGAATCAGCTATACATATACATATATCCCCATATCCCCTCCCTCTTGTGTCTCCCTCCCACCCACCCTATCCCACCCCTCTAGGTGGTCACAAAGTGCCAAGCTGGTCTCCCTGTGCTATGTGGCTGCTTCCCACTAGCTATCTATTTTATGTTTGGTAGTGTATATATGTCCATGCCACTCTCTCACTTTGTCACAGCTTACCCTTCCCCCTCCCCATGTCCTCAAGTCCATTCTCTAGTAAGTCTGTCTTTATTCCCATCCTGCCCCTAGGTTCTTCATGACCCCTCCTTTTTTTTTTTTAGATTCCATATATATGTGTTAAAATACGGTATTTGGGGCTTCCCTGGTGGCGCAGTGGTTGAGAGTCCGCCTGCCGATGCAGGGGACACGGGTTCGTGCCCCGGTCCGGGAAGATCCCACATGCCGGGGAGCGGCTGGGCCCGTGAGCCATGGCCACTGAGCCTGCGCGTCCAGAGCCTGTGCTCCACAACGGGAGAGGCCACAGCAGTGAGAGGCCCGCGTACCGAAAAAAAAAAAAATATACGGTATTTGTTTTTCTCTTTTTGACTTACTTCACTCTGTATGACAGATTCTAGGTCCATCCACCTCACTACAAATAACTCAATTTTGTTTCTTTTTATGGCTGAGTAATATTCCATTGTATATATGTGCCACATCTTCTTTATCCATTCATCTGTCGATGGATACTTAGGTTGCTTCCATGTCCTGGCTATTGTAAATAGAGCTGCAGTGAACATTGTGGTACATGACTCATTTTGAATTATGGTTTTCTCAGGGTATATGCCCAGTAGTGGGATTGCTGGGTCGTATGGTAGTTCTATTTTTAGTTTTTTAAGGACCCTCCATACTGTTCTCCATAGTGGCTATATCAATTTACATTCCCACCAACAGTACAAGAGGGTTCCCTTTTCTCCACACCCTCTCCAGCATTTATTGTTTGTAGATTTTTTGATGATGGCCATTCTGACTGGTGTGAGATGATATCTCATTGTAGTTTTGATTTGCATTTCTCTAATGATTAATGATGTTGAGCATTCTTTCATGTGTTTGTTGGCAATCTGTATACCTTCTTTGGAGAAATGTCTGT
This sequence comes from Mesoplodon mirus, assembly GCF_964341445.2. Classification (NCBI taxonomy): domain Eukaryota; kingdom Metazoa; phylum Chordata; class Mammalia; order Artiodactyla; family Ziphiidae; genus Mesoplodon; species Mesoplodon mirus. The sequence continues at coordinate 102,956,333 of NC_138978.1, forward strand.
TTAGGTCTTCTGCCCATTTTTGGATTAGGTTTTTTGTTTTTTTGATATTGAGCTGCTTGTAAATTTTGGAGATTAATCCTTTGTCAGTTGCTTTGCATTTGTTTATTGGATGTATTATCTGCCTTCCACACTAGAATGCAAGCTCCATAAGGGCAAGGATTCATGTTTTGTTCAGTCACCAAGTCCTATCAATTCTACCCCTTAGAAATATCTTCATTCCATCTTCTTCTCCATTATCACTACCTTCGCCTTAATTCAATTGCCATCACCACTGGCTAGGACTATTACAGTATTCTCCTACTTGACTTTCTGCCTTCACCTTCTTTTGATGTCTTTCTCTCCCATTACTTACCAGTTTGGTAGCACTGTAGTTGATATGTATTCATGTCTCTCCTACGTAGAATCCTTTCTAGGGGACACCCTCTTTGCGTACTGGATAAAATTCAAGCCCCTCAACACAGTATCCACGTCATCTCCTGCAACCTCCTCACCTTTACCAGCAGCACCAAACAGCTTATATCTCCTCATGTCCTTACCTGTGTCCTTGGGACATACTGGTTCTTCTACTTAAATGTCCTTTCCTAACTCTCAGAGATAGATAAATATTTCTTCCTTTGGCCATACTTCTATTGCATTTATTATAATGTGGTGGAATTTTTTTCTTTTTTTGCTTACATGTAGGTCTCTTATTAAACTATGAGCTCTTAAGGGAAGAGAGTTGTGTTTTATTCAGGCCACAGCTTCTGTCACACAATAAGAGGTAGATGAAGATTGGAGTAGGGCATGGAGAACGTTCAAAGTAGAAGGGACTATGTGTATAAATACTCTGAGGCATGAGGGGGCTTCGCGTCTTCAGAAAAGAGAGAAAGGCTGTGTGACTGACCCAGTGAATAAAGGGGAGAGCGGCAGGAGGCAAGCTAGAAAGACTTTGGGAACCAGATCACGCAAGGCCCTTGTTGAACATGCAAAAGATCTTGAACATCATCCTATGAAGCCTCTAAAAGATTTTAAGGAGAATAAAGGTAAAAATTGCAATTAAAAAAAAAACCCTCATGAAGCTTGCTATGTAAAGAATGGATTGAATGAGTACAAGAACAAACAGAGAGAGACCTGATGGACACTAGTGCAGTCGTCCAGGCGAAAAGGGATGATACATTGGCCTGGGTTGGCAGCAGTGGGGATAGTGAAAAGTAAACAGATTCAAGATATATCTTGGAGGTAAAATGAACAGGACTTGATAGGATAAAAGGGGGTGAGGAAGATAGATTGCACAACTGAATGGCTGATGATATCATTTGCTGAAATGCAGTAGATTTGTCCTAGGAAGTTCAAAGGAGCAATAGCTAAGTTTTGAGAAGTTGAGTTTGAGATGCCCGAGTATGAGACATATAAAGGGATATGCTGAAAAGGCAGCTGAATATGGAGGTATGAATTTCAAAGAGAGGTCTGAGCTGGAAGAATAGCTAGGAGTCATGAGCACACAGACTGTGTCTAAAGCCATAAGAGCTGATACGAGAGCCAAGGAGACATGGTAGCATGAAAACAGAAGAGGATTATGGATGATGCAGAGTTGAGAAGAAATTCATTGGATTGGAGATAATGAGGACAGGAAGCTCAGAGGCCACATGGACTTTATAATTGCCCAGGAGAGTGGCAGAAGTTAAGGGGACAGGAAGGCCATGAGCCAGGTGCTTGCAGGTCTTCAGAGAATGAGAAAAGTGGCCAAGAGTTTGGAAGATCATTGCATTCAGAAGGGAGAAAAGATGAATGGATAGATGACATGAACCTTAAAAAGGCAGATTTTGCAAGAGGGAGAGAGAATAGTGAGGAGAAACAACCTAAATTTCCCCTTAATTATATTCTCTGTTTCAGATAATGAGGATCTTCAAGAATGTCTTCGAACTTGGCAGGTTAAATAGGCTCAAAGAAATCCCACCCCTATTGTTCCAGACTAAGCCCATCCCCTGGGGCTTAATCAAGGCAGAGAAGCTGCCAGAGTAAGGAGGCCAAACCTGTGGGAAAATGGCATGGAATAAGAATGGCAACTAAAAAGCTATACTAAGAGTTCAGGTGAGAGCGGGTGAGAGATTGAATTAATGCAGAGGCAGAGGGGACAACAGGGAGGGAGAGCTTGAGGAAACATCTCTAACATAGCTGGAGACTGAGTTCAATCATGTGACCAATGATCCAATCAGTCATGCCTTCCCAGTGAAATCCCAATCAAATGTCTTGATGCTGAGGTTCAGAGGAGTTCCTGGTTGGTGAACACGTGTGTGCTGGGAAGGTGACACGTCCTGGCTCCCCAGGGAGAAGATATGGGAGGTCCATGTTGAAGACCCTCCCAGACCTCACCCTATGTGTCCCTTCATTTGGCTGGCCCTGGTTGTATCCTTTAAATAAAACTGTAATTGTTAAGTGCAGTGCTTTCCTGAGTCATTCGGTTCTGTGATTTATTCTTGTGAATTATTGAACCTGATAGGATAATGGGAACCCCTGAATTTCTGCCAGTTGGTCAGAAGTGTGGGTGACCTGGGGACTCTCAAAGTGTGGATGGCATCTGAAGTAAGGGCAGTCTTGCTGAGGCCCGTGCCCTTAAACCTGCGTAGTCTTACACTACCTCCAGGTGGTTAGCATCAGAATTGTATTCAGTTGGGGTTTGTGTTAGAATAACAGGTAACAAACAGAATTCTACTCAAACTTACTTTAAAAAGTGAAGGGAATTTATTGGTGCACATTACCAAAAAAGTCCACAAGTAACATGGCTTCAAGTATGGCTTGACCGAGCAACTCAAATAATGTGACCAGGACCTGGTTTTTCTCTCCTAGTTTTTCCTGAGACTGGCTTCATCCTCAGCAAACTCTCCCCTCCTGGTGCAGGTTGGCTGCCAATAGTTCCTGAAGCTATGTGCATGTGGATTTACATCCAATTAAGAGAGAGATTTTTATTCATTCAAATAGATGTTCAAGAATTGAGTATAACTGGCCTAAATTGGGTCATATTCCCATCCTTGAATGAATTATTATGACCAGAAATGGTGCCATAAGTCAATCAGAACCTACTTCTAAAACCAGAGGTGGGATTTATCTTACTTAAACCATTTGGCCATAAGTGGCTTGCCTTATACAAAATCTGGGTACTACTGTTGGAAAAATGGGGAAATAAATACTGTGGAAGCAATCAGTAATGGAACAGTATTCAGTTGATATTTATTTAATTGCATCTCATTTTGAAAATTAGCTGCATTCTGGAAAACAATCCCAGATTCCTTTAGTTCTTAAATTCTACACTTAAGGGTTGTTCTGTCTGTACTCCAGGTGGCTTAGATACCCTGTGAGTTTCTCTTTACAACCTAATGATTTGCTGGTACAATCCCAAATGAGAGAAATACAGCTTGTCAGATTACGGTACAATTCATCTTCTCCAGAGATCATTTATGTGACAACTTAATTATTCAGAGAATAAAACCCTAAGAGGTGCCCACACTTAAAGAGCTGGCAGAAGATGATTCTGCAGAAGAACATCTCCATGCCCTCAGCTCTGAAAAATCACTTGAAACTACTGAAAGAGATGTCACAAAGTTTACATACCAGAGTTCATGGACTTTATTTATGGGAAACATTCTTCTCTCTTCTCTTAGAGCCAATTTGCCATGATTCTAGGTGCAGTACTAACAGGTTTGTTATCTGATATAATGATCATCTTTGTTTTTGCTTGTTCACTATTCTTTCTTATTTAGGCAAAAGCACCCTGATTTTCCTTTGGGGAAACTAGTTCTCTCTAACTTTCAGTTTTGTGGTTTTGATAGGACTGATACTACCCACAAGGTCCAAGAATGAGTACAAGGATCTGGCCAGTCCCTTGGCCACACCGTGACTGATTTTGAAATGGGAATGTGGGCCAACCTGGGCTATTGAGAGCCCGACCCAGAACTTCGCCTGCAACTCTTATGGGGTTGCTAGGTTGTCACGATGTTAAGACGAGACATGTTGGGCTATCAAGGGGGAGAATCCAGCTGGAAAATGAAACCAACATAGAGAGGAAAGCAGAGGAGAGATAGACAGAGACAGAGGCAGAGAAAGAATCCAGTTCTGATGTTATCATTTGGGCCCCTGGAATGAGTCATGACTAAAACTCTTGGATGTTTCAGTTACAGGAGGCAACAAATTTCCTTTTCTGCTTAAGCCTGTTTGAGTCAGGTGTCTGCACTAAAGTAGTTTTAACTAATTCATCTGGTTTTCTGCAACAAGCAAATTGGAAGCAACAACAGAGGAGGGTTTTTGCTTGGAGGCATGTGAATTAGCCGCAGTTTCACTAATTTTTAAAAAATGTTAAGAATTCTGCACACTTAATGAAATAAAATCCAATATTTTGGTACTTGGTGCTGACACCAAAGGAAAGCAAAGGAAAACTACAAAATCTCTTTCTCTAATTAGAGAAAGAAAGAAAGAAAGAAAGAAAAAGAAAGAAATCAGTTTGGGATCCAGATCATGACATCATATCTTACAGTACAGGACAATGTTTGATAGTCCTGATGTGACATTCCCTATTTTTATACCTGTCATCAATGGTCTTTCACACTTAAAACCATCTTTGATTCCTCTCTTAGTGAGTAGTTACAATACTGGAGCAAAATTATATTTTTAATCTTTCTGCTTTAATTTCCTGCAAAGCCAAAATACTGGATTTTTTTACATGTTTAGAATTTATAAAGCTTTAAAAATATTAATGTAACTAAATATTATTTAACACATTTAAAAACAAAAATTGTAAACAAATTACAAAATATCCTCTGGCCACTACTGGCTCTGCTGCTTTCTGCAACTTCACTGCTCCTACCCAACACATATCCATACACATCATCTATGATGTAGCTGGTTAGGAAGAGCTTCTAGACTTTCCTGCCCAGTTTAGCAACCCATAGGGTTTTCAGGACTACTTCCTCTGATTGAAAATGATTTCTCTCCTGTGAGCCCAAAAGAGATGGCCCTAGGTGGGTCTGACTCTTCTCCATCCCCTATGGGGAGCTTTCCTATTTCAAAGGCACCTCCGTTTTAGTCCTCGCTCAGCATTTTTGCTGAGAGAGCGTAGTGGAGGATGAAGAAGTTTGGAAGAGGTAGGGAGTTACTGGAACTGGGTGGTAAGGAGGGGATTGGAGGGTTTATGGTGATAAATGGTAATGGTTTATGGTTAGTGATGAGGAGGAGGTTAGAGCAGGAAAAGGAAGGAGGGTTTGAAGAAGACCTAAGAAGAGTAAATAAAGCTGCTGACCGAGGTCTAAAATAATGGTATTACACCAATAAAAATACCTTAATTTCAGTGCTTAAAAATACCACAGTATACGGGTACACTGGAATATAGAAAACAGTAATGCAGTCATGATTCCCTCTTCCCTGACTTTCAGTCAGCGTAGCCTCTAAATCTTGTTAATTCAGTTTCAGAGACATGCCATTCCACCTAGAGATTCAACTTCCTGAAGTATTCTTGGCACAAACCTTGGAAGGCTCTGGTTCTGTTTTAAGAAGGAAAGCCGGGCTTCCCCGGTGGCGCAGTGGTTGAGAGTCCGCCTGCCGATGCAAGGGACATGGGTTCGTGCCCTGGTCCGGGAAGATCCCACATGCTGCGGAACGGCTGGGCCCGTGAGCCATGGCCGCTGAGCCTGCGCGTCCAGGGCCTGTGCTCCGCAACGGGAGAGGCCACAACAGTGAGAGGCCCGCGTACCAAAAAAAAAAAAAAGGAAAGCCATGTACTTACATCACTTATACACACTGCTGCCAGATTAATAGTTCTGAAACACAGTTCTATCACATAGCAACGAATATTTATTGAATATTTGGTATGTGGCAGGCACCAGGCTCTCTTTATATTACCTTATTTAACCTTCATAACAGCCCTTCATAGTAGATACTGTCATTAACCCCATTCTGTAGATAAGAAAATAGAAGCTTAGGAAAATTAAGTCTCTTGAAAAGGAAACATAGCTACTAAGTGGCAGAACTAGGTTTGGAACTCAGATCTGTCTCACTCCACTTGGGTCCTTAACCTCTATTCTTTATCACCTCTTCTGCTCAAAATCTGAGTGAGTAGTCAATAAAGTCTAAGGGCTTATCACTTAAGGCCCTTACCCCCAACTGCCATTCCAATTTTATTTTCTACTATGGCCCTTCATACATCTGATTTTCAGGGCAAATAGAAGTATTTTGCTGATCACCAATATCCCTCAGCAATACACACTTCCATGTCTTTGTTTATGGAGGAATGTTTTCTCTGTGTCACTGGTTCCAGAAAAAAATAGAAATATTTAAATCACTGTTTCACACAATAATTGTCATTGGTATTTTCCATTACAATAACAGCCATTGATTTTTACATATATACATATATACACATACATATATATATTTCTTCCCTTAAAATAAACTATTTTCTTCTGAAGTATGTACAAAGATTAAGTGGTTTGGAAATGTATTAGGCCTTTACAAATTGTTTATAAATCCAAATCCAACAGAATTAGGATTACAAATAGTAGAAGTCATTTTACCAGAAGTCCAAAAAGTCTTCAGGGTCTCCCAAGATTATCTAAAATAAACACAGAAACAAAAAACTATTCAGGACAGAAATTTGGCAAGTGGTCAGTCTCCTTTTGTAGGGTGCCTCTACTCCTAACAGGCATAATTTTCCCCCAAAAACAAAAAAAACCCGCTGTGGAATAAATTTCATGGATTAAAATGCTGAGTGATGTTACCTTGAATGTACAGTCGATTTGGCCACAGTACAGCTTCAGCTTTTTAAAAAGCAGTAGCTCTCCAGAAAACAAAAAGAGAAGGGAACATTTTCCAACTCATTTTAGGAGGCTACCATTACCTTGATAACAAAACCAAAGAGAGTCCAAAAAAGAAAACTACAAACCAATAGCCCTCATGAACATAGGTGAAAAAAATCCTCAACAGGGGAGTTCCCTGGTGGTCCAGTGGTTAGGACTCGGTGCTTCCGCTGCACGGAGCCAGGTTCGATCCCTAATCAGGGAACTAAGATCTTGCATGCCGTGCACTGGCATGGCCAAAAGAAAAAAAAAAAAATTCTCAACAGAATTTAAAAATTGAATTCAACAATATATAATATAAACACATATATATGTAAAGAATAACACATCATGACCAAAAATTCAAGGCTGACTGATTCAGTATTCAAAAATCAGTCAAGAGACCCACAAAAATATAGTCATTTGATCTTTGACAAAGAAGCAAAGGCAATTCAATGGAGAAAAAATAGGCTGTTCAACAAATGGTGCTGGAACAACTGGACATCCACGTGCAAAAAAAATGAATCTAGACACAGACTTTATACTCTGCACAAAAACTAACTCGAGATTATAGACCTAAATGTAAAATGCAAAACTATGAGATTTAGAAGATAACATAGGAGAAAACCTAAATGACTTTGGGTTTAGTGAGGTCATTTTAGATGCAACACCGAAGGCATGACTCATGAAAGGAAAAATTGATGTCAGAATTCATTAAAATTTAAAACTTTAAAAAAAGTTTAAAACTTTTTTAAAAAGCTATGCAAAAAACACTGTCAAGAGGATGAGAAGACAAACCAAACACTGGGAGAAAAAATTTGCAAAAGACATATCTGATAAAGTATTGTTATCCAAAATATACAAGGAACACTTAAAAGCCAACAATAAGAAAATGAACAACCTGATTTAAAAACAGGGAAAAGATCTGAATAGACACTTCACCAAAGAAGATATACAGATGGCAAGTAAGCATATGAATAGAGGCTCAACATAACATGTCATTAGGAAATTGCAAATTAAAACAACAATGGGATAGCACTATACACCTATTAGAATGGCTAAAATCCAAAACACTGACAACACCAAATGCTGACAACGATGTGGAGCAACAGGAGCTCTCATTCATGTTGATGGGGCTGCAAAATGGTACAACCACTTTGGAAGATAGTTTGGCAGTTTCTTATAAAAGCAAACATACTATACAGCAATTGAACTGTATTTGCCCAAAGGAGTTGAAAACTTACATCCACACAAAAACCTGCACGTGGACATTTATCGTAGCTTGATTCATAGCTGCCAAAACTTGGAAGCAATCAAGATATTCTTCAGTAGGTGAATGGATACACAAACTGTGACAATGGACTTATTATTTAGCGCTAAAAAGAAATGAGCTATCAAGTCATGAAAAGACATAGAGGAAACTTATGTATTATTATATATATTTCACTTATATTACTAAGTGAGAGAAGCCAATCTGAAAAGGCTACATAATGAATGATTCCAACTGTATGATATTCTGGATAAAGCAAAAATAGGGAGGCAGGAAGATCAGTGATTGGTTGTGGGGGGGGAGGGATAAACAGGTAAAACAGGATATCTTTAGGGTAGTGAAATTATTCTGCATGATACTATAAGAGTGAATACATGTCATTATACATTTGTCAAAATCCATAGACTATATAATACAAAGAGTAAACCCTAATGTAAACTATGGACTTTGGTTGATAATGATATGTCAGTGTTGACTTATTGATTGTTACAAATAAATGTACCATACTGATTTGGGATGTTGATGGGAGAGGCTGCGTAAACGTACCATACTGATTCGGAATGTTGATGATGGGAGAGGCTGCGTGCAGGGAGGGGATAGGGAGGCGGGAATTCTCTGAAGTTTCTGCTCAATTTTACTGTGAACCTAAAACTGCTCTAAAAATAAATGTATGTATGTATGTATGTATGTGTGTATATATATATATATATATATATATATGTACGTATGTGTGTGTATACATACACTTTATTTTAAAATTATATATTTCTATATATGTATTTATATATCCTTTTAATATTCTAAAAAAAATCAGTGTAATCTACCATACTTGTCATAATTGTCCAAAGAAGAAAAAATACATTATCATTATCAATTGATGCAGAAAAAGCATTTGACAAAATTCAACATCCATCCATGATTAAAAATTCTCAGCAGGGCTTCCCTGGTGGCGCAGTGGTTGAGAGTCCTCCTGCCGATGCAGGGGACACGGGTTCGTGCCCCGCTCTGGGAGGATCCCACGTGCCGCAGAGCGGCTGGGCCCGTGAGCCATGGCCGCTGAGCCTGTGCGTCCGGGGCCTGTGCTCCGCAACGGGAGAGGCCACAACAGTGAGAGGCCCGCGTACCAAAAAAAAAAAAAAAAACCTCTCAGCAAACTAGAAATAGAAGGGAACTTCGGACTTCCCTCGTGGCACAGTGGTTAAGAATCCGCCTGCCAACGCAGGGGACATGGGTTCAATCCCTGATCCAGGAAGATCCCACATGCTATGGAGCAACTAAGCCCGTGCGCCACAACTACTGAGCCTGCACTCTAGAGCCCTCAAGCCACAACTACTGAGCCCACGTGCCACAACTACTGAATCCCGTGTGCCTAGAGCCCGTGCTCCACAACAAGAGAAGCAACCACAATTAGAAGCCCATGCACCACAACGAAGAGTAGCCCCCGCTCCCTGCAACTAGAGAAAGCCCGTGCTCAGCAACGAAGACCCAACACAGCCAAAAATAAATGAATAAATTAATTAATTTTAAAAAAGAAAAGAAGAAAGGAACTTCCACAAGCTGATAAAGGGCATCTATAAAAAACCTAGAGCTAATATCATACGAAATGGTGAAAAGCTGAATACTTTCCCCTAAGATCAGGAACAATGCAATGATGTCCACTGTCACCACTCCTATTCAACATCATACTGAAAGTCCTAGCCAGTGCAATAAGGCAAGGAAAATAAATAAAAGGCATACAGGTTATAAAGGTAGAAGTAAAACCTCCCCTATTTGCAGACAATGTAATTGTCTACATAGAAAATCCTAAGGAACCTACAAAAAACTCATGGAACTAAAATGTGAGTTTAGAAAGGTCACAGGATACAAGGTCAACAGAAAAAATCATATTTCTACATACTAACAATTGTCAAAAGGAAACTTAAATTTAAAATTATATAATTTATAATGGCTCCCCCTGCCAATTAAATTCTCAGGAATAAATCTACCAAAACATGTACATGATCTGTATGCTTAAAACTTCAAATGCTGATGAAAGAAATCAAAGACCTAAATTAATGGAGAGGCATGCCATGTTTATGGATTGGAAAATGCAACATGGAAATGATGTCAGTTTTGCCTAAATTGATCTGTAGATTTAATGCAATTCTAATCAAAATCCCAGAAGAATTTTTTGAAGATATGGACAACCTGATCTTAAAATTTATTTTGAAAGGCAAAGGAACTAGAATAGCTAAAACAATTTTGAAGAAGATGACTAAAGTTGGAGGAATTATATCAACCTATTTTAAGATTTACTTTAAAGCTACAGTTTCCAACACAGTGTGGTATTGGCAAAGGCATAGATATATAGATTAGACCGACAGTCCAGAAATAGACTCACACAAATATGGCCAACTGATTTTTTTACAAAAGTGCAAAAGCAATTAAATGGAGAATGAATAGTCTTTTCAAAAAATGTTGTTAGAACATTTGGATGTCTACATGCCAAGAAAGAGAGAGGGGAGAAGGAGGGAGGGAGGAAGGAAGGAAGAAAGAAAGAACCTTGACCTAAATTCATTCCTTATACAAAAAATAACTCAAAAATATATAAATGGAAAGCATAAACTATAAACATTTAAGATAGAACATAGGAGAAAATACATGTGACCTAGGGTTAGGCAAAGAGTTCTCAGACATGATGCCAAAATCATGATCTGTTTTTAAAAAAAGATGAATTAGACTTCACAAAAATGTAAAATTTTGCTCTGCAAAAGACACTTAAAAGAACGAAAAGACAAACTACAGACTGGAGAAAATATTAGCAAATCACATATCTAACAAAGGACTTGCATTCAGAATATACAAAGAATTCTCAGAACTCAATTGTAAGAAACAACCCAGCTAAAAAATGGGCAAAGTATTTGAACAGCCACTTCACCAAAGAAGATACACAGATGGCAAATAAGCACATACACAATGTTCAACATCGTTAGCTATTGGTGATGCAAATTAAAATGGCAATAAGGCACCACCACGTACCTTTTAGAATGGCTAAAAAAACTCTGACAATACCAAGTTCTGGAGAAGATGCAAAGCACCTGGAATACATTGTTGGTGAGAAAACAAAACGATAAGCCCACTCTGGAAAACAGTTTGGTAGTTTCACATAAAGTTAGACATATAATCTAGAAATCCTACTTCTTGGTATTTATCCTAGAAATAAAGACTTACTTCACTCAAAAACCTGTACAAAAAATGTTTTTTTAACAGCTCTACTCATAGTAGTAAAAAAATAAAATGGAAATAACCCAAATGTATTTTGGCAGGTGAATAAACAGTGATGGATCATATTTTGTAATAGGATGGAATACTACACACACAGGGCCTCAATTTTATATGCCATTTTAATTTTGTTTTTAAGGAATAGATCTGAGACAAATGAGGAAGAATTAAAATTTAACAAGGCTGGTTGGTGGATGTGTGGATTTTGCTGTGTTATTCTGATTCTTTTCTGCTTGTGTTGTATTCTGTATGCATATTGTTGTCGACACCGGTAATGAGTAGATTATTTCATATTTGTGTAGTGTGAGCATTTACATACCTCACACCACTTAAGCCTCATGATCACTTTATGAAATAGGGACAGAAATTATTATCCCTATTCCATAAAAAAGGAATCTGAAGTGGACTGGGGACTCAGTAGTTCCTTGTTTAGCCTAGATTTGCATGGAAGTCCACTGGAGAAGTTCCCTTCAAGCCCAGGTGACTTGACCCCAGTCACTCCCCCCACCCCAACCTTGGAAGGCACTTATTTAGTGGGGGAACGAATTGTATTAATAATAGCTAAATGTTCAAAAAACAATCATTCTGAAGTACCAGAAGGGGCCTCCAGGAATGATTTCCAGGCGATGGATACACATTTACAAGTCAATTCTTAGGAGGTGAAGGCAGGTTCTTTGGCTACCTCCCACTGGCTCACTCAGGGACCTTGGGCAAATCACTTAACCTTTCACTACTTACATTTACACTCTGGTAAACCGAATGTGTAATATTCATCATTACTCATTCAGGCTCCTGCGGAACACATCTTGAAAATTAGGGACCGATTTACGGTGGATCATATGCAACAACGTCAACTTTTCAACACAAAGTACATCTTCTTAGCCAACCACCCCCCTTCCCCGCCATTCCTCAAAGAATATTTTCACTCTCATTTAAATGGCGAGGGCTATTTTAAAGGAGATTGAGTTTATACTTTTAAATGATCCATAACTTTTAAATCACTAACGTAAGAATGCTTTTGGTGTCAACAAATTAAAGCAACGCCTAACTAGGCAGAACAATAAGTTACATTCTATTGCCCATTTCGTTTGTACTGGCTCTTGAAGATTTTGGAAGCAAGCAGTTTGTTAACTGTAAGTTTTAGAACTTTATTTCAGCCCTGATAATGCCTTTATGAAAATCCTTTAGGTTCTGAGTATTATGGTGTGAAAGAAGAAAAAACGGCACAGAGCAGTTCCAAATCCAGGAAAATTAGTAAAGATAAACTAGGAGCCGATGATTGCCAGCGCGCCAGGCTGGTTCCCGACTTTGGCTATGGGTCAGGGCAGTTGTGATGTCTCGCTTGGGACTGGCCCTGGAGGCTCCTGGCAAGGAACCTGAGCCCCCTCGCGGCCGAACTGCCCGCAGAGGCCACAGGTCCCTTTAAGGCGTCCTGCGGGCAGGGACCCGGGAGCTAAGGGGGCGGGAGGAGGGTTCTCAAGCGCACGCCACGTGACTCTATTGCCAAGTTCGTTCACGAGTTTGACAGAAGTTTGAATTGGACTCGGGGGTTTTCTGCAGCCGGCGGGGCAGAGCGGCGGCCGCGGCCTCGGCGAGCGCGAGCAGCAGCGCCCCTGTGACCCACCCAGCCAGACTGGATCCCGGGCCGCCGACGGCCGCTCGCGCATCGGTACAGCTCGCTTACCCCGCCGCGGGTCAGCAGCCCCGAGCCCCACCGCGGTCCCCGCCGACCGCGCGCCGCGCCCCGGCCCCGCCGCGCCAGCATGTCCTCGACGGAGAGCTCCAGTCGCACGGCGGACAAGTCGCCGCGCCAGCAGGTACTCCCTGCACGCCCCTGGGGCTCTCTCGCCGCCCCTTCTCCACCTGGGTGTCGGGCCGACCCTTATTCTGCCCTCTTTCCCGGGTGTGAGTGGGAGGAAGAGGGCCAGCGCTTTCCTGGGTCCCCCACCACCCTGACCCCGGGCCCTGTCTCCGCAGGTGGACCGCCTGCTCGTGGGGGTGCGCTGGAGGCGGCTGGAGGAGCCGCTGGGCTTCATCAAAGTTCTCCAGTGGGTGAGTCGCTGCCCCAGACGAGGGCTATTTCGGGAGCCTGGGCTGTGACTCTGACCCGAGCAATGTGGCCGAAGTGGGGGGCGGGGAGGTGCTGAGGCCGGTCCCGGAGGAAGGGTGGGGGGCGGCGACAGGTGGGCGGGGGAGGGGCGGGCTGGAGCTCCTTCTCCAGCACTTGGTGGCAGGAGGGTGAGGAGCGAAGCATGCGGAGCCCCGGATTCGGTCCTTCTATGTGCAAGGAGTCTTTGCCCAGGGCGCTCACATTTCACCCGGGCGAGAGGACTCGGGTGTAACCTTTCCAGAACTCTGATCCTGCACATACCACTCCTCGGTGGCGGGAGGGGCGAAGAGGACAAGTGGGAATGAGGAAAGCTGCAGAGGGCAGAGGACGGAAGGAGGCAGGCGATGGAAACCATCCTGTCCCCAAACCCACCAGGACCTGACTGATCCTGGAGGTGGATTCATGGGACAGGGTCTTGGCTTGGTGGCTGTCCTGTTGAGGTCACTAGAGTAATCTGCGTTCCTGTAACTGCGTGAGGGAGTGGATGAATGAATGAATGGAGTTCATGGCTCTAGGATTACATAAAAGAAAAAATAGTAAGACAGAATAAAAATCAGCCAAAATGTGGCTTGTAGAATAAGATAGAATATTGAGCTGGAAAGCTGGGGCCCTGGGTTCTAGACCTGGACCTGCCTTTTCTACTTACTTGACCCTGGACAAATCTCTTCTTTTGACTTCAGTTTACATATTAATCAAATGTTCAGACCATCCCTAGGGTCCCTTTCTGCTCTAAATGGGTTGGCATGCTAGAACATTGCCCTTGGGTTAGACTTATCCTGTGACCTTGAAGAAATCACTTGCCCAGGGCCTCAGTTTCCCCTGTAGTGGTATAGGGGAAATGCCATCTTCTCCTGCCTCACTGGTACTTTGAGACATTAGCATGTTCTCTGTCCTTCGCGGTGCCCAAGGCCTCCTGGGTATAAATTAGGAATGTGGACAGGTGCAGTCACTCTTTCAAATCATAAAGACTTTTCGGGAGCAGTTATTGCACTATCACAGAAGAGATTTAAGTTAGACAATCCACACACCAAATGGTGTGTGAATAACTTAATTAATGTGCTTTCAGCACAGAATTCAGCTAGGGAATAAGTTACCATTAATACTGAGGAGGATTGAGTTCTAAAGGGCTTTTAACTCACTGGAGACAGGAATTAGCACTGTGTCGCTGATTCTTAAATCATCCTTTGGATGAGAATCATCAGATCTGGAATTCGGGGGCAATAGTGCATTTGGGGTTACCTCTGGACATCTGAGACCCTGACTGGGGCTACAGGCCAGCATGCGGAGCTCCCAAGTGCAAACTCTGGGACCTGTTGGGGACTTTCCACTCTCTCTACTGCCTCAAGAGCGGTTGGAACAACTGCTGACTGAGCTCTTTCACCTCTCCCCCCACTTCCACTTCCCTGCCATGAGCCACCACTTGAGTACTTGAGGGGGCCGTAGAAGAATGATATTAAGGCTCCGTGTGTCTACCATCCAGAACTAGGGATCCATTATGAGTGGTCCAGAGGAGCAGAACCAGAAATGTAAGGGTACAATTTTATCATTAAACTAGACAAATGGATCTAAGGGAAATTTGAGAAAGGCTGTCAAGGGATGAGGGAAACAATGAGGTTATTAGACCATGGAATCATCCTCCATGGGAGGGATTCTGAAAAGCTTCCTTCTTCAACCTTTCTATCCTTTTCCCAACCCTCCCCCAACCAATACCCACAACATTTCTATAAGGCTGCACAAAGCAATGCCTAGTCTCCCACAGTCAGTTCTGATCCCTAAGAATAAGACCTGTTTGACTTTTTTTTTTTTTTTTTTTTTTTTTGCGGTACGCGGGCCTCTCACTGTCGTGGCCTCTCTCGTTGCGGAGCACAGGCCCCGGACGCGCAGGCTCAGCGGCCATGGCTCACGGGCCCAGCCGCTCCGCGGCACATGGGATCTTCCCGGACCGGGGCACGAACCCGTGTCCCCTGCATCGGCAGGAGGACTCTCAACCACTGCGCCACCAGGGAAGCCCCCTGTTTGACTTTTAAGATCCTCAACTTCTTAGAGAGGAAGTTATGCCTTTCTCTCATAATACTCAATCCAAGAGTCCAGGGCTAGGCTCTGCACTCAGCCCTCATTCGAAGGGTAGCATCATAAAGAGACATGATTTGCTTTTACTGCCATCCTGGTAGCCTGAATTCAGAGTGAGTTTCACTTGCCCTGAGTCTCTGCAGGTGAACACAGGAACCAGCACCAGGAACCAGCACCAAAATGACAGTGAAAATGTCGTTTGGGACTTTTTGTATATTTCCTGCTTGGAGGGATCAAATACATCGGTCTGGAAAAGGGGGAAAAAACCACAGACGAACCTGCAGTTTTTGTAATGATAATTGAAAACTTTGTTGTCACTATTACAAAAAGCAAAGGTTTTACTGGAATCCTGGTGAGATAAAAGTAATGTTATTCTTTTATTAGTGAGTAGCTTAGCTTAGGGTACCTCTTTAAAATTTAAAGATTAACTAATCTCACCTCAATTGCAGTTCTGGAGTCTCACTAAGTAAGTCTACACTAAGCTAGGAAAATAACATGGGCATGTACCAATTATTGGAGAACTAGTTTTTCTCTGCTTTCTAGCTATGGAGCCTAGGGTAAGTGATGAAGTCTTCATGGGTCTCAGTTTCTTATCTGTAGATGAGGGTAAGATCTGTCTCATGAGCTCACTGGGAGGACAACAGGAGCTAATATCTGTAAAGCATTGGAGCATTCAGGAAGACCATGGTGAGCCTGGCAGTCCAGGAGGTATTCAGCAAGTGTTTGTTCCCAAACCTCTCCTTCTCCCTAACTTTCCCCCTTATGCAGACTGTCAGCTGGACTTGTCCTTTGGTGAGATTATTCAGATGTCACTGCCAAATCCTCACTTTGAGGGTAAGGTACGAATCTCCTGGATTACTCAGTTACTGTATCGATAATGTCACGTTACCTTTAACTTGGTGTGCCCTTGATCAGTAATTCACCTTTGAGGTGCCAAAGTCACTTATTTGGTCCTGGGGTCTCTGTAATGAAAATAAGGTATTTCCATAAATGTGGGGAATTCGAAAGTACACCATCAGAGTCCATGAAAACCAGTGAGATGATTGTGGGAATAGGATTTGGGCGAGAACTTGTCTTCCTTGTGCCCTGCACTAAGTGAAAATGTTAGTGTTCTCAGGACTGACAAAGGATTATCACCAAAAAGCAAGTCAGCACTAAAGTGGAGCCTCATCCTTAAAGTAGCAAGCTTATTCTGACATTTTTCCAAAAGAGATGCAGAGGGCTTCCCTGGTGGCGCAGTGGTTAAGAATCCGCCTGCCAATGCAGGGGACACGGGTTCGAGCCCTGGTCCGGGAAGATCCCATGTGCCGTGGAGCAACTAAGCCCGTGCGCCACAACTACTGAGCTTTCTCTCTAGAGCCCACGTACCACAGCTGCTGAAGCCCGCGTGCCTAGAGCCTGTGCTCCACAACAAGAGAAGCCACTGCAATGAGAAGCCCGTGCGCCGCAACAAAGAGTAGTCCTGCAACTAGAGAAAGCCCGGGCACAGCAACAAAGACCCAACACAGCCAAAAATAAAATAAATAAATTTATGGAAAAAAAAAAAAAGAGATGCAGAGGGAGGTGGGGGAGGGGAAGAGGAGGAGGAGGAGGAGGAAGAGGGGGAGGAGGGTGGCAGTGTATGACCACTGCTGTTCCCAGCAATGCAGGTCCATGAGGAGGAAGGCTGGTTGGTACCAGAGCTCTGGAGTTGCCCCTTGTCTTAGGGTCTCCATGTCTTCTTGGCTCCTGTTCTTTATGACCAGCTTGTTTGGCTCAGAGCCTTGTGCTTGGTGACAGGGGTGGTTTCTGTTCTTCCTCACTCTTCCCTGTGGCTCAGTCACCTGGCACAATTAAGGAAGAAAGCATATCTGATACAGAAAGTAGAGGGGGCTGGGAAAGCGTGTCTTTCTCTGCTCCTACATCCCAGCTGCAGAGCTACTTCTTCTCTCTTTGCAATCCTCCCTGCACACGGTAGAGATCTTTTTCAGCCTTTATAACTCTGTGTTGCAGGGTTCTGTTTTGGTTTTTATCTGAGCATGACTCTCTCCTTTATGGATGCAAACTCTTGAGAGCAGGCACCAGGTCTGAATAAGTTGAATAAACTTAGATTCTGCAGCACCTGGCACAAAGTAGATGCTCGATAACTCTTTGTTGATTAATGAATGGGTGACGTAGAAAGAGCACTGAACCGGGAATCAGAAGTTGTGAATTCTCAGCCTGGCTCTCACATTGGCTAAATGTGACCTTGGGAAAGTCACTTAATCTTTTGGGACTTCAGTTTCCACCTCTATGAAATGAGACTATTGTGCTTGATAATCTCTGAGATCCTTTTTGCTCTGCTGCTCTGTGAACCTGTGAGATTTTGCTGAGATTCCTCCATCCGTTCACTTGCATAGCCAACTGTCATCTGTTATCTGACACCATCTGACTGTGTTATGTTCAGATTTAATCATATATTCTGGTTAATAAAGTTATATAAGGTGTTTAGAGGCTCCTGACTTTCAAAGAATCAGAATAGAAGGGAATACAGTTAATACTAAAGTTACTATGGGTATATTTTGCCCAGAGAGGAATCGTAAAGAAAGGTTCAGGATTTTCAGAACCTCAAGGTTGTCATCTGGACATAGCAGAACTTTCCGCAATGATGGAAAAGCTCTATAATCTGTGTTGTCCAGTATGGAACCTGCTAGTCACATGTGCCTAGGGAGCACTTGAAATGTGGCCAGTGTGTCTGAGCAACTGAATTTTAAGTGTTATTAAATTTTAATTAATTTAAATGTAAATAGCCACACTTGGCTAGTGGCTACCATTGTGGATAGTGCAGCTCTATAGTAGGAGCTCCATGAAGACAGAGGTTTTTTTTTCTCTTTTGTTCACTAATAAATCATATCGCCTAGAACAATGCCTGGTACATAGTAGATGCTCAGTAAATGACATCTTTCTGTAGATGGTCAGGAGTGCCAGTCAAGAGAATGCTGGTAAAAAGCAGGCTCCATAACTGACTGTTCATTGCCCCAAGTTAGGAGTACCTACTTTTGGGGGGAACCTATTACAGAGCCATTCACTGGCTAACTGCCAACAGTAAAAATATATCCAACTGTCTGCCCTTCCCAGAATGTAACGCCTTAATTGTGTCCAGTTCTGGGCACCAGAAGCTAAGAGGAACAAAGAAACTTCCAAGAGGAATCAGAGAACTGACAAGAAACAGAGCTGACAAGATTGGAGAATTCTTACGAGGACGAGCTAGAGAAGTTCCACTGTTATGCCAGGGAGGCAACTTGGAGTATGTAAAGGATAATAATGCAGAGGCTTTGAGTAACTTCTCTCCAGGCCTGTCAAGAAGATGAGCAAACAGGGCTCTGCTGCAGCCTCTGTAATTTAAGTCAGATCAGGAGGTTAAGCAGGCATTGGAGAGAGGTTTTACTGTCTCCTTTCTTGGATGATTTTTAAGATGGAGACAATTGTCATTTGTTTGAACTAAACCTCCTAGAAACAGAGAGGTACCCATTATGACCTTTAGAGAGGGGTCAGTGGCTCCAGCATGAAGAAGATCTGCCAGGCCAGGCGACGCAAGGTGGGGCAGTGGCACTGGACACCACCCAGGGACAGAGCACAGCTGCTGGCGAGCCCAGCCAAGAGCACACTGATAGCGTTACCCTTGGAGAGTGACAGAATCATAGAGTTGGAAAAGGCCTTTGGATTACCTGCTCCAAACCCCCCATTTTACAGAGGAGGAAACGGAGACTCAGAGAGCAGAATGACTTATTAGAGGTCACCCTGCCAGTTAGTGACAGGGCCAGGAGACTAGGACCTGGATTTCCAGACTCCTGATCCAGGTCTCTTCACTCCACAATACTATCAAGCATTAGCAAAATTATGTGAACACAACTCTATTCTATAAACACTGGTTGCAGGACTGGGATGTGAATTAGCTGTCTTCTAGGTGCTTAATATCCAAGATACCAAATCGCAAAGAAACGTACAAAAAGTGAACAATTAACAGAATAAACTCACTGCTTAATACAAATGATTATATCGCGCACAAGCCAATGGTAAGTTCACGGGAAACGAGGCCTGAACAGATGATGTGGGAGGATCAGAGACTCCAATTTCTCACCTCCTTCTAACCAAAGTGTGTATCCTCAGAAAGAAATTAGAAAATCATAGGATGAGGGAATTTCATGTCACTCAAGGAAGGAGGTTTAGTAAAATGTGATGAAAGGTGACGAGGAAAACAATTCACGTGATCTGAAACGCCTCTGGTTCTTAACACTGAGAAATGGCAGCAGCAACGGATTGTAAAGGGAAGTACCCCTGGGGAAAAAGCAGAGGCTGATAAGGCAAGTTGAGGATACTTGTCTCTGGGCTTGAGCCAGGACTGCCAGCATCAACCCAGCCAGCACAGTTGCCAAAGGAAAGGTGCCTTTGGGAGACAGGAGTTAGCTGGCAGTACCATGGGACAGCAGCCAGGCCCCTGCCCCCTTGGCCCCTAGGAAGACTTGGCAGAGGTTGTCCCCTCTAGCTATACCTCCACTGAGGCAGGAAGCCATTGGAAGTTAGCAGGAAGGTAATGGTAAGATTCAGTGATGGCTTCAAAGGAGAAATGGAAAGAATTCCATACACTCCGGATCTAGATTGGTTCAGGGAAATCTATTTCTAGGGTGCCTCTCCCTTGGGGAGGAAATTCAAGTCCAACTTTGAGATAGAAGTTTCCAAAGCCTAAATTGCTTTGTGTTAGTCATCATCTTAAGGAGGCTACCTGTGGTCTCCAGTGTCACATCCAATGGGGAGACCTGGAAACTGCCCATTTCTCCCTCTTCATCTCCCTCCCCGGTACCAGTCAAAGTCAACCTTATTCATTTGGCTGTTTGGTCCAACACACTGTGCAGTGAACACAGCACCCTGAGGCTGGGAGACCAAAGGAAGCCATGGGTCCCTGGGACTCCTGGCCCTCCCCCCCCCCATATCTGCACCGGCTGAGAGTCAGAGGGTGGTTCTGAAGGGATAGACCTTGGCCAGCTGACCTTCTGACTCTCAGAGGGTCTTCACTCTCCCTCAGCTCTTTGCTATTTTCGCCTTCGGGTCCTGCGGCTCCTACAGTGGGGAAACAGGAGCAACGATTCGCTGCAACAACGAAGCCAAGGACGTGAGCACCATCATTGTTTCGTTCGGCTATCCCTTCAGGTGAGCAGGAGTTGATTCTGACCCCGCATAGCCTCTCTCACTGGATTGGCAGGACCTGCTTAGTCTCTTTCTCCTCCAGAAACCTAAAGACCTTTTGTTGTGTGCCACTCCAGTTTCAGATAGAATTACAAGTCTCAGGTCCTTCCTGCCCTTTAGGAATTTCAGACACACTGGCCAGAGAAAAATATAAGGGAAACTCAAATAAATCCTTGTTATAATAATGTTGCAGTCCATGAATAACCAATAGCAGGTAACAACAGCCCCTACAGAAAGAACCCATGCAGTGTGGGGTGGAGGCTTCTCGACCCTCAGCAGCCTCCTCCCTGCCTTGAAGGTAAGGAAGCTTGTCAGTACTCAGATCATAAAGAGCTGATGGGGGATGCTCACCAGAACCATCAGAATACAAGGAGGTATACCTTGACCAGGAGGTAGAAGACAATACTCTTTCCTGAGTGTTTGGGAGCTTAGAGAAGGGAGAGCCCAAGTGTTCAGAGGGGAATGGGGACAGGGCTCAGCTTTTCAGAAATTTCTAGTAGCAGCAGCCAAGTTAGATTAGCTGTCTCTTGTTCATAATAGGGTATTTGTTTTTCTCTCTTGATTTTGTCCAGTGTAGTCTCATTGGGGGACCTAAATAAAGCCTGAGAATGGGTGATTCCAATCTTAACTTGGCCACTGTGGACCTGTGCTTTCCCAGGGACAGAATGAAGCTGATTTCCCTGGTGGTTTGGCTACCAGAAATAGATGAACTATATATACTGTGGTTACAATCTAAAGGGTTGTGGAGATACTTGGAAATACAGGGTCACCGTATCTGGGCAGGGTGGATGAGTGTGAGGTGGTGGCTGAGAGGGAGGTAGAGTTTGACCAGAATTCCAGGGAAATTCCCGTCCTGACTGCAAGGTTCCCTCCAGAAACTTTCCTCCCTACCTGCCACTTTCTTGGTTCTGTAAGAGTCCTTGGGTGACAACTAGTGCAGGACTGCTCCTGGGGCAGGGGAAGCCCACTGCCTCCACAGAGAGAGGATCGCCCTGAGCTCAGGGTGGGCTCCGTGCCACCTGCAGGTTGAACCGGGTCCAGTATGAGATGCCCCTCTGCGACGATGAATCCACCTCCAAGACCATGCATCTCATGGGGGACTTCTCTGCCCCCGCCGAGTTCTTCGTGACCCTGGGCATCTTTTCCTTCTTCTACACCATAGCTGCACTCATCCTCTACCTGCGTTTCCACAACATCTACACGGAGAACAGGCGCTTCCCCCTGGTGGTGAGTGGGCACAGGCAGGAGGGATGGGGTGGAGGCACTGAGGAGACACGTTCCCCGGCTGAGGACAAACATGGTGGCTTTCCTGGGTCCCTGACACTCGGATGTGAACCTCCTCAATCTCCCTGCCAGCTCTTTGCTGTTGGTCCCTTCGGGTGCTGGGGCTGCCACGGGTCCTCGGGCCAGTGGAGGCCCATGTCCCAGGACTCTGCATCTACCAACCTCCCATCGCTTGCTCTACTCAAAGTAGGCACAATAGCTTCAAGAAGCAGGCGCTGAAGTCTGATTGCTTGGGTTCAAATTCCAGCACTGTCCCTTACTAGCTGTGTGCTCTTGACAATTTCCTTAACCTCTCTAACTCTCAGTTTCCTCAACTATAAAATTGGAATAAAATAATAACTATCTAATAGTGTTTTGGAAGGATAAAGTGAACATGCATGTAAAATACCTGGTGTATAGTTAGCCTCCATAAGTGCTAGCTATTATCAATATTATTTCCCCTTTACTTTCTCCTTATCCCAGGCATGCAAGGTGGAAAGGGTGCCTTAGGAGACCCCATTTATCTCCTGCAGTCTGCCCTCACTCTGCCACCAGTTGTAACTGAGCAGTGGTGATCAAAGGAAAGGCTGGGCGTGGGGAGAGTGTCAAGTTTAGGCCACGTGGGTTTGGGGATGACACCAACAGATGCCTGGGCACATTGTTACCTGACCTCAGTTCTGAGGGCATGGGCAGGGGTAGCCCTGGCTGGCGGGATTCTCTTGGTGGCAGATTCCCTAGGATGATCTGAGTTCCCTGAAGCTCTAGGTGTTGGGTAGGATGGGAAGAGGCAGCTGTCCTGGGACCCCAGGATCCCAGTGCCTTATGGCAAGAGGAAAAGAAGTACAGAATCATGGAGGCCTTTCTGATTGTATTTCCTGTCCCTCTGCTCCTCCCAGGACTTCTGTGTGACTGTCTCCTTCACCTTTTTCTGGCTGGTAGCTGCAGCTGCCTGGGGCAAGGGCCTGACTGACATCAAGGGGGCCACACGACCATCCAGCCTGATAGCAGCCATGTCTGTGTGCAATGGAGAGGAGGCGGTGTGCAGTGCCGGGGCCACGCCCTCCATGGGACTGGCCAACATCTCCGTGGTGAGACCTGTGGCCACTGAAGGGGTCTGGGGAAGGCAGCACACTCCCAGCTGCCCAGGCCTGTCACAGCAGGGTCTGAGAGGGATAGAGAGGGTGTCTCCACAGCTGCCCTCTCCGGCACTGGCAGCCAGTGCTTCCCCTGCACCTAATGCTGGCTGCTGGCCCCTGGCTGACCCTGAGGGACATTTGGGCAGAGGGAACCCAAGAGCCACTCAGCCTCCTGTGCCTTCCTCCTTCTGCCCTCTGCCTCCCATTTCCCTCTCTTCTCCCCACCTCCAGGCGTGCTCTTTGTGACTGCCTCTCCCTCCTCCTGCCTCTTTATATTCTGTGTGAATGTACACACAGGAGCAGGTGGAGGGGGAGCCTAGGGCTGTGACTGGGCTCAAAGCGGTGGGGCAGACCCAGAGTGGGTGAGAAGGGACTTATTGTCACTCAGGCCTCCAGGCTGGAAAAGGTCTTTGGGCAGTGGTGGCTCTAGCTGGTATGCATGTATTTGGCCACCCCAGCTGTTAGAACATTGAAACATCTCCATATCAGTT
Source organism: Mesoplodon mirus (assembly GCF_964341445.2). NCBI lineage: Eukaryota > Metazoa > Chordata > Mammalia > Artiodactyla > Ziphiidae > Mesoplodon > Mesoplodon mirus. The sequence goes on from NC_138978.1 coordinate 102,979,936, forward strand.
GGTAAGTAGCTGAGCTTTGCAAATGCCCTCCTGTCAGCCCAGCCGCCTCAGCCCTGCCCTGAAAATGGCCTGAACCTTCCCCAGGCCCAGCAACTGAAAGGTTTAATGGCTGGCACACCAGGGAGCCTTCTAGACCTTGCTGGAACCCTGCTGATAGGTGTTAGCCTCACAGCCTTTTACTGTAAAAATGTTCACACATTCGGCGAAGTTGAAAGACTTTTACAATGAACAGCCACGCACTCATCAGCTAGACAGTACCATTAACACTACTAGACTTGCTTTGTCCCGTATCTATCTGCCTCTCTTCACCTATCGATCCATCTTATTTTTAATGCATTTCAAAGTTGATTGCAGACATCAGTACACTTCCCCCTAAATACTCCCTGCTGATAGGTTTTTAAATATTTTGCATAAATATTTGGATAGAGCTGGCTGGGTCGCTACCCTAGGGAAGGAGCACCTTGGACAGCTCTGGCCCCACCCACCCCGACAAGGCCTTCGGAAAACAGCCTGTGGACGCTGTGGGAAGCGCCACTAGAGCCCTTGCTCCTTGCTATGCTTTGCACGGTGCTCCACTCCAGGAGCCAGGTTCTCCTAGCGACCAAGCCACAACTTGGGTGCATGCTGTGGAGAGAGTTAGACACTTTCACCAGAGAATCCCTTAGTGGGTGATGGCCTTAAACCCTGACTCTACATCCAGTTCTCTTTTAGTCTTTCTAGCCCTCTGCACCTCCCCCTCCCCCCAACACACAGGTACTCCTCCTCCCTGTTCCCAGGATGCCCTCCTTCTATTCTCATAAGCCCCCCTCCCACTGATGTCTTTGCAGCTCTTCGGCTTTATCAGCTTCTTCCTGTGGGCCGGGAACTGTTGGTTTGTGTTCAAGGAGACCCCGTGGCATGGGAAGGGCCAGGACCAGGGCCAGGGCGCCGGCCAGGAGAGCGCAGCTGAGCAGGGAGCGGTGGAGAAGCAGTAAGCGGCCCCCACCCGGCTACTCCCGAACAGGACAGCGCCTCTTCAACCGCCTCTGGCTTCCAGGACCTCCCTCTTCTTCCTCCCCCAACTCCCCTCCCCCATTATTCTGGGCTCTGAGCTTTGAGACGTCTTCACTGGATGGGCAGGCATGGAAACCTGGGCAACCCTCCCAGTGGCTTCCTATCCCTCCTCTTGCTGGAGCCCCGGATGGCAGGAGCTCAGTGCTTCTTATCTACTGCCTGGACCCAGGCATCTTACTTGGGGTCTTACATGTACCCTCATGGCCTTTGAGAACCAGCCTCTGCTACAGGCAAAGGTTGGGGTCAGGAGACCTGAGACTGGTTCCTAGCTGCCACTTCTATCAGTCTGTCCAGCGTCAATAAAAGTGGGGGGAGGGGAAATTAGCTGGCAGCCTTCTCCCTGCCCCCTTGCATGGAGGGCCCACCAGTGGTTTAGTGACCCCTCTTCAATGGCTGTCATCAAGGCCCCGTGTATGCGCTGACCTCCAATCCGCCTGAGCTCAGTATGCCCCCCACCCTCTCCTCTGGCCTCTGTTTGCCCACAGAGCCCATCATGTGGGAACCCAGGAGGCTGACTAGCCTAGAAAACAGTCTTTCAGAGGGTCCCAAGTAGGCTGAGACTTGGTGGGGAGCAGATAAATTGCAACTGAGTTGCAACTTCAAGAAACAGAAGCCAGGAAACTTGCTGGGGAATCAGTTTTTTTTTAATTCCCTTAGTCCTCCCACCCCTCCAGGCTGGGGCACTTCCACCAACACTCTAAACTCATACTTGCCCTAGAAACTCCTTACCTCCCTCCCTGTCCTCCTTCTTGGGCTTGGTCTCACACTTGGGACACAAGATGAGGGGTCTAGGAGCATCTCCATTTCAGCCCTCCCCGCCTCCCACCTCTCTGTCCCTCTCCCTTCCCCAGCCTCTTGGGTCTGAGGCATTCAAGATCCTTTTCAAAGTCTGTCCAGGCCTTCCTTTCATTCCTGTAGGGCCAGATAGGGGCTTTGAAAGGGTAAGAAAGGACCATCATGAGTCTAAGTTGCCCCAGAGCCCCAGGACATGGACGGATGGGCCCATTTCTTCCTCACTCTCTGCTCGTTTTTTTCCCGCCCTGCTCCTTCTCTGGCCCGTTTCATACTTCCCCTTCTCACCTTTACGAAAGAACACGCCCTCTCCCTTTGCTCGCCATTCCTGCCCTGCTTCCGCATCTGTTCCAAGCTCTATCCCCCCTACACACCCACCCCGGTCCAGGGCAGGCTGATGCTCTTGGTACTTCTTCACTTCGGGACCCAGTTCCATATTTGTCTTTGGTGTGTCTCCCCTTCCTGACACCTCCTCAGTCCCTCTGCGGACCCCAGGGCCCAAGAGTCAGTGCTGACTGGATAAGGGCCATCTGTCTCCCATCCAGCTCAAAACATTTCAGTCTGCCTTGGCCATAGGGCTGCCCAGGGAAGAAGGAAGAAGGCAGAATCCAGCCATTTTCCAATCCAGTGCCAATTAGCCCAGATGTCATCCCAAAGGTAAATGTGCCCTGTGCCAGGCTCTCCTCAGGACTGAGTCAACCCCTCCAACCTCCTCACCTTCCTCAGCACCCTCCATTGTAACGTATGCGTTACTGGGGTACCCAGGCGGCAGGACCTTTGACTTCAGGACAATCATTTCCTCTTTGGGTCAGTTTCCCCACTTGACAGGGGAGTGTGAGGTTTACATCTTCAAATGCTCCAGAGTCCTTCAGTGAAAAATTAGGTGTTTTGTTTTGTTTTTCAGATTTGGGGGAAGGCATTTGAGGAGGGAAGATAGGAGATGGGGATAAGGGTGTTTCTAAGTCTGAACCTCTCTGTCCTGAGCTGTCCCCATGATTACTCAAGGACAAGGGGAGACAGTTTTGCCCACAGCTCCAGAGACACAGAGAACAAAGGGATGACCTTCAGTTTTCTTCAAGCTGGCCCCTGTGAGGGTCTGTGAGCAGCTTCTACTGGAACTTTGTTTGGATTCTGTGTATGTATTTGTAATTTATCTGAAATGTGATGGATAAGGTGTTCTCATTTGGGGGCCTAAGTTACTAATTGGCCCTTCAGCTAGGGAAAGGGGGTGGGTGAGTATGCACTCCTGCCAAGGACTCCTAGCCCAGAACTCTCCCTAGAGCAGAGAAGGCTCTTTCTCCTCTTCAAGAGGCTGGCATATTCTCAGCCTGAAGAGCCTTGATTTAGGCTATGGCCTCTCTCTCCGTAGCCACCCTAAGAGGAAAGGCTACTTCACCTCATTACCTTCAGAGGGCTGGGCTGGGTCAAATGCTGAGTGCGCGGCTGTCCTCATAGGACTCATGTCCCTTCCAACTAGGGCTGGCATCACCACTTTGCCTAGTGGGGCCTGAGGTAGAAGGTGCTGGTTTCTCCAGTTGCCGCAGGAGGCCAACAGGCAGGGCACTTGCCCTTTGCCCTAGTAAACTCTGACCCTGCCAGGGTGCCCACCTAGGACCTTTCCTGAACATGAGTCCCCTCCACTATCATGATCATAGGTGTCCTTCTTCTGGGATTGAAGATCAGGGGTGGGGGAGAATGTTGCATGTTGTTTTCTGGTGCTTGTTATTATACATTTGAATAAACAGTGCTTCAAGCATTTGCCATGAAGGAGCCAAGAACGTAGCCCTTCTGGGGACTTTTTTCCTCCTCCTCTCCTTGCTTTAAGTTCTTGGACAAATATCAGCATTTCCACCAAAACATCATTCCACTCCTCTCCACTCTGCACTCCCAGCGATAGTCTGCAGGCTGAGGAGTTGTTCCTGGCGGACCCCAGTCTGGCAACATCTCTTTTGGTGGCACAAATTAGTCCAAAGTAACTGAGACATTAGTAAATTTAGAGCAAACTCAGAAGGCGAGAGATATTGGCTTCCACAATGCTGTTTCCACTTACTCTCCTACCATCTGTGACCTAGACAAGCTTCCTGTCAGGAGTTGAGGGCCACGTGCTTTGCCCTTTTAACTATAAAGGTTCTTGCTGAACAAACTTGCACCTCTATGCCCCTTCTGACAAACAGTCACAGGCTACATTTACATTCCCTAGAAAAATACACTTGGGCACAATATTACGTTCAATGTCACCAGTTTCCCACTCCCCCTAGGAATCATCCATGGTTCTCAGGTTAAGAATCTCTACCCTCAGAGATTATCCTTGAAGTACTTAAACCTTCCCTGGGTGAACATGAGAAGACAGTCTGAGGTCTTGAAGTCACAGACCTTGACTTATTCGCCTCCAGTTTGGTTTCCCCTTAGATGAAAGAATGAATATGTGGTGAGGTGTAAGGGGTTGAGGAGGGAAAAGAGAATTAGTATCTCTTTTCTGAAGTGATGGGGTGGGGGGCAGGCTTTTGTCTCTTGATTATGTGCGGGTGGGAAGGAATGTTGTCAGCTGAGAAAAGAGAAAGAGGTGGATGATTAAGGTATTTTCCAGGCCTTAGCAAGGAAAATGACAGATCTGATGAGAAATCTCCCTGTGCCCAGGGAGGCTGCTCTGGTAGCAGCCCTGCCAGCAGAGAAAATATTCGTTAGAAAAAGAAGCCAAAGGGATGGATGGAGTCAGGGTCCAGCCAGGGTTTGGGAAGAGGCGGTACAGGGTATCGATCGCAGTGCTCATGAGGAGAAAGACGGATCAGCAGAGATGCTGCAAACACCAGCAGCCTCGGGCCACCCCAGTTCCGGGGCTGGCTCTGGCTCGGAGATAGCCTTCTGTCATCCCGACAGGTGATCCCGGTCAGCTCAGCTAGGTCCTCCCAAACCCAGACAACGCCATTCAACCCTCTGCTCTGCGTCAGGGAAGCGTGGGTTTCCCACACAGGAGGCACAACCCGAGAGTTGAGGACCCTCCCCCCACTCCAACCCCTGTGTCCTTCAGCACATCCTACAGAACCCCCTCCCTTTGCCCTTCTGATTCACAGCGCCCACCTCCCTGCACCTACCGCATTCGATCTACGGGGAAGCGAAGTCGCTTCGTGGCCGCCAGCCCGGGAATGGGCGCCAGCCAGCTGGCGGAGGCACGGTTTAAAGGGGCATCTTGGGCAGAGAGAGGTTTGGGACTGGGGTTTGTGTGCAGCGAACTTAAGAGAGTGGGCTGGTAGCACAAAGAATGTGTTCACAACGGTTAGGAGCAGAGGTCCTGGGGCTTTGGTCTCTTTTTCCCCCGCAATTGTGCATTTTGGAGGGGCTCTCTCGTCAAGCTCAGTAGGCAACCTCACCACCTCTAAGCCTACGTTTCCCAGAAGGCTATGCGGCAGGGAGAGTGAGGGGAAGGCAACCAGTGCTGCGCTTGCGCAAAGAGTGAGCTGGAAAGGTGGGAGGGAGAGGGGAGGCGTGCCCGCGGCAGGGATGGGGGGAGGGGGCCGCGCAGCGGCGGCGCCGGGGCGGGCGCGCGTCCGCGGCGGTGATGGCGGTGCGTGAACGCGCGGCGGCAGCAATGGCCGCTCTGGAGCGGCGGGTGCCGAGTCTCGATGACTTCGCGGGACAGAGCTGGAGCTCGTGGGTGGAGCGGGCCGAGCTGCCCGCGGCCGACGGTGAGTGAAGCACCCCTAGAGTCTGAAGACCCCATCACTGTCTCCCCTCCCCCCCTCCGGGCCCCCGCCAACAGAGGGGAGCTGCCGACGGGAGCCGCCGTCCGGCTCCCCGGCCCCCCAAACAAAGGACCCGCCGGGTCCTAGTGCCCGCCCGCTCCGCCACCTTCGCGCCTCCGGGTCCTAGCGCCGGCTCTCCTCTAGCAGCCCACCCTGCCCACCTCTGCCTCTGCAGTTGCCCAGTACCTGCCCCCACATCTGCTTGCTTTTATGTTTCTTCTTGCCTGCTGTCCTCCAGCTTCCGCCCCTCCTGCACCTGCCTCAAGCTTTCCCCATCCGCAACAGTCCTCTCCACGTGTTTCCCACGCACCCCACTTCTGTGCCCCCCTCCCAACCCCCCTTGTTCCTTCGCCTTCTGCCCTACACCTTTTGCTCCTTTTCGGCGTTCGCCTGTCGGCTGCAGTGCCACTAGACCCCCGCCTCCTCCTCATTAGTTCGTCGGTCCATCCATCCATCCATACTCCCTTCCTCCCTCCTCCGTCCATCCATACATGCCTCCAACCCTCCGTCCTTTCCCGGGCCTCTTGCCCTGCCTCCCGGGCTCTCTCCCCTGACCCCCACCTTCTCTAGGCCCCTGAGTGCTTTTGGTGAGCGGGCTGACAGCCCCTTCTCCTGATCTTTGTCTCCTGGGCCCCAGGGGGCATCTGGCCTCGTGGCCTTTGGGGTGACAGCAGGCATCACCCCCCTGAAGAAGTTTGCAAGTGAGAAGAGGTGGAGGAGGAGACCACATGGAGCGGTCTCTGATGACACTTGTTCTCCTCTGAGACGTCCAACTCCCAGCTCAGTTCTGTCCATCACTGCATTTTAATGGACTTAAGAGTGGGAGCTGCCCCTTGTTTCTTGCATGCCTAACCCACCACCCCTCATATCTGGAGATTATATAAGACTGTCAGTATTCTTCTCATTCTAGAAAGGTGCACGTCTGTTAGTAGGTGTCAGAAGCAGACCTAAGTGGGAGCCTCAGGCCACCCCAGAACTGCCCCATGCTGGGTGGGCAAGGATGGGGCCATTGTCAGGGTCTGGGTGCATTGAGAACCGGAAATGGAATCAGACGGGTTTGGTGACTCAGAATTGATTTTTTTTCCAAGGGACAGGGAGGGGGCGTAGAGGAGGGAGGGGAGAGGAGTAAGATAGGGGGATGGGGAAAGAGCTGCTTTGCACAGCTAAAACGTTTTTGTCATCAACCTAGAAACTGAGGTACAAGGGCAACCCTTGCCCAAACTCCCTCTTAAGAGGAAAAGGGCTTGCATAGCTGATCAAGGGGACTTTGAAGATGCTGAAGGGCCCTCAGACAGCAGTTTCTCTGCTCTGTGGCCATCCTATCAGTGCAAGACCTGAGAAGCTGGGTGTAACTTTGACAATGCCATGGCAACCCAGGTGGAACAAAATTGGGGATGGGGACCTAGGAGAGTATCTGTTTGGGATGCCACAGAAAAGCAGAAAGGACCTATCTGAGAAATCTCAAGAAGGGACTCGGGGATCTGTAGTAAAATATGTTAAGGACTGTTTCCCGTTTAAATGGGGAAGCAGGCCCAGAAGAGATAATTACCCATAGTCACCCAACTAGTCAGCAGTGGAATCCTGAACTGTACCTTGGAATGAAGGATCCATAAGAAAGGTGGCTGGATCCCTCCTAATGGGGCCAGCTCATTCCAGAGGTAGCAGGTGAAGGAAGAATGGGCACTTGAGAAAGATCCACTGAAAGGTTCTCCAAGTGGTCCTGAGCACCAGGTGCTTGTCAAGGAGTGAGAGCTTCCTCCTGCTTGGCCCCAGGACCTGGTCGGATGGAAGATGGGGCTTCTGGGATGGGGGTGGTCCTTCTGAGCTGTGTTTCTCCTCCAGGGGCTGAGTTGGAGGAGAGTAACAAAAACCTGAAGAAGTTGGATGCCATGACCCTCATTAAAGAAGGTGCGAGTTGACACATACTGGGGCTGGGGCCCAGGGCAGACAGGACCACCTTCCCTTCTTCCACCACAGCCCAGGAGGTGGCTGCCTGAAGCAGCAGGTCTGGGAATTCTCACTTCGATAGGTCTGAGTCAGCCTGTTCCCCTGGCTCCTGTGACTTATTGAGGGAGATCCTAATCACTGGTGTTTGGTGCCCACTCACCTGAAAGCCCGCATTCTTAGGGACTGGTTAGATTGAACTCTGGAAGCTGGAAGCATCCAATATAAAGCTTGTCATATCAGCTGGGAGGGGAAGTGTCATCTGAGTGGTGGGTGGGAGTGTTCTCTGATCTTACAGGGAAAATCTGGTGTCCTCAGCCCCAGTGATAAGGGCTTCTGTCATTGCAGACATGTCCATCTTCGGGCACTGCCCTGCCCATGACGACTTCTATTTGGTTGTATGTAACCATTGCAGCCAAGTGGTGAAGCCTCAAGCTTTCCAGAAGCACTGCGGTGAGGGGAGCCCTCGGGAGGAGATAGAGGGGACAGGGGAAGGTGGAACATGGAACTCTGAGGACAGGGCCAATTGGGAGGTCATGTGGGTAATGGAGGGAGGCTTTGGGAATAAGAAGGTGGAGGCGGGGAGCTTCACAGATTGTGGTTGGTTGGGGTTATTGTTTAAGCAACCTTTCAGCATCTGGTGGAGTAAAGTTCTAGCGTCTGGGAAGAGCTAAGAGGTTCAGGAAGCTGATTCCTAGAATTTTGAGTCTTGAAGGCTCACATTCAAATGGGAAGGAGACAAATTTAAAACCTAAGCTTTGGAAACTCCAGGTTCTCTATCATGAGTCTGTGATCAGGGTTAGGAGGTTGGGGAAGGAGACAGTTGATGCCACTCACCTCAATTGCTCTCTCCACCTCCTGGTGACAGAAAGAAGACATGGGCCGCTCAGCAAGCTTTACGCCCGGGCCCCACCCCCACCTCCAGCCCCTGCCAGCTCTCAGAAATGCCATGTAGTGAACGGTCAGGGCCCAGCTTGTAGGGCCCCAGGTTCCACCAAAACCTCCTCCAGGGAGAAGGGCCAGGGGTCCCGGAGCCGTGGCCACCAGCCTCCTGAGAAGACCCAGAAGGACAACCTCTGGTAAGGAAAGGCTGGAGACTCCCTGAGACAAGCCCTGACCCTAGCCCAGGGAGGGGTTGGCACACATGGAGGCAGCTGTGGGGCGATGGACACTGCTCACTGCGGGAGGCGGACATCTCTCTCTGCAGCTCCCTTCTACTCGCTCCAGGGAATATGGGGTCCCCTTTTCCCATGTTCTTCACCCCTGCAGGAGCCCACCCAAGTTCCAGGGCTGGGAAAGGAGATGGCTCTGGGCTAGAGTCTGGGGCCCAGGCCCAGCCTCCCTACCTCCCAGCCTGCACCCTCTCTCCATGTATAGCCTTTTCGTGCCTGTGGTGAATCTGGAAAAGATGTCCAGTCTCCCGAAGCCCGATGGACACGGAATCAGGGTGGCTCCGCCCTCTGCTTTCCTCAGCCAGCCGGCTGGCCTCACCAAGGACTCCCCTGGAAAAAACCCCATGGCATCCCCTTCTAAAGAATTTCCTGGCAGAGGGAGCATCGAGATAACCCCCAGCGAGGGCCCCATTCACCGGGCTGAAGGCAGCCCGTCTGAAAAGGAGCCTGGTGGGGCCAGGCTGCCCCCTAAAACCCACCGGAAGATGGCTCGTGAGTAGTCGTGGTCTTGGGGTCAGGAAGGTAGAGTGGGGACTCCTTTGGACTGCTTTGTCCTTGGGCCTGATGGAGAGGGGGTCAGGAAAGGGTGGGCTTGGCCATCACAGGGTGCCAGGGTACAGGAGCCCCTGGTCATCCCTTGACATGGACACTCACTTGACCTGCTTATTCTCTTGGAAGATTCTCTTCAGCCCAGGTCTCCTGATTAAGGCCATGGGAGCCTGTGCCTAAGCAGGTGAAGGCATTTTTCCTCACCTTGGGCTGTTGAACTTTATCTCTTTTCTCATCTAGATCCAGGGCACCAGAAGTCTCCCATAGCTGGTTTCCCTGGCATCCCGGATGCCTGTAGCTGCTTTTGTTTCCTGGTACATGTTGCCCTGTTTGAGACTTGGGGCCCCCCAAAGGAGTGCCTGGGCTGGCATGGGGACGGGATGGTTCTTACACCCAGCAGAGAGCTGCTGATGCCCAGAGGAGTATCTCTGGAAGGCTGCAGCCCCAGACTCGAGGCCCAGAGGCTCTCCTGCCTTAGGCCCAGCTCTTCCCAGGCCTTTGGGCTGAAGACGCCAGACCCTCCCAGAAATGGCCTTGGGGTTCATGGGAACCGCTTTCCCCACAGGGAAGGAGTGCGACCTCAACAGGCAGTGTGGGGTAATAAATCCAGAGACCAAAAAGATCTGTACCCGCCTGCTGACCTGCAAGGTAACCCCCAGTCCCTCTGCATAGTGAGGGAGGACAGCACAGACACGGGCCCTGGGCAGGGATAGCAAGTGAGATCTCATCCAAAATCCAGCTGAAGGGATGGGGGTTAAGCCCAGACCAGGCAAGGGGAGGGGAGGCTGCCCACACTGGGCCCAAGGTGGGGACAGCGGGCAGGGGGTGGCTTCCAGATCCCCCTCTCCAGAGGAGGGTTCTGGCCCTGTCAGGAAGTGAAACAAGGACACACAAACACACCCACACTCACACGCCCAGTCTCTTCACTTGCCCAGGCCAGAGCAAACCGCTGCCCCTCACCTCTGCTCAGCCCCTCCCCACCCTCCCCCCTGCTGTGTTCTAGATCCACTCCGTGCACCAGCGCAGGGAAGTCCAGGGCCGAGCCAAGGACTTTGATGTGCTGGTGGCAGAGCTGAAGGCCAGCTCCCGCAAAGGGGAGTCTCCCAAGGAGAAGAGCCCAGGGCGCAAGGAGGCAGCTCTTGAGCGCCCCTCCCAGGAGCCCCCCTCCTCAGTCCAAGTTGGGGCAGCAGTGGCTGCTCCCAGCAGCACCTTCTCTGCTCGTGCCAAGCAGACCTACCCATACTGTGCACTGCCCAGGTACGTCCAGGATCCAGCGCCCATCTTGCCTGGGGACACTTGGCCCCAGGCCATCAGGAACCCCTGGAGACAGGCCCAGGGAGTGCCCTGGAAGGTGCTGCTCACTCCACCCTGAGTGTGTGGGGAGGGGCCCCTGGCGGTGGTGTGGAGGTGGGTGACTCCCTGTTCCTAACCCGGCATACCGCAGTACCCCAGGCTCTCTGTAGTGTTCCAACACCCAGGAAAAAACATTTTCCCAGCTGCTTCCAACAGGCCAAAAGTGGTAATTGGGGGGGCCGAAAGGGTCAGGGTCCTGGGTGAGGCAGTCCTACTGTTCATTTATTCACTGGCCCCTTCGTGTGCAGAGGCTGCACTGGAACCCAGGGAGAGCCTGCCTTGCGGAAGGAGACGCACACGCATCTCTGCCTGTAACATGAGGGGCAGACATGAAACATAGGCTCAGCTCACAGATAGGCTCACAGGAATATGTGATGCAAGAAGGGGGTTGAGAAAATTAACTGGGCTGACCAGAGCTGGGTGCGGTTATACTCAGATTCTCTGGAGGAGGCGAATGTGGAGCAGATTTTCCCCCTGAGGAGGCAGGGCCTGGGAAGTGCAGGGGCTGGGGAGAAAACCCCTTGGGAGCTGTGGCCCCTGATCTTTCTGGCTCTTACTCTGTGAGCTCTGTTGTTCCCTCCCTTCCTGTCCTCCTTCCTCTTTGTCTGATCGCCCAGCAGGGTGTCTGCCCCGACTTTTTGAGCTTGGCAGGTTCAGGGACACACCTACCATGACCCACTCTCATCACATCGCCCTCACATCCCCTTTGGCCCTTCCAGATCCCGGGCCTCCTCTGAGAGTGAGTTGGATGATGAAGGCCCTTGTGGTGGTGATGGGGACCCAGGCCTGTTTCCCTTCCCCCTGCCCCGGGGTGGTGCCCAGGCCTCCAGCGAGGAGAGTGAGGAGGAGGGGACATCTGATGACCTCCACCTCCCCACTGACTGCCATTATGCAACCAGGCCCCCTCGGCCGCAGGCGGTAAGGACCTGGGGCAGGGACCTGGGGGTGGGGGGCCAGTCCTCCTGGCCCACAATGTGGGGAGGAGGTCAGATCCTACGTGAAGGTGCCCTCCCTGTATTTCAGGCCCCTTTAACCATATGCCTTCCTTCTGCCTCCAGTTCTGCACCTTTGGGAGCCGGCTGGTGAGTCCAGGATGCTACGTGTTTAGCCGCCGGCTGGACCGGTTCTGCTCGGCACTGAGCTCTATGCTGGAACGGCACCTCAGCTCACACATGTGGAAGTGAGTCTCTCAGCCCCAGAACCTCCCTTCCCAGGCCCCAGGCATACACGGGCTTCAGAACCCCTAATTCGTCACACATACCTATAGATGTGGCTTGGCTGTTTGCCAGGAAGACCCCAGGTAGGGTGAAAAGGAGGTGGGGGAAACTTAGCAGCCTGGAGCTGGGCTAAGGCAGGGCCTGAATGGGTCGCCTGGGAGTGAATCTTAACTCTCACCAATCACTTCCAGTACCTTTTGGGTAAGTAGGGATAGGGGATGTCCAACCTGAGATTTAAAGTGAGGTTTTTAAAGGGTCTGTATATTAGTTCATTCCTGCCTTTCCCTGTGCCTTCTTCCTATCCCTCAGTTCCAGCGTTTCCCAGCAGAGGGCGGCACTGCCAGGGCTCTGTGGAAAGACTTGTATGTTGGTGGGGAGGCCCTCTTGCTTGCTTGGCATCACAGTGGGGCTCTCTTCTTGCTGCAGGAAAATCCCCCCGGCGGCTGAGCCTCCATCCCACCTTGTCAGCTCCCCGCCATCTGCTCCCCTGAGCCCATCCTCTACGGGCAGCTGTCCCCGCCTTCCAGGCCCACCCCCCAGACCCGCCTGCCCAGCCTCCATGCCCCCCACCAAGGACAGCCTTGGCCCCGGCTACCCTGCAGGCTCCCCCAACGTGGCAGCCGCCTGCAGCCAGGCGGAGTGCATGGGCGGGAGCCAGGCTATCACCTCACCACTGCCTGCCAACACACCTTCCCCGTCCTTCAGCAAGCTCCCACCTTCCAAGGCCAGCAAGTCATCCAAAGGCAAGGACGGGCTCGAGGTGGAGGCTCCTTCTCGAAAGCGAAAGTTATCCCCTGGGCCCACCACTTTCAAACGGACCTGCGTCCTGGAGCCCACTGGAAAGGGCAAACCCTCTGGCTGCCGGGGCCTCTCGGCCAAGACTAAAACAGGCCTGGGCATGGGGCTAAATGGGACGGTGGAGCCAAGAGTGAAGCGGGCAGGGCCCCTGGACTGTCGGGGTTCCCCTCATCAACCCCCCACGCCAGTCAAGGCTTCTCAGCTGGACAACCAGGGAGCGGCTGGACAACCGGCCAAGGCCCTGCCAACCAACTGCCTCTCTGAGGAGGAGGTAGCCAAGAAGCGGAAAAACCTGGCCACTTACTGCCGGCCAGTGAAGGCCAAGCACTGCCAGGCTGGTGCCCCTGCCGACGCGGCCTGCTCTGTGCGCCGCAAGAAGCCGGGTCCAGCCCTGGCCTTTGAGGAGAAGTGTTCTACACTGAAGGTACCAGCCCAGCTCCCTGAAGAGCAGGGGCGGGGAAGGGTCAAGATGGATGAGGTTGGAGTGCACAGGCACCTGACAAAAAGAGGTGCTTAAGTAAACGTCTGTGCAGGGAAGGGAAGACTGGGGAAGTTGAGAGAGAGTTCCTGGGCCATCTGCTCTAGGGAGAGGTGACCCCAGCTTTTGCTTGGTGGGCCTTCCCCTATCCCCAGCCCTCTCCTTTGGGCTAAGGAGATGTTGCCTGTGCCTCTCCCCCTTCCCCTGCTTGCTTTAATCAAAGGGCCACTTTCTGAATTGGCTGTGGCCCTTACTCCGGGACTTGGAGCTACCTCTGTTCCCTGAAGGAGAGGAAGCTGGACTCCATGAGCTCTGATAAGAAAGGTTTGGGCAGTGGGGTTGAGCTTGGGTCCCTGAGCTGTGGCCTAACACGCTGCGCACAGGCTGGGTGGGCTGGTCTTGTTCATTGGTTTTGCCTCTGGGCATCAGGGCATGAAAGGGCAGGGACATAACCCAAGGTCCCCATGTGCATGTCCGCCCACCTTATACATATACCCATTGCCAGGTTTTGAGGTGCCAGGCAAGCTCTCCAGGGTTTCTGGTAAAGCCAGCAGCCAAGGTTTATTTGCCTCTTCTGATGGGAGCCCTGGAGTAGCATGCTATGAGCTATCCATATGACCTTAGCCAGGAGGAACGTATTGGAGGTGGGAAGGGGAGATGCCCTCCTGGTTTAGGCACTGGCCAGATGCATACCAACACCTTTGGTGCCCATATGAAAGTAGTAAGTTTGACAGCTGCATGGGGCCTGAGTGTGTTTTTGTCACACGTGTGCATGGGTGATCTCCAGGCTGCCTCTGCTGGGCTGGCATTCATTCTCCCCCTTGCCCAGCTTTACTCACAAGACCAGCAAGAGGAAATCAAGCCTTAGCTTTTCTGGCCCACATAGTTTGCTGTATAGGAGGACAGTTAGACCCCCAGCCCGACCCTGTCTCTTGCCTCTTGTCTTCCTACAGTCAAAAGCCCATTAACAAGAAAGTGCCTGCCCACTGCGATGGAGCCGCCAGCACCTCCTCCCCTCCAGATCCGGGCCCCAGGCTGCTGCCGCTTTTTATAACTTTATATTATTTTTTTTAAGAAAAAAAAACTCTTTAAAATACCTCAAGATTGTCTCCCTGTTCTGTTGCTGCTAAGAAAATATAAAAACAGAAACGTAGAAAAGGAAGGAAAGAAATGTAACAAAATGAGTGTCCTTACTGTCCCCAACTGCTCCCCAGGAGGCTGAGATGACAGGCAGTCAGACTCCAGCTCCCGTCACTTGCCTGCAAAAAAAATCTCTTACACTCGTATATTTTTGTCCTTTTAGTCTGTGGAAATGGCTGGGGGTTGTATCACTGGGGGAGTCTTAGGATGAGGAGGCATGTGGCTCGGAGCAAGCAAGGGGACTACAGTCCCACTGGGAAAGGAAACTTGATGGGGGAGGGAAACCACACCTCTGGCTCTACTCTTGGATCTTGGCCTTGAAGGTCTGTGGATGTCCGCCTGTGGCCCTTTTCTGGTCTTCCAGCAATCCTGCTCCTCCGTCCTGTCTCTGAATTACTGCCTCAGTTTCTTCAGCCCTTTCCGCCCTTCCTGCCTCTTACTAGTAGCCTTATTTTCTCAACCACTGGAGCTTGAGTTGGTAATTGCACTCAGGATGTCCCTGATTTCTGTGGGACGGCCTGGTTTTGGTCTCTTTCTCCATGGCCGGTGGGTTTACCCTTCAGGAAGGGGTACAGCCTCTCCCAGGTAGGCCTCCTTAAGCTGAACCACCCCTGTTTTTGGAGGCAGGAAGGGAAAAGGTATCCTCACTTACAGAACTTCCCTTGGTGTGGGAGGCAGCAGCTGTGTGGGAGGCCCTAGCCCCTCAGGTTCGCCTGGCTCCCCAGGGCTGAGCAGATGGTGTGGAGGCGGCAAGGGCTGGGAGTGCCCTAGTTTTTCCATTTGTCTCATTGGGGACAACAGCTACTGTGCAGACAGGGGATACGACTGTTGCATGTCCCTCCTTTGGTCCTCAAACCTGAACTCACCAGGCACAGGGCACTAATTTTTAGCCTTCTCCTCTCCTTTCAGTCTCCTTGCTTTTAGGCAGGGAGGGATCTTATTCCCTTAACAAGACAGAAGAAGAGGTGGCAGGAGAGAGTGGGCAACCAGGGAAATCCAGTATTTCTGGAAAACTGTTCAAAACACTGGTTTCACACCCTTGGTTCAGTATACCAAATCTGTGATTCGGGTGAAATAAGTTGTCGTAAATGTAGTTTCCACAGGCTATTTGAGACATAAGCCCCGTCAGCCCGGGTAGACATAAAGATACACATGAGTTGGGCAGAAGACACACGGTGGGCCCCGAGCTGTCCACTCGCCTTCTGCCCTCGGGGCTCTCCAGGACGGATGCGCTTTCCCCCAGCCCCCAGAGGGCGCTGTGGACGAACCGCCGCATTGCCGGCGGCGTCCCGGGGAGGAGCCTTTCCCGCAGCCGAGGCCGCCTCCGCGATCGCAAACCCGGAAGACGTGCCCTGGCAGCTGCAAGTGTGGGGCGGCTGGGCACCGCCATGCAGTCCCTGGAGGTAGGTCTGGTTCCCGCTCCACAGAGGGAGCCGAGACTGACCCGGTGGCTGCGGAGAGGCAGTGGGATCTTGGCGCACCTGGTCGCTTTGGGCTTCACCATCTTTCTGACAGTGCTGTCCCGACCAGGAACCAGTAAGTGTGCAAGGCGGGGCGGGGAAGGGGGCGGAGCCGAGATGCTGGAGGGGCAGCGCTTGGGAGCGCTAAGAGGCGTGTAGTGGGGACCCTAGCAGTGGATGGGCGGACTGTGGAGGGGTAGTAAGGGCGTGGCGGGGCGTGGCCTTGGGGGTGGGGCCT
Source organism: Mesoplodon mirus (assembly GCF_964341445.2). NCBI lineage: Eukaryota > Metazoa > Chordata > Mammalia > Artiodactyla > Ziphiidae > Mesoplodon > Mesoplodon mirus. Next base: position 102,995,870 of record NC_138978.1, read on the forward strand.
GGAAGGGTGGGGCTTTGGGAGGAGAGGAGGCGACTGAAGTGAACGGAACTCACTAGTTCATCATAAGCAAAGCCCCTCGTGGATGATACAAGTAAAGGAGGGATGCCAAGGTCTGTTCTAGGACTGGGCTGGTAGCTGCGAGGTGCTGAATGGGGAACCCAGGCCAAAGTGGTATGTTTGCCCTCTTGGCTGCTCCACTTTGCCTGGAGTTCCTGATGACCCATTAGGGTTGGAGACACTACTCTGACCTTTCCCCTCCAGCCAGATTCTTTGGGCTCCAGCCAGCCACAGGGGTAGAAACAACGGTGCCCAGTCGTCAGTCTGTTCTCTTTGATTCTTAGGTCTTTTCTCCTGGCACCCTGTATTCATGGCCTTGGCGGTGAGTTTGGGCTTCTTTCTGCAGGTGGTTTGTTTGGATATGCCCCTAAGGAAGCATCCAGCCTTCAGAAGGCTTAGCCTTTCTGAGGCTCAGAGAGGTGGGGGGAAATGCCCAGGGCCCCATCTTTCCCTGCAACCTGTGAGATCAGGAAACATGGAGGGCTGGGCTGTAGGTAGTCAGGTGGTTTAAGGGGGTGGGAGGACATGGAAGATACCACTTTTTTCTCCATTAGGGCCTGAAAGGAGGAAGTGGAAGGGGTGTAATCCAGTTGCTCCCTACCCCAAAGTTCAGGAGGAAGTTTAACATTTGCTGTTCCCATTGGTCAAGAAATGAGGGTCACTGTCTGTGGTGGAGGTGGGGGCATGATGTCAGCCTGAATGATGAGACTTCCGCTCTAGCATGGAGTCCTAGTTCTGCCCATAAATGCTGACCTGTGTGGCAGGTGGTCCTGGTGGGAGTTCTTTAGCCCCCACCCTCTGTCCTCCTTGTTTGGATGTATGAGGGCACCTCTTTTTTCTTAGGCCTCCAAGCTGGGTCTGAGGCTCACTGGCCCTCTCCTGTGTTCACAGTTCTGCCTCTGCATGGCTGAGGCCATCCTACTCTTCTCGCCTGAGCACTCCCTGTTCTTCTTCTGCTCCCGAAAGGCCCGGATCCGACTCCATTGGGCAGGGCAGACCGTAGCCATCCTCTGCGCAGCCCTGGGCCTGGGCTTTATCATCTCCAGCAGGACCCGCAGTGAGCTGCCCCACCTGGTGTCCTGGCACAGCTGGGTAGGGGCTCTGACATTGCTGGCCACTAGCGTCCAGGCACTGTGTGGGCTCTGCCTCCTCTGTCCCCGGGCAGCCAGGGTCTCGAGGGTGGCTCGCCTCAAGCTCTACCATCTGACATGTGGACTGGTGATCTACCTAATGGCTACAGTAACAGTGCTCCTGGGTATGCACTCTGTGTGGTTCCAGGCCCAGATCAAAGGTGCAGCCTGGTACCTGTGCCTGGCGCTGCCCCTCTATCCAGCCCTGGTAATCATGCACCAGATCTCCAGCTCCTACTTGCCAAGGAAGAAAATGGAAATGTGAATTCCTCCAAACTGAATCAAAATGGGACACTTGACTTGGACTTCAGTGGTTCCTTTGGTGACCTTCAGGGACCCACTTCAGAAGTGGTAGGGTTTTTGTATTTCTTAGCTGGGCTAGGGGCTTCAGAAACCCAAACTGCTGTTGCTGACAGATGACTCAGTGGGCCAAAATGGGGAAATGTATGGGGCGCAGGTGAAAGGTGATGGGGAGCTTGATCCTGAAGCCTCCACTCTTGATGGGAGACAGAAGTGTTGGGTGGTGGTGGTGATGGTGCTGGCAGTCATTTCTTGCTTGCATGCCTGGTGAAAAGTTGGATTCCTGTAACTTATGAATGACAGCTATGGCTCTTTGGGTCACTTTGAGAAAGCAGTGTAGTGGAGAGAGCCAATGGGTCTTGTTTATGGGGTATGGTCCTTGTACACTCTATTGTGGGACCTTATGTGAGTCACATGTCTCAGGACCTCAGTTTCCTCATCTGTGTAATGAGTGATTGTTTCTAAACAATCTCCCTTAACATTCAGTGTCTGTCAAGTTGATGTCACAGAACACCCTCCCAGGTCTGAACCATGGGCTGGCCCAGTCAGCAGACTCAGGGTGTAATTCTTACATTCATTGTCTCCTTACCCCTCTGGAGGGACAGGTCTGCTCTCGTGGCCTTTCAGGAATCTGTGCCGATTTGGCCCCTGCACCAGGGGACAGGGGGTCAGGCACTGTGGAGAGAAGGGGCCCAGGTGAGGGTCTCCAGAACATCAAGACAGTAAAGGCACTAAAGTCACTTTAAAACTTTTGGAGGAGCAAAAGGGCATTGGCTTAACTAAGCCTTGGCTCTTGCCTGGGCTTCTTAGCCCAGCTAAGAACTTCCTTCAGCTCACTTCAGGATCTGGGCTTGAGGGCTGTGAGACATCCATTCTCAGTGGCAAAGTAGTCCTGAGCATCTCATGTTTTGTCCTTCTTAGGGCTCAGGTCCTTGCCTTAGCACATAGCTTCGTGGAGCTCTTCCGAAGCTGTTAGAACAAAATAAGAGTCAAGGAAATGGGGCAGGGCTCTTCTGATCTAAGAGAAAACAGTGTGTCTCTGGTTCCCCTTCTCCCCTCGTCAGCTAAGCTTTCCTCAAGTGTCGTCTCTTGCCAGCTCTTTGGCCCAGGAGGGGGCTGAATTTGGTGCCAGCTGGCAAATGAGGGCTGAGCTCTCTTCCCTGCAGAGACCCCTCCTTGTTCCAAACTGAAAGTATCAGTAGTTCCCCAGACTGCCATCGGTGATAAGGGCTGGATGCTAGATTGGTTAACTGTCGTCTGGCTCAGTCGGGGAGCTGGGACCTCCGTAGACCATAGCAAATACTGAAAATGGCTGAGCCAGGAAATTGGTGTTAAGGCTGGTAGAGAGAGCTCAGTGGGAACTCTGGGAGGCCTGGGGTGTAGGGCCTGGAGCTCTAGGTCCCGGGAGCAGGGGTAGGTGTTCCTAGATAGCAATATTTTGGATATCTCAGGTCTTTAGAAGATTCAAGACCTCCTCTCTGGGTGGCTCAGAAGCAGCAGGGAGGTTGGTATGATTCAACAGTACAGGAGTGAGAACTGCAGGGGCAGAGGGGTCCTCTGAGCGGACCTCGCTAGGATCCTCCCGGGTCAGATGTCATCTCCTAGGAGTTCTCCAGACCCTGAGCATCTCAAGGGGGACCCCTGCTATGCAGAGGGTGATTGTTCCTGTCTTTTTCATTGCCCTCTCTCCCCTCTCCAACTCCTCAGTGTGTTCTGAACTTGGGAGAGATGGTTGCTGGGGCTGCATGGAGGAGATTCTCACTGAGGGTCGCTTTGATCAGGAAGCCCATCTCCGCTTGCGCACCACAGTCAGTGCTGGGAGCCTTACTCTGTCTATAGCAGGGTAGGAAGGCTGGGTGGGGTTCACCAGCTTGCTCTGGGAGCCAAGCAGGCAACACCATAAAGCCCGAGCCTGCCTGAGGTGTTGCCTCCTCCCAGGTGGTGCGGGGGCTGGTGAGCGGGCAGGCTGGCTGACAGCCGGCAGTTTGCGTGGGCAGTGCCAGCTGATGTCTATTCCCAGCCCTGGGAGGAAGGGGGAAGTCATTTATATTCCGCAGGAGGAAGGGTTCCCAGCTGTCACTTCTGTGACCGGTAGGCCTCGGGGGGGGGGGCAGAGGCACAGGGCAGAGAGGGGGGCACAGGTGGTCTCCTGCTTAGCCAGTCTGATTGCAGTATAGGGAGGAGGTCGCCAGGAGGAGCCCTTCTTCCCAGGTGGCCAGATTGTAGGGGGACTTCCCTCCGCTCCCCTCCTTTCTCCTTCCATCACCACCTGCCCTCACATCCTGGGGCAGCAGCTGGACAACCATTAGACCTCAGTGCCAGGGCACTCTTCCTCCAGCTGGGATCTCGGGGGCTGACGGCTGCATATGCCTCTTGCTTGTGTGTTTCCTCCTCCCTACACCCTCTATCCCCCCACCTCCCTGTATCTCCCCATCTGGGGTATTATCTGGGCTCCTCAGGAGTGAGGCAGAGGCCTTGGGGGAGAAGCAAATGGCTGCCCTTTTGCCCTTGTCCCCTAACTAGGGAAAGCTGCTAGTAGCCAGCCTGTTTTGCCTTTTTTTTAAAAAAGCCAGGGTGTTCAAGTTTTTTTAAATTCTGTGTCATTTGCACAAATTTGCATATCAAGCTCACTAAGTCCGGATTCCAAATATGATTACATTCAAACTCAGCCTTGAGGACATTAGAAATATAGATGCTTTTTGTATCTAAATCCAAATGGTAATAGGATCACCATTCTGGGTTCACATACCACCCCGAAGTCCCCATCTTTCCCATAGCCACCGCTTTCCCACCCCAACACTTCCCCCTGCCCTGCCCCTGGCTGGGGGGTGGTGTTGAATGGCAGGAGCTCTGTCTGGGGAAGTCTCCCAGCCTCACCTTCTTGGCTTTTCAGCTGCATCGAAGGTAGGCTGCTATCTCTTGCCAGCCTGTGCCTCGTCTGTCCGCACCCTCTCACAGCACAGACTACCTCTCCCCACTCCCTGACACTGGCCTGTCCCTTTCTTCTCATCGTCCCCACCCTTCCATCCCTGGGCATGGCTGCTATGGGTCTTGTTTTTAAAACCTCACCGTGGGCGATCCAGGCATTCTCCCTGAGCCAGCTGGCTGCTATGCCAAGGCCCGTTCAGAGTTAACAATAATCATTAGCTGAACAGTGCTGGGGCCTTTCAGCTCCAGATCTCTAAGCACTTGCAGGCTGAGTCAGCCAGCCCTCACCTTCCCGCTCTTCTTGAGCTGCAGAGGGATGAGGGGTCAGGAGTCTCACCTCCCAGCCAAGCCTTATCCTTCCTCCGGGAGCGGGCCCTGAGCATCCTCTGAGTAAGCTAATAAGGCCTGTTCACCTGACAAAGGTCAAGATGTAGGGAACGTAGTGCATGCTCCACTGACACTGGTAGTGGTGGCTGTTGACCTTGAACTTCTAGTACTCCTGCCCTTCCTTCTGTTGACCTGTCTTGGCCTCCAGGGGACACCCCTGACTCAGGGCAGCATTTCTGGTGGCCCTCTGCAGGCTTAGGGAGCAGGGAGGCATCTGGTTCAGTGCTCCCGCTGCCCTGCGTCTGGTTGGCATAAAGAGTCTACATATCATGAAGTGAAAAGTGAATCGACCTGGGAGCTAGAAAACCTGCAGTCTGGGTTTACCCAGCTCCTAACACTGGTGTGGCCACAGGCAAATCACTTACTGCTTGACCTATCTCACAGGGATGTTGTGAGCGCTAGATGACAGAATGCAATGTTAACAGGCATTGGGAAGTTCAAAGCATTAAACAGATGTCAACAGGTGGTATTACGTGCTTGTCCTTATCTCTCTTTCACTCAGCCTGGCTCTGGGTTTTATGCTTCTTTTAGGGAGGCAATAAACAGTTATGGATAATGATGCTTAGAGGACCCAAGTCTCAGAGAAGTTGTGTTGCTGGCCATCACTGGAGAACACAGACATTTCCTCCTAGATGCAAGGTCAGGAATGCCACCGAGGCTATGACTCTAGTGAAGCTTGCCCTGAGTGCTGCCAGCTCGTGCTTTCAAGTCACGGGGCTGATTGCAAATCTGAGAGTCAGTTATCCCCCAGGTCCAGCCTGAAGTTCCTGGAGCTGGTCTTAGTCTGGAGCTCCTGGTCACAAGTCTATCTAAATTTCTCCTACCTAATTCTGCTCTTCTGAGGGAAAGGTGGAGCAGACAATCCAGGAAGGGAGGAGCAACAGCAATGGACACAGCACTGCCACACCAACCCTCTGGTTTCCCCCATAGCCACAGGCTGCCTCAGGCCCTCACCCAGGCACAGGGTGGAGGTGGGGAGCTGGGAGACTCAACCCCTGGCTTGTTCACGGGTTTGTTTCTCCTTCCTTGTTTCAGGCTCTTGGAGTAGGATCACAGCCCCTTCCTCCTCAAAGGACTTTATTGGAATTAAAACACACACGCACATGCACACACACATACATGCGCCATGAAAGCAGTTATGTTTAAATTAGGAGAAGGATACTTTCCATTCCATTGGTCTGAGAACAGCCAGCAATCTGCCTGGAGTGGACACAGAGAGGCAGGCACCCCAGGAGCGCAGAGGCTTCAGTATTTGTTTTTTAATCTTGGTGGGTTTTATTTTATTTTATTTTTCCCTATTCTGGGATCCAGGAATGAAACACTAGTCAGGCATTGCGGTCATGGCCTCAGCAAACCATAGGCACAGAGAAGACACAGCTGAAAGGCAGGAGAATAGTGCCCCAGAACTGCCCTGGAGGGTGGTTTGATGTAGACAGTCTCCAGCACTGGGCTAAGCTTAAAGCAGACAGATTCCCTCCAGTAAGTCCACCTTCTCCCTACCCACCCACCCACCCAGAAGTCTTGACTAAGTTACCAATGTGCAGGGAATAAGTTCCAGTTTTTAATCTACCTATTAGAATTTCCCAGATTTTTTTTTTTTGCGGTACGCGGGCCTCTCACTGTTGTGGCCTCTCCCGTTGCGGAGCACAGGCTCCGGACGCGCAGGCTCAACGGCCATGACTCACGGGCCCAGCTGGTCCGCGGCATGTGGGATCTTCCCGGACCGGGGCATGTCCCCTGCATTGGCAGGCGGACTCTCAACCACTGTGCCACCAGGGAAGCCCCCCAGATTTTTTAAACCTCTGTTAAAAGCAGATTAAGTAGCTACTTCAGGCTAGTCTCCGGTACCAGAGGATTCAACTTTGTCTCACTGAGTATACGTAAGAGGCCCCCAGCACCCCTCTCTTTAAAGCAGATTCCCACTTATCTCACAGTGCTTTCTAAGGATGCCCAAGACTGGGCTCAGCCTTTCTACTTAGGCCACGCCTAAAGCAAACTACGGCCAAGTGAAGGAGCAGTGGGAGGTGAAGGAAAAGCAGCACAAAGTTCTGTCCAGCTACAGTGCTCCCCAACCTGTGTGTATGTTTGTATGGGCGTGCACATGCATACACACCCCCCAACTTTGGGGTCAGTGACTCTCACCTTATGTATGTCAGTGCTGTAGGGCACCTAGAAGTTCCTGCAGGGCCTCATGTCCTAAAGGTTGGTTCTCTCCATGCCCTCTGTGATTGTGGGACTGTAACAAAGCCTATGTCGACTGGAAGCCCTCAGGGCAGGAAAACACTTCATGTTTTCCACACAACAGTAATATAAGCCTGATGAAAGGGCTTGACGTGGCAGCTGCTTTAGCTTTCCTCTCTCAAGCCTGGGGAGAGGAAGCATCCAGCATAGGCTCACTGTAGCCAGACCAGAAGAGCTAACCATACTACTGCATGGGCCTGAGCCTTTTCTGAAGTGTGGGTGGGAAAAGTGAAGCTTCACCAGTGGTTGCCCGGGAGACAAGATTAGGGGTACAAGAGCTACAACTGCAGAAAGGGAAGGAGTTTGAGACATCAGATGGAAGAGAGACTAGACTGGGCAATCCACTGGACTCCCATTTTCTGTTCTAAAAGGTAACCATCATATTAACCTCATCCATTCTCCTGCAGTGCCACCTAAGAGGAGCTAGGGGAAGAGCTGCAAGACATGGCAGACAAAACTGCACATTTTGGCCAGAACCTATGGAACTCCCTGGGGGGTTGGGGAAGCGGGGAGAAGGGGAGGGTTGAAGAGATGCAGCCACGGATTCCTTGGGATGATGGAGAAAGGAGTATCAAAACGTTTCAGGCACAGAGACAGGGCTTGGCACAGGCCAAAATACAGGGGAGAACTCTCAGTAGTCTTCCTCAGATCTGTTCTCTTTATCAGCTCACCCTCTTGGCTAAACTCAGCCATAGCAAAAACTGCTTTGGAAAGATTAAAAAATACTATATAAATGTAGACTCTGGGGGTGCTCTGGCATCAACATCTGTCATTTCATTGACTGCCAAGGTTGATTGGTCTGATGCGGCTGGCTGTGAGGTGTCTCCATCCCTCACCACTTTACTAGTTCCTCATGAAGAGAAAAAGACAGCTTTCCAGACAGGGGAGGACTGTCCTTTGGTCAAGATTTTATCAATGTAAGAAATTAGGTAATTATTCAAATTCTTTTATTTTTTGGCTGCACTGCATGACTTGCGGGATCTTAGTTCCTCAAGCAGAGATTGAACCCGTGCCCCCTGTAGTGGAAGCGTGGAGTCCTAACCACTGGACCGCCAGGGAATTCCCCAAATTCTGATTCTTTTAGTTTCTTTTTTCCTTATGCCATTTCCTCTTCCCTTGTGGAATCTACCATGACAATCTCCTTCCAGAAGTACCAAGAGAGTAGCCAAAGAAACTGCATGTTCAGAGTTTAGTAGAATCCAGTCCAATTTCTGGTAGGCTGTCTTCTGTACCAAGAAAGTGGGGACCGCATTTCTGTGTTCTGTGCAATGCCTAGGACATATTACACTGTCAATGAATAATAACACTCCTATTAGATTAATATACTTTAAGCCAAACTAAGATGGTTACCATTCACGACATGAACATATACCGGTAATAATCAAAATACTGTGAAACCGAGCCGCTCTCCATCATTTCTTTTAACCCAGTCCAAGCATTTTCCATGGTACAGTTTGTAGGCTTGATCCAGACTTTTAAGAGAACTCTTCAGGGAGGCAACCCTCCTCCCCAGGGATCCAGAAAGCCTTCTTTATTTACAGGCTCTAGCCCCAAGTCACAGAATTTCTAAACTCTCTCTTGCTAAAGCTTCAGTGACATTTCTTTTGAGAGTATCTGCCGGGTTGGCAAACTATGGTCTGCTGGCCAAAACCAACCTGCTGCCTGGTTTTGTATGGTCTGTGAGCTAGTAAGAGTTTGTGCATTTTTAAATGGTTAAAAAACCTCAAATACATGTTACAATGATATGGAAATCGCATTTTAATGTCCATAAATAAAGTTTTACTGGAACAGAGCCACAGTCATTCATTTGTGTGCTGTCTGTGGCTGCCTTCCTGCCACAACGGTACAGCTGAGTAGTTGTAACAGAGACTATATGGGCTGCAAAGCCGAACACGTTTCCTGTCTGGCTGTTTACAGAAAAGGTTGGCTGACCCCTGGTCCATCTTAATGCCTAGATGTGGATTCAACCCATGCCCTTATAACAGCATGTAACTCTTTTCCCCCTAGACAGGCCACACCCTTCTGAGGTCCAGTGAACCCCAGCCACAGGCTGAAAAGATAAATAAACCAGTCACAGACTATGCCAGAACAGAGACTCAAGCCAGGTTTAATGATCATTGTCTAGTTTTCGGAGCCCAGAGGCTCCAAGGTTTGCCAGCCTGAGAGTACATTAAGTGGGAGGACGAGGATCCTGGACATGGGGAGGCCTGCTTGCTCCGCCAGCAGGGCTACAGGGAAGTACAAAGATAAGGACACATGGAAAACTGGAATCAGTCGGCTTTACTCTCCCCAGCTGGGGTATACCTGCTACTGGCTCCTTCCTAGGAGCCTCATAAATACAGGCAAAGAAAAAAAAATCACAAATAATCAGACAGACAGATTGTAGAGCCCTGTCATACTGTCTCCAGGGGCACCTGCTTCCTGGGAGACATGTCTGGTTTATGGGGGTTGGGGTGATGGCTCGACCTGTTCTTATAACCAGAGCTGGCAGTTTCCTACACAGGGTTCTAGTGAGCTTACATACACTGAGTACCAATCCCCCAGGTAGAAAGCTACCTTGGGGTTCTATCGACTGAAACCACGGGAAGAGGCTCATCAGTTCAGTCTCTTGGTGGGGCAGCCAGGCACGTCTACCAGTCTCTCAAACTGGTAGGTACTGGCCAACCCAGTGGATACAGTGGGGAGACTTAGATCCTCAGGGCCTTTTATTGATATTATGCCCTAAACTGGGTAGGATTTATGAAGCAAATGGCCCTCCTAGACCTCAGGAACTCAGCTAGAATGCCCCAGAAGACCCACTTCATTTGACATTAAAGATTTTCAGAGCCCTAGATGGTGCCTAGAGGGGAAGCTGCAGTATGGAGGTGAGATTTTTCCCCGAGTCCCTGGTATGAGGAGGGACTCCTGGTTCCTATAGCTTCAGTATCAGAATCTTCAGAAGTCTCTGGAATATAACCAGACAACTTTTTCCTCCTGCCCATCTTACCAGGGCAGTTAACACAGGAAGAGCAACTTACAGCTCCTTGGTCCCCTGCCAGTGTTCTGGGTCCATCACTGACCTAGTTCTACATTTATTTCTCACATATATCATCTTTGATCCAAGGAAGGTTTCTGAGGGGTCTGAAGAGCCGGCTAGCTCCTTCCTCATCACCCCTTCTCTCAAGATCTTCAACCTGTAGTTCCCCTAACTCCAGCCTTTGCTGAGAAGTTATTCAGTGTCGTGGAGATGTGGGTGAAGCTTCAGGCAGTTCAGAAATCTAAAGTACAGAAGTTTTTATTTGTGGAGCCCGGCGTGGTCACTGTCTCTCCTACAGGGCAAGAAAATCGTGTGCATGAAGTTGTGCACATAGGTGGAAACCACTCTGGAAGTGGACGTTAGTGGGGACTGAAGACTCACTGTCCTGATGGAAGTCAAGGTGCTGGGGTGCATGCAGACCTATAAGCATGCATCCATATGAGCATGCAAGTACTTGAGGGAAATGCTGCACCTCTCTTGACAAAACTAGGTTACTAATAAAGGATCGACAGCAGTCTTGACATCCCAGGAACAGACAAGAAGCAGACGTTGGGTTCCAGTTCCCTCCCCGAATCTTAATAGGCAGTGGGAGTTAGGCCCTCCTAGCAAGCAGCTTTCACCCGCAGGTAAATATCACTTCTTGGAACCTAAAGAGAGATCAGAAAACTAGAAGACCTGGAGAACTTCCGATGGAAGGAGACTTGGTGGGAGAGAGGGGAGAGACTGAAAAGACCAACGTCAGAGAACATTTTCACCTTGGCCCTGCTCGTCCCCTTGCCAAAGCTCAGAGCAACCAACTCCCAGGGCCTGCAGCAGAGTCAAAGGGAGTGGTCGTCTCTATACCCAAAGTATCCTGCAACTGGGATGGAATGGAACGTTGGGCCTGTTCTTAAGTTCCTCGGGCCTGACAACCACAACTGCACAGACCTCTGGCTGACAGGGTCTCCTTTTGACCCTGTCTTTTGAAAGTTTAGTGCCACTGACTGTCTGTTACAAGACTGCCTGGAACCTTGTGGAGAGGGCAAAACTTAGCCACACTCCAAATTGCCATTCTTCTGTGGCAGAGACCACTCAATTCCATCTCCTCGTATGATGAGATCCCATGCTTTGGCCTTGCAGCAGGGCTGAGATCTCTAAGAGAGGAGCAAAGCAGCTTTGTCAACACAGAAGAGACACATACCCGGCCCCCTCCATCCCCGAGCCCAGTCTAACCCAGCTGGGGCCAGACTTTCCTGGACTCCTTCCTTTGCAGAGCAGCATATTAGGGAACACTCAGAACCCCACCTGAACTTTACCAGGAGACTGAACGAAGAGATGGCATACACAGAAAATCAGGTAGGTCCAGCTGGATGCTACATAATAGAGGCTGATTTACCCTCCTCCTCCTAGTGCAAAGAGGCCCCCATCCCACGCCTGTGGCAGGCATCCATAGAAGCTCTGCTTTTAGCACCCTCCACCCTGGTGTCACACACAGGTGCTGGGAATCAAATGCTAACCAAGGGTTTCACCAACCAGGGAATCAGCCAATCTGGAGTTTATCCCCCATCTCCAAGTTCTGTGCTGGCATCTATGCTGTGACATGGACCCCTCGGTTCATGTTGTACCCCTCTGTACCACTGGTCCCAGGACAAGGCACAGATACCACGTCTCACGTTGTTGCCATATCCGACAGGCAACAGGCCAGGCTCCTGCAAAGACCCGTCAGGGCTCATCCAGAAAGAGGAAGGCATTAGTGGGAAGTCTTACGACGGCATTGGGGAGTGTTACTGATTAAGGTCTCAGCCTTTTCCTGACTCATTTTTCCAAAGGTTTCCAGTTTCCCCAGCTGTGAAGTGTGACTTCCTGGTCAAAGATAATATAGCGTTTCCCCAACGTGGCTGCTGTGGAAGCTCCCGCCAGCACACACAGCATCGCAGGTGTGGGTGGGCAGAGATAGAGGAAAAAATGAGGTTTTTCCCCAAGTAATTTGCTCTTAAGGAGCTAGGGATGACCTCAAAAGTTTAAGGAATCCGCTCTTCCTCCCACCCCTTCCTCGTTCCCACCAGCTCAGATACACTCCTCTTCCTCCACCACATTGAGAACTGTCAGGGCTCTGGGTAGGGGTGTAGCATGTGCCTGAGAGTTAGCATATCCATATTTGAAAATCATGGCAGCCACACCCTGCTTGGGGTCTTGCCTGTTGTTGTAACCGTGACCAATTCCCGTGACCAATTCCCACTCCCTTGGGCAGCTAGCCCTCTCATCCATCCCCTCATATCCTTCAGGGGTGCATTACCTCTCCTGGGGCAGAATCTCCCCACCAACCCATCCTGCTCACACCACAATGGGCGTATCAGAGAAGACCGAGCTGACTGATTCTGGATCTGACATCCTCCGCTGGCCCTTGCCTGTCGCCTCAGGCACCGGCAGGGTGTTGCCTGGCTTGAGCTTGCCGTTCTGACCCTGCCCGGGTCCAGCAGGTTCCAGGAAGGCCACCCGCTGGTCAAAACCATCATCCTTGTCCCCACCAGCCATAGGATCGTGGTTGGGTGTGGTACTAAGCATGGAAGAGCTGAGGCTGTCTCCTTGATGGCTGGAAGGCTTCTCGACACCCCGGCACCAGCAGCGGCAAGGGGTGAGGTACAGGTATATGAGGACCAGGACCACACTGAGGATACAGCCCACGAGGGTGGTATAGGCTGTGTTGAGGGTGTCATGGTGTCCGTGCAAGGTGAAATTGTACACTTTCAACTCCACAGACAGTGTCTCATTGAAAGCCTCCCCCACGGCATAGCAGGTATACACACCCCCGTCCTCGACCTGCACCCGCCGGAAATGAAGACTGCCATCCTTGGACACCGTCACTGTGCTGTTGGCCACCTCATCTAGCACCCGTTCATTGCTTGGTGTCACCCACACCTTGGTCATCCCCTGCTGCTTGGTGTCACACTTGATGGTCAAGGTGTCACCCAGGTGGGCCTCCCAGGCACGTTCCTTGTACTCGCTGCAATTGAGGAAACTCAGACTGAAGACATTGTGCAGCTTCTTGGAGCTCATGCAGTACAGGTCCTCCTGAAAGTCCATCACGGAGCTCAGCTGCCGGTACTGCCAGTGGGAAAAGAGCTGGTAGAGCTCACAGTCGCAGTGCAGCGGGTTGTTGTGCAGGTACAGCCCATTCTTGATCCAGGCGGGCAGCTTCTGCAGGTCGGGCAGTGGTAAGTTCTTTAGCTTGTTGGAGGAGAGGTCCAGGAGCGTTAGTTTCGGTAGCTTGGCTCCTTCCTTGACCAGTTCCAGAGGGAAGCGGGAGATCTGGTTCTGGCTCAAGTAGAGTTTCTGCAGCTGGACCACGTCGTCGAAGGCGCAGCGGTCAACTGCCATAATGTGGTTATTGTAGAGCAGCAGCACCTCCAGCGCCTGCAGTTCACTGAACAGGAACTCGTCCAGGGTACGCAGCTGGTTGGAGGAGAGGTCCAGGTAGCGCAGGTTGGGTACTGGGGAAAAGGCCTCAGAGGAGATGAAGTTCAGCTGGTTGTGGCTCAGCAGCAGGGAGTGCAGGTGGGTCAGGCGCGTGGGGGTCCACTCGGCCCGCAGGCGGCTCAGGTTGTTGTGGCTGAGGTCCAGGAGCGCCGTGTAGCTGGGCAAGGAGTGGGGCACGTTGGGCAGCTGCTGCTTGGAGCAGCTGAGGATGTTGCTGGCGCACAGGCAGGCGGCTGGACAGCTAACCAAGGGACGGCCAGCTCTGGCCTCCTCAAAGAGGAGCAGGAACAAGGACAGCAGCAGGAGCCAGAGGCCTCGCAGGTCACGCTGGGGTTGCATAGTGTCACTGGGGAGGGGGCGAGGAAGGCCACAAGGGAGATCTGAGAGGAAGTCACCCGGGCATGTTCTGGTGGGGTAAGGAAGGGTCACTTTCACTATAGGCTTAAGAGAAAGAGGATGGGTTTGTGGTCACCGGGTTCTCTGGCGGGAAGGACCGACTCTCCTGTCTTCCCCTCTCCTCCCCCCCCCCCCCGCGGCCTAGAAGAGAAAGGAAGAGATGCTGGGTAGTTCCCAAGCACTGTGCAGGCGGTGGGCTCAAAATACTGGGACTGAGGAGGAGGTGGGCACAAGGGCCTGCTGGGCTGGGGTCACAGGAGCGGAGGACGGGGATCGCTGGGGCGTCAGGGGCTGTTGGGGTTACAGGGGTTGCAGGGCCCGGGTCTGGAGGCGGGGTCAGCAGGGCCTTTGGGGAGGTGCTGAAGGAAGGTTGACCGGGCACAGGCTGGGTAGGGCGAGCCCTAACCGGGCTGAGGGGCCCCGGGGCCTGTCGGGGCGGGCTCCCCCCGCGGAACCTCTGCTCACTGCACCTGCTCGGCGAGGACGTGTCTCAGCCCATGGCGGGTCCGGGAGCTCCGTCGCGGCCTCCCCTGGTGGCGCCTCACCGGCCGGCCTGCCGCGGCGCCCGCCTTTCGCGGGGGCCCGCGCCCGGCAACATCGCCTCCCGGGGTCTTGCCGGGCTCCGCTCCGCTCCCCCCGCGCCGCCGCCTCGACCGCTGCGCCGTCGGAGCCCCCAGACCACGGCCACCGTCTCCGGGTCCGCTGGGCCGGCGTGCAGCAGTGCTGGGAGCGGGAGGCGCCGCGATCCGAACGCTGGGATCGGCGTGGGGGCAGCGAACACCGCGCGCGCGCCCGTCGCCGCCGCCGCCGAGCCTCGGGGCGCGTGCGCGCGGTGGGGGCGGGGCGCACGTGCGTGTGTTTGTGTCGGAGCCCGACTGGCGGACGGGCGGTCGCGCGCTGCTCATTCCTTCTCAGAAAGTGTCGGGACTTGGCGAGGAAAAGTGTCGGGACCTGGCGAGGAAAAGTGTCGGGACCTGGCGAGAAGTGTCGGGAGGGGGGCTCTGGCCCCTTAGTTCCCCAATTACTTCTTCCACCTTCTTCCAGCCCCTTCACCCCCGCCACCCTTCTACCTACCAAACCGCTCTCAGGAAAAGTAGGTCTAACTGAAGTGAATTCGCTGCAACTGGCTCCGGGCCAAGATGCGTCACATGTCTTCTAATTTTACAAATTAGAGAAATCTGGGTTCAGCTCCCGGCTGTTAATGTTGGCGGGAAATTCATTAGTCACGTTCTGAGGTTCCTCCCTCCCCTCTCTCTAGGTCTGCGAAGTTCCAACATTTGGGGGAAAGATTTGGAGAAGGGCCTCTTTTTTTCAGTCTTGATGCTACTGTTCCACGACTCTTGGGGTACCACTGAAAAGGGTACAGCTCCACAGCCTACAAGCTGGATGGGCAAGAGTAGGGGTAAGGGAGGATCTTTGGTGCAAGCACAGACACCCTGTGAGGCAACTCTCTCTCAGTCTCTCTCTCACACACACACACCGACTGCATACAAGCCAGGGACAAGTTTCCATTCCTGGAAACTCCAAAATCCTTCCCAGCCTGGGGGAAATCATTCATCCCTTAAGTCTGGCACTTGCCCTCTTCCTAAACCGGTATCAGCTCTTTCCCCTCCCCTTATGGAGCAATTCCAGCATAGTTTCTCTGCTACCTAATCCTCAAAATGAAGGGGGCGGGGGCTTGTCTTCTTTAGGGTGGTCCCTGAAACACCAAGAAGCTGTTAACCAGTGTGTGTTTTGGGGGTTGGGCATGGGAATAAGGGGATGTAAGAAGAGCCTAGACCTTATAATTCAAGACTAGCTGTTCTTGAGATGGTAGACCCTGGGGGAGAAATTACCTCTTTATTTTTTCTAGTTTCTTACAACAGCAAGAACAAGGCAAATTAATGTCTCAATATATTAGCCTGCTAAGAGTTTTCAAAAGAAAGAATTTATATCTGTCACGTTTTACCATGGATTTAAGGGAATGTATTATCTCTTCAAGGGGTATTAGCATGTTAACCCTATGCACAATGTGAAAAGGTCTTTCCTTTCCTGTTTATTTCAGGCATCAGTGATAATGTAGGGCGGGTATTCAGGGTGTGGGAAATTCTGAAATCACATTGCATCAGTTCTTTATTGCAGTATATATATAACAAATTACCCCAAAACTCAGTGGTTTAATACAAGAATATACATTTATTGTCTTTCGCAGTTTCTGTTGGTCAGAGATTCAGGAGTGGCTTGAAAGGCAGTTCGGCTTAGCAGTTGCAAACAAATGGAGCTACAGTCAATGGAAGGCTTGACTGGGGCTGGAGAATCAACTTCCACAGAGGCTCAGTTACATGGCTCACTCATGACTGGCCGGCTGTTGGCCGGAGAGCTTGGCTCTTCACTGTAGAGGCCTCTCCACAAGACTGAGTGTCCTCACAGCACGGTAGTTGACTTCCCTCAGAGCAAGAGATTCAAGAGACAGCAAGGCAGAAGTCACCATGACCTAGCTTTTTATGAGGTCACACCTGTCACCTCCACTTTGGTCACATGGACCAGCCCTGATTCAGTATGGGAGGAGACTACACAAAGTTATGAATACCAGGAGGAGATGATCTTTGGGGACCATTTTGGAGGAAGGCTATCACACACATCATCTCTGAAATCACATCTATTTTTCAATTTTAAAAAATGTCATACAGGGCTTCCCTGGTGGCGCAGTGGTTGAGAGTCCGCCTGCCGATGCAGGGGACACGGGTTCGTGCCCCGATCCCGGAAGATCCCACATGCCGCGGAGCGGCTGGGCCCGCGAGCCATGGCCGCGGAGCCTGTGTGTCCGGAGCCTGTGCTCCGCAACGGGAGAGGCCACAGCAGTGAGAGGCCCGCGTACAGCAAAAAAAAAAAAAAAAAAAAAAAAAAAAAAAAAAAAAAAATGTCATACATACACAAGAGAAAATAATACTATGAACGCCCATATACCCATCATC
Organism: Mesoplodon mirus; assembly: GCF_964341445.2. Taxonomy (NCBI): domain Eukaryota; kingdom Metazoa; phylum Chordata; class Mammalia; order Artiodactyla; family Ziphiidae; genus Mesoplodon; species Mesoplodon mirus. The sequence goes on from NC_138978.1 coordinate 103,012,735, forward strand.
CATAGTCAATAATTATCAAGGGAATTCCATCATTTTATTTGTACAGGTATCCCTGAGAAACTCATGCTCTTCCCACCGCACCCCCATCCGCATATCCTGTACTGACTTTCCTTAGACTCAGTGTTCCAGGCTCTCTCCCTTCTCTCACTTTCCCCTTTCTGCTACGCTTAAGGGATGGATAAGAGACAGATACAAAGAAAGAAGCCCCCTTATGCTGGACACCGGTCTCAAATGTGGGTATCTGCAATTTGAAGAGGTCACCACAGGTATGGTTCTCAGTCAATCCTTTTTTTAAAATTTTCAGGTCATTCAGAAATAACCTAGCCATTTTCAAGTTTTAATGTGCATACAGATAACCTGGGGATATTGTTAACATGCAGATTCTGAATCCGTAGGTTTAGGGTGGGGCCTGAAATTCTGCGTTTCTAACAAGCTAATAAAGTGATGCAGACACTGCTGATGCACAGGCCACACTTCGAGTACCAAGGGTCTAGAGCTGTGCTGTCCAAGTCAGTAGCCACTAGCTACACGTGGCTATTTAACTTAATTAAAATTAAATAGCATTCCATTGTAAAGCAATGATACTCCAATAAAGATGTTAAAAAAAATTAAATAGCATTATAAATCACTTCCTTAGTTGCCCTAGCCATGTTTCAGGTGCTCAGTAGCCATATTGGGCTAGCTACCCTTTTGAACATAATCATGGAAAGTTCCACTGGATGGCCCTGGTATAAAGAATTGACTCATGATAACTCTCCTGCAGATGCTTTCTAGACCAGAACAACCATCTATTAATTTACAACAAAAAGAGGACCTTGGCAGAATAAATAACAACAGGTTATTTATAGTGGGTGTTTATTTCCTCTTGCTGGAATGGATCAACCCAGTGTTCCTAAATACAATTTGAAAGATTGTTTGGTCAGCTCAGCATCTGAGCAAAAAAGACTGGATATGTATAGTAGGTTATGAGATGGGATAAATTGCTTTTCTCCATACTAGAAGTACTTTTTTTTTCTTTTTCAATAACTAGCACTTGCCACTTCAGTCAGAGCTGGAGAAAAGCATCCTGTTAGGAAGCTACCTTAAAAAAAAAAATTATTAATTTATTTATTTTTGGCTGCGTTGGGGCTTCGTTGGGTCTTCGTTGCTGTGCGTGGGCTTTCTCTAGTTGCAGCGAATGGGGGCTACTCTTCGTTGTGGTGCTCAGGCTTCTCATTGCGGTGGCTTCTCTTGTTGTGGAACACGGGCTCTAGGCACACGGGCTCTAGGCACACATTTTGGGGATCAAATGAGCTAACAGTTGTGAAAGTACTTTATTATTTATAAGTATTATCTTTTTAAAAACCTAGTTTTCTCCATGAGAGTTAGGAGATCCCCTGATCTTTTTTTTTTCCTTTTTTTTGGCTGCGTTGGGTCTTTGTTGCTGCGCGTGGGCTTCTCTAGTTGCGGAGAGCAGGGGCTATTACTCTTCGTTGCGGCGCATGGGTTTCAGTAGTTGTGGCACGCAGGCTCAGTAGTTGTGGCTCACGGGCTCTAGAGCGCAGGCTCAGTAGTTGTGGTGCACGGGCTTAGTTGCTCTGCAGCATGTGGGATCTTCTCGGACCAGGGCTTGAACCCATGTCCCCTGCATTGGCAGGAGGATTCTTTTTTTTTTTTTTTTTTGCGGTACGCGGGCCTCTCACTGTTGTGGTCTCTCCCGCGGGCCTCTCACTGCTGTGGCCCCTCCCACCGCGGAGCACAGGCAGGAGGATTCTTAACCACTGTGCCACCAGGGAAGCCCTGATCCCCTGGTCTTGATGTCAACATATGTACAGATCACCTTGCACAACTGTCTGCCTTGTTCCCACATTCTAGGGTATTGCCTGTTTAGAACATTCACTCATATTTTCAAGCTCTCACTCCCTGTGCTATCTTTTATAATTTAAAAATATTTACAAATTTAAAATAAAAATTTAAATTCCAAAGTTTTAATTTTAAGAATATTCTGGGGGCTTCCCTGGTGGCGCAGTGGTTGAGAGTCCGCCTGCTGATGCAGGGGGCGCGGGTTCGTGCCCCGGTCTGGGAGGATCCCACGTGCCGCGGAGTGGCTGGGCCCGTGAGCCGTGGCCGCTGGGCCTGCGCGTCCGGAGCCTGTGCTCCGCAATGGGAAGAGGCCACAACAGTGAGAGGCCCGCATACCAAAAAAAAAAAAAAAAAAAAAAAAAAAAAAAAAAAAGAATATTCTGCATTTTGTGGAGAACTTCAGTGGTACTACTACTATCAGCACAGTCTTTGTAGTTCTCGGAGTATCTCCAAAAGAGTGGGCTCCAGAATGAAGCTATTTCTGGGAGGGGTAGCAATAAAGATGACTGCTTTGTTAAGTATTGCTTAAAGGGTTGAAATTGAAGCTTCCCTTGTGGCGCCGTGGTTGCGAGTCCGCCTGCTGATGCAGGGGACGCGGGTTCGTGCCCCGGTCTGGGAAGACCCTGCTGAACTTGCGCGTCCAGAGCCTGTGCTCCGCAACAGGAGAAGCCACAACAGCGAGAGGCCCGCGTACCGCAAAAAAAAAAAAAAAAAAAAAAAAAAAGCTCAACCTTACCATTGGGTTGAGCTGTTTCTATACCTAGCAGTTCACCTATGTTTCCATTTTTAGTTTGTTCCTGAAGGTGCTCAATCTGGAGGATTCCTGTTGCCATCCTCCCACCTCCACTCCATAAACCATCACTCATTTCACTGATCCTTTTAACTTGCTTTTTAGTATGCTCACACATTATTTACTGTCCAGGAGACCAATATGTCCTCTTTTTTGGACAACTGACATCCAACTCCCTTTTTGCTGATCCTTACTCTTTGCCACTTCAACCCTGCACACTTTCTGGAAGCTCCACTTGACCTGCAGGAACCACAAGCATGTGGATACTAACCAGGGGCAGAAGAGGAATCACTGCTGTGGGTGGAGGGGTGCCATTGACACCCTTCAGTGTCTTGTTCAATCTGCAGCACATGCTCTTGGTCAGGGTTATTCTGCTTCCATAGAGGTGATCATTCCTGATGGCTCAATCATGAACACTTTCTTGGCTTTTGACACCCAGATATGGACATCTCAGAATAGTCCTGCACTGAGTCATCAGATAGAGGTGGCTTTGAAATATTGCTGACAAATAAATTCATGGCTCAGAATGTTATTTTAGCCTTTAGCAGTGGGATTCCTCCACCTCAGTCAGCCTGCAGCTGGCTGGACATCCCAGAGATGGAAGACTTTTGTTCCAAGGCATTGTGACGAATAAGACTACCCTGGAGCTCCTGCCTGTGAGTCTGAATAAACAGGAGGTCCTCCAAAATGAGTTTGGTGTTTTTTTCATTAAGAAGTTTTGTCAAAGTTTTGATATTTTCTTTTTCTGTACACGCAACCCTCTCTTTTGATTTTGAAAGACTTTATATCTAAAATTAAAATTTAGCTAACATGAGACTTCTAAGCTAGTTCATATCGTATGAATCCTTGACTAGTTTGTATTGCATTTGGAGAGTTAATATTCCAGTTTAGGGATTCAGCGCTTTTATGATTTTGTAAAGGATTACAGTTAAACTAAAGGTTAAACTTGTAGTTAAGGATTTTTCTCACTTATCTAAGGCCATTTGACTAACATGACTAACTCTTTGAATTAATAGATCTTTTCCCTCTAATCATACTTTTTGAGTCCTTACCTATTCATTTATGTTTCTTTTTTGGCTGCGCAGCATGCCAGGTCTTAGTTCCCTGACCAGGGATAGAACCCATGCCCCCTGCAGTGGAAGCGCAGAGTCTTAACCATTGGACTGCCAGGGAAGTCCCTATTCATTTCTGTTTGAAGTTTCTACTCTTTGACCACTTATACTGTTCTTAGCCTATTCTCAGGCTAATCATAATGTCAGCTGGTCTGGACCTTACCTATGATGAGAGAAATTTAGACTACTAGTGTTGGAAGATACCTTAGCAGTCAAGTTCACAAGCTGGGTCATGGCAGAACTGAGTCAGCCTGGAGAAGGAGTGTAACTTTATGGTTAAGACCATAGTCTCTGGAGCCAGGCTCCTTGGGATCAAATCCTGGCTCTGCCACTCACCAGGTGGGCTGAGCCAATTAATTACTTAAACTGTAAAATGGGCATAAAATATCTACCTAATGGAATTGTGTTGTAAGTATTTAATAAGTTCATGTACAGAGTCTCTAGCATGTGGTAGGCACTCTGTAAATGTGGGGAGGTAGGAGTGGGCTGTGCCCTTCATCCTTGTTTAGGGTTCTTTTCCAGGAGTTCTTTTCCAGGTGTAGTGCAAAGCATATAGAACTGGGGGAAAGCTGCTGAGGTTATGGGCATAGCAGAGTTCTGAGTGTTGATGAATGGGAGGCTAGGATTAGGAAGCCACAGTGAGGCTGAAGGAGTGAGGCAACCAGTAATAGATCAGTCAGCTTATATGAGTTTCATGAGGGTTCACCCCAGACCAGCAGGAAGGGCAAGGTCTGGCTCCCCAGAACAGGCAGCAGTTCCTGTAGAAACATGGGCAAAGGAGCTCCTGCTGTACTCAGTTTGGGTCAGACCATCACTGGGTGTATCAAGTTCATTTCTGGGCAGCTCATTTACAGTCAGGAGCACAGCCAGAGGTAGTTGATGGAGTGGTAACAGTCCAGTAATCATATAATAATGCATTCTCTCACAAATATCTGTTGAGCCCCTAGGGCAGACCACTGTGTTTTATGCCTTGGGGTGAGGCTGGGTGGAGTGAGATGCAAACATGCTTTATAGAAATAGTTTCTTCCCTCTAGAACCTGTGTGAATTCTATTTAACAAATCTCTACCGATTACCTATTATGTTCAGGTCTCTATGTAGTGGTGTGGCCTTTGTGACCCAGCAGAAAGAGCATTGGACTGAGTGTTGAGAGAGCTGGATTCTAGTCTCACCCCTGACATCAACTATCTGTATGACTGTGGATAAGTTACTCTGGGTCTCAGTTTTATCACAGATAAAATGGACGTTATGATAACTGCCCTATTTAAAGTACAAATTCCAGAGCCCCTGATCCACTGAATCAGAATTTTTACGAGTGGAGTCTGAGAGGCATTTTGATCATCAAGGCAGTTGGGAAACACTAACCTGTAGGGCAATGTTTTCTTTGTGTGCGCTTTAGACTACCTACATCAGAATCTCCAAGGAACTTGTTTTAAAAATGGATTTCAAGGCCCACCCCAGACTTGCTTAGAACCTCTAGAGATGGGGGCTTGGGAATCTGTATTTAGAGTGAAGCTAGGTGATTCTTTGTATCATCCCACCCCCAAATTTGAGAACCACTATTCTAGGATTTTTGTGAGGATTTAATGAGAATGTATGTGAATACTTACTTTGGTAGTCATATACGAGGGATAAATTAGCAATGAGGACATTTTACTTTGGGAGGAAGCCATAATAACCACTTCTGAAAGTTCAAGCGTTGTGTATTAATCAGACTCTTTGGAACTGCAAAGAAGAGTCATACCCAATAGGTTTCAGGAAGAGAAGGTTATTGCAGGACCCTGCAGAAGTGTATTGTAACTAGGGAGTTGCATTATTAGCTGTAGTGCCTTCAAGGCTAGGAGAACTGAAAAAGTGGTTTGAAATGGCAGAAAGAGGCTTGCAACCCAGAAGTTACCCACCTTCTGTGGGTACCAGCAGGACGTTTATTTCGCCAAGAAGAGTCTTTGAATGAGTCAAATTGCTACCATCCCACATGGAACACCCTTGTGATAAGAATTCCTATCAAGCTCTTTCCTTTGGCCTCCTGTGTGCCCAACCCATACATGGTTAACTTCAGTATGTGAATTTATCACCATCCAATCATCTGTGGTTAAAGTAGCAGAGCTAGTTTTGCTCAAGATACATAACAACTTGGGGATTTGCTTCCTTTGGAAAAGCAAGGAGGGAAAAATCTAAAAAAGTAAGCATTTTTGAGGACTCTTGATTTGTCTAGTATATATTTCATGAGGAAGAGGGAGTAAACAAATGAAGTATGGCTCTAAAATTTGGTAATACAGACTCCTTTGCGAAACAGTGGATTCCCTGACCCTAAGTACATATTTCTTGGGGGCAGGGATCTCAGAAGGCTTATCCATAGAATCCTAGATTGAAGACCTCTGTTCTTCTGGGCCTCTAAAGGGAAGAACTGTTCTACCAGGTAGAAGGGTCAGAAAAGCAGATTTCCATTCCATGACCAGAAACATCTTCTGACATTTCAACTGTCCAGTAGTGGATCTTTTCCATCTTGAGGTAATGAACACCTCATCACAGGAAGCATTCAAGCAGGCGCTGGATGACTGTTTTGCTCAGATGTCCCTTCATTTGTTTGTTCATTCATTCTATCACATACCCCAGTCACATACAGCAAGAACTCCTGTGAGTGTTTAGAGGTAAAAAAGTGAAATACCAAGGTGGACACATAAGAAGCTGTGTCTGTTCTTAAGTGTCATTGTTTGGTGAAGGAAACTGAGACACAGATGGTCACAATGCATGGTGACAGGCGCTATAGGAGCCTGTGTGTAAAGGGCCAGAGAAGAGAAGGGAGCAAACTTGTGGAGGAATCCTGTGTAGGACCCAATGTTGACCAGGTGATCCCTAAGTTCTCTTCCAACTCTGGGATCCTATGCAGCGGTGGAGCCAAGAAGAGGCTCGGGAGAGCTTTATCCATGCCCTCCATACAGATGTATAATATATGTAAAAAAAAAACCCCAACGTACTTGGTATGCAAATACAGCTTTAATACAAATCTTCCAGCTCCCTCACTCCCTGCCTTCCAACCAAATAGCAACCTCTTAGCCTGCCCTATACAGAAATTCTGAAACTGCTACTGATTCTAAGGTTCTATATTTTGCAGAGTTATCAAGTCATAGGTCTGAGCCCTTACCAGAGATTGTTATTTGGATAGAGCATCTGGAAAGGCAGGGATTGCCAGTGAGAATAGGTTGGTGAGGATGAGGAAGGGGCCAAGAGGGAGTGCAGTTGAGCATGGCCTCAAACCCAGAGCCATCTCCCCATGGCTTAAAAGCATTTCCAACAACTTTGAGGTTTGAAAGCATTTCTTTCCCTCCAAGGTTTTCCTCATTTTCTTTGCCTGCTTCCATAGACAGTACACCCGCCCTCTCTCCCTCCCACCAAGGTCACCACTCAGCAGGCTTTGATAAATGTCATCTTTTTTTGAAAGTCGCCTTGGAAAAAGGCAATTTGACTGCAGTGAGGCAGAACAGGGAGGTGAACGCCAGCCGCCCTTTATTGACCAGAGCCCAACCCCAAGAACAAAACGAAGCGGAGCATAGTGCTGCCGGGGCTCCTGGGGATCCTGAGCCGCCCCTCCCCAGGGATCTGTGCACTGTGCACCCAGCAGCGCCTGAGTCCTGTAGTCAGGGCTCTTCCTCCCTCTTTTCATCTCCACAGCCCTTTGTCTTCTGCTACTTGTTTCCTGGCTGGTAACTAAAGGTCCCTGAGGGCCCCCCCACTGCTCTGGGGGTGGGAGCCCTCTCCACTGTGCAAGCAGTGGGCTGCTGATTAACGCAGGGAATAAATAACAGCAAGCTAATTATCTCCTGATTGCAGTTTGCCTCACTAACAAGGCCAGGCTGGAGTGGTGATGCAGAGGTTGATACTATTCCAAGCATGCTTCTGGGTTCAGGGAAATTTCCATGCCTTTCCAGTCTGGAGACACTTTCCCTTCCCAGATGCTCTGGAGTTCTAAGTGGAGATGTTCCCACTCCTGCTTCACCTTGGAATTGAGCGACTCACCCCAGACAGATTGTGACAGACCCTGGTGGGTGACGGGAGCTGGCTTCTCATAGAAGCAGGGAAAGGCTTTCAGGGAGGCTTGGGGGGTGGCCAAGGTCATGGAGAGATGTGTCCTCAGAGACCACACTCTCCAGCACTTAGTATCCTAATTACATCTGCTTCTCCAACTGCTTGAACTGAGTGGTTCCCATCAGACCTGCAAACATAGTAGAAAAGTGCTAAGAGCACTGTTCTGGGGTCTAGTCCTAGCCCTGACTACCTCTGTGACCTTGGATATGCTCCTTAATTACTCAGGTCCTCAATTTCCTCTCTATGAAATGACAGTTAGGCATTTCTCTATGAAATGAAGGCTAGGACAACCTTGGGGCTTTGCCCAACTTTAGAAATATGACTTTGCGACCTTACTCGGAAATTTAGACTGAGGTATTGAGAAAGCTCCCAAGGCTTCTCATGTCCACATCTCCAGCCTGAGTTTTCCTTTCCCCCATATTATTGCATTGTTCCCCACTTTCCCCACCTTCTTGATCTGATTTCTCTAACTCTCTTGGTCTTGAAAAATTGTCTTGCCTGGAGGGAGGAAGGTGAGGAACATCCTCTTCAGGAAGATGTAAGTTTCTAAAAGCCTGCGCTGACATGCTGAACAGCTATTCATAGCTGTCAGCCTATGAATAGCCAGGATGTAGAGGTGACCAGGAACTGCTGCTGGCCTCCTGTGTCAGAGGAAGAAATCAACTTGTCCCCAAGCCTTTTGGACCATCCCCAGACTTCAGGCTCTGTCACCACTGCCACACCAACCAGAGTCCACTTGTGGGAAATTGAAGGGCTGTCCCCTTTCACCGGGGAGACTCACCTCTACAGGGTGGGCAAGTCTCCTGCCAGAGGTCAGGTGTTAGGAAAACCAGGTGTTTTCATCTGGTGAAGATGCATCCATGAAACAGCACATGTGGGCTACAGTCCCCTTGGGAAAGGGGAAGGGATAAAATGTTGGTCTAGTGTCATGCTTGTGCTAAAGAGGAAAATGTTATTTAACTTGGTCTGATTTGATGAGAAGAACCCTCAGGTAGGGATCAGAAGGTCGTATTCAACATGATGCTTCCTCACTTCTAAAGGGTAAACTTTGGCAATTAATTTACTTTCGTATTAGTTAGGGTGAGCTAACTGACGTGACTAATAATCTCCAAGTCTCAGTTTCTTATCACAATACAAGTAAACATCACATTCACATAAGAGTTTAATGCAGATGTTCAGCTGATGGCCTTCTACAGGGTGATACAGGGACCTAGAACTGTCCATCTTGTGGCTCAGCCAACTGCTACAGGCTTTGGAATCCTCTACTGGATCCTCTGTATTCAGTCAGCAGATGGGGAAGAGACTTGGAGCCTGCAGAATTGTGTGGAAGGTGTTAAGGGTCTAGAAGGGGCATTCAGAATCACTTCTGCCCACATTCCACTGGCCAGAACTCAGTCTTATGACCACACCTGATTGCAGGGGAGGCTGGGAAATATAGTCAAGCTTGCACCCAGGAGGTAAAAAGAAATGGTTTGGTAAACAACTAGTCTCTGACATACCTTCTTTGAAATTTTTTTCCTGAATTTATCAGTAGGGCAAAGGATCTCTACTTTGTCATCTTTACAAAGTTAGAATGAATATAAAATAAGAAAACAGATTATGAGAGAGCTTTAAAAATGCAGAATGGGGACTTCCCTGGTGGCTCAGTGGTTAAGAATCCGCCTGCCAATGCAGGGGACACAGGTTTGATCCCTGGTCTGGGAAGATCCCACATGCCGTGGAGCAACTAAGCCCATGCGCCACAACTACTGAGCCTGTGCTCTAGAGCCCACGAGCCATAACTACTGAGCTTGTGTGCCTAGAGCCCGTGCTCCACAACAAAAGAAGCCCGTGCACCACAACGAAGAGCAGTTCCTGCTCGCTGCAACTAGAGAAAGCCTGCAGGCAGCAACGAAGACCCAATGCAGCCAATAAATAAATAAATATATAAATAGAGAGTAACTTTAAAAAAAATGCAGAACAAAGAGCACACATGTTATAATCTGTTTTTCAGATTAATCTAGAGATAACTTCATAAATACTGGCTCTATTACTCTATTAGAAACATTAAAGGTGCTCTGTTATTGGAACAGATATCTTTAGGTTATATGATGTGTCTGAATGACTGTGTAATTGATTTCAATATGTGATGAAGACAAACTTAAATAAATGCAATTCTTCAAAAAATTATAGATTGTGCCCTTCCTCTCCTCTTTCCCTTTGATATAGATGGAGGATTCAGTGAGCATAGCTAGTGTGGTCAGTGAGACTGGGGTCAAAATTTGGCCAGTGCAACCAGTATGTTTGGTGAGCTTGGGGCAGAGAAGATATCTCATATGATTAGGAGATTGATTGCAAGTAGAGGACTTGAGAAAATAGGTAATATATTGAGGATAATGGGAGCTATATTTCTCACAGTTAGTGAAAGGAGTTACATTTATGGAAAGGAAATAAACCATCAAAATTGGGGTAATTAGTTTGAACCGATGTTTTAAGCATAGATAAATAGATGTAAGGGTGTGTGTGTGTGTGTGTGTGTGTGTGTGTGTACATGTATATTTCTTGTTCCGTCTATTTAAACGTCCTATAAGCACTGATACCCGAATAGCAGTGAACACATCAATCACTCTGAACTTTGTTTCTAAATTTTCCACTAAAAAGAACGAGGACTGACCAGCCTAGAAATTACTAGATGAACCTAGAACATCTTGTTGTGCTAGAAAGTAAGGAATTGCTCAAAGAATGATGGGAACAAAAGGATACATAATCCAGATTGAAGGGATACCCACAGGCCAAGTCTGGAACAATTTAGGCATCAAAGTAAATAATTTTAGCATTAGTATTCAGTAGAGTAACCCATTGAATAAAATAGGAATGGTTGAGTTAATACAGATATGAATAAATATGTGGTGAGAAGGGAAGGCACTACCTTACATTAGAATGCCAACTGATAAATACAGAAAAGAGATAAAATTAGAAAATTACCATTTGGCAACCATCATAGTAATAAATGATTTAGGCAAGAATCATCAATGAGTGCTAAATCCTGTGGGTGAAAATTTGATGAGGAACCCAGTGTTTATATGGTTTCAATGTATCTCCCCACAAATGCTTATTAACTGATAAGTACACAATATTTATAATTGACTTTACAGTGGAGAAACTTGGCTGACATGATCCTAACCAACTGATAAAAGTTAACATCCTTGAAACAGGATGAATCAACATTGTTTGTCTCTTTGGAGATGAACCGAGAACACAGCATCATTTCTGACAAAAACGCATAACCTGAATCCACTCATAAGGCAACATCAGCCAAACCCAAATTGAGGGACATTCTATAAAACAACTGGACTATATTCTTCAAAAATATCAAGATCACGAAATATGAAGACAAGGAAAGGCCCTTCACCTCTCTGAGCCTCAGATAATAAATAGTATGTGTCTCCTAAGAGTGCCATGTGGCTTAAATAGTAATGTATGTGACAGTCTTTTGTAAGTTATAAAATATGATACCAAACATAAATCATTAGTTGTATCTTTCTCCCAGAAAACTACAACTAATGAATGCAAAATTGTCCCTTCAGTCCGGACATTTCTCTTAGTTCTTTAACCAGTTACCATCGCAACGTTGTTATTCTCAGAGAGATTACCCCCTTAATGGACTGAGAACTGAGGAGGCCCAGCACCTAGGAAGGGGGACAGTTGATGGCAAATCCACGGATTGCCGTGGTGCGTCTGCCTGTGTCCTTGTGTGCTCATGCTTGTGCATGCACTCATATCCTGGATGCTTCGATGTTAGGCGCCTTCTCTGTGAGCAGAGGGACCCTGTGGGGACTAATGAATGCTGTTATAGATTCATAAACATCTGCTGGTGGGGCCTGGGTAATCCCTTCTAGAAGGCAAGGCCCTTTGCTTCTGTCATTCCCCACAAAACTTGTGTACACAACGTTGTGATACAATCCACTCTCTGGCAACTTAGGAATCAGGGTCCTGATGCCACCCACTGTAGAGGTGCCGACAGACAGCAGTGCGGGGTAATGAAAATCATCATTCCTGTTTTGTACATTTTCCGAAGCCTCTCACAGACATTCCCCGCCGTGAGCCTTAAAGCTGCAGCAACCTGTGAAGCAAATATCGCTCTCTGCATCTTGTCACAGATCAGGAAAGTCTAATGATCAGAGAGACCAGGCCTTGCCCCAGTCTACAAGTCTAGTAAATGGCACCCATGTGACACCCAGGCAGGACTCTTCTCATCAGGGACACTCTGACAGGAGGTGGTTCAGCGTTGGTGCCTCTCTAGCTCCCTTTCCAGCCTCGGGGGGCTGATTCCTGTGCCCTTGGCTTCTCAGAGCTCGTCTGCCCCAAGATCCCCACCTGAAGCACCCTATGCTAGGGTTCTCTCTCCAGGCTGTCTTGCCACCACATTCCGGCTAGAACCACAGGGGTTCAGCATCTTAGCCCCTGCTGCTTAAGGCTGTCACTCCCTGTTCTGGAATCAAAGGAGAAGACAATGAACACGAGGCCATCCTGACAATGGCCCCGGGGAAGCTGGCCCCAGGAGCTCATTTGTATGCCCTTTCGATTCTGGGGCCAGGTGCTGTGTCATCTTCAAGTCCATGTAGACATTTCTTTCCTCACAATGCCAGCAGAAGGAGCAATACTTAATTTCTTCCAGTTCGCTCTATCCCTGTGAGTCAGGCTGGAGGAAGTTCAGCAAGGCCAGGTTATCACCAGGCGCCCTCTGCCCTCAGCACCTCTTGGACCCAGACAGACAGATGGATCAACATCAGACACAGCAGAGCCCAGCCGGTCTGCGCTTGATCAGATCCCTTGGTAGCAGTTGCTCCCGGCCTGATGGAGGCTCACGGGAGAAGGGGCTGCTTCTGGCAGCAGTGGTGACCAACCTGCATTCTGATTGGTTCTGAGAGGCCTGAGAAAGAGGGTGCACTCTGGGTTTGCTAGGGATCGATTTGTTGGATTTGTTGGGATGTGCTGGATGGGTCAAGGGTGATCCACTAGACACTGATCAGTGGCTTTTGGAACTTATAGCCAAGGCCCCGTGGTGGGATAGAACCAACACTGATCACCTGGGAGTCGGCAAACCCAGTCTCAGATCTGCTCTCACCAGCTGGGCGTCCTTGAGCAAATTGCTTCTGCTCATTGAGACACAGTTTGCTCATCCATGACGCAAGGAGTACATTTTAGGGGCCCTCTGTTAAACCAGTGGCCTTCTAGTTAAACCAGTCTGCCGGCCTCTTCAAGCCTAGCAGGAACTCAAGTCTGGAGTTCAGGCCTTCTGACTCCCAGGCTCAATTCACTGCTGATTCTGGAAACAGAGGCTAGGGCAGGATGTTTGGGGAGCAGAGGGCACGGCACATCCTGGCCTCTGTTCAGCGGGGTAGGGGAACTGCCCAGGAAACCAGCAGCTGGACCCATGGTGATGCTGGGGGTGGAGTGGCGTAGAGGCGGGATGGAGGGGAGCCTGGCGGTTCCCACAACTCTACTGGTGGCCTGAGGACGTATGACTGAGAGTCCCCGGGGCTGCATTAGAACTCATACAGAACAAACAGGAAAGGAACAGAGAGAACCTAAGTGAAGCCTTGATAGTAGTCGGCCAGGCAGAGAGAGCTTAAGGCATGTTAGAGTTTGCTTTCTCTTTCTGTAAACTGAGAAGTGTGGCTTGGGATATTCTGGAGGTCTTGACACTTCCTAACTCCATAAGTAAAAAGCCAGGTCATTAAATAAAGCTGAACTCCCCTCTGACAGTGGGCCTCCTGGGGTCAGGCCGTGTGGGCAGTTTTCCTCCTATCTTAGGTCCCGCCCAGCTGACCTGCTTCCCTCCCTCCTTTTACCACCTGCCGTTCCGGAGTTTTGGAGCATCCCCTCCCATCTCCCCACCCCCCAGGAAACCAAACCCGGCTAAGCCCAGGGGCACAGACAGGTGGGCCCCAGGCCAGCAGAAACAGCTGCTTTAGGTGTCAACTTGCTGCGGGGGTGGGAGGAGCTGGACTTTTAAGGTCTCCTCAGAGACAAGCGTGGGTAACCTGAACCTCTTTCTGGCCCTTCTAATCCCCTGAGAGAGAAGACTCAGAGGGTCCCCGCAGGCCAGATCAGGGTCAGGTCAGAGTCTGTCTCTCCAGCCTCCAGGCTGGAAGGAGCTGAGCTTTGTGTATGAATTCCAAGGAGCTCAGCTCACAGGCAGGCAGCCCGGGAGAGAAGCACAGCCTGGGGCATGGAAGGAGGCAGCCACTAGGCGCTTCCCCCCACAGACAGACAGGGTATTGATCCTGCTCGCATGCCCCCTCCCTCTCCCCACTTCATGGTGCAGCTAATGGCCTGGAAAAAACTGGCCAGCTGTTCCCCAGCTGTGACATAATGAGCTCAGGGACGATCAATGCCCATTCCAGTCTCTAATTAGGCCAGGGAGCTGGCTGGGGTGACAGTGTGGCCTGTTTCCTGAGGGCACCACTTCCACTCCAGTCCCCAGCTGCTGTCTGCTGGCAGCCACCTGTGCCCACGCATCTGTGCCCTGGAGGAGGGGGCAGGGCCATCGAGTGGCCCTGGGGAGTCTTCTGACCCAGAGCTCCTTCTCTAGCAGCAGAAGTAGGGACTCCATAACCAGTAGGGGTGGATAGGCTGGTGGGGAGGACCTGGCCCACACGTGAAGCTCCAGACCCCCAGCTTCCTGTCACATCCTCTCTGTCTGGGTCTGCCACTCTGTACAGTGGCCTTCAATCCCAACTCTCTAACTCCCTGCCCCAGAGACCCTGCCCAGGACCCTCCCCCCTACTGGTCCTGGTTGCCTAAGCCTGTGGCTGCAAGGAAGAGGCTGGTAGCAAGTTTGGCTCCTAGCCCAGCCTCCCTCTGCTATTTATACCCTCAGTCCAGAGAGGGATGGATCAGATTCTTAATGTACTCACTGCAGAGGAGGAAGTGAGGGTGGAGAGAGAGATGGGAAAGGAAAGGTGTACACTGAGGCAAAGAAACAGAGAGGCGGGGGAGCAGAGGCCCAGGGCAAAGAGGCTCTGAGACTTGGAGAGTTCTGAGAACAGGCTAGGGAAAGCAGATGAGAGAGATAAAACGAGGGAAGCCAAATAAGAGACAGAAAAGGTAGAAATGGGGCCATCAGGGAAGAAAGAGAAGCTGGGATACAAGAAGCAGGACACACCCTGTGCTGAGTGGGGTCAGGCCCCAGGTGCCCGATCAGATGCCCCATCAGGAAGCTGAGGTGCTTGGGCAGAGTGTGTCCAGGGGCCTGGTGTGAAATGACAGGAGTCAGGAGACATTGCCTGGGGACAAAGAGGCACAGGGAACAGAGCTGGTCTGGAGGCATAGGGGGTAGGCCGGGAGTCCAGAGACGGGAAGGTCAGGCAGGGACCCTCTCCTAGATTCAAACCTTGAGCTCTGCTTTTTGGGAATGAGGGTATGGGCTGGAAACAGGAGTCAGAACAATGTGGGGAGAAGGGCAGAAGGTGACTGTTGGGGGGTTTGAAGTGAAAAGGCCAAGGGAAGGGGTCTAGGCTTTCTGCAGCCTCCACTTTGGGGCTGTCCAATCTGGCCCCGTGGTTTTTGGGTAGCCTGGGTCTGGGAGGGGACACTGTTCAGCCAGCCTCCAGCCCTCCTACCATTCACACAGTCATACACAAACCACTCAGATGGAGCCCTTTAGAGGGGTCTTTCTGGGGCCCAGTTGATGCTGGTTATCCCTTCTTGGGTCCCTTCCCAGTCCTAGGACTGAATCTCTTTCTGACTGTAATTCCCATAGGAATGACCTGGTTTGTGGAGAGCAGAAGTGCCCACTGCTATTTCCTGCACCCAGCCCCTTACCCCCAGGGCCTGAATCTCTCAAGCTGCCAGGGCCCTGGAGAGACAAGCCACTTGAGGACAGCAGCTGTGACTCAGACTCAAAATCGAGAGCTTCAATAGACCTTAGAGACCATCTACACGTCTAGTCCAATCCTCATGTGGAGCTTGGGCTCAGAGAAGCGAGGGGAGTAGCCCCAAGTGCACTGCTCACTTATACAGGTGCAGCCTCTGGACTCTGAGTTCACTGCTCCTTCCAGGATGCCAGCCTGCTCATCTCTTCCTACCCAACTCCTAGGAGTAGGAGGCATTTTCTCTTGGGAGCCTTGGCCCTCTTGCCTGGTCCTCCAAGCCAAGATTGTAGCAGGTCAAAAAGGTGAAAATTCGGGGCCCACAGGACAGCAAGTGCCCCAGGAGGGATAAAGCCGGTGAGGTTTGGAGGTGAGAAGCCTCTACCTGGAAACTGCAATCGACTCTTTGCAGCTCTGTGGCCAACACTGCCCCCTTGTGGTTTCTGACTGTCAGGGCGGCCTAGAGGCCCTGAAATGTAGCAGTTGGTGTCTTCTCTCCAGGCCAGGTCTTCACCATCCAGGGTCCCCTGCCCCCAGGGCTGATTTTGACCCTCCAGGCCTACCCTTCCAGGCTAGGCCATCTGAGAGACCAAGCTTTCACACACCATTCTGCAACAGAGTCCTCAGGTAGGTGGTCGAGGGCTGACCATCGGCCCAACCCCCACCCCAAGGGGCCACTCACAGTCCATCTCTCCATCCCTAAGGAGCCCTGGATCTGGGAGTCTGGTCCTTCCTTGGCCGTGGGGGCATGAGAGTTGGATGGGGTGGGGGGGTCCTGTGGGTCACGAATGCAGGGAGAGGACTTTGGAGGAAAGAACCCTGTCTGGCAAAGAAGCTTAGGGGGACTGTCCCAGAGATGTAGGGCAGGGGCGCCCCCTAGAGTCAGAAACCAGGCACTGCTGGGAGTGCTCTGTGGATCCCAGGTTGGGAAACCCAGCTCAACTCTTTGTTCTTAAGTCAGAGCCCAGGACTTGACAGTGAGCTGGGCAGCTGGGCAGCCCACTCTGGAATGAGCAGCTGGGTGGTCCAGGGTGCCCTGTCCCTGCAGATCAGGCTGGGCAGCTTCTTATGACACCATGAATCTAGAAGGGAGAATTTCCAGGCACTCAAGTTACAGCTCCACCCTTCACCTCCCCCACAGAATGGACATGCAGGTCACGAGTGAGAGCCCCACCTGGGACTCATGGGTATCATTTGGTCTCTACATCACTTCATTTCTGACGGCCCTGAGTTCACTCTGTCATATGGTCACAGGCACTATCTCCTTGATGACCTATGTGTTTTTTCTCCTCTCTCTAGGCCTGAATGATAAGGAGAATTCCCAGCCTTGAGTTCATCCCCTCACTCTGGAACTTGTGGATTCAGTAAATACTTATCAACTGACTCACTAAAAGACCAGAGATGGGCACATCTGTGGCCCTATGTTTCCCTGATTATTTTTCAGTCAAACTGGACAACTTTTCCTTTGAATCTCCATGGCACTTTGACTCCCCTTTGAAGGTTATAACCTGCTTCATCTCCATTCTAGATTGTGAGCACCAAGAGGGCAATGTTTATACTTGTTTCACCTTCGTACCATTTCTCTTACCCCCTAAACAGAGCTTTGCATATAGAAGGTGCTCAGTAAACATTCTTGAATCGAGTGACATGAAGCCTGCAGTTTGGGCTGCTGGGAGCTGCAGGAGGTGGGAATGGGATGCTCTGAGGCTTCAGGTGATGATGGGAGTGTGCTCAGAACAGGGAGGCAAGGACTGTACAGGGAGGTGAGTGGGGAGTCTGGGCCTCCTTGGACCCTTGCCTGGGGAGGAGGAGCACTTTACCTAAGAGAACAGGCAGGTGGGAGGGCCTTGGAGATGTGGTAGGTTGAGGAAGGGAGCCTGGTATTGGGGAAAGTTCAGGTTTGCCCCAGCGCCAGGTATGATGGACCCCCAGCTATCCTGAGTGACAAGCAAAGAAAAGGGGGGATAGAAATCTGGAGGCTTAGATTCTGGTCATTTCTCCTTCACCCTCTAGCTGTGTAGCCTTGGGCAAGTTACTTCCTGTCTCGGTCTAATCATCTGTAAAATAGTTACCTGACCTCCTATGACCCTTGCAGCTCTGCTCTTCTGACTCCAGCTGGGGGTTCTGAAGTAGAGAGGTAATGATTAGTGGGAATTTGTACATCACCCTCCTCAGGCCTAAGCACCATCTAGGTCCTGGACCAGACAAGGTGACAGAGTGCAAAGCCATGAAGAAGGAGGCATGTGGGCTGAGTCAGCTGTGGCCTGACTCAGAGGATGTGGAGGAGGGCAGCAGGGAGAGACAACACTCCCAACTCAGGGTAAGTAAAGTGTCCGGTTATCAGCCTCCAGGGAAGGGTTTTCAGGGACCCTCACTTTCCTTTGCTGTGCTTCCCTGTCCTCTTCCTTTTTCCAACCCCAGACTCAGTAAATAGAGATCTGGGATTTAAATCCCAGCTGCCCAGCTGTGTGGCTCTGAGAAAGTCACTTAACCTCTCTGAGCCTCAGTTTCCACGTGTATAAATGGAGTTATTAAAACTAACTCAGAAAATTGTTGTGAAATTTCTCCTGCGAAAGTGCCTTGTTCTAGGGCTACTGCTAGATCTCCCTCCCTCCCCAAGTCTGGAAAAGGGCAACTGGTACAGATCGGCCCTCAAGCCACAGGGCAAACCGTTAATGGTGCTTTTTAGGTACACCGGGGGTGGGGTGGGGCGTGTGGAGGAGCAGGCTGATGCTGAGGAGGTTGGATGGTAAGAACAGGCAGAGGGCTAATGCCCGAGCAGCACCTGATGCTAGTGAGGAAGGGCCACTCACCCTGGAGACCTATTTATTGTGCGATTATCAAAGGCCCAGCAGCTCTCTGGGAATTTTTCTTTGGGGATCCAGCATTGGGCCCCAGCTGATGGATGGGGGTGGTGGGAAGCATGGGGAAGGCTCCCCGGTCTCATAGCAGGCCTGGCCTACACATGCACTGTGGGTGTTCCTGTCACTCTTTTGAGCCTGGTTCATCCAAGGCCCCCAGTTTCTAATCTGGTTGGGAAAGATTTATTTTTGGGTCCCTGTAACCTAGCAATGGGCTCACATGACCAGTGGCAGCTGCAGGCTGAATATACTGTTGGATCTTGGCTCCTGGCAGGGGGTGTAGGCCAGACTGTGGGGGAATAAAGGGAATGCAAAGGCTTTCACCTCTGCTTTCCTCCAACTCCCTCCTCAGCCCCTCAGCTTGGCCACAGATGGTGGGCAGGGGGGTGGCCGCCTGGGGAGCAGGCATGGCTGGAGCTGGCACAGGGGGCTCTGGACGGCCGGGTGCTGAGCTGCGGTGGGGAGGTCCCAGCTGTGAGCCTGCTCTCCACGTGGGGAGGGTTGGGTGTCCATGTGGTTGGCGGTGGGTGCAGGGAGGGTGCCATGTTGGCGTCCTGGTGGGCGAGGCCAATCTTTGTTGTGGGATCTCAGGGACACCCCTGGTCGATGTTGGAATCCCAACATCCGGCTTCTTTCCTTTGTTCCCTGTTAAATTGTTAATATTCCTGGGAGAGAGAACACATTAAGCTGCTATCAGTGTGAATGGATTTGTCAGCCTCTTTCCTGAGAGCAGGCTTTGACAGATGCAGAGAGAGCAGAGGAGGAGGGCAGTGGGTGCCACTGAGCAGGTGAGGGGCTACAGGGAGAAGGCTGTGGGCACATAAAGAGCATTCGAGAGACTATTGAATACATGGATGGGCGAATGAAAGATAAACTTGGTCCCCTTCAAGGTCTCATCTTGAGGAGGCAGGAAAGAGTGGGAGGGGACATAGCCCCGTCAAGAGGTAGGCAAGGGTAGGGCAGGGCTGCACCAAGGAGAAAGTTTGGGATGGAGAAATCAGACCTCAGCACCAAGGGCTCCACCATGATCCTGAGGAGAGGGGTACCCCTGCCTCCAACCTGTAACAGGAGCCCACTCCTGGGTATGCATGCAGTATGGTGGGCCATGGATCTCTGACGTGGCTTGTGGGACCACCTCCAGTTTCTCCACCTTGGCCTTCCCACCTCCTCCACTGTGCTAAGCTCTAGAAGGAGGTATTGGCAGGGTGGGGTGGGAGGATGTAATGTCAATAGCTACTCCAAACCCTGAGTTCATTTAATGAGATATTGCATGGAAAGGCCTCCCCAGATTGGGCCCTCAAGAACTAGTATCATCATCATCTTTGTTGTTCTGTTATTATTGTTATCAGCTGCCTCCAAGCCAGGATAGGCAGTTTTTCCTCTCCTTCTGCCTCTCCTGAGCCAAGATGACCTCCAGCAACTGAGAAGATGCTCTAGGATCCACTGCCTCCTTGCAACCACCTTTCCCAAAGGCTCTCTGGGAGGGGCCTCAGGACCTGGAGACTGCCCGCTGGCCACCACACCAGTTGTTTGACCAGCCAGGGTACTAGCTCCCCCAAGCCGGAGAAGCAGGCTATGTATTATAGGCTTCCTATCCCTATTAGATAAGCTAGGAAGTGAAGAAAGTTTGTCCATTTTATAGATAGAAAGATTAAGGCACAGATGGCCAACTCACAGGCTAAAGTCTTACTATAAACCAACAGAGTAGAGCCCAATTAGAACCAAGGATTCCTGACCAATCCAGTGCTTTTTTTTTTTTTTTCTTTTTTTCCCTTTGGCCACGCTGCGAAGCTTGCGGGATCTTATTTCCCCGACCAGGAATCAAACCCAGGCCCAGCAATGAGAGTGCCGAGTCCTAACCACTGGACTGCCTGGGAATTCCCTCCAGTGCTCTTTCTATAATCGTGTTCTGATGAGCCTGAATTCTCTCTGGTTCTTTGGAAGGGGACCATGTCAGTCTGAGCTGGGCTTCTGCAGGAATGATGTGGGTGCTGATCAGGGACAGGCTTTACCTGATCCCAGAGGGTTTGACTGATGCCAAGATGATCTTGCTGACGTGATAGAACAAGGTTTGATAAAAATCACTTTGCTGTCTTCAGGTTCTAATTTGACATTTTAATTAGATTTCCCTGTATTCAGGTATATCTAATTTTGTTTTAGGCTGTTTCCTAGAAGGTAGTGTCCATTTCTATGGAATTGGCTTTAGGGCCTCAGCCCAGAGTCTCATGTCAGGCCCCCAGAGAAGCCATGGGGGCAGGGGGAAAGGAGTAAATGCTTTGGCTTCAAACAAACCTCGGTTCAAATATTGGCTCTGGTATTTACTAGCTATGTGACCTGGGCAAAGTCACTTTACCCGGGGTACCCATTTCCTCATCTGTAAAATAAGGTGAGTCATGGCTGCCTCATAGAACTGGTGTGAAGATTGAAGGTCTCGTATGTAAAGGGGCTGGCACTCGTAAGAGCTCAAGAAAGGGTGGCTGGGATATTGGAGATCACAAGGTCGGGTCTGGGCTGGTCAGTGGCCTCTTTGTTGTTGACCTGGGGCAGCCACCTTGCCCCCTCTGAGTTTCCTGGGTGATTCATTGTTCTTATGGCTCTTTGGGTTGGGTCTGGTAAACAATTCCAGAATTCCCTTTCTTCCCTTTTAGAGACAGAGGGAGTTCCCATATAGGTGAGTCTCAGGAAAGAGGGCTCTGGAGTAGATATTATGCCTGAATTCCTTGTCCAGGCTCATGGCTCTGCCATGCGTGGCTTTGGGTAATCTCTTGACCTCTCTGGGCCTCACAAATATGGGTGCCTTGGCCTGTAGGATGTCTTACAGCTCTACAATGTTAGGATCCTATCCTTGGGTGTCAGTCGTAATCCTGGGGGAGCTGCTTTCTTCCTAGTTGGTGGGAAACCATGCCCCTTCATCTCACCTCCAAAGGCTCATCACCTGGCCTTGGACCTTCTGCCGATAATGTTCCCCAGCTCTGCTCAGTCCCGCAGATCCCACAGATCCAGACCAAACAGAGCCTTCCTGAGTACCTGCCTCCCACTCTGCCTTCAGGGAGCAGTGCTGTGCTGGTACCACAAGGTGGCTTATGAGGATGTTGGATTCCCTCATCTCCACCAGCTCTCTCAGCCCCACACCACATAAACATACAACCTAAGAAGACAATAGGAAGGCACTTTTTGAGGGGCAAGTGCAGGGTTAGGACAAGGCCCTTAGCTCCTCTTCAAACCCGACAGCCACTCCTGAACCTGTCCTCTCTGTACATGCGGCAGCTTCCAAAGGAGCCAAACCTTGGGCCACGCCCTCGAGCCACAGCCCCTGCGAGACCTGACCCTAGTGCCCTGTGTCTGCACTGACTGGCCTGGCTACAAAAGCACCTTGGTTCTGATGTCACAGAACCATGCAATGACAGGGCTGTCAGGAACCTTCAGGGATCATCTGTCCTATATTCTTTTTGAACTGATAAGAAACTAAGGCCAGAAATGGCAAGTGACTTGCCCAAGGTCACACAGTTAGTAACCGCCAGAGCCAGGCCTTAAACCTGGACTTTCTGACTCTGAGTGCTCTTTTGTGTCATCAGGCTGGCCAGGAGGGTCTCCCCCGCCTGCCATCACCTGACCCTAACAGGTTTTTGAGTTACCACTCCAGAAGCCTGAGAGGAGGGGGAGGGGCTGGGCCCACTCCTGGGCGCCTTGCCTGGGGGCACTGGTGCCTGGCTCCTGGTTCTAGAAGTGGCTCCAAGGGGCTGGGTGGGAAGCAGGAGGCCATTAGGACCCAGAAGCTCTCAGCGCATCCTGCTCTGCCGGCTGCCTCTCACTGATCACTGCAGTGGTTCAGGCTTCAGCAGCCTTGGAGAAGCATCAGCTGAGAGGAGCTATCACATGGGAGCCGGGAGCTGCTCAGCAAAGGTAGGAGTTGCCGACTAGGCCAGGAATGGGGGCCAGACCCAGGCCTGGTGGTGAATGCTGAGGTACTGTACAGAAGGGTACAGCCCATCCTACCTTACAGTGGGCAGTTTTGTCAGGGGATGGGCCCCCAGGTATCCCGAAGGCAATATTGGGGTGTGGGCATCTCTGAAGCCTAGAGATGGGGGTTGATCTGCTGCCAGCAGGAGTACCCACATCCTGCAGGCAGACAGGGTTCCTCATCTATCTTGCTCTATGTCGTAAAAATGGGTCCCCTTCATCCTAGGAATGAATCCTTTGGCATCCAGGCCGATGGGCAACTCTGTGTCTTGGGTGTGGGCAACTCTCCTGGGGAGAGGTGCTGTAGCCCCCTGAAAATCTTTCCTGGCTTAGAAGGGGCACGCTCTTGTCTGAAGGGAGGCCAGTCTCGGGTCCTTGGGATGAAGGCTCTGTATCTAAGAAACAGGTATATGTGAATCCCAACACCTCTGTGGCCTTGGGCTGGGCACTTATGTACATCTTGCATCCTGAGACACGGCTGTTTGTAACTTGACCATACCCCTGCTAGAGGCCCAGACCCCAGCTCCTAGGGTGGCAAAGCCTTCCAGGTACTGAGAAGTCCTAGAGGTGAGGGAAGGTTTGCTGGAAGGGAGCAGAGGGAGGACAAGAGTGTCCAAGAAGGCATGATGATATGAGCTAGGAATGGAGTGAGGCTCCCTGGGCTTCCCCTGTGAAACCGTTACCCACAGCCCTCTCAGGCTTTACCCTGGTCCATCAGTGAGGAAGTGCTGGGGAGCAGGTATATTGGCTCTTCTTTTAGAAGGTAAATGGGAATACTGGAATTTAGAGGTCAGTGCAGAGATACTGGCAAGTCTGAGGGGGTGAAAAAGAGAAATGTCCAATGCCTTCTTGCCTAGGGCTCCATCATGGCTGCACAGCACCCCTCCATCTCCACGTGGAAACAATGTCTGCTCCCGCAGTCTGGGACCCTGGGTGAGCCCTGCTGGCAGACACTTGATGTCCATGCAGACATGGTGGGCCTTGACTCCTTTAGCTTCCAGGGCCTCAGAGTCACGTCTTCTGGGCCCCACTCCCAGGTAGAAGGAATGCGGGAGTCATGGCATAGAGAGTAAGGGGCAATGTTGCCTCCCCTGGTGTTTCGTTCCACATTTTATTCTGGCAGATTGTCTTATGAGAAGGGTCTGCATTTCTGGGCCCTCTCTTCACCTTCTCTGCAGACCCAGTGGCTATGTGACACGTGCTGTCTCTTATCCTGGGGGAGAGGCACGTCTCTAGGTAGTTGTTCAAAGTTAGGGCTGCCTCAAGTCCAGGAGCCCGAGTTACTCGTTCCAGAAGACAGGCCCCTGGCTGGCACACAACTGATGGACTGAGTGTTCTTAGAGTATGTCCTACGGGGCAGAGATACAACTGATCAATCTGAGTTTGATTCAGGTCACAAAATTGTACTGAGCACCTATCGCATGCATGGCATGCTGGAAGTTAAATTAGTGCAAGGTTGGTGGTAATGCCAAAAACCAAGGGTGATTGTAAGGCTGTAGCAATTCAGGGGCAAGAGGACCCATCTGCCCCAAGTGGGCCCCTTTACTGCAGTAAGAGAAATGATGGGTTTTTAACTGAGCAGCCACCAGGCCCTCCATAGCCAAGGAACTCACTGAGCCATCAAATGTTGTTATATATGGGAAACTTAGAGGTTGTCCAGTTCAAACCTCCCATTTTACAGATTAGGAAACTGACCCAGGAAACTTCTGGCTTGTCTGCAGAAAGCCCATCAGACTTGGCATGTCCACACTTTGCCTCTAATTTTGATACCTTAGTACACTATGTTGAGGGAATCTGGACTTCAAGAATGGCATATGGAAATCAAAAAAAAATTAAAATTATAACTGACCCTTGAACAATGTGAGGCTTAGGGGCGCTGACCCGTTGAGCAGTGGAAAATCCAGGTATAATCTATAGTTGGCCTTCCATCCTACATTTCTTCTGAATCTGCAGTTCCACATCTGCAGATTCAATCTACTGCTGATGGGGTCCTGTAGTACTGTAGTATTTATTACTGAAAAAAATCTGCATGTAAATGGACTCCTACAATTCAAACTCATGTTGTTCAAGGGTCAACTGTACACTGAGCAACTTATTTCAATTCTGTGCAAACTCAGCATGGATAATGAGACACGTAAAACAGCTTTGAGCAGGAGAAATGAGAGACACTGAACACTCAGACCCCGCCCCTTGCCAGTTTCTTCCAGTTTTCCTCTCTGCTTTATGCTCACCCACCTCCACCCCTCCATACCTCTTACACAGATGCCTACTCCTCCCTCCTTGGACTGTGGTAACAGTCCAGGAATAGGAGGGTTTTGGCCAGGGGTCCTGTGATGATCCGCTCCAATGACCCAAGATCCAGGGGCCTGGGAAGTGGGAGGTTAAGAGCAGCTCCTCTCCCACCTGTGGGGGAACAGTGACCTTGGGAAGTTAATGAGTGGGTGGAGAAGGGCAGCTTTCGTATGACTTACGCCCTTCTGGCCTTGGGAGCTGTGGAGTCTGGATGAGCTGAGCTCCCAGTTTCCCTCCACCTGGGATGTTTTGTTTTCACTGGTCCTTCTCAACACTCCCAAAGTGGCAGCTCTTTGTCTTGGGGATGGTGATGTCTGAGCACACTAATGCACAGTCCTTCCCCCTTTCAGGTAATCTCTGTCTAGTGGTGAGAGACAGTTTTAGAGACGGTTCAAATTCAACAACTATTTACTGAATGTCTGTTATGTTGCAGCCACTGTGGAGGGCACCATCAAACACAGTATGGCACAGTGGGCTGGAGTACTGGCCCTGGAGCCAGGCCTCCCGGGTGCGTACCTGGACCTTGCTACTTACTAGCTGTGTGACCTTTGGTAAGTTATTTTATCTCTGCAAGCCCCAGTTTTATTGATTGCAAAATGGGGATAAGAATAACATCTACCTCATAGGGTTGTGTAAGGATTAAAATGAGTTAATAGGGGCTTCCCTGGTGGCGCAGTGGTTGAGAGTCTGCCTGCCGATGCAGGGGACACGGGTTTGTGCCCCAGTCCGGGAAGATCCCACATGCCGCGGAGCGGCTGGGCCCGTGAGCCATGGCCACTGAGCCTGCGTGTCCGGAGCCTGTGCTCCGCAATGGGAGAGGCCACAACAGTGAGAGGCCCGCGTACCGCAAAAAAAAAAAAAAAAAAAGTTAATATACGTAGAGTGCTTAGAACAGGGTCTGGTATATGGAAAGCACCATAGACATGTTACTGCTTATTATTAGCATTTTTATTAATAAATTCTGCAGCATCTTCCAAACAGTTGTGAAGTAGGTATTATTCCCTTCATTTCACAGATGCCTTTATGAGGAAACTGAAGTTCAGAAGAGTTAGTAGTTCCCAGACCTAGGACTGGAAACGAGATCTCGTGCTCCTTCTCCTCCCCGACAGCTGCTGCCATTCTGAGGAGACAAGAAATCATGAAGTTTACATAAGCAACCCTAATACTGGGGCACTATCCCAGAGTTCAGCAGGACCCTGGGAAAGGGAGACAGAGGATTTAGAGTCCCTGGATAACAGTCCTTGAAAGGGGAGAAGGGTGTGGAGAAGAGAGGAAAGGAGCTGGAGACCACTCAGAAGACGGAGTGTTGAGTGGGTGAGGCTCCCGCATCTCTCATGCTCCTGCTTCCCTGCAGTCACCAAGGTGGACCCGGAGCTGCCTCCCGAGCCCTCAGTCCCCGGCCTTGAGGGCTGGCAACAAGAGCCTGCCCGAGAGGCTCCAGCAGGAGGCGCTCTCTCCCCACCCCAACCCGCACACACAAAATTGGGAAGCCTGGGCCTGGGCTTGCCATCCCAGGGTCACTGGACTAGGATGGGGGATGGGCCTGTGACAGGAGGTGCCCTGGGTGTCCTCTTTCGGCCCCATGGAGTCCTCCCCCATCCCCCCGTCCTCAGGGAACTCTTCCACTCTGGGGAGGGTCCCTCAAACCCCAGGTCCCTCTACTGCCAGTGGGGTCCCGGAGGTAGGGCTGCGGGACGTGGCTTCAGAGTCTGTGGCCCTCTTCTTCATGCTCCTGCTGGACTTGACCGCTGTGGCTGGCAATGCTGCTGTGATGGCTGTTATCGCCAAGACACCCGCCCTTCGAAAATTTGTCTTTGTCTTCCACCTCTGCCTGGTGGACCTGCTGGCTGCCCTGACCCTCATGCCCCTGGCCATGCTCTCCAGCTCTGCCCTCTTTGACCATGACCTCTTTGGGGAGGTTGCCTGCCGCCTCTACTTGTTCCTGAGCGTATGCTTTGTTAGCCTGGCCATTCTCTCAGTGTCGGCCATCAACGTGGAGCGCTACTATTATGTGGTCCACCCCATGCGCTACGAGGTGCGCATGACGCTGGGGCTGGTGGCCTCTGTTCTGGTGGGT
Organism: Mesoplodon mirus; assembly: GCF_964341445.2. Classification (NCBI taxonomy): domain Eukaryota; kingdom Metazoa; phylum Chordata; class Mammalia; order Artiodactyla; family Ziphiidae; genus Mesoplodon; species Mesoplodon mirus. The sequence continues at coordinate 103,039,609 of NC_138978.1, forward strand.
GTGTGGGTAAAGGCCTTGGCCATGGCTTCTGTGCCGGTGTTGGGAAGGGTCTCCCTGGAGGAGGGAGCTCCCCGTGTTCCCCCAGGCTGCTCACTCCAATGGAGCCACAGTGCCTACTGCCAGCTTTTTGTGGTGGTCTTTGCTGTCCTTTACTTCTTGTTGCCCCTGCTCCTCATCCTAGTGGTCTACTGCAGCATGTTCCGAGTAGCCCGAGTGGCTGCCATGCAGCACGGACCACTGCCCACGTGGATGGAGACCCCCCGGCAACGCTCCGAGTCTCTCAGCAGCCGCTCCACCATGGTCACCAGCTCGGGGGCCCCCCAGACCACCCCGCACCGGACGTTTGGGGGAGGGAAGGCAGCAGTGGTCCTCCTGGCTGTAGGGGGACAGTTCCTGCTCTGTTGGTTGCCCTACTTTTCTTTTCACCTCTACGTCGCCCTGAGTGCTCAGCCCATTTTGACCGGGCAGGTGGAGAATGTGGTGACCTGGATTGGCTACTTCTGCTTCACTTCCAACCCTTTCTTCTATGGATGTCTCAATCGGCAGATCCGGGGGGAGCTCAGCAAGCAGTTTGTCTGCTTCTTCAAGCAGGCGCCGGAGGAGGAGCTGAGGCTCCCTAGCCGGGAGGGCTCCATTGAGGAGAACTTCCTGCAGTTTCTTCAGGGCACTGGCTGTCCCACGGAGTCCTGGGTTTCCCGACCTGCACCCAGCCCCAAGCAGGAGCCACCTGCTGTTGACTTTCGAATCCCCGGCCAGATAGCTGAGGAGACCTCTGAGTTCCTGGAGCAACAACTCACCAGCGACATCATCATGTCGGACAGCTACCTCCGTCCTGCCCCCTCACCACGAGTGGAGTCCTGATGGGCTGCTGGACACTTGGAGGGAGATGGGGCTGGGGGCCGGTTAGGACCGCAAGGAACTCCTTGTGGTATCACCTTTTCCCAGCTAGCTGGGGCTGGGGGTCTCTGCACACAGCTTTCGCTTAGTGTTTTCTGGGTCAGGAACAGAGCCAACTGGATGGATATGTGGCAAAAGCCTTGGACATGGCTGTGAGCCTTGACTCCTGGGGGAGGGAACCTGGTGAGATGGTGACGAGAGTAAAGGGTCAAGAAGGTGAGATGATGCCTCTCAACCAATGAACTTCCATGACTCAGGAAGCAGGGAAACTCTAAGGGTAGGAGTTGGAAGATATAGGGCAGCAGACCAGGCTTGGAGTTATTCTGGGGACCCTTTAGGATCTTTCATTTTTCAGTGTAATTGTCCAGGGCAGAAATTGCACTCAAGCAAGGTAAGAAAATGACCCATGTCTTCTCATTTCCTTGCTAGGTTTAAAAACAACTAAATTACAGCCAAGTGTTTCCTTTGAGTTAATAGATTTTTTTTTTTTTTCTAGTTTTAAACCTGAGGTTTCCTTAAAGCGAGAGGACCAGCTGGGTATATTCCTTTCTTGAGTTTGGTCAAGCGAGGGGAAACAGCAATCAGGGCACACAGAGTAGAAGAGAGGAAAGTTGACTGCAGCTCTCTCTCTCCCACCCTCCAGGAACAGCCGTTTTGTTGTATTTTTCAGTTTCTCTTTTGGACATGGGAGATTAAGTTTGGGGCTTGATCTTAGCAGAGGCAAGAATAAAGCAGGAATGTTTTTCTCTTTGTCTTTTAGGATGAAGAAGTGGAAAGATTGGGGGTTGGATGGCTGAAGGTGGGGGTTAGCATTTGAATCGCTAAGGTGGTTGGATACAGAGAGGCCTGTAGTAACCCAGACCAATAATACTGTAAATCTTTTTTTTCCAGAGCTGGCCTCCCTGATCTCTCTCTTCACGGCAGTGACCCATCGCCAGCCCTCTGGACAATCGGGTACAAGAGACTAAGGTTGGGAATGGGAAAGGTGGGGTTTCCATGGTTCATTAAATGCCTCCCTACTCCCATTCATCGCTCTCAAAATTAGCTTCAGTGGCAAAGACTTAAATCTCTCTCCTATCTGCAGCCCTGGGTTGGAGAGGGGGCATGGGAGTTGGGCTCAGCTGTTCACTGATTGAGACTGTAGGAACTGTGTTGGGTGGTCTTGGTGGTGGTATATTCAAGGGAGGGGGAATAATCACAAACTGGACAGGACACCCATCTAGGACTACCCGTCCGTCCACTTCCCTCAATTCAATCAGGTCACATTAGAGAGTTGAGGCCGGACCACATGGTGGTGTGATCTGTATTTGAACAAATTCCTGGCTTAACTGAGCATCAAAGAGGAAGATGGCTTGGTGGGAGTGGGACAGTTTCCCCTCTGAACAGTTAATAAATAATTTTTATTATAAAAAGTTATGCTGATATCAACATTGACTCCTTCAGTTCAACTCAGTGCATGATAGTTGAATACCCTATTCTGTAAGACTCACAGAGGATTTGCAGTCACTGCCTTCAAGGAGTTCACAGTCTAATTTGATCAGGTACCTTGTATTTTGACAGAGCATTTACATATAGTAAAGCACTATGGAATGTGTTAAGAGAAATATATTGAGGAATATGTTCGTGGTTCTAACTTCTGAGAGTTCAGCCTATTGCAGCAAGATGCCTATATGGAGTCTTCCTGCAGATTGAAAGTCTGGGGGCTGTAGATGAAACTCTAGTTGAGGAAAATAATTTATCACATGAAACGGGGCAGCTTCTCCTCCTCAGATCTAGGAAATTTTCCACGTTTCTGTCTTCCTACCACTAGACTTACTCTAGTCCAGTGCTTATTACATTGAGGAAATCCCTTAGATAATATGTACACCGAGGAGAGTCTTTTGCGATTGAAATGCATGTTCTCCTCCTCTCTCTCCTAAAGGTAAATTCCTAAGGGACGAATCTCATTCCTAGATAGGGGGAAAACTTCCGAACACCACTGAAGAGCTAGCCGACCCTAAACATTGCCAGCAGGTGGCAGTGTGAGTCCAGTGGAGCTAGGAAAGATGAGGGCAGGTGGGGAGGGGCGGGGGGGACATTAAACACTGCCTGGCAGCCATTTTGTTAACTTATTTTGCCTTTTTGTTTGACTTTGCCCTCCAACTCTTCCTTCGCATACATCAAAGGAGAAAATCTTAAGTACAAGAATATGGCTAATTCAGGCTGAAGTTTCCTGACACTGTGATCTCACTGGTGTTTATTACAGAATTTGACATATGCTGGTTCATTTGCCATTTATTTTTCCCGGAGTGGATCATGAAGGAAATAAAATTTTCTCTTCTATTATGCTGAGAACTTTCCCAACAATTTGTCATGACCACCTTCCAGGGGTTTTCTAATCACCAGGATCACTTGGTAAAGTTCCATATGTAATTCTTAGCTGTGAAAGCCATTCCTGGACAAAATTTGACCTCTAAATCCACTGAAGAAATCAACAGGTTGAGAAAACCGTGCTCTCAAGTTATTTTTTCCCCGCACCCTGGTGGTGTTGGGGTAACTCTCAATCCTAGATGAAAACCTTCTGTTGTCGGGTCTCCCAGGTAACATCTTATAGTAGCATGGTAGAAAAGGAGTGAATTTGGAGTCAGATCTACTTACTCACTGTGTGAACTTGGGAAAGATGCTTAATTTCTCTGAGCCTATCTCCTCATCTGTAAAAATGGGGATAATATTAACCTACCTCACAGGGTTGTTGTGAGGAATAAAAGAGATGACACATGGAAGCACCTAGCCATACTTGGCAAATAGGTACTCAATAAATATTGGTTTTTCTTCCCTTTCCTCTTGCCCTTTTTCCCCATAAGTATTGATTATGGGAAAGCAGTCCCTTTTATTCTAACGGTCACTTGGAAAAGAGTAGGAGACTTCGAACTTTGAAGAACTGGCAGTAATAAATTATGGTGGATGAGGCTGTTTAAGGTGGCTCTCAAGAAATTCCTCTAATGATCATCAATCACCATATAGACCTTTCTGTTTGGACCGTATATTCTAAGGTTTAGGTTCTACTGGGGAGATAATATTTAATCGTAGAGAAAGGTTTTGAGGGCTACAAGAGTTCCCCACCCTAGAATATATGGTGAGAGTATTTGTGGGGCTATTTGGAAGTAAAGGTAATTTAGGGCTACTTTCATTGTAGTATCCAGGATTATGAGTAAAAAGGCTATCAGTCTGGGGCTTTTATAGGGGATTTATCAACTTTCAGGTGATGCTATGGCTGAGAGGCAAATTTTACCAGAACTTCCCTTTCATGTGGTACAACAGGTAATTTTAATAGGAGATTCACAGGATGCACTGGTTTGTTTTAGGGTGTGGAACTTTGGTTGCCTAATCCTGGTAGAAGTCCTAAGCGCTTAACGCAGGACGATATGTGAGCGCTAAAACTGGCTTATGTTGGGGAAAGACAGCATGGAAATTTTATGGAGAAACTACACTCTTACCTTTCAAGTAAAGTAAGATCTGTTAGCGATTTCAAGTGACCATTTACCAACGTAGTAGCTGGGCAACTCTCAAGTTCACTGGGTACATTTTGAGAGCAGGAGGCGGTGGGCCAGAGGAGAGGGCAGAAAGGGATCGATAAAGTCCCAGGCATGGTCGGTCTTACTAATTTCAGATGTGGAGCGCGGCCAGGGCCCAGACTCTAATTCTCATCCTATAGATCTGGCTGAGACAACTTCGGTCGAGAAAGTGTCCTACACTTGGGCAGAGGCTCCGTATCTCCACAGCCAGAGTCCAGCTGGGTTTTCTGGCCAGTGGGAAATTCCCAGCAGAGATTTCCGTGTGGGCTGCGGCCTTTTATTTGGGAATTCCCATCCCCCACGTCAATCTGAAGCCGCCTGTGTGACCTCGGGAGAGTGTCTTGAGCCGGAGAAGCCAGTCCCTGTTTTTTCCACACTTATCCAAATAAGGCAGCCGAAAAGGTGAAAGGGGACTAAGGTCGAGCGGCGCCCGGCGAGCTCGACAGGGCAGCCCTACACCACGGAACGGCCGCTTGACCTGCTCGCTCCTGTCTTCGTTCTCTCGCTCCCGGTTGCTCCTCCTTTACCCTAGCTAGACAGGGCCGAGAAGTAACGGCCGCGGGCGTTGCCGGAAGTGTCGTAAACCGCCGGATATCCGGTTCCTCTGGGCGCTCAGGGAGCTGACGGAGAGGGCCGCCGCCCAACAGTAGTCGCTGTCTCTGCCGGCTCCGCCGCAGTCTCCGGTGTGTGAGTGAGGCCGGGCCTGGTCCCCTCTCCCTCCGCCGCCATGGGCTGCACTTTGAGCGCCGAAGACAAGGCGGCGGTGGAGCGAAGCAAGATGATCGACCGCAACTTGCGGGAGGACGGGGAGAAAGCGGCCAAAGAAGTGAAGCTGCTGCTACTCGGTGAGGGGCTGGGGGCGGGGCTGGCGGGGTGTTCCCGAGGGCCCAGGCACTTGGGAGTCCTGGGCGGGGGTTCAGGCCGCGCCGGAGGAGAGGACCCCGAAGAATCTGGAGGGCGTGACGGACGTGGGGCGGGGTGTGGGGGGTTGGTGGCTGAGGCCGGAGGGCGTGATGAGGGGGTGGGGTTTTGGGGTGGTAGGAATTAGGCTGGAGAGAGGGTGTGCCTCCATGCTGGAATTGGGTTCAGCGAAGAGAGCTTGGAAGTGTGGTCCAGTAGGACATTGAGACTATTAGGAATATGGGAAAAGCTCATAAAGGAAGAGCTGCTGTTAGGGAAGGTTTTGCAAGGGGGAGGGGTTGGAGTGAGTTGGTAGCGAGGACGGGAGAGTGTGTTGGGCTTGTAGAGAGGGGGGCAGGGACAGAGTGGTCACATAGGACGTTGTCATTTATTAGAGAGTGGGCATTTTGAACTATCGGTAAGGTGGAGGAACTCTGGGTTATCCAGGAACAGGAAGGTGTGTGGTTGAGATAAATGACAAGTTCTCAGGTATAAAGGAAAAGTTTGGGTGCAGAAGCTGTGTGTACTTATCCACCTTTTTCTATTATTTTTATTCTCTTAAGGTTTTATAACTCCTTGTTTTTATAAAGTGGGAGGTTGTGTGAGCTGAGGAGATTTAAGGACTTGCTGGTTTGAGGTTTGTGGCATAAGATGTGATGATAATAGATTACACAGTGGGAGTTGCTGAATAGTTGCTAGGGATGATGTACAGTGGGACTGCAGTTATCTTAGGATAAGATAAATATTGGACATATTTACTGTAAAAGGTGTGACAGTGACAGATTTCTGGTGAGCTGTTCTTTTTTTTTTTAAATATTGGCTTCAGGAATTACTTTTATTTTACCTGACATTTGTTTTAAGTAGCTTTTATGTACAGTCAGATGCATTTTACTCAGCATGGTTAGTTTTAGAATTTTTGAGAGACTGGTTTCTAGAGGCTCAGTAAATCACATAAAGTACCCTGGTATCAGCTTACCAAAAGATAAAGCCACATTTCTTCACCTTTAGTATTTTCTAGGGATCTGTTAGGGAAAACTAAATAAGAGTAATGGTTTCTGTAAGCAATAGAACTTTACTTTTTAAAACAAGTGATTTTTGGGAAAAAGAAGTTGCTTTAGAAGTGCCAAGTTTTTATGGTGTAAAGCTCCAGAGGACACAATGCAGCACCATAACCCAGGGTTTATTTTGTACTCCAGGGTGTTCTGGGTGGCCATGCTAGTCTTTTCATGTTAACATGTTTGATGGTTTGTAGATTGCAGAAGCCCTGGTAACAGCTTTTTGGATAAAGAGGGAAAGTTATGCATTGGAGCTTGAGCTTTCAGTTTGAAGACCCGATCTTACAGAACGTATGAAATAAAATTGAAATTCCAGACTGCCACTGTCCATATAACAGTATCATTTGTGAATGAGCGTGGTCCCTGGTACATAGTAGGTGCTTCTTAAATATATACTGTTAACCAGCATGTGCCAGCTAATGTTGGACATTGCTCCTTGGGGCCTTTCAGATGTTTGATATAAACCATAATACTCAAGGCATTAGCATTGTCTCTATTGATCGATTAGTTATGAAAGTAAAGGTGTATTTTCATCTTCTGTGGTTATTTTGATTTACAATCATCATTAGAGATCCCCTCAGGACATTAGCCTATTGTGATACAGGACTTTATAAATAGTGCATTTAATTAAAAACAAAATTAAACACATGATCACTTAGGGAACTTCAAAAGCAGTAAGTAAAAACATTTGCTTTTACTTTTCATCAGTTTCATTGTTTTAAGTAATATTTTTTTATATTCTTGAGCAAGTTAAATCAACAAATTCAAATAGGTGGCAGAGAGAGATGTTCTTGCTTGAACCATAACATAACACACTTATGAAATTAAAGTTATCTTCCTTGCTATTTCTGTAAGCAAAATGCACCCATCACTGTATACAAATAATTTTCTTTTTGCTGTAGAATACCTCCTTTGATGTACATGCAAGTCATTTTTTAACTTCATCACTGTAAAACTATCAAACTTGGTCTAAGTTGAGATCTATTTACTTACTTTTGGGTTTCCTGGCACATAATAGGTGTTCTTTAAATATTACTGTATTTCCTTCCTTGCGGGGATGTAATTTAGCATAGTGATTAACAACATGGGCTCTGAAGTCAGACTGTTTCAAATTCTAATTTCCAATTACCAACTATAACCTTGGAAAGTTGTTTACTCAATTTCTCTCTGCATCAGTTTCCTCATCTTTAAAATGGAGAAAACAGAGGTACTTCATAGGATTGCTCTGAGGATTAAATATGATAATGTGAAGTAGAACACAGTCTGGCACAAAATATTAGTGTAATGAATATTAGCCATCATTGTTATTATTATATCAAAATGAATGTTATAGATTAAAGGTACTATAGAAATTCAGATTAGTTAAGGAAGAATGCAGTGTTATAATTCTCTGGTTACCTTTGGTTTAAATTTCTTTTAGATGTGTTATTGAGAAGCTCTTGATATACCAAATTAGTGTTTAATCATAATATTCTACAGAAAAACAAAATTATGTTATGCAGGGCTTCCTAACCAGAGTGTAGTGCATAGGAAGGCATACAGTGTGCTGTTTGCAAATGTTTTATGGTTTTGAAATTTTAAATCATTTTTATGATGTTATGATTTTTAAATCATTTTATGATTAACTTTTAAAAATTTTACAGCAGTTGGAATGATATTTGAACATTTTTGGTATGATTCCATCAGTAAACTCTGAATTTGGCAGTTGAAAATATTTGATTCAGAAGGCTTATACCAATTAGTATTTAATATCATCTGTAATATTTTGTATTTTATTTTTCATGTCATCATTTTATAATATAAAAAAAAAGTATTATTTTCACCAAGTCCCTCCAACTTACCCCAGTAAGCTTTACAAGTATTACCATTTTCAGCATGCGACATGATGTGACCAAAGTTGGGAATCACTGGGATAAAGCATAACAGTACTGCTTTTGGAGTCTCATAAAACTGAATTCAATTCCCACCTCCATTTACTAGCTGTGAGACCCAGAGCATGTAACTTAAACATATGAGTCTTAATTTTCACATATATAAAGTGGAGATGTGATGCTTATTTCAGAAGATCAAATGAGGTAACGTATGTAAAATACTTAGATAAATATTCACTAAATGGTGACTTCTGTCATTACAATGATGTTTGGAAAACTTATCATTTTAGCTACTTTTTTCAAGGGTGTTTCAGACAGATATTTGATTATTTTTCAAATATTAATGTACCCTTTTCAAAGATCTTCAAGGAATTTTAATATAACTGTTGTGTGGTAAAAGGAATTAAACATTATCATTTAGTTTTGTAAGTTACTGAATGATCTACTCCTGTGCTATCTCTATCTATCCATTTCTTGATAGTTCCCCTTAGCAGATCTTGAGAAAACATTGTTACACAAAATGAGGTTAATGCTTTGTTCTTTAGGATTTTGCTGGTAGTGGTATGGCAAAAATTGAGTTGCATGCAGAGAATTGGAATCATCTAATTCACTTAAACCTTATATTTTATATTTGATTATTTACATTTAAATATCTGCATGTTACTGGCAGAATATGCTTGTTATTGAAAATCAGACTGTCCTTTGATAAATATGCTATTATATTGTCATAAGATGATATTCTTTTTAATGTTTGCTATTTATTTGGCTTGAGATTCCTGGACAGTTATTAGATTTCTTGTGGGGATGCATCTTGTGCCTGGGCAAAAGAAACTGGCATAAAAAACAGAAATTCACAGTGCAAAAATAGGTTTGTTTCTTATAAGCACTTATTATTCTTTGTGTCTTTTATTTGCATTCATCACTTCTGCAGTCTGAAAGTGTGGTATCCCTTTCAGGAATTATAGTATTGTAATCTTGCCTGAGTATGCTAATTATGTAGTAAGTACAGGGATGACCATAGAGTTGGGTGCTTAGTACTTATTAGATTTGACAGGACATGTAACTTTTTAATCAGGGCTGCAACTGTGTTTCTTTAAAAATTTTAGCCTATTGAATGTATTTGCACTATTACAAAAAGTCTTTTAGTTTTGGAGCAGTGGTCTCTGATAAAAATAGTTCGTTCTTTTATAGAGAAGTGAGGTAGAACCTCAAGCACTGTGCTCTTTATCTCTCCCCTGTGGTGCTGAGCTGCTTCATCCTCTAGTTGCTTGGAAAGGAAAAGGGAGTGGATGAGTCTCTACAGATATTTCCTCTTTTTTCTGAACCCTGTCTCTTCTTTCACAGTTTCTTCCACATCATGCCTTAAAAAAAAAAAAAACAACAACAACAGCCTGGGGTGTGTGTACCCCTTAGGGCTTCAGAAGATCCATGAACTTTCTAAAATTTTTAGCAAAATTTGTGGTTACATGTGTTTTTCTGGAGAGAAGAGCCATATTTTTCATCAAGTTCTTCTTCCATGGTACTGCCTAACCTCCTTAAAGTCCCTCATCTTTGGACCAGGAAAATCAGTAGCTGGCCAAAAATGGAACATTCAGAATGAAAAAGAAAAAACCTAGATGTTGTGAAAGGTCTTTTACGTCTTCTAAAAGTTTTTTCCTTGGAATTTTTGAGAAAACTGTTTTCTGTACTTGAGATGGCTCCTCTTTCTCCAGTTCCCCCAGTGACACTTGCCTCAAGTCAATATATCCAGTACAGAACTTGCCACCCCTCCTCACTTCTCTCTCCCAAATCCACCTGTTGTGAACTTTTCTGTTCCGGCATTGTCATTCTCAAAATCATATACACTGAAAACTGAACTTGTTTTTTTAACTCCTGGCTTGCTCTCATCCATATAACCAGTCAGTTGCCAAGTTCTATGATTCAGTTGTTACCAGATTTTTGTATTTCATGGGCCAGTAAAATTAATTTTTTTGTTGTTGACTGACTTAGGATTCTGACATTTTATTTTTGTTAGTAAATACATTTAAAAAATATCCCAAGGTCCATCTATTATTATTTCTATTTTAGTTCCCTTTCCTCCATGAAACCTTTTTGATGTTCTGAATTGGATATGATCTGTCCCTCTTTTTGAAACCTCATAGTACTTTTTATGCTTACTGTTTACCATATATTATGGTTATTTGTATACTTAGCAGCTCCTCACTATATATGGTCCTTGAGGGCCAAGAGAACTAACTAGGTATTTCTTATCTTTATATGTGCTGCAGCACCTAAGATAATGCTAAGGTGTTTTGCCTGAAAGGAATAGAAATTCATACTTCTTCCAGTCAAGGAAGGCTTTGTTGAAAGGATACAGTAGGCACCTTCATAGGCATCAGACAAGGATAGATAAGAAATGCAATACAACCAGGTTGCGTGCACGTGGAATGTAATACATGTCCCCTCCCCCCATTTCTCCTAGAGTAGACTGGTCACTTGCTCTGCTTTGTTGGTAAGTCACCTCTTCAGAACAGCTTTCTCTGCTCACAGGACTTCTTTGCCTTCCTCCAGTCTTCAGCTTTGACTTACTCTCATACCTCTGGCTCCTCACACTGCCTAACCTGGTAGTTCAGGCACTTCATGTCATCTGACTCAGGTTCTCAGGATTCGCATTCCAGGTTCCTGGGAAAGAATATCAGATTGGCCCTTCCTTGTCAGGTGCCTGCCGCAGTCTAGTCATCTGTGGTGGGAATATGGCAGGGCTGTGGGGTATCATGAGTTTCATAAGGCTGACCCTTTCAGGGACAAGGTGGGTCAAGTTCTCAATTAAAAAGGCATGGCTAGAAAGTTAATGTTTAATAGATGACAGTGCCTACCAGCTAGTAGACACTCACTGAATATAAGGTGAAAATAATGGAATGAGATGGAAATATTGAAGAACTAAACATATCATTGCTTTAGTTTTTCTTTAATTCACAAGAGCATGCCTGCTAATTCTCAATATTAAGTTGTCATTTTGTATGGTTGGGAGATGTAATTAAATTCAACTTGAGGTAGGTGCAGGATTTTAAACTCCCATTATCAATGCATCCAACTCAGAATAGTTAATGTCACCTGATTTTAATTACCTTTGATTTTAATTCAGGAATTAATTTTCTTAAATGCCTATAATCAGTTCAGGGTCTATGCTTCGTTGTCCCTGCTTTTTTCCAGTTAATTTTCCCCCCTATTATTTTTATGAGCACCAGAAAATTGTCCAGAGCTAAGGGAAGAGGTAAAATGGACCATTTTGCTCCTTGTTAATAATCTTGCTTAGGGCTTCCCTGGTGGCGCAGTGGTTGAGAATCTGCCTGCTAATGCAGGGGACATGGGTTTGAGCCCTGGTCTGGGAAGGTCCCACATGCCACGGAGCGACTGGGCCCGTGAGCCACAGCTACTGAGCCTGCGCGTCTGCAGCCTGTGCTCCGCAACAAGAGAGGCCGCGATAGTGAAAGGCCCGCGCACCGCGATGAAGAGTGGCCCCCGCTTGCCACAACTAGAGAAAGGCCTCGCACAGAAACGAAGACCCAACACAGCAAAAATAAATAAATTAAAAAAAAAAAAAAAGACTGAGAAACAACATATTTCTGGATGGATTATTTAAAAAAAAATAATCTTGCTTAGAGGTTTTTGTTAGGGAGTAGGTAAAAACATTTGGCAAAGAGATTGCTCATAGCTTTTAGTTATCCATGCTGTGTCTTCTCCTGTTTAGTTTAGTTTTGTTTTATTGTGGGTTGGGGCTTGTCGGGGGAAATGGGGAGGAAGAGATGCTTTAAGTATTCAAGAGCTAGAATATTAGCAGTAAAGACCAAAAAATTTAAACGTGGGTCTCATAAGAATTGCCTAGAGCAGTGGACACTAAATTTGTTCAGATTACTGAAATTTGTTTTAAAATTTGTTTTGTAGTCAACAGAATACAGTAGACTAGCACTAATAAAATCCATCTATTTGAACTAGTAACTCAATTCAGAAATAGGAGATACCATGTGATGTAGGGCAGAGAGCAGAGACCGAAGACTGGGAGAGCAGTCCTAATTTCTGAGCTTCATTTTCCTTTTTCTGTACAATGAGGTCTGACCTCAGGGGTCCCTTGTCTGTGAAGTTAATATTATCAACTAGGACTTCCCTAGTGGCGCAGTGGTTGAGAATCTGCCTGCCAATGCAGGGGACCAGGGTTCGAGCCTTGGTCCGGGAAGATCCCACATGCCATGGAGCAATTAAGGCCGTGCACCACAACTACTGAGCCTGTGCTCTAGAGCCCGCGAGCCACAACTACTGAGCCTATGTGCCACAACTACTGAAGCCCGTGCGGCTACAGCCCGTGCTCCACAACAAGAGAAGTCATGACAATGAGAGGCCCGCGCACCACAACGAAGAGTGGCCCCCGCTCGCCACGACTGGAGAAAGGCTACGCACAGCAACAAAGACCTAACGCAGCCAAAAATAAATAAATAAAAATAAATAAATTTATTTAAAAAAAAAATAATATTATCAACTAGATGGAATATTTTAGCAAATTATAAAGGGGGCTATTTTTGTGTTGTTATTTCTCTTGTTCTTGAGTTTGATTGAAAGTAGTTTAACTTAATAAACCTGTTTAGGAAGATAGTTAAAAACTGAAGTTAAAAACCTGAAAGACATAAATTCACAAAGTACCCGTATGTAAATGTTCAAGGGAATATAAAGAAGTTCTTCTAGTATTTGATTTCTCCACCAATTTTAATTATCTTCATTTTGGTACAATTCTTTATCAGTGCTGAGCTAGTTAGAGTTATCCTTAGGCCTTTATCTATCCAGGCTATCCTTTTACCTCCTTGGTAATCATGTATATCGTTTCTGTAATTCAGGCTGCTTGAACTGAATAACATTGTGTTAGGATCACTGTTTAATTGTTCTAGTTTTGGTGCAATGCTGTATGTAAATGAAATATACTGTTTTCAATGTTTTGCTATTAGGTGGTAACAGAAATGAACATATCTGATAAGAACCAAGCAAACAAAAGATACCAAAAAGACCAAATTTGTTTGACTTGTACCTGAATAATGGCCTAGGTGATCTTAGAAACAATTTTCAGGAGGGTATAGTCTTTTTTTTTTTCCTTCCTTTTTCTTTTTGGCTGCGCCGCATGGCTTGCAGGATCTTAGTTCCCCAACCAGGGATTGAACCCAGGCCCTCGGCAGTGAAAGCATGGAGTCCTAACCACTGGACTGCTAGGGAGTTCCCGGATATAGTCTTTAGACATGAATTTCCTTTGATTTTGAAGTTAGACTTGGAAGATACTTAAAGTTTAAGACTGTTAAGGATTAGCTGAGATGTTACTGTATACATTGTTCTATTACTATTTTGCTGCTATAGTCATCAGTCTAATTCTCGAATGGGTAAGTGTTTTAACATACATACAAAAGTTTAGTTTTTTGGATGATGTTAGTATTTTACATCTCAAAAAGTTTTCGTTGCTTAACTTAAAAGTAGATAGTATTCTAAATTTTTTCTAGCTGCTCATGTAAATCTACAGCTGGCATGTCAGGCATCTCTCACCAGGATTAAAATACACACTATTTGTATATTTAAATTGTTCTTGTATCTCCTGCTTTTATTCATGTGGCCTGCTGTTAACACTTATTACACTGGTGATTTAGGGACCATTTAAATCAGACCTCTTTAAAATTAGCAAGGTAGCTGGATTCTTGTCATATTGTAATTAATCTTCCTGTAGTGGTTGATTGTGCAACCTATTTACACTGGGTCAGATACTCAAAATTTCCTTTATCCTTTCAAGTTGGATTTGAAAACTAAAATAGTATTCCATTGAATTCTAAGAACTAATGAAAATGTTACATTGTATTTGGATTTCTGTTTTAGCCATGTATTGATATCCCTAGTTTTTATGTTTTTATTTAGTGGATAGTTTGTATATTATGATATGATCTTGGAACTTCCCGGTATGATTTTAGAATCATTAAGTTTAAAATATTTTAAAATCAGTTGAGAAACAGCAAAACTCCTCTTTAGTCACTGCTCTCGAGCTAATGTGGAAATGAATTTTGCCCAGGACCTTGGAAGTTATATTTTACAAATTACTATAAATTATAGAAGGATTGTTTTAGAATGAGATACCTTTAATAGAACATTTCCCCCTCTATCTCCTGCAGTTAGAACATGGGAATCATTAACTTCAAAGCAGAGCTCTGTTTGAAGTAATGATATAAATACTATAATGATTTATGTAGATAATGTAGTTCTGATGTATGGGATATGATAGCACAGTCTTAACTTTTCTATGCAGGTTATTTCAATATTGAGTTATTTATTTCTGAAAATAAAAATTGAACTAGTTCAGTTTAATGATGTAAATCTTTTCACCACTTTGCAACATTAATAAATCCTGACATATTTTGGTTCATTTCATATTATTAAAAATAACTTCCGGGCTTCCCTGGTGGCGCAGTGGTTGAGAGTCCGCCTGCCGATGCAGGGGACACGGGTTCGTGCCCCAGTCCGGGAAGATCCCACATGCCGCAGAGCGGCTGGGCCCGTGAGCCATGGCCGCTGAGCCTGCGTGTCCGGAGCCTGTGCTCTGCAACGGGAGAGGCCACGACAGTGAGAGGCCCACGTACCACAAAAAAAAAAAAAAAAAAAAAACCAAAAACTTCCTTCCTGTCTACTTCTAAGAAGAGAAGTATATTTCTTATTCTTTTATTTTTGTTATTGTGGTTGCAATTAAAATCCACATTCATGTTCTCATTGGTATTTTGTAGTTCTTTCAACTTTTTCTAGACTACTGAAAAGTTTTTTAGTAAGCTTTTTGTTTTGGAATAATTTTAGATTTGTAGGAAAGCCGCAAAGATAATGCATGGAGTTCCTGTATACTGTTCACCTGATTTCCCTTAGTGTTGATGTGTTACATAGCTGTGGTGTATTTGTCAGTACTAAGAGATTAATATTGGTGCATTAATGTTAACTAAATTTCACACTTTATTTGAATTTCAGCAGTTTTTCCGTTAATGTTCTTTTTCTGCTCTGGGATCTAATCCAGGCCACTGCATTGCATTTAGTCAAAGCCACTTTTTATTAAGCTTTTTGGTTTTCAGTGTTCAGAAGGAGGCTCATTTATTGACTTATTTATGATTAGGTATCTCTGGTTGTCTTATGTGTACACAGGTACTTTCCTAGCCTGGAGGTATAAATGAGAAATAGACAAAACTTTTAAGCAGTTCAACTTGTGGAGATATACAAGTAAACAATGGTAATGGAATGTGGTTACAGAAAGAGTAGCCAGTTTTGGAAGGAGGAGGAGGAGGAAGAGACAAATCAGGGAAGTCCTCCCAGAGGAGGTGACATTTGAGATGGACCTCGAGGGATAAATAGGAACTCTTAAGGCAGTGACTGGAGAGAAGCACATCCAGACAGAGGGAATAGTATGTACAAAGACTCAGAAATATGAGTGAGCAAATAGATTTGCCCTGGAATAAAGGGTTGGCGCGGGAGGAGTGTAGGAGGTAAGGCTGGAAAGGTTTGCAGTGGATTTGGAGAGTATTGATTTGAATTTTTAGTAGCTGTATTTTTTTTTTTTTTTTTTTTTTTTTTTTTGCGGTACGCGGACCTCTCACTGTTGTGGCCTCTCCCGTTGCGGAGCACAGGCTCCGGACGCGCAGGCTCAGCGGCCATGGCTCACGGGCCCCGCCGCTCCGCGGCATGTGGGATCTTCCCGGACCGGAGCACAAACCCATGTCCCCTGCATCGGCAGGCGGACTCTCAACCACTGCGCCACCAGGGAAGCCCAGTAGCTGTATTTTTAAAAAGCCACAGTTTATTATAGATAGATAAAGATAAATATAGATATAATTTGGGGAAGCCATCTAGAGACTTTGCGTTCTCCTCCCTCTTATTACCTGCCTTTTTTGCCATTCCACTACCATTTGCCATTCCAAATTCCATTTGGGTTTTGACTTACAACATTGGTGAGCATTTATATGGTAAAGGAAATTGAAATTGTAGGCATCCTTAGGAATGCGGAACTGAATTTGAATTGAAACTGAGTTGAAATTGTAGGCAACTGAATTTATAATATTTTGTTATTGGTGAATTTTTAAAGTTGGTATTAATTTACATTCAATTAAATAGGCATGCAGAAAAGTGCTGTATGCTGCCGTCAATGTTTGCGACTTAGATAGGGATATGATTTTAATATTTTTCAATGTAAAAATTTGATGAATGGATTTAACATTGCAGTTAACTTTGTAGGACACCTCCACTACATATGAATTATTTGTGTGGGTTAAATGTATATTTTACATTTTTATCTCACAAAATTTTGAGGCAGAGCTAGTAAGAAATGTACCTATTCAAAAACAGTTTTCAGTCAGGTCATATGTACATACCATGTAATTTAGCATTAGCACCATAGTGACACTTTGTTGCTCTGCTTTCAAAGAAGTAAAGGGAAAGTTACCAGAAGCCAAAATTAGAACATTGCGGGAGCCAGAGGATGATCCCCCTTCTTGCTCACAAGTGATTGATCCCTTAAGCATTCTTTCTATATTCCACAAAAGTGAGGAAGAAACCCCTCTTCTCCCTGTAAATTGGCCAGTTGCCCAAAGAGAACACATGATTCTTAGCAACACTCGAGTTACCTTGTTCATATTCTCAGGTGAAAAGATATTGAGGAGAGCTACTTGGCTGAGTGAGCTGCCTCTTTTTTTTTTCCCATTTAATCAAACCAACATTTTCCTTAGGTGATTTATGAATGTTAAAATGGCCATTAGCTTTCTGCTGTATGGTTTATAAGGCTTGTAAAATGATAGGATCATGTCCATGAAAGATGTGAAACTGAATAAATGATGCACTACTGTGTAAGCTGGACATATTTTGGTTGTTAGGGAGTTAAAAAAATTTCTCCCCCTCCCTTATTGCATATTCACCCTCTGGAAATATTTAATGAAAAAGTAATTGATATTGGGGAGGAACACATAGGTGACTTCAGAGATAACTGGTAATGTTTAATTTTTTATATTGGGTGATAGGTACACAGATGTTTGTTTTGTCACACACGTCATAAACATCCCCTTTTGTATTCAATATTTAATTGAAACAACTTAAAAAGTTTTAAAGGCTGAAAAGGGGGTAATTGATTCTAATTAACTTAAAGCCAGTTCCATTCAAGGTGGTTTTTGTTTTTGTTTTGTTTGGTCACAAGGAATAGAAGACTCACTCAAACTAGCTCAAAGACTTGGAGAGGGGAATTATTGTTAGAATAGAGATAGGTTTTATGAGAATGAAGGAAGACTTGAA
Organism: Mesoplodon mirus; assembly: GCF_964341445.2. Lineage (NCBI taxonomy): Eukaryota > Metazoa > Chordata > Mammalia > Artiodactyla > Ziphiidae > Mesoplodon > Mesoplodon mirus. The sequence continues at coordinate 103,057,195 of NC_138978.1, forward strand.
GAATCAGGCCACAGAAACTGAGGCAGCTCTGGCATTGGCCAGGCTATTTTCTCTGCCTTTCTTCTCTTTCTTTCTCATTGTCTTCATTATTTACTATTTCTGCCTCTTTTTACTTTCTTGTCTTTACTTGTTCTCCTTGGTCTCTTCCTCTCTTTTTTGTCTCCTTGGTCTCTTTCCTCACTCATTTTCTATCTCTCCTTTTGTATGGACTCTCTTCTCTCATGACATCTGTAAGTCTCTCTGTGCCTTTGTCTATTCTGTTTTCTCTCCAGATCAACTTCCTCTGAATTCTTTCCTTTATGGTATTGATGTGCATGAAGCCCTATAATGGTAACCTAGGTTTTCACACATTGTGACTTTGTAGTTTAGGATGACTTTTTCTGTATCTTCCAGTGCAGATTCCTCAGAAAATCTGGCTGGTCTTACTCATCTTTTGGAGCTAGATCACAGAGGGTGTAGGCCCTCTGTCCCCCTGTACTGGGTGACTCCTGTGTCAGGTATTTATTTACTCATTATCCAGCCACAGAGAGGGGCATGGCCCAGATCCTGTAGGCCACCTGCCCTGCAAATGAAATAGGGATTTCTCCAGAAGGGGTTATGGGCAGGCAGGTACTATAATATATCAATTAAGTTTTATCAAAAATTTCTTAATGCATTTTAAGCCTCTTTGGTGATTGGTATGTGATTGCTTCCTAGAAAAATCTTTTTCAGAGAAGAGACCCATTATCTTTGTCCCAGTCACAACTCACTGCTATCTTTTATTAAGATATTCATTCATTCACTGAACAAATATTTAATGACCACTCACGTTTCTTGCACTCCTTCAGGTATTAGGATACAGAGTGGGCAGGACAGATTCATAGCAGTTAATTTCACTGAAGCGGATGGTGGGCACAAAGGAGCTGGGACTGGGTTTTGAGAGTGAGGTTTAGAGGGGAATAGGGAGAACAGGAGGCTTGTGAATGAGTCCAAATTTATTGCCAAGTATAGTTGTGAGATGAGAGTTGAAGGCATAACCAGGAATGGGTGTGGGGCTGACTAAAGATAGCAGAGGAATGGAAATCTTCTGTTTCTGTTAACTGCCTATATCGAAAATTCCATCTATTGCAACTGGCATTTGGAAAATGTAATTAGGCAACCACTGGATCTCATAGAAACTCAAGCCATTCATCTCACAGTTATTAATGTGTCTACTGTGTCCTAGACTGTGCTCTAGACTGGGGGTAGAGGCACAAAAAGAAGGCACTGTTTTGTGCTTTCGAGGAGTGTGCTTTTGAGTTTAGGACTAGTGGAATACTAAACAGGCACCAACCCAAATAATTAAAATAATTTGACCAAGTATTAGTGTTGTGGTGTTTGACATTAACCTGTAGGATCAGGTTGAATCTGGTCAGAGTCACCTTGAGGGAGAATTACATAGATGTGGAAGGGTTTTCAGGTTGTACCAAAAAGAGTTTTGTTACCATTTAAATCAAAATCAAGAAAACCCATTAGCAGTTTATGAGATTCGGAGCTGGAAATAGAGACAAAAAAATTTTTATTTTTGAGTAGCCAGAGCTGGCTAGAGATAAAATGAGGTCAGGTGTCTGGGAAGGACAGTTTGGGACTTGATTTTGGAAATTAACCTCTGGGACTGATGCTGAAATGGAATAATCTGTGCCAGCCAACAGAGCGGGACTATTAATTGTGTTCAGAGGGAATGGGAGAGGCTTCAGCAAAGATTGAAGTTTGAGTTGAATAGGGTTTTCAAAAATGTTTAAATGCAGAGGCTTGGCATGCTTAGAGGGACAGTGGGCTGGGTGAAAAAATTATTCTGTTATTTCAGGTTAAGGAAACTTGCTAATTTCACAAGAAAAATATATCTAACTTCTCCCACGAGACCATAAATTCCTAAACTTATTTGTATTTGAAGTCTCATTGTCTAGCAATGCCAGGCAATGCAGGGGGGGTGGTGTGTGTGTGTGTGTGTGTGTGTGTGTGTGTGTGTGTGTGTGTGTGTGTGTGTGTGTGTGTGTGTGTTTTAAAGGCTGAATAACAATTTTTGTTTGCTCTGTGACGTGTGTGTGTGTGTGTGTGTGTGTGTGTGTGTGTGTGTGTTTTAAAGGCTGAATAACAATTTTTGTTTGCTCTGTGACATTTTTCCCATCTGTAATTTTGCTAACCATTTCTTTTACTGAATCAGGAAGCTGGAAACTGGTTTTTGTGTTAAGTATGGTACCTTGAAAAGCATTTTGGATGAAATGTCATTTTTTACCTTAATCTGAGTTTTTATTATCTTGGCTACTTATACCTCTATAGAAAGGAATCAGTGGGAACAATAGATAATCTTATTTTTGGAAATAGCAGGAACTGTGCTCCTGTGATCCTTAGTTATAGATATTCACATTTTTTTTTTTAAGAATAGCAGTCTAACTTGAATGTTCTGCTAGTTTAAGACTGTATATAGAATATCCTTGAGCATGAATATAGGAGCTTGGCTGCCAGACAACTCTTACTTCCTTACTGTTGCTACACTCTTTAATTCTTTCTGCTCTTTGTCCCTTCTTTTTTTTTTTTTTTTTTTTGCAGTATGCGGGCCTCTCACTGTCGTGGCCTCTCCCGTTGCGGAGCACAGGCTCCGGATGCGCAGGCTCAGCGGCCATGGCTTACGGGCCTAGCCGCTCCACGGCATGTGGGATCTTCCCGGACCGGGGCACGAACCCGTATCCCCTGCATCGGCAGGCGGACTCTCAACCACTGCGCCACCAGGGAAGCCCTGTCCCTTCTTGATCAGTAGTGCATAATTGAAGAACATGCTGATCACTGTATTATGGTAGTATTGTGGATTGTTGGGTTAATAGGAAGATGTGGATCCATGGTTTGATTTGAAGCCTCTGTGTGTCAGAATTAGAGATTTAGTCTGCCTTTAGCATTATAATAATTATAATCATTGAATATTAGAATGCAGCCATAAAGCACATCTAAGCCAAAGTCCTTCACATTTTATGTGTAAGGAGACTGTCATGAAATTAGGTGACTTGCCCAGGGTCACAAGCTAGTCATGGCAGAGCTAGGACCAAAGTCTCCTCTTCCATAGAGTTTGTTCCTACATGGTATCCCTAACTAAAAAAATCTTTTTAAGTGCCTGAGTTGTAAATGAAAGGTGAGAATAAGTTAGAAAGAAAAATCAAGTTACTGACTAAGCTTTCAATCTGCTGTGGGAGAGAGGCTGGTCTGTGCCTATTGCAGTCATATGTTCCCATATATCTGATTATGCAGGCCTGTAGAGAGACCATGAGCATGTGTGTCTAGCACTGGCTAGAGGGTTATCCAAAAATAGTGGCATATTGGGGCTGTGAGACTTCTAGAAAAGGGGGTGTGCTGTAGTTATAATCCTGGCCTTTTAGAAGTTTCATGACTTCTCTACAGAAGCAAGTATTTAAAAGGAAAAGGAGGTGTTTCAGGTGCCACTGGAATAACTAATAGTACATGAGGTAGTGGTGCAGACTGTGGGCAAACTTAAAGGAAAAGCTGCAGAGGTGCAGATGGGTGAGAAGTATGGGAGAAGAGGTAGCAGACAGGAGTATCTAGGGCTGAAAATAGATTTTAGGAAGAAAGTGTTTTTGTTCTTCAGGGTAGGGCAGAGAAAATGACTAATGCTTTGATGTAGTTTGCTGTAGCTTTTAGGTTATAAGTTGCTGACTAAGTGTGTGAATCCAGGTTCTATCCACGGTATTGTTATTGTGAGACAGCAGCTAAGTAGTTACACCATTTCTACTGAGGTGTTGAACCAACATCAGTATCCAAGAAGTTTTTATTAAATTAAACACTTTGGGCCTTAACATTACTTGGTGGTACTTGGAACAGAGGAAACAGCATTCACAAATAATGGCTGGTTAACATTTACTGAATACCTAGTATGTGCTAGGCACTGTTCTAAGAATCATCTATTGACCCCTGTTTTACAGATGAGGAAATTCATTATGCCTGATGGCACAGAAGTATGAAAGAGCGTAATATACTCATGTACCTTCTTTGGGCTGGTTTTAAGTTTTCTTTTAGTCAAAATGAGAGAGAAAAAAGAGGAGGCATCAGGTGACACTGTGGTTTTGAGTGTCAGCCATCTTTCAGGGTAAATTTTTAAAATCACTGTGTATGTGAGCTGAATGTGTTTACTCATATATAATAATTTATACGAGCAATTCACTGGCCTTAAAGATCTTGCAAAGAAATCATCACCATTTCTTATTTTTCACATTCATAATGTAGTATATGTTATGGGAAGAAATAGGTGGGCCTGTGATATGGTACCTGCTCTCAAGGAGCTCCTTAAAAATAAAATTTAGAGTATATTTAGCTAAATACAGTGAGTCTACAGTAGAATATATACTGGTAAATTGTTTTTTGTCTAACGGTGTTGGTGATTCTGTGTGCTAACCTGTACACACATTTCTTTCTTGTTCTGTTTGATTGTTTTATAACATGGTTTTCTAAATTAATTCCATTCCTTTATTCTCTGCAGATTGCCTTGTTTCTTTTGTTGAGAACAAGACCATCTAACTTAGTTACTTGTCTTCCTTTTCTCTCAAAAATCTCTGTAGCTTTAGCTCTCATCCTTTTTTCCTATTTATATTGGATGTACTTTAGATACATATCGTTTTAAGGATAAATCTTTTAAGTTGAACTGATCCCATTGCCTCCTGTCTCTGGAGCCTTTCAGACTTTTCTTCCCTATATGTCCTATCGCCTGCCCAGTTCCTCCCCTTCTGCCTACAAAATCATCTTCAGTTCCTTCCTCTTCAAGCCATAGAGTCTGTCTTTGCAATTCCTTTATGTCTATCCCATTCTTTATATCCTTATTATTGAAGATTGAAGATGGGCAAATGAATCTCTCCTTAAATTTGTGATGAATTTTGAAGGAAGATACATAAAAAGATGTACATAAAATTAGGAAGTTTCAAACACCACATGTGTATTGGGGAAGGAAGGTGAGACAAGGGAAGCAGTTTGGGGAAAACCTAAGAGTGAAAAGTTATTAGAGAGAGAACATACTACTGAAGCAGTGGAGCACAGAGGACTGAGGTAAAAATAAACAGTTCAGACCTAATAAGAAAGGGTCATAGAAAATGTTGGAAGAATTTGGAGAATTATTAGATAAAGTGATGTTTTTTTTTAATTTATTTATTTTTGGCTGCATTGGGTCTTCCTTGCTGCGCGGGGGCTTTCTCTAGTTGTGGCGAGAGGGGGCTACTCTTTGTTGCGATGCGTGGGCTTCTCATTGCGGTGGCTTCTCTTGTTGCAGAGCACGGGCTCTAGGAGTGCGGGCTTCAGTAGTTGTGGCACATGGGCTCAGTAGTTGTGCCTGCGGGCTCTAGAGCACAGCTCAGTAGTTGTGACACATGGGTTCAGTTGCTCCGTGGCATGTGGGATCTTCCCGGACCAGGGCGCAAACCTGTGTCCCCTGCATTGACAGGCAGACTCCCAACCACTGTGCCACCAGGGAAGCCCTGATGTTTTTTTAATAGTGCCATTTGGAGATGATGAGAAGGAAGAGGGGCTTTGAGCTAGAAGTTTGAGAAAATTGCAGCAGTAACATCCAGTAGGTATACGTCAGGCTCAGATAGATGTGTGAGGAGTAGAAAGGATTAATTTGAGAAATGCATAAGAAGAAGATTTTGTTACAGCTTGATGTAAGGAGAGAAGAGTGAGTAGGTTCCAGATGACTCTTAGATTTCGTACCTGGAAGGAAGGTAAGATGGTGGCACTTTTCATGGTGATCTAGAAGCTGAATGGGTCAAAGCCTTGGTATAAAACAATTCATTCTTTATTTGTATGAAATGCTATGGAACACCTACTGAAACAAATCCTGTATTTAGTTCTGTGGTCAGTAAGAGGTGCTTTCTTTTAAGAGATAGAATTGGATGCCTAATAAAAACTTGAGTGAATATATGTTGTGTGATAATAAAGAGAAGGACAAACTGACATTTTATCAGGGAGCCTTGGAAAAACATGAGAGAGAGAGTGGAACATTTCTTTCTTTTTTTTTTTTTTAAATCAGCACCTTCATAGGGGTAGAACTTAATGAGATGGGTAAAAATTGATTCTGAGATTAATAAACTTATTATTTCACTCAAAATAATCCAACATCAATGGTAGAAATGCTGTTTTCAATACATTAAAGAATGGTGCACATTACTTCATTAATCTCTACTTTTTGTAGTTAATTTTGTAGTTGCTGCTAACATGGGATAATCTGGGAATTGTGTGTTATAGACTATTTTAAATGTAAGTGGTATGCTTTTGTATTCTCTTCCTCAAAATTGAATCATTAGGGGTTTTTTTAGATATGCATGGGAGAAATCACTTCTTTCTCACACTGTCATTAGGAAGTTCTTTGTGTGCTCCTTGAATATTAACTGTTTTTGTGCTACCCCGATTATCAATTAAGTGATAAGAACAGAGATAAAATCATATATAAATGTGCCTTTTGATTCTCTAAAAATGTAGATGTTTGAAATTATAAAATTATTTGAACTTTATTTTAACTAACGTTTTTGGTTGATAGAGTTGAGAAATATTAATAAAGGATCATGCTTATTGAACAACAGTCATTCATCTGTTCAGCAGTATTTATCTACGTAACCAATTTATGTCAGGCACAGTTCTAGGCCCTGGGAATACGAGGATAAATAAACGTTCATGGAGCTTATATTTTGTGGAGAAGACAGGAGATGAAATATGTAACGTGAAGAAGTGACGTGCTTTTAAAAATATAACAGAGTAAGGGGAGAGAATGTGATTGGGTGGGGGCTGTTTAGATAGATTAGTCAGGGAAGGCTGTTCTGAGGGAAGCAGAAACCTGGGTGAAGAGATCTTGTAAAAACTTATTCCAGGCAGAGAGAATGGTAAATGTGAAGATCATGAGACAAGATCTAGCTCATTGAGAACCAGTTTGGTATGTTGGAGGAAAAACAAGAAAGCTGGTCTGACAAGTGCAAGACAACAAAGTGGAGAATAATAGGAGTTGAAGGTAAAGGGGTAGACAGGGGCCAGAGCATATTGGGCCTTATTGCCCATGAGTTTTATTTTGAGTGTAATTGGACACCATAGGAGAGTTTTGGGACAGAGTTGTGACATGATCTGATTTACATTTTACAAAATTCATTCCAGCTACTGAGTGGAAAACTGACCATAGGAAAGGTGAGGTCTAAAGCATTGGACCATTTAGGAAGCTTTTGCAGTGATCTAGGCCTATGGTTTCCAGTATGCTCATGACCATTGTGCTGCAAGAAGAAACTGTTAGAGCTATATTTATTTTTATTTTTAAAAATTAAGCTCTACTAATTCAGTATACATATTGGTCCTGGCACCCCCATTCCATCTGTATGTTAGCTACATGTCACTTACCAGTTTTGGCCTGAGTAACTGGGTGAATGTTGAAGTCATTTACTGAGATGAGATACATGGTGGAGCAGGGTTTGTTTGAGGGTAAAGGTGGGGAAGCAGTAAGTCAGTTTGGGCATTTTAAGTTTGAGATGTCTACTAGAAATATAAGATTTATCAGGTAAGTAATTTAGATATATGTGTCTGGAGCCAAGGTTAGAAGCCAGGGTATGGATTAGAGATCTAAATTTGGGAATCATTAGCACAGAGGCAGTGTACAAGAACTTTGGAGCCAACCTGTGTGTATTCAAATTTCAGCTTTGTCACTTACTATGTAGTGGTGGACAAGTGAATTTGTCATCTGTCTATAAAATGGGGATAGTAATATTATCTACCTCACTGGGTTATTGTGAGGATTAAATGAGTTAACACAAGTAAAGTGTTTAGAATAGTGTCTGGCATGTAGTACTCACTAGCTGTTAACTCTTATCAGTTTATGAGTGGTGTTTAAAACCATGAGCTTAGATGAGATGACCTAGAGAGTGAATTTAGATAGAGAAAAGGTCCAATGAAGGAGCTCTGAAGCAATACAACCTTTGGAATTCAGAGACAGGAGGGAGGACACTGAGAAGGAGTGGGGTAGGAGTCAAACCAGTAGGATGTTGGACCTAGAAGCTTGCCTAATGAAGAAAATATTTCAAGAGAAGTCATCAACTTGGACTAGTTCTGCTTGAGAGTTTGAGTAAGATGAGGACTGAGAATTGACCATTGGATTTGTTAAGATGGAAGTTGGAGACTTTGAGAAATGGGTAGAGTAGTGCATATGAACACCTGATTGGAGTGGGTTAAGGAGAGAATTGGGGGAAAGAATTGAAGAACATGTATATAGACAACTCAGAGGGGTTTTGCTATGAAGAAGAAGAGAGAAAATGGAGTGGTAGCTAGAGGAAGATTTGTGGAGTCAAGGAAAGGTAGGAAATGGGGTGTGTTTGTGTTGATTTTAAGATGGATAGTATAGCAAGTTTGTATAACGAAGAGAGTGACCCAGTGGGTAGAGAAAACTTGACGATATTTGAGTGACATGGGACAATTGTAGCAGCCAAGACCTTGAATAGGTAAAATGAGGTGGGTAAGTGCACAGCCTCCAATTGTGAACTCTCTCCAGGGTTAGTCTTAGACACTGGCAGAGGTAGTTCATCCACTGATAAAGGTAGAGATTAATGGAGGTGCAGATAGATTGGTGGGTTTGGTTATGGGAAAATGAGATAATTTTTTCAGAGTGCTTTACTTTTTCCATTAAGAGGGTGGCAGGATCATTAGCTGAGAGTCAGAGTGGGTAGGGGTTTGTAAGGTTTGAGAGAGAGAAGGTGGTGTCAGATAGGCATCTTGGAAGGGGGGAGAATGAGTTGACTAAGGAAGTGCAGGTGGAGTGTCAAGGAGTTCAGGTGGTCCATCTGACATTTGTGGTTGTTAAAGTGATTCCAGCTGGCTGAGGAGGGAAATGTGGTCTTGAGGGGGTATACAGTGGAAAAGTGGTAGGGACGATGCCTCCTCTGTTGTGAACTCTTTAGTCTCATGGCTGAGAGGATTGCTGCTTCTTAGGTCCATGGATGTTGACAGAGGAATTAATAAAAGTGAATAAGCCAAAAAAAATCATTTCATTTTTGCGTATGTTCAGTGTCTATGTCATTCACGATGTTTCATGTAGAGCAGCGGTCTTCAACTTTTTTGGCACCAGAGACCCGTTTCATGGAAGACAGTTTTTCCACGGGAGGCAGAGGGGAGGCAGGGGGATGGTTCAGGTGGTAATGCGAGCAATGGGGAGCGGCAGATGAAGCTTCGCTTGCTCGCCGCTCACCTCCTCCTGTGCGGCCTGGTTTCCAACAGGCTGAGGACTGCTGTCAGTCCGCCGCCCAGGGCTTGGGGACTCTGGATGTAGAGGATGAGTTCCTAGAGGTGTTTATGTTGCTGTATCTCCTTTAGAGTGCCTACGTTACACAGGTGATAATCAAGATGGCCCTGGAACACTTTCAGTGAATTATATTTGGTTGCTGTGTTACATAAAGAAAGAAAAATCTCTACTGGAGAAGCTTTATAGTTTTTCCTGATAGATAGAAAACCTCACCAAAGTTTTCCCTAGGACCTGTGGTTTCTGTTAATCTAGAATTATCACTTATGTTGATTTCATACTTTTGAGCTGGATTACAGATGAATTCAAAGTCTGGTTTTCTTTTGTTTCAGGTGCTGGAGAATCTGGTAAAAGCACCATTGTGAAACAGATGAAGTAAGTTGGAACATGGTCTTTTGTAAAACTACATTTACTCATAATGCATAAAAGTCCATAGTGTCTTTTCATTTTAGGTCTATGGTAATGAGTTGTGGTTTTCTTCTTTTTAAAGAATCATTCATGAGGATGGCTATTCAGAGGAAGAATGTAAACAATATAAAGTAGTTGTCTACAGCAATACTATACAGTCCATCATTGCAATCATAAGAGCTATGGGACGGCTAAAGATTGACTTTGGGGAAGCTGCCAGAGCAGTAAGTGTTTCTCATTTCCTCTTTACTTGCTCTTTTTCAGTAGATGCAGTTAAGCACAATTTGCTTCATGTGTTAGGGAAATAAATTTAAGCAACACTCTAAGATGTAGCAAAGTACTGTCTGCTCATTTGAGACATGTTAGCAATCTACTTTAAGAGATATTAGAGTACTACCACAAAGGTAAGTCTAGGAAATGGGATTCTGTGGATATACTATAGGTTTTTGTGGTAACTGTTTTATTCACTTGCTTCTTATACAGCACTGTTGACTTTTATAGTAGTAAATGATAGTAAATTGAAATAATCTAAGAGAGGTTGTCATGATATGGAGCTCTGCTTTCTGAGGTGTAGAGATTAAAGGTAAATATCAGTGTCGCAGAATAAACTTGGTAAGGACATGAACACTAAGTCTTAATTTTAGAGGCAAATTTCCAGTATTCAAGAATAACTGTATCCCTATACTACATTGTACTATAGGCTATAGAATTGGATTATACCATGTCCTAGTATAATTCTTGCACATGTCAGATATTCAGAAGTTGTGTTGATTGATTATAATACTTAGTGGGCCCTGAAGGTCTAGTTTATAAATTAGGATGTTTGATACAGTGGGGAGAGAGCCAAAATGAAAGTGGGGGATTTTTATATCATCATCAGCTAAATTCCAGGAGAAGGCTGGGAATGTATAGAACGCTTTCCTAGAACTAAGGGAGTCATCAGGTGTGTTCAGTGTCATACTTAGGTGCTATGGGCAATAAAAGGAAGTGACTTGGGGAGACTGCCTGGAAAGGCAAAGCCTATATGTCTGTGAAGTAGCTTAGGAACTCTTCTAAGCAACTCTCAGTTTCTCAGATGTAAATTAATATTCAGTAAATAAGTGAGGAAATTCTTAGAGGGAAAAATAATAGAAGGATGGTTCTAATTGGATAGTATTAGATTAGGAAGACTAGAGGTGCCATAAAGGAAGGGCAGCTAGAGTAAGGGTTGTAAAATGATTGGCAAGAAGAGGAGCAAAAGAAGAAATGAAGAGGAATGTGTGGCGCATGACTTCTACATTTTTGTAAAAGGGTTCCATATCACAAAAAATCAGACACTATTTTTCTAAGCCTCTGAGCAGGAAAAACGTGATAGCTAAGGCAAGAATAAACAAACTCTTATTTTTGTCTTATTCCTTCTATCCCCTCTCTCAGCTGCCTTTCTTCTTCCTTTTTCCTCCCTCTTTCGATCAGCTCTTTCTTGTGTTCTTACTTTTTTCCTCCCTTTTCTCATTCCTTCCTATTACCCAACTCTATTCCTCTGTTGTATTTGCTGTATCCAGTAATTGATTAGTAATACTGTATTTATTCTCTTCCCTCTCTTTGTTGGCTTTTTCTCCATCTCAGTTATTTACTTATTTTCTTAGTTTCCTCCTTTTTTACTTCTCACCCTCTGTCTGACCTCCTTTCTGTCTCTTGGTCATCCCTCCTCCTTTCCTTTCTTTCCACTATCAAATTAGTTGTTATTAATTATTGGGTCCTATCATTCCTTTGTCACCAGATGTAGTTGTCATATTCTGTCTTAGTCTGTTCAGGCTGCTATGATAAAGTACCACAGATTTGGTAGCTTATAAACAACAGAAATTTATTCCTCACACTTCTGAAGGCTGGAAGCTGAGGTCTGGGTGCCAGCATGGTTTGGTTAGGGCCCTCTTCCAGGTTGCAGACTTCTCGCTGTGTCCTCACTTGGCAGGAGGGGAAGGGATCTCTCGGGGGTCTCTTTTATAAGGGCACTAATCCCACTCATGAGAGCACCACCCTAATGACCTAATTTTCTCCCAGAGGCCCTATTTCCTAAAACTGTCACTTGGACATTAGGATTTCAACGTAAGAATTTGGCGGGGGGACACAAACATTCACACCATAGTATCCTTCCTCCTTTCACTTCTCTTTTATCAAATCAGTATCATTAATCTCTGGGTCCTAACACTCCCATGTCACCAGATGCAGTTGACATTATTAATTCCTCTCAGGCCTCCTGAATCACCTAGCCCTCCAGCATTCACTCATCCTAATCTACAACCCTTTTTTTGAAGTTTCTCTTTTTTCCTCTTGCATATGTAAGGATTTATATTTATAGCTCCTCTCTTATCCTTCTCTAGTTTTTTACACTTGTCTGGAGAGTGAATAGAAAAGCATAAAGCTGGGTGTGGAATAGGAATAGGTTGCTTTTTCATATCTGCTTAAGGGTGGAGGTATGAAGTTCACTGTAAAGAGGGGCCTCTTTATTGACCTATAAAAGAGGGTTTATTATGGGCAAGCAGGAGTAGGTCTGTAGAAGGGGTTAAGTGGTAAGGGAAAAATGTTTTGTCCTAAAACTTTACAAAGTCAGGACAGCAAAAATACGTAGCAGTAGCTCTCTCTCTATTTTAAAGTTTCTAAAATTAGAATCATGGTATTTAAAAAAAAAAAAAGCAATACTTATTGAGGTTTTGAATACCTGCATGAGTATAGGTCAAATTTCAGAACCAAGGGACTATAAAGTCATTAAATGTTAAATAAAGTACTATTCCATATGTGTAGAAGGACACGCCCACTGTTGAGTACATTGCCAGTTTGTGTAATTTTTCAGCTTTTCTCATTCGTTCCTTTATTGAAAATTTTTATCTCTAAAAAGAGACGAGGGGAATATAGATATTAGATGAAGTTTCTTTTAGAGACGATTGGGTCTAAAGTATTACTAGGAAGAAAACTGGAAAGGATCTCAAAGGAAGAGAATATTACTCAGCTAAGGCTGAAGATCCTGGGTTCGGCAAAATTAATTGGAGTGCACTATGGTTAGTTTTGGTTTGTTTTGCTTAGATGGATGCACGAGTTTTGGGAATACATAAGTCTTAGGAATTTTTTTTTTTTTTTTTTTTTTTTTTTTCCTTTTTGTGGTACGCGGGCCTCTCACTGTTGTGGCCTCCCCCGTTGCGGAGCACAGGCTCCGGACGCGCAGGCCCAGCGGCCATGGCTCACGGGCCCAGCCGCTCCGCGGCACATGGGATCCTCCCAGACCGGGGCACGAACCCGCATCCCCTGCATCGGCAGGCGGACTCTCAACCACTGCGCCACCAGGGAGGCCCTTAGGAATTTTTGTTTACAATTTCACCTGTGGTCTGAAATGCTTTGTGCGTGCTAGTTTATTGTCCTAATGACTATTCGTAATACAATTGATTGCTCCGCTTCCCCCTTTACTTCTTCTTTACCCAGTATATGTTTTTCTTTAGTAGTTGCATTTTTATGATGATTTGGAAATCTCCTGAGGCAGATAAATACTAGATTTGAGGTGGGAAAATCATCCCATGAGACCTATGTTTATTTTTATAAAGTATCTGACAAGCAGTGCTAGGTAGAATAAAGCAAAGCAATCACAATTCTCAGCGCTTTCTGCCCTCTTTACCTCTCACATATCTTAGTTTTAAAAACCGTAACCAGGACTTCCCTGGTGGCGCGGTGGTTGAGAGTCCGCCTGCCGATGCAGGGGACACGGGTTCGTGCCCTGGCCTGGGAAGATCCCACATGCCATGGAGCGGCTGGGCCTGTGAGCCATGGCTGCTGAGCCTGCGCATCCGGAGACTGTGCTCCGCAACGGGAGAAGCCACAGCAGTGAGAGGCCCTCGTACCGCAAAAAACAGAAAACAAAAAAACCCGTAACCACTTATAAAGCTATGTCTGTGACTCACGAAGTTTTGATCAGATCTCTGTGTTACTTTCTTCTTCTCCTTCTGCCTTTCTTTCTCTCTCATTTAGAGGATTATTATACTTTTGGGGAACGTAGAGACTGAATTATTCCCTTAGGGGTTTATTTCCCGTACTAGATTTCCAGACTTCTTAAATGTTTCAGTCTCTTCTTCCTGTTCCTCTGAGATGAAGAAGGAAAAAGAGGACAGTTTCCTTAAATTTGATTAATGTTTTACTTCCTTTGACATGTTTAGACTTTACCTCTTATGTGCTAGTCTTTTCATTTCTTTTTTTTTTTTTTTTTTTTTTTTTTTGTGGTACGTGGGCCTCTCACTGTTGTGGCCTGTCCCGTTGCGGAGCACAGGCTCCAGACGCGCAGGCTCAGCAGCCATGGCTCACGGGCCCAGCCGCTCCACGGCATGTGGGATCTTCCTGGACCGGGGCACGAACCCGTGTCCCCTGCATCGGCAGGCGGACTCTCAACCACTGTGCCACCAGGGAAGCCCTTCATTTCTATTTTTATTGTAGGCTTCCTTTAACAGAATGAGGATGTGTTACATGTGCCTGTCTCACAGACAGATCAGTATTTTTCTGTCAAAAAAAAAAAATCATGGGCTTCCCTGGTGGCACAGTGGTTGAGAATCCACCTGCCAATACAGGGGACACGGGTTCGAGCCCTGGTCCGGGAATATCCCACATGCCGCGGAGCAGCTGGGCCTGTGCGCCACAGCTACTGAACCTGCGCTCTAGAGCCCGCAAGCCACAACTACTGAAGCCCATGTGCCTAGAGCCCGTGCTCCACAATAAGAGAAGCCACCACAATGAGAAGCCTGCGCATCGCAACAAAGAGTAGCCTCTGCTCGCCACAGCTAGAGAAAAGCCCGTGTGCAGCAACGAAGACCCAATGCAGCCAAAAATAAATAAATAAATAAATGTATTTTTAAAAAAAATCATGAGTAACCAGGATGGGGATTTGTAGGACAATCAGAAGAGATCTTTTCAGGGGATGGTGGTGTGTGAAAAAGTGGTAGTGGGAGTGAAATCATTCCTCAACTCTGCTCTGCACTTCTAACTGTAGTGGAGAGAGAAGGGGGACAGACTTCATTGTAAATTCTCTCAGACTGCACTGCCAGGAAAGGCCTCTTTCATACCTCTTTTTTTTTTTTTTTTTTTTTGTGGTGTGCGGGCCTCTCACTGTTGTGGCTTCTCCTGTTGCGGAGCACAGTCTCCAGACGCGCAGGCTCAGTGGCCATGGCTCATGGGCCCCACTGCTCCACAGCATGTGGGATCTTCCCGGCCCGGGGCACGAACCCGCATCCCCTGCATCGGCAGGCGGACTCTCAACCACTGCGCCACCAGGGAAGCCCCATACCTCTTTTAAGTAATATAACATATAATGTATATCTGTGTGTGTGTTAAAGAGACTCTTGTCAATTCTTTAAGAAATGGAGAATCATGTGTCTCTCTCCTTTAACTGCTTTCTTCAGGATGATGCCCGGCAATTATTTGTTTTAGCTGGCAGTGCGGAAGAAGGAGTCATGACTCCAGAATTAGCAGGAGTGATTAAACGGTTATGGCGAGACGGTGGGGTGCAGGCTTGCTTCAGCAGATCCAGGGAATATCAGCTCAATGATTCTGCTTCATAGTAAGTAATTTTTCTCTGTGAAATGAAAACAGAAAGTAACTTGGTGACCCTAGTGAAAGTTCCGTGCCCATTCTTAAGGGACAGACACTCTTAGAATTCTGTAGGATCCCTTTATAAAGATTGTTTCAGTTTAGTGTTATAGAGCCCTTAGTCATTTTATATGATTTGGAGAAAAATATTTCCTCTTGGAGTGTAAATGGGAGACTTTGCATCATGAAAGTAGCTCTGTGGTCATTTATAGTAAAGAAGTGAAAGAGCAGAGAAATCTATTGCATCTGAGTCCTGGATCTCTTCCAACTCAGTAGGTTCCCTCTGCATAAGGACTTTGCATTGATTGCCAACTAGCAAGGGAAATTAATATGTGATATCCCGTTTATGCATACAACTCTCTGTGGCTGGGCTGCACTATGGATTTCTCTGGTACTAGTCACCACTTATAAATCTTTTGCCAGATCACAATAGTAGACTTTGTATAGAAAGAGAATGTTGAGTCTTGGGATGAAGTTGAAGCATCTATTTGTTAAGGAAATTCTCTAGTGTTACATAGTTTTAGAGAATTTGTATTGATAATTAATACTTCTGTTAAGCTCTTACATGTTGTCCTATATTGTTTCTTTTACAGTATGTTTATTTATAAGACCTATATTCAGAATGTGTGGGGTTTTTTTCTTAACGTGCTTTTGGGGGGCTTGGTAAGTTCTTGTTACTTGTATCCATCTCCATACTAAATGAAGGCAGTTCTAAGCATTAAGGTATTTTCTCCAATATTATATTTTCCTGCTTTTCCTATTATTCTAGCTCAAATTATTATAAAAAGATGAAATGATATTTGAAGAACTTAGCTTACTTTTTAAATGAAAACTTGACTTTAGAAACGTTTCAGGATTCTTGTCCATCTCAATAATATTTTCAGTTGCAGATGTTGGTAGTTTAAATAATTCTCCCAGTAGTCATCAAGCTAGATTGTAATTTTTTTTAACATACATTCAGTAAGCTCTGAATCCTCTAACTACACCTGAAGACACATGATTTATAGAGTTTTTTTTTTCATAATTGTTGATCTGAGGTTGACTGATTCCTTAACATTAATGATGGTACTTAGTTTTATAGAAGATCATTAAAAATTCAGTTATTATGGTATCACCTATTAAAAAAAATCTTGGGGAACCCTGAAATTGTGAAGAATTTAATTTAGCTTTGAAGCAGTTTTTAAATTATTCCACTGAACAAATGAAGTTTCTTTGGAGGTATTTGTTTTTGGCTTAGATAAAAAAAAAAAAAAAAACCTGTAACTTTTCTGTTTCATGAAGGAAAACAGGAAATACTCATTCTTATTGAGCTAAGTAGTTCTTTTTAATTTTAGTAACTCAAACAGCATTTTCTAATGTCCTAGCAAATGTTTAAACGTACAGAAGACCCATTAAATGTCTGAGGGCTTTTGTTTTGGTTAGGTTTTTGTACTGTGCAGTGCACAGTTGATTTAGTATTAAGTTTCAGGAATCTTTATTAAGAATAGCATTCCATGTTTGTTTTTAATTGGCTTTCACAGTTTAATTTTGGTAGAATTAAAACCACTTTTGTGTAGTGTATATAAAACCTACTTTAATTGTCCTATGCTAGGTTCATTTTTTTCTCATTATCTTCTGTGATACTGAAGATCTGATTTGTTCTGCTACTTTAGTGACAGGTTCAGAACCTGCTTTTGGCAGGGAACTAGTTTAGTCTGTTGACTTGCTGTGCACATGGTTGGCTTCACTAAGTAAAAATAAATGTGTATTTTACTTACTTAGTTACCTAAATGATTTGGATAGAATATCCCAAACCAACTACATTCCAACTCAGCAAGATGTTTTGCGGACAAGAGTGAAGACCACAGGCATTGTGGAAACACATTTCACTTTCAAAGACCTGTACTTCAAGTAAGTCATTAGCCTTTTTCTAGATATGCCACACACAAATATCTTTCTTTTAGTTAGTATCTCTTAATCAGGGTAAAATTTCTGTAGGCAATATTCTTTGATTTAGAAACTTATAATTATATTCATCAGCCAGTATTTGACTGTTTAAACTGAATGGGGGCCCAGACGTTTCTTCTTTCTCCAAATAGCATCAAGTATATTTTCCATTTGGAGGAACTTACATTCAAAATTAAATTGTAACTTACATATCAATAAAAGTAATCATATGGTTACCAATTTATGTTTTTTTTTTTTTTTTTTTTTTTTTTTTTTTTTTTTTTCTTTTTGCGATATGCGGGCCTCTCACTGTTGTGGCCTCTCCCGTTGCGGAGCACAGGCTCCGGATGGGCAGGCCCAGCGGCCATGGCTCACGGGCCCAGCCGCTCCGCGGCATATGGGATCCTCCCAGACCGGGGCACGAACCCGTATCCCCTGCATCGGCAGGCGGACTCTCAACCACTGCGCCACCAGGGAGGCCCGAATTTATGTTATTTTTAATTTTATTTGTAGCTGCTTTTTTATTGGAATCGCCAAAACATGTATTGAATGTTTGTTGTTTAGAAGGGTAACAACAATACTAAAAGGATAGAAAGCTAGTGTTTTGGTTTAGTTTATGTGGCTTTGTTCTGGCATTTTGATATTAAAACAGAAATGCTTTTCTCACCAGTGTCAATCCTTTCTTACTGGATCGCACTTCTCTCTCAGTTTACTGGAATGAAGCTAACACTGTCATGGCCTTTGACTGATTTGTGCACAGTATCATGCACAACTTAGTTCTTAATACAGTACAGAATGGAATATCGATCTAGGGATAGAGGTATTTTGTGGAGGTATGATATAATATAAACAATTATTGTTTTAGAGAGAGAAGATTCTAGTATTCTAATACAGAGGATTTTCTCATCAGCACTAGTAATTCTAGAATACGCTTCAGCTTGTCTCTGTGTTAATGGTCTTTTGTAAATAATAGAACTGTCTTTTTGGTTCTTGTTTTCTGCTTTTATGACCTTTGAGATTAGGAGTAAATTTACCCCCTTCAGTATATGATGTCCTTTTTAGCTACTTCATTATGCTTGTATGTAGAATGTGATATTCAGCATTGTTGCGTGCAAATGTAACTTTTAGTTCAGATTCTCTCAATTTTCTTTTCTCTGAAAAAAATTGCTTCATAGGTTTCGCAAAACCCACACAGAGTTTAGATACTACTACATACTAGTTGAGGTCTTGAAATCTTAATACACCAAAACAGATTTGAAACCTGGTGCAGGAAAATAGCAGTTCAGCTGAATATTTTTAGAATAGAAGAGCTGCTTATCATAGTACTGATGAATTTATTTAACAAGAATAGCAGAGTCTCCATGGATTATCACCCATGAAACCGTAAGAGTGAGATATCTCTTGGTGTGCTATAAGATTAGTAATCCATTCATAATTATATGTCATGACCTTTATTTATTTAGTGTGGGAAACTTTTTTGTTGATGTCATAGATTGATCTTTAGTTAGGTGATTCCTGTTGGTCATTTTATGTCAGGATCAATAGCCAGATATAATTAAGGTGCTGCACCCACTTTATTGTTGGCATGTAGATATCTTGTTATGAAGTACTATCACTTCTTCCTTTTCCTCTTCTCTCTAGGCAAAACCACTATCCATTTATTCAAACATTAATTGAGCATCTACTATATGCAAGGCATTGTGTAATTGCTTACTTGCCTCTCAGTTATGAGGTAATGTCTATAAAATGTTGATCTGTTAGTGAATGATACTGTAAATGTTAATATGTGTGAAAAGCCCACTTTGGGAACTTCACAATGTTCTGCCAGTTTTATGGACTTTATAGAAAGAAATGGTGGAGCAAATTCAAATTATGGTGTACCAGTGTGTGTCTGCTCTTGAAAGGTCTATGGTGAAATATGTGATGTTAGCTTTCTTAAAACCTATAATATGACCTTGTATTAGAGCCAACTTGTGATTGCCTCATTCCAGGTGTCAGGACTAAAGGTTGAAAAGAACTGGGGAAGATCAAAAGACCAAAAGAAAAAGTTGGGTCATGAAGAGATGAGATGACTGTTCTCTTTCAAACATACATTGAGAAATTACTCAACTGTGTCTTATCTCTCTCAATCTCTAGGGAGAAAATTCTCTGGAAATAGATCCCTAGTCACTGTAGATCTGACACACTGAACCAGCTTGGCAGAGTTTAACCCTAAAACATTTTATCATTGTCATCAAACATATATCTTTTTTTTTTTTTTTTTTTTTTTGCGGTACACGGGCCTCTCACTGTTGTGACCTCTCCCGTTGCGGAGCACAGGCTCCGGACGCACAGGCTCAGCGGCCATGGCTCACGGGCCCAGCTGCTCCGCGGCATGTGGGATCTTCCCGGACCGAGGCACGAACCCGCGTCCCCTGCATCAGCAGGCGGACTGTCAACCACTGCGCCACCAGGGAAGCCCCCAAACATATATCTTAAGAGTAGCTAACCATTTGTATGCATACCTCCTCAGACCCTAGTACCAGTTAAAAAACAAAGCCGTGCAGGTCCTCCTTTTACTATAGGTGGTAGATGAGGACACTGCTGACAGAAGTTCAGCAGTTGACTCAGGATATCAAGTAAGCACCCCAGAAGGGAGTAGTGGTCTAAAACTGATCTGAAGTGGAACATAAAATGTGTGAACCGTTGAGGCTTTGTTATTTTTAATTAGGTTAAATAAGACTTGGAGTTGGGAAATACTGGTTAAATTTTGTGTTTAGATATTGGGTTCTTAGAGTCCTACCATAAAATATAATTTACTTTTTTCTGTAATTAATCTCTAAAATGTTTTCCTTAAAGAAAAATGTATCTCAGTTAACCTCAATTAAAAAAAAAAGAAACAAACAAAAAGTAAGGAAAACAAAGTTTTGAATCAGTAGAGTTATGGAAGCAGAATGCAAGTTGGGGATTTATTGTTCTTTTTTTTAGCTAGAGAGATAAACCATTTTGAGAGGTAGAGTAGTGTTGTGGGTACCAGGTTGGATGCTGGAGTTAGAGTTCCAGTCCCCATGTGTTAGTAGTGTTCCCTTGGGCAAATTATTTAACATATCTGTGCCTCAACTTCTTCATCTGTAAAATGGGAATAATAATAGTACTGACAGGAGTGTTATGAGGGTTAAATTAGTTAATGTACTTTAAGACGTTTAGTGTCTGGTAAATGTTAGTTATTGTTACTATCTTAAGTTGTGTTGTTCAGCTCTTCATTTTTCCTGTCTTTTTTCCCTCCTTCTTTTAATCCATTTCAGTGCTTACTCTACTGACTTTTGGCACGTTTGACACAAGCTTTGATAGTGAAGAGGCTCAACTGTTTATCTAAAATGAGAATTTTAATTGTTCCTAAATTTTATTTTCTCATATTGTTCTCTTTTACATTTAACCACAGATAATTATTTTGACTACATTTTATCTGCTCCTTGTTTGTCTTTTCTATTGTAAATGGGGTTTTGAATATGCAATAGTGGGAAGTTCCCTAACCAGTTCAGTTTAGGGAGATGTGTATGTGCATGACCTTGCTGAAATTGTGCCTTCTTTCCCCTTACTCAGGATGTTTGATGTAGGTGGCCAAAGATCAGAACGAAAAAAGTGGATTCACTGTTTTGAGGGAGTGACAGCAATTATCTTCTGCGTGGCCCTCAGTGATTATGACCTCGTTCTGGCTGAGGATGAGGAGATGGTATGTTGGAGCTTCTGGTAAATAAAAGGCCTGTCTAATGCAGCAGAAAACGGAAAATAACTCTTAGGAAGACTTTGTGCATCCATTTACTCATTGAACTAAAACTTAAAATCCTTAATTTTTCTCCTTGTCAGTGTGATTAGATTTTTCAAAATATTGATCCATGCCCTCTTAAACTTAGGAGATATGACAGCACATTGAGTATGTGGGCAGGATTAAGTCCTCTTGTTAGCCAGTCCTTATTCCCACCTCTCAACCGCTAAGAATTATAAAAATGAGGACTGACTCAGCTTTTGTGTTATCAGTGTCTGACTTCTTTTCATGATTGTCCATCAGCGCTTTTAAAACTTCTTGGTCTGGGACTTCCCTGGCGGTCCAGTGGTTAGGACTCTGTGCTTCCACTGCAGGGGGCATAGGTTCGATCCCTGGTCGAGGAACCAAGATCCTGCATGCCTCGTAGCACGCCCCCCCCCAAAAAAAAACCTTTTTGGTCTGTTGTTCGTTAACAGTTAATCTACTTTTACTTTTTTGCTACTGACCTATCATCCTTTGTTTCCTTTTTAGAATCGAATGCATGAAAGCATGAAACTGTTTGACAGCATTTGTAACAACAAATGGTTTACAGACACTTCGATCATTCTGTTCCTCAACAAGAAGGATCTTTTTGAGGAAAAAATAAAGAGGAGTCCATTAACTATCTGTTATCCAGAATACACAGGTAAGGGATCATGAAAGATTTTGTTGGAGGTATACATCTTGAATCAAAACTTTAGTGACCTTCCTACAGCTGTCTTTTGTTTTGAACATTGTGTGTATTTCCTTATGGAGAGTGTTCACTGGTAGTGGTATCAACATTAAGCATGTGATTAAGACCCCTTAAGTCTAAAGTGCTATTCCAGACATAATCGAGTTTACTGTGTTTATTTTATATTTCTGTCCTCCTCATTTTCTGAGGCAAATAAAGAATGATAAAAATCAAAATTTGGTATAAATATATTTACAAAATACAAGAATAAGGTGCAGTTATTACACTCAAGAAACTGATGTTGTAGAAAGAGAGACACTTGAAGAATTTCATTTTAGTGTAAAATGTTCATTAATAGAAGAGCAGAAGAAGGGGTTACCTCAGTGGGATCAGTGTAGTCTTTTTCTAGAGGAAATGGCACTTGGAGTGAGATAGTAAGAGGATGAACTATGAATCATCAGGCAGACGGGGGAATAAAAACATTTTAGGAAGAGGAAACAGAATATATGGAAATATGGAGTTAAAAATGACATGATTTTTTCTGAAACCTACGAGGAATTTGGTATTGCTGGAGCTTAAAGTGGTGGGGAAGAGTGGTTGGAGAAGTGGACAAGGATGCTCGTGGAGGGCATTGTATCCCATGCTGAGACAGTGGGGAACTACTGAAGGATATTCATTGGGGTACATGATGTAGTAGAAACTGGTTTAGAAAGATTATGTGATAGATGGCAATAAAGATAGATAGTAAGGGAGTTGAATTAGTGAGGACTCTCTTAGGATGCAAATAGAAACTTTTGATGAAGATACAGGGATATATCATAGAAGTCAAGGACAAGAATGCAGACAGTTCTCAAGAATGCAGTTAGAATTAGGAACCCTGCAAGCACTGTCAAGAACCCTGGGAGCACTTCTTTCCACATCTCTGTTCTCTCCTCTCTGTGTCTCTATATTCTTCTCTCTTTCCTTACCAACTTTCTCTGCTGCTCAGTTTATGTGATAAAAGATGGCCCTGCCACAGTTTCTGTATCTCCTCCATTTAAAAGATCAGGCTAGACTGGGATTGTTTGGCCCAAGGTTCAAATTCCTAAAAGAGATTCTGGCCAGGGTTAAGTCAGGCAGAAACCCTTAGTTCAATCAGATGAGGTTAGGGACACAAACATGAGTGCCAGGGCTATATCACTATGACCTTTAGATCAGAATTGAGTATTTCTAGGAGAGGGGACCCCTTGTTAGCTGAGCAGACACTGTAAGTGCTTTATATAGTAAGGTGAAAGGGTGTAGCTAGGGTAAGGAAGTGGGACGAGTCAAAGGTACTCTGAGTTCTGTCTTAATTGGGTCCTGGTACTGTGATCTGAATTCATATTTAGGGATGTTGGTTTTGAAGTATCTACAGAACATCCTGATGGAGATATCTAACAGATAGTTATATATGTGGCCTTGGAGCTTGGGGAGAGGTTACAGGTTAGTAACAGATACTGATTTGGGGTCATGTGTAAATACAACATGGAAATGGATGAGATGACCTAGAGTGATGATATAGAATGAGGAGAGAAAAGAATAGAATGAGAGCGGATACCAGCCTCTATTGGCAGGAGAAAAAGAAAGGTTTTTATAGGATGCAAAGAGAAGAATCTGGAAAGCCAAAGTATCAAAAACTAAGAGGAGAGTTTAAATAGTGAGGAGTGGTCAACAATGTCATATGCAGGTAAGTAAATACATTTTGAAATAATGGCCTCTGGAGTTAGCAATCAGGAGACCATTGACTGTTATGGAGAGCATTATCAGTGGGATGATGAGAGTAGAGCCAGGACCAGTGAGTTACTGAGTGGGAAGTGAAGAAATGAAGACAAGTGTAGCCTCCTCTTGAGCAGCTTAGATTACAGGGGAAGGAGAGATCTTTAAACGTTTATGGGCTTAGAGGTAAGATCCTACAGCAAAAGAGAAGTTACAAAAAGTGGATGTAATTGATGGAGCAAGATTTGTAAGCAGGTGGGAAAAGAAGGAATCAAAAGTCTAGGTAGGATGAATGGATAAGCAAATTGGTATACCTGTACAATGAAGTATTATTTAGCTATAGAAAGGAACAAAGTACTGATAATGCCACAACTTTGATGAACCTTATAAACTTTATACTAAATGGAAGAAGTCAAACAGAATAGGCTACATTTGTGTGATTCCTTTGATATATCCCAAATAGGCAAATCCATAGAGACAGAAAACAGATTGGTTGTTGGTTGTTAGGAAATTGGCACAAGGGGAATTGAGGAATGATTACTTAATGGGAATGGGGTGTTTTTCTGGGGTGGTGGAAAAGTTTGAAACTAGAGAGAGGTGGTGATTGTATAGCATGTGACTGCACTAAATGCCACTGTATTGTAAATTTATTGCATGTTATGTGAATTTCACTTCAACTTCAAAAAAAAAAGAGCATAGATAGAGCAGTTGAATTTTGAATCAAAAGGAAGACATCTCTAAGACCAAAGGTACAAATAAGTGCAGATACAGATAACTTTTTAAGTGAGGTGGTGGGTTAAAAAGTTGAGATGGGGCTTCCCTGGTGGCGCAGTGGTTGAGAGTCCGCCTGCCGATGCAGGGGACGTGGGTTCGTGCCCTGGTCCGGGAAGATCCCACATGCCGCAAAGTGGCGGGGCCCATGAGCCATGGCCACTGAGCCTGCGCGTCCGGAGCCTGTGCTCCGCAACGGGAGAGGCCACAACAGTGAGGGGCCCGCGTATCGCAAAAAAAAAAAAAAAAAAAAAAAAAAAAATCATTCCAATTTTAACGGAGCTTAGCCTCAGAGCCTTAGGGCAATAGTTTAAATAACCAAAGGTAAACCAGTAGATGCAAAAGGGAAAGGGGCCTGAACTGTATACGTTTAAATGGTGAATTTTATGGTATGTGAATTTTACCCTAATAAATCTGTTATTTCTTCAAAGAGGGGGACCTGAAAGTTAAACCCTATTTCAACAACATTGGTAATTAACACTCTTAATCGCCTGCTTCCTACACAATCTTGTCTACTTGTGAATCTTTAGAACAGCCTTAGAAACTGTCTGCAGAGCCAGGGAAACTCAACAAAGACAGCATACACAGTTATTCCTGTGAACTAGGGGCTATTTTCAGTGACATTAAGCATGACAAAAATATATCAACAAATAAGTATATAAAGACGACTAAATAACAAAGAAAGGCTTAAGAAAGAAATGACTATTATTTAAACAGACTGTTTAAAGAACGGAAGGAAGACAGCTTGGTAGGTGCTTGAAATAGATTTACTGAGATGTGCAGAACCTCTGTAAATTAAAGGAGACAGATGTTTGAAACACGTAACACCAGATTTTTGTCTGGTAGGAACAGATACTGATACTTGGGAAATCAGGACTGTGAGAATCCTTAAGAGTGAAGTCAATGAAAGATAGGCTTGGAAATTCACCCTACCCCCCGCCACCCAAAAATAAATGGACATGATATTGAGGACTCTTTGCTATGTGTGAAGATTCCCAGCTGAAACATTAATGTCAATCCTTTACTTGTCTTAAGTAAGATTGTTCTCCCATTCTAACACGGATACTTTCCATCAACTTACCCAACTCTCACCTCCCTCCTCCCTCTGAACAGATGACAACATTTCGAAATTCCCTAAGAAAACAGAGGCCATGGGGCTTTAAACTACATTTCAACTCGTTTTTTTTTTTTTTTTTTTTTTGCGGTACGTGGGCCTCTCACTGTTGTGGCCTCTCCCGTTGCAGAGCACAGGCTCCGGACGCACAGGCTCAGAGGCCATGGCCCACGGGCCCCGCTGTTCCGCGGCATGTGGGATTTTCCCGGACCGGGGCACGAACTCGTGTCCCCTGCATCGGCAGGCGGACTCTCAACCACTGCGCCACCAGGGAAGCCCTGGAATGATTTTGAAAAGAAGCATGACTTCCCCGTTTGAATTGTTTATTTCAGCATCACTCCAAGGAGCACAAGCTCTCTGACCTTTTAAACAGTTATGTTCTTCTAGAAATGCATCTTCCTACTTCCCTAGTTTCCTTTTATGCTTTCTAGATTTTTTAGCTAAAAAGTCTAAGTAGAAGGGAAAGAAACTTAAAGTTTTGTTTTCCTGGATCTTTGTGATAATTTTATTTTACTTATAATGAGATTCTGCACTCAAGAAACATGTAATGATTATAGAAAAATAGAAATCTGTTTATTTCAATTGTGTTATATTTCCTCTCTCCATAAGTAAATTGTGATGGCCTGACTTAGTTGAGTCCAAGCAACTGTTTTAATTTGAACTGAGAATATTGGGTGTCTGCCTCAGGTTCCAATACATATGAAGAAGCAGCTGCTTACATTCAGTGCCAGTTTGAAGATCTGAACAGAAGAAAAGATACCAAGGAGATCTACACCCACTTCACCTGTGCCACAGACACCAAGAATGTGCAGTTTGTTTTTGATGCTGTTACAGATGTCATCATTAAAAACAACTTAAAGGAATGTGGACTTTATTGAAGAGTGTGGATGTTAAATAAAAGGTAAAACCTTGAACAGTTTAATTATAGTGCTGTACTGATGTCTCTTGACTTTGTAAACTTTTTCTAATTACAAATGTTCTTCTTTCCTAGTTATTACAGTGTGGAGTGTTGAGACCAGACTTCTTTTGCTGTCTCATTGGGCAGCTGCAAGCATGAACGGGACCAGGGAATGGCAGCGGCATGCAGAATTTTAGTACTCTTTAGCACAATCTTCTGTATTAGGGAACTCTTAATTGACATGAGATGCTAAAGTCAGACATTGGAATTGGAACAACTGTAAAGTATGATTTGATCATCAAGACATCACTTGGATTTCACAATCTCAAATGTTTAGGGCAGATGTCAAGTTGAGGTGCTGCATTCCAGAACTTCAATATGTAGCTTACTCTTTTTTTTTCCTTCTTGACAAACCACCAGTAGTTCATTTTTTAAGTTGTTTTTTGTTGTTGTTTTTTTTTTATCAAGGGAAGAGTAACTTCACTAAGTTTTATTTCTTTGTGAAAGAATCTTTATTAAAACACACACAGTCTTAACTATGCACATGATGTGACCAGATCATCTTGAAAATTTTCCTCTTAGTAGGAACTCTTTGTTTTTAACTCTTGGTATGGTCAGAATGTAATATTTCCATAATTACTTAATTCTTTACAATTATTGGGGCTTTAATTATAGCTTTTTTGGATGAAATTTATGTTATTATCCTGTTCAAAGTACCATTACGGTTTCTAAATGGTAATTACATTGAAGAATTCTGTAGTAAGATTCCAGCTCTTTTTTTAAGCTTGTGGTTGAAGGTTAACCTGGTTTATGCTGATTACCGAATTACTAGATAAATGCTGATGTAGTATGAAGTCAGCTTCTTGGATACAGACACACCCAGGGCAGCTGCCAGTTAGAAATGCAAATTGCTAAATTCCAAACAGAACCAGTGACTTTGCTGCTACACATCTGCTAAATTGACCACTTCAATTCTTGCTTGTCCGTCTCAGTCATAGGGAGTTCTGTAAAAGATGCCCCTTGTTTTCCATCTTCCATTGGCTTTTTCTGTTGGGAAACATCTAAAGTGTATTAACAGTGCATGCCTTTACTTTGTAAACGTGGTGCCAAATCCCTGTTTGCCATTGTTTTTATCGTAGCAATGTTCATTGTAGTAATCCTTAGTCAGTACCTTCTTTTGCTGAAACTATTGATTTGGGGACTTTTTTTCCACTTTGTTGTGTGTACAGATTTTAATCTGTTATAGTTGGCAGCAGTATTAAAATGGTGAGTAAAGAGTCCAGGTTTGTTCCTGTTTGTAACTAGTCCTTTCTGGAAGTATTTTCTTCTGTTGCTTTTTGCCCCTGCTGTGTGCTTAGGCCTTTGTCTGAGAATGGGTTTAGGTAGAAGGGTTCCCTGAAGGTGTTAGTCTTCTGGTGTAATAGTATTGTTGAATCTTGGCCTGACTGAGCGTGTTATGTCATATCTGTGTTAGTGATATGCAGTCAAAACTCATTTTCCAGATTTACATTTTGGTTGTGTGGAGAGCTCTATTCACCTCAGCCTGCAGGTCCTTTTGTACAATGTACAGCAAATGTCATTAAATATTGAATGGTCCATTAGGGGAAGGCAAATGAAGAGAATGCATTTTAAGCATTCCAAATCAGTAGTTTGAGCAGTGCCTTTTGGGGTCTGATCTTTTTGGATTGGATTCTATTTCATCTTTTGATGTGACCTTTCACTAGTTCAAAAAAAAAATGGTTGGTGGTCATCAAAGCTGGTTCAGAAAGCAAGCCACAGCACTTCAATGCCTTTATTGGTAGTTTTTTTTTTTTTTCTTTCGTGGGAAAAATATAACTATACAGATGGTATAACCATATTATCTAACAGTTTTTTTTTTTTAGGATTGGCAAAACTGCATCTAAAAGAAAGAAAATTATCAGCTTCAATTGGTGATTGACTTATGCCCACAATGTAAATAGGGATAGTTCTTGTTCATTTTGAATATATCTTTTCCTTATTGTATTCTGTGATACAGGATCATCTGGAAATGAGAACTGGTAGAATGTTGGTTTAACTGTAGTCTTTCTATAGTCTGGGCTAATGGGATGGCGTTGATAACACAAAATAAGGGATAATCCAAAAAAATTAATACTTTGAAATGCATTTTGTATTTTCATTTGAATACGTCTGTCTGATATGTTAATTTTTAGCCCTTCTGTCAATGAAAAACAGTAGTTCTCCACATTTTTGCCTCTACACCATTTACATTTGTTGAGGATCACCTCCTACCCCCCCATGCCAAATAATTTATCAAAATGCACATTCCTTAAGGACACAGGGACACAGTTTCAATCAGTGGTTTTCAAATATGCCTTAAGTCAAAATCACCTGGATCCATCTCAGAGATTGACTCTTGGCTGGTGGGCTGGCATTCTGTAATTTTAAAAAGGTGATTCTGATCATCAGCCTTGCAAATCATTATTGTATCAATATATTGAATTAAAAGGTCTTTTCTTACAGCAGAGCCAGAATGGGGGAATGAAACCTCATATCTATTAGCCTGGAGAAAAAGGATTGATGTTTGTAATCAAAGAAGTGAAAAATTGCCTGTGTCTTTTTGGTGGAGAATACTGGAGATTTGTGATGGATCATGTTTCAGAATTTAGGTGCCCAGTCTTTGGACCACATAAGAAATCAGCACATCTAAGAAAATTAAATTTTAACAAATAAAGAACAGGAAACAGACACTAGCAGGAAGGATTGTTAACAGTACCTTTATTTTGTTGACAGTCACATCTTCTCCACCTGATTAAAACCCTGGGCTGTAGAATTGCCATCCATTAGGCTCTATGTAGAGAGGAAGTATTCTGCTCCTTAATGGCCAGTCTTCTCTTACCTTATAATTTCAGCCTTGCAACAGATTTCACCTCCTGGCATGAAAATTCCAAGAATTTTTACAGTTATTCATAAGTGGATCTTGAAATGTTTTTTTCACCGTGGACAGTTTAAATTCTAAACCTCTAATTCAGTGTATCATACTGATGGGTTGTTATTTTTCACAAGGTGCTGCATTCTAAGAATAGATGGATCAAATTTTTAAAAGCTGTTTTCTTCCCTTGTTTCTTTTTTATTCTCTAATGTATTATATTTGTGTTTTATTATATGCACATTATGGAGTATTTAGGAATAACTGCTGGTTCTTCTAATTTATTTGTCCACCTGTTATTCTTATATCCTGGCCACTGTTCTCTGATTTGTAGCTGTGACTTTCTTTGGACATTGCTTGCCTGACCTGACTAGTTACTTTTTATATTTATCCATTTGCTTAGCATAGTTCTGGAGTTTCCTGTTGCAGAGCTCCTTGCTGTATTGGCAGTTACATATAAGAGAAAGTTAGTCTCTCATCCAATTAAAAACCTGTCTTTGATTTTTTTCCTTTCTAGATGTTCAAAAAACAACAGCCCTCTACTCACTGATATTACCTGTGAAATCTTTCATACGTGACACTGACTTTAAGAACAAAATTATCTCAGTTTCCAAGTACTGCCAGGTAATTTTTGTGTTCCAGTTTAGACTTCAAAGTACAAATCAGAGATCTGACCTGGACCAGTCACAGCTCTCCGTATAACTTTATGGCCACCAAACACAAGAGAAAACCAGGCTGCTTAGAGGCCTGGAACTGAAAGTTGCTCTTACTATGAACTATCAGAAAGTAAAAGATTTAAGTGAGGCGTACTGGAGAACTAACTTCCAGGGTGGTCAAGATCCTTGTTCCTTTACCTTTGTTTAGGTTTTAAATCCCCATTCCCACCCCCCAGTTTTCTCATAACCTTTTATGAGTTACTTCTGCTGAGGAAAGCATATTTCAGAACAAATCAGGGCAGGATGGTTATTTTCTGATACTATGTCAGGCCTACACCTGGCTTTACTCAAGTCTCTCAGGAATAAGAGATAATATGGAATATTATGCAGCAGTAGATACCTGAGGTGCAAGATTAACATACAGATTCTCTGGCTAAACTCCACTCAGTTAAAATGTCTGAGCCAGGTTCTGGGAATATGTATTTTTAAAATAAATTCCTCAGGTAGTTCTGATGCAGCTAACCTGGGCCAATATTTGGGGACAACTGAATAGACCTTATATTAAAGATCAACCCAAATAGTAGACAACCTGAAAATCACTAGTGAATGACTAAGTTATTTTTTATTTGCCACTTAAGTATAAAGCACCTACATGACTTAAAGTGCCTTTCACCCAGAAAATTAGTATGAGGACTGTTTGGTCAAAGAATATTCCTACGTTTTAGATAGAGTATTTAGTTTTTATATAAAATTAAGGCAAAACTAGAAACTTGGGGTTTCCAAACTTTTGTTTATTTCACTCCATTTATTTATTCAGTGAAAATTGAAAGATATACCAAAGTAAAGATAAAATCCTATGACAAAGGTAACTATGTGTAATAACATGAATATTCATTTACAGTTGGCAGATAAAAGAGCAAAGCTAGCTATAGAATGAAAGTCTTCTTGAGAGGGTTTGGGAAGGGGTAGGTAAGGGGAATAATTGAGGAGTCAAATATAATATAAAATCTTTGTATGCCCAGTGGTATATGTTCTCCCTTCCTGAAATCTAATGGGAATCAACATGGTAGTAGAAATAATCAAATATTAGTAAACATACTTCTGGGATACACCATCTCAGTGTGTTAGCATTCACTAAGCTGTGAGATCTTTGACAGCTGGCATATTAAGTTCTGTACAACCTGGTTTATCCTGTCTTCTTACCCTCCACCCCCACCCCTCAGCCATATTCCTTTGGGTTATCCAAACATTTTTACTGAGAGGCTTGTTTATATGTAAGAGAATATCTCAGTAGATATAACAAATCATAAGAAATTACCTGTTGGGCCTCCCTGGTGGCGCAGTGGTTGAGAGTCCGCCTGCTGATGCAGGGGATACGGGTTCGTGCCCCGGTCTGGGAGGATCCCATATGCCGCGGAGCGGCTGGGCCCGTGAGCCATGGCCGCTGAGCCTGCGCATCCGGAGCCTGCGCGTCCGGAGCCTGTGCTCCGCAACAGGAGAGGCCACAGCAGTGAGAGGCCCGCATACGCAAAAAGAAAAAAAAAAAAAAAAGAAATTACCTGTTTTTTCTTGCTTATGTAAGATGAAGGTCCTCAGACTCTTATGAAGTTGGAGAGTTGCTTGATGTGCTGGGTTCTGGTCTTTTCCCTGCTTCCAGCTAGCTATGAAATCTTTCAGTCTTATATCCCTCATCTAAAGACAGACTAAATTATTTCTTCTAGCTGTGATATTCTATGGTTCTGATCAAACAGAAATAACACATTTAAAAGTGTTTTGTAAATACTCTTTATGATACTCAAGATTGTACTCCACTGCAAAAAAGGTAACCTCAGATAATACCAACAAATGTATTCATTGTAGCTGGTTGTCTTTTCTCAGCATCACTTTTCCCATATTCATTTCGAAAACCTGAAGTGAAGTTCAACTACAGATTACCCTATATTTTGCGAAGCAGGGTGAAAAGGTCTTTGTTTTGCATTTAAATCCAGTTCTTTACTTTCTATTCAAACTGGTGCTTACTTTTCCATGACCAAAGGAAAGAAAAGTTCCTGCAGTCTGCAGTATATCTGTTTGACCTCACAGAGATGTCTTCACGCGTTTACCTAGCAGGATCACCAGAGGCTCTGGCACACTTGCAGTCCCTGGCCCAACACTGAAGTCCTGCTGGAATCTGTGCTCCGGGGGCTGTGCCGGGTAGAGAGGGAAGTGGGAGGTAAGAGCTCTTCACCCTTCACCACCTTCTCCACCCAGCATGGCCGGCACACTTTGGTCTACGGCACATCTCCAAGTATAGAGTGGTTTTTGAATGCTGTGATTTTTCCCCTTGGGAATGGGGCCACCCAGATTTGGACTATTTGGGGTACGTGATTTTTTTTATCAGAGTAAGAACTGTTACAAGTAAATGTGTCTTTTATAGTTATACTGAATTTTTAGACTGAATTTTTGTGCTGCTTTTATTCCTCCTTTAGTTGACAGAAACATAAAAGCACATTTCCAATTATATTTTTTCCATTTTTTTATTGTGTTAAAATATACATAACATAAAATTTGCCATTTAAATTATTTTTAAGTGTATAGTTCAGTAGTACTAAGTACATTCACATCGTTATACAACATTACCACCATTCATCTCCAGAACTTTTCTCATCTTCCCAAACTGAAACCATACCTATTAAATAATAATTCCCCATTTCCATTCTACTTTCTGTCTTTATAAATTTGACTAGGTACTTCATATAAGTGGAATCATACTGTATTTGTCCTTTTGAGTCAATCATATTTTTATAAGAAAAAACTGTCATCAGATTTATATGAAATGGAACTTAATTTACATTTGGCTTACTTTCATCAATATCTAATCATGCAATGCAAGGGAAGTGTTACAGTCTCTGCCCTCTAAGTATAAGAACAGAAAATTATACCTTCAACAAACAAAGCTATTTATACTTTTACTGTTTTATGCTAATTTCACATTCCATTTTGAGACCAATTTGTATTTAGTGTGGAGATGATTTTGTTAAATATCTATGATTTAGAGATGTCATAATTTAAAAATGACCAAGGATTTGTTTGGGAATAGAAGGAGCTTAGGAGAATGAGAAAATTGACTTTGACGTTATAGTGTATGGTGGGCTGTCGGTATTACGGTGCATATAGAAAGACCACTGGCTTTGGATTCAGAAGACCTGTTTTGGAGTTCTAGTTCTGCTGCTTCCTAGCAGTGTGATCTTGATGAAGACTCTCCACCTCCCTTGGCCTCAGTTTCTTATCTATAAATTGCTAGTGGACCTGGAATATTTTAAGTTTCTTCTAGCTTTATCGTTTTAAGAATTAAGATTGCAGTACGTGAAAATAGGGTTGAGTATTAGTTTCTGACGTATCTTGTCACAAAAAAACAATTTCACCTATCTTGTTACAAGAAAACAATTTCTGATGATATAAAATTCAACAGTATAGTGTAAATTTAAAATGAAGCAAAAGAAGACAGATATAGGCAGCAGAGTGAGTATATGGCATAATTTTGGTTTTAAGCTTTCTAACAGCTGTTTTATGCAAAGAGAACTTTTCATGCACACAATCAAAATGTCCATGAAATAAAAATAAGCCAGTTGGGTAGGAGAAGTACCAGTGGAGTTGTCTCTAATAGTATGAGGTTTGGGAACCATCTCTGGGCCTGACAAACAAGCTGCGGTAAGGATTAATGCCTTTTTTGGAAGCTTATCCAGAACATTTGAAGTCCTCTTACCTTTACTCAGAGAACATCTCGGTGTTGGCTAAGAGCTTCAGGAAATTGTTTTGACTTTGTTCTAAGGAACAAGAGAATGGATGACCAAGGCCCGCTGTTTTTATTCTGTGTAGACTCACCAGAAGAGTTTTAGCTTGAAAATATTATAAGATGAATAACCAGATCCTAACTTCAGTAAAGCAGCTGTAGAAGTGTCGCTTTTAAGTACTGCTACTTCCCCATCCAGCCTCCAAGGTAACCTTTTTGCAAAGTGCATATAGGG
Organism: Mesoplodon mirus; assembly: GCF_964341445.2. Classification (NCBI taxonomy): domain Eukaryota; kingdom Metazoa; phylum Chordata; class Mammalia; order Artiodactyla; family Ziphiidae; genus Mesoplodon; species Mesoplodon mirus. The sequence goes on from NC_138978.1 coordinate 103,090,943, forward strand.
TGGCTTGTGTGAATTTGTTTATAAACCAGTTAAAAGCTGGGATGTCTACCAGAGCAAAAGAAAACGGAAACACAGCCGTGTTTTATTCTGCTAGAGATTGTTCTACCAGAAGACCTGTCCCACTGGCTTTGTTTTCATGCTAGTACTGTAAGGGCAGGTTCTATATGAACATTAATAACCGAGGAGCCTGGGTTGGGCTTTTACAGTTTGGCCCATAGCCAATTCCTGCCTAGAGTCAAAGATCAAGGAAAAGTTAATAAAAGAAGCAAATAATCTGGCATGATTTGGGGGTAGGTGGGGCTACCCTACTTGAAGGTAGAATAAATGGGAAAAGTTACATCTGGGCCCTGAATAGATAAGATCATAGCTATAGCAAAGATTCTTAACCTGGGGCTTCAGAACTTCAAAGATAAAACTGGGTTCAGTATGTTGGTTTCCTTTGTAATTCTCTGAATTTTATTTTATGCATTTTTAAATACTCTGAGAAGAGGTCCATAGGTTTTATCAGACTGCCAGAGGGATCTATGATACCAAAAAAAAAAAAAAAAAAAAAAAGACTCGGAGCCCCTATATGTTGAGTTAAAGCAAAGAGGTTAGTGATCTTTGGAGCGTGCCCTTTAGTATAGTCCCTGAACAGTGCTTGGATGCAAGAAGTCTTACCCAGATTTTTTTCTTTGGCTTAAGTGTTTTAATCGGCAGTGGGCAGAGTAGTTTTCCTTATTTTTCTGGTAATTTTCCCAAGTTGGTTTCTCTTCAAGGAATCAGAAAGACTATTAAATGAATCCAATTTTAACAGCTGCAAATGTATTCTTCAGTGTATTTCAAGCTCATATGGCTCTCTAGTATCAATATTGCTAGTAGTAGCCTAAGTGTGAATGTATATTTTTGGCAAGGAGCAGATATTCATTTTAATTGACACTTTCTTTTATATACTAAATCTTGGATGCCCAGAGCTTTCCTCACTAGTAGTTGTAAATGCTAAATCTATACTTGACTTCACCACCTCCTGTCAAGATAAATACAAGCTTTGTTTTCCCCCAAAGGAGTTCAGGGAATAATTTAATTGTTGGCCTGTTTGGGGAGATGTTGTTTTCAGCCAGGCATCTGATGGACCCAACTGCAAAGATTTTCAGTGCCTAAAGCAAAATCAACTGCCTTTTTTGTTCTCCTGAAACATGTAGTGGTTGAAACAAGGATTTTAGGATTGCTCACTTACTCTAAATTCTGTGATAGAGAAGTGGGAGCAATAAAATCAGTAATACTCCAAGTGGGAGTGTGTTCTGTCCTCCAAGTTTATTCAGAAAGTGTCTTGTATAGCTGATAAAGTTACTTACAGGGATAAGTATCCCTATACTTAGAGAGATACAGGGAACACAGTCTTTTTGGCAGTTTGGGAGCAGAGGGATAATCTGTGCTTAATAAAAATCATTTCTGGGAATCCCCTGGAAGTCCAGTGTTTAGGACTCTGTGCTTTCACTGCCGAGGGCCGGGGTTCAATCCCTGGTCGGGGAACTAAGATCCTGCAAACAGTGCGAGCGGCCAAAGGAAAAAAAAAATCTTTTCTGGATGTATACCTTAGAAACTAAGAAACTCACAACTTTTATCTGGTGATTCAGGTCTCTGAGCTAAGGCACATAAAGGTCTGTTAGTAAAAAAGGGTGGTAGGTTTAGTGAGGTTCCGTTTTTAATTAGTTTTTTTGCAGACTGCAGGGAAGGTTTGCTTTTTTGTTTGGGATAATTCATCTAAAAACCTGGTGTTGAATTTTATGAATGGGAGCTTTTATATAGGATTTCTTTCTGTCACTAACCACACAGCTTTTATGTGCCTTCTCCTCCTTCAGTTATGTTTATGATCATTAGAATAACCCTGTGAAGTAGTATAGAGAAGTTATCTTCATTTTATAGATGAGGAACTCAAGACTCAGAGAAATGAAATATTTACATTTTTGTAGTAAGTTGCAGAACCAGTACTGGAACCTGGGTCTTCTGACTCCTGGCCTTGCATTCTTTAAACTGTACTAGCTATCCCACTTTTAAAAGAACGTATGAGACGCAATTGCAATCATACATACTCCATCTCCAAGGGAGAATGGATGTATTCTTGTCATGGTATGTTGACCTAAAATTTTCTGCTTGAAGTTACCCAGATTCTGAACCTGTTTATAGAACGTATACTTGAGGAATGGTGAGAATTAGAAGAGTCCACAGTCCTTGAGGTTTTCTTTGATGATAATATCTGTAACTGCATCAAATACAAATTTGACATTCTGGGTGTCTGTGGCACAGGTCATGTGACTGTAGATTTCTTTGACATCTTTTCTCATGTTGAGGTCAAGGAATTGACTCTTGATATAATTCCCTGCATCCTCATAAGAGTTGTTCCCTGGTTTTCCAGAAAAATAGTGAAGAAGTGGGATAAATTAACCCTTCTTAGTTGCTCACTTTTTAAGTGACTCACTTGATCCTCAAAATGTTGTATTAGACAGCTGCAGTTGGGGGCCTATTTTTAGAGGGAGGGCCCTCTCCTTTATTGCACTCCAGTGTTTCCCACTTGAGTTGAGCAAAGAAATTGAGGAGAGAGGTGTCTATGTCTCCACCTTGGTTTCTGGCAGTTATCATCTGAACAGTCGGTGGGTCTCCTGAATCTAATGTCTGCTCTATTCCGGAGACATCTGAATTTAAACCTCTAACTGAATGCTCAAGTTTCTCAGGTTAGACATCCAAATATCACTTGGACATTATAAAGCTCATAAGAGGAACTGAATATTAAAGGGATAAGGGATCATCAACTTGGCAAAGCAGAGGAGTTACACTTACTACTCCTTAAAGACAAGTTCCTTTATGTCTCCTTGGTATAGGAAATGAGGCAGCCACCTGTCATTACTATGAAAGAATTGTCTCCAGCCCCTGGCACTTACCATCATACTCTGGAAAACAAATGCTGAGATGGACTTTCTTGATTTTTTCCTCAAAGAGGTCCTTCTTGTTGAGAAAGAGGACAATGGAAGTAGCCGCAAAGAACTTGTGGTTGCATATACTGTTGAACAGGTGCAGTGACTCATGCATACGATTCTAGTAAGAGGAAACACCATCAGAGATATCAGGTTGGGCTTATGGGATATCTGTCTACTTCCTGTTCTTGCTCCCCTTGAAGAAACCAGTGTTCCAAATGTAAAAGGAAAGATAGGCAACAGCTTATCTCTTTTTTAGTGTGGTAGAGTAGAGCCAAAGAGATCTGACTTCCTTCTAATCCTCTTTATATCACAACTGTATGATTTGAGGGAAAGTACTGAGCTTTTCTGAGTCTCAGTTTCCCTCTCTCAGGATTATTATGAAAGTTAGATGAGATCATGTATGTATAGTGTCCATGATAGTAGGTGGTGTACAGTAAATGTTATGCAGATCTTTGGCAACCAGGGCACAGCTTAGGACTTTGATATCCTTAAGGGCTGCTGATTCAGGGTTAAAACTGGGCCCAAGTTAACATATCCACATACATCTCCAGGATGATTTTGATAGGCTTCTGTTATAAAGTCCCACATCTCAGTTCAGGCAGGAACATAATAGGGATTATTTGGCCCTTGTGCCAAATGGTAAGGGCTAAAGAATTTCCCAATGCCACAGCACAAGCACTTCTGCCTTATTTCCTTCTCTGATTGCCACTTTCAATAAGTGAGAAGTAGTGCTGTAATCTGCAGAGTCTAGAGGTTACCCAGTGCCCCAAACCAGCCTATTGTTAGGGGGTAGACCTTTAGGGTCTTGAAGTGTGCTATTAGCTGACTTGGGCTCAATCTTTTCACCTAATAAAACTAGTAGCCTTTTCTCATTGCTAATACTCCTATAAAAACCCTTTAAGACCTTCTAGGCTTCAAGGTTAAAGATGGAAGAGATCTTGGGAAATGAATGGCCCTCTAAGACATTTTGGCTAGAAGATATTCAGAGTGCACTAATGTGAACCTAAACTACTAAGGAGAAGGGAGAAGAACTGGAGCAGGGAATAGAAGGATAGAAGCTTTGTCTTCTATCAGTAAACTGTGGGTCTCTGTTTATAGAGCAGATGCATATGTAAAATTGGCGTTTTCCATGCCTTTGACATGCCCTGTCTTAAACTTGGAAGGTACCTGGATGGGCTGACACTGTTCCTGCAGAGCTCCTGTCTTGTAAAACTCCACAGGCTCAAGAGGACCACCCTCAGGTAGTTCTCCAGCTGCCAATTTAAGTGGCATGTGAGAAAACTGGTTTGCCAGTCTCTCTCTAGTCCTATTGACACTGAGTATATATTTAGGCTTCCAAGTGAGGTTAGTGTGCAACCCCTCTATCATGTTGCATAGATACACGTCGTACGTTGTTCTTTCTGCTCTATCATTTTCATCTCCTATCCTTTACTTCCATAGGCAGCTTGGGAGACTACTAAGTGTGACTCCTTTGCATTGCCAAGTTAATGATCACTCATTCCTTTAATACTCAGTTTGTCTTACGAGATTTTTGATGTCCCAAGTAGTACTTGGATGTCTAATCGGAGACCAAGCTCTCAGTAAATCTGGAGCTCTAAAGTGCTAACCTAGAACCTTCAGAAGAAGAGGTTTTTCTAAAATTATTTGCCTGAGACATTGGTCTGCTAGAAGACTGCTAGACTGTTAGTGTTAGCTGAAATCACCCAAGTTGGGGTAATGGAGTGACACAAAGTTTAGAGGAAGGGTCACAGGGGAATTATCTATCAAAGCTGCTTGGTGCAAAGTTCACTCACCACTTCGTCATCTTCCACCAGCACCATATCATAGGCACTGAGGGCTGCACAGAAAATGATGCAGGTGACTCCCTCAAAGCAGTGGACCCACTTCTTTCTCTCTGATCTCTGCCCTCCCACATCAAACATCCTGAGAGAAGAAACACCTGTTTTCAAACGTATACCCAATGTGTGACCCACATGCACTTGGTGTTTACCCCACAGAGGTGGCAACTTTGGGGCCCGTTAGCAGTAAGATGGGAAGTGGAAAGGAAAGGGGGAGAAGGAGGAGGAAGTCAGACTGGGCTTTTGTGAAAGCCAAGAAGCATACCTACGTCCCTTTTTGGGTATCTGACATGCTCCCAGGGAACCATGTACTCACCTGAAGTTCGAGTCTTTGACAGAAAACCTGGTCTCAGTGATGCCTGTGGTTTTGACTCTGGATCGTAGCACATCTTGCTCAGTAGGGAGGTAGTCAGGGGCTGTAATTCGGTCTGATTGATTCAGGTAGCTGGAAAAAATCGATTGGCATTGATAATATTAAATTTTCCACAGCCAAAGTCAAGAAAGGTGAAGGGTTTTACCCAAAGGCATATAGCTAACTTAATGATAGAACCAGCCTAGAATTCATATGGTTAAATCTAGGAGTCTTTCCTTCAAACCCTCTTGTGTCCTTACAAAAGGAAGTGTGGGATGGGCTGAGGGACTGGCCCATTTGAGGCAGAGGTTCTGGCCCATTTAAGTCAAGTCAGATAACTTTTCCTTCTGTTTCACCTGACTACAAGGTTTTCTAGACCCTTGAATGAGACTTGGTGGTTTAAATGGGTGCCAAAATTCCATCAAGAAGCAGGAGTATATTAAAAGAGATTTTAGAAATATATGAGATGTGAACCAGTGCAATGCATGGACCTTGTTTATATCCTGAATCAAGTTGAAAAAACATTTGAGATAATTGGGGAAACTTGAATGAACACTGACTTGGATATTTGATGACATTAAGGAATTATTAAATATTTAGATATAATTATGTTGTGATTCTTTTTTTTTAAAGAATATTTTTTAGAGATAACATAATGAAATTTTTAGGATGAAATGATATATCTGGAGTTTACTTGAAAATATTCCAGTGGGGAATGGAGATAAAATGAAACAAGTGTGGCCATCGGTTGGTAACAGTTGAAGCCAGGTGATTGATTGTATTATTCTGCTTTTGTATTTGTTTGATAGTTACCATTAAAAAGTAAAAAAAAAAAAAAAAAAAAAAGCAGATGTGAAGTGAGAGGACTGAGAGAAAGAGGGAGGGCAAATTAACTATATGCCAGACATTTTCACATTTAAATTCTCATTTAACCTCATAAACCTTCAAGTTTCATATCCCATTTTACAGATGAAGGAAAAATCCAGAAGAGTTAAATAACTTGTCCAGGACAAGAGGCATTGTGGTATACTGTAAAAAAACATTCAACTTTGTGGACAAATAGACCTGGATTTAAATCCAGCCTCTGCCATTTATCTATATGACTTTGGGCAAGTTAATTTACTTCTCTGAACCTCAGGTTTTCCATCTGTAAATAGGACTAATAAAAAATACTATCTACCATAAAGGCATATTGTGCAGATTAAATGAAAAGGTGTACCTAATGCACTGAGCAGTGCCTAGGCCTGAGTGAGTGAGTGAGTGCTCCAGGGATAGTAAATGATAACTTTATTATAAGATTAGGTGATAAAACAGGGGCTAAACCCAGGTCTATTTGACTCTGAAGCTCATGCCCATCTATGATATCATGCTGTTTGAGGTAGGATTGATAAACTCTGTGTACCTTATCTTTTGGGGACCAACTTTGCAGAGTTAGTGCTCTCTAATCCCTGACCAACTTTCTTTGGTTTGCCCTGGCAGTTTGTGTCCTGTGCCCTGGCACTTTGACATAAGATGCTATGGGTGAAGGAGATTTTCATTTTAGGCTAGTGGCTTAAGTAGAGCCTGTGTTGCCAGCTAGAAATTTCAGCCCTGAGAGGGTCATGATGAATCATGCCTCGTAGGAGAATGCGTGGCAGAGCTGCAGGGCTGTATTAGTGTTCATGATTCTGAAAGGAGAGGCTACGTGTTTGATTTAAGAAGGCAGGAGCTGAGGGCTGTTAAACAGAGCACCTCTGTTTTGAATTTTGAGTCTTCAGCTTTGTAGGTTGCAGTGAACCAGTGTAAGCAATACAAAGTGGTGGGAACTGTGGCAAATGTCCCAATATAAAGGCATTAAATTCAAAGCATAGTAAAACACTGCTCAAGCCTAATAAGACAGGCATGCAGCCTGAATTCAGTCCTTGGGTCTCCAGCTGTCAGTGCCTAAAATTTTCAGCTCGCTGTGATTTCTCCTAGAAGGTTGCTGATGCCTCATCCCACCCCCTCCCCAATCAGAGTCTTACTAGGATGCCGAGTCATTGAGCTGGTACTCTGCAGCTCTGTCAAAGCAGGCTTGCACCCCACTATCCTTCCACAACTTCTTGATGACCTCCACCAGCTCAGGAGGCATAGTGCCCTCCTCAATGGCGTCAGCCAGGTTGTTGAGCTGTCGCCCATCATCCTGTAAGGCAGAAACCAGGATGAGAATTACACGGGAGTAATGGCTTTCCAGGAGGCTTTTGGGAATTCTGCTGAAAGGAAAGCATTTTGCATTGCAACCAAAGCCTAAGGTGGAGATGGTGTCCAGCAAAGATTCTAAATAAACACTGATTAATTTTTGAGGGTGCTTCTGAGATGCAGAGGGTGGCAATATATCCAGTCCTGGGATGCCTAGTGGATAACAGAGGTCCCAGGGGCTTCCTCTGTGGTGTTTCCATCTTCCATCCTTAGTCCAAAAGTGAGTGTCCTGCCACTAAATGTGGGTGGTCTGCTGCAGGGAGATTGGAAGTTTAAAGACCAGATTGACCATGAAATGGACAAGATGATAGACAGGAACCTATCACCTTTGTTTTTTCAATGATTCAAATCTAGGAAAAGGACAATACTGGAACTAGGAATTTGGCTTATAAAAGTTCCACAGCCAGGGCAAA